>NC_057835.1:57980000-59227500 GCF_910594005.1 Cervus elaphus
GAGGGATGCGTGTTCATCTTCTCCTGGGAGAACACCAAAATCACAACTAGCTGCTCAACAACCATCCACAAGATAATGTTGGATCCCACCAAAAAAAGATACATCACGTCTAAGGGCAAAGGAGAAGCCACAACAAGACAGTAGAAGGGGCACAATTACATTTAAAATTAAACCTCAAACCTGCCAGAGACGCAAACAAAGGGTGCAAACAAAACCTTGTGCACACCAAGACCCAAGGAAAGGAGCAGTGACTTCCACGAGACTGAGCCAGACCTGCCTTTGAGTATTTGAGTGTCTCCTGTGGAAGTATGAGTCAGCAGCGGCCTGCCGCAGAAACAGGGGCTCTGACAGCAGCAGTCCTGGGAGGTGCAGTATGCTGGCAATAAGTACTTTTGAAGGAGGTCTCCATTATTGCCATTACCCCTACCATAGTTTAGCCTCAGGCCAAACTACAGGGAGGGAACACAGTCCCACCCATCAGCAGAAAATTGGGTTGAAGATTTACTGAGCATGGCCCCTAAAGGAAATCAGTCCTGAATATTCATTGGAAGGACTGATGCTGAAGCTGAAGCTCCAATACTTTGGTCACCTGATGCGAAGAACTGACTTATTGGAAAAGACCCTGACACTGGGAAAGATTGAAGGCAGGAGGAGAAGGTGATGACAGAGGATGAGATGGTTGGATGGCATCACCAACTAGATGGACATGAGTTTGAGCAAGCTCTGGGAGTTGGTGATGGACAGGGAAGCCGGGTTTGCTGCAGTCCATGGGGTCGCAAAGAGTCAGATAGGACTGAGTGACTGGACTGAACTGAACTGAGCATGGTCTCACCACCAGAGCAAGACCCAGGTCTCCCCACAGCCAGCCCGTCCCATCAGGAAGCTTCCACAAGCCTCATTCTCATCCATCAAGGGGCAGACAGAATGAAAACCACACTAACGAAATTGACCACATGGATGGAAGCCTTGTCTAACTCAATGAAACTATGAGCCATGCCATGCAGGGCCACCCAAGACAAACGGGTCATGGTGGAGAGTTCTGACAAAATGTGGTCCACTGGAGAAGGGAATGGTAAACCAATTCAGCATTCTTGCGTTAAGAACCCCATGAATAGTATGAAAAAAACAAAAAGAATACCGGAGTGGTTTGCTATTTCCTACTCCAGGGAATCTTCTCTACCCAGGGATGGAGCCAGCATCTCCTGCAGCTCCTGCATTGGGGCACATTCTTTATCACTGAACCAGCTAGAAAGCCCCAAAATACAAATGGGTATGGCCACAACAGTCACAGATTCTCAGAGTTCTGTGCTGGAGAAAGGAAGCTGACGGGCTACGGCTGCAAAGCAGTGGAACTCAGTTGCGGGCAGGTGTGCCTGGCCATCAGGAGTGTGTGGCTCCCAGCATAGCAGCAGCAGTCCCAGCGACAGGGCAGTGGACCAGGGAGCACGTGCTTTGTTGGCCCCGCCCCCGCCGGCGCGCGCCTGCGCAGGGCTGCGGGGGTCAGAGCCGCTGAGCCATTCAGTGACTCCGAAACCTGAGACTGGGGGGTACTCAGATAGGAGGCATAGTAAGGAAGGAGGAGCCTCTGAGAGTAGAATAAATCTCAGCAGCACCTGAACAAGTAGGCTCCATACTGCTTTCAGGATCTTAGTTCCCTGATCATGGATTGAACCCGGGCCACAGCTGTGAAAGCACATCATCACTGAACTGCCAGAGAATTCTCTAATTTCTCCTTTAAAATAAAAAACTTCCCCTTTTCATTTTCTATGACTTTTAAGGTATTCCTTAACCTAATTCTTCTTAATTAATAAGTTAATTCTTTTCTGAGTTCTGTCACCTCAATACTGAGCCTTTCTAATTCTGATTTAGGATGTTATTTCACATCTTGAATCATTTGCTTCATGTCTCTTAGGTTTGTTTTGAAATGGTGGGTTATAGTTTGGGCTCTTTTGTGGGCACATCTTCCTGGCCTGCTTTTCCCACCTGTAAGGATGCTAGTTTGCTCCTTGTTTTTTCCTATAACAAATTTTGTTTGAGATTTTCCCTGGATACTTTCCCTCATGCTCATTTCTATGGGAAATCGGGGCGGGGAGGGGGGTTGTGGGTTTTGCGTGTGTGTTTGTGTCCCTACCCAACCCCTCCTCGCCTTTTTACAGTGAGACTGGTGGAGAAAAGCTTTTCCAATTCCAGCATGCTCCCTCTGCTGTTGCTCTTGTGCAGTGGTCCAAACCTTGCTGTCTTGCTCTCCGGAATGCCCTGGCCCTGTTTCCTACCCCCCTAGAACTTCCTTTACTTTGTCCTACTTGTGTGGCAACTTAGCACTCACGCATGAGCAGGATGTAAACCAATGCTGAACAACAACATTGATAAGCATTGGGAGGGAAGTTAACAAGGTGAAGTCATGTTGGAGGGAATTATTCTAAATAGGAAAATCAGGAAACCACATGCATAGTCTCAAATCATCTGGAAAGCTGGATAAGATTTTTCTTAAATATTTATTTATTTGGCTGCACTGGGTCTTAGTTGCAGCATGTGTGATCTTTCATTGCATCATGCAGCGCAAAGAATCTCTAGCTGTGGCACATGGGCTTCGTTGCTGCACCATTTGTGAGCTCTCATTTCCCTGACCAGGGATCAAACCCACATCCCCTGCACTGAAAGGCAGATTCCTAACGACTGGACCACCAGGAAGTCCCAGTTGGATAATATTAAGATATTTAGGTGCTTTCACATGAACCCCAGTTGCTGTTCTACTCTAAGGGCCTCCTATCCATTACATCATTTTCGTCAAAAGGTACATGGGTATAGACATAAATGGACATAGACACAGACATAAATGATCTTAAGATCATTCCTGATCTTAAGAACTCACAGTTTAGCAGAAGAAACAGACATGTAAACAGTTAAGAAAATACAACATGGCAAAGAGGATACCATCAGCATAAAAGAGGTTTCCATTCCTCGTTAACTCTTCTGCTTTACCCTTCTGGTGTCCCTGAAAACTCTGTTTACCTGTTTGGGTTTTAGGCTGAAAATTCTGCCTGTCTCCCTATAGAATCTTAATATGTACTTCTACATTGTTGGCTATATCAAAAGTAACTTGACTTGCATGCTCTACTAGCTTAATTCCCTCACTGGCGTTAGATTCTAGTGTTGGCTTGAGATATACATAACAAAGTACTGGGGAAAATATTTTAAAAACTTACTTTCTTAAAGAGCCCATATTTTTCATGTCAGATTTTTCAAATAAATGCTAAATAAGATGTCTGGCCAGATAATTGAAGCTGGCTGTTATCGCACAAGAGAATGTGTTCAAGTGATAATTGTCATGATTAGAAGCCTGTACTGCATTTCAGTATTACCATTTCCTGTCAGTAATCACGCTAGTCTGGAAAGCAGGCAGTGAATGTTTATTTGGACTGCAGGAATTTTTAAAGGCAGATAACAGGCACAGAATACTCTATGAAAGACGCACAGAGTTAAAAGTATTTGAACAGATACATAGGTATGTGAATTATGTCCTGAAGTGGCTAGTGGTTTATATTAGCTTGTCAACTCTTAGATTCATCACAACTCTTTCAGATTCCTCTGAGATACTTTTGACTACTGGGAATTGCTACTTTCCCCCCAAGAATGGCGTCGCCACATTCCAGGTCCTAGCATCGGGGAAAGATGAAAAACAGCAGTGATGGTTCCCTTTGCCCAATATCCTTCACTTCACATATTACAACATCTCCAAATAAGGTAGATTTAGCTGTCAATCCTAGCTTTATATGAGGTGGTAAGTGAAGAAAAAAGGGGATTTAAGTCCTCCAAAGGCACCTTCTCTCTGTGTGATTCTTTAATGAGGATGACAGCAGAATTGAGGCTTCTGGAAATGCTCACAGGCATTAGGTGGAATCAGTACACAGTTCCAATAAGGTCCCCCAGAGAAACGGAATAAGGTCAGGAAAGAGTCAACTTCTGAAGATACAAACTCCAAGAAGCCATAATTATTTGGGGGTAGGGGGAGACTTAGAAAACACATAGACGTAAGCTGTGTCTGTGCTTATGATTTAATTAAATCACTATATTAATACTCCATGTACACCTTCCTAATTGCACTTACCACACTGAAATATAAATTGTTTAGGTATCTGTCTCTTCTGCCTAATCAAGAGTTCCTTCATGTTGTTGTTGTTTATTCACTAAGCCATGTCCAACTCTTTGTAGTCCCAAGGACCATAGCCTGACAGGTTCCTCTGTCCATGGAATTTCCCACTGGAGTGGGTTGCCATTTCCTTCCCCAGGGATCGAACCCGTGTCTCCTGCATTGGCAGGTGGGTTCTTTACCACTGAACCACCAGGGAAGCACTCCTTCATGTAGAAATAGCATTTTAGTTATTTTTTCACCCTCAGGATCTAGTACTATGTCAGGCATGTTGAATAAATGAGTGGGAAAAAAGGCAGACATGTTAAAATGCAATAGGTATCTGCATGCAGTATGTAGAAAGGGTAGCTGGATTAAACATAATGTTATTTATCATTATTTAGAAATATCAAAGAGAGCTATTGAATCAGAAGACATGAGAATTCTGAGTATGTGTCCACTATAGTAGTGACAGGTATTCATTAGACTATTCTAAAATATGGATGAATTTCTATCAAGCATATGTTGTCTGGATATCCAGTTTCTATGCATATCTATTCATTTCTATAGCATTTGTTGAGTACTTGATATATGTGAGGTACTAAGAAATTGGGACTACAAAGACATCTATATCTGCTCTAAATCTTTACTATTTCCTTTCTTCTGCTAATTTTGGACTAAGTTCTTCTTTTTTCTAGTTCTTTAAGGTGTAGAGTTAGGTTGCTTTGGGGGAATCTTTCTTGCTTCTTAACGTAGAGAAACAGTAAACTTGGGGACTTACCTGAGCAGAAGTTAGCATGGAAGGAGTATATGGTTCCAGAGAGAGAAGGTTCTAAAGAACTTTATCAAGTGTGCTAAGACATTTTTATAATATACTCCATGAAATAGGAAGTGCAGAGTCTATTAGTACCACAGATTGTGTGGCTTAAACAACACAAATTTTTTTGTGTCACAAATCTGGAGACCAGAAGTTTAAGGTCAATATTTTGGAAGGGTTGTTTCTTCAAAAACCTCTCTCCTTGGCTACAGATGGCCATCTTTTCCCTGTGTCTTCACATAGTCTTTCCATGGTACATGTTTGTATCCTAATCTTTTCTGTTCATCAGGACACAGTCATATAGGATTAGAGCACACCCCAATGAAGTCTTTTTAACTTAATTGCCTTTGTAAAGATCCTATCTCCAAATATAGTTGGAGGCTTGGCCTTCAACTTATGAATTTCAACAGTTGTTATTTAGTCACTAAGTCATGTCTGAATCTTTTGTGACCCCATGCATGGTAGCCTTCCAGGCTCCTCTGTCCATGGGATTTCCCAGGCAAGAATACTGGAGTGGGTTGCCATTTCCTTCTCAAGGGGATCTTCCTGACCCAGCGATAGAACTGGAGTCTCCTGCATTGGCAGGCGGATTCTTTACCACTGAACCACCAGGGAAGCCTGAATTTCAGGAGTTGTTATTCAGTCTCTAAGTCATGCCCCACTCTGCAGCTAGAGACTGCAGCATGCCAGGTTTTACTGTCCTTCACTTTCTCCCAGAGTTTGCTCAAACCAATGTCCACCGAGTAAGTGATGCGATCCAACCATCTCATCCTTTGCTACCCTCTCCTCCTTTTGCCATCGATCCTTCCCAGCATCAGGGTCTTTTCCAATGAGCTGGCTCTTCACATCAGGTGGCTGAACTACTGACACCTCAACCTCAGCATCATCCTTCCAATGAATATTCAGGGTTAATTTCCTTTAGGATTGACTGACTTGATCTCCCTGCTATCCAAGAGACTTGCAAGAGTCTTCTCCAACATGACAATTCAAAAGCATTAATTCTTCAGCGCTCAGTCTTCTTTATGGTCCAATTCTCACATCCATACATGACTCTGGAAAAACTGTAGGTTTGGCTCTATGGACCTTTGTTGGCAAAGTGATGTCTTTGCTTTTTAATATGCTGTCTAGGTTTGCCATAGCTTTCCTTCCAGGGAGCAAGTGTCTTTCAATTTCATGGCTGCAGTCATCATTAGCGGTGATTTTGGAACCCAAGAAAATAAAACCTGTCACTGCTTCCACTTTTTCCCCTTCTATTTGACATGAAGTGATGGGATCTGATGCCATGATCTTAGTTTTTTGAATGTTGAGATTTAAACCAGCTTTTTCACTCTCCTCTTTCACTCTCATCAAAAGGCTCTTTAGTTCCTCTTTGCTTTCTGCCATTAGAGTGGTGTCATCTGTGTATCTGAGGTCATTGATATTTCTCCCTGCAGTCTTGATTCCAGCTTGTGCTTCAGCCATCCTGGCATTTCACATGATGTACTCTGCATATAAGTTAAATAAACAGGGTGACAATATACAGCCTTGTTACTCTTTTCCCAATTTTGAGCCAGTCAATTGTTTCCTCTAAGGTTCTAACTGTTGCCTCTTGACCCGTGTACAGGTTTCTCAGGAGATAGGTAAGGTGGTCTGGTATTCTCAATTCTTTAAGAACGTTACAGTTTGTTGCAATCCACACAGTCAAAGACTTTAGCATAATAAAGGAAAGCAGAAGTAAATGTTTTTCTGGAACTCCCTTGCTTTCTCTGCTGCTGCTGCTGCTGCTGCTAAGTCGCTTCAGTCGCGTCCGACTCTGTGTGACCCCATAGACAGCAGAGCCTGGTGGGGATTCTCCAGGCAAGAACACTGGAGTGGGCTGCTATTTCCTTCTCCAATGCATGAAAGTGAAAAGTGAAAGTGAAGTCATTCAGTCGTGTCCGACTCTTTGCGATCCCATGGACTGCAGCCCACCAGGCTCCTCTGCCCATGGGATTTTCCAGGCAAGAGTACTGGAGTGGGTTGCCATTGCCTTCTCCTTGCTTTCTCTATGACCCAACAAACGTAGGTCATTTGATTTCTGGTTCCTCTGGCTTTTCTAAACTCAGCTTACACATCTTGAAGTTCTTGGTTCACATATTGCTGAAGCCTAGCTTGAAGAATTTTGAGCATAATCTTACTAGCCAAGAGAACACACTGGTCAGAGCAAACACCCTCTTCCAGCGACACAAGAGAACACTCTACACATGGACATCACCAAATGGTCAATATCGAAATCAGACTGATTATATTCTTTGCAGCCAAAGATGGAGAAGCTCTATACAGTCAGCAAAAACAAGACCGGGCGCTGACTGTGGCTCAGATCATGAGCTTCTTATTGCCAAATTCAGACTTAAATTGAAGAAAGTAGGGAAAGCCACAAAACCATTCAGGTATGACCTAAATCAAATCCCTTACGATTATACAGTGGAAGTGACAAATAGATTCAAGGGATTAGAGCTGATAGACAAGAGTGCCTCAAGAACTATGGGTGGAGGTTCGTGACATTGTACAGGAGGCAGTGATCAAGCCATCTCCAAGAAAAAGAAATGCAAAAAGGCAAAATGGTTGTCTGAGGAGGCCTTACAAATAGCTGAGAAAAGAAGAGACGCAAAAGGCCAAGGAGAAAAGGAAAGATATACCCATTTGAATGCAGAGTTCCAAAGAATAGCAAGGAGACATAAGAAAGCCTTCCTCAGTGATCAATGCAAAAGAATAGAGAAAAACAATAGAATGGGAAAGACTAGAGATCTCTTTAAGAAAATTAGAGATACCAAAGGAACATTCATGCAAAGATGGGTTCAGTAAAGGACAGAAATGGTATGGACCTAACAGAAGTAGAAGATATTAAGAAGAGGTGGCAAGAATACTATACAAGAACATATACAGAAGAATTCTGTATATATATTGTATATACTGTATATATACTATACAGTATATATTGTACTGTGCAATATATGTTGTATTGTACAATTCAAGTTGTACAATATATATACTATTGTATATACTATATATATACTATGCAATATATATATACAGAAGAACTATACAAAAAAGATCTTGATGACTCAGATAACCATGGCTAGGATCACTCACCTAGAGCCAGACATCCTGGAATGCAAAGTCAAGTGGGCCTTAGGAAGCATCACTACAAACAAAGCCAGAGGAGATGATAGAATTCCAGTTGATGTATTTCAAATCCTAAAAGATGATGCTGTGAAAGTGCTACACTCAATATGCCAGCAAATCTGGAAAACTCAGCAGTTGCCACAGGACTGGAGAAGGTCAGTTTTTATTCCAATCCCAAAGAAAGGCAATGCCAAAGAAAGTTCAGACTACCACACAATTGCACTCATCTCACACTAGCAAAGTAATGCTCAAAATTCTTCAAGCCAGGCTTCAACAGTACGTGAACCGTGAACTTCCATATGTTCAAACTGGATTTAGAAAAGGCAGAGGAACCAGAGATCAGATTGCCATCATCCATTATATCATCAAAAAAGCAAGAGAGTTCCAGAAAAACATCTATTTCTGCTTGATTGATTACGCCAAAGCCCTTGACTGTGTAGATCACAACAAACTGTGGGCAACTCTTCAAGAAATGGGAAAACCAGACCACCTTACCTGCCTTCTAAGAAATCTGTATGAAGGTCAAGAAGCAAGATTTAGAACCAGATATGGAACAACAGACTGGTTCCAAAACAGGAAAGGAATACGTCAAGGCTGTGTATTGTTAGCCTGCTTATTTAATTTACATGCAGAGTACGTCATGTGAAATGTCGGGTTGGATGAAGCACAAGCTGGAATCAAGGTTGCCAGGAGAAATATCAATAATATCAGATATGCCAGTGACACCACCCTTTTGGTAGAAAGTGAAGAGGAACTAAAGAGCCTCTTGATGAAAGTGAAAGAGGAGAGTGAAAAAGTTGGCTTAAAATTCAACATTTAAAAAACTAAGATCATAGCATCTGGTACCATCATTTCATGGAAAATAGATGGGGAAACAATGGAAACAGTGACAGACTTTATTTTTTGCGGGGCTCCAAAATCACTGCAGATGGTGATTGCAGCCATGAAATTAAAAAGACACTTGCTCCTTGGAAGAAAAGCTATGACCAACCTAGACAGTATACTAAAAAGCAGAGACTTTACTTTGCTGACAAGATCCATCTAGTCAAAGCTATGGTTTTTCCAGTATTCATGTATGGATGTGAGAGTTGGACTATAAAGAAAGCTGAGTGCCGAAGAATTGATGCTTTTGAGCTGTAGTGTTTGAGACGACTCTTGGGAGTCCCTTAGACTGCAAGGAGCTCAAACCAGTCAATTGTAAAGGAAATCAATCCTGAATATTCATGGGAAGGACTGTTGCTGAAGCTGAAGCTCCAATACTTTGGCCACCTGATGGGAAGAACTGACTCATTGGAAAAGACCCTGATGCTGGGAAAGATTGAAGGCAGCAGGAGAAGGGGATGACAGAGGATGAGATGGTTTGATGACATCACCGACTCGGTGGACATGAGTTTGAGCAAGCTCTGGGAGTTGGTGATGGACAGGGAAGCCTGGTGTGCTGCAATCCATGGGGTCACAAAGAGTTGGACACAACTGAGCAAGTGAGCTTACTAGCATGCAAAATGAGTGCAATTGTTCGGTAGTTTAAACATTCTTTGGCATTGCCTTTCTTCAGGATTAGAATAAAAACTGACCTTTTCTGGTCCTGAGGCCACTGCTGAGTTTTCCAAATTTGCTGATATATTGTGTGTGGCACTTTAACAGCATCATCTTTTAGGATTTGAAATAGCTAAGCTGGAATTCCATCCCCTCCACTAGCTTTGTTCTTAGTAATGCATCCTAAGACCCATTTGACTTCAGAGTCCAGAAGGTCTGACTCTAGGTTAGTGATCACACCATCGTGTTTATCCAGGTCATTAAGACCTTTCTTGTATAGTTCTGTGTATTCTTGCCACCTCTTCTTAATCTCTTTTGGTTCTGTTATGTCCTACTCATTTCTATCCTTTATCATGCCCATCCTACATGAAATGTTCCCTTGATATCTCCAATTTTCTTGAGGAGATCTCTAGTCTTTCAAGTTCTATTGATTTTCTCTACTTTTGCATTGTTCATTTAAGAAGGTCTTATCTTTCTTTGCTATTCTCTGAAACTCTGCATTCAGTTGGGTATATTTTTCCCTTTCTCCCTTGCTTTTCAGTTCTCTTCTTTCCTCAGCTATTTGTAAAGCCTCCCCAAACAATCACTTTGCCTTCTTGCATTTCTTTTTCTTTGGAAGGTTTTTGGTCACTGCCTCTGGTGCAGTGTTACAAACCTCTGTCTATAGTTCTTCAGGCACTCTGTCTACCACATCTAATCCCTTGAATGTTTTTGTCACCTCCACTGTATAATTGTACCAGATTTTATTGAGGTCATACCTGAATGACCTAGTAGTTTTCCCTAGTTTATTCAATTTAAGCCTGAATTTTGCAATAAGGAGCTGGTGATCTGAGCCACAGTCAGCTCCCAGTCTTGTTTTTACTGACTGTATAGGGCTTCTCCATCTTTGGCTACAAAGAATATATTCAATCTGATTTCAGTATTGACCATTTGGTGATGTCTATGTGTAGAGATGTCTCTTGTGTTGCTGGAAAAAGGTGTTTGCTATGACTAGTGTGTTCTCCTGACAAAACTCTGTTAGCCTTTGCCCTGCTTCATTTTTTACTCCAAACTTGCCTGTTACTCCAGGTATCTCTTGACTTCCTACTTTTGCATTCCAATCCCCTAAGATGAAAAGCACATTTTTGTGTGTGTTTGTGTTAGTTCTAGAAAGTATTGTAGGTCTTCCTAGAACTAGTCAATTTCAGCTTCTTCAGCATTAGTGGTTGGTGCATAGATTTGGATTACTGAGATGTTGAATGGTTTGCCTTGGAAATGAACTATCATTCTATCATTTTTGAAGTTGCACCCAAGTACTGCATTTCAGACTCTTTTGTTGACTATGAGGGCTACTCCATTTCTTCTAAGGGGTTTTAGCCCACAGTAGTAGATATAATGATCATCTGAATTAAATTCACCCATTCTTGTCCATTTTAATTCACTGATTCCTATGATACCAATGTTCACTCTTGCCATCTCCTGTTTGACCACATTCAGTTTACCTTGATTCATGGACCTAATATTCCAGGTTCCTATGCAATATTGTTCTTCACAGCATCAGACTTGACTTTCACTAGCAGATACATCCACAGCTGAGCATTGTTTCCACTTTGGCCCATCAGCTTTCTTCTTTATGGACCTATTAATAATTGCCCTCTGCTCTTCCCCAGTAGCATATTGGACACCTTCTAACCTGGGGAAGGTCTCATCTTCTGGTGTCATATATTTTTGCCTTTTCATAATTCATAGGGTTCTCTCAGTATGAATACCACGGTGGTTTATCATTCCCTCCTCCAGTGGACCATGTTTTATGAGAACTCTCCACTATGACCTGTCCATCTTGGGCCGCTCATAGTTTCATTGTTTTACAAGCCCCTTCACCACAACAAGGCTGTGATCCATGAATGGGGATTTTCAGGAGAGGGGGGGTGCAATTCAGCCCATAACAAGGTTAGATATACATTTAGGTCATCCAAACAGGAGGGTCGATGATAGGCTTGATTGGTGCAGGACTTGGGACAATCGCAATAATCTGTCTGTGTGAGTGATGATCAGAGCCTGAGCTAGAAAGAGGACAGTGTATTGAAGCGAAATTCTAAAAGATTTATCAGGAAAAAAGAGCTTGCAGGATAGAATTCAAACTCCTCAGTATAGTCTGTAGAGCCTTTGACAATTCAGCCCTGAGCCGTCAACGGAGCCGAATGTTCTGCCACTCACCATCACGCATGCTACCCTCTAGGCGTGAAGACCTTCTCAAAGTCTCTGATCACTTTTTCTCCAGGTCAAGTCTGTGTGCCTGATCTTCCCTCTTCAGGAAACACTCTTTTCCCTTTTCTTGGTCAGCTAAACATCTGTTCAGGCAGAGGTAGCCCAGTGTTACCTTCCCAATGAAACTCCAAGTTTCTCTGGCAGCGAATCACTTCCTCCTCCAGACACTGTGCACAGACTCTCTCACATGGTGCTCTGATTCTTTTATATTTTACAGCTTGTCACCCCTACTAAACCATAAACTCCTTTTGGGCTGGGATTGGTTCTCTTTCTTTGTTTCCCCAGAGGCTGACATGGTGATCAGCAAACAGAAATTGTGAAGGTATCTGATAAATGTATGAGAAAGTCTTCTGATACCACTGATATCCTATGAGGTGAGGCCTTGCCTGTCATTCTTTTGTAACATCTCTTTTTAACTAAAACACTAGGAAGGGACTAAAGCAAGAAAGTCATATTTTCCATATTTGGGGCTGAATCTCTCATATAAAAAGAAGCAAGATATTTTCATGAACCAGCAAGGAAAATTCCAAGGGAAAAGCCAGGCAAATCAGCAGAGTTTCCAATTTGTCACCACTTTAATCCTTCTTGTAAATCACTTCCAGTATAATCTTAAAGGACAAAATACCACTGTCTTCATGTCTTTTTCTATTGAAGAACTTTAGGAGTGATTCCCATGCCTATCTGGTTAAATCCAAGTCTCCCAGTCTGGTTTTGAAGATTTTCCACAGCCTGCCTGTGTTTCACCTATCCAATCCACTGTCCACCCAACAGTCAGAACTTCCTGAAACACAGATAAGATTATTACTCTCACACTCAAAAATACTTTAAGGCTCCTCATGACCGCAGATAAATTTCACATTCCTCACAGAAGCTTTCTACTATTTGGCCCTGGTCTTGTGTTTTCTATAACATCTAGTTTTCTATATAACATATAGTTTTCTATCTCCAGCTCTTACCTTTCTCCTGAATTCCAGATTCATATGCACCACTGCCTAATCTGTATTTCAACTTAGATATCTAATAGACATCCAAAACATAGTATGCCCAACTCTTGATTTCTCTCCTTTAAATATGCAACTATCACATCCTTTCTTACCTCAGCAAATGGTCTCTAGGTCTAGAAAGACCTTAGAGTTATCTTGGACCCTTGTCATCTAATCTACTGGCAAATTTTGCTAGTTCTGCATTCAGAAAATATTCAGAATTTCACTACTGTCCACAACTCTTTCAGTGCTACCACTCTGACCTAAGCCACCATCATCGTGTTTGAGTTATTTCAGTAGTCCCTTAACTGGTCCCTCTGCGTATATGTTTGTTTCCCCACCGTCTTTCAAACCCTCAAGGCCATATATTATATTACTACATTCATATGACAGTCCTAAATAGTTATGCTTTTTAAAGCATAACTCTGATTATATGCCTTCTCTGCTCAAAACCCTCCAGTAGCTTCCCACCTCCTTCAGAATGCAATCCAGTCTTTACTATGGCCTACAAATCATTATGTCGTCTGTCCCACCACTCCCTCTCTGAACTCATCTTTTTCCACACTTTCTCTTGCTCAATCAGCTGTTGAATTTCAAGCCTCCTCGTTATCCCTAAAGGATACAAAGCGCACTTTCACTTCCATCCCTTTATACTTAATGCTCCTTCACCTGGAGTTTTTCTCCTCTAGGCAGCCAAGGCACCCTCACTTCTTTCAGATCTCTTTTCAAATTCTACGTTATCAGAAAGGCCTTCTTGGCTACTTTATATAAATCAACAACACTTCCCATCATTTTTTAACTTCTACCTTGCATATTGTTCTTCATAGCATTTATCACCACCAAACTATGCATTTGTTAATATGTTTTTATCTGTCTCCCCCAACTTGAATATAGGCTTCTTTAGAGAAGGCAGTTTGTTTTCTTTACTGACATATTCCCAGGACCTAGACCAGTGCACAGCATATTGTAAGCATTCAGTTTATATTGAATGAATGAATAATTGCCCCTTATTAGAGTGAAAGCTCCTGTGGCCAGAGACTAGCTCTCACAAATTATATATTCCCTTTAACACCTACCTTAGTATCTTGAATATGGTAAAAGTTCAAAGTGATAATCAAATTGAAGTGCATCTTATTTCTCTCTGCTTCTCAAAGATGCTCACTGTTCCTTTTTGACAATTTTCCATACTCTACCTGCTTCCTTCCCTCCTCCGTTGAAGCTCCCTTCTGGTGAAAGCCTCAGTTCCTACAATTTCTCTCTTTAATGTCCTCTTTTCCTGCATGCATGCTAAGTTGCTTCAGTCATGTGGGATTCTTTGCAACCCAGTGGACTATAGCCTGCTAGGCTCCTCTGTCCATGGGATTCTCCAGGCAAGAATACTGGAATGGGTTGCCATGCCCTCCTCCAGGGAATCTTCCCAACCCAGGGAACCTGCATTTCATGTGTCTTCTGCATGTGTCTGTCAGGTGGGTTCTTTACCACTAACGCCACCTGGGAAGACCCCTCTTTTCCTGTCTATATTCTATTAAAACTTTGGTCTCTGGTCGTCCAGGAAACCTCATATTACAACTATAATTTCTCAGCTTTTAGAGGCTACAAAGACTATTCCCTATATTACAGCACCCTAGACTATCACTTATTCTCTGCTTCATGGAAATTCAGCCTTGCTTTCCCGATAATACTGAAGTGACACTATGGCAAAGATCATGTTGTACTTTCAAATCCTTGAATACAGCTAGTACAAGGCTCTACTCATGATAAGTGATTAAACTATGTGAACTGATCCAGAATAGTATTTCCACTTGCATAACAGACAGCATCACTTGGATATCTAATAGGGATCTTATACTGTCTGAAACAGAATTCCTGATTTTAGCACTCATACATATTCCTTTGTCACCCCCCACCCACCTGTCACCAGTAGGTATTCAGTTTTTTAAGCTCAAAGTCTAGGAATCATTTTTTTAATTAAACTTTTATTCTGAGATCATAGATTCACAAGCAGTTGTAAGAAATAATATGAAGATTCCACACATCCTTTACTCAGTTTCCTCCAGTGGAAAATTATATGCAAAATGATAACATACTCTGACAGTTCCTCAAATGATTAAAGAGTTACCATATAACCCAGCAAATGCCACCTCTGAATATTAAGAGAACTGAAAACTTACATACACATAAAAATGTGTACACAAATGTTTATAGCAGCATTATTCATAGTACTCAAAAAGTAGAAACAACCCAAATGTCTATCAGCAGATGGATGGGTAAACAATATATGATATGTCTGTGTAAGGGAATATTATTCAGGCCTAAAAAGGAATGAACTACTAATATACGCTACAACTTGGATAAACCTCGAAAACATGGTGCAAAGTGAAAACAGTCAGATCCCAAAAGTCATATATTATAGTATTCCATTCATATGAAAGTCCTGAATTGGAAAATCTTTAGAGATAGAAAGTAGAGTAGTAGACTAGGGTAAAATGAACAAGAAGAGGAGATGGAAAAGTTTTAGAGAGGTAATCAGGCCAGATGATTTAGGGATTTTTAGGCTATTTAAGGGGCTTCCCCAAGGCTCAGTGGTAAAGAATCTGCTTGCAATGCAGGAGTCGCGAAAGATGTAGGTTTGATCCCTGGGTCGGGAAGATTCCCTGGAGGAGGGCATGGCAAGCACTCCAGTATTCTTGCCTGGAGAATCCCATGGACAGAGAAGCCTGGCAGGCTACAGTCCGTAGGGCCACAAAGGGTTGGCCTCAAGTGAAGCAACTTCGCATGCACAGGTTATTTAAAGACTTACACATTTTTCTCTGAGTGAGATTACAAGGCCTGGAGGATTTTGAGCATAACTTGACTTTTAAAAGTCACTTTGTCAGACTTAAGAGAACAAACTAATGGTTGCCTGCACAAATTTAAAAATGGATAACCAACAAGGACCTACTGTACAGCACATGGAACTCTGCTCAATATTATGTGGCAGCCTGGATGGGAGAGAGTCTGGGGGAGAATGGATTCATGTATATGTATGGATGAGTTCCTTCACTGGTCACCTGAAACTATCACATTATTAATCGGTTATACCCCAATACAAAACAAAAAGTTTATTTTTAAAAAGTTACTCTGGCCGCTGTATGGAGTAAAAACCAGAGGATGAAAAGAGGGAAAGCAAGGTGATTAGTGCAGAGGCTATCCTAAAAATCACGATAATGGTGGTTTGGAGTAAGCATTAACCTTGTAGGTGTTGTGAACTGATTGATTAGGACATGCTTTAAATGTAGAGCCAGAGGATTTGTTGGTGGGGTCAATGTAGAATAAGAGAAAATTCAAGGATGACTCAAATATTTTGTGTCTGAACTGGACAGATGGAGTGGGCATTCACTGAGTTGGAGAAGAGTGTAAAAGAAGTAGGTTTTGCCCAGAGAATTACATAGGGAATTTGGTTTTGGACACTAACCAAAACCAAATTGGGTTGGTTTTGGTTAATTAATGTTATATTGGGTTGGCTGCTAACTACTAGTCTTGTTGGGGCTCTAATTAGGGAGTTGTCAATGTGTAGATTGCCTTTTGGTTGGATGACATCACTTAGGGCAACGGCCTAGAGCACGCTCTAGGAAGAATGAAGAGGTCAAAGACACCAAGGCACTCCAAAATGAAGAGGCCTGAAAGATGATAAGGAACTGGCAAAGGAGACAAGAGTACTTAGAACAAAGCTCACATTCCCTACTTAATCATCACCTGGCCCTTCTCCGTATCTTTAACCTCACTCTCCACTCACAGAGGCTTCTCAGTTTTTGAAAAACACCAAGTCCTTTCCTGTCTCATTGTCTTTGCTGTGCTTCCACCAGGCATGTTTTCACCCAGGCTGTAATTTTGTTCATCTGCCCCTGTTACCACAACTTCGGCTAAATTGTAACCCTGAATTTTCTCTAAACTCCATAATTAAAAAGCCCCAATCTGGCATCGCCTCACTCCATGACCCCCACACACACCAAGTTATGGCTCTTACTATAATCTCAAATTATTTCACTTGCTTTTTGTCTAGAAACCCATCCTACCTTAATTTAACAAATGCTTATGAAATGATTACTATACACCAAATATAAATTCAGCTGTTCCTCCTTGTGTGTGATTTTCTGGAGAGCAGGAGCCTCAGTATCTTGTCCTCCACCGCACCTCCAATACAAATGACATTGTCTCAGCCAATCAATTCTTGAGTTTTCAGTATTTGTTAATGGAACGGATCGCAACGGTGGCTCAGCCACAAAGGATCAGCCAGCAATGCCGAGACTTGTAGGAGACGCGGGTTCCATCCCTGGGTTGGAAAGATACCCTGGAGTAGGAAATGGCAACCCTATCCAGTATTCTTGCCTGGGAAATCCCATGGACCGAGGAGCCTGGTGGTCTGCAGTCCATGGGGTCGCAAGAGTCGGACAGGACTCAGGGACTAAGCAACAACTTCAAGACATCTATTGGTCTTGAAGAAATTTCGCCTGACGCTCCACCCAGGCCCACAGTAGCCTGGAAGGAGGGAGGAACTAGGGAGGGAGGATCACACGCATGCGCTATTGTTCTCTGAGCGCTCGAGTTTGAACCCCGCCCCTTTCTTTGACTGGTTTAGCCACTGCACTTGCGCAGTTCGGGACTGTTTGTTCCTTTGTCGGCGCTATCAATAAAGTTTTAGCGAGCGCACACTTTCCTTTTCCTTGGCAAGATGGCGGAGTACGACTTGACCACTCGCATCGCGCACTTTTTAGATCGGCATTTAGTCTTTCCGTTGCTTGAGTTTCTCTCCGTAAAAGAGGTAAGGGGTTTTCTGAGCGCGCGGAAGGTGTGGGGAGTGCGTGAGATGCGAGGTGAGGCCAAAAAGCAGTGGCGGTAGCCTTAGGCCTGACACGTGTGAGGCGGCCGCGAGTCTGGTCTTGAGACGGGCTGTAAGGACCTGCTAGTAGTTTAGCGTCAACCCTGTTGATTAGCTACGTGGAATTCTGCCGTGAGCTGGGTTAAGGTGACAACACGAAACTCGAGCGAAAGGGAGTGATCTCTGCTTCACTTCTTGAGGTGTCGGTGCCTTAGGGACTTCCGCGTCATTCCTCTCGGAAGTTGACGATTGGCTGGCTCTGCTGTAGTAATGCTTGACTAGCTGGCGTCTAAAAGCAAAAAATTTAATTTTTTTTTTTTCCGGGCACTGTAGGAAAGGTGGCTTTGGCTCTGTGCTATTCCTTGCCGGTTGGTTTGGAATGATTTTCTTACGCTTATATATCTAGTCCCTTGGTTTCCGTAAAGTTATGAGTCCTTTGCGAGGAGTTTAGTGTTTCTGTAAATAGCCACTTCCTAGAAGCGTCGCATGTTTTGTTCGATGGGAAGGGGGACCCCAAAAATAATAAACGAGCAATTTTTATTTTGAAAGTTGGTTTTCCATGTATAGATGTACGGACTTCGAGTCATGGAATTGGTCGCTAATGTTCATTTAGCTATTCAAGATACCTTGAAAAAGTATTTGGTTCTGGACCTCATTTAAAAACATGTCTCAGCCCTAAAAGTTTGGAAATCTTAGTTACATATTCGTTTATTGGGAAATTGGTTCATTTTAGTAGTTACATTAAAGCGATACTGCTATGAGGAAAGAATTAGAATATTGACCAGAAAAAATAGACGCGTTCTGTTTCCAGAAGCAGTTTAAAACTCGAGTCAACTTAGGGCACACTAGATTTGGGAAGTAGATTTTGTGTGTCCGAACAGCAAAAAAATTAAAAAGCCCTACAAATAAACATTAAATTGTTATGATAAGTTTTCAGATTTTCCCATGGTGCTTTGGACAGGTATAACCCTCAAATTCGTATGAACCTTTTCTAAAAACCTACAGACAACTTTATAGTTGTTGAAATTAGAGAACAGCCAAGTTTATTTTTAATAACTGTTCAAGAATGTCTTGCCACATAAAACTTTGTTCTGTCTTGATTTTTCTTTTATAGGATGTACTTAATCTATATTATAGATCTTGAATAAAACAGTTTAGTTTGCCTTCTGTTTCTTTTTTGGATAATTGAGGAAAATTCACCAAAGATCAAGGAATAGCAAAATATTTTCTCTGCTTCTAAACTAGCCAGACTTCTTGTTTAATGTACTTTACACTTTGGTTTTTCAAGGCAGACAGATGAAAGGGAGGAATACATAAGTGTAAATAAGTTTTCCATTGGGCAAGACCAAAACTGAACAGAGCTGAGAATCAGTGGGAAATAACAGCTCAAAACATGTTTTCTTGGAGAGAATATTGGTAAGATGGCTGTAATACTTCGAGAGGCAAAAGATGCTGGAATATTTATCTATCGGCCGTTAAGTATAAGATTACCATGGAGTTATGAGAAATCCAAGATAAAATCTCATCACTAAAAAACTTACCCTTTGGTGGAGAAAGGTCTGTAATTATAAGTCCAAGAGTAATAAATGTCAAAGAAGTACTAGCGGAGTGTTATCAAAATTGAAGAGGTACTATTCTGTGACCAAAAAGGATTTTGAGGAGGGGAATCTGAGTTTTGTAGGCTAGATGGTTAGGATAGATACTCAGTGATGATGAGGGTATTAATTAAATATATTTATAGTATGTTGGAGAATATAAGCTCCATGAGAGCAGAATTTGTGTTTTCTCCCTTGTGTTCTCAGCAGAGTCTGGTATAAAGGCTTTTCATGATTATTTAACAAATGTGTGAATACTTATTTGAAGCTTGGTGTTCTTTATTCTCAAGTGAAGTAGAAGGCCAGATCATTTTTAAGAGCCTGGGGAATGAACTGAGACCTGGACTTGGATCCTGTCAGTACTCTGGTGCACTTGGGAGCTGTCTTCCCATCTTAACTAAACCTTTTCTCATGCATCAAGTGTTGATAGTACCACCACGCTCATGGGGTAAGTTAGAAAAATTCATGAACTAGTGCGTATAAAGAATTTAGCCTTCTGGTACAGAGTAGCTACTCCAAAGTGTTTTCGTATAGGAGGAGGCTAGGCCGTCCTGTATGAGAGTGGAGTGAGGCATTCAGTTGGGGTTTTGAGGAGTGAGGTCAAGCATGGAAATGGTGACTGAAGAAACTGACCAAAGACAATACAAGGGTTGGTGAGTGTGAAGAGCCCAACTTTGACTGGAAATCTTACATTTATAAGTGGTCATTCTTGGAATGAGAGAAACAGTAGAAGGTTATTTGAGTAGCATAGACAATGTGTGGTAGATAAATGCATCTCAAGATTGATGAAAAAGGATTGCTGATTTGAGAAAAGCAGAGATGTGATTGAATAACATTATTGCCTAGTTCTGAAATATTCTATAGTTAACCTTAGCCAGAACATAGAAAAGAGATAAATTTTTCCAGTGCTAGCGATTGATATTGAATTCTGTTTGGTTGGAGAAAATGAATGGAATAAATGATAACTACTACAGAGAAGAGCTTTAAGATAGCCAAAACCTGGTGGGCTGTAGTCAGTCCATGGGGCCACAAAGAGTCAGACACGACTGAGCACACATTAAAGAGAAGAGCTTGGAAATACAAACTAACGTAGAAAGTAACAGCCAAAATGTAAAAATTAGAACAGAGAGTGTGTTGAGGGTGATCAAGCAATTCAGAGACAGTGGTAGAAGAGGTGATGAATTTAAGTTAGAAATGTTAGAGATGAGGTACTGGATGAAAGTTGTTATAATTTTCAGGATAAAGAAGCTTTAAGGCTTGAGTTTTTGAAGAATCATCAGTGTAGATGAGGATGATGGCAAGAGGTGGTGTTGAAAGATTTTTAGTTTATTGATAAGTAGGAGTTGTTTTCAAGAGGTAGATAGACTGAATTGGCCGACTGTAGCATGTGAACTAAATACAGCCCTCTCTGCCTGTTTTGTATGGTCTGAGCTAAAAAAAATTAACAGATGAGCATTTGCAACTGTTCTCCACTATAGAACACTAACTGTACACCAGTTAAGTGAAATTCTTCCTGTTTAGAAAGAATTCCATTCTCATTAGTAGAACTGTGTTGCAAAAAATTTTTATTCTGTGTTATATTTTTTAATTTCAAAAAGAAAATTGTAACTTTTCTTTCTTATGGTACTTATATATAATATTCTTGATTTTTGCATTTTGACTCACAAAATCTAAAATGTTTACTGTCTTTTCTTTACAGAATAAGTGTGCCTGTAAGATAAAATTTAGAGAGAATGATATAAGAGGGTGTAGATTTAAGAAAGGGGCCATTGAGGTCTGATGAAGAGCAACAATACTTTGGATCTACAGTTGGGAGAAATATTACAAATTAAAGGCTATTGATGAAGTGATGAGGACAGGTGACATGCCAGGAAAAGGATGTATTCACCTAAGGTTAGAGTTTCCATAGGGCAAACTGAAAGGAAACTTGGTTGTTGTTTTTGGTTGTTTTTTTTTTTTTAAGTAAATTTTTTACCAAGTATAACATACGTACAGAATAGTAAGCAAATAAAATGCTTTTTTTCCTCCCAAGGAAGCACACTTGTGTGTGACCACCATCCAAATCAAAAAATGTTGCAAGCATCCTAAAAATCTTTCTTCTGACCATTCTTAGTCATTACTCACTTTTCCCAACGGTAAGCACTAGTTTGATTAGTTTGGCCATTAAAAATTTTATATAAATGGAATTAAGCATTCACCAGCACCTACTACTTTGTATGACTTCTTTCAACATTGTGAGATGTATCTAAGTTGTTAGGGTGGCAGTAGTTCATTCATTTTCAATCTGGGATGTTAATCCAGTGTATGAGTATACTGCTGTTTATTCATTCTAATGTTGATAGACTTGGCTGTTACAAGTAACGTTGCTGGGAACAGTGTTGGTAATGTCTTTTGAATGTATACACCCATTTATTTTGGGTACCTAGGAGTAGAATTGCTAGGTTAAAGAATATTTTAACTTTAGAAGGTAAAAACAGTTTTCCAAAGATGTTGTAGTTATGACAGCAGAGTAATTGTTCAGTTTCTCTACATCTATACTAACACTGATAATGTCAGTTTTTTTAGATTTTAGTGTGGTTTTAATTTATATTTCCTTTTAATGAGGAATTAATGAGGTTGAGGACCTTTTTTGGTGTTTATTGGCCATTTGGGTATACTTTTGTGGAGTGCCTAGTAAAATCTTAAAGCCATTTTCAATTGGATTGTCTTTCTTAATATTTTGTGGGTGTTCTTCATATAGTTTGGAAGGTTCAGATTTGTTCTCAGGACTATACCATTTGACCACCTTTATCTTTTCTTTTCATGGGTAGTAAGATGTTGTAGAAATTATCTGCATTTTTCTTTGCATGGCAAAACTAGATTTAGTACAAAAATCTTTTGCTGAAATGTTATCATCTTGACTTCTTGATTAAAAATTGTTTTTGAATTACATTACCATCTCTCTCCCTGAATGCCGTTGTGTAAAATCCTTACATGTTGCTCAGTACACATCATGTTTATGTGAGTTTGCTTATGTATCTATTTGGTCCCAGAACTGCGGGCTAAATTAATGTTTATTGAACTTATTGCCAAAGTGAAAACCTGTTATGCCAAGATTGACAGAATAGATGCTAGTTTTGTTTCAGGGGTGTGGATGGAAAGCATTATGAAGGATTTTTAACTATTTGGAGAAGAAGTGTGTGTAATATAAAGGAGAGACTGCTTCAAGGAGAAATGGGTAGGCATCTTGTGGGTGTGAGAGTGACTAAGAAGGTAAAACATTTAAGAGTTGATCCTAATTACCTGATGGTGGAAGGTGTCAGCTGTCCCATGTGCTCCTCAGTGGGGTTGCTATGCTTGGTTGTCTGTTTACCCATAGCCTTGTTCTTTCTAAGCTAAGAGATGACTTGTAGGGACACATAAAAGATCAGAAGTTGGTGAGAATGGTTTTGCTTTATTTTAAAGTTGTTAGGTAAACAAAATATTTTGCCTCTGTAAGTTAGTTGCTTGCCTTTCTGGTAGGAGCATGAATTAATAGTATATGATATTTTGATAAAATATTATAGTTCAGGATATGTTTCCAGGTACACTAGTCTTACTATTAACTACTTTTTTTGAGGGAACTTCAATTTATTCATTAGAAAGTAATTTTTTTTTTTTTTTGCAGATATATAATGAAAAGGAGTTGTTACAAGGGAAATTGGATCTTCTTAGCGATACCAACATGGTAGACTTTGCTATGGATGTGTACAAAAACCTTTATTCTGATGATATTCCTCATGGTAAGTTTTGTCATTACATCTGAAGTTTGACATGTGAGCTGAGGGCATGTGTATTAAACATTTTGTGATTTATAAAAGAACTTTAGCCAGAAATTTTAATAATTATTTGAATGATTTAAAAGTTGAGTGAAAGGTAGGTAATAAATATAAAAGCTACAGGTCTTCAAAAAGAGTATTTTCTTACCGTAAAAGGTGTGAATGTACTTTAAAATACGATCATAAATGCTTTCAGTTCATAGTATGCATCATCAAAGTTGTACTTACTAATCAGATTGTTTCCTTAGAATTATCTGGGAATGTTGCAGTTTTTTTGGCTTGCTGACTTTTTCAGTTAGCATCTTGTGTGCCTTAGAGATTTCCTTTTTGTCTTGAAGCATCTGAGAATAGCCATGGTTCTCAAAAGCTTGGTCCCCCGAACCAGCATCTTCAGCTCACCTCGGAGAGCTTGTTAGAGATGCGAATTCTTGTGCACAGATTTACTTAGACAGAGAAAGTTGGCCAAAGACCAGCACTCAAATTAGGGAACTACTATACTGTGGTATAGTGTTTTCTAAATCCCTGTTTTCTGTAGTAACAAGTATGTAAAGTCGCTCAGTCGTGTCCGACTCTTTGCGACCCCATGGACGGTAGCCTACCAGGCTCCTCTGTCCATGGGGTTTTCCAGGCAAGAGTACTGGAGTGGGTTGCCATTTCCTTCTCCAGTAGATATTCTTTAAAAACAAAAAAAACACTGCAAGTAGTATTAAAAGATTCTAAGAACTCTTTAGTAGAGAAATAACAATTTGCTCTATTTAAATTGACATTTCTCAACATTTGATCACAGATTCCCTCTGTGTGTTAGAAACACTCTTCTAGTATATACTTGGTAATATATAACGTAGAAATTATTACCTTAAACATAATCACTGTTTTGACTTCTAAAATTTCCTGCAAGAACCATAGCTCTTTAAATTTTAATCTGTGGTGAGAAAGTTAACAATATTTCTCTGAAACTTTAAAACATACTAACAGGATAGGTTACATGCAAGTTTTCTCTGACTTCATAATGCAGTAAAAAGAAACTATAGAATTGTTTGTGAGAGATGGCCGAACTAGATTTATAGTGAAGAAAGAAGTTACTGACTGGATTTAAATTCCATTCAATCTAGTTGAAAACCTGTAGCAATAATGTATGTAAACCCTTTGGGGCCTTTTTCAGAAACTGGGATAATCTCCTGAGAGAATGCAATGACAACGAATATAAAAACACCGAGAATGAAGTCTCTGAAATGTAGAGTTAGGTAATTGTTTCCTCAAGAGCTTCTTTGAGACTGTATCTGTATATTCCTTAGTTTTTTTTGAGAATAAGAAGAGGATTCCCTCTGACCTCGTGATACTAGAAAGAAACAAATTGGATCTGGGGGAGTTACTAAGTTGGTGGTTCCTGGCATATGAATATGTTGGGGAGAAATAAATATGTGCACAATTTAGATAGATTGAAAAATGTCCAATTCATCCTCATAGTTAGCAGTATAATTTAACATTGTAGTACTCCTTTGCATTTTTAATAGCTTTGAGAGAAAAAAGAACAACTGTTGTTGCACAGCTGAAACAGCTTCAAGCAGAAACTGAACCAATTGTGAAGATGTTTGAAGATCCAGAAACTACAAGGCAAATGCAGTCAACCAGGTAGCTTCTTTCTTTTTAAAAAAATTATCTTATTGAAGTTGCATTGATTTATGATGTTGTGTTAATTTCTGCTGTACAGCAGAGTGATTTGATTATGCATATATGTATATTTTGTGTTCTCCAGCATAGTTTTTTCACAGGATATTGAAAATAGTTTCTTGTCCTGTACAGTAGGTCCTTGTTGGTTGTCCATTATATATATAACAGCTTCCATCTACTAATCCTCCCTTCTCCCCCTACACCCCCACCCCCACACCTACAAGTCTGTTCTCTGTGAGTTTATTTCTGTTTTGTAGTTCATTTGTGTCATATTTTAGATTCCACATCCAAGTGATGTCATGATATTTGTCTTTCTGTTTTTGGCTTAGTATGATTTAGGTACAATCATGTTGTTACAAATGGTGTTATTTCATTCATTTTATGGCTGAGTAGTATTCCATTGATTATATATACATCTTTATCCATTAATCTGTTATTGGACATTTATGTTGTTTTCATATCTTGGCTACTGTGAATAGCACTGTTATGAACATAGGGGTTCATGTATCTTTTTGAACTACAGTTTTGTTTATATATATGCTCAGGAGTGGGATTGCTGGATCATATGGTAGCTCTGTTTTTAGTTTTTTGAGATGCCTCCATACCGTTTTCCACAGTGGCTGCACCAATTTGCATTCCCACCAGCAGTGTAGGAGGGTTTCCATTTGTCCACACCCTCACCAGCATTTATTGTTAGCCTTTTAATAATGGCCATTCTCACTGGTGTGAGATGGTACCTCATTGCAGTTTTGATTTGCATTTCTCTGATAATTAGCAGTGTTGGGCACATTTTCATATGCCTGTTGGCCATCTGTATGACTTCTTTGGAGAAGTATCTATTTAGACCTTCATCCCCTTTTCAGTTGGGTTGCTTGCTTTGTTGTTGAATTATATGAGCTGTCATATTTTTTTGCTTGTTTTTGCCACATTTTGTGGCATGTGGGATCTTAATTCTCCAACCAGAGTTCACACCTGTTCCTCCTGCAGTAGCAGTGAGCACTGGACCACCAGGGAATTCCCTTATGAGCTGTTTGTATTTTGGGAAATTAAGCCATTGTTGGTCACATCATTTGTAAATATTTTTTCCAGTCAGTGGATTGTCTTTTCATTTCGCTTATGGTTTCTTTTGCTGTACAAAAGCTTATAAATTTGACTAGGTCCTCTTTGCTTATTTCTGTTTTTATTTCTGTTGCCTTCAGGTAACCTCTCCTTAATTTGAATTCTAAAATTCTCTTTTCTGGATTAATACAAACATTAATTCATGCTTTATCTAGTAACTCAGTCTAAAAGTTCATGGTCTAAAAGATCACTTTGTCTATTTACTTTCATTTATCCTTATTGTGTAGGGACCAAGAAGTCCTTAATTATAACTGATAATACTGAATGTTTTTAGAACTTCTTGACCAGTTAATCCAAATCTCACTATACTGAGCAGCTCCACCTCTTCCCAGGGACTTCTGGAAATGTCCGGAGACATTTTCAGTTGTCACAACTGGAGAGGTGCTGCTGGCATCTAGAGAGAGGCTACGAATGCTGCTGTACATCCTACAGTGCATCAAACATTATCCTCCTTTCCCCCTAAAAGAATCACCCAACCCAAAATGTCAGTAGTTCTGAGGTTGAGAAGCTCTGTGCCTACGGAGGACCTGTTCGGGAATCCTGAGCTCTCTTTATCACTTTGCATCTCATTACCCAGCCCAGGGAGGGTGGTGGAGAGCTGATAGGTTATTTTTTATTCGTGACTTCCTCTTAGCTAGAAGTAGGCTTATTGTTTGGTTTCCAAAGAAAGCATGTTACCTTCCTCTGACTTTACTAAGTGAAGACCTTTGTGTCATTAAAAATGTTTAAAGTCTTCTACTAAAATTGAATATTGCCATCATGGAAAATGTTTTCTATCAGTATATTCACTTGAGTTGTTCAGGATTTTACCATGTTGCACTTTGAGTTCTTATGATACATCATTGAACCAAATTTTTAGAGTGATTGACTCTATTTGTGATTTGAGAAAGTGTTACCAGATATTTTTAGAAAAGCAGCAAGTAATATATGATTACTGTACCATACTATAATATACCATATTATACTGCATATATATACTCACAAAGATAGTTATATCTTACAAAGCTATTATCTATGTTTTGATATATTTGTATATAGCTTTCTCTGTATGTCTGTGTTTATTTGTATACACTTAGAATTAAGTCCCAAGTAAGTGCCCACAAAGGGACAGCTGAAATAATCTAGATGTTAGGGTACAAAGAAAATTTAAGATTTAAATTCTAAGCTTAGTCTAGTCACTTAATAACTGGGAAGTAATTGGATTAGGGTATGAATAAGATAATATAGATTTGTTCACCAAATATTCAAAAAAGAGAACTCTTTGTGTCTTAATAAACAATAAATTGGAAATAAATGAAAGAATGGAATTGTGGGTTAAAATCATAATCTAAGTTTATAACCTTTTCATTTTCACATTAATAACCTCTCCCTGCCAATTCCCCATTTTAAAATGTCATTGAACATGTAGTACTGTACCTCTCATACTTGCCCAGAAATACCCAGTTAGCTAGAGGACAATGATTATATACTTTATAATATAAAGGGTGTAACACAAAGTTCTTCACTGTGATCTACAGCAAGTGTTAAGTGAGGTTATTTTTTTAATCTTTTTATGTTAAAATTTTGTAAGTGTTTCTATTATTATAATATGATCATATCCCCTCCCCATTAAACCTTCAAGTAAAATTATGCTCCCAAAGACATGCAGCAGTATTCATTCTTGCAGTAAACATAAGGGAATGGTTTCATTCTTGGAAATGCACAGAAGGTAGGCACCTCTGCCACCTGTCATTTGTCCCTTGGTGTTTTTGTCACCAGTTTGTGTTTTTCCAGGCTGCCAGCATCTCAAGTTATGCTAATTTTAGAAAAGTTAAATTGGGTTTTTTGACACTTTGGTATGAATTTTAAATTGATAGAATGCGAAATCCCATGGATGGAGGAGCCTGGTAGGCTGCAGTTCATGGGGTTGCTGAGAGTTGGACACGACTGAGCCACTTCACTTTCACTTTGCACTTTCATGCACTGGAGAAGGAAATGGCAACCCACTCCAGTGTTCTTGCCTGGAGAATCCCAGGGACGGGGGAGCCTGGTGGGCTGCCGTCTATGGGGTCGCACAGGGTTGGACATGACTGAAGCGACTTAGCGGCAGCAGCAGAATGTGTAGCATAGATAGCATGTAAGTTAAGCATGATTTATTAGTTTTATAAATTTGCCAAATCAGTGTCCTTATGAAAAATGCTAACATTGTGGAGGGGGCAAAATTAATACATAGCATTAATTCGTGCTTGTTTGTATCGTACATTTATTTCCTTCTCTGTTCTAATATATTATCAATTAGAAATGTGTCCTCAAGAGAGCAAATAGCTTTCATTTTCAGTAGGTTAGCTAAATAGATCTCACTGATGTCACTATAAGAATTGTCAGAATGTTCTGGTTTTATTACCTGAAAAACTGAGATCATGTGGTGAATCAGATCATACGGTTTTCAATTAGGGCTTAAGAAATCTCAAAGTGAAATTTTAAACTTTAGTTTTCCTTGAGTTCCTATTCGTTATGTTCAAAACATGTAATGTTCTGTTTATTTCTGGAAGTCTTATTTTTAGTGTTAAATATTAAAGTAATTATATGGCTTTATGTGAGTAATAAGATAGAAGCTGAATATACTTGTTTTCTGTGGCCTGTGAAATACAGTAATTTTTAAATTTTTTTATTAAGGGATGGTCGGATGCTGTTTGACTACCTGGCAGACAAGCATGGTGTAAGTGGTCTTTTAAAAAACTGTTTAAAAAAAAAAACTGTTTAGTTGTCATGTTGTAATAAAGGTAATTAAAGAACAGTGCTGAATAGTTAGATTCATGGCTTGAAAAGGATGTAATTTCCCGATTAAGTGTTAAAGACATACGACGGGGTATGTTTTTGAAGCTTTAGTTTTTAAAAATTATTCTTGATTGGAAAATAATATGCTTGTAATTACCTTTAGATAACATGTTAGCTTTTTGTATTTCTGATGGATTAATGAGTAGGTAAAACAGAACTACATTTGAATTAAAATGCCTTGAGGAATAGCATTAAGTAACACTTTGACTGCCTTGTGGAATGTAGTAGCCCTTCACATTATCAAGACCTTTATAAATCCTCAGGTAAAGGAATGTTATAGGCTTGCCTACTCATCTTCCAGTCTCCTTCCCTTGCATTAACTCAAAGTGTGTGTGTAATCATTTGCATATAATTATTTGGCTTGCGTTCAAGTTTTATCTTTTATTTAACACGTAATTACTCTAACAGCAGGCATGTTGACCACTGTGCTTGATTACTTTTTCTAGTTTCTATGTAAAATGTTTTGATGTATTTGTTAATGTTCTAGTTTGGAGCCTTTCTCTTAGATTTCTTCTCTTTCACTTGGTTTGCATCATAAACTCTGGGGGCAAGTTTTTGCAGAGAACTGAAACTTACTGTACACATTATTTATACAGAATCAGAAAATCTTAACAGGGATGCATATCCTAGGTAGTTGTCTAAGCTCCTTTACCAGCTAAGGGATTCACACATCAGACCTTCGGCTGTAATTCAAGTTTGTATCACAACAATGAATTACAATTCATAACTCAAGGCCAGAACTGTGAATGTGAAATTCAATAATTCCTAATATATATTTTAAGGGTCATGTGGTTTTCTGATATTGGGCTGGGTGGAGGAGGGATCAGTTTTTGAAAGAATTGCTATCTGGGGACATTTGAAAGAGTAAATGGTTTGAATCTTAAAACTCAAATTAAGAAGCATAACCTAAGCTTTTTTCTTTTTTTAGTTCAGGCAGGAATATTTAGATACACTGTACAGGTATGCAAAATTCCAGTATGAATGTGGAAATTACTCTGGAGCAGCAGAATATCTTTACTTCTTTAGAGTGTTGGTAAGTAATCTTTTCTTTTCCTTTTCCCTCTCTTTTGTAGGTTGCCTTGGTTCTTCAAAATGGGTCTATAGTTTTGGGTCTGTCCATTCAGTTTTCAGCCATCATTGGCCAAAGAAAAAATAAACTTTCAACAAAAGCCAGAGACAAACAGGAAACCTTATGTCAGGGCCTCAAAATTTGGAGGTAGATTTAGCTTGTCCTTGAATTCCAAAAGTAGGAACCACTAATTTGTCATTTTATATATAACTGTAGATTTTAACCGGGTTCTATCATGTAATAGATTTGTTATAATAATACTGCCCGGCACAGTGAGTGGCACATTGTGGGTGGCATATTACTTAATTTTTAGTGAGTAAATCTATTATTGCTAATTTTATTTTATTATTTTTTTTCTATTATTGCTAATTTTAGTTCAATGTTTTATGCTGCACGTATTCCTTGAACTTGTTCTAAACAGCTGTGGAATTCTAATGATATTTTTAAAAGATTTTATGCCTTAATAGTAACTTTTTCTACTTACTTCCACCCCTCAGGTATTAGACCATAAAGTTCAGATTTTTTCCCCCATTTTGTAGGGAGTAGATGAGTTTAAATGGTATTGCTAGATAATAGCAGTTCTGTCTTATTTGACAAGTTCTAGTTTCATTGCTTTTGTCAGGTAAAGAGAGCTGTGTGAAGCTAAAGGAAAAATCAGGCTTCACACTGACAGATTTCTTTCTCATTCTACCTTTTGTTTAGGTAATTATATTAATAAATGCCTTCTAAAATTTCCAAAATTCTCGTTTTAACTAGCCTCTCATTTGAGAAATTATAATTTGTTACTTTGGCTTAGTAAGAAACTGCTTACATCTCTGATAACTAGTTAATCCTAGAAGTTGGGAAATGAACTCTTAAGACAGGGACTTTTTGTTTTCCAACCTTGGAACAGTCCCTTCTTTCTGTCTCTGTTTTCTGGTACCTTTTTCTTTTAGCCCCACATGTCACAAAGAAAAGATTCAATGGCTGCTATCTTTGGTTGTTTTCTAGGAAATTAAATTTTGCTTTTTTTGCAAGGGAAAGAAGAGTTTGGTGTTAAGTCAAATACATCTTTAAAAAATTACTAAGACAACTTTGTTTTTTTAAAAGTACCATCCTTTCAAAGAAATAGATTTCACTTTATTTCTAAGTTTGATTTGAAAAAAAAAATTTATTTTTCCTTTTACTCCCGTTTGTAAACGAATTCTTAATTTGCATTCATTTAGCTGTGGTTAGCTTGCAAGTGCATTGAAGGTAATGGATGATGCTAAATTTGTAGTGGCTTATCAGAAAATTCCATCAGTTTTACTTTTAATATTATGAAGGATTTAAGAGAGCAAAAGTTGATTACTTTGGAAATGTAAACAGCTTAGAAGAGGATTGTAAAATCAGAAGCCTGATATGATTACAGGTACATGAAAAGAGTTGGTTATTCATATCATTTGTTAATGCTGGGAGTGAATTTTGAGAATGAAGATTTAGTGTCGTGTTAGAGTTCTAGCACAGTAAATTTATTGTTGCTGGTCAGTGAGTGAATGTGCCATTTTGCTAAGACATGGAAACTTAAGGTAACTGCTGGAAATCCAGATATTGAAACTCTTCTAGCATATCCACCCTTGAAAGCAGGTTGGTATGAAGAGCCAACTGTAATGACATGGACTTGAGCCAGAGTAGTATGCATGAACCTTTTGGGAATTAAAAAACGTGCTGCACTGCTACAAAAAGCTTTTTATCCTAACATATTACATATTTTAGTTTTAATAGTATTATTATGTTTATGTAGTGTGGTTTAGTCTGAAACTTTCTGCATGTGATTCATGTATGGGGCCTCCCTGGTAGCTCAGATAGATGGTGTATACTTAAAAAGTTTTCAGAGTTTTCATATTTACTTTTGTAAAATATGAAGATCTCGGTTGGTTTCCTATCTTTAAAAAATTCTGGATTGATCTTAAGCTTTTGCATCTCCTGGCATACCTTATGATAGAATTCAGATGACATTCCAGTGGTTGAATACCATGGTCTGGATACAAAATTAATGTTTTATGTTAAGAATCAAAATACAGTGATTGGACAGTACTCAGAAATTAGGTGCAATTCACCCTAAAGTTTTTGTCCCATCTTGTGCCACAGAAAAATTGAGTTACGTGGAGTTGATTACTTCATGTTGGCATATTGATAAAGGCGAATAACCAAGCTAAGTTTTAAGCTGGTTTATTTTAGTTTTTCTTTTGCTATAGATAGACACCATTATAAAATTATGTATTTGTTTGAGATCTTCTTAATAGCAAAGATAAAAATCCTGTATTATATTTGGGATAAATAATATCAGTGTTTTTGCTTATTGGCTATTTAATTTTATTTTTTTGCAAAGGACCTGTTTTCATTTCTAAATTCTTCCCTAGTGGTTGATTATTCTTTTAAATCTATGGTTAGGGAAACATAAGCTATGAAAGAACCATTGTAACTATGATCTGAGATTAGAATTTGACTCTCTGAGTGACCTATTGTAGGTTAGTGTTGTATAAATTAAAGCTGTATGACCCTAGAATCTACTTTTATTTTTAAAAGATTTGGTAGCTTTTAGAAACTACCAGCCAGTACTTAAATGCACCCTCTTTGATTGTGAAGCTTCTTTGAATAATACTATAAGAAATTTATTAGTTTAAATTGAAATGGTGGAACAAATTTGGTAGGAATTTTGGAAATTTTTTTGTTTTGGAAGTTATTAGCACAGTATTTTAATTATTTTGTTAGAATTTGCCCTCACTGTGGTCTTTGGTCTGGCTTCAATATATAACCCCTCCCCTCATCCAATATCTATTTGAAATAAAAGTAATTTTAAGATTCTGGGACTGTTGTGATTTTAAGATGCTGTGATCATATTTGTGTATGTGATTCACTCAGATTTTAAAATTTGCTACTCTTAAGTACTTGTCATTCAATTTAAAGGTACTTTTCCTTGACTCAGAAAGTTTGAGTAATGATGATTTGGTGGATTTTAAAAATCTTTTCGTTTCTTTTTTTTAGTGTATTTATTTGTTTATTTTGAGTTTTAGAATCTTGATTGAAGATCTGGATCTGATGGTGTTCTGCTTGATAATGTCACTGTAAAAGATGTGTATTTCATACATTGTTCATCCCATTTTAACGTCTAAAATTGGGATGTGTCCTAAATTGACCTAAAATAATACACCTTAAAATTGATGACGTCTTAAATTTCAGTGAAATATTAGTACTTAGATTTCTTTGTAAGAATCAGACATCTTATCTTTTGTAATTTGAACGATAGTTTTATGGATATTTGTGTCAAGTTTTTAATTTCAGTAAGGTTTAACATGCACATACCTGTGCAGCTACCACCAAATCAAGATAAAGAATATTTTACCCCAGAAAGCCCCCTTGTCTCCATTTGCAGTCATACCTCATCTCTTGTTCATCTACTGATTGGTTTCCATCCATATTAGAGTAGCCTTCTAGAATTTCATATTAAGAGGAATATTTATAAGCTTGTGCCTGACATATTTTGACTAGCAAGTTTTTGAGATGTGTTTGTGTTATTGTATGTATCAGAAGTTTGATTCTTTACATTCTAGGAAAATATACTAGTTTTTCTGTTCATTCTTTCATTAATAAACATTTGGATTGGTTCTGGGTTTTGTTTGTTTCAAATAAAGATATGAATACTCATACACAAGTTTTTTGTGGACATAAATTGTAACAATAATAAGAACCAGTGGTTTCATTATGTTTCCAATTTTAATTTGCAAATTTAGTCTTTGCTGTTTGCCTGTTCTAAGAATTTGCCTGTTCTAAGAGTTTGTTATATATTTTTCAGTATATTTGAATTAGTTATTGCCATCAAAGGAAAAATCTCAGTATAGGCCAAGTCTGAATTAGGTGTGGTTTTAATCCTCATAGTTAAGGCAACCTATAGTACTGTGTATCGTCATTTCTATTCTCATCATTATTTTGGTAATGACTCACATTTTCTGAGTTTTTATTATGTGTCAGATGATGATGTAATCTTCTTTACATGTATTATGTCCTCTAACTCATAGAACAGTTGAGGTGGGTTCTGATTGCATCTTCATTCTATAGAAGAGGAAGCTAAAGCACAGATGGTTCAGCTGTTTATAGTGGTATAGGCAAAATTATTGGTGGTTGGATTTCCAGTCCTTCCCATGTGATTTTATTTAACTGGTAATTATGATATGTACTAATAGTACTTTATAATTAATACCACCATATAAATGCTTCAATGAAAAAGGTATTCTGCCTCCAGTACACTCACTTGCTTCTGCTGCTCGAGAACAGTTCAGAGTCATTGTATAACCCACTTTTCTCTGCCTTGCTTTTTGAGAGTCCAGCTTTACTTGTTTTTGTTGTTCAGTCAGTTCAGTTCAGTTGCTCAGTCATGTCCGACTCTTTGCGAGCCCATGAATCGCAGCATGCCAGGCCTCCCTGTCCATCACAAACTCCCGGAGTTTACTCAAACTCATGCCCATCGAGTCAGTGATGCCATCCAGCCATCTCATCCTCTGTCGTCCCCTTCTCCTCCTGCCCCCGATCCCTCCCAGCATCAGGGTCTTTTCCAATGAGTCAACTCCTTGCATGAGGTGGCCAAGGTATTGGAGTTTCAGCTTCAGCATCAGTCCTTCCAATGAACACCCAGGACTGATCTTTAGGATGGACTGGTTGGATCTCCTTGCAGTCCAAGGGACTCTCAAGAGTCTTCTCCAGCACCGCAGTTCAAAAGCATCAGTTTTTCGGCGCTCAGCTTTCTTCACAGTCCAACTCTCACATCCATACATGACCACTGGAAAAACCGTAGCCTTGACCAGACGGACCTTTGTTGGCAAGCCTAGTCCTTATAGGTGTTTGGGTTTATGATACTCTTCCGCGAATGGCAAGAGGAGATGGCATGGCCCTCATTTCTCTTTTTTTGTAGATTAAAATTGCAGTGTGAAATTTATAGCTTTTATGAATAGAGGTATAATTTTCAACAAGTGAATGCTCTCCATGCATCATATCTGCCCTCTTTTTTAATGAGGATTAAAAATTTTTATTTACCTTTCACAGTTTTAGGATTGCATGAGAAAATGAACTTTTGTTGCTCACTGCATATTCCTTTAATAATTACTAATATTATTAGCCAATACACCTTCTTTTCTATGACTTTCCCATTTGTAACATAATTTGGAAAATTTTTGTTCTGAAAATTTTTTTTAAATTGTAAATGAGATCCATAAGTCTTTATTTCCACATCTTTTACTCCAGGAATTTTTAGCAACAAATTGCTTCTGAATCTTAACACTCAGCAAAGATTTACGCCTCTAAAATTTAATTAATTGTGTGTGTGCTGTGCTGTGTACTTAGTCACTCAGTTGTGTCCAGGTCTTTGCAACTCCATGGACTGTAGCCCACCAGACTCCTCTGTTCACTGGGATTCTCCAAGCAAAAATACTGGAGTGGGTTGCCATGCCCATCTCCATGGAATCTTCCCAGCCCAGGGATCGAACCCAGGTCTCCTGCATTACAGGCAGATTCTTTACCATTGGAGCCACGAGGGGAACCCTGTTTAAATTATCTGAAATGGATTATGCTAAAACACTGGTGCTGTATCCTAGTTTTAAGTTACTCTTTATTTTCTGATCTAGACTGAATATCAAAGACCTGAGTATTTTTAGTAAATTAAGTTAAATGAAAGCTGTTTGAGTCAGTTTAACCAGTGTGATCCAAATAAAGGGCTTATATATCTGCAGTTTTGGGAAGAGGGCTTTAGATTTTTTAGTAGGCTGGATGGATATGTAGGGTATAAAATACACATTATCTAGTCCTCCAGAGTATTCAGAATCTAATTAATTATATGGCTTCAACAGGTTCCAGCAACAGATAGAAATGCTTTGAGTTCACTCTGGGGAAAACTGGCCTCTGAAATCTTAATGCAGAATTGGGATGCAGCCATGGAAGACCTGACACGGCTAAAAGAGACCATAGATAATAATGTAAGTTACACCTTTTTAAGGTGATTCTCTGAAATTTCTATTTATCCTTCATACTTCTTGATAGGAAAAGCACTGTGTACTTTTAAAAGGAAGGAAGAATGGGAGGGAGGAAGACTAAACTAAAATGTTGACCTGACTTAAAAATCACAGTGGGTTAGTGGGTTGATTAATTTTACTGAATCTCCTTGAAGAAAATTGTCCAACATCTTTTGGCTTTTAGAGAAAATAACTCAGCTTTCATTTTTGTTAGAGCTATAATGCCTCTTTTACCTGTTTCAGTTGAAATGACATTATACTCTTAGTGCTACCCTTTATTGAAAGTCGTATGTAGAAGACATTTTTCATCTCCTTTTAGTGTTTAATAAAACCCCTTTTTATGGAGTATTTAATTTAGCGCTTGCATTTAAAAATATTTTCTGAAATGAGTGTAACTTAGAGGCTCTGTAAAATTGGCTTAGTGGACATTGTTGAATTTGTCTCTGAGAACAGGGAAATTTTGAATGTCAAGGGTCATGTGGAGAGCAGAGTAGTCTAGGGGATTGGACTTACCATTTTAACTAAAATTCCAATATCAGCAATGTTTATTCCCTTTCCTCTTTCTCATATATTAATATTTCCTTTGTATACATTTTTTAATCCTTTAGTCTGTGAGTTCTCCACTTCAGTCTCTTCAGCAGCGGACATGGCTCATACATTGGTCTCTGTTTGTTTTCTTCAATCACCCCAAAGGGCGCGATAACATTATTGATCTCTTCCTTTACCAGCCACAGTAAGTTATTTCACTGTATTTTTTAAAATATTCATTTGTTTATTTATTTGACTGCACTGGGTCTTTGTTGTGGCATGGGGGAGCTTTTAGTTGTGGCATGTGGGATCTAGCTCCCCAACCAGGGATTGAACTGGGTCCCCTGCATCCGAGCTGCAGAGTCTTAGCCATTGGACCACCAGGGAAGTCCCCACTGTATAATTTCCACTTTAATTATTTGAAATCAAATGGAATTTTCAAAATTTAAAATGTACTTCTCTCTAACATTTAAATTTGTTTTCATGTTTTTTTCCCCTCTTCATGTGGTAGATGTGCTTGTTCATGGAAAAAGCTTACATATAACTCTTAAGTAAATTATTTGATAAAAGTATATTCCGAGCCCTTTAAAGTGCTCTTTAAGTGTGGTCCCTGGGCCACCAGCATCAGTATTTCGCAGAATCTCAGGCCTTATCCTAGAAGAACTGAATAGAATCTTCCATGTAACAGTAATCCAGGTAATTCATACTTGCATGAAAGCTTCAGAATTAGAAAGCTTTAGGCTGTATGATTTGGAAGGAAGATAATACATCCCAGGAATCCCTTTTATATCATCTTTGCTCTATCATCCAGCTTTTGGTAACAAGAAATACACTGCTTTGTGAACTATACTGTTCTATCATTAGGTAGAAATCATTTTTTAAAATTTATTCTTCCATTTGAGATAAATGCCTCTGAATCTTCTGCCTGTTATTTCTTAATATTTTGGTTGGAGCAACAGAAAACAAGACTTACTTTATGAAAATATTTCAGATACCTGAAAATAATTTTCCTTATTTTTCTTTCCTTCAAGCTAAATATCTCTGGTTTTATCAAGTAATGTAGTTTGTTATGTTTTATAGTATTATGGCTGCTGTTCTTAGATAACTACCATTTGTTTATCCATAGCCTTTTAAAAATCTGGATGTTTAAAATTGAAAGCTTATTCTAGAATTTATCTAAGCTTTATAGAAAGCAGTGGCAGTATTAGCTTCAGTGACCAGTGCATATGCTTTTATTAATTTAACACAAGATTGCATTAACTTTTGTTTCTGGGTATGACTTAACTGCATTATAGGCTAAATCACACATAAATTTTTTGAGACATATTTCTTTTATTTTTCACCTAAATTAAGATAGAGATCCTAATACATTTCACTTGATTTCTGCTAATTGTTGTCTGTCAAATTAAGGTTTTAATTTTTTTCTAAAATGTATATTTACTTTACAGAAGTATAGTTTAGGAATTGGTGGTGTAATACCCTTTTAATATAAAATCAGTGAACATTGAACAACCTATTTTTTGTTTTTTTGTGTGATTTTCTAAGTTTTAAAAATAAGACAGTAATACTCTAGCAATATTTTTGCATAAGTTGATGAAATATAATCATCTAAACAGATCACATTAGCAACCATGTTCTTTAAATGCTCAGTTTATTAAGATTTTTAAGACTGAAATATTTGACCTCTTCAGTTAAGTTGTTAACATGAACATCTGAACTTGAAATTTAAGAGAAATTAAGTTATTGGTGGTGATAAAGATGAAAAATATTTGCCAACCAAGAAGTGCCAGTAATTTTTAAATGTAGAAACAGGGAGCCATTTTTAAATGGCATGAATTGTGTTTTCTGCATTAAATGCTAAATATTCCCCTGAATCTGGCAAATAGAAGCACTTTTATCAAAAATCTCTTGGCTTATTTTCTGTATTAATATTACAAGTTAAGTTCAATATTAGTGTATTTAGTCAGTATTGCATGATAGTGAAAGTCGCTCAGTTGTGTCCAACTCTTTGCGACCCCATAGTCCATACAGTCCATGGAATTCTCCAGGCCATAATACTGGAGTGGGTAGCCTTTCCCTTCTCCAGGGGATCTTCCAAACCCAGGGATCAAACCCAGATCTCCTGCATTGTAGGCGGATTCTTTACCAACTGAGCCACAAGGGAAGCCCTTGTATCATGATACACTAGTCCAGTTTGTTAAAACTGAACACAGGCAAGGAAGTTTTTGTAACAGGAAATTATTTTGATCTTTCCTTGAAAAAGCAAAAACTACATGGCCTTAAGTGAGGTAGAAGACAGTATATGATTCCAGCATTAAATTTTAAATGTAAATTATAAGAGATAAAATTTTTTATAATTTACATGGTTTACAGTTATTTATTTTATTAGAGATGTTTTATAGCATTCAGGTATGCCATCTCGATTTACAATAGTTGCTAAAGCAGACATAAAAGCTTGTTTCTATCTGAGCTGCTGTTCCTCCTTAAAGAAACTCTCTTTGTAGGAAATTGAAAGTTGCTCAGTCTTGTCTGACTCTTTGCAACCCTAGGGACTATACAGTCCATGGAATTCTCCAGGCCAAAATACAGGAGTGAGTAGCCTTTCTCTTCTCCAGGGGATCTTCCCAACCCAGGGATCAAATTCAGGTCTCCTGCATTGCAGGTGGATTCTTTACCGTCTGAGGCACCAGGGAAGCCCCAAAATTTTATAGTTGCATACTGTTTGCTGGATGTAATAATAGATTGTAATCTGGAAAGTTAAGTTATAGTACATTTGTTGCATTAAGTAAGCTCTTAGAAAAGGTCAAAAAAGGAAAGTCACTGTGTACTAAAGTGAGATCCTACAAGGATGTTATATTTTTTTCTGACTTTTGGTATAGGAAGCCCACAACTTTATTTGGTAGTATTTAGGTGTTTATTTGCAAAGAAAAAAGCTGAACCAGCCTCAAAAAAACTGATGTATAAATTCAACATGCCATCATTTGCTATGAGAAGTGCTAAGAGGACTAAGAACATGAAACATTGACCAGATTGTTCTGACCCTATAGGTTTAATATTTATATAGGAAGCTATGGAGTACAGAAGATTTCTTTATGAATACTTGGAATCAGGATAGAATATTAATTTATGTGACTAGAATGTTTAATAGCACCATCAGATTAACATATCCATTTCCACAATATTTTTGTCACTAGGTCTATCCAGGATCCAGGTCATAAACATGTTTTGATGTGTATGTCACCCTAAATATTTGAGTGGGCTTTTCCAAGATTTGCTTTTTTTCTATACTTCTCTTTTTATGATTCTGTTTCAGATCACTACCTCTCACTTTGCTCCCATCTTCATTCTTTCCCGGCCCCCAATGTTGATTTAAATATTTTTTTATCAAGTTCTCAAGTCTTCCTGATATGGTAGTTTTCTCTTACTAAATTGATGAGTACTACCTATCTTTAATTTTAAACTATCCATGCATGTTATGAAAACAAATGTTTTATGAGAATTTCAAATTCAAGAATTAAGGATATATTTCTCAGTATTTATGGAGGTTAATCAGACATGCATTCAAATGAGAAGAGATTAAAAATAAAATTGTCATGTAGTGTTTTGCCTCCATTCTGACTAATAAACCTGAAAGATTGTCTTAGGAACTTATTAGTATCTCTAAAGTCGTGAGTGGGAGTGTGCACCCTCCCTAAAGGAGCAAGTCTGATTCAGACATTGGACACTGTAATAGCTGGCTCTAATCTTGATACCTGGCAGGTGGGTTATAAGGACAGGTTTTCTTGTACTCAGTTACAGGGATCCTTAGGAATTGGCTTTCCACGCTACTCCTTACAGGCAGACTCACTCTCCTGTAGTTTTTGTCGTTACATATGTATCCAGAGAGGAATATTATTGAGCTGATTTAAAAACACATCTTTGAGAAAGTAAACAAGAAAAGTAAAAAATATTCAAACCCACTATAAAAATTGTATAATACAAATCAAGGAGAAATAGTATGGATTCATTCTTGACAACCTTATGGCTTTTATATAATTAAAACTATTTAATTCCTTAGTAGAATCATTTATTATAAATACTAGAAATATAAAGGGAGTGCTTGAGATAGCAGAAAGTTTTGTTGAAGATAAAAAATCAAACTTTTATAAAGGAAAACAATACATAAAATAGATTTGTTTTTTAAATTTTAGAGTAAGATAAAGGTTCATGGTTATATAATTGAAATAACAACTTAGAATTAAGATAGTTAATTATGAAGCTATATTCTGTAAGTCGGCTTAATGCTTTCATTTGTATTTAAAAGTTTTATAAATAACTGAATCAAAGAGATTAAGTGTTGATAATTATGAAATACCTGCCAAAGCAGCACTCAGAAATTAGTTCATAGCCTTGAATACTTGTTCAACTTTTAAAACCTTGATTAAAAGTACAGAAAAACAGAACAAAGGCAGTGAAAATAAAATTAGCAATGTATTAGTAAATGTTAAACATTTGCATCCTCCCAACTCAGTATTACAACTTTAAAATTACTCCAAAATATGGTGCTTATCGTTTTCATTTGCCATAGGGTCAGGTTGCCATCATGTTTTCTTCCTCATTAGTAATGTCTTAATGACATATTCTCATTTTTGCCTGATTATAACTTTTTCATGTGAGAATACACCCAGTTGGCTTGACAGATTATTGTTTCATTCATTTTCCTAGGTTGCATATTCTTTAAGTAGAGTAGGTTTTAGTAAGTAGTGTGTAATTTGTATTTGTGTCTCTACAGTCAGTATGTCTTTTTCAATTGTCATTGATATATAGGAGGTATTAATGGAGAAAGTATCATATTTTTCTGTTTTTAATTTCTGATAGCACAGGAATACAGTTTAATGTGGTTCATTGAGTATATGTTAAATTGATAGTTTATATAGATTGTGATTTCAGGCTTTTTTAAAGTACGAAAAGTACTGTGAAGATTATTTATACTTTTGTCCTTGAAGTGAAAGTTTAGATGCCAGTGCCGGTTGAGTCTCTTACATCATATACATTATCATTTCTGCCATAATTTACTCTGAATCTAAAATGGAGATGATTTACACATTTGAAAAATGTTGAACTTTTAAATGTAATATGATATATAAGATAAGGTATCAAGTGTAAGCTGGAACAGTGTTCGCAGGCTATTAGAGATGAGGCTTTGCCACCAAATGTAGGTGCTATTAGGAAGAAGAATGCATATGTAATACAATGCTCTCGTTACTCTCCAGTTGTAAAAAAAGATTTAAAGTTCAATTAGCAAAAGAATGTTTGATTTGTTTTCTAAATAAAACAATGTATATTTCCTGAGAAATTTCAAGTTTTACTGTTAACAGTCAACTAGATTGTGTCCAGAATTTGTCCTCACTTACCATCTGCCGTTATTTTTCCGAAACTTTCTAATTGTTCCTGACAATAAAAGTTTTTTATGCAAGTGTTTTACTTGCTTTAGCTTAGGATGATCTCTAAAAATCCATCCTCTGCAGTTATACTAAGTCTAGCCTTTTTAATTTTTTTTAGCCTTTCTGGAAATACCCTTCTCTTCTTTTTTGTACCAATTCAAAGCCTCCCTGTTTTTCAAGATCCAGCTCAGGTTTACTTCCTACATAAGGTTCTGAATATTGTGCCTGACTTATACTTGAAGTTTAATTCAGTTCAGTTCAGTCACTCAGTCGTGTCCAATCATTGTGACCCCCTGAACCGCAGCACTCCAGGCCTCCCTGTCCACCACCAACTCCCAGAATCCACCCAAACCCATGTCCATGAGTCGGTGATGCCATCCAGCCATCTCATTTGCTGTCGTCCCCTTCTGCCCTCAGTCTTTCCCAGCATCAGGGTCTTTTCAAATGAGTCAGCTCTTGGCATCAAGTAGCCAAAGTATTGGAGTTTCAGCTTCAACATCAGTCCCTCCAATGAACACCCAGGACTGATCTCCTTTAGGATGGACTGGTTGCATCTCCTTGCAGTCCAAGGGACTCTCAAGAGTCTTCTCAAAAGCATCAATTCTTCTGTGCTCAGCTTTCTTTATAGTCCTACTCTCACATCCATACATGACCACTGGAAAAACCATAGCCTTGACCAGATGGACCTTTGTTGGCAAAGTAATGTCTCTGCTTTTTAATATGCTGTCTAGGTTGGTCATAACTTTCCTTCCAAGGAGTAAGTGTCTTTTAATTTCATGGCTGCAGTCACCATCTGCAGTGATTTTGGAGCCCAGAAAAATAAAGTCAGCCATTGTTTCCAATGTTTCCTCATCTATTTTCCATGAAATGATGGGACCAGATGCCATGATCTTAGTTTTCTGAATGTTGAGCTTTAAGCCAACTTTTTCACTCTCCTCTTTCACTTTCATCAAGAGGCTCTTTAGTTCCTCTTCACTTTCTGCCATAAGGGTGGTGTCATCTGCATATCTGAGGTTATTGATATTTCTCCCAGCAATCTTGATTCCAGCTTGTGCTTCTTACAGCCCAGCATGTCTCATGATGTACTCTGCATATAAGTTAAATAAGCAGGGTGACAATATTCTAAAAAAAAACCTTAAAATTATCTTATTGCACCAACTAGAGTATAAGCATGTTTGAGAGGAGAATTTTATTTGGTGGTTTATTTTATCTTATCCTTTGATCACTAAACACTCTGACTTTTTAATTAAAAAATACTGTAAGAACACTTCCATAAAATTATACAAGTAGAGCAGGGTTGTGCTAGAGAAAAAATAAACTTTGTTATTTGACCATCCTGAAATTGCACTTCGGAACACAATAAATACTGAACCTCTTATTTAAAGGAAAAATAATTTTAAGTTAGATTTCAAAAATAGAGGAGGTATAGGCTCCTTTCTTACAAGTTTATAATCCAAACAAATAACACAAGTAGCTTAAGAAAATATTTAGCCAAATATAGCTGTATTGTGCAGTTAAACACTATAAATTTATGACACCATTGAGACCTGGAGAAGTTAGAAGAAGATGAAAATTGATTTGACTTTAAAGTTTTGATTGATAAAGAAGAAAGGAGATGAATGATAAAAAAGATGTACAACAGAAGAGTACAGTGGTTACTGGCAGGCTGTTAAATAGCGATACCTGTGGGGTTTTTTTGTTTGTTTGTTTTTGTTTTTCCTGTAGTTTTTTTATATTTGAACTAAATCATGTAATTACTGATCCTACAGAAGTGTAAACTAAGATGACTTGCCCAGAATCACCCTTAATCCTTACTCCCTTCCTTTTTGTACTAATCAATATAGATAACTTACACCCATACATAGACAGGATCACTTCTGTCCTAGCAGGTAGGAATTCCCTTCTGTGTTTGGAAGTCTACTGTGGTAATGCTGTATACCAGAATCTATGGACCGTGAGCTAAAAATTGTGGTCCATTGCCTTTTTTCTCATGGCCTGCAATCTGAGGATGACTTTTGCATTTTAAATGGTTAGGAAAAAAAATGAAAAGAAAAATATTTTATGATTTGAAAATTAAGAAACTACAGCTTTAATGTCCATAAGTTTTATTGGAACACATATTCATTAATCTATATTGATGTATCTGATCTGTGCATGTGTAGAGATAGATGGACATAGAGAGATGCAGAGATAATCTGTGTCTGCTTTCAGACAGTAATGGCAGAGAAGAACTGCTGTGACGGAGATGGTCATACATTGTTGCCCTCTCCTCGCTTCACTGCTGCTCAGTGCTCTTTGAATCCCAGTGATGCTGCCCTAGTTACCTCGACCTCTTCAAGTGTCATGTGTATCACTACACTGCAACATCTTACCAGTGCATACTCATCATGCCAAAACAACAGGAGAAAAGTGGATTTCAGATGTGCTTAACTTTTAAGGCACAATGCAGTGGAAATATTTTGTTTCAAATTAGAAAGCAAAGCATTGAACTGACAGTGTAGATATGCTAAAAGTTATATAACCAGGCTGTAAGCACTTATTACAATATTCCCAACTGATTACCAAAAGCTCTCAGAAAAATTAGGAAATTTAAAACAATATTGCAGCAGAATTTCCTCACAAAATTAAGGAAAATGAGGCTTCAACCAAAGTAAGTTTCTGAACAGCTCTTTTGTTAACCAAGTAAGGAAAGCCATTTACTACTTCTGTTCATTTGCAGCAGCCAAAAAAGTACGTCCAGAAAAAAAGAATTTGTTTAAAACTTATAGCCTTGTACTGAGAACTGTTCCTCAGAATTGAAGATATTGGAAGCAGCAGATCAGTTAAAAAATAAAGTATATGATTTTTTAGTGATTTCTTAGATTCTGTTGATAGATGTTTATCAATATGGCTAGTTGTTGGTTTGAGGAATCACTGTTGGATTTGAAGTGTCTGAAGAGCATGCCTTTATGAATAGTTTGTGGAACAACTACAGTTGAAAATATTTTCAGAGTTAAGAAAAGGCTAATTTAGTACAACCTGAAGTGGAATCTGCTAAACTGTGTTAAAAATATTGGTGGCAAATATACGTGGGGGAGAAAATTGCTTCTTATTGGACAAATTTACAAAGCTTGTGAAAATGTGAGGTGTTGAAAGCCTATAGTTATCCATTGCACTATACATTTCCATGTATTTTGTGGAAGATTCCTGAATCCATGGTATATTATTAAACCATTAGCATCAGCAGTGAACTTCATTTTCTCTTGTGGGCTTAACTGTTCTTGGTCCCTGAATTTTTGTTTGATCGATAGAATATCTTGACTTTCCCTAGTACCACAATGATAAAATGGTTTTGCGGTGGCAAAACATTTATTGTGACTTTTTCTAGGTTGGAGTAAGATGGACATTTTCCTCAACAAAAAATTTTCCTCAACCACTATGAGCAAGCCCTGAATGGCTCTGGAAATTAAATTTTGCTGTAGACTTAATGTTTCTTAATTCAACCTGAAATTACAAATCTGAACAGTACTTACATGCAGACTTACACTGTAGCAGGCGTTTGATGATGAGTAACATAGCATGAATCCTAAGTAATGTCTAGCTGCTTTAACCTTTCCTGTTCTTTCAAAAGTGTAAAGAAGAAAGGAGACCTTCATTCCCACACAGATTTGTAGCAGACACATTTTTTAAGTTCAAGTTACATTTCCAAAAAGTTTTAGATCTCATTGTAAGTACAAAGGAAGTTTCTGTGTATGAAAATCCGTCTAACTGTGCAATTGAAATGATTTATTTGCAATGTAATGATAGCTAAAAGTCAATATCAAAAGATCTTAACAGAATTCTATAAAAGCCTTCCCCAAGTGATAAATATGCTAAATTAAAGTCTTATCATTGATACCAATGTTTGGTAGTACCTGCATACATTGAAAAATCATTGTCAGGGGTTAAATATGTAAGTAAAATCTTGTTGCAGATTAGCATTAACAAATAAACATTTGTAATAAATTTTAATAGGGATCTCTAAATTTGAACCCAATTAAGCAAAGTTACCCTATTAAGGGAATTTTACTGTTTTTATTGGTAGACTTGAATTGTAAATATTTGTAGTCAACGATTATATTTTGAGTTTCTATAATAAAATATTTTAAAAATTTGTTTTATTTTTATATAGGTGCTTGATTAATATTCTGAGTCTTGCCTCTTGACTTGAAAAACCTAAAATATTCATTATCTGGCCCTTCACAATAATTTTCTAACCCTGCTATATACTCACATAGAGAGAGATGATTTCTTAAGGACATCATTTTCCAATAAAAACAGTGAAATTATACATAATGCAATAATATAAAGAAAGGATAAGTTAAAAAGGGGCAGTTTACCATCATGTAAAATAAATTTTAATCTTGTATGAATAAATCTATGAATGAGTTCCATAAATGTATACTAAAACTACCTACTTCAAATCTGATTAAGAAAACCAATCATGGTCTCCTATACACCATGTCTCTGGTAAGAGTATTGAGGCAGTCACTTGTGCTGAGTAACGAACATTGCATTTAAAATTTTCTGCCTAAAACTCAGACTTAATTTTTCAGATAATGAAGCTTTTAGCTGATTTAGTTAGTTATCTTTTCTTAGAAATTGTTTTGTTCTTGAGTTAATGTGGGTTATTTTTATACCTTGCCTTTTTTAGAGGGAATTTAAAGAGGACTAAGTGGAACTAGATTTTATCTAAATGTTAGGTTATTATCAGATTCTAGGGTCCTCTGATGAGTTCAAACAACATTTTATGGGGTATCTACAATATGACAAAGTATAGAGATTTATTAACATTATAGTCTGGGAGAACTTGGGAGATAAGGTTTCCCTGCTGGACCTTGAAGAATGGCTAGAATTTAGACTTTCAGGGGGATGTGTTTGGGAGAGCAGTTCATGTGGAGTGAGCTTTAAGAAGTGAGGAAAGCAGGAGGCAGTCAGTGGTGTGCTGGGAGATAGAGCTGAATGGGTACTTTGGAGCTTGAAGATTCAACTCAGAGAAATGGACTTTATTGACAAATATTTTCAACCTGGTGCTCAGAGGTTCTTACTGGATAAAAATTAGGGAGCTTTAAGAGGAAATTGAGCAGGAAATACAGGATAAGCACCGAATGACCAAGGGTGGTCAACTGCTGATCATCAGAATAGTTTCCAGTCTTCCATCCCCTGAAGTTAATTTTTTTAATTTAATTTGTGTAAGCGCATGATTCTCTTAATTACGAGGAGTGTTTTGCACATAGCTTTTCTCACATTTGTTCTTACAGGTAAATGAAATCTTTTGAAACAGACTGATGCCTTGTATAAGGGCCTTTCAAAATCCTTTTACTCAGCAGTGGTAATAGAATTATTTACCTCTTGAGTCTCTTATCTCACTCCAAATAGAGAAATACCAGCTGGCATTCTCACCGTTTAAACTTTTTCTTGGTGAAGATGGCCCTAATAATACTTACTTGTAATTTTTTTGACAACCCTTGGTTACTGAAACAGTGCAGTCTGATGGGCTGCTCAAGTGTTTTCTTTAAATCACAGATGATTATAGATCTAGAAAAGCTGGATAAGTTATTAAGTAAATTTCATATTTTTATTTAGGTACCTTAATGCAATTCAAACGATGTGTCCACATATTCTTCGCTATTTGACCACAGCAGTCATAACAAACAAAGATGTTCGAAAACGCCGGCAGGTGCTAAAAGATCTGGTCAAAGTTATTCAACAGGTAAAAACTAAAATCTTATTGATTTTTAAAATGTGCCTAAACTTTAACCTCTTTTTCTTGAAGAAGTAGGACTCTCAGGTCTTAGGATGAAAAAAGGGAAAGTGAAAGTCGCTCAGTCGTGTCCGACTCTTCGCAACCCCATGGACTATACAGTCCATGAAATTCTCCAGGCCAGAATACTGGAGTGGGTAGCCTTTCCACTCTTCAGGGGATCTTTCCAACCCAGGGATCGAACCCAGGTCTCCCACATTGCAGGCAGATTCTTTACCAGCTGAGCCACAAGGGAAACCCAAGAATACTGGGATGGGTAGCCTATCCCTTCTTCAGAGGATCTTCCCAATCCAGGAATTGAACCGGAGTCTCCTGCATCGCAGGCAGATTCTTTACCAACTGAGCTATCAGGGAAGCCCCTGTTGGTAGGGTAAAAATCTTTAAAAAATAGGAGGAAAGTATACATGAAAAGAGCCCCAAATGGGGCTGCCAAATACACTGCCTTTCAGTTCAAGATATATTTATGGTAGATGTGGCATGAATGAATACTGCTCTCTGCTAGCTGGATACTTAATATACATGGTGTATTAGTGTTGCTCTTACTGCAAAGAGTAAAGGAGATATGGAGCCTGGAATTTTTTTTTTTGAAGGGCACTACCTACATAATACCAGAGTAGTTAATCTTTACATAATTTTAATAGTACCCATGTTGTGCAAAAGCTATAGCACTACTGCTTGGTTTTTAGTGAATTTCTCGACAAAAACTAACTGTGGGTTCAAAAAGAACTTAAATATTTATTTTATCTAAGAATAATTTAGATAGAAAAAGGCAGTTTTATTCATCAGAATATGAATACACTTGGAGAAGTTCATCACTGTTTATTGACTAAGGGAGACTTTTGGCAGTAGAGGAATTTGAAAGCTTTTGGAATGGTTCTAGGTTGACCATTTAGAGAACTTGGTTTAGAAGGCATTATAAAGTTAAGATTATAAAGTCAAGTGGCCTTGAATTAGGATATGAGCAATTGCTTTGAGAAGATAGTACTTGGTAATTTGTTAGAAACTAATGGTAAGAGAGAAAAAAATAGGAAGATTGGGGGCAGCCTACTACTAAACAGTGTTGAATCAAATCCAGCTTAACCTTTGACTTAATTTTACAGGAGTCTTACACATATAAAGACCCAATTACAGAATTTGTTGAATGCTTATATGTCAATTTTGACTTTGATGGGGCTCAGAAAAAGCTAAGGGAATGTGAATCAGTAAGTATAAATTTTTGCTACAAATTAATAATAATTCTTTAATTTGGGGGTATTATAAGAATTAACCTAACAGGGTTAGGTTTTATTAATTATATCAGAAATGTTTATTAATCTTAAAATGGCACACCGTTTAGAAATGTATTGGGTCGAAGACATTTTTAATGTTATTACTATGCGTCTATCCCTTTTGTTAACAGTTGGTTAAAACATTAAGCACTTTATAAATTCACGCATAATTTCATGTCTTATCCTGAATGAATAGATACGTGAAATGCTTTATATGTATAAGCAGATTGTATCAAGTTTTACATCACAGTTGTGATTCCAGCTTATTCCATAATCAGGCCTAATTTAAAATTTTTCTTATGATTGTATTTTAACATTTGCTATAAATCAGTCAAGCTAAGAGTGAATTTTAAACTGTCTTCTGTTAGCTGGCAGAAACTAAGGTACTGTCAGAGCATCCAAAAGAGTTGGGTTTACGGTCTTTTTCTTTAGTTAAGTTGGTTTGCAAGTTTTGAAAAACTAAGAATTACCTGTTAAATGCATTTACCAAATCTGTAAATTGTTAGCTCTTGGTTTCATTTTTGAACACAATTACTAGCCCAGAAAAGGGAAGAGTTTGTTGAAGGATTAAGATCTTATTTGTCTAAGGAAAAGAAAATTACGTAAGTATACCTTTAGAGATGATTTTCAAACATTGAACAAAATTTGTAACAACTTGTGTATATGTGGTGTAATAACTTGTGTACATGCAATCAAATGTGACATTATTAAATATTGGTGTTTATTGTAATACTAAGTATCTATGCTGTACCAGGCAGTGGGGCACTTGGTTGCTATTCTTGAAATTAAAATATTCTCTTTTAATTATGATACATCTGTGAAATAGGTGTCACCCTTTGAATTTTTTTCTCCTGTGGCTTTCCGGTCTACTTATTATCACAGAAGTATGCATATTTTTAGTCCATATCTACTTTAAAAAGCTGGAAATACATTATTTACAGAGCATTTATGTAAGTTAATGACAGGACAAAGCTACTTTGTCGTAAGGTTGTTTAGGTCATCAGTTAGCCTAGGAAGCATTATAGTTCTTAACTCTTTTTCTTGTAGCTTCATCTTTGCATTGTTAGAGACTTGAACATAGTGTTCTAAAAAGTGCTATGAAGTAGAACCTGTGATATTAGATGAGAGAGTTGTTGTGAATGGAATAATGAGTAAAGAACAAAGAACGTATTTGAGACAAATTTTTAAAATTGCTCATTGGCACTTAATAATTTTTTTTCTCTTATATTTTATTCATATAGGTACTAGTGAATGATTTCTTCTTGGTGGCTTGTCTTGAGGATTTCATTGAAAATGCCCGTCTCTTCATATTTGAGACTTTTTGTCGCATCCATCAGTGTATCAGCATTAAGTAAGAATACTGATTTAATCTATACTTTCTACTTTTAAATTCCTATAAGCTTTCCTTTATTGTAAAGTTACACTTACTAGGATTCCAGTTAATTGTATTTCTATTTAATTTCTCTGTGCTATAGTAGAAAAAGGAAATGTCATAGTGATTTATTAAAAATCCTAACTTTTGTTTGAATTCTGGGATGCTTCAGATCCTTCTTATTTTCCATATGTGTGGTAAAGCATGATTATTGAAAATTACTTCAAGGCAGTATTATGATTGTCAGAGAGTTACCTTTTAAGAGAATACTATTGTATCATTACATAGGGAGAAAAGAGCAATGACCAGTTTTAGAATGGTTTTCAACAGGAGTTCACTTAAGGAATTAGTCCTTAGTAAATTGGAAATGCTGTTGAAAAGACCACATTTGGTAATTATTTTAGTTAATTGAATTTATTTTATTTAATTATATATTTGAATTCTCATAGTAAACTCCTGTGACATCCTAAAATGTTGAAACATGGAAAAGTTATGGAGAATTTCAGTTGAAATTTTCTCTGTTGTGTGAGGAAATTGTTGGGAAAAAAATTGTGAAACTTACATAGCTTATTAGAAACTGATTTTATGTATTAGAATTTGAAAAATAGCAGTGCCCCTTGACCACAGATGAAGTCAAACAGTAAATGCTCCTTAAATGTTTAAAAACTTCCTACGTTAATGTTTGCCTCTTAGGCACTGTATGTACACCAAAGTTGTTCTTTAGTGCCTTTTGTTTTCACTAAGCCATCCATTCTTGCTTGCCTTATTTTAGTGGGTTGTCATTGAAGTGGTTATTCAGAGTTAGAATTATAGTGTGAACATGGGTCTTTTCCTTTGGGAGTTGAAGCTTTGACCTTATTTAGTACTTTATTATAGCTAGCAGACATACTGATATAATTTTAAAAATCTGGTTCCCGATCTAGTTCCCTTAAGGAATACATTGAAATTCCTAACAGTCATTAGTCATGAAATGCAGTAGTATCTATGTAAGTATACATACTTATGTATATGCACAAGCAGATAAAGGAAGAGCCCTTTCCCCTTGTTTTGCCTGTACTTCTGTTCAGCTTTCCTCCTGACTCGGTGGAACCATATAACTGACTCTGGAAACCCAGTTTTATGAAACACTGATTCAGTACAACTCCTTTGTTTTGTAGCTCCCCCTTTATAGCTGAGAAACTGAAGGCTCAGAGACATTAAGCAGCTTAGAGCTTACTGAATGCAAAATTCTGAGCTAATAGTTCTCTGACATTCATTGTCTTGACCCTGGTTATAAATGCTTTCTTTTTCATTGTGAGCAATTGATATTTTTAGAAATAACCGATTTAGACTAATTTGTCATTAGTGTATCATTTCAGCCAGAGGATAAAGATGGAAAAAACCATGAGTCAGTGTTTAATTTTTTGTCCAGAATCTGTAGAGTTTTGTTTTTTATCTTATAAATATAGATTCTCTGAAGCCACTACAAACTTTCTGAATCCAATTTTCCGTGTTATGCTGTGTAGGGCTTCTGTGTTACACTAAATAGGGCTACTTTACTGTTCCAGTTAGGGTGATTATTCCAAAGCACATCCAAGATTGAGAACCATTGCATCAGGTCACAAAATTTTTTTTTTTTTTTTTACAAAATTTTTTTAGGCACATAGTGATAGCCTGCTAGGGTAATGGATTGAAAAATGAGTGATTTAATGTTTTTAGTATGCAGTGAATTAACAGGGTAGAGGACAAGTATAATAAAGTACAGCTTCATGTGAATAAACAGTTCTTCTTAGTGCAACAGTGATATCTCAGATTGTAAGGTTGGGGGGTGGTACCGGAGAGTATGGGGCCCAGTAGGACTCATTCCAGTGGCCTAGGCTGCTTCATGTTTTTAGAACTGCTTTAAGGGGTTAGAAATATGACTGAGAATAATGTTAAGCATCTAAGTTGGGCTTTTATAAATACAGCAAATATCTTCAGTCAGACACCAGGGACTTGGAATCCATGATAATGACCAAACTAGCTATTGTTTACATTCATACAGTACATACAAAAAATTATTGTTCTCTAGTTCAAAGGTTTTTAAACCTAGCTATACATCAGAATCATCTGGAGAACTTAAAAAACCACCAATAACTTAAACTTAAGAATGGATTTTTCTGGGTTTACCACAGACCTTCTGAACAGAATCTCTGGGATTAAGACTTGAGAATCTGGTTTAAAACTTCCCAGGTCCAACCCCTAAAAAATTAAAGCATTCTCAGAATGGGAAGGGGCAGATCTCAGCACCTGTAATTTTCAGAGCTCCTCTCAATAATTCTGATGTAGGAATTAATGAAGAAATCCTCTGTGCCCTTTACAGTTTCCTTCAATGGTAACATTTGGTGAACCATAGTAAAATACCACAACCACCCTATTGATGTTGATACATTCAGATATAGAACATTTCTGACACCACACAGATTCCTCAGATTGCTCTTTTCTACCCATACCCACTTCCCTCTCGCTCCTTATGAACCCTTGGCAACCACTCATCTCTTTGCCATTTCTGTAATTTTGTCATTTAAAGGATGTGCAAAACTTTTTAAAAAGTAGTGTTCAAGGTAGTCCTCTTCTTTCTGAAGAGGATAAATGCATATGATACGGATTATGATCTAATTAGTTAAGAGCAGTTTAACTATGACAGTTTTTGAAAGAAAAAAATATTACAGATGTGAATGAGTGCCAGGCACTGGATAGAAAGTAGAGAACACAGCCTCAGAGCTTAAAATCCAGAGGAAGAAACAGATGTTAAATAAAGATAAGATTATAATTAGGATAGGCATTTTGAAGAAAAATACGGAGTAATTAGAATAACATGGACATAATTTGTATATAGAAAAGTCAGAGAAGTAATTTGGATTGAAGTTTCACTGAACCCTGATAGCTCTCTAAAATATCTTCCATTATATACTAAGAATAGACTCTTCCATCGTATACTAATTATGACAGATCACTCCATTTACTAGTTTACGCTGGCCTATCTCTGCTTCTAATTAATGTAGTTATTTGACATTTGATCTTTTTTAGGGCTGGGGGAAGGATTTGTCTCTGTCTTCCTTTCTTTCCCCTAGTGGACACATATCATGCTATTCAGCATTATAAAACCCATGGTTGTTTATTAAATAACCCTTTCCATTTGTGATTTGGAACATTCTCTGTTGACAGGATTCTTCACTAAATGGCACATGTGATAGTCTTATCTTTATAAAAATGCGTATTAAGAATGTTTTTATCAGTTTATACACAGCCCTATAGATTTATAGGATAAGTTACAAATCTGTTTACCATGAAGTATGCAACATCTGTCAAAAAAGATTACTGTGGTGGGATTTAATTTAGTATAGCTGAATAGTTTATCAGATATGGTGTGTCTGAAATTTAAAAGCTGTTCTGGAATAATTCTTGGACCAGTTTTCAGTTGCAGATAAAAAACAAAGTATGGAAGTAATATTTTGAATGTGTATGATAAACATGTTGGAGCATACATTAATATAATTTCCCTATGGGGGTTAGTTTTGGCTTTTCACAAAAGTATGTATTTGCCAACTGCTCTTGCATTTAAGTTATGAAGTCATTCCACTTTGCTTATTTTATTCAGTAACATTTGAGATCTTAATATTTTTCTTAAAGGCTTTATTACCATATAGCAATTTATACTTAATTATATTTTGATATTAGAGTTAAAAGGTGTGTTTCCAGATGGAGATATGTTAAAAATAAACAGCCATTATCATTGTATTTCTGTGTTAATTGTCAAGTAATATAGTGTCATTTTTTACCATATGAGATGTTGGTAGATTCAGTGAGAATTTTCATTTGTCATACAGAGCATTTCATTTCTCAGTTTTCTCCTGTTTTTTTTTCTCCTATTTCCTCCTAATCTTACAGTTAAATATAGTTTACACTTAATGCTTACTTTTTAATTACTTGTCATAGGATATCCTTATAAGAGACTGGAGCTCTTTGGATATATAAAATAGTTAGCCACAGTCTTCAGTGGAAAACAGGCCAGAGATTTCCATAACTTAATGGCTTAAGTCAGTGTTTTTTTAAATAAATTGCTTATCAACTAAAATTTGGAAAGCCAGATTAAACAGGTAATTGATAAGCTTCTGAAATTCTGGACCCCAAATCTTTATTGGTTAAAATACATCAGGGTAAGGGCTATGGAAGGGTTCAGAAAAAGGAGACTGTCAAAAAGATTAGTCATTGAAAACCTGGTAGACAATCAGCCTAGAGTTGATGAAAGCCTAATTTGTTCTCTAGATTAGATTTATATACCTTATGTTCTTAGGTGGGATGACTGATCTTAATGCCTTCCCAGAAAGAAGAAAAGTATCTGATTTTGTGCTCAGAGTTATGGATATGTTTTACTAATGAAATTGAATAGAGGATAAAATAATTTTTTTTAATGCCTTAAAATAGCACTTAGAATTCTGTTTTTTTCCCCTCTGCCCCAAAGGAATGAAGGCTTCCCAGGTGGCAAAGTATTAAAGAATTTGCTTGCCAATGCAGGAGACACAGGGTCAGGAAGATCTCTCAGTCAGGAAGATCACCTGAAGTAGGAGATAGCAACCCACTCCCAACATTCTTGCTTGAAAAATTCCATGGACAGAGGAGCCTACTGGGCTAGTCCATGGTGTCACAGAGAGTTGGACGTGTCTGAGCATGCACACACATGCCAAAGGAATGATTTGCATATTTATTTAGTCAGTTATTACTAAGCTTTTCCTTTATGGTACTGACTTTGTATTTTATTTAAAAGTTCTTTCTCATAATAGGTTTATATGCGATTCACCTATTTTCTTCTAGGACCTCTGTGACTTTATTTCTTCTGTTTGAATCCATCAAGGACTTATTTGGAAACAGAAAGTAGCTCCTCTCCCTGTCCCCAAAATAGCCAACATGACTTATTGAAAAGCTGTTTTTTCCCACTTATTTGAAATGCCATCCCTATTGTATTTGAGATTATTACTTGTTTATGGGACTTTTTCTCAACTCTTTAATCTTTTATTAATTGTGTGTTAGTGTCTGAACTTAACATCAAATAAGTGCTGAGTTAATTTAGCACCTTGTTTCAAATAAGGTAGATTTGTAGTATGTTTATCTAGTATTCAGTATTTTGTTTTCTCTGGAATTGATAATTGCCACTTTCCCACCATTTGCTTTGTTGTTTTCCTTAATGACTTTTTCATTAATTCTGCTTCAGACTCTTTGCCAGTTTATAAATCTCTTTTCAAAATCGATTATTCTATCAGTTTTATCTTCCTCAAAAAAAATCTGGACTTGGGCATAATATTATGCCTTCCTTTATTATCTTACTTGGCAAAGCATATTCTTTAGTGGCTTTAGAAGGTAGGGTACTTTGAAGGTAAACTTTTTTCACATCTGAAATTCTGTGTTTTACTTTCATACTTGAGTAGTGGTATTGCTAGGCATGGTACTCTCATTTGAAAACTACTCCAGAATTTTTTTGTAGAAGTCAAAAGACTTTTTTATTTTTTAATTCCTCATTTTTTATACCAGAGAAGGCAGTGACAACCCACTCCAGTACTCTTTGCCTTGAAAATCCCATGGACGGAGGAGCCTGGTAGGCTGCAGTCCATGGGGTCGCTAAGAGTTGGACACAACTGAGCGACTTCGCTTTCACTTTGCACTTTCATGCATTGGAGAAGGAAATGGCAACCCACTCCAGTGTTCTTGCCTGGAGAATCCCAGGGACGGGGGAGCCTGGTGGGCTGCCATCTGTGGGGTCACACAGAGTTGGACTCGACTGAAGTGACTTAGCAGCAGCAGCAGCGTCTTTCATGCAGGAGTTTTGTTTTCCTCTCTAGCAGTGGGGAGGGGGGAGGGTTTTTGGTGCCCGTTGTCTGAAATTTTACAGTGATATGCCTTTCTATAGGTCTGTTTTAATTTTTCATATTTATTGTTGCTGTTGGTCGCTAAGTTAGTCCGACTCTTTGCAATCCTATAGACTGTAGTATGCCAGACTTCCCTGTCTTCCACTATCTCCTGGAGTTTACTCAAGTTCATGTCCATTGAGTCAGTGATGCTTTCTAACCATCTTATCGCCTGCCACCCTCTTCACCTTTTGCCTTCATCTTTCCCAGCATCAGGGTCTTTTCTAATGAGTTGGCTCTTGGCATCAGGTGGACAAAGTGTTGGAGCTTCAGCATCAGTCCTTCCAGTGAATATTCAGGTTGACTTCCTTTAGGATTGACTGGTTTTATTTCTTTTTAAGGAGATCAGCTCTTCATATTGGACTCTTTAAATTTAGAAGCTCATGGCCTCCAGGTCTGGGAATGTTTCTTGAATTAGAGTTATTTAAGTTTCTTCTTTATGTTCATTGTTTATTCTTTCTGGAACTTCTGTTATTCAGGTATTAGACCTCCTGGATCAGACTTCCAATTTTCTTATCATTTCTCTATTTTCCATCACATTATCTTTGTTTTCTACACTCTGGGAGATTTTTCCAGAGTAATCTTCTGTGGATTAAAAATAGTCTCTGATGTTATTTTTCAGTTTCCAAAAGACCTCTGTCACTGTTCTTTTTCTGAATATTTTTTATAGCATTCTGTTCTTATTTTATGAATGCAGTTCCACAGTTTTTAATTTTACTAAGGATATTAATGATACTTTCTGTTGTCTAGTTTTCTTAAAATTGAGATATAGTTAACATATAGCAGAACATTAGTTTTAGGTGTATGACATAATGATTTGATATTTGTGGATATTGTGAAATGATCACCTTAATAGGTGTAGTTGACGTTCATTGACACACAGTTGCAATTTTTTTCTCTTGTGATGAGATTTACTGTTAACTGTAGTCCCCATGCTATAGATTATATTCCATGGCTTATTGATTTTATAACTGGAAGTTTGTACCTTTTGACCCTTCATCCAGTCCCATCCACCTCCATCTCTTCTTTGTATCTATGAGCATTTTTTGTTTTGTTTTAGTGTCCGCATATAAGTGAGATCATATGGTATTTGTGTTTTTTTTGGGGGGGGGGGTCTGGCTTAATTCACTTGGCATGCTGCCCTCAACATGCAAATAGTACAATTTAATTTTTTAATGGTTAAATAACTGTGTGTGTAATCACATTGTCTTTATTCATTCATCCATTGATGGCTGCTTAGGTTGCTTGGTATTATAAGTAATGCTGCAGTGAACATGAGTTTACCTATATCTTTTCAAGTTAGAATTTTCATTTCCTTCAGATAAATTTAAGTGAAATAGCTGGGTCATACTGGGTTCTATTTTTAGCTGGGTTCTATTTTTAATTGTTTGAAGAATCCATTTAGTGTCTTCCATAGTGATTGTACCAATTTATTTGACTACCAGCATTGCATCAAGAGTTTCCCTTTCTCCACATTCTTGCTAATACTTAATTTCTTACCTTTTTAATGATAACCGTTCTAACAAGTATGAGATGGTATCTCATTGTTTTGATTTGTGTTTCTCTGATGATTAGTGATGTCAAGCATGTTTTCATGTACCTCTTTAGCCCTCTGTATGTCTTCCTTGGAAAAATATTCAGGTCCTCTGCCCATTTTTCAATCAAATTGGTTTTTCTTTTTTCTTTTTTTGATACTATTAATATGTGTTCTTTCTATATTTTGGGTATTAACCCCTTATATATGTGGTTTGCAATATTTTCTCCCACTTGATAGGTTACCTTTTCATCTTGTTGATAGTTTCCTTTGCTGTGCATGGTCTTTTTATTTTTAGTTTGATGTTTATTTTTGCTTTTGTTACCTTTGTGTTTGAGTTTATTTTGGTATCAGATGTAAAAACTCCTCACAATGATGGATGTCAAGAACTTACTGCTTGTGTGTGTGTGTGTGTCTAAAAGGAGTTTTATAGTTCCAAGTCTTAATGTTCAAGTCTTTAATTCATTCTGAGTTAATTTTTGAATATGGGGTGAGGACTGGTCCAGTTTCATTTGTTTGCATGTAATTGTCCAGTTTTCCCAGCACCATTTGTTGGAAAGAGACTGTTCTTTTTCCATTGTATATTCTTGCCTCCTTTGTCATGAATTAATTTACCATATATGCTTCAGTTCGAGCTCTCTATTCTGTTCCATTGATCTATATGTCTTTTTATGCCAGTAGCATACTGTTTTGATTACTATAGCTTTGTGATATAGTTTGAAATCAAGGAATGTGAAGCCTCCAGCTTTGTTCTTTTTTCTGAAGATTTGGGAAAGGCTGTTTGGGGCTTTGGGCTTCCCTGGTGGCTTAGATGGTAAAGAATTCACCTGCAGTGTGAGAGACCTGGGTTCGATCCCTGTATTGGGAAGGTCTCCTGGAGGAGGGCATGGCAACCCACTCCAGTATTCTTGCCTGGAGAATTCCATGGACAGAGGAGCCTGGTGGGCTACAGTCCATGGAGTTGCAAAGAGTTGGACATGACTGAATGACTAAGCATGCATTTGGGGTTTTATGTATTACCTAACATATTCAAGGACTTCCCTGGCAGTCCAGTGGTTTGATCCCTAGTTGGGGAGCTAAAATTGGACATCCCTTGGGGCCAAAAAACCAAAACATAAAGGAGGAAGCAATATTGTAACAAATTCAAGACTTTAAAACATGATCCACATTAAAAGAAAACACGTTGAGTATCTTGTGTCACTTGAGCAGGAGAGCTTTTCAACTAAAAGGTGTGAATAAGGGATTTACACAAAATATTTAATGTATCTTTATTTTATTGAAGTATAATTGATTTATAATGTGTTAATTTCTGCCGTACAGCAAAGTGATTCATTTCTATATGGGCTTCCCTGATAGCTCAGTCGGTAAAGAATCCATCTCCAATGCAGGAGACCAGGGTTCAGTTCCTGGGTGGGTAAGATCCCCTGGAGAAGGGAATGGCAACCCACTCCAGTATTATTTTATTGAAATATAGTTGATTTATAATGTGTTAATTTCTGTACAGCAAAGTGATTCATCTATATATATATATATATAATTGTAACATTCAACAAATATATATATATATTCCTTTTCATATTCCTTTCCTTTATGGGTTATTATGGGATATTGAATATAGTTCCCTGTGCTTTTTTTTTTTTATAGGACCTTGTTGATTATCCATTCTCTATTTAATAGTTTGCATCTGCTAATCCCATATTCCCAATCCATCCCTCCCCCAGTCCTCCTCCTCTTTGGCAACTGCAAGTCTGTTCTCTTTGTCCTTGAGTCTGTTTCATAGATAAATTCATTTGTGTCATATTTTAGATTCCATATATAAGTTATATCATATGGATTTGTGTTTCTCTTTCTGACTTAATTCACTTAGTATATCTCTAGGTCCATCCATGTTGCAGCAGATGGCATTATTTCACAGTCTGCTTTATGGCTGAGTAGTATTCTATTGTGTATATATACCACATCTTTATTCATCTATCATTGGGCATTTAGATTGTTCCCATGTCTTGGCTATTGTGAATAGTGCTGCTATGAACATAGGGGTGTATGTATCTTTTTGAATTATGGTTTTGTCTGGCTATATCTCCAGGAGTGGGATTGCTGGGTCATATGGCAACTCTAGTTTTTTAAGCAATTTCCATACTGTTTTCTACAGTGGTTGCACCAATTTACATTCCCATCAACAGTGTAGGAGGGTTCCTATTCTCCACACCATCTCCATTATTTGTTTGTAGACTTTTAATGGTGGCCATCCTGACTGGTGGTCATTGTGATTTTGACTTGCATTTCCCTAATGATTAGCAGTTATTAGCTATCTGTATGTGTTCGGAGAAATGTCTGTTTAGGTTTTCTGCCCCTTTTTTTGATTAGGTATTTTTGTTGTTGTTATTTAGTTATGTGAGCTGTTTGTATATTTTGGAAATTAAGTCTTTGTCGGTCACATCGTATGCAAGTATTTTCTCATAGTAGGTTGGCTTTTTGTTTATTTTACTATGCAAAAGGTTGTGTTTGATTACATTCCATTTGTTTACTTTAATTTTTATTGCCTTGGGAGACTGACCTAAGAAAACAGTATGGTTTATGTTAGGAAATATTTTGCCTATGTTCTCTTCTCAGAGTTTTAAATTGTGTCATGTCTTAATATAAGTTTTTAAACCTAAAATGTCTTCTTTAAGCTACCTGCAGACAAGGTTGAGATTTTAATGTTACCTGAATAATCTGGAAGTTATTTTTGAGTTGAAACTTAGATTGATTAGGATTTTTTTCCAAGAAATTCTGCCTTTTGATATATTTTGTCTTTTAATTGATAAACTGAATTATTTTAAATAACATAAAATAAGCACAATGTAGGATAGCTAAAGGCAAGATTTTGTGTCTTCAAGCTTTAATAAGATACTTATTTTTTATTTTTAAATCTTTACTTTTTTTTTTCCATAAAATCAGCAAAATGTAAGAGAACTGTGGACTTAGAGAACTTCTCTCTGTTATTTTAATTTCTTTTACTGTGTGTATTTTCCTGTTACTTAAACTGGATTATTGCCACATTCTCTTATTCTTAAAATGTTTGGTAGCCTAGATAACCTGAGATGTGAAGTGAACTCAAGTCGCTCAGTCATGTCTGACTCTTCACGACCCCATGGACTGTAGCCCACCAGGCTCCTCCATCCATGGGCTTTTCCAGGCAAGAATACTGGAGTGGGTTGCCATTTCCTTCTCCAGGTGATCTTCCTGACCGAGGGATCGAACCCAGGTCCCCAGCCTTGCAGGCAGACGCTTTACCATCTGACCCACCAGGGAAGCCCAGATAACCTGAGAGGGTGTCAGTAATTTACTAATACTTCTCAGAACTTATTTCAGACTTTTCTTTGACTTGATTTAATAAGTAAAGGATCAACAAGCACATTGCAAAATAGTAAATCCTCAAAGTGGGATTATGAGTCAGAGCAGGCACACGTTTGTGGGTCTTGATGCATGTTGTCAGATTGCTCCAGCCATGAAGGAGTACAAGACTTAGAATATGTATGTAAAGAAAGAAGAGGAATAGGAAATTCTAAGTAGAATTATACAGAATAAAATTGTCTTCTTTTGTTTTATAACTTGACCTTAAATATTTCCATACATAAACTATCCCCAAACCTCCAGACTGGAACTGGTTAAACCCTTTTATACTCACATAGCTTCTTCCTCTTTTTCCTTCTTACACTTGAAATAGTTTATATATTTGGAGGATTAGGTGCTTGTCCCCTACTCCCCAACCCCAGCTTTAAACTTTTATAAAAGTGGAAGACAGATTGTATGTTGTCACAGGCATCTAACAAAATTCATATTTTGTTGAATAAGGGACAGGAAAGAAAAATAATTGGTTTGGTTTGGATGGGCTATGTTATTCATGAGGAAGAAGGCTGAAAAGTTCGATTGTAGCTAAATTGTAGAGAACCATGAAACTTGGAAGTTTGAATTTTATTGTTTTGGTAGAAGGGCTCATATTTTTCAAAGGAATTTAGGAATAAGCTGGTAGTTGGGCTTTAAGACTAAGCTGGCAACTATGTAAAATAATAAGGTGAGACTCAATAGGCAGATTAGTTAGAATATTATGAAACAGTCACAAAGCCTGTGCTGGAGTAGTAACTAGGGTAGGAATCAGACAGTAAGTTTTTATTAATTGCCTCCTCTCTACTGGGCATTGTGCTAATCGCTGGATATATAGACGTGAACAGGGGAGCTGTGGTGCATGCTCTTGGGTTACATGGACAGTCTGTCATGAAAGCAGATACTCAGTTACACAACTCAGTTCGCACTTTCTATGAAAGTGAAAGTGTTAGCTGCTCAGTTGTGTCCAACTCTTTGCGACCACATGGACTGTAACCTTCCAGGCTCCTCTGACCATGGGATTCTCCAGGCAAGAATACTGGAGTGTGTAGCCATTCCCTTCTCCAAGGGATCTTCCCAACCCAGGGATTGAACCTAGGTCTCCTGAGTTGCACATGGATTCTTTACCATCTAAACTACCAGAGACTATGAATGCTCTGCAAAAAACAGAGAATTGTGAAAACATTAAACAGATATATAATGGTTGAGAGAGGTGTCTTGGAAGGCCAGTGAGGGTACTGTTTTCTCTGATACCCATGTAACACATTGCTAAGTGAAGAAAAAGGTGTATTAGCCTTTGAAAGAAAAGGCACAACATTTGCAAAGGCCCTGAAGTGGTTTAAAACATGTCATAATTAATGAACAGTGAGGTTTAGTGTGGTTGGTGGAGAGGAGAGTCTTTCAAGATGAAAGGAGTTTGGTAGGGAACTTCGATTAGAGTCAGTGGTTAAAGAGATAATTGATAGGACTTCTCAATGGCTCAGATGGTAAAGAATCTGCCTGCAATGCAGGAGACCTGGGTTTGGTCCTTGGATTGGGAAGATCTGCTTGAGAAGGGAATGGCTACCCACTCCTGGAGGGCTACAGTCCATGGAGTCACAAAGAATCAGCCACAACTGAGTGATTAAGCACAGCAGACATTATGCAACTACAAGGCCTTGGTTACTCTGCTTGAGGTCTTAGTCACTTTATAGTATCCAATAAAGTAATCCTGAATGTTTCATTATAATTTTAATTATGTAAACACCCTCCATAAAGAGCTTTTATTTATAGTTTTAAAAATCTTTTAAAAACTGACCATACCCAGTTAGTAGCTACTAGGAACAACATATCTGTTTTTTAAAAGCGGTATATGGAGATCTTGAAGATTGGAGTTTTAATATATTTAGTACAGATTGTTTCATTTGTGCATTTTAGAGTAAAATGGTCTTGGCTTCACTTTAAAGAGTTGTATTTTGGGGGAATGGAGGAGACATACAAAAGAGAAATTGTTACAGGAGTTGATAAAATAATGTTTTGGAAAATATGTTTTTTACCTTTAGAGTAGCAGCTTCAGCTAAAAGTATTAGGCAATTGCTTACTTTAGCAGTGCAGAAGAAAATGAAACGTACACATTTCTAAAGTAAGTCAAGTACCAGTAGGAAAAACACGGAGTTTATTGAGAAGCCATAGGAAACAGCAGCTGCAGGAATTTTTCCTAGTCAAAAAAGTGCCTGGTTGTTTCAATAAAATGACACACTTCCCTCTTTCTAGTAACATAAATAAAATAGTGTTTGCTTAGAGAACAATGATAAAGAGAATAAAATGAAACCTGATCATGAAATTGAAGTAGTAGTCATGAACTGATGTTCTTTGTTTGCTGAGAATGTGTACTTAAGGCAAAATTGATCATAGAACTTCACATGTAAATCCAAGGAGTTTTATGGTTGAGTTGGCTCATACTCATCATCATGATGTTTCTTAACTTCAGGCTTATTTTAGGGATAAATTTTAAATGATTATCTTCATTGATGTAGCAATAACTTTAATGATAGCCTAACTTTTTACATTTGGAATGAAATTCTTCTCTTTGTCAGTAAACATGAAATAGAGATAGCACAGATTATATTATTCCCATAAAGGTATTTTTGTTAACTTGATAGATTACTTTTGGATTAAGACCTCTGCAATTAGATAGCTATATGATTTCCAGTGTATTAAAAATTTATACTTTAAAATTGGGAGTGCTATCAGATTAAGAATTTTGATATTCTAGTTTTTTCATTAAAGTAGTGACCATATTAGAAGATCTGGCAAGTGTATAACATCTTCATTGAAGACAAGTGAAAGAGTTAATATTTGTGTCTAAACATCTATATATGCATATATGTATACTGTCCTTTTAAATATTATACATGTGTACATAGATACTCTTTCATCATTTGACTGACTGACTTACCTGCTACAAAGGCTTGTGTTTGTGTTAATCCTGGTAAATTAAGCCCTGCAGTGGCCTCTTTTTCAAGAGGCCTCTGATCATTGATTAGAAAATGCAAATTGGTTGATGACATCAAAGACTTTAAATCAGGGTCTTGGTATCTGTCATCTTTCTCCTTCTCCCCCTCTCTCCTCCATTCATGTTTTCTCTGTGTATGTATGTCTCTTTTTCCTTAAACTCAGTGGCCATTTAGGTATCTATAGTGTACAGTTCAAGGGTGCAGACAGTGCAAGTGCAGTGTCAGTGCAGACACAAGACTGTGCAGAAGAAAATGAAGTTCAGCAGCCCTGAATTTTAGTTGTGTGCTGCATTTTATTGTTCTTAATAACTAATGCTCCTTGCAATAGGTTTCATGTCTATAATCATCATACATCATACAACATTTTTCTCCCTTAGATCATTAGTAGTGGAGCACTACTAAGTAAGATACTTTTATGGAAGCTAGAAGGATTTGTGTAAATACAGAATATGGGGCCCTCCCTTCAAGAACCTTAAATCTGTTAGGTGAAATGAGCTAGATTGTGAACAGCTTAAGAAAATAGCACAAACATGAACAGTGCAGTTTTAAGAGTCATAATACTTAAGAGAAGATGACCCATAAATACTTAAGTTTCCATATAGAGTATAGATCAAAGACTGTGTATATAAAGCTAAGTTTTTAACTCAGTTAATGTCATTTTATTTCTTTTTTCTTTTTCATTAGCATGTTGGCAGATAAACTGAACATGACTCCAGAAGAAGCTGAAAGGTGGATTGTAAATTTAATTAGAAATGCAAGGCTGGATGCCAAGATTGATTCTAAATTAGTGAGTGTTATCTGTGCTATGTACTAGATATCAGTTACTGATTATATTATACTTTGGGGGGAAGTTGTAGTTAGGACATTTATTCTAGAATTTTTGTTTTAATGTATAATAGTTTTTTTTGAAGGCAGCAGCAGTCTCCTTTTTTGTTGTTGTTGGATGCATATTGTCATCTGTACTGTGCATAAAAATATTTGCAACATACATGTAGGTTGTGATGTCATACTTACGACTTGAGAAACTCGGTTTTTAACGTTATAGGACCAATTTTTATGTCTCATTTTAGGGTCATGTGGTTATGGGTAACAATGCAGTCTCACCCTATCAGCAAGTGATTGAAAAGACCAAAAGCCTTTCATTTAGAAGCCAGATGTTGGCCATGAATATTGAGAAGAAACTTAATCAGAATAGTAGGTCAGAGGTAAGAACCACACATCTTTTGTTGTCTTGAATTTGGCAGTAAGTAATTTAATATAATTGTTACATGGGCATCATTTGAGAACAGATTAATTTTGGTTGTATCTGATTTTGTATTTGGGGGTAATTTTATTTAAGAATCACTAAACTGAAAAGATTTTTCTTAGATGTTTTATGCATTAGTTAGGAAACAAAAAATTAAATTATGTGTTCCTAGTTTATTACAGTTGGGTTTTTTTTTTCCTTTTACCCTTCCTGTGTGCCTTCATTATCTCATTTCCTTAGAGTTTTCAACACATCATTTTGATACTGGCAGATGATAAGTTACATGTGTTATCTCTGTCTCAAGTGCTTGAAATTTGTGTTCCTTTTAAATCTAAAGAACTGCTTCTGCAAAAATGTTGATATTATTTGTTAGTGTTGATTTTACAAAATTTGACTTTATTTGATACTCATATATAAGTGTCAGAAAAATAGATTTCCACTTTTGGTAAAAATCCTGCATATTAGATATTAAAGGAATTTGAATAGCTGTGAAATTTTGGGATTCCAAACTACCTCTAATACTTTTCAGGCATTATGATTACTTATAGCTAGAGGGTAGAAAGTTTTTAGAAAACAGCTGCATTCAAGGATCTCATCTGATTGAAGTTTTAGTAATAGATTTGTGTCCTTAGCATAGTCCTTCAGTTTTAAACATTATTGTCCTTGCCTATTCCATCCAAGTGTAGAATTAACTGAGCCTGAAAAATAACTATTGTGTAGTTGTTATTTCTGTATGCTTAAGGGTCAAGTTGTATTGATTTGGGTTATAATATTGGTGATACTGTCATTGTTATACCTTATAATTGGTCAGAAACTATATCAGATGGTATTTTGTTGCGTTGTTCTGAAACACCTCACATTTAGTAATTGCAGAAGTTGTTAAAGTCGTAGAGAATAGATTGGGAGAAGTATGGCTAAAAAAATGCTAGTGTCACTTTTTTTCGAAGTTGGCTTTTCAGAAATTATTTCTTTTCACCCTGTCGATTTCTCTTTGTGTATTTTAGGCTCCTAACTGGGCAGCTCAGGACTCTGGCTTCTATTGAAGAACTTGTACAGGAAAATTGAAAAACCTTTAAAGGAAAGGTGAAATAATAAAACCATTATATAAAGGTGAAACCTTTTAGAAACAGCGTATTTAGTATAAATTTTGGAGAATTTGAATAAAATTGACCATTTCATTTTATTTCTTTGTGTATATAAGTGTGTGATTGTTTTTTTTTAACCTTTCATTTTGGAATAATTATCTCAATAGTTTTCCAATAAGTTGCAAAAATAGCAGCGAGAAGTCTTATGCAACCTAAATATAGTTTTTCCCAATTTTTTCCTTGTATGTTACTATAATCCAATATCAAAACTAGGGTATTGACATTGGTACAGTGGTATGAATAACTCTGTGCCATTTTATCACTTTTTGTGTTACCATCTCTACAGTCAAGATACAGAGCTTTCATCATCATCAGGAAGGTCTCATGCTACCTCTCTGGAGTCATGCCTATTCCAACCAGCTCTAACCCCTGACAACCACTAATCTGTATTCTTTATCTATAATTTTGTTATATGAAAGTGTTAGTTGCTCAGTAGTGTCCGACTCTTTGTGACCCCATGGACTGTAGCCTGCCAGGCTCCTCTGTCCATGGAATTCTCCAGGAAAGAATACTGGAATGGATAGCCATCCCCTTCTCCAGGGGATTTTCCTGACCCAGGGTTGGAACCCACATCTCTCATATTAAAGGCAGATTCTTTACCATCTGAGCCACAGTGAAGCTATAATCTTGTCATTATGAGAATGTTATAGCAACAGTATATGACTTTTTTTGAGGTTAGCTTTTTCTACTCATAATCCCCTTGAGATCTGTCCAAGTTATCATGTATGTCTGTAGTTTGTTTCTTTTTATTTCTAAGTTGTATTCCATGATATTAATGTACCACATTGTTTGACCTGTACCTCTTTTAGAATAGTTTGATTGTCTCCAGTTGGGGCTATTAACAAATAAGGCTACTACTTCTTAATGTCTTAGTTAAAGTGGCTCCTTAGTCACTCACTGGGTTACTACAGAGACTTAAATAGGAGTGTAAGCTGAATTTTATAAATACCTTATTGACTATGATGTGAATGTGTCTGTGTACACATACACACAGAGTTAAATGTAAAGTATTCAAGAAGTATATACAGTTTCCTTTACCTAGAAATGGTTTGATTTTCTACTCTTGAACTAAAACCCAGTCACATAACAGAAATATCTGTTAACTGCTCTCAGTACAAAGATAAAGATACATGCATATTTTTCTTTTATTTGACACCTGATCAGGCCGCCATTAACATACAGTTAAGTTTGGAGAACACAGGTCAGATCTGGTGCTTGTGTTGTGATTTCACATCTCTGGTTTATGTAATTGGTTCTTCTAAACTATAATGCAAAGGTGCTGAAACTAGAGGGGAGGATTCCCAAAGAGGGTAAGTTAAATGCTAATTTTTGACTCATCTATAACCAGTGTTGTGAGAATGCCAAGTTTAGAGGACCACTTATAGTACAAAATGATCAAGGTTCATAGAGAAAGTAACAAAAGGTGGCATGTCAGTAACTAGATAGAAGCAGACCCTCCTCATTGCCTCGTGTAGGAGCTAATTCCTTGGGTCAGAAGTACTGGTCTGTAATAAATGGAGCAATAGTTATATAAAATTGCATGTATTGCTCAGGCTATATTGAAATGGGAAGGGTGTTAAGATGCCTGTGTTTCCATCTTCACCAGTGACCCGAGGGCAAAATGTTGTGAAAGACGTCATTAATACTCACTTTTTAAGTCAATTGTTCAACCAAGGTGTTAATAGCAAAGATTTCTAGGTGATTATATCACTAGCAATTAAAAGCAAGTCTGACAGTTACTTCATTTGTCATAGTGGACCAGTAAAACCTATAGGGAGGAAAGAGAATGTGTCATGCATTTTTAACACCTATATATCTAAATAACCTTAAGGAAAGAAAAACAAATCCAACATTTGACAGCCTCACTTGTGCCTGGAAGCACTGAAAATTTGGTGTTAACATTTATATATTGTTGAGGAGGAAACATACACAGATGGTTTACTCAAGGTCATACCTAGTAAACGTTAAAGCATGAAGTTGAAAATAGATTTTTTCAGTTATATCACACTATCTCTCCTTACATCATTATTGCTTTATAAATCCTTTCAGACTAAGTTTACATAGAGTTAGAGGATATATGTTTAGTAGGTTGTAAATGAGGATCTTGATTCACAGAACCATCTCATTATCTTCAAATGAGAGCAGAGGGTGTATTTTTTAACCAATATAATCATTTGATACTGTTTGGTTCACAAAAGGACCTACTGGAACATATAAAAGTTTAATGACTATCTCTGATTTTTTTTCTATTTAAATGTTCTTTCAAGATTATACACTATATAAAGTTCAGTTCAATTCAGTTCAGTCACTGAGTCATGTCCGACTCTTTGCAACCCCATGAACCACAGCACACCAGGACTCCTGTCCATCACCAACTCCCGGAGTCCACCCAAACCCATGTCCATTGAGTCAGTGATGCCATCCAACCATCTCATTTGCTGTCGTCCCCTTCTCCTCCTGCCCTCAATCTTTGCCAGCATCAGGGTCTTTTCAAATGAGTCAGCTCTTCACTTCAGGTGGCCAAAGTATTGGAGTTTCAGCGTCAATATCAGTCCCTCCAATGAACACCCAGGACTGATCTCCTTTAGGATGGACTGGTTGCATCTCCTTGCAGTCCAAGGGACTCTCAAGAGTCTTCACCAACACCACAGTTCAAAAGCATCAATTTTTCAGCAGTCAGCTTTCTTTATAGTCCAACTCTCACATCCATACATGATCACTGGAAAAACCATAGCCTTGACTAGACAGACCTTTGTTGGCAAAGCAACGTCTCTGCTTTTTAATATGCTGTTTAGGTTGGTCATAACTTTCCTTCCAAGGAGTAAGTGTCTTTTAATTTCATGGCTGCAGTCACCATCTGCAGTGATTTTGGAGCCCAGAAAAATAAAGTCAGCCGCTGTTTCCACTGTTCACCCATCTATTGCCAGGAAGTAATGGGACTGGATGCCATGATCTTAGTTTTCTGAATATGGAGCTTTAAGCCAACTTTTTCACTCTCCTCTTTGACTTTCAAGAGGCTCTTCAGTTCTTCACTTTCTGCCATAAGGGTGGTGTCATCTACATATCTGAGGTTATTGATATTTCTCCCAGCAATCTTGATTCTAGCTTGTGCTTCTTACAGCCCAGCATGTCTCATGATGTACTCTGCATATAAGTTAAATAAGCAGGGTGACAATATACAACCTTGAAAACTCCTTTTCCTATTTGGAACCAGTCTGTTGTTCCATGTCCAGTTCTGACTGTTGCTTCCTGATCTGCTTACAGGTTTCTCAAGAGGTCGGTCAGGTGGTCTGGTATTCCCATCTCTTTCAGAATTTTCCAGTTTATTGTGATCCAAACAGTCAAAGGTTTTGGCATAGTCAATAAAGCAGAAGTAGATGTTTTTCTGGAACTCTCACTTTTTTGATGATTCAGCAGATGTTGGCAATTTGACCTCTGGTGGTTCTCCCTTTTCTAAACCCAGCTTGAACATCTGGAAGTTCACTGTCCATGTATTGCTGAAGCCTGGCTTGGAGAATTTTAAGCATCATTTTACTAGCATGTGAGATGAGTGCAATTGTGCGGTAGTTTCAGCATTCTTTGGCATTGCCTTTCTTTGGGATTGGAATGAAAACACCTTTTCCAGTCTTGTGGCCACCGCTGAGTTTTCCAAATTTGCTGGCATATTGAGTGCAGCACTTTCACAGCATCATCTTTAGGATTTGAAATAGCTCAACTGGAATTCTGTCACCTCCACTAGCTTTGTTCATAGTGATGCTTCTTAAGGCCCACTTGACTTCACGTTCCAGGATGTCTGGCCCTAGGTGAGTGATCACACCATCGTGATTATCTGGGTCATGAGGTCTTTTTTCGTACAGTTCTTCTGTGTATTCTTGCCACCTCTTAATATCTTCTGCTTCTGTTAGGTCCATACTATTTCTGTCCTTTATTGTGCTCATCTTTGCATGAAATGTTCCCTTGGTATCTCTAATTTTCTTGAAGAGATCTCTAGTCTTTCCCATTCTATTGTTTTCCTCTGTTTCTTTGCATTCATTGCTGAGGAAGGCTTTCTTATCTCTCCTTGCAATTCTTTGGAACTCTGAATTCAAATGGGTATATCTTTCCTTTTCTCCTTTGCTTTTCACTTCCCTTCTTTTCACAGCTATTTGTAAGGCCTCCTCAGACAGCCATTTTGCCTTTTTGCATTTCTTTTTCTTGGGGATTGTCTTGATTCCTGTCTCCTGTACAATGTCACGAACCTCCGTCCATGGTTCATCAGGCACTCTGTCTATGAGATCTAGTCCCTTAAATCTATTTCTCACTTCCACTGTGTAGTCATAAGGGGTTTGATTTAGGTCATACCTGAGTGGTCTAGTGGTTTTGTCCACTTTCTTCAATTTCAGTCTGAATTTGGCAATAAGGAGTTCATGATCTGAGCCACAGTCAGCTCCTGGTCTTGTTTTTGCTGACTGTATAGAGCTTCTCCATCTTTGTCTGCAAAGAATATAATCAATCTGATTTTGGTGTCGACCATTTGGTGATGTCCCTGTGTACAGTCCTCTCTTGTGTTGTTGGAAAAGGGTGTTTGCTATGACCAGTGCATTCTCTTAGCGGCACTCTACTAGCCTTTGCCTTGCTTCATTCTGTACTACAGGGCCAAATTTGCCTGTTACTCCAGGTGTTTCTTGACTTCCTACTTTTGCATTCCAGTCCCCTATAATGAAAAGGACATCTTTTTTGGCTGTTAGTTCCAGAAGGTCTTGTAGGTCTTCATAGAACTGTTCAGCTTCTTCAGCGTTTACTGGTCAGGGCATAGAGTTGGATTACCGTGATATTGAATGGCTCGCCTTGGAAACGAACAGAGATTATTCTGTCTTTTTTGAGATTGCATCCAAGTACTGCATTTCGGACTCTTTTGTTGACTGTGATGGCTACTCCATTTCTTCTAAGGGATTCCTGCCCACAGTAGTAGATAAAATGGTCATCTGAGTTAAATTCACCCATTCCAGTTCATCTTAGTTCGCTGACTCCTAGAATATTGATGTTCACTCTCGTCATCTCCTGTTTGACCATTTCCAGTTTGCCTTTGCCTAAAGTTAATATTCATATTTTACTACTTGACTTTTCTAATACTACTGCCCTCTGAATTTGAAAGATGATGTCACTATGGATTACCAGTATCAATCAGAAAAAAACTGTATATAACTAATGGTCATATTTGCACATTACCAAAATGTATTTATTGATGAAATGTATATTTGAAGTGTGTATAAAAACAAATTACTTGGTTCTGGAGTTAACATTAGGTTTTGATAACAGTAAACTGTCCTAGTAAGATGTTGTTGACCACAAATGATGTACTAATTAACATTTTTGTGCTCTTTATTTTTTTCCATTCAATAATAGGCACTTCTTTGTGTCAGCAGCTTTTACAGGCACTGGGAACATGTCAAAGAAACTTAATTAGTTGCTTGTGTGTCTTTTAAAAGTTTCTTCATATTCATTAATATGTGTATGTTTTTTAAAACATGAAATATACAAAAGACTGTATTTAGCATGTCAAGTTTAAAGAAAAATAAAACCTATACCCATTAACTAATATCTCCTACCTACTACTTGGCTTAAGAAATTGAGTGGTTCTATTAACTTTGAAGAGCTTGTGAGCCCCTCACTAATTGTATTCTCCTCTTTGCCCCTAAGAAGTAGCCATTAACATGACTTTGTGTTATTTCTTTATTATGTATATCATTACAAAAAGACCTGTTTTTTCCTTCATATTTTTGATGTATATTTAATTGAAATGCTTTGTATTCTATGGGTTTCATTGTCAACACTGAAACTTACCCATGTTAATTTGATAAATTCATCTATATCCTTTCTTTTTTACTGCTTTGTAGTATTCTCTAGTCTGATTATACGATAACTAATTCATTCAACTCTTTATGAACAGGGGGTGTTTCCAGCTTCTTACCTGGAATTTATGAAACTAGGCTGACAGTCATGTGTCTGTTAACTGAAATGTTAAATCCATTTCCTCTTATGATTATAATACATGAGTTTATTTCTACCATCTTACTATAACACTTTCTATATGTTCCACTTTGGCTTTTTTCACCTCCATTTCTTGCCTTCTTATGGTTCCATTTTTTCTTTCATCTTCTATTAGTTGGGTGACTAAGCATTCTATTTTTATAGCAGTCACCCTAGAAATTTTAATAACCATGTGGGGTCTTAGCTGTCGCTGCATACAGGCTTGTTTTAGTTGCAGTGAGTAGAGGCTTCTCTTGGGGGGCATGGGCTCTAGGGCATGCCGGCTTTAGTAGTCGCAGCTCAGGCTCTAGAATGTGGGCTCAGTAGTTGTGATGCACAGGCTTAGCAGCCTCAGGGCATGTGGAATCTTCCAGACCAGGGGTAGAACCCATGTCCCCTGCATTTGCAGGTGTATTCTTAACCACTGGACCACTAGGAAGTCCTTAACATGTAGTTTTGACCTGTAGTGTCTTAGATTAATGTCTTTGCTCCCTGCCAACAATATCAAGAAAGCTGCTACTGCAGTCATCTTTCTCTCCACTTGTTATTTGTGTCCATAGTCTGTCCTTTTCATTGTAACTTCATAAATTAAGACATTATTTTGTGCAATAATATCCATTTCCTTGTTCATTCTTTTTTGTGATTAGACTTTTTTTCCTCATATTGCATTTAGCATTTCCTTTCCGTTGGTGTTCTTCAGTTTTACAACACTGTGGATAAGTGAATTTTACTTATAGTATTTATTGGGCCTCCTGATTCTGAAAATGGATTTTGTCTTGCATTAGTCCCAGAGAAGTAACTCTTTGGATATTTCTCTTTTTTCAGTTCCTCAGGTTTTGAGTTCTCACACCTGATAAACCTCCCTACCTTTCATATTTTTTACCTCTGTCATCTGTGCTGCATTAGATTTTGGGTAATTTCTTCAGATTTGTCTTCTGATTCATTAATGATCTCTTCAGCTGTTTCTGATTTGCCATTAAACATCCATTCAATTTTTTATTTCAATGATTTTCATTTATTTTGTATTTTGTGTTTTGAATCTACTTCCCTGCCACTACTCTTAACCCATGCTGGCATCCATTGTTTGATGAGTACAGTAGCTTCTGAATTACTCTCTGTGTAAGTATTCTTGACATTTCCCCTCCCACCATTCCCAGCTGTTTTCCATATGGGAGTAGTCTTTTTGAATTTAAATCTGATTGTTTTTCTTCCCTGGTTAAAATTCTTCAGTGGTTCCGCATCGTCAGCCTAAAGGCTGAATCCCTGACTGTCATTATCTAATATCTGCTTGCTGCATCCTCCTTGTGTACCAGCCTCAAGCCGCACTGACCTTCTCTGCCCTTTAGAGCAGTAACTTGCAGCCATTTTGGCTACTGAAGAATAAGAGAAACATTACATTGTAACCTAATACTATGAAAACATATTTGATGCAAAAGTTTATAAAACAGTACCCACCCTTTCTATATATGGTGATCTCTTTTTCTGTTCTGTTGGAATTCATAATCTAATTGGTATCAATTCACATTTGAAAAATAACTTCTTAAAGAGCAAGAGTCCTCCCTGTGCTTTACTGTTTCTAATGCTCTTTCCTCTACCTGGGAATAAATTTTTTCTCCTGTCTCCCACTTTCTAGAAGCACACATGTTCTTTTAGTTTATTTTTTCTCCAGAACTCAACTCAGCAAAGAAAACTTGACATTTCCTTACTAAAGGAAAATTTCTTTTACCCATAGACTAGGCTAGATTCTTCTATTACAGTTTTATCTCATTTGTATTACTTATGCTCAAAATTCTCCCAAGTTGGGTTTCAACCGTACGTGAACTGAGAACTTCCAGATGTTCAAGCTAGATTTAGAAAAGGCAGAAGAACCAGAGGTCAAATTGCCAACATTCATTGAATCATAGAAAAAACAAGAGAATTCCAGAAAAACATCTACTTCGTTGACTACGCGAAAGCCTTTGACTCTGCGGATTACAACAAACTGGAAAATTCTTAGAGATGGGAATACCAGACCACCTTACTTGCCTCCTGAGAAATCTGTGTGCAGGTCAAGAAACAACAGTTAGAACCAGACATGGAACGACAGACTGGTTCCAAATTGGAAAAGGAGTACGTCAAGGCAGTATATTGTCACCCTGTTTATTTAACTTATATGCAGAGGACATCATGTGAAATGCTGGGCTGGATGAAGCACACGCTGGAATCAAGATTGCAGAGAGAAATATGAATAACCTCAGATATGCAGCTGACACCACCCTTGTGGCAGAAAACAAAGGGGAACAAAAGAGCCTCTTGATGAAAGTGAAAGAGGAAAGTGAAAAAGCGGTATTAAAACTCAGAAAATTAAGATCATGACATCTGGTCCTATCACTTCATGGCAAATAGATGGGGAAACAATGGAAACAGTGACAGACTTTATTTTCTTGGGCTTGGGCTCCAAAATTGCTGCAGATGGTGACTGCAGCCATGAAGTTAAAAGACGTTTACTCCTTGGAAAAAAGTTATGACCAACATGGACAGCATATTAAAAAGCGAAGTCATTACTTTGCCCACAAAGGTCTGTCTAGTCAAAGCTGTGGTTTTCCCAGTAGTCATGCATGTATATGAGTGTTTGATCATAAAGAAAGCTGAATGCCGAAGAATTGATGATTTTGAACTATAGTGCTAGAGAAGATTCTTAAGAGTCCCTTGAACTGCAAGATCAATCCTAAACCAGTCAATCCTAAAGGAAATCAATCATGAATATTCATTGGAAGGACTGATGCTGAATTGGAAACTTTAATACTTTGGCCACCCAATGTGAAGAACTGACTCACTAGAAAAGAACTGATGCTGGGAAAGATTGAAGGCAGGAGGAGAAGGGGATGACAGAGGGCAAGATGGTTGGTTGGCATCACCAACTCAATGGACATGAATTTGAGCAAGCTCTGGAATTGGTAATGGACAGGGAAGCCTGGCATGTGTAGTCCATGGAGTCACAGTCAGACATGACTGAGCAACTGAACTGAACTGAACCCCACTTACATTAATAATTTTATAATTAATTGGTTAATATTTGCCCTAGACTATCATTTGTTTATGGATAATATTTGTCTTATTCATTGCCAAATTCCTAATGCCTGGCTTGTATTAGGCCCTTAATTAACTATTGAATAGACTTTGTAGGTGGTGCTAGTGGTAAAGAACCTGCCTGCCAATGCAGGAGACGTTAAAGAGGTGAGTTCAGTCTCTTGAGTTGGGAAGAGCCCGTGGAGGAGGGCATGGTAGCCCACTCCAGTATTCTTGCCTTGAGAATCCCTTGGGCAGAGGAGCCTGGTGGGCCACAGTCCATAGGGTCGCAAAGAGTCAGACATGACTGAAGCAACTTAACACACGCAAACTATTGAATGAATGAATAAATGTTGTTCAGAATGGTACAGAGGAAAAATTGTGGACTTGGAGGGAGAGAGTTTGATAAATATACCTTTTCAAAAGCTTGCAAAAGAGTTCCCCAGCACTTCTCTCCATGAGTTTACAATTGATGTCTGATACACAGACACAAATGTAATACAGTTTGTTAGGTACTGTTGTATTTGAAAATAGACTGATGAAGTGTTATAGTATCCTTTTTTGTTTTATTTTTTTAATGGTTAAGGTCACTGGAAAACTTGTTAAAATCTACAGGATACTGCAATTTATGAGAAGTTTCAAACTTTCTCTTGGTCTTGGCTCTTTCTTGGTAGAAGCAAAAATAGAAGCAGATATTCTAATGATCTCAGATATTTTCCTTCCTTTGTACTTCACAGCTAAACAACATATAAAACTATTGACTTCCAAAATGACAATATTCTGAACTTGGAATTCTGTTTGTTAGCCTACTGTTGATCCCCATATCTAACCGATATTTTGTTTTCCAGTTGGATGTGTGGACAAAGGAAGAGATACAGTTATCCTCAGAGATCCTCATGCTTCTTGAAGAGGTCACTTGGAAAGTAAACTCTTTTGGTTTTAGTACCACTGCTAATACAGGAGCAGTGGAAGCCCTAAATCAGATTTGCCTCAGCCTTAGATGTCAGTGGTAAAATACTGAGCAGTAAAGACCATCAGTAAGAGAAGTAAACAAGGTCAGGGCTAGAGTGAAATGTTTAAAACTTCCAATGAGTCTTTAATTAGACTCTTAGAAGGAGCCTGCTGTTAAATTGTTTTATGTATTTTCCATGCAAATAATTTACTCCGACACATTTTAATTCTCTCGGAGATCAAACCATCCTCTGGAAAAGTGTTAACTTACTGGAGAGGTAGCACAAACACTGTTAAGTTTTGTTAATTTTTCATCTTCTGTATTTAATAAACTGTTTGACTATTAGAATCTGCAAGAAATAACATTAAGCATCTCCTATTTTGGTTCTAAAACTGTGACTCTCATGCTGACTTCCATTTAGCCTAATGAGACTGGGAGAACAATGCCAGATTGATTTAAAAAATTTTGTTTTTAAGTATTGTGAGGACAGTGGAGAAGTTGACATTTTGAACTGGGAAGCAGCATGGGTGCTTAGGAACAATTCCAGGTAAATAAATGAAGTATATGTCTGTGTATGCATAAGTCTGATGACTTAAAAGTATACTTCTAAGTTTCCATGTGCATCAGTGTTAGATAGCAGCTGTTTGAGGACCAGAGGATGACTTATGTGCAGAATAGCATGGAAAAAAACAAATGGATTGCAGAAAGACAGTCTTACTTGATCAGGGCTTGAAATGTGGTGTTCTTCTGAGGGAGTAAAACAGTATTCGATTGTATTTATTTGTAGATATGTTGTTTTTCTTAACCTCTGCATTCCCTTTTAAGCCTGGTAACCATAATTTGTTCATCTTTGTACTCCCTAAACAGTAGACATAGTAGTAGATACTTAGTAGATATTTCCTCCACTACCTATTTGTTTATTCAGGTGGTTCCCTCTGGTTTCCTCAACTTAGGGAGTATGTCTTTATTTTAAAGACAAATAGTCTGCATAGAAAGCATGCACTGATTAGTTATGTCTGTTCAGTTTGCTAATTAGAATGGAGCTGTCGGTCGTCTGTGCAGAAGTCAATCAGTGTTTCTCTACTCCTAGCCAGAGACTTGCACCTTGAACCTTTGCCAGTGTTTCCTAAGCAGGTGCCATTGGATGCAAGAAGACCAGCAAAGGGTTCACGTAGATCTGCTTAAAATTATCACAACTTTTAAAAACAAAGCAAATCATGAATCTCCTAGCGGCAAGTCAGCAGCTTTATCTTTGTGTATCAAAAGGTCGGTACATTGGTACCATATATGCTGCCGTTAAGTGTAAACACTACGTTAATAGGGACAAAACTTTAAAAGCTGTGATGAGTATTGAAACTTGTTATCATTCTTACTTAAAAATTAAAATTCCTGCTGGTGAGTTAGTATAATCTGGCCTACAAAATACTGGGCAGAATGTGTGAATAGCCATCCAGAATTGTAAGTGATCTGTATGTTTCAGTAGATGTTTTGATGTGCTGTGCTACGTCACTTCAGTCAAGTCTAACTTTGCAGTCCTATGGACTAGCCCGCTAGGCTCCTCTGTCCATGGGATTCTCCAGGCAAGAATACTAGAGTGGGTTGCCATGCCCTCCTCCTGGGGATCTTCCCAACCCAGGGATCAAACCTACGTCTCTTACATCTCCTGTATTGGCAGATGGCTTCTTTACCGCTAGTGCCACATGGGAAGCCCATAATTTTTTTATTTTTATTTTTTTAATTTATTTATTTATTTTAATTGGAGGCTAATTACTTTACAATATTGTAGTGGTTTTTGCCATACATTGACATGAATCAGCCATGGGTTTACATGTGTTCCCCATCCTGAACCTCCTTCCCACTTCCCTCCCCATCCCATCCCTCAGGGTCATCCCAGTGCACCAGCCCTGAGCACCCTGTCTCGTGCGTTGAATAGATGACATAATTAGAGATCATTCCTGGTTGTCTAGACATAACTCCCTTGTCTTAGGACTTGGGCCTTGTTCTCTGAAGATCTGTAGGACTCAAATGAGGTTTCACTGACAGCCAGTAATAATGCCTCATATTTGCTTCATTTTCCACTTTTAGTTAACACTCACTTGTAATGATTTACATAATTTCAAGTGAGTCTCAAAACAGCCTTGTATTGTAACTTGGCCATTAGTTTTCAGGTTTACCATTTGATCACCTGGCAGCCATTTCTTATCTAACCAGTAGTGACTTAAGGAACTCTGGGAAGAACAGTTGACTATAGTTTATTATTTGTTTTCTTTTTAAGTAAGTCCCATACTGACAGAATTTCTTTTGTGAGATGCTACATTCTTTTACTGTGTAACAGAATGAAATTTAAGTTCATCATTCATCAAAGTTTAAAAAATGGTGAAATGATTTTCTTCCTTTTGGAGCATCTAAAGAAAAAATGAGAGAATTCCCTTTGGCATCTCTGGGTGTTTGAAAAGACAACAAGGAAGAACTGTAGCTTTTTTCCTCTTTTTTCAGCTAAATTATCCTAAGAACACTCTGCTCTGACATAGGAATGCCAGTGGAATAAGAGATGGTAACCTAAGATGTACCAGGAGACTCGAGGTTTTGTGTGTTTGAAACTTATATTCTACTATAATGACTAAATTGTAGAGAAGCAGAACTAGTGTGTGTGTGTGTGTGTTTTAATTTACCCAATGTTTTTTGGGTTCTGTCTTCTGGAGTAGACAAACTTCTTTTGTTTTTTGTTAGTTTGCTTATTTTTAAAAGTTCACTCTTAAATTATATGAAACAATGAATGAAAAAAGTTAAAGTTTTACTACATTAGAACAACATATTTGCTCAAAAATGCCAAAGACATAAAGGTATAAAGTTTTATGCAGTGTTTCTCTCATATAACTTATTTACATTTACATTTTTTTTTGTCTTTCAACTTTTAATTTCACTATAAACAAAAATGAAGTAAATACAACTCACTGAATTTCTGAATACTAGATGGAGCTTCAGTATTTAAAAGAGCATAACTCTTATGAACTTGCTTTTGGTTTTAATTCAAGAATAATTATGCTAGGTTCTTATGTATGACTGGACCAAAAAACATGCAGTTGTGTTTTGGTATGTGTTCTTCCAGATTTTTCAGTGATAATCATGATAACCAAGAAAGGAAATTTATATCGGAAGACTTTTTCTGTACAACATTCTAATCAATACCCTAAGAATAATTCCAACATGTATAGGTTACTTTTACTTGGAGTCCTTCAATATATGTACATGACATAAAGTCAGTGACATTAAGTGGTGGAGAACACCAATGTGGAATTAAGGATAAACTTTTGGAACAAATACGTACAATACCATGCTCCTTTCCAGCTTCACTGCTGTTACCAGAAAAATATTTGGGTAAGTAATAATGAAATTAGTAAAAATATAATGGTTTCTATAACAGAATTATTTCTATCAGAGTTTTCCCCCCTATCCTTCATGTTAAAAGCTTTCCTCAGTGGAATAAAAATTGTAGATCTTAGCTTTAACATATATTATTACCATAAAGTAAAGGAATCTACACACACACACACACACACACACACTTGTAGAACAGAGACATGGGTGTTGTGCAATCAACAAAACACAGTTGTGCAATAATTAAAGAATTTTTAAACTGAAGATTAAATTGGAATGTTGTTATAAACATAAGGGAAATGGCCAACATTTTTCTTTGTATCAAAAGAAACTGCATTTCTAAAAATAAGCACCCTCTTTGTGATGACCCTTTAAAATAGTTTTAAGTGATTCCATTCACAGATGAGCTTTTGGGTCTGCAGCACTTTGCTGTAAGTGGTTTGCTCTTTGATCCTGTAGCCTTTAATCAGGTGTGTATCGAGAAGAAGAAAGCACTGGCTTGGCAATATCACCCTCCAGATTCTGCATCTCTCTGAAAGTGAACATGCCATGACTAAAACAGGCTTCTGGGTCCTGAAAGGTTTCCTTTGGTGTATGAATTTAAGAAAACAATGGTTAAAGCTAATTCCCATTGGTAAGCTTTATTTTATCAAATTGAGGCAAACATGGACCTTTCTAAAATTACCAAATTTAAAAATCACCTTGACTGAAAAGAAAAAGTGTTTTTATCTTCCATGTTTCATTTTACATTCCCAGAAATTAGAATTAAGTAAAAGAAACGATTGAGAATGTTAGCTAGTCTTTTAAGTGTTGCTCTTGACCTTTACCAGTCAATTCCTTTGTAATGCAAAATTGATTTAGTGTAATCTAAAGGTCTTTATACATATGTATGTGTGTATATATATACTTAGAGTGTCTTGGATAATGCCTTCAGAAATGCAGAAAGCAAAGAATTATTTTTATTCTCCACCCACTCCACTCAAATTCACACTTATCTCTACTCTGTCATTTAGATTCCAGACCTTCATCCTTACCTAAACAGTTTTTCCCCCTAGTAATAACTTAGTGACCAAGAACTAGGTTTCATTTCTTTTTGGCCAATTAAAAATTGTTACAACTTGGTCCTGGATAAGTTTCTTAACTTCTCTGAAGACTTTTTCCAATACCTGTTTCATAGGGTTATGAGGTTAAATAACGCAATCTCTGCACAGTGCCTGCACTCAGTCCATGTTAGCCAGCACGCAACAACTTTCCTTTTTGCCCTTCCCCTCCCTCCCTCCCTTACCTGCTCTCCTCATCCTCCCTTCTCCTCTCCCTGCCCTTCCTCCTCCTCCACTCTGAGTAGTTGGCACAGGGTTAACTACTCAATAAAGTGGTAGTTTTCATTGTTGTGAAACTGTTCTCTCTTAAGAATCAAACCCTCATCATTTCTCTCTGGGAATACTGAACTTTGTTAATTGATCCATGTGCCCTATTAATATTTTTCACAATAAAGTTCTGTATCCACTGATTCAAATTTCTAAAATTCAGTGTTTAAATAAAGTCACACACTGAGGACAATGAAATATTGCAAAAACCACTGTTAATAACTTAGGCTTTCTATCTTTGTGTATATGCTCCATATAATTGCTGTCTTCATATAGACTTATTCTGGCGATTTTTAAATGACAGAACATATATAAAGTTTTACTTGAAAAGACTACCATGTGCCAGGCACTGTGACTTAAGTGCTTTACATACATTATCCTGTTTAGTTCACAGCAGTCCATGAGATGTTTAGTATGATTGCCATCCATTTTACAGAGAAGGAAATAAACAGTCATGCTCAAGGTCATATGGCTACAAATCCTGTAGAAGGATTGGAACCCAGATGCTCTGATTCCAGATCCTATGCTCCTAAACACTAGCCTATACTGCCCCTCTTCTTCCAGAAGTAATTATATAATTTAATAAAATGCATCCTTAACCTAGTATTTTCTGAATACTTGAATTACAATGAAGAATAGTTCCTGGAAATTAACTTTTAAAAGGAAAACTTTTTTTTTTCCTAATGGATAGTACTAAAAAATAAAACTGAAACCTTTACCATTGACATTTCATCTTTTTGATGGCTTGTCAATAAGTTTTTCTCATTCGCTATGTCTGAAATAAAGGAATATGTCTGAAGGATGGTATCAGTGTTGTAGAGGCAAAATCATGACCTATGAGAAATAGTTGAAGAATCTGGAGGCATTCAGACTTGAGAAAACCCAGGGGGGAAAAAAAGTTTTCAAGTATTTGAAGGGCTTGCATGTGAAGAAAGGACGAGACATAGTCTGAGAGACCCAAGAGGACAGAATTAGAACCACTTGGTGGAAGCAATTAGATGAGAGCTATCTAACAGAGCTATTGCACCACTGAAAGATCCCATTCTGAAATACAGTGATAAAACCTTTACCAATCACAGTTAATTTCTACTCACTTTCTTGCTCACACTTTCAGGAAAAGGAAAGGCAGCTCATTTTTGGCAAGAGCCCTCAGACACCAAGTGTGCTCAGTTGTCTTCTGATGAGGCTATAATGTGAAAAAGATGATTTTCATGAAAAGTCAAATTATAAACTTAATACATTTAAAACATTAGAATTTCATCAAACCAGAAACCTGCCCCAGATCCTACCATCTAGGGACAATAATTTGATATATTATTAATAGCATCTGTATTTGTGTGATTATAAAATGAATATCATAGAAAATGTAAATGCAGAAAAGCATCAAAAACAAATATAAGAAAAGGAAAAGAGGGATTTCCCTAGTGGTCCAGTGACTAAGACTCCACTCCCAATGCAGGAGGCTCGGGTTCGATCACCCTGGTTGGGGAGCTGGATCCCACATGCTGCGACTAAAAAAGATCTCATGTGCCACACTAAAAGATCCTGTATGCCACAACTAAGACCCAGTACAGCCAACCACACAATCCATATAATCACCACTTAATTTTGACATATTTGTCTTCTAGTCCTTTATTTTACTATTTTTATATGATGTTTTAATGAAGCAATACAAAGTTTTGCAGGCCATTCTTTTCATATAGCTTTATATTATAGACATTGCCTTATTATTTTAATAATTCAAGTATGTAATTGTTAATGGAGACCTATGGGTCTATCTTATGAATGTACTGTGATATATTTAACCAATTTCCTATCACAAAAATTACGTTATGCCGCAGTTTGTTAGCTTAGTGACATTGCCGTGAACATCTTGATTTATTACTAATTATCTAAATGCTAATTGTGCTCATAAGTTAGATTTCTAGGAGACAAATTATTAATTCCTCCAATGATTTTGATATGTCTGACCAAACTGACCTCTGAAAAACATGAAAACCATGTATCATTCCAATTTCTTTTAGCTTATTGAAAAGAATGCTATTACTTTTTAGCATGTTTATCTTCTATTCTGCTACTTTGCTGAAAATCCATTAATTTTAGAGCTTTGATTTTCACTTGTTTTCTAAGCATATAGTTATATTATCTACAATAATAACCTTTCATCCTTTCTGGTTTTTTTTTTATCTCATTGTTCTGGAACTACTAGTTGGTGCAGTGTTAACCTATAGTGGTGATAGTGGGTGTCCACTCAGCTTCCTGATTTTACCAGATATTTTAAAAACCTTGAACAGCTACTTCTGGTTTTGCTTGTTTGTTCAGCTCCAAAATCAGGAATCTGTGTGGAATGCCATTTGACATCTACTGGCATAGGTGGTAGAATACATTAATAGACTCAGCAGTGGACTATCTGCATTCTGGAATAAATTCTGCATTATCCTGGTGAAAGATTTATCTGTTAATTCACCTTTGAGATCTGTTGTTAATAATTGACTTTTTAAAATCAGTATTTCTAAGTGACATTGGTTCAGTTATTTATCTGGTCTCAGTTTCAGAGTTATGCTAATTTCATAAAATTAATTCAGTAGCTTTACTTCCAGATTCTGTGGCAGTTTGTATAGCTTGAGAAATATCTAGTTTTTGAAAATATAAAAGACCTTGCCAGTAAAGCTGGTATCTGGCATTTTTGTAGTAGTTTTTAAAAATTAACTTTTTATTTAAAAGTAAAATATATGTATAGTAATGTGCACAAGCCTAATAAAATTTTAAATACAGACACACACACACACACTCCTCTGTAACCACCACCTAAAACCAGATATAAATCATTTCCAACATCCTAGTCAAAGTTTCTACAAAGCTAATTACTATTCTGGCTTGAAAATTATTTTTAGTCCCATATTTTTTCTCTTGTGAGTAGTTTCAGTGAACACATGCCCTACCCCTTTTCACCACTGTGTTAGTTTGTCAAAGTTGCTGTAACAAAATACCGCAAACTAGGTTGCTTAAACAACAGAAATTAATTTTCTCACAATTCTAGAAGCCAGACATCCAAAATCAAGGTATTAGCATGTTTGGTTTCTGTTGAGGCTTCTCTCCTTGGCTTGCAGATGTTCTCCTTCTTGCTGTGTCTTCACATGGCCTTTCTTCTGTGACTGCACATCGCTGATGTCTTTTTGTAGGTTCAAATTTCCTCTTCTGAAGACAAATCAGATTGGATTATGGCCCACCCTAAAGGGACAAAGGCTTCAACATACGAATTTTGTAGGGAGCATAATTCTCCATAAGAGCCACCTAACATTTCTAACACCTTCCCTGAATCTGGGGAGTTTCCCACTTCAGTAGTCCATACCTTTAGAAGTTAGAATCCAGAAACTCTTTTTTCAAGCATGTGCCATGTGCCAAGGCTTCTGCAAACTCCTGTGATTGTGCTGCACAGCTTAGGGAGATGGTGTTCACATAAACTCCATGAGAATGATGCTTTACAGTTCTGTTGTGTTCAGCTTCTCTATCATATGACTTAGGCCCATTATTCTCCATCGTTCTGAAACTAGTGTCACGAAGAAGGAGGTATTTCAGAAATCAGTTCCAATGCTGAAGAGAGCAGGGCCATGAAACTTCCAGACAGAAAATCTAGTGACAATGTCCACTGCCCAGTGTGTGCAGAAGTAATATCTACCCCGTGATTGCTGAAAAGGCAGTTACTCAGGGACAAGCCAGCAGAGTAACCTGGGCATCATTCTGCCATCATGATTTCCATGTTGGACTAGCTGATTCTAATAGAAATTCAGTGACTGCGTGATATACTTTACAAAATAGATTTTTTTCTTGAGTTCTTTGCAGTGCATTCTTTTGCCTACAACTAAGAGCCCTACTAGATACATTAGTTTTTGCAGGAATTTTGCTTCTTAGAAAAAAGAAGGATTTCTTGGTGTGTGTTTGTAAAATATAGCACGTACCTAAACAAGAAGGATATGAAAGTATATATGTGCAATTTAAAAACAGTTAGATTTCTATGTACTCATCACTTAAGTCAAAAAATTGCCAGTGTCTTTTTGTGTTCCTGCCATTGGTACCTCTTTCTGATGTTTGTGTCAACCCCTTGCTTTTCTTTAAAGTTTTACCACCAGCATACAACTAAAGAATATATTGTGAGGTTGTGAGTGTTTATGAAATTTATGTAAATGGAATGAGATTATATGTATTTTTCTATGGCTGGTTTTCTTTTGCTTAACACATATTTTTGAAATTTGTCCACATGGATGCACATAGTTGTAGCTTACTCATATCACTGTGTCGAGATTCTTTGTGTGATTCCATAACTTATTTATCCATTCCATCAGTGATAGACTTTTAATTCTTTTATAAATAATAAAAGAGGTATTATTTCAAGAATTTTCCTAGAGATTTTAACATGCATTCATTAATTAATTTTACATTATTAAGATCTAGACTTCATAAAAAGTATTTATTCCCCCTGGACAATATGCAAAACTTAGCACAGCTTATTTCAGTCACCTGTTCCCCAGTTATATCCTGTTGTTGTCATGTATTTGAATTCTTATATTGTTTTTATTTTAATCCAGAAAGATATTAGTGTTGTTGTTTTATACCATCAATATTTTATTGAACTTATCTATATAACCCTCTCCTTGAAGTTTAAACTTTTCATCAGATAGAGATCCTATCCATGTGTCTGAAACACATATTTTAGAATTTTCTTTAGTAATATTTTATTGATAACAAGCTCGCTGTTTATCTGTCTCTGAAGACATTTTTTATTTCTTTTAGTTGTAATGACTTTTTGGTTACAGTCATTCTAGGTATAGAATTCTGATTGTTCCCTTCTTTTAGCAAAATTGAGCCCCTCATTTCATAGACTTCTGGGTTCCATTGTTGCTATTGAAAATCTGTTATCAGTTTAACTTTTCATCCTTTGAAGACTGTTTATCTTTTTCTCATAGGTTTCCCTGAAGATCTCTCTGCCTTTGAAGTTCTGTAGTTTCATTATGATATCTAGGTGTTATCTTTTTTTTTTCTTTTACTTTACATAGAATTCATGAACTATTTGAGTGAGTTGACGATGACTGGTGATTTTCATCAGTCTTGGAAAATTTTTCAGTCAATATCTGTTTTTCTCTATACTTAATGAGATTTTTTTTCCTAAGTGTGTCTATGTATGTCTCTTTCATGTGCCTATCAAAATACTGCATTAGTAACCTAATAAATACATCAATCTAAAACAATAATAAATGATTTATTATCTCTCATAGTTTCTGTTGGTCACATTCAGTATATACTCGGTGAATTAGTCATTATTTGGGGTCCTGAGATTACAGTGCTTTGCTGGCTGGGGCTATAGTTATCTGAAGGCTTATGGGACCCTGGAGTACCCATTTTCAAGGTGTCAGAGGCCTTATTTCCTCTGTTTGGGACTACTGGCATAGCAGTCATGCTTGTTCAGCCTTTTTCTCTTTATAAAGATTGGAGAGATGACCTCCAAGCTCTTTTCATGTCACAGCAGAAACTGGAAGTGCTGATTTTGTCTGTTGAACCTCAGTTTGAAATTTTTATTCTATTTTAATTCTGTTTTAGATTTTAAAATCTTTCTTTAATTATATCACTTGCCTCATAAATGGCAAATGGAACAGTGGGAATGCATGAAATTCCCTCATAACAGAATGGGAAAAGAATCTAGGGCTGGAAAACTCCAATATTTAAAAGGTAAAGAAGGCAACCCCACCGCCTTGCCTGCTCACCTGCATCCCTCACACACATCCTATATCAATAAATCCACTTCTTGCCTATCCAGAAAAAAACAAAAGATATAGAAGGAGGCACATTATTTTTATAGCTTCTTGAATGCCAGTTTTAAAATTTCCATTTGTTATTTTTTAAAAGCAATAATAAAGATTATGCATTTTTGCATTTCAATAACTTTGACTATATTCCATAACATGTGATCCAGTAGAAGAAACACTTCATTTTGAAGTTGTTTAGGTTTTTTGGTTTAAATTTCCATCATAAATTTATCTTTTATTGCTTTGCAATCTATAAACTAACCTGCTATATTTTAACTTTGCAGAACTTATATTTCTTTTTTGGTCTTGTGAAAGTTAGCATGTTAATTTTACTTCGATGCTTTAAAGATTATGTGAAGTGTTTTCAGAGTGAATCATTAATTTGATTATAAATTAATTTTTCAAATCTCTGGTTTTTTTTTTTCTATCTGATATGACAGAATTTATAGTGGAATGTTAAAATTTTCTATCTCAAGTATATTTCTAAATATTTCACATATATTTTAATGATTCTACATTTTAGTGCTGAGTAATTTGATACACAGACTTTCATACAGTTATTTTTATAATGTATTATTATACACACATATATAACTGTGTGTGTATCTTTTTCCCCACATAATGTTTTCTTCTTTTATTTCTCCTTTTTATGAAATTCAATCTTTTGACATCTGTTTTAATTGTGTTTACCTAATAGGTTTTATGGTATCTGTTAATTTTAAACTGGTCTGTTATTTTTATATTTGCTTCTCTTTTCTGAACATTTGCCTTTATTTTTATCTACTTTGTTGTTACTACCTTTAAATTGAGGCAGTTCCAGTGCTAGTTCTATGTATATTTTTATATAGTTGAATGTGTAGTAAATACACAATTTTTATTATACGTTTCTAATTTTGCAGTGTGACAAAACAGTTTTCCATGTCAAAAATCTTCTCACAATTATAGTGAATGATGTTGGTGTTTTATAATTTTACCATACACTTTCTTCTATTGGGTATTAGGTTTTTTGTTTCTGTAACTGTTTCAAGTAATATTTCAATAAACTTCTCTGTATTTTGATTTAGAATAGTTTCTCCGAAGTGGAATTAATGAGTCAAAGTGGACAAACATTTATAATAAGGCTTTTGTTTATAGTTCCATTTTAAAAATAAATTTATTCTTTTCCCATCAGTGATTGAGACGGAATCCAAACAAATATGCTAGAGCTTATATATCCCAAAGTATCATCCTCCTTAAAATGGACATTCTGCACAGATAACATGATGCAAATACTAAAACTCCCCTTTATGCCTTGCTCTCAGAGCCTAACACACAACTTTTTAGTGATTTTCATGTGGTAATCTTAATTTTTGAGAATACATTTGATTTTTAGAAATGGAAGTCTTTCAAATTCATATCTTATGACTCATGAGGAAGAACAAACCCTCCAACAGAAGTTTTAGTATATAGATACCTGAATAAAACAAGATTTTGACCCAAGTATTTCTGACTTCCAAGCCCACGTACTTAACTAAACTTACATCCAGCAGACAAGTATTTGTCAAGTTTTATTGTTGAGTTTTTTTATTCTAAGCATTTGCTAGGTGTCAAGATAGAGTAGGGACCATAAGGATATGTTTTTTGTTCTTATGCTGCCAAGACTTTATTTTATACTCAATGTTCTTCTTTCAGTTATACTCTTAATTAAGCATTTAAGTAATGGTACTTTAAAAAACTCTATCTTGTTAATTGATAAGTAGTGCTTATATACACCACCTTATGATAATATCATTTCTTTAAAAGCAGTAGACATTGTCCTTTTATCTCTTGACTGCTATGCATTTAGTGTTGGTCGGTTAGTATTTGCTCTAGTGAATGTCTGATTGTATATTGATAGTTTGACTCAAACTCATTTTATGTAGGGTGACATTATAATTTATTGTCTAAGCTGACATATATGATTGCCCTAACTTTATGTAGTGTGTTAGAGAAAGGGTTTTACAGGGCAGCAGACAGGTGCTTTGAGGATTTTTAAAATATGCTAAAAGGGTAGGAAAATGAATCTGATTTTAGAGGATTTCAAGGTAAATTTCTGTTGTGAAAAATATTTTCATCAAAATAAAAAGTGGAAGTTTGACAAATATTTCTTAGGATGTCTTTTATTCCAACATCTTTATTTTATCAAGTCAGATTTTGAAAATCGGCCATAGCTTAAAATATAGATTACTCTTTTTTTAATCCAGTACAGTGGTATAATAGCTTTAAGCATTATGGGAACAGCAGCAATGGTCCTAGACTTACAGAAAATAACTTAGTCATAAATTTTGGAACCTGCAAAAAGAAGATAGACATTGGGCATTTTCCAGCTCATTTATCTTGGCATTTAGCATGTAGGGTCAAAAAGCATCTGAATTTTAATAGCTTAGATAGTTAGATCATTTCTTGAGCCTATTTTGTTTTCCTCAAGTCAGCAAGAGTATATGAAGAAATAATCAATTTTAAACGACATCTGAAAAACATTTGATATCATCTCCTGCAATTCCCATAGTTTTATTTTTTAACTCAGGGTCATGTGAACCATAGTTCACTTGGTTTGACTAAGAAAAATTAGTAATTAAGATATTTAATATTTTACTCTGAAAAATGCCCATAGCTGTTTAAAGTATAAATAGAGATTAAGTAATGTGTATTTTGGGAAGATGAAAACCCATCCCATTTCCTTATTTGAAGTGTTTGGTGAGTTTCCTCGATAAAGTTGGTTCTAACAATTAAGTGACTTTTAAATTAACATAGCAAAATGATGCCATAGGTGATGAGACAGGTTAGAGTTAAGTAAATCATACGAGCTCTAATTTAAACATAAATCTTATTTTGGATTTGCTTCTTATTAATAATGAGTACTTTGTATGCTAGATTGGAGTCTCCTAAAGACACATTAGAGTGATTAGTATCAGAATCTTTGGAGATTCTTGTTTAAAATGCATCCAGTTTGAAACCATCATTCTAGTTGGTCAAGTATCAACAAGCCTGACCAAGAGAAAGAGAGAAAACCCAATTTACCAGTATCAGCAATGAGAAAGGTGATATTTCTCCAGACCCTGAAGAAATTAAAAGGATAAAAATACTATTATCTTCTCTATGCTCATAAATCCTGTAACAGATTAAATTGACAAAATCCTCAAAAGATACAAATTATCAAAACTCACTCAGAAATAGATAACCTGAATTATTCTATAACTATTAAAAGAAATTTAATTTATATGTTAAATGCCTTCCTGCAAGTAAAACTGGTCCCACTGACAAATTATACAAAACATTTAAGAAAGAAGTAAATGAATTCTATACAAACTGTTTTAGAAGATAGAAGAGGCAGAAACACTTCCCAACTCTTTTTAAGAAGTCAGCCTGATGGCTCAGAAGGTAAAGAATCTGTCTGTGACGCGGGAGACCCAGTTTCTATCCCGGGTCAGGAAGATCCCCTGGAGCAGGGAATGGCAATTCACTCCAGTATTCTTTCCTGGAGAATCCCATGGACAGAGAAGCCTAGCAGGCTACAGTCCATGGGGTCTCAAAGAATCCGACACGACTGAGCAACTTAACTCTTTCATTTTTCATTATTCTGATATAAACACTAGACAAAGACATAACAAGAAAAGAACACAACAGACCAATATATCTCATGAACACAATGACAAAAATCCTCAACATTATATTATCAAATGTAGCAACATATAAAAGAATAATAAATTACAACAAATTGAAGTTTATTCCAGAAATGGAAGACCAGTTCAATATAGAATAACCAATCAATATATTTCACAATATTAACAGGTTAAAGAAAACCACATGATACTTTAAGTAGATACTTTAAATAGATTCAGAAAAAGTACTTGAAAAAATTCAACAACCATTAATGATAAAAATTCATAATAAACTATGGAAGAAAGGAAATTTCCTTAATCTGACATAAGGCATAAAAAAAAAAACACTACAGCTTGCATCACCATTGAACATCTATATGTAGAAATAAAGCACCTTGATCTATACCCCATATCTTATACCAAATTTACCTCTAACTGTACCATAGATATAAGTGGTAAAACTATAAAAATTTTGAAAGAAAACATAAGAGAAAATCTTTGTGATCTTAAGTTAGAGAAAGAGTTCTTAGATACATCAAAACCATAATCTATAAAAGAAAAATATTGACGAACTGAAATTCATAAAAACATTTTTATTCTCAAAGTGACACTGTTAATAAAGTGAAAATGCAAATCACAGACTTGGAGAAAATATTTGAAAAGGACTTGGATCCAGATATAAAATGAAAACTCAAAAATAAGAAAACAACCTAATATTAAAATGGACAAAAGATTTGAAGAGACAGTTCACCAAAGAAGGTATACCAATGTCAAATATGCACAACATCATTGGCCTTAGGAATATGCAAATTAAAACTGCAATGTGATACCACAACTTATAGATCAGAATGGTTGAAATCAAAGACTGACCATTCCGCATGCACGGGAAGGTGTGTAGCAACTGGAACTCTTATCCTTTGCTGGTGAGAATACAATGTGGCATTTCGGAAAACAATTTTACAGTTATTTATAAATTTAAGCATACAATTAAAATGCAATTCTGCACTTCCACTCATAGGCATTTACTAAGCAGAAATAAGCACAGAATTAGGCAAAATGAGGAGACAGAGGACTATGTTCCTAATGAAGAAACAAGACAAAATCCTAGAAAAACTAACTAAAATGGAGATAGGCAATCTAACTGATAAAGAATTCAAGATAATATCATAAAGATGCTTAATGAACTTGGGAGAAGAATCCATGAACATAATGATAAGTTTAAACAAAGAGAAAATATAAAGGAAAACCAAAAAAAAAAAAAAAGAATGTTGAAATTATATCAAACAGCTCTTGACCACAATGCTATGAGACTGGAAATCAACTATGAGGGAAAAAACTGCCAAAACACAAATATATGGAGACTAAAAAATATGCTGCTAAACAATCAATGGGTCACTGAAGAAAACAAAGAGGAAATAAAAAATTATCTGGAGACACAATGGTCCAAAATATATGGCACTTAGCAAAAGCAGTTCTAAGAGAGAAGTTTATGCTGATACAAGCTTACCTCAGAAAATAAGAAAAATCTCAAATACCACATTAGCAAACTGAAGAATAAAAATTGTATCATCATCTCAATAGATGCAAAAAAGTTTTTGAAAAAAGTCAATATTCATTTATGATAACTCTCAATAAGAGAGGAAACATACCTCACATATTAAAGACCTTATATGAGAGACTGACAACCAACATGATACTGAGTGGTGAAAAGCTGAAAGCATTTCATCTAAGATCAGGGACAAGGAAAGGATGCCCACTCTCACTTATTTTCATTCAATACAGTATTGGAAGTCCTAACCATAGCAATAAAACAAGAAAATGAAATAAAAGGAATCCAAGTTAGAAAGAGTAAAACTCACTGTTTGCAGATGAAACGATGCTCTATATAAAAAATCTTAAAGATGACACTAAAACCCCATTAGACTAGTATATACATTTAGTAAAGTTGTAAGATACAAATTAATATACAGAAATTATCAAAATACCCATGATATTTTTCACAGCAACAGAACAAATACTTCTAATTTTTTTTATGGAAAAGCAAAAGACCGACCCCAAGTAGTCAAAACAATCTTTAGAAAGGCGAACAGGGCGGGAGATATCACACATCTTGATTTTAAACCACACTACAAAGCTATGTAATTAAAATAGTATGATACTGGCACAAAAACAGACATGCATAGATCAATGGAACGGAGTGGATTGCCAGGAAATAAACCTACACTTACATGGTCAATTAATCTATGACAAATAAAGCAAGAATATACAATGGGGAAAACTGGACTACTCTCTCAGAACATATACAAAAATAAACTCAGAATGGATTAAAGACTTAAAATGTTAAGATTTGAAACTATAAAACTCCTAGAAAAAATGTAGTCAGTACAATAGTTGACATCAGTTTTAGTAGTATTTTTTGGATATGTCTCCTCAAATGATAGAAACAAAAGCAAAAATAAACAAATTGGACTACATCAAACTACAGTTTTGCACATTGAAAGTAATTGTCAACAAAATGAAATTGCACTTAGAGAAGATATTTGCAAACATTATATCCAATAAGGGGTTAATATCCAGAATATACAAAAATTCATACAACTTAAAAAAAAAATCTACCAAACAACTGAATTAATAATTGAGCAGAGGATCTGAATAGACATTTTCCCAAAGACATACTGATGGCCAACAGACACATGAAAAGGTGTTCAACATCACTAACCATCAGGGAAATGAAAATCAAAGCCACAGTGAGATACCATCTTACACATGATAGAATGGCTATCACCAAAAGGACAAGAAATAACAAGTGTCAGCAGGATATGAGGAAAAGGGAAACTTGTACACTGTTGATGGGAATGTAAACTGATGCAACTACTATGGAAAACAATATGGAGGGTCCTCAAAGAATTAGAACTGCCATATGATCCAACAATTTCACTTCTGGGTATCTACTTCAAGAAAACAATAACACCAATTCAATAAGATATATGGAGTCTGATGTTCATGCAGCATTATTTACAATACTCAAGATGTGGATGCAATCTAAATGTCTCAGTTCAGTTCAATCGCTCAGTCATGTCTGACTCCTTGCAACCCCATGGACTGCAGCACGCCAGGCTTCCCTGTCCATCACCAACTCCTGGAGCTTACTCAAATTCATGTCCATTGAGTCAGTGATGCCATCCAGCCATCTCATCCTGTCATCCCCTTCTCCTCCTGCCTTCAATGTTTCCCAGCATCAGATTCTTTTCAAATGAGTCAGTTCTTCATATCAGGTGGCCAAAGTATTGCAGTTTCAGCTTCAGCATCAGTCCTTCCAATGCATATTCAGGACTGATTTCCTTTATGATTGACTGGTTGGATCTCCTGGCAGTTCAAGGGACTCTCAAGAGTCTTCTCCAACACCACAGTTCAAAAGCATCTAAGTGTCTATTGATAGACAAATGGATAAAGAATATGTAGTGTATATATATGACATATTTATATGTACATACACACAGGGGAATGTTACTCAGCTATTTTTAAGTGAAATTTTTTCCACTTGCAACAACATGGGTGGATCTAGAGGGTATGATATTAAGTGAAATAAATCAGATAAAAACAAATATCACATGATCTCACTTACATGTGGAATGTAGAAAACAAAACAAAAACAGACTCACAGATATACAGAAAAAACTCATGGTTGCCAGAAGGGAGGGCAGTTGGGGGGCAAAAACAGGTGAAGAGGAGTAAAAGGTACAAGCCGCAGCTATATAATAAGTCAGAAGGATATAACATACAGTTTAAGGAGTATGGTCAATAATATTGTAATAACTTTGGATGAGGACAGATGGTTACTAGGCTTATCGTGGTGATCATTTCATAATTATGCAAATATCAAAGCATTATGTAGTACACCTGAAACTAGCAATATTTTATATCAATAATATTTCAATTAATAAAAACTTTTGAAGTTTTAAATTATGTGTTAAGAATTATTCTCTTAATTTACTGAGTGGTAAAATACAAGATGCTGTTTGACATAAGTCCAAGTAGTCATCCGTTTTCTTTTTCTACTATAAAACTGAGTATCTTAAAATTAGAAAATTTTAAGAAGTCATGATTTGTATATAAAAAAGTACTTAGGTTTCAGAGTTGGACCATATTCAGCTGAAAATCTGTTATGGTGACTTATGTAGAAAAAAGAAAAAAATAGACTATTTACAATGTGATTTCATTTACATGATGCTCTTGGAAAGGTAAAACTATAGAGATAGACTACATATCAATGGTAGCCAGGCACTAAGGGTAGGGGGCAAGACTGATTCCCCAAGTGTAAGCCAGGAGGTCTGGGGGAGGTTGACGGAACTGTTATATATTTTGTTTGTAGTAATGGTTGTACAACTATGTGCATTTGTCAAAACTCATAGAACTGTATACCGAAAAGTTTTACCATTTGTAAACTGATATAAAAACCCATCTACAGCTCTGATTTTCTTCACTTTATCATCTCTCAGTCATTTCTGTGCCTACTAGTTTTTTAAATTCCTCCTTAGTTAATTAAAACAGGAGTTTTGCAAGGCACATCTCTACACTTATCAGTTTAAAAATTGCTTTGCAGTTGTATAAGCAAAAACATAAACAAATGTCATTTGGGGGCCCAAGATTTAGCTACATGTGGTAATTCACATGAAAAGTACAAAGTTTTAGCTATTATTTAAATGACATGATTAACTATAAAGTAATACTTATCTATGGTAATAATTGTACTTTTCCCATGATGGTTCTAAAAGCATTGTGTGGTGTTTTCATGGTTAGAGCAATAGATGCGACAGAGAATTCAGAGAGGGATCCAACAGGTAACTTCTACTCTCAGGAAAGGAGGAAGTGAATAATCTGAGGGTCTGGCAGGAGAAAAGAGAATGTCTTGATATTCTCCAAAGTCCTACTGAGCAGGGTTGATGGTCACACTCACTTTTTCTTCCTGTGCAACACTCAATCACTTATGGTGACGTACATAGACAGCAGTACGATAAGAAATTTCTTTGGAGCATATACAGTACTGTCAGACCAACCAGTGATGACCTCTCTTAATTCGGTATCATTGCACATTGGAAGGTTGAAGTTGATAGGTTTCATTTCTCATTACATTCTGTAATGAAAGGCAGTGAAAAAAAGGAGGAGGAGGAAGACAGGGAGCAGAGTGAGAAAAAAAGTAGAATAAGGAAAAGCATCAATGCAAAAGGGCCGGTGAAATCTACAGGGAGGTAGCAGAGTGTTATGGCAGAGCAGAGATGTTGGGGTCAGACATATTCAGGTTCAAACCTCAGCCTGCCACATATAGCTTACTTAGGAAAGTTAATTAACCTCTATGAGCCTCAGTTTCCTTGATTTTAAATTGGAAATTTAACAAAATATTAAAAATTATTGTGAGAATTAACAAGATATTGTAAGGGGGCTGAATTTAATGTTTGGTACAATGAGGACACTTAAGTAATAATTGTTACTATTAATGTTATAATTATACCTTTGTAAATCAGCATGGAATAACTAAATTGACTGTATTTAAGTTGCTGTTATTCCTTCTATTCTAACACTCACTTTGGGCACAGTGATATAATTTCTCTGATCTTAGTTTTCTCATCTATAAAATGAGTCTAAGAATAATAGTACTGATTTCATAGTATCATTGTGAGGACCAAGTAAGTTATACTTTTAATGCTCTTAGAACAGTGGTTTGCACATATAAAGTACACAGTAAGTGTTAGCTATCACTACTACTACAACTACTGTTGTTATTATTCTCAACCAAGGATTAACATGTACTAATTGAGCACTGTTATGAGTCCAACAGTGTTAGTAAAAGATCTGTGAGATATACTGAGTATTAAGCCGTGAAGTATTGAGTCTAAGTTCTTAGCCGCTAAGAACTCAAAGTATTTGATTAATTAATGAAGGTATGCATTAGTAACCCAGAGAACAGTCAGTGAATTGGCGAGGAAGAATGAGGAAAAACAATATTTATATTCTGAGAGAACTGAATACATGAGAAGGATAAAAGGAGAGTCTATTAGGCTGGGATAAAGGCATTAAAGCATAAGTGGAGCAAAGTATAGATGGAGAAGCAAATGTCCACTGGCATGGATACAGGAAACTTCAATATAGTAAAGTAATGCAATGAACTGCTATACAGCAGGGAAAATTAACTAATTATATCTATACGCCAGTGTGGACAAATATTACAAACAGAATATGGAGTAAAACAAGCAGTCACAAAAGCTATTGGTATCTATTTATATAAAGTTCTAAGACAGGCAAAACTAAATCACGTTGTTACAGGATAACAAATATAAATGATAAACTTATAGCAGTGATTATTGCAAAAGTTAAAATAGTGATTACATCTGGGGAAAGGAAGAGGTCTCATGAATAATTAATGTTCTATCATTTCATAATGAGGCTATGTAGGAAAACCTACATATGTGGGTTTTTTCTTTACAATTTTTAAAAAAATATGTGGGTATTTTCTTTACAAATATTAAAAAAATATACATGTATGCTTATATATTCTTTTTTATGGATGGTGTATTTCACAATAAAAAGTAAAATAGATTAAAAGTAAGAGTGAATGGAGTCCAGGAAGTTAGCATGCTCAACTAGGGGATATTGTTTGCAGGAATTAAAACAAATAAGGTGATATTCAATCCATTTCTTTTGGCGTGCTAAATGGCATTCAATTGGTTGCTTTACTCCCCCTATAAGCTTAAAAATCTCACCTTCCTCAATATATAAAAACAAATAATGGAAGTCATCAAGCAGAGTCAAGGGGTCATGATGGAGGGTATTGAAACTTCAGAGAGGAATGTTACCTCTGACACCTAGCTAGCTGGGCTAGCGTATCAGACGCAAGGCAAGAGTGAGGCGTTGATAGCCAGCAGTTGTCTGTCGATATTCAGGGCTTCCTCATCACAATTGAGGCCCTTATTCCAGTTGACAAATGACACCCCACCATAAGAGACGATGAAATTCATTCTGCTATCAAGGGTATGGTTAAAGCAGAATCTGGTCAGTCCTCAGTGGGAAAATGGAAGAGATCAAGTGAGGATAAACCAAAGGAATGTACTTCTACCAGGAAGATCAGAAAGAGATATAGGCTGATATATGTGCAAGTTTAGACACTTGGAGTTTATCTCTTGTGTCCGAAATCTGCCCCAGACATTCCATTACTCATTGCTCTTTCTCTTTTAATCCTGCTGTCTAGGAAATAAGATGCAAACTGAGCAGGTGGGAACTAAAATCAATAAGTTTAACATTCTATTTGAATGCTTCTAAAATTTAGCCAGCAATGAAAAGGTTTATTCTGAGCTCCTTATTATTATTATTTTTTTAAATATCCAGCCAGCTAAGAGATAGATACCTGGATATTTGAAAGTATTTCTGTGTTATTTGGGCTCAATTAAAATTGCTCTGTCTCTGCCCCTCACTCTCAGAAATTATTCTGGGAACAAGGTAAATGTCTAAGGATAAATAAGAACACTAGAATACAGAAGAAGCTTGCCTTTTTATGACCTTTATTTTATTGTTGTTATTGTATGTAAAGTAGTAGACACTTTACATAATCCCTCAACAACCTTGCAAAATTGCTTTTTTGCAAGGACATGCAATGGACATGCTGATAGGTTAAATAATTTGACCAGAAACGTATAGTGCAGCTCAGATGCCAACTTGGTTCTGTCTGAAAACAACTCAAAGGCAGTAGTCAGGTAATCACTAGTTTCTGAATAAGCAGAAGACTTGAAAAGGAATCTTATCAGAGCTGGTCACAGAGGTGGGAAGATCGTTCCCTGAAAGACTGGTGTATCTATCTAGGGGAAGTCTTTCTGAGCTAATGAAAGACTGGGAGGTAAGGGGACCATGTGAACTGGAAAAGGTGTAAGTCATCTAAAGCGGGCAGTGGTTCCTCATGCACCATTGTTGTAATGTGGGGTTTCAGCTTACTTTTCTTCCTTTTCAAGAGGCCAGAAATCCAGACTTTAGGTTAAAAAAAAAAATCTCCTGATTGGGGGAAAAAAAAAAAGGATTGTATTGTGTCTGAGTTTTTACAAAACACACTACAATGACCAAACAAAGTCTGCCATCAGCCTGAATTTGCCCTGTAGGCAACTAGTTTGCAACCCTGAACTTACTCCAATGCTGCCAATTTGGGCTTGCAGATGGTTTTCTTCTTAGCCTCCAGAGAATTAACTAGCTGTCCCTTCCTCAGGGAAGGCCAGATTGGTTCTTCCAGTTGAACTTTCTCTAGTTCTCTATGGATCCCTATCCTGTCTCTCCCTCCACAGACCTTTTTTTTTTTTTTTAAATTAACATGTTTGATGTTTTTCTTTCCTGCTAGGCTGTAAGTTCATGAAGGAAGGAGACATTTCTGTGTTGGTCATTGTCATTGGGCTCCCCAGAATCAGACTGGCTGATGGGGTGTTAAATGAAGAAAATTTACTGAAGAGCGTGCTTGGGAGCACCAGGTGGGTGAGGGAACAGGACTGGTCTGGGAAATATTAGGGTGAACAACTTAGAAGAGCTCCTACCTGGGAGACGGCTATCTATAGTATATAGTTTGTATGTTATTACTTTAAAATAAAGATATGAAAAAATGGGTTTATTTGAAATTATATTAAATTCTGTATTATTTACTTTTCTGTTATATAAATGCTATTTTTTTCCAACCAAAGCAATGAAACTAGTTAGCAGTGGCAATTAGTAGTAATTAATAGTAGAGCTAATGAATTATATGTGTGAGGAAGATTTAATAATATTTTGATAATATTTCTTTCCTCTGATGTAATGATTTATTTTAATTCATTTTCTTAATGGGGTATTAAATAATTGCAGACTATATTTTTATGTATTTTTAAGGTTCATATTAATTAAACAGATATTGCCCATATCTGTTTAATCAAAAAAGTAACAATGAGATGTTTCTTTCTGTCTCATGGTAGCAGTAGAATATTTGTACTCTTTCAGTTTGCTTTTTCCTTTTGTTAAAGATTTACTTATTTATTCATTTTTGGCTGTGCTGAGTCTTCCTTCCTGCATGTGGGCTTTCTCTAGTTGCAGCAAGTGGGGGCCACCGTCTGTTGCAACGTGCAGGTTTCTCATCGTGGTGGCTTCTCTTGTTCTGGAGCAAGGACTCCAGAACGTGGGCTCAACAGTCATGGTGCAGGGGCTTAGTTGCCACATGGCATGTGCAGTCTTCTGAGACCAAGGATTGAACCCGTGTCCACTTCATTGGCAGGCAGATTCTTTACCACTGCACCACTAAGGATGCCCCTCAGTTTCCTTTTTTTTTTTTTCTTTTTTCCTGTTTTATTTATTTATTTATTTTTAATTAGTTGGAGGCTAATTTCTTCACAACATTTCAGTGGGTTTTGTCATCCATCGACATGAATCAGCCATGGATTTACATGTATTCCCCATCCCTATCCCCCCTCCCACCTCCCTCTCCACCCGATTCCTCTGGGTCTTCCCAGTGCACCAGGCCGGAGCACTTGTCTCATGCATCCAACCTGGGCTGGTGATCTGTTTCACCATAGATAATATACATGCTGTTCTTTTGAAACATCCCACCCTCACCTTCTCCCACAGAGTTCAAAAGTCTGTTCTGTACTTCTGTGTCTCTTTTTCTGTTTTGCATATAGGGTTATCATTACCATCTCTCTAAATTCCATATATATGTGTTAGTATGCTATAATGTTCTTTATCTTTCTGGCTTACTTCACTCCCTCAGTTTCCTTTTTCAATGACACTTCTCTGAATGCCTGAAGCCTTTGCCTTAGGACATACTTTTTTCCCTTTATGTAGTGGTGAAAGTAAACGTAGTTGAATGTAAAATTCATTTTGACTTGCAGGTCTGCTCTTTTTTTTTTTTTCCTCCAAGTTTACTGAGATATAATTGATATACAGCACTGTATAAGTTTAAGGTGTACAGCATAATGGTTCAGCTTACATATGTTGTAAAATGATTACCCCAGGTTTAGTGAGCATCCGTTTCATCATACAGATACAAAATTAAGGAAATAGAGATTTTTTTTCTTGCAGTGAGAACTCATGAGGATATACTATGTTAAAAACTTTCACTTATATAGAAGTGGTAATTATGTTTATCATGTTGTACATTATGTCTTTTGTAAGTTACTTACTTATAACTGGAAGTTATAAGTTACTTACTTATAACTGGAAGTTTGACCTTTTGACTGCCTTCATTGAATTCCCCCTTTCACAATCTCAATAACTACAAATCTGACCTCTTTTTCTATGAGTTTATTTGTTGGTTTATCTGTTTCTGAAGTATAATTAATCTACAACACTATGTTAGAGCCTGTTACACGCCACAGTGATTTGATATTTCTATATATTTCAAGATGATCCCCATGATAAGTCTAGTTATCAGTCAAAGATAGTACATAGGTATAAGCCCACTTATTTCTGATGTCAATCCAATCTGATATTGATCCAGATATCATCTCAACAGTTTGGGCATTGAATATTTGGGATTTTACTTGGTAATAACAGCATGTTTTTAGATTTATAAGAATTAATTTCAAGGTCTTCCAAAAAGTCCATTCATTTTATATCTACACACCAGCTATTATCAATCAGATCCTGTGCATGTAGAAGTTAATCAGGTAGGTTATCCATATCTAAATCATTCATCATTTTTAAACATTCTTAAGCACATAGTATATCTCCATATTAAATGCTCTTTCTCAGCATCTAAGGCAGAGGTAATTTGAACTTGTGAAATTGAAAAGTTGGATTTCAAATAGGGTAGTTTAGTAAAGGAATGAGAAAGTCCTGTTTAACTTGGCAGCCATTTTCTGAGCAGTCTTATTTCTCCAAAAAAAAAAAAAAAAAGAGTCATTTTTTTTCACTGTATTAACTTTGTTGAATGAAACTACACATAACATCAAACTATTCATGTGCAGTCAATCCACCCTTTTCCAGGTTCCTTATGGCCTCTTTAAAGATCATTGAAGTTTCAGAGAAACAACATATACATTTCTGTTTTACTGTAATCTTTTTTCTATTCTCCCTCTGGATGCGTTTTCATATTAGAGAAGGACATTCTTCTTGTCTCACACTTTGAAAATATGATTTTACAGTAAGCTAATGTTTTAACATCTTTTCTGTGCCAGTAACAATGGCCAGACCCATCCTGTGGTCACACATCTAAGGACACAATCTCCTTCCATTTCTATAAAGTCAATAATCTTATCAAGTGCTTCTGTACATTTTATGGAAACTGAAAAGTGACCAATATTTTTATTATAAAAACCTCAATATTATGGGCAAGCAATTAAGTCTTTTTCCCCAAAAAACTGTTGTGTACAGGTGTGTAGAACATAGCAGGTAAGATCTTTTTATTTTCTTTGATAAGAAGTTTCTAGATAAGAATTTTACAAAATTTTAATTTGAATAGTACATCTGTTGAATATAGAGATAGATGAGCAAAATCTACTTCTGTTTGAACAAGATATTAACCATATTTTGTATTTTCTGTAGTTTGATTAAAATCTTTATAGAAATCAACAAGATGATTTGAAACTTGTTTTTCAAATCAAAATACCTACGAACCAGGGGGAACCTTTTTTTCTTGCCATGATTAAATTTATTACTTATACTATAGAAAGTATGGTCATTGGTAATATCTGACTTAATTCTAAGGGACAATACATTTGTTATCAAAATTCTCCATTTTTGGGGGTCACAAATAATTTTTATTGGACCACAATATTTTAGTTGGGACCTCTGAATCAGAAGATACAGCTTTACTCAGCATCATGGGGCAATTAAGGGACTGATAGATAATGTGCTTTATATGGTATATCTAGATTAATTCATGGCCACTATTTTCAATTGGTATCTTTTGGATTAGATGGGAGAAAAAAACCGTTGATTGCTTTAAAGTACTTGTGTGTTTCTTTCCTAACTTGTGAGATTTAATCTTCTTAGGTGATTTTACCTCTCCTTCTCCACCATGCCCAACCCCAAGTTCTTTTTTGCATATCACACCGATATGGTACAACAGTAGTCCCTCTTTTAGTTTGGTCATGTGTCCAGTATTTAATAAAGTGCTTCTAACAGTATGAAAGACCAAGCCTTGAGCTATATATTTTATGGGGGCACTCTGACTCAACACTTCATCTTCAACTCTTTACTGGAGTTAATCCTAATTTTTAGAAAATTGTTTAATTTTCCTACATGCTGCCGGCATAGGAAGCTGTACTAAAAGGAAGAGGCTCTGATAGGAAACTGCAGTGAGTCCTGATGTCACTTAGTTCAGCACAATGGAAATAAAAGCCACCTCCCTTCTGTTGTTCCATTTCCCCTTTTGGATGAGCAAAAGGGAATCATCTTTAGGGCATTATGTATTCATCGAGGGGCAGTGACCTTAATCCATAAAGCCCTATAGAGTTTATGCTTTGATTACCTTAAAGCCCGCCTCCCCTTATACAGTGTCCCAGACAATCAAAATTGCCCCACAATGTGCCTGCTAATGTTCACAATTTCAGTAGACCCAAGACTGAGCCATCTGGTAAATAGGGCTTGGCACAGAGATTCCCCTTAAAGTGATCTGACCATGCCACATAGTTTGCCTGGAAATCTCTTCCTGAATTGCCATGAGGCTAGGCCAGTTTTTAGAACTCTCTTTGGATCATTGGAGAATACAGTAATTAAAATAAACCATAATTGTAGATTTACTACAACAAAGTTTCTTGTTTCTAGATAATGATATTTAGAGATTTCTTGTGATTAAAAGGGGATGGCTGAAGGTTAAATTCAATATGGGAAAAAATATTTTTTGGAGGACCTACTATTTGGCAGGAAATTGGTATGTTTTCTCATTTGACTCTTACAACTCTATGACATAGGTGTTATTATTCTTATTTTACAAATGAGGAAACTGGCTTAGAAATGTTAAGTAACGTTTCCAAAAGTGATGGGCTTGTCATTCAAATTCAAGTGTGTGGGCTCCAGATTCCGGGGCTTTACACTCTGTTACTCAAACAATAACTCTTTCTGAACTCTATTTCTCACTCTGGCTCTAATTAATTTCTTCTTTATCCACTTCACTTTTGTTATATGGTCCACCAGCTTGTTATATTTTCCTCATTTCTCCTTTTGGTAGTCTCTTAATATCTTCTTTTAATGACTGTAGTTTTAGTTTCATTTCTCATCTCCTACACCTTAAGCCATTGTCATCTTTCCTGGGCCAATGTATTAATTTACTAACTGATCTCATATTTATTCTCTCTCCTCTGGATCTTTCCTTCATATGTGATTATCTTAAAGGAAATAATTAAATTATGCTACTGCTTTTTTCAAAATCCTGAGATGGGCTCACATCACAATTTAGAGTAAAACCCTCTCTTCTGATGGCCGAGGCAGCTCTGTGGAATCTGGCCTGCACCTTCCTCTCTCACTGTGTCTCCTGCTGCTGCTCCCCAGGCTCCCCTAACTCCAGCCACACTGGTTTATCTACAGGATCTTGCATCCAAGTTCATTCCTGCTTTTGTGCCTGCTGCTCGTTTGCCTTCCTCTGACCCTTCTTGGCTCACTCTCTTACTTCATTTAGGTCTCTGATCAAACTTATCCTTGAAAACTTGAGAGGGGCCTTCCTTGACAATTCTAAAATAACCACCAACTAGTCCTACTTTGGGGCTTCCCTGGTAGCTCAGATGGTAAAGAATCTGCCTGCAATGCAGGAGATTCAGGTTCAATCCCTGGGTCTGGAAGATTCTCTGGAGAAGGGAAAGGAAACCCACTTCAATATTCTTGCCTGAAGAGTTCCATGGACAGAGGAGCCTGGTGGGCTACAGTCCATAGGGTTGCAAAGAGTTGGACACAACTGAGTGACTAATGCACACAGTCCTACTTTAATGCATTACCCTAGAATTTATCACTCACTACCTGGAATTATATTAGTTGTGAACACAAAGTTATTCTCTTTGTCTTTCTCCTGCTGTGAGAATATAGGCTACATGGTAATAGGAACCTTTTCTGTCTTGTTTATCACTGCATGCCAGAGCCTAGTAGAGTCCCTGCTTATACTCAGGGACTCAGGAAATATTTGTTGAGTGAATAAAGATATACTTTCACAAGTGCCTCAGGAATTTTCAGGGTGATCTTAGCAAACTGCTTTTCTGAACTCTAAATTATTTCATGTCCCTTATTTATTTATTTCTAAATTAAACTCTTACTTTAGTACTTGATCTCATACTGCCTTATGACATATATTGTATTATTACTTAAATAATGTCTATACAATATTATTATAGTTTGTTTTTCAATAGTAGCTTAAGGTACTACTCTTAGTATTATCCAGAGTAACACAGTTATTAATACCACATAGTAGGAAATCATAAATGCTTTGTTAGTTGTTGACTGAATTAATGACATGTTATTAAATTCCAAAACAATATTCTAATGCTTTTAAAATATTATTTCTTTTATCCTTATAAAGATTTATATAAATATATTTATTTTCTCCTTTATATCCTTTATTACTAAAAGTAGAAATTCTTATTCTCTTGCAAATAAAACCATGGTTCAGAAAGGAGAAATGAAATGCTTCATTAAGGTTGTACATCTAAGAAAAGATGAAGTGGGTCTTAAACATAGATACTGACTTGAAAACAAATGATCCTTCCACTAGAGGCTATAGCTTTGCAGTAAATCTCTATTAATATAATTTCATTCACATGGCATAATGAATCCCAAATCCTACTGAGCTGACTTGTCTGCTGTGGAGGAAGAGGAAGAGGAGAGTGTGTTGCTCTTGATTACCAACTTCATGCCATGTATTCATGGTGTTGTGTGAAGAAAGACTAGAAAGGCAACTGAGTTGACTCAAAAGAAAGGCATTTAAAAACATAAAACAAATGCGCACAAAGGGTAAGATACAATCTTGACCCAGTCTTCCATATTATAATACCTGAGCCTCAAGACACACCGCGTTGCTTCCCCTTTTCCTTCCCATGACCATTATCCCTAACCAGGCCTGAGACACGCAAGAATGTGTGGCTCTACTTAAAACTGAGACACTTAAAGTATGGCCTAAGGGAAAAAGTTTCAGTTACTAACTGACCATATTTCAGTTCTCAATAATTGTCCAAAGCTATATCCTTAGCATTTTTGCAAGCATGACATTGTGCAAGATGCCTAGCAAAACCCAAAATTCCTGCCTGAAAAGCACACGAGAGGGAAGCAGCACACCTTAGGGGTTTGGTGATTTGGGAAGCTTGACATTTCATGTCATGATCTTTACATTTGCTACACTTTCTCATTCAAGCTGAATTTCATTAATATTATCATGAATCAGTGGCAAGGTTTCAAACGCAAGAACCACCACGGCATCCTATATGACAAAGCAGATCCCAGGGTCCTTGCTAGAGATTCTCATTTAGTTGGCCTTGAGTGAACCTGAGAACCTGTCTTAAACAAGTACTTCCAGGTGATTCTGATATCACGTTATCTGCAGAGATATATCCGTGTAGGAAAACCTTTCTCCCCACTCAGATATTTTAACTCTGGAACTGTATTTTATGTCTCTGAATAATTTATTATTCTCCATATGAACATGAAGGACAAGTGAATACTGTTAAGTATATTAATATTAGAGACTGAAATCCAAGATGATAATCAGCCAAGAGATTGTTCTTATAATGATTTATTCAAGTCTTTGTGTGTGTGTGTGTCTTGTAGGGCTTTTAATGCACAGTCAATCTTTTAAATTAGACATTGGCCAAGTGTTAGCTCACAATCTATATTATTTAGTACTAAAAGCTGGCCCAGAATTCTGGCATGAAGGATGAACTGTGAACAGTGAGGCCTGACAACCAAAATTGTGTGAAGTGCTTAGATCACCTTGTGGGGAAATCTTGGCACTAATACTAATCCCTATTTCCCAGAAGATTCCTCTAAGTGTCACACAGTGAGGAAACCATTAGCAGACACACTGTGAGAGGATTTTGATTGCTTTGATACATACATGCTGCATCTTCTGGGTATTTTTGTACTACTTTCATTACATTAAAAACATAATGTAATGTTGTATTTCAATAAGTATTGAAAACTTATGTTAGACTCTATAAAGTTATATATGTCACATTCCTTGCTCTATTTACCCCATAAGCTATGGATATAAGCAGACCTGTATGCTATTAATTGTGATAGACTATGAAAAGCACTACACAAAGGGTATGAACAAAGTGCTCAGAGTTTGGAGGCTATGAAAAATGTGGAGAGATGATATTTGAGCTAGACCATCAAGTATATGTAGCCTTTCACTTGGAAGAGAATGGAACAAAAGCCTTTCTAAAGAGGAGGGCTGCTTTAGGATAGAATAATAACAACCAATATTTATGGAGAACTTATTATTTGCTAGACACTGTTATGAGCACTTGTGTTTTATCTCACTTAATTCTCAAAAAACTATGCAATGGGAGCTATTAGTATCTTCCATGTGTAAATAAGGATACCCATCTGTGTGCATATGTTTGCAATATTCTTGGGTAGCAGGATTGGTTAGGCAGTGGCAAATGGCATGGTGTGACCTGAGTCAACAGAGGAGGACTCAAGGTAGGCTGGGGCCAGGTGATGAAGTGCCTTTATTAGGTGCTTTCATTACACAGAGGATTTTGTCTTTACCTTTCTAAATTAGTGTTTCTAATTACAGATGTGATGTCTACACATGATTTTAAAATCTACAAAGAGCACACAATAAAAAGAATATTTGGCACCCTTGACCTTCAGTTCTCGTGCCTTCCTCCTGGGAAGCAACCATAATCACTAACTACTTACGTATCTTTGTGGAAATAGTGTGTGTAACGTCTCTTGTCTTTACCCTTTGTTGCACACTCTGGTACATACCATACAGACCTTTGTATCTTGAGATTGTTCTGTATCAGCACATTTGGCACATTTGGATCTATCTCATTCTTTTCCACAGCTCCGTGTTTCCCAATTATGTGGTTGAACCATGGTTTATTTAACCAGTCCACTAATGATAGACATTAAATATGTTGCTAGTCAATACACAACGCTGATTTGATATTCTTGTCTTTGAAAACATTCACGTTTTACTTACAGGAGATGCTTCTCAAGGTGAAATTTCTGTGCCCCAGGAAAAAGTGTGAACAGGGGAGGGGCATGAACAAGTTGGCCTTTTAAAGCAGTCCATCTGGCCCTTGTGTGGTGGATACAGTGGAGGGAGGAGCAACTAGAAGCAAGGGGGATGCGAGTTTTGCGTTTCTTCAGGAGTGAGACAGGGAGAGCTGTGGAAAGCACCGGCAAGGAGTCCTGGGAGTGGAGGACAGATTGGAGAAACAGTTTCTGGATACAGTCAATTGAGAGAGTTTGCACCCACCATCTGACTTTCCCTCTCCTTTATGCCTTTATGTTTTCCACTGAGTTCTTTTCAGCAGATACCCAGAACCCGTGATCAAAAAGTATTTGTGCCAACATCACCACCTTTATCTTTGGGAGTAAAGTATTTTGAAATTAGTAACCACAGATAATTTAAGGAGCCAGCAAGCGGTGGGAGGAAACTGTTCTTAAACATGAATTCCCAAAGGGACAGTCCAGTTACCTTCGTGGGCAGTGCATGCTCCCAACTCTGCCAAAGGATTATAGATGGAGCTGTGTATCTGTGTATCTTTTATTGCCATCTTTCCTTTCAGGTCAGTTCAGTTCAGTCGCTCAGTCGTGTCTGACTCTTTGTGACCCCATGGACTGCAGCATGCCAGGTTTCCCTGTCCATCTTTCCTTAAAAATTTTTTTTCTCCTACACATAAAAACAAACTCGTTATCTTTTTCATTTGAGGGTAACTACCATAACCTCATTAATCCCCATGATTTCTTCATTTGTTGTCTAGTCATAATCTTAATTACCACCCCCCCCCCACCCCTCACCTCCCAACCCCCCCATCCCCGCTTAAAAAAGCTTAACCTACTTAAAGGAAAAATAACAAACTAATCCTAGTTTGACAACACATGTACTTTGCATCTGGCATTGGAAGCAACAGGGTTTACCCAGCATCTATCACTGTGCAGCTTCCAAGGGGAAAATGCACAGAAGCCAAGGCTCGCAGTTACCATCCTCTTCTCTCTCTGTCTCTTGCACGGAGTCAGCTTTGGAAATGGACTCACTCACTCCAAGCCTGAGCACCAAACTCCACAGCCCTTGTGCCCTAAGGCCATCCAGCTTTATGTAAGAGAAATGGAGCAGAACTGCTCCTGATGTGGTTGCAAATCAATTAGAATTTGAGAAACATAAAACTGAAAGCCAGAGGGGACTGGCTGCCAGTCACACATATGCCCTTCTGCCGGGGCATTCCTGCGCCCGATGACTTGGTGTGGCTCACACCCCTTTGGCTGGGAAGGAACCCAGCACCCTCACAGGCCTGTGCTACTCATCCGGCAGGCAGGTCTTGATGATGGACATCGCAGGACAGTAGTTGTTGTTCATGGGGTGGGGGGCAGTGGAATCGGCAGCTCATTGGCTTCTAGGCAGATGGCATTCACAGTGAGCTCTGGACTTCCCAATGCTTCCGTTTTAATTCCTATTGTTCGGTTTCCCTGGTGGAAGAAGAAAGGAAAAGGAAAGTTGTAACTGGGATTTTTCAGGTGGTGGGGACTATTTATTTGTTTTTAGTGGTGAACCTGACTTTATTCAGCCCGTTTCTCTCTGTCTCTCTTTTTGTTAATTTTTGGCTGTTCGTTGCTGTGTGGGGGGGTTCTCTAGCTGCGGTGCATGGGCTTCTCATTGCAATGACTTCTCTTGTTGCAGAGCAGGGCTCTAGGGCAGGAGGGCTCAGCAGTTGTGGTACATGGGCTTAGTTGCTCTGAGGCATGCGGAATCTTCGAGGACCAGGGATCGAACCTGTGTTCCCTATACTGGCAGGTGGATTCTTAACCACTGTACCACCAGGGAAGTCCAGCACATTTCTTTTTATTCCTGAAGACACTGAAGTTCAGAGTAAGTGCAGAAACAAACAGTAGAGATGAGAAGGAGGGAACATGGGATAAGTTTTCAATTCACTTCCTGCTTACATGCCTGGAACATTTCTCTAAGGCAGAACTTCTCAAATAGAACTTCTCAAACGTCTCAAAATTTCAGGATTCCAAAATATTGATCCTTTCAGCTCACAGGTGTCAGAACAAGGCCTTAAAAGGGACTTTAGCAGCCTTCTTTATGTATCTCAAGTCATTTTCAAATATAGTCCTTTTCTGCACATATGACATATTTAGAGGCACTAAGAAAAGCTGTCTTGGAACCTAACAGTCCTAAATTCTTGGAGAGAAACAAAAGTGGCTATTTGACCCCATCAAACCTCTGGTTTGCTAGGCTGTGTGGATATGGATGTGTGTTTACATATATATGTATTATGTATATATGTGTGTCTGTGCATATATCTATATCAATAGAATTAGAGAGTTAAGCATGATATATCTATAGAGAGAATTAGAGAGTTAATCAATCAAGTTAATCAAGAATTAGAGAGTTAATCAAGCATATGTTCCAACAGCATATGCTTTGGAGTCCAGAAGATTTGGTTTAAAATTTCACTTCATCATTTTCTCATTGTGTGTGAACTTGAGCAGGTTACTAAACCCTTTTGAACTTCGGTTTCCTGGGAAATAAATACCTACCTTTCAGAGTTATGATCTTGAGCAAGTCAAACTCCTTGTTCTTCAGTTTCCTCATGTGTAAAATGGGATAATAATAGTATCTATCTCAAACTTCTGTTGTAAGGATTAATATGTTAACTCATGTCTTAGTATATGAGTTAATATGTATATAAATTGATTAGACCATCACCTGGTATGTGATTCATTGTGAAGTTGTGAGTCTTCATTATCACCAACCACCATCATCAAGTAAAATGATGGGTCTCATAGACAGGATAACTATCATTGTCATTATTGTAGTTAGCTTTGGGGAAGAAAATGATTTTTGTTCCCACTACAGAAAACCAAAATGTGTGGAGCTCTGACAATGTGGGAAAAACTGCTAAGAACATAGGAGATAAGGCTCTTTTCTGAGTGAGTATAATGTAGATGTCATCTTCGCAGCCTCTTACCTCATCAAAGGTCTCTTCTCTTTACTCATTCCTTCCCGCCTTCCCTCTGTCCTATTCCCATCTTTGTTAAAGCACTTATCCATTAAACCTGCCAAAAAGAAAAATGGGAATATTTGTGTTCTTTGGAAGCCCTGCCTGTCCTTGCCAAATCAAAAACCCGGCTGCCAGGGAAGCCTTGCCTGGGGGCTCCCTGGCTTCCCCTTGGTGTTCCCATTCTGCTGATCTCCACATTGGCAGTTGAAGGAAGCAATGCTCATGGGAAGGAGTGTGAAGAGTCAGCAAAAGCTGAGCTGAGCTAAAGTGTTATTAGAAATAGAAGAATAACCAACAAATTGAGCTTTCAGACAGGAAAATAGAGACAATGGAGAAAAAGTCCAGGTGAGCACCTCACAGGGCCAGGAGTCTTGGGTCACATGTGTTGTGAAGAGGTGTGGCATGGCAAAATGAGCCCCCATGCATGGACTTCTTGTTGCTCCCTGTCATTCCATCTCAATCTACCCCATCTCTAGGAATCTGCGCAGAGAGCAGCCCCTAGGAGAGGGAGAAAGCAGAAATTGCCTCCCTGGTTCATTCCTCCCACCCCTGCCCTTTCCCCTGTGCATGCTGGATTGTCAGGGAGCTGGAAGAAGGAGGGCATGAGTCAGAATTTGAATACTCCAACTGGAGCTCATTCCAAAGCTCCCAGGATGGCAGTCCTGCCCAGGGGCTAGGACAGCCACATGGGCGTCACAAGGACCTGAGTTCAAATCATAGCTCTTCTCTGCAACTGAATGAGCGTGCTCAAGTTATTCATTTCTCTAAGCCTTGGGACCTGCTTCTGAGAGACAGAATTAAAGTCAGTTGCACACATTACATTGTGCCTGAACAAACTAAGGTATGGAAAGAATTGCCACAGTGGGCATCACAGGTGCTTAAGAAATGCTAGCTATCATTATTATCATTAACATTAAAGTCACATATTAACCACTCTTCAATGAGTCTGTCCACTGCCACCCCCGAGACAAAATCTCTTTCCTTTTTTTGCTCACATCTGCTGGCAGCTTCCTGTTTCCCTTCTTGACCCCATTTCCTCTTTGAATACTGCAACTGATGTTGCTTTAATCTGGTTTTACTTGCATGTATGTGTTCACTCTTTGAGATAGTCCCAGGACTCTGAGCTCTCCTTGAGCCACCCTGATCGGGAGTTGAGGTCAGAGAGGGCTCAAGTCTCAGATCTCATCTCCTGCTCTGATCCCACTGAAATCTTTCCCTGCCACATTCAATCTGACTGAGGAGTCTTATAAACTGCAGATGCATTCATGCGGCACTTGCTAGGGGCAGGAGAAGGGAAACGATCCCTCCCGGTGGAATGATCTTTGGGAGGGAAGGTGGAACGGAGACTGGGTTGCACAAAAGGGAAATATCTTGCTGTCAGTAGGTTCTTACTGGCAGTTATTTTGGTTTCTAGGTTTCAAACTGCTGTGCAAAGTCAGCTACTGACAGTTTGGGTCACTGTTGATGCAAGAAGATCATAAGCCAATCCGAGTTTCCCCCAAGCCTCCTCAATGGGATTGTTTCAAGGAAAAATGAAGAGAAAAAGTGCTATTGGTATCTTCTCTCTCCGAAGCTTTGATAGTCTCTCCAGTTATCATTCTGAAAAGCACTCTGATCCAGTATTTCACAAGAAAACATAAAGAAGCATATAAAAATAATTTTCTGTGGACTCCCAGGGGGGGATAGCATTAGGTGCTACAGATGGAAATGTTGGCTCAAAGGAACTGAGCTTCAGAATGAACAGGGCCTGTTGGATGGTTGTAGACATAGGGTGTCCCCACCTGTCAGAATGGGGGGAAGGTGGTTCATCCTCTTAATTGGCATGTAAAGAGGGCATCAAGATACTTACAGAGTGACTCTTCAGTCCCAGGGTTCTAAGCCTTACAAATCTAGCTGATATCTTTGGTAGAGAATTTGGTTGGCTTTGAAAAGCAGCAGAGGAAGTGTTTTCACTCAGTGTGAGGACTCAGTATTTGAAGGCTGATTAAACGAATACCTGGGTGATACTGTGTGTTTGAGACACTTTCCTTTCTTTGTTTCTGAACCCATTTTCAAGCGATGCTATCTGAGAATTTATTGAAATGGCTCAGGATATAATTATTTCTGTCTTCTTGGCCTGAACTGAGGGATTTGTTCTTTTCCATCTCCTATGTCTAATGAATTCTTGCCACTAAATTCAATTTCTGGAATAGTTGAAAATAAATAGTTGACAATCGTCTATAAAGTTTAGTGTGTCCTGGACATATCTATATAAGAATCGTAGGTGAATTCACATTTGCTGTGTTACACAGCAGAGCTGAGATCTGTATGCCCACACTACAGGGGATAAAACAATGCAGTGCAATGAAATAAGGTATTCTATCCTTTTAAAGACAACTTCTTATCCAACTTAGGCACCTTAACTTTGGTGAGCTAAGGACCATCTACTTTTTTTCTTGTCCCTCCCCTAACAAGGGGGTCCAATTCATCCATTCATTCACTCAACAAATATTTATTGAACATCTGCTGTGTGATAGGAACTCTTCCGGATACTGGGGGTGGAGTAGTGAATAAAACCAAGTTAATGCTCTCATGAAATTATATTTTACTAGAAGATGAAAGACCAATAACCCAGTGACTATGTTATTAATGCTGGTGGAGATAAGTGCTACGATGAAAAACCAAGCAGGCTATCTAGCAGAAGACGTGTTTGGAAAGCAAACTACTTGGCTAGAGAGAAAGTAAAGCTTTAACACTTTAGATATCATCCATTCTGTACAGTTTACCCACTTGAAAGCCTCAGGACTCTCCAATGATGTCAGTGACACTCAGCAAAAAATATATATCTTTGTGCAGACATAGAGATATGTGTACTTGCCATAAAGAGGGAACCATGTATCAAGGTCAGGTTTCACTGCCCCATGAACACCAGCACTTACCTCAGAGATGAACTGGGCATAAATAGGCTTGTGGTACTGAACTTGACACATTCACTTTATTTCTTCTTCTTTTTTTTTTTTGGCTTTAATTCTGCATTTTAAAAATCATTAACTATATGCACATTATCTACAGCAGCTCTCTAGAATTATTTCATCTTGCATCACTGAAACTCTACATCCATCAACAGCGATTCCTTCTTTCCCCCTCCCAACAGTCCCTGGCAACCAACCACCATTCTACTTTCTGTTCCTATGAGTTTATGTTGGATACTTCATAGAAGTAGAATTATACAACATTTGTCCTTTTGTGACTGGCTTATTTCACTTAGCATAATGTTCTCAAATTTCATCCATGTTGTAGCGTGTGGCAGGATTTCCTTTTTTTTAAATTTTTTTTTAGGATTTCCTTTTTTAAGGCTGAATAACATTCAGCAAATTCACATACAAATATATTTTATTTTCATTGTATATATAATACACATATTTTTATTGTATATATATCTATGTAATATATATACACAACATTTTCTTTATCCATTCATTCATCAGTGGATGTTTAAGTTACTTCTACATTTGCATGGTGGATCCAAATTTGGATTTGTGGATTGTGCTGCAGTGAGCACCAGTAACCAAATATCTCTTCAGCATCTTTTTGCAACTTTTTTGGGGACCAATTTAGCCATTCTTGAACCACTATATGATGTGTCGCCCCTGAATGAAATGCATGGATCACTTTCCTCCAGCCCACATGCATCAAGTACCAGCTATCTCCCAGGCTCTGGAGACACAGAGGAGAACAGTAATACAAGTTGACATTTCTGTGATGCTGTGTACCCTTTTAAGAACCTTGGGAGGTAGGTAATATTATTGTCACTCAGAGAAAATGCAGAGGCACACAGTTAACTGGCAAAAAGATAAATGGGTTTAGTCTCAGGCAGTTTGGCCCCAGAGACTATGCTTGTAACCCTCACACTGAAAAATCTCCTCTTGGCAAGACTGGGCTGACAGACAAGGAAATGACTATATTCAACCATGCGGGAACTGCAGTTGTGTAGATGCTCAAAGAATTTGCTTTGGAAATAAGGAGCAAAAAGCACTGAACTTTTTGAAGTTGGGCAGGATTTTTCCAGGGGCAGAGAGGTTTAGGTTAAATCCTGACAGGTGAGCAGGCAGAACAAGTCAACACAGGCACACTTAAGGCCCCTTCCAGGTAAAATAAAATCTAGGTGTGTTTTTTCACGTCTGTTTTGTACATATACCTGTATTCAATCCCTGCTGTTCAATTTGTGTGCCAGACTTGACTGTGTAAGTATTCTATGTATTATATTATTAATCCCAAACCCTTGTCACTGAAGGGCAAGTATAATAATCTTCATTTTACAGGTGAGGAAACCAGTTCAGAGAGGTGAGGAAACCAGTTCAGAGAGGTGAGGAAACCAGTTCAGAGAGGTGACATATGGTGCCCAAGAACATCCAGCAAAGTCAACTTCAGGGTGTTGGACTCAAGCTGGTTCTCCTGACACTGCAAAATAAAAAGGGAGGACAGATGAGGTAGAAGTCAAGCTCTTCACCCTGGGAGACCCCTGAGGGTGCAATTGCCTAGGCAAAGGTGTGGTGTGAGCTGGTCCAGCTTGGTCCACTGACTGATAAACCTGCCTGGAGTACACAGCAGAAAAGGAAAGGTTAAGAACAAGGGCAAGATAGCAAGCTCTTTCTTTAAAGAGAAGAAAGCCCGGCCTTCCCCTCCCCCTGCCTGGCACTTCGGCGGTGGTTGGAGCGGGTGTTTGGTTGCCTCGAAGCCACTGTTCTCTCTGGTCTAAGGTTGCAGCGCAAGGCTCCGTTCACCTGACACTATTGAAAAGCGGAGCGAGTGAAACAGTGGCTTATCACTGTAGCGGAGGTCTCTGTTTCCTGCTGCGTTCTGCCATGCACTTGGCATTCTGAAAGCACTTGTAGACGGACTGCCAAAATGCCAGCTTTTTTTTTTTTTTTTTTTAAATCCAAGGTAGGGTCAGATTTTCTCTCCATCCACCCTCCTCCCCCTCTCCCAAGGTGGTAATCGCATCACAGGGAAACCCGAGCTTGTGGGGTTTTTTTTTTTTTTGCCGCTTGTTCCTATTTGCCTGGAAAATACATTTGCTGGAGAAGAGTCCAGGAGGAACTGCCTCCTGATTTATTGCTCTTTCCCTGTGAAGTTTTCTCTTCTGAGAATCCTATTGTGTCAGAACTGTGATGGGATTTAGGTCTTGTTCCGAAGGGATTGAGTCTTGGTAATGAGATTAATAAAGAGTATATTCTGGTCTTTCAAGCGCTGTGATGTGGCAACTTACTAAGGAGAACAGAGAAAAAGGGATGGTTTGTTAAATTGCTTTGCTGTTCCTGTAGACCTTTAAATACTGCCCTGATGCCCTGATGGGCAGACCCAGGTTGGAGGCTGTCTCACTGGTCCTCCCCAGAAACTCTGTACCACAGTCTTAATGTCCTCCTTCCCTCCCACACATCAAGGCAAAATGCCTTTGGCAAGGGGATGGGAAGAGGAATGAGTGTGTTTTGCCTTCAGTTCAGACATCCTTAATGATACAGGTTCTCCATAAATGTGTGTTAAATGAGTGAGTTGGGATTTAGAAAAGAGTGGGTCATGGTGGAAATGGGGGCAACAATCGCAGAGAGTGAGAAAGAGAATGGTGGTCCATAGTGGAAAGACAGAGCTGGTGTTCTAACCTCCTATGCTTTCTCTACTATCAGAATGCTTTATAGTTCTGGCATGAGAAATCCAAATATGCTCAATCTGTTCACGTAGAAGAGGACTTTTCTCTGTGAAAAAAAATAGTTAGGGAGTATTTTTAATAGAACTTATATCTGTTTTAACTTTGGGTTCGAAGAGCGACTCACACGCAATGATATTTTCTCTTTTGTGAAACAATCACGTAGTTAAGCACTAGCCACCAATGGCCCCGGGATGGGTTTCTTTTTGTAATTACCCCAAAGTGTTTGAAGGGAAAGGGTTTATTTTGTTTCTTTTTAAAAATCATTTCTCAAGTCCAGAAACCATATTTTGGTAGACATGGAAGAAATGATATTTTTGATAAATATACAGGAAGATGAAACAAGGATTACCTTGATTTAATTATGAAAATAATCTAATTGCTTTGTGATTTTTAAAAACCACTTTATTGATACATAATTTACAGTCCATAAAATTCACTGTTTACGTAAAAAAATTCAGTGGATTTTAGTTTACTTACAGAGTTGCTACTATCACCATAATCTAAATTTTTAACATCTTCATTCCCCTAAATAGAAACTCTGTACCCAGCAACACTCTTCATTCCTTTCAGCTCCCAGCCCTAGGCAACCACTATTCTATCGATTTGTCTCTCTGGTTTTGTCACCTTTGGACTTTTCATAAAAGTGGAATTATCTAATATGTGGTCTTTTATGTGACTTCTTTCACTTTGCATAAGGTTTTCAAAGTTTATCTGAACAATGTTGTAGCTGGTATCAGTATTTCACCTCTTTTTATGGCTGAATAATGTTATGTTGTGTGGCTATACCATATTAATTGTTTTTACTTTTAAAAGTGATTTATTAAAAAATTTTATTTATATTGGAAAGTAGTTGATTTACAATATTGTATTAGTTTCAGGTGTATAGCAAAGTGATTTATTTATACATATACAGGTATCTGGGCTTCCCAGGTAGTTCAATGGTAAAAGAATCTGCCTGCCAGTGGTTGCCAGTGGGGAGGGACTATAAGGGCAGTGGAGTAAGAGGTACAAACTATTATGCATAAATAAGCTACAAGGATATATTGTACAGCACAAGGAATGTAGCCAGTATGTTATAATAACTATAAGAGGAGTATGACCTTTTAAAATTGTGAATCACCATATTGTATACTTATAACTTCTATAATATTGTATATCAACAATAACATCAGAAAAAAAGAGAGAGAGAAGAATCTGAAAAAAGACAGAATCAATGGTGAGACCTTGCTCCACATTGCTTATAATGACTCTTGAAGCTAAAGAAGATGGGTTCTACTTGAATAGGTCGAGGCCTAAAGGAGCATAAATTGGATTCAGAATCCTAGTGGACTTCACTGGATAGCAACACATGCTTTAGAAGATTTCCTGGTGAGATCCTGAGACCCTAAAAGAGCTCCAGTGGTCAAGGGCAATGTCTCTCCTGTTTCTAGCTCTATTCAACCTAATAAAGACTTGTTACTCAGTAAGTACTCAGTAAATAATTACTGAGTTGGCTGAATGAAATTAAATGGAAATGGAAATCTGAGACTTTTTTGGGTTAAGAGCTGCTGATTCAGCAGTGGATAATACAAAGTTCCTACCCCTATGATGCTTCTGTTTTCACACAGCAGTGTCGGTTGTCATCACAATCATTCCACAGGAAATAATTTTTATTAAGAATATTATTATTTCCAGAGTGACTTGTACCAAATCAGTTTGATTCCTTATTGACTCTCTATAGCATACAGTTAAACATTTCTAATATTTCCATTTTCATTCTTATTTAACTAACTTATTTTATTATTTTTACTGAGACCTTTTTTTCCTGTGAGAACTTTGCAGTGAAATCTGATTCCTTGGTTAGTTTTTTTGTCCATATAGAGTATACCAATTATGACTTAGTCTATTTGTAATTTTTGGACTTCCTTTTGATTCCTGTTTTTTAATAAGTCTAAGTTTCCCAGGTCAAATTGAAGACCTCACAATGTAGCTGTTGCCAATCTTACTTTATGTTGATTGGTTCTACCATTTGTTATAAATGAGATAAGAGATCGCTAGTGTGTGTTTATGTCCCTACTAACTCTTGACATTCTGCAGGATGACTCTACTGTCTGGAATTAGTCTCCCGCGTTGTAAACACATTTCCTCTGATCACTTTGCATATTCTGTTCTCTCTGTCAGCGGAACAGAGCGTCACCAAGTCCTCTTTCATCTCTAACTTTATCTCCTCCAGTGACACTTGAGGCATTGTGAGTTTCAGCCAAATGGACTTCCCACTCAATGTTGCTTTAACTTCTTTGTTCTTTCCAACTTGAGAGGTTTTGCTTATGTAAATTTTACCAAACTCTCTACGTCTGTGAAGGATGTTTCCGAATCTTCCAATCAAAGGTAAAACTTCTTACTTCTTTGATGGCACAGATATTATGTTATTAGGCTATGTTACATTATATATTAGGATATGTATAATACATATACACCATGACATATAATGACCTTGTCTTATTTTCCATAGTTATCTTGAAATTCCTTGAAGGCAGTGTTTGTGCCTTATTTATAGCTATGTTATCTAGGATTACTTAGAAAACCAAACTGAATCCCTCTTTGAACCCCTATCACAGTAGGCTGGAGGGATAATCAGTCTCATTCTTGTTGCTTCCCCTCCCATTGTAAGTCCACACTGCTACTATTGAGACAGCTTAATCCAAGCTGGAATGGTCCTTTCATTTTTTGTAGCTGTGTACCATCTGTACCATACGTGGGGGTGGGAAACCTAGGCATGGAGATTCCTGGGCCTAGGTTCCTTGGTAACTCATACAGACAAATCTCTGAGACCTTGTCAGCTCCGGAGTACTGCCCTGAGATGGTCCTGTGTCCTCATCCTTTTTTTTTCTGTAGAATCCACATTTCTCCATTCTACCCATTTAATATAAGCTCTTCAGTAAGTTTTTCCCAAAGGGCTTCCCTGGTGGCTCAGCGGTAAAGAATCCGCTTGCCATTTCAGGAGATGCAGGTTCAATCCCTGGCTGGTAAGATCGCTGGAGAAGGAAATGCAACCCACTCCAGTATTCTTGCCTGGGAAATCCCATGGACAGAGGAGCCTGGAGGGCTACAGTCCACGGGATTGCAGGAATCAGATGTGACGTAGCTAGTGACTAAACAGCAACAAGCTTTTTCCAAAAGACAAAAAAAAAAAAAAAAGCCATCTTCCTTAAGTGGCTTCTGCCTTCTTAGCAAAATTCTCTGCATCTCAGAATTACTAAGAGCCTGGTTACTTGCTTGGAATGAAAGGGGAAGGGAAAAACATAAAGAATAAAAATATTTAATATTTTAGGGGAAAATCCTTCCACATTAAAAAGCTGAAAGGCTGGCTCGGAGATGTGAACCTGAATAAAAATAAAGGACTTAAACTGAATCAGGGTCGTAGTCAGTTGTTTAACAAACTTGACTCAGGAAACCAGTCAAATCTCAGCCATAGGAAACAGGAGAAAATAAGTATTGGCAGGTGAGTTGCTGGGGATTTGGTTACTAGAAAGAGTTAGAAATGTCAACAAGAAGAGAAGAAGCATCATAAAGGTTTAGCAAAGAGAGAGGAGGGCATTGGGACTCAGGGTTAGGACACTGGCCTTAAGGAGGACCCATGGGTGTCAGGCAGGACCCTAGCTCTGGAGAGGTGGGCATTGGGTCAGGAAGTCACAACAGGGTGTTCAATAAGGAAAAACACAACTAGGACCAAATCACCAGACAGAGATTCAAAGGTTAACCATGTCCAGAAACAAGGCTGACTTCATGCTGGGTTGCTGAGTCATTGAGCTAGGTGATTATGGTTCCAGAATTTGCCCTCTAAAAGGAGAGAGGAAGATAGAGGGTGGGCTAAGTTTCAGCCTGCTATAGAAATATGAGTTGCCCAAGGGATGGAGAATGAGGGATGGGAAAGGAATGGAGAGTGAGTCAGGCAGGCCATTAAACCAGGGTTTCATGCACAGCGTTTGAAAAAGACACTGGCATAAAAATTAGTCTTCACACACTTCCCCACACATGGATGCTGTCAACACGTTTAAACATGTTGACCAAAATAAAAATGGCCTGCCTTTGAAAAATTACCATTTTTTACATTTATTACATTTCCTTCTCAAAAATCTCCCATTGCCACAATTCCAATGTAGAGAATGTCTCATATGTTGAAAAATATAGTGACAGTATTGTTCTGATAATGACTGCTTAGTGAAGACTCCAGAAGGAATAGCACATTTTCTGGGAGGATCAGAGAACACGTCATGGATGATTGCCAGTTTGTGAACCATTAGTCAGGAAACACTTGTGTCAAGGTAACTCTAAGACCTTCAGTTGGGCAACCACTATAATTGATGCAGTGAAGGCAGTTGAATGTTATTCACTGACTTCATAAGCAAATAGGTCCAATCTCTTTCCACTTTAATCTGTACCACATTCTGCAACCACAAAAAGTTTTCTCAAACTATTCGTTAAACACATTCTTTCTCTTGCTTCAAAACTTTCCATAGATCCTTAATACACGTGCGTACCAAGTCACTTCAGTCATGTCCAACTCTTTGTGACCCCATGGCCTGTAGCCTACCAGGCTCCTCTGTCCGTGGGATTCTCCAGACAAGAAAACTGGAGTGGGTTGCCATGCCCTCCTCCAAGGGATCTTCCTGAGCCAGGGATCAAACGCATGTCTCCTGCGGCTCCTGCATTGCAGGTAGATTCTTTACCGCTGAGTCACCAGGGGATGCCCAATCCTTAATATGTTCCATGTCAATTCCAAAGCCTTCACAAAGATCTCCACAACTTGCATTCACTCCATCTATTCAGTGTTCTCTCATTGTTCCCAGGCATAGTCTTTCCTTAATCTCTTCTCTGAATATGTCAGGTTAATCAGGCAAATCTGCCCTCCACTTCTGAGCATGCTGTTCCTTCCACTGCAGTAAACTTCTGTCTTCTTTGGGATAACCAGGTCCTGACATCTTTCAAGATCAAGCACCTGATTCACTTCCTCCATGAAGCCATTTTCAAGAATTTTCTCTGTTCTTTCAATTCTCAATATTGCAGAAACAAATAGTCATCTACTTACATCAACTCTACTTTTCTTTTTCTTTTTTTTATAGAATCCCAGTTTTGTTCTGTGGAGAAGGGAGTGGCAGCCCACTCCAGTATTCTTGCCTGGAAAATCCCATGGCCAGATGAGCATGGGGGAATACAGTCTATAGCATCACAAACAGTCAGACATGACTGAATGACTGAGCATGCAAGCAATTTTGTTCTGGATAGCTCTTTTGTGGCAAGGAGTGATAATATTCTGGCTAGTGAGACAGAAATGAATTTCTAGGAATTGCTTTCCCAATTTTGACATGGTATCACCTTTTCCTCCTGGTCCTTCTTTCATTTTTTTCCCAGCTTTATTGGGATAAAATTGACACATAACATTTTGTAAGTAAGGTATACATATACATATAAGTGATTCTACCATAATGTTATGTAAATCTTTTACCTCATATAGTTACCTTTTTTGTGTCTTTTTGTGTGGTAAGAACAATTAAGATCTACTCTCTTAGCAACTTTCAAGTATACAATTATATAACATAGTCAACTATAATCATCATGCTGAACATAATTTCCATAACCAATTCATTTTATATTTGGAAATTTGTTCCTTTGACCAGCATCTCATTTCCTCAATCTTCCAGGCCCTGGAACCACCAATCGATTCTCAGTTACTCTAAGTTTAGCTTCTTTAGATTCTGCATATGTGATACCGGTGTATGTCCTTCTCTGACTTATTTGACTTAGCATAATGCCCTCAAGTTTTATCTATGTTGTTGCAAATGGCAAGACTTCCTTCTTTCTCATGGCTGAATAATATTCCATTGTTTATATATACCGCATTTTCTTTATTCATTCATATGAAGGTTTTTTTTATCTCTTGGATATTGTGAATAAGACTGCAATGTGCATGGGAGTGCAGTATCTTTTCCAGATGGTGATTTCATCTCCTTTAGCTTATACTTAGGAGTAGGATTGCTGTATCATATGGTAGTTCTAGTTTTAATTATTTTCCCTAGTGGCCATACCAATTTTCAGTTCTATCAATAATGCACCAGACTTCCCTTTCTTCCACACCCTTGCCAGCACTTGTAATTTCTTGTCTTTTGATACTAACCATTCTGACAGGTATGAAGTTTATCATTTATCACAAGTATCATTGTGATTTGCATTATCCTGATGATTAGTGATGTTGAGTATCTTTCTATGGCCATTTTTATGTCTTTCTTGGGAAAATGTCTATTCAGGTTCTTTGCCCACTTTTTAATCAAATTATATTTTTGAGTTATATGTGTTCCCTCTCTGTTTTAAGTATTAACCACTTAACTATTTGGTTTGCAATATTTTCTCTCATTCTATAGGTTGCTTTTTCATTCTTTTGATTGTTTCTTTTGCTGTGCAGAAATTTTTTAGTTTAGTATAGTCCTGCTTGTTTATTTTTGCTTTTGTTGTTTGTGTTTTTGGTGTCATATAAAAAAAGAATCATTACCAAGACTGATATCAAAGAGGTTTTCCCTATGTTTTATTCTAGGAGTTTTATGGCTTCACATCTTCCATGTAGGCCTTTAATCTATTTTGAGTTAATTTCTGTGATTGGTATTAGATAGGAGTCCATTTTCATTATTTTGTATGTGACTATCCAGTTTTCCTAGCACCATTTATTGAAGAGACTATTCTTTCCCCTCTGAACATATTCTTGGCCCCTTTGTCAAATACTAGTTCCCTGTATATGCATAGGTTTATTTTGGGGCTCTTCACTCTGTCTCACTGATCTATGCATCTGTTTTTATGCCAATACCATGCTGTTTGGGTTACTATAGCATTGTAGCACAGTATAGTTTGAAATCAGGAAGTGCAATGCTCACACCTTTGCTCTTTTTTCTCAAGATTGTTTAGACTATTGAGTGTCTTTTGTGGTTCCACACAAATTATAGGAAAATGACACTGAATTTTGATAGAGGGTACATTGAATCTACAGATGGTTTGGGGTAGCATGGACATTTTAACAATATTAATGCTTTTAATCCATAAGCAAAAAAATCTTTGTTTTTTTCAACTTCTTTCATCAGTGTTTTATAGTTTTCAGTATATAAATCTTTCACCTCCTTGGTTAAATTTATTCTTAAGTATTTTATTGATTTCGATTCTATTGTAAATAGGGTTTTTAAAAAATTTCTTTTTCAGATAGCTCAATGTCAATGTATAGAAACATGATTAATTTTTGTATCCAGCAGCTTTACTGAATTTATTTATTAGTTCTAACAGTTTTTCAGTTTTGTTGAAATATAATTGACAATAAGATATTTCAAGTGTACCTTGTGATGATTTGATATGTGTATATATTGTGAAAAGATTCCTCCAATCTAGTTAAATACATCATCACCTCACATATTATTATTATTAATGAGAACATTTAAGTTCTACTCTCTTAGCACATTTCAATTATAAAATATAGTTTTATCAGCTAGAGTTGTCATGTTATACAGTATATGTGTGTGTGCTCAGTCATTCAGTTGTGTCTCATTCTTTGCTACCCCATGGACTGTAGCCTGCCAGGCTCCTCTATTCATGAGATTCTCCAGGCAAGAATACTGGAATGGGTAGCTATTCCCTATTCCAGGGGATCTTCCTGACCCAGGGATTGAACCCAAGTCTCCTGCATTGCAGGTAGACTCTTTACTGTCTGAACCTTATAAGGGGAAACCCTTATTCTTCTTATAATTGAAAGTTTGTAGTCTTTGCCAATCCTTCCCTATTTTCTTATGTCCAAGCCCCTGGGACCACTTTTCTAGTCTCTCCAACAGTTTGTTTTTTTTTTTTTGGAGAGGGGTAAAGTCTTCAAGATTTTCCATATCATCTGCAAACAGAGGTGATATGATCTTATCATCTTATTTTTCTCTCTGGTTTGGATGTTTTCCATTTATTTTTCTTACCTACTTGCTCTGGCTGAAACTTCCAGTACCATGTTAAATAGCACTGATGAGAGGGGGCACCCTTGTCTTGTTTCTGGTCTTAGGAAAAAGCCTTCAGCCGTTCAACTGTTGAGTATGGTGTTAGCTGTGCTTGTCGTAAATGACCTTTATTACATTCCTTTTACATGTAAATGTTGAGAATTCTTATCATGAAAGAATGTTGAATTTTGTCAAATGCTTTTTCTGCATCTACTGATAAATTGTATGATTTTTTTTTCTCTTTTATCTTCTGTCTAGAACTTGAACTATAAGTTGCAAGTGTAGCAGTCATCTCATGGTTACAAAATAACCAAATTAATTTGAAAAATGCTAAAGATGGCACAGCATAAAGAGGGAAGTAGACTGGGATGTTGGTAATATCATGGAGCTATTGCACTAGCAGCTCTACACTGCCTATCTATAGCCATATTTTCTTCTTGTGTGGCAATGTAATCCTCCATTTGGATAATTCAGAATAGGTAGTGGATGATATGTATAACTTATTGGAACACCTATCTAATATCCTCACGTACTTAAGAGTCATTGTCATAACATAAATCAATTATTTATTTCCTTTATCTCTTTATCTTTTCTAATTTTCTCTCTTCAATTAGATAATTATTTCCTTGTGGATGGGTATGATTTTATATTATTTATCAATAGTTTATCACTATTCTTAGATATATTAGTGGCCTCTAGTAAATAAGTACAAATAACATCCTATGTTGATTGTATAAATCAGCCAATAACTATATAATAATATAAACTATGCATCCAGCATAATAGGGATCATGCAAGCTGGGGGAGTTTGCATTTTGATGTAGTTTTATTATGATACTAGAAGTCAGATTTTTGCATATGGGTTTTTAATGTGCCTGCTTAAAAATGGTCATTGAGAGTCTTTCACATATTAGATTATTACATTTCAGTATTTAATTTCATTATATTTCATTATTAAAGGAATGCTTATAATTTCAGTAAGCAGTGTTAAAAATAGAATAATTAGATGACAGAGTCAGGCAACCTTATATAACCTACTTAAACTATATCGTCAGTCAGTCAGTTCAGTCACTCAGTTGTGTCCGACTCTTTGCGACCCCATGAATCACAGCATGCCAGGCCTCCCTGTCCATTACCAACTTCCGGAGTTTACCCAAACTCACATCCATCAAGTCGGTGATGCCATTCAGCCATCTCATCCTCTGTCGTCCCCTTCTCCTCCTGCCCTCAATCCCTCCCAGCATCAGGGTCTTTTCCAATGAGTCAACTCTTCGCATGAGGTGGCCAAAGTATTGGAGTTTCAGCTTCAGCATCAGTCCTTCCAATGAACACCCAGGACTGATCTCCTTTAGGATGGACTGGTTGTATCTCCTTGCAGTCCAAAAACTATATCTTAATGTAGTACTTATTATGCGATGAATGATATAATACTATGAGAATATTCTTGCATTTCCATGCAAATTAGAAATTCTTACATTTCCAATGTTAACTGGATAGAAATATTCTTTCATTAGCTGTGTAAGAAGCCATCCCTGCAATTCAAGAAGTCAAGAAACTGAAAGACATAGGTGTTGGTGAATTATCTATTCAAAGTTAAGTTCACCAAGATGATTAGAAGAGAAGAATGGGATGGGAGATGGGAGGGAGGCTTAAGAGAGAGGGGATATATGTATCCATATAGCTGACTTACTTTATTGTACAGCAGAAACCAACATAATATCATAAAGCAATTGTGAAAGTTTTGGTCACTCAGTCATGTGCGACTCTGTGACCCCATGGACTGTAGCCCACCAAGCTCCTCTGTCCACAGAATTCTCCAGGCAAGAATACTGGAGTGGGTTGCCATTTCCTTCTCCAGAGGATCTTCCCAACCCAGGGACTGAACCTGGCTCTCCCTCATTGCAGGCAGACTCTTCATCAACTGAGACTCCAAGAATAAAACTTTAAAAAAGATGATAGGAATAAGTGATGGAGAGAAAAACAGTGAGTTAGGTACTGAAGTGATGATGAATAAAGAAGATTGATCAAGAAGTAAATGACAGCACAAAGGTAAGTCAGTAAGGGATATTGTCAAATGATTATGTGTTGGTATCAAGTATTATTAAAACAATTGGCCCTGGAATGGTTCAGGGGACTCTTTCATTTAGAGTCTCTGTTACCACACAGATGAACAGTCTGGGAACAGAATGGGTACACTAGGCAGGAAGCTGATTCTCCCGTCCCTGTGAGCTCTTACAGGAAGGAGATCAGACAAGGGTTCATCATGTGCCTGAACTTGATTCCAAGTGGTGCAAATCAGTGGACAATATTAGAGGGGTGGAGTGATGTAAAACCTCGAATGGAAGGGTTTTGGATCTGAAAAAAGAGCGTGAGTTGAGGATTGGCTCAGAATCATAGGGAAAGAGCCAAGCTCCGCTCTTGCTCTGATTTTTTTTCCTGTCGATCGTATCCACACTAAAAATCAAGGCCTAATATTTACTCTTCAACCTCCTCCTGTGCTTGCATTAGAGATGTCCAGGTCCTATCTATTCAATAATTAGAGTTCTAGAATATGAAATTGTGGAATTGGGAAGTAGATGGGTGGGAACTTGGTTCACACCAGACCCTCTTCAACCTTCTGGTTGACTCTAGAAACTATGCTTTTCAATGTAGATCTGAGAACCTGAGATAGTGGTGTGTGATTGGCTTCTTTGCACGATTGGACAGAGTAATGAAGCTTACTGGGTGTAAAGCATGCAGCAGACACATAACTACTTCAGTATATGCACTAATTAATGCATATCATATCTGTGGTGGGTGGGAGTAGGTAGGCAGCTGGGCCACAGGAGATTGTGAGGAGGCGGAACCACGTTAGCTCATTGATAGCTGATGTTAATAACAACCAGTGACAATTTGTCTCTTTGTACTATGAAAAGGATATATGTCAATTCATCCATCTCAGTCTCAGTGATGCCAGTTTACTCCTGCTATAAGTTCCAAGAGAACAACCAATATTATCTTATGAATGTAATTATTACCAAATCCTACTTATTACTAGAGAAAGTGATTCAGTTGCATTATACCCCATGTCTTTGCCAGGACCATGGTTGAAAGCAGACTGTAGTCTTATTATTAAGAATTGGTCACATATAACTGCATTTGAAATTTTCAATTGTCCTCTGGCTCTTTTCTTCTTTGGCTAAAAGATCAGGTGTCAGCTAAGTGATCTATACTTATAAAATCTCACCTGACTAAGTAAGAAATGATCTACTCAGTGTCTGCTTTAAAGTAACAATGGTTTAGTAAAAGGAGCAAAGGTCCAGGGGCAGAAGAACTTCATTTACACTCTGGCTTTGCCACTAACTAGTGTGTGATTTTAGTGGCTCAGACGGTAAAGAATCCACCTGCAATGTGGGAGACCTGGGTTTGATCCCTGGGTTGGGAAGATCCCCTGGAGGAGGGCATGGCAATCCACTCCAATATTCTTGCCTGGAGAATCACCACGGACAGAGGAGCCTGGTGGGCTACAGTCTATGGGGTCGCAAAGAGTCGGACATGACTGAGCGACTAAGCAAATTCAGTTTTCCTAAATCTGTTTCCTCATCTGGACTGTGGTAACATTAATGAGTAATAGTAAGAGTTAAATTATTAAATTAGCAAAAATTCTCTAACATAGTACCTGACTCATAAAAGATGCTCAGTAAACACCAGTTATTCCAGGGGATGTCAATAATTTGCCTTGACTTGTTGATTTTCATCTGTGTAGAGACCCCCAAAATCCTGCTATAAATTACACAGAGAAAAAATAATCCCCAAACATCAGAAAACCCTTCTATTCTAATGCCATTCCTCAGTCCTGGGTGTTTGGATATATGTTTACATTTTAGGGTTTAGGGTGAGAGGTCTCAAAGGGCAAAGGATACACTTTTTAAAGAGAGATTAAGCTTTATTACATTATTTTCTAGTGGCTGAAACTCTTGCCAGGCATTTTGCTATATTCTATCTTTTTTTAAAATTATATTCTATCTTTATGTGAGACATGAATATTAGAGTAAAGGGATTGGGGGTGTAAAAATAAGAGAGAAGTCAGGAGGAGAAAAATGAGAGCAACAAGAAATACCCTTTCTCTCTTAAGTTATATTTGCCCATTTGCACATGCAGGGTAGCTAAGAGGGTGGTTGGTAACTGATTTCTTTGTATGCACAATTTGGTAGAGTAATGGAGTTTAATGAGTGTGAAAGCAGCTAGCAAACACAGCCAACTCCTTCAGCATAGGCAGTACTTAGTATATATGAGAGAAGAATGGATGAAGTGGAATGAGCTCAGTGTGGAAGAGTGGCACTGTATTTTAAGAACTGATTTAAAAAGTACTGTGATAGTTTATCTCTTTGCATTCAACAAATTCTTATTATAGACTGTTAATAGCCGTATTACTGTAGTTTATATGTCAGACACCTTAGGTAGTTTGTAAGCTCCTTGAAGGCAGGTACTATGTCTTATTTCTCTATACAGCCACCCCCTAGCATAGGTATTCCATAAATGTTTGATGGGTAAATGAATAAATAAGTGAATGATCACAAAGTTAAATAGACTGAAGTTATTGAGGTGAATGTGTCCTGCTGTCTTGAAAAGCTGAGACTGGAACTTCAGTGAATTATTTTAAGAGGCTAACTCTGTCCATTTACTTGTCTAGAGAAATACAGTCACTCACTATCACAAACTGCAGGCCCACAGACTTAATTTGGTAAGTTATGCATGTATGCATGTATGTATATTTAAAATTTAAGTTTGTTAGCTATAGGTAGAAGTTGGGATATAACATAGCATAAAAATTTGGATTTGTGTGGTTTTCTTGATTGGCTGTACAGAGTACATCAAGACCGTATATTGTCACCCTGCTTATTTAACTTATATACAGAGCACATCGTGAGAAATGCTGGGCTGGATGAAGCACTAGCTGGAATCAAGATTGCTGAGAGAAATATCAATAACCACAGATATGCAGATGACACTATCCTTATGGCAGAAAGTGAAGAGGAACTAAAGAACCTCTTAGAAATAAAGAAAGATAGCACTAAGTCATATCTGACTCTTATGATCCCATGAACGGTAGCCTGCCAGACTCCTCTGTCCATGGGATTCTCTAGGCAAGAATACTGGAGTAGGTTGCCATTTCCTTCTCCAGGGGAACTTCCCAACCCAGGTCTTCCACATAGCAGGCAGATGCTTTACCAACCGAGTCTGATGAAGGTGAAAGAGAAGAGTAAAAAGTTGGCTTAAAATTCAACATTCAAAAAACAAAGATCATAGCATACAGTCCCATTACTTCACGCCAAACAGATGGGAAAACAATGGACACGAGTGGTAGTGGTGATTTCATTGATAAGTTGTATCCGACTCTTGCGACCCCATGGGCTATAACTCACCTGGCTCCTCTGTCCTTGGGATTCTCCAGGCAAGAATACTGGAGTGGGTTGCCCTTCCTTCTCCAGGGGATCTTCCCAACCTAGGAATTGAACCCAAGTCTCCTGCATTGCAGGCAGACTCTTTGCCAATTGAGCCACAAGGGAAGCCCTTAATGGAAACAATGACAGACTTTATTTTCTTGGGCTCCAAAATCACTGCAGATGGTGATTGCAGCCACAAAATTAAAAGACAGTTGCTCCTTGGAAGAAAAGCTATGACAAACCTAGACAGCATATTAAAAAGCAGAGACATTATTTTGCCCATGAAGGTCCTTATAGTCAAAGCTATAGTTTTTCCAGTAGTCACATATGGATGTGAGCGTTGGACCATAAAGAAAGCTGAACAATGAAGAAATGATGCTTTTGAACTGTGGTGTTGGAGAAGACTCTTGTACTGAAAGGACTGGGACATTGTCAATCCTAATTGGGAAATCAATCCTGAATATTCATTGGAAGGACCAATGCTGAAACTGAAGCACCAATACTTTGTCCACCTGATGCAAAGAGCCGACTCATTAGAAAAGACCGTGATGCTGGGAAAGATTGAAGGCAAGAGGAGAAGGGGACAGCAGAAGATGAGATGGTTGGATGGCATCACTGACTCAATGGACATGAGTTTGAGCAAGCTCTGGGAGTTGATGAAGGACAGAGAAGCCTGGCGTGCTTTAGTCCATGGGGTCCCAAAGAGTTGGACATGACTGAGTGACTGAACAACAAAAAAATTGGATTTGTGTGGTTTTCTAATTGGCTGTAGACTGATAAACCACTTCTCTTGGAAAAAGGAAAGGCTTGGCTTTGATAAGTCAGATGCTTATGTGAAAGAATTTGGCCAGAACTAAGTAGTGACTCTGGGTAGGACATGGAACCTGTAATTCACCATAGTCCCTGTCCACTCACTTTACTCATTTACGTTACCTATTTGACCCAGAATAACTGGTTGAGTTTGTGATTTTGGCAACATGTGATTGCCTGGTTAAAAGGCGGGTGGCATCCAAGGAAGAAGGGGTTACCTCATTGTCTTCCAAAAATACCATGAGAAGTGTGATTGGACCTGATGAGGAGGTGTCTGGTTAGGGTTAGAGGGAATGAACACATGCAGAGCAGTTGCATGTGGGGGCAAAGCTGACACAACCATTTGTACACTGAGAAATGGAGGGGAAAGAAATGAAAGAGTCCAAATTCCATTTCACTAGGCTGCGTAAAGATCCTTCATGATCAACAAGACCAGCCTTTCAGCAGGCAGGGGGTTGCAATGAAAGAATTTGGTTTCTGAAGGGAGAGGAGCAGAGGTGTGCTGAGATTGTGCTCAGTCTAAAGCACCGCATACAACTCTCTGGTTCTTAGAAGTCGGCCAATTCAATTTACTTACATTTGGCTTCCTCTTTCAAAAACCCATACATTGGATGACACAATCTGTTATATTAGATTTACTAATATTTTACAGTGATGCAGCAAAGAGCAGTCCAAGTGCCTTAAACACATGAGATTATGGCCAGTGATTAATCTTGTAAAAATAATGAATTGCCACCAAAAAGGGGGAAAGAATAGATTCTTTCCCAAACAGGAAAGGAAATCTAACCTCTTCGTTTGATGGATGAACATTTCTTAAAAAAAAAAAAAAAAAAACTAACAAATAGGAAATGTTTAGAATCTAAAAAAATCTCTTTCTGAACACCCAACCATCAACATCTTCCAAAACCGACTTGATGTACAGTTGGCAGACTGAATTTGCCCTCTCACCTTAAGAATATTAGCAAATTGCAATGGGTCCTCTCCAGAAGAAATATAATATTCTCATACTAGGACTTTCCAGCAGGAATACAGCTTCTACAGTTGGCAGGCTCTAACTGACACTCACAAATAGGTCCAGTTTGAAAGATGAGGATTCAGATGCAGTGAACAGCATATTTTTCTTATTATTTTTTATGCATATCTAGCTTTTTGGAAAAAAATTTTTAAAAGTCCCTGAAACTGAAACTCAAAAGACTTATAAAAGCCATTCCTTTAGTTTTTTTCTCTAATTGTTACTTTCTTTTTCCCTGTGACTTGGAAAGAAACTGGTGGGGGGGGGGGATAAAATTTATTATGTTTTATATTTAAAGGAAAAGGAATTTTTATTTTTTTTGAAGAGGAGGACTGTGTAAGCAGGTTGGCTAAATCTATATATACTCACATATATACTGTATTCCTGGTAGTACTCTTGCTCATTATTATCACATTTTTAAATGAAAAGCTCACCTTTTCTGAAGTGGTATTACTGTACAGTTCATTACCCTTTTTTTGAGCTTGATATAAAAATTCAGGGTAGTCTTGCTTCACTGGTTTTTCATGAAAGAAAACATTTCCTTTGCAGCTTGGAATTTAAAAATGCAACTATTGGAGTTGTTTTCCTTTTCCTTCCTCTAAAACCAAGAAACATATTTTTCTTTCTGCACTGAGACGATTACTGAACTATCAGATGACCAGTGGGTCCTGAAACCAAGATATTTATAGTCTGTAAATATTTTTATGGTGGTAGTGGTGAAGAAAGAGGTGGTCTTCTCTATACACACAGACTGCCTTATAATTTTTTTTCTAACATTTATAAGTAACCTATTTTTCCTGCAATGAGCAAAGCAACCTAGGAAAATATGTGATTATTCTCTTTTATTGCATTCTCAGACATTGTAGATCTGTGAATTTTACAGATTATTGATTGATTTTTGTGGTTCTCTTTCCTGAACAATATAGATATTGAGAAATAAAAAAGGTTTATAAACATAGACAAATTTATATTTCAAACATTGCCTTTTTTTTTTTTCTGAATCAGTTTTGTCTCAGAACATATGAACCTCTGGAAACAAAGTAACTCAGGCATTTGCTTTTTAAAAAAAACCAAACTTTAGTTTTCACATCAAAGACAATGATGTATAAGTCAGCTCTGCTTTGGTAACCAACTGTCCCTCAATCCCAGTTAATTAGAACAACAGAGGTATCTGAAGATCAGCTATGGCTCTGCTGCCCCTGTCCTCTTATTCTAGGATTCAGGATAAGGGAGCAGCTCTTATTTGAAACATAATTTTCTTTATTTTCTTTTTAAACTTTTTATTTTGGATGGTGGTATGGCCGATTAACAGTGTTGTGATAGTTTTAGGTGGACGGCAAAGGGACTCAGCCTATATAAGTTCGTGTGTCATTCATTCTCCCCCATGAAATGTCTCCCTGGTGGCGCTAGTGGTTTAAGAACCCGCCTGCTAATTTAGGAGGCAAAAGAGACACAGGTCCGTTCCATGGGTCGGGAAGATCCCCTGGAGTAGGCATGACAACCCAGTCCAGTATTCATCCCTGGAGAATCCCATGGACAGAGGAGCCTGGCCGGCTACAGTCCATGGCTGTAGAGTCAGACACGACTGAAGCAACTCAGCACACAGGAAATGTCCTTTTCACATTGTCCTTCTTCACAAAGAAGAAGACAAACCATGGCCTTAAAGCTTCTGCTTGGATGTGAAATGGGTCATATGTGATGTTGACCAAATCAAATTCTATGGCCAAGACGAATATCAGTGGGACAGGGAGGTGTGTTTCTCCCACAAGAAATCACTGCAGACTCCATGGCAATGGGTGAGATAATTATCCTAAAGGAAAGGGGAAGCAAATCATTGAAAGCCATAATATCATCTAACAGGGTAATCCAGAGGAATTTACATAAACTCATCATCAGCCAGGCCAGGGTGCTTCCACTTTCCATGCTACTTCCACGATTTAAATGAGGGCTCCCCCTGCCATGAAGAGTGCATCCACAGTTCCTTCCTTTTGTCATTTAATGTGCACTCGGGATATTAAGAAATAAATTTTATTATTTGTGAAAGCAGAGAAAACTCAGAAGGGTCAAGATTCTAAAAGAAAGCATCATAACGTAGCTCACAACTAGAGATGCCCAGAAGTATTGCTTGATGTTTCTAATTTCTTGCATCTTCTGTTATTCTTTTTCTCTTTATTCTGTGTCTTCCAACCTCTTTTCTTCTCCTTTTTCCAAAGTACAGAGGTAGGTTTAGTTGCTAAGTCATGTCTGACTCTTGTGACCCCATGGACTGTGTAGCCCGCCAGGCTCCTCTGTCCATGGAATCCTTCTCCAGGGGATCTTCCTGATCCAGGGATTGAACGTGGATCTTCTTCATTGCAGGCAAACTCTTTACCAACTGAGCCACCAAGGAAGACTTCCAAAGTACATAAATTTCATTTATTATGTCTCTCCTTTTTTTTTCTTAATTTATCTTCTTTATTATTTCCTTCTCTTTTTTCATTTCAACTCATTCTTTCAATTATTATTACTTCCTAAATCTATCTAAGATACTGAGATAAAATATAGTTCCTACCTCAAGTTTTATTTATTTATTTTTGGTTGCACTGAGTCTTTGTTACTGCCCACCAGCTTTTTCTAGTTGTGGCAAGTGGGGGCTACTCTTTATTACTGTGTGTGAGCTTCTTATTGCAGTGGCTTTTCTTGTTGCTGAACACAAGCTCTAGGTGTGCAGGCTTCAGGAGTTATAGCACTCAGGCTCAGTAATTGCAGCTCACAGGCTCTAGAGCAGCTGGCTAAGAAGTTGTGGCTCATGGGCTTAGCTGCTCTGAGGCATGTTGAATCTTCCTGGACCAGGGATGGAACTTGTGTCCCCTGCACTGTCAGGAGGACTCTTATCCACTGTGTCACCTGGGAAGTTCTCCCTACTTCAATTTATGAAACAAGAAGGTTCTGTCCAAGGTACTTCCTTTCTCTGAAATTCTATATGATTGTTTCCTCCACAGGTATGCAGATTTATAGAAGAGATAAAGACATACAAAGTTTGCTACAATACCAAGTAAAATGTTTTGAGTGCTGGGATCAGGTAATTGATAAAATGCTATGAAAATCAGTAGACAGAGATTATTTTTAGGATGGGTTGGCAATAGATAAGTCTCATTACCTGAATTTTTTAATCATATTCTCTTTTAAAAATTTCCATTCCAAGACCAACTCTCCCTCTTTCAGATATTTTATCCTTGGTGACCAGTTCAGGGCTCTGAATACTGTTCTTATATACCAGGACTCTAATTTGCAAGGTATGGAAGCACAACTCTAACGGACTTAAGCTTAAAAAGGGAATGTACTACCTGGTATAAGAAATGGAGATGTTTTTGGCCTATAGGCATAGAATCTATATGTTTAAAGGATATCATCAGGAATCTATTTCTCTTTCTTCACTTCTCTTTTCTTGATATTGGCTCTGTATTGCAGACTGTCTCCTCAAGGTCCTTAGACAGCCCTCAGACTTCCAGGCTACCAGGTTAGCAACCTCAGCAGTTCCAGCTACCCCAGGATTTCCAGCAAAAGTTCTATGTTCGTTGGTCTTTCTTGGAAAACAGTCCCACTCCTGAATCAATTACAGTCACCAGGTGAAGGGAGTGGTTCAGTTGGTCAGTCTGGGGTCTCACTGCCACTCTTGGAGCCTTAAAGAAGGTGAGTCTTCCTTGTGGAATGTATGTTTCCTTATTAAGGAAAATAAGATTGCTACTTGAGAGGAAGGGAGTGGAAAACAGACAAGCAAAAACAACAGATGTCTGCTACATAGTGGGGGCTTAATAGCACTTTGAAGAAAGTGATGGTATTGTTATTGATTTTCTTCATTAGATTAGTATGTATGCAAACATAATCTTCCAAGTTTTCTCCCCAAAACTTTGTTGTCCTTAGCCTTGTCTCCCTACCTCATTCACAGTCAATCCTATTCCCTGCAGATATTATCAAGCTTGTTGTTTAGTATTTCTTTAAATACACTAAAGCATAATTGCTTTATAGTTTGCTTGATTGTACCAATATTTATAATCTTTGTGGGTCTGTTGTCTATTGTTTCTTGTCCATAGTGACTTTTTTGTGTGTGTACACTTGGTTCTCTTGTATTTTGTTTTTCCATTTGAAAAATTATTCATAGGAATAATGTGAATTCAGGTTATTTACTTATTTATGTAGTTTTTTGGTTATGCTGGGTCTTCATTGTTGCGTGCGAACTTTCTCTAGTTGCAGCAAGCAGAAGCCACTCTTTGTAGCAGATAGGTTTCTCGTTGCAGTGGCTTCTGATGTTGGGGAGCACAGGCTCTAGGTGCATGGGCTTCAGCAGTTGCAGCACGTGGGCTCAGTAGTTGAGGCTCGTAGGCTCTAGAGCGCAGGCTCCATAGTTGTGGCACAAGGGCTTAGTTGCTCCGTGGCATGTGGGATCATCCCGGTCCAGGGATGATGGCCAGGCAGATTCTTATCCACTACCACCAGGGTGGTCCCCTGGATAGGTTTAGAATTTGCTTCTGCCAGCAGCCACAGACACTATCAGTCCAGGATCATCTTAATGCAAATTAAATTCTGAGGGTCTGTAGACCGCTCAGGTGATATAAGTCTGATGCAAGAAGTGGTGAGGGCTGGTTCACTACTGAGCCACCCTGACTCCAAGGGTGTAGCTGGGGTACCAACTTATTGAGAGGAGGGTCTCCTATTTAATTCCTCAACTAATATGTACCTTGCTTTGAATTTCTATTTTCTTTTCTACAAGACACACTCATCATCCTAAGAAAACAAAAATTCACATTTTCATGTTGGGCAAATATTCTCAGGTTGAAAGTGGCTTTTGTGTTCACTTACCATCCTGGGTTCTTGTTTGGCTTGTTACTTCTTAATATCTTCTTAGTTCTTTGCACCTATTAGAAAGATATTTATTATAGCTGGCATTTTTAGTTGGTTTCAGCAGGAAAGTTGTTCAAATAACCCAGCCTGCCATTCCCAGGAAATGGAAGTCGTCTCTCTGAAAACTCTGGTTAATGCTTCAATATTCCTGGTTTTTTCTTTCTGAAGTCTGCTCTCCTGGTTTTTCTGCTCCTGTTCTTTCCTTATAGATAGCCTTATTGCAATGGGATAGAAAAACCTGTTTCTTGATATGACATCATGGATCAGCTTTTCATTATTTTTGGTCCCTATACTTTCTCTGTCGTGAGATTGATGGTACAAGTTGTTTCCAGTTTCTCCAAAGAACTGTCATCTTGGTCCATTTGGACTCTGGTGTATTTGTGGGATATCTACCTTTCTCCAGTCTTAAATCATTTCTAACATCTTGAAAGCATGATGAAAATTAGAGTGTGACACAGGCAAGGGGCACCAAATATACAAATAATGTTGCATATTTAGAATTGTATAACATACATGTTTGCACATGTATTTCCTTTACTTCCTGTCCTGCTTGGGAATCATTTACTAGCCTTTTTACTTGTTTTTGTTCTTGTAATCCCCTTGGTTTAGTTGCTAAGTCGTGTCCAACTCGTGTGACCCCATGGACTGTAGCCTACCAGGTTCCTCTATCCATGGGATTATCCAGGCAAGAATACTGGAGTGGGTTGCTATTTCCTTCTCCAGGGGATTTTCCTGATCCAGGAATTGAACCCAGGTCTCCTGCATTGCAGGCAGATTCTTTACCAACTGACTTACAAGGAAAACTTATGTAATCCCCTTAGATTTGAGTTTTCCCCCCACAATCTTCTTGACTTTTTCATTGGTTCTCTTCCTCTAGACACCTTAAATTTAGTACATTTTTCAAGGTTCTATCATGGATTTTTTTTTCTTCTTACCTAAGCAATCTCTTGTAGTCCTAACACTTCAATTGTATTCTATATGTAACCAATAATCAAATTTTAAATCTAGCTATGGCCTCTGTATGGCACTTCAGTTCCATATCATCACAATTACTGTCTATCTCTGCCAGGATGTTATCCTTGTTCTAAAATTCTATATTTCCAAAATTTTATTATCTTTCTCCTCCAGTCTCTTTTTCAGGATTATATTTTTTGGTAATAGCATTAATATTCACCCAGTCTTTCAAAATAGAAACTTCAGCATCATCTTTGCCTTCTATCTCTCCCCATTCCCACATTTAATTGATCAAATCCTTCATTTTTGTTTCTACTAATATTGCACTGGTTTACTTTTATACATATGTAGGTATGTAGTTGATGCTCATTATCCACAGATTCTGCTTTTGCAAATTTGCCTATCCATTAAAATTTATTTGTAGCCTCAAAATCAGTATTCCTTGTGCATTCATGGTCGCTCATGGACATGCACAGAGCGGCAAAAATTTGAGTCACATGACATTTATATTCCCAGCTGAGGTTGAATGAGGTGGCATTCTGCCTTCTTCTTTCAGCTCTCATACTGTAAACAAGTATCCTTTTTGTGATCTATTTAGGGCCAGATTTTTCACATTTTTGGATTGTTGTTGGTAATTTCAGTTATAAAGGTCCCCAAGTGTAGTGTTGAAGGGTTGTCTAGTGTCCCCCAGCCTGTGATGTGCCTTTCAGGAAAAAATATGTTAAATAAACTTCATTCAGATGTGAATTTATAGTGCTGTTGCTGTGATTAGGACGATAGTTAATTAACAATATATATTAAATAAGGTGTCTTTAAACAGAAACATACATAAAACAAGGTTATGTATTGATCAGTTGATAGAAAGAGACCAGAGGCTTATAGGAATCTTACCCTGTATTTCTCTAAGGAGCAATGGGTCAGTATTTGCTAATTCATTGCTGACTTTGTAGAACACAACTACCATGAATAATGAGAATCAACTGTGTACATGTGTATGTGTGTACATATATATATATATAATTATATATATCACATATAATATAATCATAGTAATTAACCTCTGAACTGGTTTCCCTTCAATGCATTTTCAGTGCCACCAAAGTAATTATCTTCCTAAGGTAGAACTGGGTGGCTTAGTGGTAAAGAATCTGCCTGACAATGCAGGAGATGCAAGAGACGTGGGTTCGATTTTTTTGAAGTACAGAACCCAGTTTAACAGTCTCCACAGGCCAAATCTGGGACAAACTGAGACGCAAAATAAGTGTAATAATACAGTATAACACATTGAACAAAATAAGAATCTGTGGGTCCGTACTGCTTTCCATCTATTGATCAGGGAGAAGAGAAAACTTTTCCTTACAGTAGAATAACAACTAATAAATGTGGAAGAAATAATGTAGTTGGAAAAATCACCATTTGACAACCATCAGAGTAATGATTTATTAATTATAAATTAATGAACCATTAATGTATGACAAAATTAGGGTGAAAGATTGATGAGAAAGAGGGTATTTCCATAATCTCAAAGTGTTTCCTATAAATTCAGTTCAGTTCAGCTCAGTGGCTCAGTCGTGTCCGGCTCTTTGCAACCCCATGAACTGCACTTACCAGGCCTCCCTGTCTGTCACCAGCTCCCGGAGTTTACCCAAACTCACGTCCATTGAGTCAGTGATGCCATCCAACCATCTCATTCTCTGCCGTCCCCTTCTCCTCCTGCCCTCAATCTTTCCCAGCATCAGGGTCTTTTCAAATGAGTCAGCTCTTCGCATCAGGTGGCGAAAGTATCGGAGTTTCAGCTTCAACATCAGTCCTTCCAATGAATACTCAGGACTGATCTCCTTTAGGATGGACTGGTTGGATCTCCTTGCAGTCCAAGGACTCTCAAGAGTCTCCTCCAACACCACAGTTCAAAAGCATCAATTCTTCAGCGCTCAGCTTTCTTCACAGTCCAACTCTCACATCCATACATGACCACTGGAAAAACCATAGCCTTGACTAGACAGACTTTTGTTGGCAAAGTAATGTCTCTGCTTTTTAATATGCTGTCTATGTTTGTCATAGCTTTTCTTCCAAGGAGCAAGCGTCTTTTAATTTCATGGCTGCAGTCACCATCTGTAGTGATTTTGGGGCCCAAAACAATAAAGTCTCTCACCATTTCCGTTGTTTCCCTATCTATTTTCCATGAAGTGATGGGACTGGATGCCATGATCTCAGTTTTCTGAATGTTGAGCCTTAAGCCAACTTTTTCATTCTCCTCTTTCACCTTCATCAAGAGGCTCTTTAGTTCCTCTTCACTGTCTACCATAAGGGTGGTGTCATCTGCATATCTGAGGTTATTGATATTTCTCCCAGCAATCTTGATTCCAGCTTGTGCTTCATCCAGCCTGGCACTTCTGATGATGTACTCTGCATATAAGTTAAATAAGCAGGGTGACAGTATACAGCCTTGACATACTCCTTTCCTAATTTAGAACTAGTCTGTTGTTCCATGTCCAGTTCTAGCTGTTGCTTCTTGACCTGCATACAGATTTCTTAGGAGGCAAAATAGAATGTGTTCTTCAAAAATATCAAGGCCATCGATGACAAAGAAAAACTGAGAAAGAGTTCCAGGCTAAAGGGGACAATGAGGCATGACAAGTAAATGTAGTGTGTGATCCTGGATTCAAGCCCACACTGGGGAATCAGTAGCTATAAAGGGTAACTGAGAAAATCTGAATACAGAGTATGAATTAAGGAACAATATGTTATCAATGTTAAACTTCCTAATTTTGATAATGTTGAGGTTATATAAGTGGATGTTCTTGTTCTCAGGGAGTATGCTGCTGCTGCTAAGTCGCTTCAGTCGTGTCCGACTCTGTGCAACCCCACAGACGGCAGCCCACCAGGCTCCCGTCCCTGAGATTCTCCAGGCAAGAACACTGGAGTGGGTTGCTATTTCCTTTTCCAATGCATGAAAGTGCAAAGTGAAAGTGAAGATGCTCAGCCGTGTCCGACTCTTAGTGACCCCATGGACTGCAGCCTACCAGGCTCCTCTGTCCATGGGATTTTCCAGGCAAGAGTACTGGAGTGGGGTGCCATTGACTTCTCCACTCAGGGAGTATACATTGAAGTATTTAGGACTAACAGACCATGTTTAAAACTTACACATCAATGGTTCAGAAAAATATGAAGAGCTGTAGAGGTACAGTGAAAAGTGAATGATAAAGTCAGTGCAGCAAAATTTAAATTATTAGTAATGTTTGGAAAAGAGTATGTGTAAGTTTTTTGAATTTGCATCAAAATAAATGTACAAAAATAAACACTTTTTATTTATTAAGACAATCCCCACATATTTACTTTCGTTTAACTCACTTCCCACTTAAGATATAGTCTCCATAAGGATCTCATCTTCCTTTCTCATGGCTATATTCTCAGCACCCATAACAGTGTCAATATACAGGACTTCAATTAGTATTTGTTGAATGAATAAAGGAAAAACACACAAAGGCAAGTAATAATGGAATGGATTCCCATGCCTTTTGTTTTCCTCTCTCCTGAAGTCTTATGAAATCTTAAGCAAAATAACTTTTTCTTTTTTTCAAAATAACTTTTTCATAAGGGGAGAAAAACACAGAGAAAGGAAGAATTAAAGACAGTAAATAAGTGCGTCCCCTCAACCCTCCCTCTTTGCAGAATATTGGAAACCTTCTCTCTGAGAAATCTGACCAACCCTAGTGAAAATAGTTAAATAAACTGTATCTTGATTCCTTCCAATATATGCCTCATTCAGGTTACTTATGGTCTGTTTTTACCACACAGGAAAGTTGAAGTTGGTAAGCATCACCAAAGTGGTAAGAATTTTTTTTAAAGATCAGCTTGTTAATCTCTGACTTTTAAATATAAACAAATAGCCAAGAATTATAAAATATCAAGAAAAGTCTCTAAGATGAAAGATAAAGACCAAAACAAACCACAACTTGAAATTAAATAAGACTATGTAAAGTGAAAAGTAAAGACAACTTTAAAAAGAAAGAGAACTCCTGAAAGTTAAAAATAAAAAAGTGAGAAGAGCAATGAAAACTAACTAGAAGACTTCATGGATGAAGTTGAGGGAATATTCCAGAAAGTAGAGAAAAAATAGAAAGACATAAAAATTAGGAGAGAAAATATGGGAAAATTAGAGGGCCACTCTAGGATATTTGAACAGTAGGTATTCTCAAAAAAGGAGGAAACAAAAATGTGTGTGTGGGCTTGGGAAGAATCATACACCAAATAATTAAAGAACACTTAATAGAGCTGAAAAGCATACATTTTCAGGGTTAAAAGGGCCATTAAACTACTAACAAAATCAATTAAAAAATATCCATGACAAAGTAGTTTCAGTGAAATTTCAGCCCTTCAATCTTCTGGGAGTGGGCTACAGACAGGAACATGAGAAAGAATCAGTAATTAGAAAGGTTTGACCTTCTCAAAGCATTATGGCCAAGTAAAGAGCAATGGAGTCATGTTTTCAAACGATTAAAGAAAAATGATTTCAACATGAAATTTTATACCTTGTCCAAATAGTTGTGAGAGTAAAATAAGGGCACTTTGGACATAGAAAAGTCTCAAAAATTGTTTACCCTTACACAAAATTTTTCAGGAAACTCCTGCAGAATATCCTCCACCACACTGAAAATTAACTTGGAAAGAGGAAGACATGGGTCATAGGAAACAAAAAGCCCACTAGAGGTGGGAGAAAAGAATTCCCAGGAACATAGTGAAGGGACATAATGAAAAATGTGTATCAGGCACAAAGGGTAACCAGTTGAGCCAAAGTACTCCAGAGCCTTCAAGAGGAACTTGAAGATGAAAGAAGATGAAACTGATGGTCCATGTGGGATGAAGGAACATGTTAAAGGTGATTAAGATAAATGTTTGGGTTCAATTTCTGGTAAGCTACAGAAAACTCTGCAGGGGAGACAGCAAGGTAATGATAATTTTAGAGAAAACAGAGTTGCCAGGAAAGTAACAGTAGTCCAGTTTACACATGACTGAGCTCTGAAAAGCATAGTCAGACACAGTAACGTAGCCCTTTGATATTGATCTAGCCATATTTGAAGGACAAGGGTGAGGCGGGCGGAGGATGGTGTTTAGAGGAGAAGTAGGAGGAAAAGGGAATAAGTTCTCATATTTAATAGTGGAAAAATCAACAGATAATACTTCCGTCAGCCATGGTTCAGGCAGGAGAGTAAAGTCACTGGGTGTTACAGATGGAATTATTAGAAGAATTAGACTTTATGTGATTGGGAGAGGAGCTGAAGAAGGAAAAGTCTGGAAGGGGAATTGGAGGGTTGGAGGGGCAGAGGAGTCACTAACATGTCTGGGAAGCCAAGTGTGCCCCACCACCAGAGTGTGGTGGCAAAGGGGGAATTTGTGGGTGGCCTCTGGAAATATACTGCCTCTGCAGCTGGTCATCTAGTGGTGGGGCTAGGGGTTCTGGGTAAGCAGCATCAGAATTCAGAAGAAAAGAGGATGTACAGTAGAATGAGTTTCAAGCTCGTACCCACTGCATACCTAGGCTTCTGTCCATCACTGGATCTTGCTGAAAAAAGACCTCTAGGAAGTCGTGACCACTGTTTCATTTCTGTCCCCCCAAATCCCATGTAAATTCCTCTGTTGTTGTTGAATCACAAAGTCATGTCTGACTCTTTTGTGACCCCATGGACTGCAGCCTGCCAGGATCCTCTGTCCATGGGATTTCATAGGCAAGAACACTGGAACAGGTTGTCATTTCCTTCTCCAGGGGATCTTCCTGACCCAGGAATTGAACTAGAGTCTCCTGCTTTGGCAGGCAGATTCTTTATGACTGAGTTACCCTTGAAATTCAAATTCCTCTTTAAGCCAGATGCAATTTAATATCACTACATAGCAGAGGATTTGAGAAATACAGTTCCCAACATAACGCAAGTGATAGCATAAACTACAACAATCCAGCTGTTGACAATCTGGCATCCAATACACATGTCTTTTAACCACATTTAACTTAGAAATAAAGATAAACACAAATTTTTTTTCCCACAGTACATGGCACAGCTATCCACAAAGAAACATATAGACCTGCTTCCCAAAAGAGGATACTCAAAGTCTCAAGTGTCCCTTTATTCATCTTGGGGTGACAGTCATTCTTTTAGCTGAGTCATACTCAGAATTTTGTGCTCTGTAGCTTAAATACTGAGATATAAGGTTAACTGAAATTTATACATTTTATGTTAAGTAGTAGAGGAATGAAAGTGAAAGTCACTCAGTTGTGTCCAACTCTTTGCGACCCCATGGACTGTCCATGGAATTCTCCAGCCCAGAATACTGGAGTGGGTAGCCTTTCCCTTCTCCAGGGGATCTTCCCAACCCAGGGACTGAACTCAGGTCCCCCGCGTTGCAGGCAGATTCTTTACCAGCTGTAAATAGGAATAGGAGATGACAAAATATTGATATTTGATATTTATATCAAATCAAGGAGGAAGTACTTATTGCTGCAGTATGTGTGTCTGCAGCTAGTTATGTGATTGTAGTTGGTATTTATAACTAACTTTTTCCTAGGACTGAGGTAGACAGGACAGACTACTAAAGTCTTATATACCAGAAAAACCTTAGTTCTGGCTTATAGAAGTATGACCTGAGTCACCACAATAGTCACAGCCTCTTCTTTTATTTAAAATAATTTATTGGCTTTGGCTGTGCTGGGTCTTCATTGCTGCGAGGACTTTTCTCTAGTTACAGTGCACATAGGCTTCTCATTGCAGTGGTTCTCTTGTTGCAAAGCTCGGGCTCTAGGGCTTCGGTAGTTGCAGCTCCTGGGCTCTGGAGCACAGAATCAGTAGCTGCGGCCCAGGGGTTCGCTGCTCTGAGGCATGTGGGATCTTTCCGGATCAGGGACAGAATCTGTGTCTTCTGCATTGGCAGGTGGATTCTTTACCACAGAGCCACCAGGGAAGCCCCAGCCTCTTATCCAACCAAGACTTGAGCAAGTTCAAAACCATAAAATGAAGAGAACTCCTTGAATGAAGAGAAGATCAGGTGTCTTGAGGAAGGACTCTCACCGCAAGTCTTTTTCCTGGTCTTCCCCCATAGGACCTGAAGCCATTTACTCAGATGACTATGTTTTGGGGAAGGAGAAGTAACTAGACTTTGGTTAATTTCTTGACACCCAAACTGTCAAGAGAAGTAGCTTATGAAGACTGGGCAATTAATAGAGTTTGGGTTTGGGTTCACCTCTCAATGGGCCTAGTGGATCCCATGATTCATGCCATGGTTATTTCCTCAGTTCTGGAGTGAACAATTGGAATAGACATAGTCGGCAACTAGAACCCCTATGTTGAACTAGAACTCCTATAGTCTTCAACCTACGTATATCTATATTATATCTATATACATATATAAATTATCAGGTGTATAAGGTATGTATTATTATTTTTAAGTTTTCTGTATTGTTCCAAAGTTAAAGCAGCTTATAAAGATGCATAATAATACTGAAAAATACAACATTAAAAATACATGCAAAAAAAAACAGCAAAGGGAAAATAAGAGCAGAAATATAAAATGGACCGAGAAATGAGACTCGTGCATAAAGCGCCTGACCATCTCGTGCACTTGCTGATGGTAAACCACAGGTTTGCTCCTGAGCAGCAACACAGCCCATTGTAACCATAAGTTAAAGACAGACCAAATGCTTAGGAGAGGCAAATCTATTCGTGATGTGGGCACTGAAAAAGGTTCTAGGACCTGTATTTCCTGCTCTTAGAGGTTACTTGTTCTATTGTTCACCTCCATTAGCATAATTAATTGAATGTCCACAAACAGCAAAAAGAGACATTCTTTTCTATTAATGAAAACTGTCTCATTCTTAAAATAGCTGAGAATCTTTATCTCTTGTTATTAACCAAGTGTAGTAACACTTCCTTCCAGCAACCACATTCACACAAAAAAGAATGGAAATGACACTATTTTAGTTCAAAAGAGTTCAGAGTGCACGAGATTAAATAAAGGGAATAATTTTAAAACTTCAGGTCAAATCTTGTGTTTTTTTCTTTATAAGCTGGTCTGAGTTAGACTTCCTTTGAAGAGAGCCTCCTGGATCTCTTCCATGAGTATGGAGAACAAAATGAGAAATGGGCCTTATCACATCAGTCTACAGAAGAGTTCTCAAGTGGCAGGACATAGTATTAATATTTGGAGGAGTCAAATATTTACACATTTTTCAAAAGTTAAATAAGTGATTATGATGTGGCTTTTAAAAACAACAAATTAGCCTGGATAAGAACTGGTCAGTGACCTGGTTGAAAATCTTTTGTATTAATTAATTTAATTACCTCATACAAAATATAATAAATGAACATAGGCTATCACATGAACTAGCAAAATGAACATTCAGCTTGTATTTAAAAGAAAAAAAATATACTATCGATATTAATACAATGGCAAAAATGCCATAATTTGTTCCAAAGTTAATAACGGATAAATTCTAGAGTGGAAAAGTAAGCAAGACACCAACTAATTTCAACAATCAATAAGAAGATTGTGGGAAACTTTAACTCTGAGAATATGAATATCTGATAACAGAAAAGATAAGAAGACTCTAAACCAATTAGATGATGAAAATCAGAGTCAGAGCCAAAATCAACCAAATCTGTGAACATAAATACTTAGTGAAAATTTAGAAAATGTAAAGTCTATTCTAATGTAGCCACATCATACAGTCATGAAACCACTAACATCTTACAGTTTTTAACATTGAAAAAAGTGTCTTAGAAAACTCCCAAATAAAAACCAAAAAGAATGGCATGAAGAAGAGCTTTTTACAAGAGTAACACAAAGAAATTATAAAGATAAGACTGACAAATTTTACATAAAATTATTTTTAAAATTTAAGTAAAAAGACAAATGATAAACCTGGAAAAAACATTTGCAACCCAAATAGCAAGAGATAATATATTTATATATATATATATATAGTATATTGTACAAAATAAAATTAAGTGAGCAAGACCAGGAAAAGAGGTAAATAATATCTTTGGAAAGTTGATGAAAAAGGAAATATAAATTGCCTAAGCATGTTAAAGGTGCATAATTTCATTTAAAAGAAATAAAAATTAAAACCATTGATATATCACATTCTGCCTAGGAGTGCTAAAGATCAAAACACATTGGCTGGTTTATAGGGAGATGGGCATTTTCATACACTGTAATTGGATAGAATCTCTGTGGAAGGCATTCCCTCACACTCGGTTAACCTTCTCTATCACCAGTGAGTGGTATGATGTCAACCTCCTCAGTACGCTTCTCTGTAAACAGACACCAGACACATGTCTGTTTATAAAGCGAGTTTAATGAAACCACCATCTAAACTCAGTTTAAAGAAAAAGTCCATTGAGTCTCTACGATGGAGAAACTTCTGAGCACTGAGCCTCATCAACAACACTTTCACAGTTTAGAAATGAAAGGATGCAGAAATATGGGATTAAAGTTAATGATAGTTTAGGATCTGCTAGGGGTGTATTTTTTAGTAGCAAAAACATTCCTGGGTTCTTGAAATCAGGAAAAATATTCAGTGAATGGCAAAAAAAAAAAAGGAAAAAAAAATTCTGCTTTATCAACAAACTAGTCCAAAGAGCTTAAGTGTGAGATCCTAAGTACCCTAAGAACAAAGTGTGAAAGATTTTTGAAGTTCCTTGGTGTCCTTTAAAAAGCAGACAGACCAGGAGAGAGCACAAGGAGAAAGGAATTAGGAATTAGGACTCTTCTTTGCTTCCAGGGTCCGTTCTTGTCTTATTAACAGCATTAACCAATATTCAGCAGAAGTGATACTATTAAAATTCTTTTTTGTGTGTGAAATGGACTTAGGAGTTCACTAAGCTGAAAAGTATCTCTGGTTTAAAAAATGCCAACAGTGCAATCCAAATGATTAAAATTTTGGAAAGTAACTTTTGAAGACAGAAGATTGAAAGTGGTCTGTAAATTTAAGGATGACAGTGGCTAATTCTCATCTTTCTACAATGAAAACTCATCAATTACGAGTTTGTCCTCACACTGTTGGACTCACTTCTTGATAGAAACAGAAAATTGATTGTAAATCAGAACATGGTAGGGGTGAAAGAGATCTTGTTCTAATTACCTAAAAGTACTGACAAGGAAAAAGATCCATAGATGTGTCTAAAACAACCCACATGGAGCTAGATCTACTTGGTCTTGTACTTACTTTTGTCTTTAAATATTTTAAAAGACATTGATGATCTCTAATCTTGAATGGATCCCAAGGCTATAAAGGCAGAGGGTTTATTTAGAGAGGAGTTTGTTGTGTCATGGACTGAATTCCTTTGGAAGTGCAATGAATTTGGTGTGTGTATGTGTGAGTCTGTGGGAGAAATGGTATTTATGGTGCTTGGGGAGTAGTCACTGCAATATCATGCCAAATACTGGGCCACTCCCTAAACTGAAATGTTTCCAATCACTTCCAAATTCTGTGACAAAAACCAAAGGTTCTGAAAGCTAAGAAACAAATCCGCTCTAGCCATTATGTGCTTAACTCCGTTTGTGCCCTGTGGGCCAGTCTCGGGGCTGAATTTTCTTATCTGGGAAATGGGACCAGGGACTTCAACTCAGATTGACTTGGATGTTCTCAGACATACATAAAATGAATAACACTAAAATTCTTAGCCACATAAATGCTTCTATGTAAATAGTAATGTCTATAAAAAGTTACAGATAGGTATTAATGGAGCAATTAATAAATGTGCTATTTTAATAGTCTTATTGTTTCTATACGGTTGTTTCAAATCTCCAAACTTCTGAACATCTTAAACTGAAGGCATAGAGAAATTTAAATGGTACAAAATGCTAGCATAATAATATGGTACTTGTGGTCATATTTGCAAACATTCCTAAACCCCTGGTTAGCAGTATAAATTCTTATCTTTTGCCTAGGCAGTAAATTCATCCCTACAGTAATGACTTCAGAACCTAAGATTTCACCAGAATGAAATAGAATAGCATCGAGAGTATGTAGCACTTCGTTAAACAGAGTATTCCCTAAACTCAAGGCACCTAAAAGTTCAATTCAGGAGACTGCGAGGGTGGGGGAGGGAGGAGGATTATGAATAAGAAGTGTTTCAGTAAGAACTGAACTTCTCTTTGAAGAAGCAAGGCCCTAATTTCTAGAATACTGCAAGCAAGGGATCAAAGGTTTTTGGAAGTTTTTCTGGAGGAGACACAAAGTCAAGAAAGAAGATTTCTAAGGATAAGCAAAGGATTGGAACACCCCTTTCCCTCCCTAAACCGAGGACGCGTTTTAGATTCAGCTGTGCTAAGACATCTTCTTATAAAACAAAGCCAAGACATAAATGTAAGAGTATCAGAGGTGTGGCATCTTTCGGGATAAGGCTCAAGTTTAAACTCCGCTTTAGAAACAGCAGTCCCGGCTCAGAGTTCGGAAAGGAAGGTCTAGGAGAAGCCATCAGTCAAGTCTTCCCGCACGAAGGTCGGCGCTGAGGTTGGAACCGGCCCTGGAGCACCAGAGCAGACGCCCCGGGGGTGAAGACAGCTGGGCTGTAGGGCCGGCACAGTCTGGGGGTGCGCCTTCATCTCAGCCACTCTTCAGTTTAGCTACCTACTCCAGTAAAGCGCAGAAGGGACTGGCCTGGGGTTAGGCTCTCTGGGAGGCTGTCAGCGCTCTTTAGGACCTCAGGGAAACCCGAGAGATTCTGGCTTTAGGACCCAGGAACTCCAAGGCAGCTCTGACTTAGTTGCCTTGGACCACAGCACCACCTACTTATAGAAGCATCCCGAGCCTGGGCCCGGCTGCATCTCCATCGGAGAGTGCGCTCGTCATCCCTTCGCCCTCTCAGGAGCGTTCTGTCTCCCACAGCTTGAAAGGGAGAAACCTTAGCTGAAAAGTGGCTGTGGAGAAAGCTCTGTGCGGTTGCACAATTGGATACGGATCCAGAGAGTGACAGAGGGCGTGCCCCTCGCCGGAGGATCGCACTCACGGGCGGGAACGCAGCATCCCAGAGGCTGCGGACCCGCCCGCCCAGCCGCGCTCCTGCTAGGCGCGGTCAGTCCGGAGGAACCTCCGCGCGCTTCGAACCCATCGCGGCCGCCCGCACCCAGAGCTGCCACGCGCTCCCTGCGGGTCTCGGCAAACTTTTCCCCAGCCCACGTGCTAGCGAGGTGTCTCGCTTCCCGATCCCGGGATGGAGCGCCGCGCCTAGGCACGCCGCGCAGCCTGAGACGTAAGTGCTCACGGTAGGCGACCCGCGCCCACCACCGCGGGCACAGCGTTTGGGTACCCCCCTGCTGGACCAAAGGACCTAAGAGCGCGCCTTTATCCCTGCACCCTCGGGGGCCGTGGAGCTCTTTTCTTTTCCTGAAGCGCCGGCGCAACGTCCCTTCCCCGGGGTAGGAGCCTGTAGGTCCGCAGAGGTTGCTAATTCACTGATTGTAATCACCTTGCTCTCCAGGTTGCCTGCAGCTGTGCGCTCCGGGTTAAGCCGCTCCGCGGCTCGCGCCAGGCAGTGGGTTCGCTTTCCCCCTCCCTTCCCTTCTTAAATTGGGACGCGTGAGGAGGCAGCTGCCTCCCTGGGCCTCTCTCCACCCGGCTTCTCCTCTTCGTCTCTCAGGTTCAAGGCGGAGAGATGCCGAACTGACCCGCGCGGCCCCGCTGGCTAGTGGAGGCTCCCCCCTCGGCGTCTTCCCCAGCAGCGCGGTTTGCGCCGGCTCCTCGGATGAGCCCTCCAGTTCCCCGACTGTGAGAGGCGTCTCTCCCCCGCCCGACCGCCCAGATGCAGTTTCGCCTCTTCTCCTTTGCCCTCATCATCCTGAACTGTATGGATTACAGCCACTGCCAAGGCAATCGATGGAGACGCAGTAAGAGAGGTGGGTTCTGCTCTGCCGGAGCCGCGTGGGGTCGGGGGCGCGGGCGGCGGCACTCGCACCGGGGCTCAGGTGGGCAGGGCCGTGCCCTCCACCCGGCCTTTGGGCTCCTCACTTTCCGGGCCCCGGGGCGCTGCCGAGAGCTCGGTCTTTTCTGTCCTCAGGAGGCGCGGCGAGCCGGGTGAGCCGGGCGTCCTGCGGGCGCTCCGGGCTGAGAGGTGCGGTCCGCACCCACGTTAGCTGTCGAGCTTCTACTTTTGAACTCTTCTCTTTAGGTCTCATTTTTTTTTTTTTCTTCTTAATCTGGCATCCTTTTTTTCTTTTTCCCCTTGTTGTTTTTTTGTCTTTTTCTCTTCTGAGTCCTCTCAACTATCTCCCCTGCAGCTCATTTTTCTCTACCTTCGCCACCCACGTGGTGCGCCCCAAACCCTGTCCCCAGATGGTTTTCGACACGGCCTACCTACAACTGTGTGGGTGTGTGTGTCTGTGCTGTGTCTGGGTGCGAGTGTGGGCCAGAAAGCGCGAGCGAGAGGGCTGGGGAGGGGTACCAAGTCGCTGTGGAGGATCCGCATTTCCAGGAAAAGAGCAATGCTGTCTTCCTCTGGACCCTAAGACGAGGTGGGAGGAAGCACTGAACTTGGTACACTGGGCAGCAATTCGTGCGCAGGTTGTTTTGGGGGGAACGCTCGCGGGCAGAATGATGTTTTGGGGACAGGCCCGACTTTGCCCTCTGCGTTTACTTCCCTCACAAGCAGCTATTTCTGAGGTTCCTGGCCTCGGTGACACTCACGTGTGGCTTTTTAGCCGACCCTCCCTCTCCATCACCTGTGTGCGCTGCCGGAAGGCCAGTGGAAGCCTCCAGAACGGTTTCAGAGAGCTAGCTTCCCCGAAGATTAGTGCGCCCGTGTTTGAGTCCTGCTGCGGCTGCAGCTAATCTAACTTCATTTTAGGGGCTGCTAAACACAGTTAAGTCTCCTGAAGGATTTAAACACAAACCACAACATTCCCACCGCCAACACACACGCTCACCTCGCGCTACTGCCTCGCGGAAGGTGGACAGCGGCTCCCCAGAGCTTATCCATCTTGGTCTAGCAGTTTGGACTTCTGCGCAGTTAGAATTTGGCCTGAAGTTGACAGATGTGGGTTTTTCTGGGATATGAACGTCTCGCTCGACCTGTGATGTGGGTTGTTTCTGACTCTTTTTATGGAACCTCCAGTCCTGCATCCAGATTTTGGAGAGAGCTTTTTGCGCCCTTATTTTTTTTTAAAGCTTTTTAGGACGTCGTTAAGCTGTTCTCACCTACCCGCAGGGCTGAAGGTTGGCCGGCCTGAGGGCAGAGCCCAGGACAGCTGGTCGTGTGCGATTTCCGCCGCCCCCCGTCTCCGCTCTGCAATTGACACCATGGAGCTGTGCTTAAAAAGGACACCCCTTTCTCCAACCCGGGGTTCTCTTACTCTGGGTCTCTCGTTTCTGACATTTCCAAAATGCTTATCTGCACAAGTTTTTCTGAATAAATACATTAGGGAGGAATTTCTTGCCAGAGGCTGTGAAAGTTTGATATTGTTATGTCTTGTAAAAGTCCCCTTCCATCTCCTTCACCTCCCCTTTCCTTTCTCCACCCCAGTATTTTCTTTCCAGGTATCACTTGGTAGAGCTGGCAAGTTTTGATTACACTGTGGTCAAAGTGTTTGGAGAGGTTCCCCCCACCCTCCTCCTTATAAATAGAGGTTGTAGTCTATTTGATTGAAAAGACTAATGTTCACAGAAAGAGCTAAAATCCCTTGCCAAATTCTTGTTTATTAAATGACTTGCTAATTCAGCGATGTCTTTCTGATCCACACTGCTTGTTGGATTGTGGTTGAATGGGGAGGAATCGAGCTTGTTGCTTTAGTAGAACTTAACACATAGGTGCTCTTTGGTGGAGCATGGCTTTACAGCACCCCTGCGGCCAGAAGCGATACTGCATGCTTTTATTTGCAGAGCCATCTCCAAAGTTCTGCCTATGCCTCCTTAAGTATCTCATGCAAAACCTATGTTTCAAAGCTGCTTTAGCAAAATCTCACGGCAATTACTGCTACATCCCCAAGTGCTGACGTTTAGAAACCCAATTCTAAAGTGTGCAACTTTTGCCACTGTAGTAACTTTTGGCAGACAAACCTTTCAATTTAATAAAATTCAAATGCTTTCAAACTACATATAAACTAGTAAGGTTGTAAAGGAAAAAAAAAAAATCAAAGTGTGTATGTGTGTGTGTGTTTCGCTTAACAGATGTCCCTTCCCAAACCTCAAGCTGCTGGCTAAAATAACTTCGGTCCTTAAAAGTGACCACACTATCTGTGCCAACAAAAGGCGTACTGTGTTTTTAATTAAAAGTGGAACTACTTAAAGGGCTGGCTAGACAGTGTAGGGTGATAGTAGCTTTTCTGCTTTGCAGGGAAGCTTAAGGATTGCATTGTAAGAGTATTGAAATGAATAGAGATCTAACTCAGGTTGTGTGAATTGTCCCTCTTCACAGGCTTAAGCTGGTTTTAATTGATCTCATGTCCGCTGATTGATCATACACCAATTGTTGTGCATACCAAACAATTGGCTTTCCCAAAGGAGATTGATTTAAATTAGTTCCTTGGTGAATGCTTGAGTACTAGCCAAATCTTGTCAGTAGTGACACTTGACATGCTGGAGCCTATTGTGGTACCAACATTTCCCCTTTTCCCTTTGTTTTGGATGGTGGCAGTTAAGTATTACTTTCTAGGAAGAAAAGTGATGAGTACCGTAAAAAAAAGGTGCTGTGGCTTAGAAGATCAGTTATTTTCTTGACTTTGTGCTGTGATGTCGGCAGCAGTGATATCAGGATTGGTTAGGCTAATGCCTGGGATCTGATTCTTTTCCTTTTTTTCATATTCCATCTGCAAATAATCAAACCTTCACTGTGGAGCATTCTCAGAACTCCTTTGGCATTATGTTTAGTCTGCTCTATGATCTCAGATGCTCTATAATATCATTTTCTTAATGAAATAAAATTCTTGGCAGAGATCAGATAATTTAGTCAGTTAAAATCAATTGCATCCAGTCTAGAATAGACAGCAAATATATCATTTAACTCTATGCTTTATTTCAAAATATGGCCAGAGGATTAGAGATTAGAATATCAGATAAAACTTCTTAAGGGGAGACCATCATAAACAACACTAGCCACCTACGGGTCTTTTGTCTGCTTATTTAGAAAACAAAACCAGACAATAGAAATGCATTTGATAGTGACTACTGGGGCCTGGCAGCAATATATTGGAAAGTAAGGCACAAACACAACAGTGTGAATGGATTTCTTATAGAGGGGAGACACATGCCAATGTTTTGGAAAGCTGATTGACAACTCGTATTTTGTCTGCGTGGTAACAGTCATAACTCCTTTGCCCTCTCACTCTCCAGTCCCTTTTGAAAACATAGTCATTGTTAGCTACTGTTAACCCCTATAGCCTAAATCTCTGTCTTGGGCCCTCTTATGATTTATTTGCATGGTAAACTGGGTTATTCAATTTGTTTTATTTGGGGGGTTGGTTGTAAGTCACATTTCAGGGTGAATTACTGAAAAGTGGATAGACATCATGACTTTATTATGGTATTCCTAGGATTTCTTGAGTTTAGTATGTAGTGATTTCATTTTATATATCTTTGTTCTATTCATATGCCCGGTCACAAATTTACCAGGGATTTATGAAAACTTGTTCATGAAACTCTTAAAAGCAGCAAGGCTCCCAGACATGTAATTGTGTTTCTGATGGTAGGGGGCGCGGTGTGACAAGTGTTTCCTGCTGTAGCCTTTTCCCTACTGAAGCTTCAGCTTCTCCCTCCATAACCGCTCATTTTCCTATGATTAGACTTGGCTTCTTCCATGAAACAAATGTTTATCACAAATATTGTGGTATGTTTCTGGCAACTTTTGTTTAAAAAAAAAAAAGACTCATGTTTTCTCTTAAAACTTGTAGCGCTGAATTAATTTGTATTTTTAAAAATTGAATGAAAAGATGTGGAGATATTTACAAGTTTCACAAGTACTTTTAATGATAGCTTATTTCTCACAGTATTCTTTGAAAATAAAAATGGCACATGGAACATATTAACCTACTCTTAAAAGCTTCAAAATACATTTTGTATGCTTGCTTTTTTAAGTTCGGGTGTTTCAGAAAAGCTCAGTGTGATGTTTAACTTTGTAGCATAAATACATTCTTTCTTTTCTTCTTTTGTTAATGGGCTTTTCTTTCAACATAATTCTGAGTTTTTCTGGCTAGTATCTTACCAATGCACAGAGTTAGAAAGTTGTCATGTCCCAACCAACATCTTACTCTGCTCCTGAAATTTGGAAGTGATTAAGAATAGGTGACATTTCGTCAGGCCTCCACTTAATTCTGGCTTCGTTAACTGTTTATAAATTCAGCTTGGGTAGAATCCAATGTTTGCAGAAATCACAAGTTGGAAATGACACTTCTAATTTCTTAATGAACAGCCACCTCTTGATTTATTCAGAGACTAACTGGCCAGTTTATAGATTATCCCGGCCATTTTTTACTCCTTTTCTCCCAACTGACTGCCGTCTGAACCATTAACCCCCCCACCCCCACCCCCCGGCTCCCCCGGAAATAAGCACTCTTACACCTCCCAAGTTCAGGAAATAGATGACAGACAAATCACTCGACATAATACTGCAGAACCACCCTGCTAAAAGGAGATAGTAAGCTCAAAATTTTCTTTTTTCAAAATGTGATGTTCATTCCCCTCCCCTTCCATTATCTGCCACAATCAAGGATTGACCATTAGATAAAGAGTGTTGCATGTCATATTTTTTGTAAGCTTTCACATTTTGAGCTGGAATGCATATGGAAGGCACTAATTAATAAAGTACATAAATAATATATAACCATATATGATAGGGAAGGCATATCTATTACATGCTTATACATGTGTATATATGTAGGTGTGTGTGGAGGGGGGACAGTATGACCATGGATGGTTGGCTTTTTGTAACTAAAAAGGACTTTTACTCACCTTTCCCATTTTTCATCTTGTTCTCAGGAGCAGGACAGGGGTCAGAGGAAAGCTGTAGAAGAGGGGTTGAGGACTAGGCGAGGGAATGGGTAACGACACAGTGTTTTTATCTTTCTAAGGCCCACCCCTCACCTGTTCTCTCCTCTAGGACCTTTCTGTATGAGTCACCCTCTTTTTAAGCATGCTGCTATCCCTCTTGTCTTGAAATTTCCTTCTTTCTCTTATTTCTTTCCAATCTTTTGCTTCACTTCAACCCTTCTCTTGTCTTGCCTTACGATCCTCTTTCATTCACTCACTCTTCAATCTGTCAGAACCTGGCTTCTCCCTCTGTTTTCAGGGAAGGATTTTCTTAGTGGTCATCCATGCTCAATACTCACCTCAACGCCAACCCCGCCTATGTCGTTCCGCTCCTCCCATCACTAAGATGATCACTCCTCTCCAAGGTTTTGTTTTGTTTTGTTTTCTTAGTGACACTGTGCTTTAGCTTTGCCTCCCATTTTCTGTGCATTTTTCTTCTTTGGTTTCCTCATTCAGAGTCGGAATAGGCTGGTATTTCCTTACTTTTCTTCTTTTCCTTGGAGGATTTTATCCATTCCTGTATGCTCAGCTGCTTTTTCCACGTAAAGTCCTTCAACTCTATCCCCCATTTTTTTGAGCTTCAGGTTATATTACTCTCTGATTTTCCAGCTACTGCCATATGAATAGATACTTCATGCACCCTCGTGTGTAGATAGATACTCCATTCCATGCACACAACTTGACAACTCATTCTCTCCTCTATGCTCTTCCCAAATATGTTCCTCCAGTTGTGTTCCTTTTTCCTGTTCATGTGTGTGAAGGCTGGAAGCCTCACTACAGTCTTTGACTTTCCTGTTGTCTCTATTATGGTTCATTCAGTCTTAGTGGGTATTAGAAATGTTGTTTATGTCTACCCCATACTTTCCATTCCCAAAGATATTTCCTAGTCCAGATCCTCACTCACTCATCTTTCATCATCGACTTCTTCCTCATTCCATCCTTTACAATGCTTCCACATTGAATTTTTCTCAATGTGATCCACAAATTTGAGCATGTTACTTCTTTGCTAATAAACCTCGAACCTCCCAGATCTCCATATTGACTTAAGAATAAGTTCCAGCTTCTTTCACTTTACATTCAAGGGCACTCCACCATCTGACCACAGCCTTTTTCTAACCTTCCACCACCATGAAAGCCCTGCACGCTCCAGCTATACTGAATTATTTCGTTTTCAGCCATACCATCGTGTTTTCATGCTTTCGTGTTGTGCATGCGGTGGTGCCCAGCTAAATAAAATGTCACTGCCTCTGTGAAGCCTTCCTGGAGTTTTCCCTAAAAGCTTGCTTAGCTTTTCATGCTACTCCTAAAGGACTCTCATTTTACCTTTATTCTGGTTACTTTGCCATATGTGTCATCTTTACTATATATTAAGCGCCTGTAGGGCAGAACTTGGGCACATTCACCTTAATAGTCCTTAAACCAGGCCAGATAGAGTGCTTCCTCCACAAGTTGTGCCTGAACAAAAAAGTCATTGAGCTTTTGTTGTTTGCTCTTAAAATAATGCTAGTGACTTAATGAGAAATGTTTTTCTTTTCTTTTTTTTCCCCCAGCTTTCAACTTTTTATTTTGTATTGGGTATAGCCGGTTAACAATGTTGTGATAGTTTCAGGTGAACAATGAAGGGACTCAGCCTTACGTATATACGTATATACGTGTCCATTCTCCCCAAGCCCACACCATCCAGGTTGCCACATGACATTGAGCAGAGTTACCTATGTTTTACAGTAGGTCCTTGTTGGTTATCCATTTAAAGTATAGCAGTGTGTACATGTCCATCCCAGACTCCCTACCTGTCCCTTTCCCCCAGAAACTGTAAGTTCGTTCTCTAAGTCTGTGAATCTCTTTTTTTGTTTTATAAGTTTATTTGTGTCATGTCTTCTTAGATTCCATGTATGAGGGATTTCATACAATTTATCTGCTCCTCTGTCTGACTTTTTTTCACTCAGTATGACAATCTCTAGTTCCATCCACATTGCTGCAAACAGCATTAGAAATGTTTTTCTTTTAAATTCAAAGTTCTTTGCACATAGCTGAAGTTTGAATGAATAATTAGATAATAGATACAATTTCATTATTTACTATTCTTCTTTAGAGTTTAAAGACAAGCAATGCTGACATATAAAAGCATCCCCAGCCTAGCCTTATTCTGAAGTCTCTGACAGTCTTCAGCATTTCACAGAATACACTAGTGCCCTTGTGTGTTTTCCTATACCTGTTTATTATTTGAATGATAGAGGATGAGTTGGGGCAGGGGAGGGGAAACTGGGAGTAACCTGTATCTAAAAATACTTCTAGAAAAACAAACAAACAAAAAAAACCAAAAAAATGAAAAATAAAATAAAAGCACTTCTAAAGAAAGGGCCAAAAGGGGTTTTCAGTTCCAAACTCTTTGTCTATATGAATACTTATTTAGACCAAAAAGAAAGTAGTTTTTATCTTCTTAAAAGGCAATCATATTAATAACATAAATTAGTGCAGGCAGACATTCAATCTTCTATTTATGACTTTAGAATAATATAGCTATGTAGACTAACCCTGTGAGAGACAGAGATGTGTGTGTGTGTATTACAACAAGTTTGGTGTAGATGTGGATAGACTACATAGTTTTCGTCCAGTGCCTACCAGGAGATCAGACATTTTGCTGCCCTTTGAAGGAAGTGAGACTGGCTTAACTAATGAAGAAGCTGAGGTGCTTACTGAAATGTGTGTTATTAAAAAAAACTAACAGTTAAGTGGAAGAGAGCTAGAACTAGAATCCAGCCCTCCTGAACTCACTGACTTTTCCTGAACAAAGTACACTTTTAACATAAGCGTTCATTTTAAAAGAAGGAATCACCTTTGAAGTCATTCAAATGTCCTTTGGACCCAGAGTTTCACTGAGCTTCGGAACTTGCTGCAACTCAATAATACTACTAACATAACTGGTTAAGGAGCTTAAGGCTAATAACTGAGTTTTAGGACCGTAAAAGACCCTGATGCTGGGAAAGATTGAAAGCAGGAGGAGAAGGGGACAACAGAGGATGAGATGGTTGGATGGCATCACTGATTCAATGGACATGAGTTTGAGCAAGCTCTGGGAGATAGTGAAGGACAGGGAGGCCTGGTGTGCTGCAGTCCATGGGGTCACAGAGTTGTACACGACTGAGCAACTGAACTGACTGAAGATCGGAGTGTGATCTGGTAAAAGCTTGCATGCTTGTGTTGCTAATTTTTTAAATCATCATTCTTGAATATGAATTACAGGAACTTTAATTTCGGGTACTCCAGTAGCCAGAACAATTATGTGTGTGTCTCTGAGGGTGTGCTTGTACACAATATGTGCTTGTACACAATAAGTACTTGTATATCAATATGTGTGTTGTAGGGGTGTGTGTGTGTGTATGTATATGTATATTTACACATACACATTTATATCATGAAACCATCATATGATCAGAATAGCCAATCAAGGTTAGAGAAAAGCTAGTAAGTATTATTTTTACTCTTAAAATATCAAGAAACTATAATTATAGGTAGTTCTTCACCTTATCTAGTCATTTTGGGGAAAACCTTTACAGTTTACCTAAAGCCATTTGACTTTTTTCATCACCTGCTGAAAGATACTAAAAGCACTTATAAAACAACTGGCTCTGCACATTTCTTTTGAAAATAGCTTCTTAACTTGGGGTCCGGAGATGCGGCCAGGGATTTTGTGATTCTCCTGAAATTAGAATCAAAGTATTTTCTTTCTTTCTTTTTTGAGTGTAGAGATTCTAGAGTTTTCACTGCAGTCTTAAAGTGGCCATGGTTTATCTTTCCTTAAAGAAGTTAAGAAGCATTGGTTAAAGAAATAGAAGGTGGACCATATAAATGAGCATGATGCCAGTTGGCTGCTTAAAATTGACATAGACATTTGTTTCCTAAAAGTTTATTTTCAGTGTGTGGGTTTCCAGCCATTTGCCATGTGTGTACTTCATGATATGAGGACACATTGGGAACACTACCTCAAGACTTATTTCAGTAAGTAATTACTTGGCTAATAATCCCTTTCTCAAAAGCAATAGTTGTTATATTGTCTCTATTCCCGAAAAAGTTTATAAAAGTACAAAATAAACAAAATAAGGGGCTCTGTTAAAACTTCTCGTATGGTCTAATTTTTATCTCGTTAACTAAACAGTAACATAAAGTTTTAGAAATTAGTGTTGCAATTTTCCAGCTGACGGTGTGCAGTGCTGGCATTGATGGGATTTGTCTATATCACGCTGCCAGTTCACAGACCGGTCAGAGCCAGGCAGAGCACTCTTCACTTCTGACCAAGCGTGCTTCAACTAACTAGATTTTTGCTGCTGGGTCGCCACACTTAGAATTTTCCTACTCTGACGGCCTTAGTCTCTCACCTATCGGCGGCTTCAGCGATCCAACCAGCCACCAGCTTTTAAAACAGACCGATAGAGGGCGCACTTTGCATTCTTTTCCTCATGCTTTGTTCTAGGAAGTTCTGTAGGTTTTGTGCTTGTCTTGCTCTGTCCAGTAGGTTCAGGTGGCAAACCTGTTCTACAATTTCCAGCAAGACCGATATTGTGAATAGTTTGACTTCCTCATGGAGAGGAAGGGAAAAAGAATCATAAAGAGAGCTTTCAGTTTTATTGAAATGTCTGGTTTTGGTCCCTAGACTCCTTTTGACAAGACCTTCTCACCAAAAGGCAAACTTAACCAACCTCACAATTTTAATAACTGTGAGGCAGATATTAAGCCTAGAGATTGTGTTAACCTGGAAGTGCATTACAGCTTCTGTAGTCACTTTGGAAAACATTAATTTTTCTTTTTTAAAAAGGTTTTCCATAAACTACATGCCTAAAAGTGTAAGCAGTTGGTAAAATCTGGAGTTGACCAAACAACTTCAAGTTAATACTTCCCATTTGTCTGTCAAATTCTGTAATCTTTATGTAGATACCCATTTCATTCAACAGATCTCTCACATTGTAACCCTTTGAAAATGGTAAAAATTGTCCGATCTTATCTTGAAAATCCAAAGTTTAATTTTTTTTTAGGTTCTCTTTCCCCTTCATGTAATAAAGTCTGATAGAGAACTTAATTCTGTCCCCTTGTGGTTGATCACCTTCCATTTTGTATTCTGATGCCTTTTTCTTGCAGTCAAAAGCTAGCTTTTGAAATTCCCTGGCAGTCCAGGGAATTGTTAGGGCTAGGAGAGGGCTAGGAGACTAATTTGAAAAACCAAATGTTGTTTGATAGTGGACAGCGGTGGTTCCCAGAAGCGTGATTAGTGGGTTGAGGTTAGTTTGGCTGCGGAGCGTGGGCAGCTATTCACACCACTCCCAGTGGTCAGTAAGTCATGTAGTGACTGATGTGATTCTTGACCGAATCTGTCAATTATGAAAGATTTCTCTGTCCCCTCTTTAAATAATACTATCCTGAAAATTGATCTAGGGCTTAGCAATTGTCCCTTGAAAATTGTTCAAAGTTATGAATTTTGTGCAGTTTAATTGTTCTTATGGGAGAAGTGAAAGTAACTAGTTCTTCGCAGCTGCTGTGAGTGATCTCAACATGATTTTGACTCAAAAGTGACTCAACGTGAATAATAACTGTTCTAAAGGTTTTGGCAAGCTTGGAGTCGTTATCTTTTGTTGTTGTTGTTGAATTCTGAGGGCGTTTTGAAGAAATGGGAGAGCCTGGACCTAGAGAGAGGAGGAAAGGGCAGAAATAGGATCAGTCCTTTCCAAGACTTAAAGCGTGTCTTGTGGAGGCTATACCAGAGCCTTCCTGCAAAATGTGTTTCACTCCATTACCACTCTGTCAAATGTAATTTAAATAAAAGGATCTGATTTGTTCTTTTAGGATTCAGGCAAAATGAAGGAGGCTCACAGGGAGGAAGAGTATGGCTTATATTTAAGAAACTATCCATTCATGTAAAAGACCCCTTCTTGATGCCCTGAATCATTGGAAATTGCCCCTCTCCAACAGTAGAGCATCTCTCTTGAGAGTGTCGCAAAAGCAGTGGCTGTACTGAGTGTGGAGAAAGGTTGGAGGGCCACTCGCACTGTAAGAGCCATGATGAGCACACTTGGAATGCATCTGACGTCCAAGAGGTGTGTAAATAGAAATTCGTGCTGGCAATTATTTGGACTCAAATTATTGTAAGACCTAACTGTGTCCTTCCTAAATAGAGGATACTAAACAAAATTCTTTAGATTCTGCATATCATGCCTCTGAGTTACTATTCTAAGTTTCAGTGATAAGTATCGTACACATTGAAGTTTAATCTGAATTCTCAAAAAGCAAAAGATATTTCTCAATTCATACATGACCATGATGTCAGTTTTGAGAACATTTCATTGTAAGAAAGTCAGATTTCAATGCAGTTATAACCAGCATGGGTTATGCCATACAAATACTTTGCTTTCTTTAATGGGGTGACTAGACTGGAAGATAAAGAAGCATTTGACAAAAAATTCATTAATCATATTACTTGGCACTTATGAAAGCATAACAGGCTTAAAAATTCTTTTGGAACACAGAAATGCATGCATATTATGCAATATTAAGGTTATGTTACTTACTTGAATTACATTTGACAGAGTGGTGAGTAATGGATTGATACACACTCTGGTACAATAAAGGACCTCTCTTCAGTCTTTTTTGGAACAATATTTTCATAATGATTTGGTTGAATACAGATGGCATGCCAACCACAGTTTTGCATAATATGAAGTTGAAGAGGACATTAAATGTTGGTTGGTTACAAAAAGATCCTAATGGCTGGGAATAATAGCAGGAAGAACTTATGAATAAAATCTTTTTTTTTTTTAATTCGTTAATTTGGCTGCATCAGGTCTCAGTTGTGGTACTTGAGATCTTCAGTTTTTAGTTGTGGCATGCAGGACCTCAACTTAGGTTCAGCAGGTGGGATCGAGTTCCCTGAGCAGGAGATTGAATCTGGGCCCCCTGCCTTGAGAGCAGAGTCTTAGCCACTGGACCACCAAGGGAGTCCCTGAATGAAATCTTAACAGGAAAAATACAGAGTTTAGATCTTAAGTTGAAGAAACCAACTATGGTTTGTTGGATGAGATGTTGGAGAGACGGGGTTATCATTTATTTTTGACTCATCCTGAGGTGACAATGGGATATAGTAATGATATAGTTGCAAAAACGAGTTGGTTGCATTAAGAGAAATGTTCACCCAGACTAAAGAATGAGGTAATTGAAGGTCCTCAGCCCACACCAGTGTCCTTCTCTAGATGCCACTACTTTCAGAATTGGCAGCACACATTATAATACTGCATCGATTTCCTAGGGCTCCTGTAGCAAAGTACCACAAACTAGGTAACGTAAAAAGCAAAAATTGATTTTCTTACAGCTCTAGAAGCTAGAAGCACGGTATTAAGGTGTCAGCAGGTCTATGCCCACTTTGAGACTATAGGGGAGGACGCCTTCCTTGCCTCTTCTAGCTTCTGGGAGTCTTAGATATTCCTTAGTCTGCGGCAGCCTGACTTCAATCTCTTCCTTCATCTTCACAAGGCTGTCATCCCTTTGTGTTTGGTTTCTCATCTCTTCTTACAACAATACCATTTATGTTGGAGGATACCCCATATTCTCTTAATTACAGCTGCAAAGATAATATTTCAAAATAAACTCACATTCATCGGTACTGAGGTATATGACTTCAGCATATATTTCGGAGAGTACCACTCAACCAATAGGTCCTAAACTGTGTCAGACCTTTTAGGTTCTTTAAATCCTCATTTTCAAAACTCTGAAATAAGTATTATTATTAATTATACCATAACAATAGTATTAAAAGATAAATATTGGCAATAGAAGTATAATATTAATAACTAGAGTTTAGACCACTGTATGTAGACTGTGTACTACCTATAAAGCATGATATTAATGACACCTCTGGACTTGTGCACAAAGTGGCCTTGGGTGTGGGGATGCTTTAGACATAGTTTATAAGTGTATAGGTTTTGAAATAGGACCTGCAAATTCCTTTTTGCTGCTAAAATTCCATGAAATTGCATGAATCCATCTGAATGTGTTGATTTACATTTTCAAATAAATACATGAATCAAATTGACTTTTTGTTTAGCTAAAACTGAGAAGGAAAGTGAAAGTGAAGTCGCTCAGTCGTGTCTGACTCTTTGTGACCCCATGGACTGTAGCCTACCAGGCTCCTCCGTCCATGGGATTCTCCAGGCAAGAACACTGGAGTGGCTTGCCATTTCCTTCTCCAGGGGATCTTCCTGACACAGGGATCAAACCCAGGTCTCCTGCATTGCACACAGATGCTTTTCCCTCTGAGCCACCAGGGAAGCAAAAAAAAAAACCCTGAGAATTCTCTTCAACTGCCTTCTTTTTGAAGTTTACAGAACTCCAGGAGCTGTTAGTCTCCTTTATGAAGTTATGTTTTTAATTACTGAAATATCAACATGGTCAACGTGCTTCTGGTGTTAGAGGTATCTTAAATTAGTTCCCTCTGATTTTGAGTAGTATCTGATATTGGCACTACCTGGGAGCTTCCCAGGTGGTGCTAGTGATAAAGAATTTGCCTGCCAATGCAGGAGACACAAGAGATGAGGGTTCAGTCTCTGGGTCGGGAAGATCCCCTGAAACAGGAAGTGGCAATCACTCCAGTATTCTTGCCTGAGAAATCCCATGGACAGAGGAGCCTGGTAAGTTACAGTCCATGGAGCTGCAGAGTGGGACATGACTGAGCACACACATGGGAGCTGGGTCTGTTCACAACTGTGTGCTCTATATAAAGGGCTAGGAAGGACATACTTAAATGTTCTCATGTTTTGAATGTGGTAAGTTTTAAACATATGCAAAAGCAGAGAGGGTGGCATAATGACTGCTTGTCACCCAGATTGAACAAATATTGAGATTTCATCACACTGGTTTCATCTATTCTGTATATCCTTAAGTTTTTATTGCTCTATGTTATAAAGCAAATCTTAGCTACTACACCATTTTACCTTATTTCTGATTGCATTTCTTACAAATAAGAACATTTTCTTAGCAAACCATGATGTTATTAACATACTTGACTAAATTTCTTACTCTTTGGTAACACCTCATAATCAATATGTCATCAAGCTTCAGCAGTTGCCTCAACAATGTCTTATACAGCTGATCTGCATGAATCAGCACTGACAGAACACCCACTCCCTGGACTTGGTATGTTCCTCAAGTTCCTTTGATTCTAGAGCAGTACTTTCTTCCCACTCAGTTTTCCATATCACTGACTTATTGAAAAGATCAGATCTGTTTTCTACAGAATGTCTGACATTTCGGATTTTTCCTTTCGCTCCCTTGTGGGGATAATTTGACATCCTCTATCTGCCATGTTTTTGTAATCTAGAAGCTCTCCCTGAAGGTTTAATTACAGTCAGGCTCAACTCTTTTGACTAGAATGCTTGCAGCTGCTGCTGTGGACTTCATATTATAATGTGTCAGGAAGCACACACATCCCATTCTTAGTGATGCTAAGGTTAGCCAGCAGGTTCATGTGGTAACAGCCTGATTCTTCCATACTGAGGTTCCTATTAACTTTTCATGTAATAGTTTCTCCCATTGATCTTTGTCTGAATCATCAATTACTTTAGGGGTTGTAAAATAGCTTTTTTGTTTGTTTTCTAACTTTATTCCTTCCACAATTATTACGTGAAATTCAATAAAAAAGAACTGTTCCTTTTCAACCATAGTTATTTTGTTAACTATGAGAGTTCTTAGAGCAGACAGTACTTAATTCTTCCTCTTTAATTGCAGAGTAATGTTCGAAGTAAGGAGTTGATACATGTTTGGCTGGCCAGTGGGTCAGCTTTGATTTTTTTCTAGCCGTGGCCTGTCAGATGGGGGAGGTGAAGTCTTCCAGTAGTTTCTGCTTACTGAAACATTAGTGCTGGATGACATCAAAAGAAAAAAAAAAAAGCACCTCTTTTTTGGCTTCTGCTAACAGAAATGAAATGCAAGCCTTCTGAAAACCTGAATTCGATTAGACATCTCCTGATAATGTTCTCTGTTAACAGCTTTCAGAGAAGGTACTGAGTGAACATACAGTAGTCAGCCTCGTGTAATCTGACGCTCATTGGGTAGAAAAACAGTACTTTGTGCTACTTAAACACTTGCTGGAAGGCTTAGGGAGGGGAGGAAGGAAAGTATTTGAGGAGATCAACTGGATATTGTAGAATAGAAGTAATGTCACCTGAGAAGGATTAAAGTTTCCTCAAAGGTTGACCTGAATGGCTGCATGCCTTAGAATGGGCGCCCCACGCCGCTCGGCGGCTGAGGTTTAGCTGTGCAGTCTTTAACTTGAAGGTATGTGAAGGAAGGACCTAGAGATTGTCTTCAGCACTTAAGTGGCAGTAAAAGTTGTAGGAAAACAATTCCTTCTACTTATTAGCTGCGGCTAGTTCTTGCTGATTACAGAAATCTTTCCTTTAGCCATTTAAAAACCTAGGTTGTTGCTACTAATTAAGTTACTATTGGTATCATTTTTGTATTACCTGTTGAAAAATACTATAATATCTACATTTCATAATTGAAAATTGAAGATTTACTCCCACAAATGTCTATTGGGAAGAGTAGATAAGAGCATGCTAAAAAGTTTTTTTTGAATATAAATGTAAACACATTTAGAGCGTGGCTTGCAAAACAACTTGGTAGGTATGCGGTTTTCTTAGAAGTAAAGTGCCTTCACAGTGTTAGGAGAGCAGAAAGTATTGTGAGCTAAAGAAATCGGTTATAGTGCAAGACAGGGAAACAGAACTGGCAAGGTACCTCACTTCAATCTGTGTAAAGTAGGAACAAATGAGCTATATCCACTAATTAGGGCTAGTAGTTCATGTCCCATTTTCTTCATTTAGATTTGCAATTTATTTTGGTACTAAATCCCCATCTTGTTGAGATATTTAAGTGTTTTGTCTTGGGAGCAAGTGGTAAAGACTTTATACTATGTTCATGAAAGTCATTCATTTAAAAACCACTAGCTGCAGAGTTTATTATGGATATAATTCTAACATTAATTTATTGATGGAAATATGGAAAATAGAGAATAAAACAATAAGGAGAACAAAGCTACCAGTCATCTTTCCACTTAGCAGTAATCACTGTTAACATTTTGATTTTTCTCCTTCCAGATATTTCCTCACCTTGTACGTAAATAAAAGGTTTTCAAATTTAATACATCATCAAGTACACAGTCATAATTATTTTAATGATATAATGTTTACTTCATAAGTCATCGTTCATAATGACATTTTATTTATTTTTAAATTATTTTAACTGGAGGGTAATTACAATATTATGGTGGTTTTGCCTTACATTGACATGAACCAGCCACAGGTGTACATGTGTCCCCCATCCTGAACTCGCCTCCCACCTTCCTCCCCACCCATCCCTCTGGGTTGTCCCAGAGAATCGGCTTTGGGTGCCCTGATTCACACATTGAACTTTCACTGGTCATCTGTTTTACATATGGTAATATACATGTTTCAATGCTATTCCATCATGACATTTCAAAATACATTTCCTTATAAGTAGACAGTTAAACAGCTTAATGTAAAGTTTTCTGTGTTAGTAATGCTACTGTGAACATCCTTGTACATCTTTTTCCGCATCTTTTTTCCTTAGGAATCATTCACAGAACGAGATACAACAATTCTTTAGTATTATATTTATTGAGCACTTACTACTTGCCAGTCACAGATCTTCGTGCTACATGTTATCTTATTTAATCTTCAAATGACCTTGTGGGGTAGGCTCTATTTTTCTCTCCATTTTACAAAGGAAAGGTTGGAGGCACAGGGGAGTAAATATTTGCCCAAAGTTACAGCACTCACTGATAGAGCTGGCATCAGTCTAGGCATTTTGATTTAGCCATGCCCTTAACCACAAGACGGAAGGTAAAGCTTGTGATCTTATTGCCAGTTGTTCTCCAGGATATGGTACTGATTCTTATTCTGCAGACGGGGGATGGTGTGCATCCACCTTGAGCCTCTGATATTCTATTTTTAAAAAATCATCTTGTTGGCAATACTGTAAAGCAATTATCCCTCAATTAAAAAATAATTTAAAAAAATCTTGTTGGATTACTCCTCCAACTGAGAATAGGAAGAAATATCTCCCTTACTCTCAAGAAGCTCACTGTTTAAAATAGACAACATGTTTTCTCTCATTCCCCTTGGCTTCATATAACATTAATATCCACTTAGTTGTATAAACTTTTTTTTTTCTCAGCAATACTTATGATTTCTTTCCCCCTCTCCAGTATATTTGAATTCTCCTTCTATGTCTTTTGTTGCTTGTTAGACCCTCTCTCTTGTTACGTCACTTGCTATCACCATCTCTCCTGAACCACATGGGTATCCTTCCAGTTCCTCTCCCAGTGATCCATTCTCCACAGGCCATCAGAGTACTTGCTTGTAAAACAAAAGTCAGAGCGTCTGATTCTGCCATAGAAATGCTTCCGTGCATTTTTCTGTTGTGTTTGAAATAAAGCCCAAACTCTTGACTCAGCCTGAAAGTCTATGTGTGACCTGGTCACGTTTCATTTCTCCAGCTCTCCGTTTGTTAGCTTGGTCCTGTCAGACTCTTCCTGTTTCTCAGACACCGTCAACTGGTTCCTGACTCAGGACCTTGCATTTGCTGCGTACTCGAACAAGTTCTTTTCTCATCTTCTTCATGACAAATTCCTGTCCAGTAATCTTCTAAAGCAGCGCAGTTCTCTAGCTCTGTTTTCTGCAGTTAAGCCATCAGGGCCAGGATACAGGGAGGCAAGAGGGGCGTCCACAACATAGATGTAAAGAGTGTACTCGCCCGAGCCTGAGAGAGAGCGACTCTCAGCATCTCCTCTGTCAGAGCCTCACTCACCTCACCCGAGTCCCAGCCCTACTCTGATATCAGCTATTTATTTCTTAAACACAGTAGAATTTTCTTTGCTCCTGTGGCAACGAACACTCCACATTCATCATTTCTGTTTCTTTTGCCTCTTGGGCCTTAGTAGCTAGACTGTTTTCCAGCCTCCTTTGGAGTTGGGTGTGGCCGAGGCCTCAGTTTGTCCTGGAAAATGAGCAGAAGGGATATTCTTCCTGCGTCTGTACTTGTCCCACAAGCCTCCTGCCGGAGGGGCTCTCTTTCATCTCGAGTTGGCCAGCTTGGTGCAGAGGACACAGCCCCCTTCTCTGAGCCCCAGGGGATGGCAGGACCACCAGGTGCATGGAGCTTAGGTCCTTGAGTGACCCCCTGGCAGTGTCTCTACTGCACACCTGCACCCGACCCCGTGTCAGCAAGAAACAAACTCCTTTTGTGTTAAAGCCACGAGACTCTGACGTTTGACACAACGTGGTTGGATCTGGAGGGTATTATGCTAAGTGAAATAATCAGCCAGAGACGAAGACTGCCTGGTAGCAGTTACATGTGGAATCAAAAGAAGAGAACGTCAGGTTCATAGAAACAGTACAAAAGTGGATGCCAGGGGCTGAGGGGTGGGGGAGATAAGGAGAGGTTGGTAAAGGGTTCAAACTTTGGGCTACAAGATGAATCAGACCTAGAGGGCTGGGATGGGGAGGGGATGGGGAAGGGATATCTGCCTAATTATGGATGATTTAAGTTATACTGCAGAAGCCAACACAGCATTGTCAAAAATTTTTTAAAAAGAACTAAATATGAAAAAAAAGATGAAGATGTTCTAAGGGCATAATGTGTAATGTGACTATGGTTGGTAACACAGTACTCTTTTACTGAGATTTAGAATTTAAATAGTCTCACCAAAAAAAAAAAAAAAAAGTAAATGTGAGATGTGTAAATTATATGTGTTAATTAACTTGATTGGGGGAATCCTTTCACACTGTATACATATATCATCACATTGTATACTTTATATTACAAATTTGTCAATTATACTTTAAGCTGGAAAAAAAAAAACAAAAAAAGAGGGGCGGCTAGCATTTCTTGCCTTAACTGATGTGCGCTCCTTTACTCACACCAGAGCTTTTGAAGCATACGCTCCAAATTGTGGTGACTTTGTTCATGTTGTATCAGTAGTAGCCAGTACAGTGCTTAGGCTGTATTGAAGAAATGTCTTTTGAACAAATAAATGCAGGCTATCAATAGCCGTATACAAGAAATTCAGGACAGAATGCTGAAAGAATACAGATAGGAAACATCTGGGTTCACAGGGGAAGGAATGGATGATGCTCTAGGAAAAGATCTCATGGACTCTTAAACATAAGATTCACTATTTATAAAGTGGTCCTTATATTTCTTAGTCATAGGGTTTTTGGAAACTTACATGTACAGCACAATGAGTTCACATAAAAAGTATAAAATTTAATAACAGCTTACTATATCTAATCATTTTTACATAACATATAATTTTTATGTACTACATAATTTATGTAATTTTTATATAATTTCATTTAATATAACTGGAAAATATTGAAAATTTCTTGTCTTTATTTCTTACTGATTATACCTGATGGCTCAGATGGTAAAGAATCTGCCTGCAATGAAGGAGACCTGGGTTTGATCCATGGGTAAGGATGATCCCTGGAGAAGGGATTGACTAGGCACTCCAATATTCGTGCCTGGAAAATCCCATGGACAGAGAAGCCTGGCAGGATACAGTCCATGGGGTCACAGAGAGTCAGGCATGACTGAGCAGCTAACACTTTGACTTTTCATGCCCAATATATATTTGAACTTTTGAGAATTTAATGCAACAGAGAAGGAATGTCTGCTTTTATTACTGATGCAGGGAAATTCCTTGATGTTAAAGGTTCAGTAGATTATTTTGCTTGCCTTGGGACATAAACATCAGTTTAGGGTTAGGATCTGGTGGCATTCCTTGCAGAAATGTCTATAGGTTCTAGGGAAAAGGCATTGTGTTGCACTGTACTGTTGATAATGGGAAGGACTTTTGGTCAAGATTAAGGGTTTCTTTAAACCCTTTTAAGAAGAGAATGTGTTTTTATTTTCTGGGAAGTCTTGAGATTGTGGATGTGAAGGAGGACAGGGAAGAGGAGAGTGATGATCGCTGCTAATGAAGTTTCCAGGCAGGCAGTGGGGATAGGAGGAGTTTTGTACCACTTGCTGTGGACACCTTTCCGCCGAGAAGCCCACCCTGTGAGCCCCCGAGAACAGCATAAACCAATGGCAGTAGATGGCTCAGGATTTGTGATCTGTTAGAAGATTCTGCTATAAGGCTCTATACCAGAGTTAAGACCATTGTTTCATTGCTAAGAAGTCATGCCTGACTCTTGTGACGTCATGGACTATAGTCTGCCAGGCTTCTTGGTCTATGGGATTCTCCAGGCAAGAATACTGGAGTGGGTTGCCATTTCCTTCTCCAGGGGATCTTCCCAACCCAGGGATTGAATCTGTCTGCATTGCAGGCAAATCCTTTACTGCTGAGCCACTGGGGAAGCCCCTAATTAAGACTAGGCTATACAAAATCTGAGGCCTTTATTCTTACTTTCATTCTAAAGTCACTGGTAAGTCACACTCTGGTGGGAATGGCTGTGAAGGGCTGTCTGCCCTACCTGAATTAGCCCTGACAAGTAACTCTTCACTAGCTCTGCCACAAACTCTCTCTGTGTGTAAGAGACAGACCTTCAATTTACCTTTTGACCAGACATCCTGCCTATTTAACATACAAGATTTAGACTAAATAGTCCCCAGAATCTTTTCAACAATAAAATTCATTTTTTCTATTCTTCCTTTGGTCCAAATTTTTGCATCTGCAGTTCTTCCATTTCTTAATTACCTTGTAACATCAATCATAGTATTTCATGTCTCTCTACCTCAGTATTGCTGTTTGTAAAGAGGAGGAAATAGTAGTTACCTCGCTGATGATTTTGTTGTAAGAATTAGAGGGTCCATGCCGAGCCTTGGAGAAGAGCCTGGCACTAAGCAATGACCCCTTGCTGCTGCTGGTTGCGTTTCCTCCTTGCTTCCTCAGCGTGTCTTTGCTCATATTTGCTCCCCTCCTACGTCTCTAACAAATTCTCCATTCATGGTTTTGAAAAACTCACTGAAATGATGTCTTTTAAAAACTCATTCTAGATACTAAGAAAGAATAAATAAAATACCATTTGTCTAGCTATGACCAAAAAATAAAATAATAAAAATTCATTCTAATGAATTTTCAAGGAGTACATTCCTGTTGGAAGTTTGTTCAAAATCATAGATAAGTTTAAATTTCTCAAAGGAAGGAGCTTTTTCTTTTAAACTGACAGATTTTGGTGAAGAACAGAAAATGTACATGGCTTAGAGATACCAATTGTGAGCTAAGTCAAAGGTCACCTTTCAAAACATAATGAGTTCAGAGAAACTCCTTAATCTAGAACCCTAAGTCAGCATGTGGTTTATTTGCTGGCTTTCTGTATGATCTCGTTCCTGCTTGATCCAGTTTATATAAATAGTTTTTTCAATTTGAAAATGAGTCACATTTAAAATACTTCCCCAGCTGAAAAAGCTAAAATTTTCCTTCTTTATATTGACAGAACTTTTACTTTTTAAAAGTTATACATAAGCATGTACATTTTAATATGTACATTAAAAATTTTTTAACATGTTTTTTATTTTATGTACATTTCTTTAGTTTGATAAAGGTTACCAAAAAACTAGGATGGAAATGCCCAAGGAAAATACTTAAAGAAAAAAGATTTAATTGACTGACTTAACCTTGGGTGTGTATGTAATTTAAAAAAAAGCTTTTTGTTGAGACATAATTGACATGTGAGAAGTTGTACTTGGGAACAAGTATGTTGTGAAACCATCAAGGCCATAAAGATACACATCATCTCCCAAAGTTCCCTCCCATCTCTATTGTTATTATTTTGTGATAAGAGCACTTAGCATAAGATCTACCCTCTGTAAGTATACATGCAGGGCTGTTGGATATAAGCACTGTGCTAACCATAGGTTTCCAGAGCTTGCTGATGTGCATGTGATTTGAATTCTTTGGAGATAGTTTAGTAGGAAACCACGAGCGTAAGAGTCAGGAGTCCTGGGTTAGAGTTCACTCTGGTGTGATGTCAGCTCTCACCATGCCTATAGTCCTTGAATCTTTCTGGGCTTTGTGTTCAAAGACTGAATTTGAGTTCGTGAATGTTCTTCCACTTTTTGTCTCTAAAGACTTAACTCTCTATTAAGACTTAACTCCCTGTCTGTCTTCATTTACTGGGATAATACTCAAATTTACTTAGTTTAGCTGTTCCACTTGTCCTCTCAAAAGTCCTAATAAGGGACTTCGCAAGCCCTGGGGCAGGGTGTGAGGGGGCGGTTGTCCAGTGGTTAAGCCGTTGCTTTTCCAATGCAAGGGGTACAGGTTTGACCCTGGTCAGGGAGTTAAGATCACACATGCCTCATGGCCCAAAAAACAACACAGAAAACAGAAGCAATACTATAACAAATTCCATAAAGACTTTAAACATGGTCCACATAAAAAAAATCTTGAAAATAAAAGCAAAATTTAAAAAGATATTATTTAACATATTAAAAACAAGTCCTGATGAGACCAGGACTCTTCTGTACCAGTCTTGAAACATTCATGTGTTTTCTCTGTTCATTGCTATCTATATTGACAAGGTTTTCAGGCAACAGCTAGTTAAGTATTTTAAAAATTTCTTTTAAATCTTTTGACATCTCTTAGTACTCATACTTTCTGTCCAGTGAAAGAAGCCACTTCAAAAGAAAACTTAAGTTTCTTTGCAGGTTTTTTTTTTTTTTTCCTGCTGATGGAGCCCTTCAACCCAAATCTAAACTGGGCAAAATCTGAAGTCCTGATTTTTGCTCCCACCTCCAAAACTGCTTTTGCAGTGTTCACTCTCAACTTGTTGGCTGCCAGTGAGACAAGTCACAGTATCTATTTTAGTATTTAGATGAGCTTAAAAAAATCAACTACCAGTTTTGATTCTCTCCTTTCACATTTCAATGAGTTTTCTTTTTCTTCACCAAATGTATTCTTGGCGGCATAGTGGTGCAGTGGGGCTGGTGATACTTGCTTGTTGCTGAAAGCCTCGAGGCCTTCTTCAGCTCTTGCACACATCCTTCCATGTGGTTTTGATTTTATGGTGTAAGAGGGTACTTCACTTCTTGATTCATTTGTGGTATGTTGCTGTAGCTGTTACTGTAATTAATCTCCCAGCAAGAAATCTGAAGGTTCAAGTCAGTAAAAAGGAACCTTGGACAAAGCAGCAGAGCATCAGTTTTTTGTTTTTTTTTCCAGGTGATTCTTCCATGCTTGGGGATGTAGATAGCTTACTGTTCTCCCTGATCTCATAGAGTGTATGTGCTGCTGGTCTCCTCTCCAGCCGCAGAGGGTGATGAGATGGGAACTGGTGATCAGCCCAGCCAGGTTTCAGGTCCTGTTTAACACAGACCAGGGTGTGGCAGCATTTTCCCCTGGAGCTTGTTTTATTTATTCATGATTGCAATTTATTTCTTTGTTTTGTTCATTCCAAATGAGATGTTATTAATTCTGCCTTATAGCTTTTGTTACTTGAAAAATATATTTTTCACTTTTAATTTTGATAAACTGGAAATAATCAGAAACATAAGAATAATAAAATAAACATCTCCATACCCACAGATGAAAATAAAGTTACCATTTTGTTATCTTTGCCTCATTGTTTCTATATATACATACTTTTGTTACTAATTTTTAATAGATAAATGGAGCTGTTTAGTTCCATGCTCTGAAAGAAGTGACGAATTATCCAAAAGAATGGATCTTACTCTTGCATAAACTTTTCTTAAATTTAAGCATTATTCTGATTAACTGATCTATACCTTAAGTGCAAAATCTTATGAAAGCAAACATTCTAGCACTTAAATATATATAAGTAAAAGACAATTTGTTTTCATTGGAAAGCCTTTTTTTCCTGGCCTATGGAAATTGTTTGAAAATGCAGTTGATTTAAAACAAGTATATCCTGGAAACACAAGTGGTTTGGAGGGTTCTGAAGATTTCCCAATGCTGACTAACTGTAGTAGAAAAAGAGCAGTGAGTGGTCTAGTGTTTTCTTTTTTATTCTGAGATTATGGAATTATGTACAAGTTAGATGTTTAAAAAAAACTTTATAATTACCAGCTTGGGGTTAAAAAATGTGACTAGGATCACTTTTATGGTTCTTTCAAAACATTAGGATTTTAAAGGTACAGCAGAGAATAAGTCAGTTTGGAAAGCCAAGATTCCAAGTAAATGAAAGTGATCATTTTAAGTGTTGGAATTTAGAAAAATCTACATCCTTTTTTCTATTTTCCTGACTCTAGTAGATTTTCTGTAATTTCACTGTTTTTTTGTGGCTGTTATTTCTAAGCTTAACTATTGGGTTATCATGAAGCCTAGTGTGGGATTAATGTGAATAAATGTTGACGGGTCAGTCCCAATCCCTTCCCCAGTGGCCCTGGAATTTACTTTCTTAAGGTTCCTCAGGAATCTGCTTTTTAAAAATTTTCTTTCTCATAATTTGACATGAAGCATGTAAAGAGAGGCAGGGTACTTAATGGATAGCACCCTAGGGTCTAAGTTGTGTGTCTTCGTCAAGTTGCTCAACCTCTCTGGGCCTCAGTTTTTCTATCTGTTAAATGGACTTTAAGAGTACCTGCCTCCTTAGAGTAATTGTAAAGACTGGATAGTGATACTTAAAAAGTGCTTAACACAGTATCCAGCACATAGTAAGGACAAAAAAATGTTCTGGCTGTCATTAATTTTACGCAGAAATATTTAGCAACTACACAGAAGCAGTTCCCTTGTATATAGATATTTTCTTTTTACAATAAAGAAATCTTTAGGGTGTCAGTCCCTTATCTATCCCATTACTTTGGATGAATGTTATAAACACAGTGGATTACAGGCTTCCTCTCTAATTGCAGGCACTTTTTTATTGTACCAAGTTATTTACTGAGTAAGAAGAAGCTATCTTTGAAGAATTTTCCTGAGGTGTTTTGAAGAGCATGTTGCAGTAAAGTGTTCAGATTTTTCATTGGTATTGAAATGTAGCACCTCTGCTGACAAGACAAGAGGTCACAAATTCCCCAAAGTTCCCCTCAATGTACTCGGCCTGGCCTCTGTCATGCACAGTATGAAAGACTACAATTCAGGTACTTATAATACGGGAAAGCTTCAGATGATGTTTTCTGGTACATGATTAATTTTCACATTCATTAGTAATATTTCATGTCCTAGATAATGCCTATAGTTCATATTAAGTAGTACTGGAGAGCAGGAAGGTGGTTAAAGCAATTGCCAGTTGCTAGCCCTGCCTCTACGGGTGACCACTGGAAAAGAAATGGCTTTCTGGCTGTGGAGTCCCAACGTTCAGTCTCTAGCTCCTACTCTCTGACCCTGACTCATGCAGTTTCCAGTCTCCATCTTTGCTATTTTCCTCTTTTTTTTTTTTTTAACCTTTCTTGATTTTTTTGTCTCAGCATTTTGTCTGCACACCCAAATGGTTTATCTTGTTTCTAGAAAGTTTGATGAGTATTTCCCTTGACAATGGTATTGGGAGAGGGGACTGATAGGATGAACATTAAAGTTTTTGTCCATTTCATGTATAATTTGGCAGACTTGCATTAACACCCTGGGCCAGACTTGAATTATGGGCTGGAGGCACACAGTGTTACAGGTCACTGACAAACCCATGAAGGTAAAGAGATGTATTTTGCAAATGATGTTTTTCATCTCTAGTTGCCAATTTTGACCCAAGAGAAAAGTTTGCATGGCTGGATATAAGACTGTTCCTCTCCTAAAGTAAGGGTGAAAAAAAATGACCAATGATCTTTTTCACTGCTAGTCTCAGTTCTCTGTGTTTTTTTTCTGTACATCATATTGTATTGCCATCTTACTGGTTTTGACTGCCACTGAATAGGCAATTTTCTTTCTAATCTTTTGAATAGTCTAAAAGAAGTATCTGTTAAATGTTTCATGGTGTATGTGGTGTGAGAAAAATCTATAATAGTTCTTGATTTGGACTTTTCTCAAGGCAATCAAACCCCAGATAGTTTAATCCAAGATAAATGATAGCACGTTTTATCTTTGCATTTGTGAAATCTCATTATGCTGTTCTGCAAATGTATAAACGTTTTCTTTTCATAAGGCCTTAGGCCTAAATTATGGCTTCTCATTAACAAATGGTTTCCATACTCTGTGAAATGTGTGCAGGGGAGCCTTCTGTAAGCAGCCGCTGGCATCTTTCATGCTGTCTGGATAAGGGAGGCATTTAGCATTTAACTCTACCTGCGTTGGCTTTTTGCTTCTCCAAGATAAGAGGTATTTCATGTTTTATTGAATATTGACTTATGTGAATCTGAGATACAGGGATTCTTCACTTTAGTGACTAAAGATGGTGAGGTAGGAGGACAGATTAAAAACATAGCTGTGTTTTATATTGCACAGTTTAATTCCAACCATATCTATGTCTCCTGGAGTGCCGACTCTATGGCAGTCTGAGTGGAGTAAGCAGTTAGCAAATTGTTCACGTTTCCCCCTGCAACTTCACTTAAGCAGATGTAGTTTGAAAAGGTCTTTTACTGTTTAAGATGTATATATCAGTGTAACATACACAGACAAGATGGCTATCTTCTAATGTCTAGAAAAGACGACTGTGATTCAGCAAGCTTGTGTTGCAGCTACATGTGAAACTGACATTGCTTGCCACTACCTAGTGCCCCCTGCCCACCAGAAAATGTTAATGCTTGTGAGTTTTGGTATTTTTGAGAATAATGGATGAAAGTTACTTTATAATCTTGAATGTGTCATGTTATATAATAAAGGGAGAAAGGAATTAATGTTCTGCGAGTGTTTGGATTTTGAATCCAGGTGTCTAATGCGTGGGCTTTGTGATCAAGAGAAATGTTTGTGTTTAAAATGAATCTTTTACTAGCTTTTTGAGGAATTAGAGGTGTAGATACTAGTGATACTTCTTGACCTCTAAAATCAGAGTTTTTCCTTTCTTGAGCACGTCATAAATATCCAGAGTTGTTTTTTTTTTTCTGGACTGCAGAATCAGTGACATTTGTGACAGTATGTAAGCCCATTTTAGAACTGTGGTGTAATCATTGGGATGGATCCACTCTTCCATGGGACATGGATTCACTGAGGAGAGGTCTCTTGAGTTCCTGCTGGGGGTCAGGTGTTGTGCTAGAAGTGATTTTTTGTCAGTCAGTAAAAACATTAAAATTTTTACTGGAAATTTAAGCATTATTTTCCCTCTAAAAGCTCTTATTGGTAACAATTCAAATGTAGTTCTATCCCTGTAACATCCCTTAAAATTTCTGGTTATCAAAGCAATGATCTGCACAGTGACTCTTTCATTTCACTTTTCCCTGGAACATCCGTGCCCATCAGAGACTCCCTTCCTGTCCTTACCTCTGTTGGGACAACCCTGGCTGGCTGCAGAGCTTTTGGATGCCGTGCTTCTTGATTGGCTATCACAGTTACAAATCAGCCAAGATGGGTATGGGTATCATGGGTATCTCTATAATTTTCTTTTGAATTAAATGTGAAATGAGAGAATGTTGGCATGCTTCAGGGTGTGAGGTGCTGACATTTTTATTTTTTTTCCAAGATGCTACTCCCCACCCCCACCAAAGTATCTTTGTAAAAAGTATTACCAAATAAAAATAGCTATTCTCTTATAGTAATTTAGCAAAAAGAATAGCATAGTGTTTTAGCCACAACTTAAATACTTTCTTTCATTCCTTAATAGGGATGAAATATTACTACTTATTTGGCACCATTAGAGACTGAGTGGATGAAACATAATCCTTACCTTGCCGAAATGAGAAGAGACATCAGTGGCAGTCTCACCACCCACTGCCTAGATCTCTCTAAGGCTTAGACAAGAAGGATTTTAGAGTGCAAAATCTTCAAGTGATGAAGCGCTAACATTACCTGTAAACAGAGCAAAGGTTTTCATCAAAACGAACTCCCCGCTGCAAATTGAGCACACTCACCATTAAGGTTTAAAAGCTCTACTTACCAAGGCACTTGCTGTCATGCATTCACACTCATCTTCTTCTGTCCTTCATCCACAGTCTGCCCAAGGCAGTTTTCACTTTTCACAGCCTCTGTATGAGACTATTAAGTGCCTCTTTCCTTCTTGTAATGATAGTTGTCATTTATTTTTACTGTTTTTGTGTATGTAGTTTGTTTCAGCTGTGTACTTTACAAGTACTCATCGTTTCATTTATGGCTTGCAACTGCCACATGAGGTTGGAATGGATTTTGGAAACTCATAGACTAGGAGTTGAAGGGAGCAAAGAGGTAAGAGTAGTTCTTAAAGCTTACATGTGATGGAACCAGGATCTGAAGCTGGGCCTGACTCCCAAGTGTTTGATCCCCCCCGCCATTTCCAATTTTGCGCTGCCTCCTAGTCTGCTACTTTCATACTTCCTTCATCTGTTATCCATCATTGTTGCCCTAGACACAAAGTTTATCTTGCATCCACTGCTGTGCTAGTCATCATCTTTAAGAACTCAGAATCTTCTTTTTCCGTGCTCCCCATTTTGTTACTTTGGTTCTCCAGGTGTCAGGAGAAAGCTATGTTAATGGTGAAGTTGCTTCTGTTTCTTTACAATGACTCCTTCCATCTTCTTGCCATTCACAAACTCAACATTTAATGAGCTGTAAGGACCTCTGGGTAGCAAAGCATACTGCCTCTTTTCTGGAGTCTTCTTCCTGTGGAGGACCCACCCTCCTCCGCCTTTCTAGATTTCCTTGGAAAAGGAAGGCCTGCTTCTCATTTCTGTGCTCATCTTCACCACGGTTTCTGACCATGGTTATTTGACAGTCTCTTCTTTGTAGTCTACTACATTCATTTCTGCTGCTTTCTGCACATTGTCACCATGCCTGTAGATTCAGGATCTTCCTTCACCATCTTTCATTAGCTTCTTCAAACTTGGATCATATAAGTTTCCTCTAAATTCAGCACCAGTAGGTATCATGTTGGTAACCCATAAGAGCTTGTCCTTGATCTCATTTTCTCCTCAATTACCTGTTGAAGTGACTGCGTCTCAAAACCCTTCTAACTCCTAGTTCTCAAATTTGTGTCTTCTCTTGCTTACAACTTACATAGCTTAAACTTTCCTTACCATAAAGTAATTGAGCTTATTCTTTGACCTTTGGTAACCACAGGTCTAAAAAATGCTGATAGTCCAAAATTTCATTTTCCTTGGACTGTCAATGTATTGGTAAACTCAGAATTCTGACTGGATTTATGGTCATTGTCTTAGTCCATTTGGGCTGCTATAACATAATACCATAGAGAAAGTGGATTATAAGCAACTGAAATTTATTTCTCACAGTTCTGGAGGCTGGAGGTCTGAGATAAGGGTGACAGCATAATTAGGTTTGGCAAGGATCTTCTTCCAGTGTTTCTTGTTATATCCTCACATGATTGGAGAGAAGGCTAGCCAAGTCTCTGCTTCTTTTAAGGGCACTGGTCCTATTCTTGAGGGCTGCACTGCTATGACCTTATATCCACCCCCCCCAACCCCCACAAAGCCCTACCTTCAAACACTGTCACATTGGGATTAGAGTTTCATCATAGGAATTTTGAGGGGACATAAACATTCAATCCCTCCAAAATGCTGTCTTTATTATCTTAATGCTTTTCCCCTTTGCGTTTTTGTGGTGCAAATCTCATGCAGCTAAGGGGGATTTGGTATGCTCTTTGGGCTTCCCTGGGCTCAGAGGTTAAAGCGTCTGCCTGCAGTGTGGGAGACCTGGGTTTGATCCCTGTGTCGGGAAGATCCCCTGGAGAAGGAAATGGCAACCCACTCCAGTATTCTTGCCTGGAGAATCCCATGGAGGGAGGAGCCTGGTGGGCTACAGTCAACGGGGTCACAAAGAGTCGGACACGACTGAGTGACTTCACTTTGCCCACAGATGGGATTTCCTACTCCATGGAAACCCTCTTCATTACTCCTTTATGACTCTTCATTGCAGTCCCTTTGATAGTAACTCTTCCAAACATTTTTCTGCAATCCTGGTCTTTTAGTCCATGCATTGCAGGAAGGGGGACCCTTTTCAGGCCCCCAAAGTGGGCTCTTGTCTAACACTCAGAAATGAACTGTCCAAGGAGACACATGTGCTAAAAAAGCAAGAGACTTTATTAGGAAGGGGGCACCTGGGCAGAGAGAGGTAGGGTAAGGGAACCCAGGAGAACTGCTCTGCTGAGTGCTTGCAGCCTTGGGTTTTATGGTGATGGGATTAGTTTCTGGGTTGTCTCTGGCCAATCGTTCTGACTCAGGGTCCTTCCTGGGGGTGTGCACATTGCTCAGCCAAGATGGATTCCAGTGAGAAGGATTCTGGGAGGCTGGTAGGATGCATGGCATCTCCTTTTGACCTTTCCTGAACTCTTCCAGTTAGTGGCAGCTTATTAGTTCTATGTTCCTTACCAGGGCCTCCTGCCATAAAATAGCTCATGCAAATGGTTACTATGGTGCCTGGCCAGGGTGGGTGGTCTCAGTCAGTGTTCCCCCTAACACATGCAGTCTCTTATCACTCAGATAACAACCTCACCATTTAATTTCCTGAGGAAAGTCAAAGTTGTCCAATGAGAGCTCACTAATCTTTTCTCTCATTCTCACCATATTGTACCTTTCTGTTACCATACCCTACTCTGCTTAAAAACTTTAAAATATGTCACCCATTCTTTTATATATATTTTTTCTTCCTATCTCAGACGAGTGGTTTTTGTCACTTCTACTTGTACTTTTGGGCCTATGATCCCTTTTTAGAGCTTTTCTCTGATAGAATCTCTTACATTTGTATCTTCCATCTGTCTCACTCCTCCTTGATACTGTCTCCTTTTACTTATCAAAAGTTTTTAGATATCCTCCATATTACATGTAAAATAAAAATATCCATTGACTCTACAATCCTTAAAATGGCCCCTTTTGCCACTTTATTTTGCATTCTTTTCATTGTTCAACCTTTGGGAAAAAAATCTTTTGCAGTCCCTGTCAGATTTTTCTTTCTTGTCACACATTCAAGGTTTATCTGGTTCTAAAATGTTGCACCTTCCCAGGTGGCTCAGACGGTAAAGAATATGCGTGCAATGTGGGAGACCCAGGGTCAGTCCTTGGGTTGGGAAGATCCCCTGGAGAAGGGAATGGCAACTGATTCCCATATTCTTGCCTGGAGAATTCTATGGACAGAGGAGCCTGGTGGGCTACAGTTCAGGGGTCACAAAGAGTAGGACACGACTGAGTAAAAAAGACCTGATTTTAGTTCATGCTTTGGGGTTCCCCTCCTAAATTGTTCAATAACTTTAATATCTCTCTGTAGACAAGCCCTGTGTTTTCATTTGCATCCTGGGGAACTTCATTTTTATGGCCAACTTAACTTTTGCTAAAAGGTGAAGTCTCTGTACCTCCTCCCCTGGTCAGAATTAAACCAATGAAATCCACACTGGACTCACCTAGCTTGTCACTGACTTTGCTGCTGTTTTTAGTGATACCTCCATTCTCTTCCCCAGGTTGAAAATTTTGACTACATATTCAAATATTCTGTCTCCTTCAGATCTCCACACTCATCTGTTATCCTTGTTAGTTTTAGTTCATAATGAATCAAGTCCAAAATTCAGCTTGCCAGTGCTCTGGCCCAAATCAGTGTTTTAGTCATGATTGTTGCAAAAGTCTCTTAACTGATTCTTATCTCCATTCATCACCCATCTCTGTCTCTTAAGTTTTAGACACCAACTGGATTAGTCCTTCTATCACTACCCTTTGATCGTATCATTTTCCTGCTCAGATTTTTAAGGACTTATCAGTGTCTGGACACTAATTTTCTTACTCAGTGTGATATTACATGTCTGTTTGGTTGGGACCCAACCTACCTTTGCAGCTGTCTTCTGAGACTATTTTGTGGACTGATTGTTCCCGTGCATTTGCTCACATGGGCTTTTTTTTTTTCTGTTTGAAATACCTTTATTTCCCCTTACCTTCCTTCTGTTTGAAGTCTAGCCCACCAGACCCTGTTCAGACGCGTTCAGTGATCATCCCAGTCAAGGAGTTAGTGGATTAAAGCAGGAAATTTCTGTGATAATACTTACTGCCTGTTAGTAGGGTAGACTATCTAATGCCTGTTCATATATCCCTTTTGATTGGATGCTTTTCAAGGACTTCTGGATGCTTTTCAAGGACTTCGGTTATGTCTTCTATTCTCCTATTCCTCAGTCTTCTAGCAACAGGTGCTCAGTATTAGTTTCTTGATTAATCCTTTGTTTATACTATTTATTATTTGACCAGCAGTGAGAAAGGGTAAGTGTGCTTGGCAGCTCGGTAGTTACTGGGGCTCTCAAGGTTGATGGAGGCAAGAGGAGCTGGGCTCGCCTAGTGTGGGGCTGCATGGATGAGCTCAGGTCTCTTCATTACCAGCTCATTCTTTTCTTTTGGAAAGGAACTTTATGAGAAATGCTCATTTTATTCATCTGTTTTTAAATGCACAAGAAAACACACTTGAAGCACTGAAGCCAGGCTGCCTGGGTTTGAATCCAGGCTTTGTCTCTTAGTGGCTGAATGACCTTGGGCAAGATATTGGGCTGGCAAAAAAGTTTGTTTGGATTTTTCTGTCACATCTTGCCAAAAAACTCTAACAAACTTTTTGGCCAACCGAATAGATAACCTTTTCTGTGTTTTACTTTAACTGTATACTTGGAATAATAATATATTCATAATGTGCTTAAAATAATAATGAGTTAATACATGCAGAGCATATTAAACAAAATGGCAAATAGAATATTCTCAAATGTTGGCAATTAATATTACTACTATTAAGCAATGAGGGAATTGGTACAAGCAATAGATGTATTAGAATTTGTTTCTATGTACTTCCTTTTTGAAAATGAGTGGAATTTTCTCTTTGTTGCCAGTGTTCAGAAAATGCAAGATAATAGACATTAGTATGGATCTATTTTTTTCCAGTGTGCGACGGCACTATACAGTGCTTCCCTGCTGGCTCAGATGGTACAGAATCTGCCTGCCAGTGCAGGAGACAGGGTTTCCATCCCTGGGTCAGGAAGATCCCCTGGAGAAGGAAGCGGCAACCTACTCTAGTATTCTTGCCTGGGAAATCCCATGGACAGAGGAGCCTGACAAGGCTACAGTCTATGGGGTCACAAAAGGGTCAGATGTGACTTGGCGACTAAACAGCAACAACATGATTTTAACATATGAGGATAAGATCTAAAATCTCTTAAGATATAGAGCATAGTGAAAGAGCAGATGAATGGAAATATCAGGAAATTAAGGAATCCAGGTTCATATTGGTTTATCATATACACCGAGGAACTGAGTAAAGTGAAAGTTGCTCAGTTGTGTCCAGCTCTCTGCAACCCCATGGACTATACACTCCATGGACTTCTCCAGGCCACAGTACTGGAGTGGGTAGCTTTTCCTTCTCCAGGGGATCTTCCCAACCCAGGGATTGAATCTAGGTCTCCCACATTGCAGGCGGATTCCCTACCAGCTGAGCCACTAGGGAAGCTGACATATACACCAAGGGACCAAGCAACTGAGTTAATTACTTAAACCATTCTAGAACATGGATGATTATTTATGTACCACCTAGTAGACACTGAGCAATGCATTGACCCAGTACTTCCTAGACGCTGGTAGTGTGAAGATGAGCAACATGTGGCTTTTATTTTGTGGATGCTCAGCTTCTTAGGGTAAACTGTTAAATAACTGCAGCTCAATGTTAAGTGCTGTGGACACAGATACACAGGATGTGCCATAGGCTTCTATGGTGTCAGAGGAGATGTCGGAGGAGCTGAGTCTTAAAAGTGGTCAGACTTTTATAGAGGGGACAGAGTGCATCTTTTGCTATAGACCTCAGTGATGTCAGGTGGGATTTTTTGTTTTGTTTGCTTTACCAAGATCTGTGAGGACAGCAAAGTGCCAGTTGTGGTTTACTTGATATGAAGGGAATGTTAATTGTACCAAATATTCTGGGATTTTGTTGTTGTTGTTACATAAAATATCTTTGGTTTTAGTACAAACTTTTTAAAAGTTGCTTTTTAATATTTGGAGGACAGTATGCACATATTCACAGGATGCCCTTGTATCTCTGCCTTTTTAATATATTTAACAAAATCAAGAAAAAGTTTTCCATATTAGGCAGTCCATGGAAAGATTTTTGTCTGTGGTTCCTAAACCTGATAATGGTGGGAATCATCTGGGGAGCATTTAATGACGGGGGAGCCTGGGCCTCCCTCCAGATAAACTGAAGTAGACTCTCCGAGGAAAAAGTTGGACTCTGCATCCAGGAATCACAGGTGCTGAAGAATTGTGGGAGAAGCCAGCAGTCACTGTGAGCTTGTGCTGTTGACATGGAAACTACTCACTGTGTCTGTGATACTAAAGAATACTCCGAAGTGAAATGAAACACAGTAAGAAGACAGAGTTGGAACTCAGTAGGAAGTATCATGAAGTCTTTGACTTGTACTTACCTGGTGTGTGCATGCATGCTAAGTCACTTCAGCCATGGCTGACTCTTTGCAACCCTACGGACCACTCCTCTGCCCATGGGATTCTCCAGGCAAGAATACTGGAGTGAATTGCGCTGACCTTCTCCAGAGATCTTCCCAGCCCAGGTACTGAATCCCTCATCTCTTATGTCTCCTGCATTGACAGGTGGATTCTTGACCACTAGTGCCACCTGGGAAGCCCACTTATCTGGTATGTTTTCCTAGGAAGCAGCTTCAAGAGGCAGTGATTTGCAGATAACAATGTCTTTCAGAAAAGGGACTGAGATTTCTAAAGTTCTCTTGCTACTGCCAGATCCTCAGGCAATCATTTGGTCTTTTGTGTCCACCTTATTATTTTCTTGGAAAAGGATCTAATCTTGTCCCTTCCCACCACCTCCTTTTTTTCCCCTCCCTACGAGCAGTGGTCAAAACTTGGAAGGTGTGTTTACCTGGAGGCAGTTTTCAGTAGGTTTCAATTATTTAATGTAAAACACATGCATGTTATGGTTGGGGGAGGGGGGAGAACCAAAGCAAATGCTTGGAGGAAAGTTAGTAATTTCATTCAAAACATGAAAATAGCACTTCACTTCTGTGTAGGAGTCTTCTTGGTCATGTGAGGTCATCGCAAGATGGTTACATGTTCTCTGTACACGTGCACATTTCTCCTAGACTTTGTTTAGGACACGTCCCGCACTGATCTTCACGTGACTTTAGCCTGGTCACCCCAAATCTTCTCTACTTTGACCTAACACCTTCTCCACTGGGTCACTGCAGTCATTCCTCTGAGTTCTACACAAAATGGAAAGATAACTTTACAAACATTTTTATTATGTACATTGCAAACTTTTTTATTATGAATTTTTCCTATCAAACCACAAATAGGGAATACCCCTTATAGTCATTGCTCAGACTCAACATTAATTAATATATATATATTTTTTCTTTTTTATCTGATGAAGTATTTTAAATCAAATTTGATAGCATGTATGTTACCTTAACATACCTCATCATTTAATAAAATGAAGTTATTTTATAATCACAATCCCATTTCCAGAGTTAGCAAAATTAACACAATTTGTCAGCATCATTTATTACTTACCGCAATCAAATTTCTTGGATTATTTCAAAAATGGCTTTTTACAGTTTCCTTATTTGAATTGGGAACCTAGTTTGGGAACAGGACATTTTTAGGAGTAGTGCTAAAGACATGCATAAAGAACGTTTTATTCTTGATGTAATTAGAACAAGTGGGGGAAAAACCCAGAACCTCATGGGATTTCTTAAGTATTTTGTGGCAGGAACTAATACTTTCTTTAAATTTTCTGTCCTTAAGGAGCACTATGATCTATCCCCTGAGAATGAGCGACCCAAGGCACTTTTTAAACACTGTAAACCACAGTTTCTGGTTTAATGAGAGATTACTTTTCACATTGCATTCCATGTTGGTGCAGAAACAGTGATTTCATATTCTAAAGTTAGTTCTGCAATTACAATTTTGATTGCTCTTAGAAAAATGCACACACACAATACTGTGACTCAGCGAAGGGTGTTGCCAGTGGGTTGTCATTTTTAGCTCTCCAATTATGATGGAATTGCATAAAGAATGTTCAACGGAGTGCTGCATTTCTCTGCTCCCCATGCCTTTCTTTCACCAGCACCGAGCACATCCAGCCTCCTTTTCTTCATCTTGTTTCTTTCTTTCTTTCTTTTTGTGAATTAACAAGAGTCTGAGAAGCACAGTACACAGGTGAATATAGATAACCTATAGCAAGAGCTGCTTCCTAATAAGAAGTAAACTGTCTGTTCCCTTGCACTTACAAAGATTCGTAAGACTCTACGTAAAATGATGAATTCAAAGAAGTCTAATTTTGAACATAAATTGATGTTCATGTGGTACCTTGGTCCATGAGGCACTTGAAAGTTTTTATTGCAAACATGTTGAAGGGACACTGAGTTGGTAAGACATGGCACCTGCCTTCCAGGCATGACTGTCTTCCAAGAGGGATGGAAGTGGGGCATGGGGAAAACTGGTGGTTTGGAGGGGAGGAAGCTGGAATCAGGGAGGTTACCTGAAAGTTCTTGCTATAAGTGTAGCACAAGTTAATTAGCAGCTGGATGAGGGTCCTAGCAGTGGGCCACGAGAAGAGATGCTAGAAAGGTTTAGAAGTATCCTTACACCTTGGTGGGCTTCCTTGGTGGTTCAGGTGGTAAAGAATCTGCCTATGTGGGAACCCTGGATTGGGAAGATCTTCTGGAAAAGGGAATGGCTACCCACTTCAGTATTCTTGCCTGGCGAGTTCCATGGACAGGAGACTGGCGGGCTACAGTCTGTGAGGTTGCAAAGAGTGGCGTACAACTGAGCACCCAACACTTTGACTTTTACCTTGGTAACTTACCGCATCTGAGGAATGAAAGAACAGGGTGACCAAGAATTTGTGTTGTAGTACACACTAATATATTTACTATGTTTTTGAGGAGAAACATGAAAATTGATGCAGGAGCTTGATTTTTTTTTCTTTAATTTTGATGCCCTCACTTTGAAACCAGAGTCAGCCAAGAAGAAATGTTCCCTATATATCTTGGAAGCATGATCAGGACACAGGATAGATCAACTGATTATCTGATCAACCCTCGTGTAACAGAGACTTGATTAAGGTGTCAGTGACACAAATTTAAGAGTGTCTGCCCCCAAGAAGCTCATACTTGATCAGGAATGAAGATGAATGAGTAGAGAGAGGGATAGACTACATGTAAATTATGTAATTGTTAAATGTTTATGATTATAATTAGGCCTAAATTGCCAGGAGAAATATCAATAATCTCAGATACGCAGATGACACCACCCTTATGGCGGAAAGTGAAGAGGAACTAAAAAGCCTCTTGATGAAAGTGAAAGAGGAGAGTGAAAAACTTGGCTTAAAGCTCAACATTCAGAAAACAAATCATGGCATCTTGTCCCATCACTTCATGGGAAACAGTGGAAACAGTGTCAGACTTTATTTTTTTGGGCTCCCAAATCACTGCAGATGGTGATTGCAGCCATGAAATTAAAAGACGCTTACTGCTTGGAAGGAAAGTTATGACCAACCTAGATAGCATATTAAAAAGCAGAGACATTACTTTGCCAACAAAGGTCCGTCTAGTCAAGGCTATGGTTTTTCCAGTGGTCATGTATGGATGTGAGAGTTGGACTGTGAAGAAAGCTGAGCACCGAAATTTGATGCTTTTGAACTGTGGTGTTGGCGAAGACTCTTGAGAGTCCCTTGGACTGCAGGAAGATCCAAAACCAGTCCATCCTAAGTGAAATCAGTCCTGAGTGTTCATTGGAAGGACTGATGCTAAGCTGAAACTCCAATACTTTGGCCACCTGATGCAAAGAGTTGACTCATTGGAAAAGACCCTGATGCTGGGAGCGATTGGGGGCAGGAGGAGAAGGGGATGACAGAGGATGACATGGCTGGATGGCATTACCAACTCGATGGATATGAGTTTAGGTAAGCTCTGGGAGTTGGTGATAGACAGGGAGGCCTGGCATGCTGCGGTTCATGGGGTCGTAAAGAACAGGACAAGACTGAGCAACCGAACTGAACTGATGCTAAAACCAGTTTTTTTTTTCTATGATATCCTGTCTACCTTTCTCCCCTGTTTTTGTTTTCCTTTAGAAAACATCTTAACTTTAGAGTTAGAACAAGAGTGTGCAAGATATTTTACTGAAGTTGTTGAAGAGGCAGGATTGGGGTCAGCACTTACATTTGTACTACATGCCTGTGGTCTAGTCATAGTTCCTGGGCTGGGGCAGCCTCCTGTACAAGCTGGGTGCTGGTGCTTGGAGTGACAACTTTCCCTCTGTCCCCTCCCACTCACTGGTCTCTGCCAGTCTAGGCCAACATCGTAGTGGCTGGGCCAGTTGGGTTATGAGTGAGGTGTGGGGCACCAATCCTTTTTCCATTCTATCACCTTTCTTTTGTTAGTGCCCCAAATTGGAGACACTAGTTGCTGTCTACAAAAGATTGCCAACAACCTTGGCAGCTTGATGGATGTCTTGGTTTAAGGTCAAGGTCACTTTTTCCCCCTTTTACGTTTATAGAGCAAGGGAAAAAAATACAGAAACAAAAGTGTAACCAAAGGTTCAATCTTTAGCATTCCTAGCATCAGTAAATATTTTTACGTTTTCACTCATGGTTGATCTTAAATTTTCACTGTATAAAATTATAATCTTTTATTCTCCAATTTTTGTTATTTCTTATTCTCATCCAGGTGACACTTAATACTTGTGTTCCATTTCTTCTGAAAAGGTGCTTACGAACATTAAAGATTTGGATTGACATTCTACTCTCAATTTTTCGAAAAGCATGGTGTTGTTAATAATCAGTAATTAACATGACAATTTATTTTTTCAACTTGGTAGCATAATAAGGCCCCTCAGTTACACCACAAGAAAGGAACGCTTACAATGGACCCCATCTGTTGACTCTCATAACTTCCTGAGTCACGTTTTCTGCACCATGTAATGGTGATCCGTTAGTGATGCAAGGTCTTTTGGATCTTTTAAGTACCCTCTTTACTGCCATCATTTGAAAAAAGATTAATCTGGTGGTAGGTTTAAGCCTATAATACCATAATTTATTACTAGTTCAAGTTATGCTTGTTCCAGTTTGAAAATATAACTTAGACGCATATCCTGTGAGACTCAAGCATAATTTAACAATGGAATTGGTCGTGTCTGAAAGAACTCAATAAACGGGAAACACTAACTCTCTCAGAGCATTAAGAGTCATCTTGAGCCTCAAAAATACTAACACAGGTGTATAATCATCAGTGGCAAAATGCTTGCCAATTCTTCAGGGACTTTACGCAAGTATTTAAGTGGAAGATACACTTGGTGAAATATATCCCATTGTCATACTGTTATCTTTAGAAGAAAGGAAACTGAATAGTTGACAGAAATGTGGAAAGAGAACCATTTCACAGTAAGGAATGGCTCTCCTTATTACATTTTTAAAAACAGAACTGATCTTCCTCAGAGTTCTTTTTGACTTGCCTCCACTGGTTGAATTTGCAGCCCCTCCTGTGGATTCCCACAGGAGCTTGTGCAGACCTCTATCATAGCACTTAGCACAATGTACTAGTTTTATTTTCACATGTATACTAAATGAGTAGGTATATTTAAGCCAGCAGAGGAGTGACTAAAGGATGGTGGGTTTCACTCCCTATCAATTTGTCCAACTATTCCTGGGCATCATCGGTCATCCATATAGCATCCTATATCATGGCTTTCTTCCCTTAGACAGGATTAGTCAATGTCTGTGGTTTATGAAATCATCTGAAGGAGCCCCACCATGGCCACTGCTTCGGACAGTGCAGGTACCAGGCAGGACCAAAACCTTGCTTCTGAAACATCTCAAGTTGCCAACCTGTAGAGGTCTGGAGCCATACTGGTTTCCATGCATAGTCAGAGAGACTGGCACTCTCCCAAACCCTAAGTTGCGCTTTGATTGTGTAAATGAATACTGTCTCTCCACAGTCTTCTCCACCAGCCCATCTGGTTAGGATTTCTCTCTTCTACTTCAGGAACTAAAATCCAGTCCAAGGGGCTGGCTAGCCTCACAAGCTTAGCTGTCTCGTCTTTTTACCTGTTCTAGGACCCTCCCTTGAAAAATTCTTCCCTTTCATCCCTGATGCCAAACAAAACCAGTACAGAGTTGAGAAAGTGCTTTCTTAGCTTAGCACTGAACTCCAGCTTGGAGAGTTTAGATAACTTTGTTAAATGCATGTTTGTGTTCCTCACTGGACTCTGAATTCTGCAAGGGCCAGGACTGTCTATCCATGGCATTTCACACAAAGTTAAAGAAGTCAAAGTTAAGTGGAGGAAGAATTATTATAGTGTCTTGCTCAGACTTAATAGCTTTCACAACTTATTCTAAGCTGGAATAACTCTCATCAGTACCCTTTGCTTCTCATCCACTAAAGAATATTAAATATGTAAATATTCTTGTTGCTCAAGTTCTATTTCAAGATTCCCTTTTAGTGGAAAAAATGTTTAGCGTATCTTTTATTTCTCTTGAGTCATCATCGTTCTTGGGAACACAGTGATAAATGTTTTAGATGCTTTGCAGTGTAAGAGTTTTGTGGTCAGTAATGCTTCCTGAGCCCCTTAATTTGTAGCAAATTAAAAATGCTGATTCTTATGGTCTGTTTTCCCCTCTTTTAGGTGTGGACTCTCTGAGTATAGCATGTTTGAGCTGTTAATATTGTATGTCCATAGAAATTTTATTTTAAATTTATTACTTTAAATATTACCATGGCATTTAAATTGGTAACAGCCAAAAATATGCTAGGCACTAGCAGTAAATAGCGTCTGGTCTGTAATCCTCACATCATTTCTTAGAAGAGTGTTGGCCAACTTTATCTGTACAGGCTAAAGAGTAAATGTCTTAGGCTTTGTGGCTCATAAGTTTCTATAACAACTCCTTAATTGGGGAAAAAATGGGACTCTGATGATGAAATTTACCCAAGACCACCTTGCTAAGAAGTACCAATCCTGTTGAATTTTTGAATTGAAGGATAGTTGCTGTACAATATTATAGAATTTACTAGTACACAATATAGTGGTTCACAATTTTTAAAGGTCATATTCCATTTATAGTTATTTTAAATATTGACCATATTCCTCATGTTTTTACAATGTATCCTTATAGCTCACTGTATATCTAATAGTTGGAAACTTTTAATCCTCTATCCCTAAAGTGACCCTTCCCTACTTCCCTCTTGCAACTGGTAACTTCTAATTTGTTCTCCACATACATGGGTCTATTTCTCTTTTGTCATTGTTGTATTCACTAGTCTGTTGTATTTTTGAGATTCCACATATAATGATACACAGTATTTGTCTTTCTCTATTTCACTTAGCATAAATTGACTTCACTCTGTCAGTAGTGAAAAACTTCAATAATGAGAGATTAGTATCTACCCATTTGGTTAGGAGTGTCTACTACATGCAAGGCACTGTCCAGTATGCTATGAAGACGATACAGGCCCAGTTACGGGAACCTACAATTTAGAGGAGGTGGAAGTTGATAAATAACATTCTTTTTACCTGCCTAAGTTGTGAATGATAACGAGAGACTGGGGTTTTCAGTTGACTAATTAAATATCATTTTGTTAATGGTAAAACTTACTGGAGAGCGTGGCTTTGATGTTCAGCAAAAATGAACTTCCTAATCTCATATCTTGGATTTGAATGAGTCCATCTGGCTAGACACAGGCAGTGTTCATAAGCACAGGACTCCACAAAGAGGCCCGATTCTGTAACACTTTGGCAATGCAAGACAATTCCAAAGAGGAAAAGATGGATGAGCATGGTTTCTTGTCCCCAGAGAGAATTTACTCATTTCTTGGTAAAGAATTAGTGAAAAGGTGGAGAACATGCATAGTATCATATAGAGAGAGATTCTGCCCCTTCCCCTGTGAAAAAGGGAACACCAGATTTAGGGAGTAAATGACTCACCTCTTCCTCCCCCAACATAGCATAAGCCCCACAAGGGCGAAAACAATTGAGATGTTTTGAAATTTATAGTGAAGAGAAATTACCTCCAGGATAGGAGAGAAGGAATCGTTTGACCAAGAAGGTGGCGTTTAGACAAGTATGTGAATAATTTTCACTTTGATATGTGGAAATGACAGGAAAGGATGAGCCAGAGAAAGGGAATATAAGAAGCAGGGGGGCACTTGGGATATCTAGAGGTCAGTTGCTAGGTCATAGAGCTAGCATGACCTAACACCTCGATTTGTTTGAGACACCCTGAAGTCTAGAATCCCAGGAAACCCCTCAGTTCTGTACAAACCAGATGGCTGTACTCTTGAGTGTCTGGCTAGGCACTTGAAACTTAAGTTTGTTGGATGGTACGATATACAGGAAATGGCAACACTATTCTTGCCTAGAGAATCCCACGGACAGGGAAGCCTGGTGGGCTGCAGTCCATAGGGTTGCAAAGAGTCAGACAGGACTGAAGCAACTTATCATGAACACGTGCACAATATATGGAATGGCTCCATGTTTGGCAGGTCATACAGTTACTTCCTCAAGGGGCTCACTAGGCTGAAAATGAAAGGTGAGAGGCCAAAGGCTATCAGTAGATGACAGGAACCATTGAAGAATTTTCTAAGGATAAGGGGGTTACATTGAATCTTAGAGTATGGCAAATATGTAGAAAGGAGTTTGCAAACTACTGAATATAAAACTAGATGAGAATATTTTAGGGAGTAAACTGAAACATCAAGAAGGATTCTGCTTTTGAGAAGGATGAAATCCTAAGAGCTGTATGATCCATTTGTATTGTTCCTGTTCAGAGCTTCTTAGAATTCACTTCCCAAAACTACATCCATCCTGATCTGTCTGTTCTAATGGATAGCAGTTTATGTGATGTTATGGTGGTGTTAGCTAACACAGTGGTGGTAATTATATTGCAGTATATAAATGCATAAAATCAATGCATTGGACACCTTAAACTTGCACAATGTTTTGTCAGTTATATCACAGTTAAAAGGTCTAATGAATTGTGATTAGGAATGAATTTTATATATGATGAATTGAACTCATGGGTTGTTTGTTATTGTTGTTTTTAAATGCAAGCTCTCTACTGTTGTCTTTTCCTGGATAAAAATGCATTGAAGGATGCATTTCTAGTGAGTTCCTTGAAATTATTATTCAAGAATAGCTTTATTATCATGACTGTATTGAATGTTCTGCTTGCATGTGGTAGTCCTACCAGATTGACCAGACTGATATAATTCATTCAGCAAAGACAGCGGGGTAACACTTGTATGGTCGTTTGTTTTTGGCACTGAACTGGATGAACCAGATGTAGATGTTATCTGTTTAAGCATCTATACGGTGTCTCTCATTCAACAACTATTTGTTAATTAATCAGGTAGATAACTCCCGCTACTGAAAAATCTAAGAGGAAACTGCAATGTTAGAGTATTCTAGTCTTTTTAAGTAATAAGCTTTATCATCTAAGAAATATCAGAGATGGTTTTTATGAGTTACTCAAGAACTCCAGGAAATATAGACGTGAAATAGAGATCTGGTTCCTTGGAAAACTGGAAGTAGTTTCATAAAACTTCTTTGTATTAATTGCTCTAGTTTTTTAATAGGTAATTATTATGTTAATTATTTTGAAATGAATTGCTTATTGCTATTTCTGCCTAAATTTGAATCTTTATATTGTTTAACTTATTTTGAAATAATTTCAGAGTTATAGAAAAGATTAAAAATTGTACAAAGAAATCTTCTATACCCTTTACCCAGGTTCTTTAAGTGTGATCTTACCACACTTTATAATTGCTTTATCATATTATCTATTTTTTCTGAAACTGAGTAAACTAGAGACATGAGCTCCCTAAAAGACATCATTTCATTCTTAAAAATGAAAACCCAATTTATAACAACAGTGCATTTATTAAAAAAGCACTGAAATACACTGTTACCTAGTTTATAGGGCTTATTCAAACTTTCCCAGTTGTCCCACTATTGTGTTATGTAGTAAAAACAGAGAAGTCTATTTCAGATCCAATCTGGCATCACACATTACTGTATGTTTATCTGCATTTTAATCTGGACCAATTCTTCAGCCTTTTCACAACATGACCTTGACATTTTTGAAGAGTATTGGTTGGTTATTCTATACAACATTCCTAATATTGATAGTTTGATGTGGTCTCATGACTAGATTGAAGTTCTGTGTTTTTGCCAGGGATTTGACAGAAATGATGTATTTTTTTTCAGTGCATCATATCAGGAAGCACTTGGTACTGATTTGTTCCATTTTTGGTGATACTAATTTTGATCACTAAGGTGTCTTGTCTGTAAAGTTACTGTATCTCTCTCTGAAATAAGTGTTTTGTTGGAAATGCTTTGATGCTATAAAATCTATTACTCATCAATTATGTACTTGATATCTTTAACTAGTGCCTAAAATGATTATTGCTATGGTGATTTCCAAGTAGGGAAAATCTCCTAATTCCTTACATATTTTATTTTAGTTAGTTAGAATTCTACAAAGAAGAGCTTCTCTTCTCCTTCATTCATTCATTCTTAACAGTGTAGATTCATGGTTTGTTGTTTTCTTCTATGGATTATAATCTATTAATGATAATTCTATTGCTCAAATTGTCCTAGACTGGGCCGCTGAGAGCTCCGTTAATCTGTATTTTTGACATGTTTCCAACATTCCTTGAAGACTTGCTCTGCTTTCTGGCACATGTTGTCTCAGGCTGATTTTGTACTTTCCCTGACCTCACCTTTGAATCAACCATTTCTCCAGGAGGCTATGGCTTCTGTTAGTTGAGAATAGGCTGTGTGCTTAGTCGCTCAGTTGTGTCTGACTTTGCGACCCCATGAACTGTAGCCCACCAGGCTCCTCTATCCATGGGATTCTCCCGGCAAGAATACTGGAGTGGGTTGCCATGCCCTCCTCCAGGGGATCTTCTCAACCGAGGGATCGAACCCAGGTCTCCTGCATTGCAGGCAGATTCTTTATCATCTGAGCCACCAGGGAAGCCCAAGGATACTGGAGTGGGTAGCCTATCCCTTCTCCAGGGGAACTTCCCAACCCAGGAATTGAACCGGGGTCTCCTGTATTGCAGGTGGATTCTTTACCAGCTGAGCTACCTGGGAAGCTTAGTTGAGAATAGAATTTGGAAAACAGAATCTGGACACTTGATATGTTCATTGCTATCGGAAATGGCATTAACTCTGGAATTTCTTAGTAAACAAAGCTAGAAAACATGTGTGTGTATTTTTGTGTCTCTGTGTATACCTGTATATACATATATAATTTATCTCTATGAACATATTAAAAATAACTTCATGATGCAGTAGCCTCTAGTTCTGACCCAACATTACAGGGTTCATTTTAGTGTGATCTTTTTCCATGTTTCTAACTCATTTCTAGCAATGAAAAACCTCATCCACAATATATTTACTCAACTGTTCAATTTGAGAATCTGCATAGAAAGCTTTTAGAGATGCTAACCCATACTACTGTGAAACACAACCTACTCAGAATCAGTATTCATTTACAGTTTTCTTTGTCTTTTGCTTAATGATATGGAGTCAAAATGTTATATTCAAAAGTTGCTTAGGTTAGTTCTCCTCTCATTTCAGTGTGGTTCTGTTTGTCTGAAATTCAATTAGATTGGGATTTTTTGGTGGGAATATTCCCTCTTCCCCATCCTTACTGTTTGCATTTATTTTTTGAGTATGTCAAATATTAACATGATTATTAAAGTCAGAACAGTGTAAAAGAGGTGTCTGCCTTTCCTATACCCTACCCCTTCTAACCTACTTACAGTCCCCTATCTTTTTGACTCCATTTCACCTGTCTAATACAGTGACCTGTTCCACTAGCTTCTAGTTAATTTATCTTATGTATATGTTGCACAAGAGAGAAGACATTTAAAAATTTTCTTATTTACCTCCTTTCCCTTATATAAAAGGTAACATGCATTAGTTACCCTGTTGCACTTTGATTTCTTTATTTCTTATTCTTCTTCTTTTATTTTTTTACTTAACAGTACATTCTGGAAATCATTCCATTTAAGTTTAGAGTTCTCCCTCACTCTTTTTTATGGATGTACTGTATCCTTTCCTGTGGATGTATCCTCATTTATCCACTTACTCTTCTGTGTGTAGACAATTACGTTGCTTCCAATATTTTTCAGGGAAAAACAGTACTACAGAGAATAACCTTGTACAAATACATTTTCAGATTAATATAATTTTTATTTCATTAAAGCAATTTAATCCAAGTATTGCCTAAGTTTTCTGTGATGAAGAGAATTTTGGAGTTATGTATTTGTTTTTCTTCCTTTGGAAGCATCTTCAGTATATAAAATTGTTAAATTCTCCTACTTTTAAACAGAGAAACACACCATATTGGGACTACTCACCATGAAATTTCAGTAATTTAATTCATGTTTAATGTGTGGTCAAAAGAGCCCTTATGCTTCCTGGCTTTTTATTATCTTAGGTAATCTGAGTAGCTTCTAACGAGAGGTTCTAAAAGAATTTGGGGAACTGGTTTTATAGCCGTAATTGAGACACAGCTCTGCATAACTCCTTCCATTCACCACTTCCTCCTCCTTGTACAGGATACAGGCCTTAAAGGCCACAAGCAGGGCCATGTGCTTTTCCAAATTAATAGTTGTTCTTTTATTATCAGTAGTCCCCCAAACAGTGTACTTTCTAAACACTTGATTATCTAATATCTCTTATCTGTGACCATAATACAATGTCTTATTAAATAGAACTCTCTATATTGTGGATTTACAAGTAACGATGTTTTCAGGACTGCCCTGTAGCACTTTTTACTATTACCATTTTCCTGTTCAACTGTCACCACCTAAGAGGAAGCCAATCTTAATTTTATTTGTACATCCTTTCTCTTAAGGGTTCACATTCTGCTGGTTTCTTAACATCTAATCTAAAATCAAAGCATATCATTTTAGTTCAGATGCCATGTGTTGTGTTTTATGTGATCCTCACACACTTGAACTCGGGTTTCCTTGACAAAGACGCTGTTGTTTCTGAGTTGATTGACTTTAACCAGAAGCTGGTGCTTCCTAAGCTTCATGTTTGAATGGGCTCTAGAGGTAATGTGGTGTACTCCTCAGGGATGTTCAAATCCTATGAAGTTTTCCTTAATTCTGAATTTGTTGTATTTGATTAAGATGATGTAATTTTATTTGTTTGCAGTAACCACAAAGAAGAGCTGCTCTCACTAATTCTGAAGAGTAAATTAATAAACAGTAATGTGAACACAAAGAGAATTTAACTCAAAAATTTGATATTGAGTCATTTCATTATAAGGAAGCAATCAATCTCTCTCCTTCATTTCCTCTCTTCCTCTTTCTCTCCTTTCATCCTCATTTAGTTAGACTTGTTGTATACAAATACATTTTGTTATTAAAGAAAAAAGAAAATGAAGAAAGAAAACAAAGTAAAAAGCTTGTCTCCAGTGTACCCTTTCATTACCCTTCTCTAATGCAACTATTATTTTATATCAATTTCTTATATTTTCTATACATTTGTACCCTCACACATATAAACTCTTAAAGTTTGCAAGCTTGAGGACGAAGATCCCGTGGAGAAGGGAATGGCAACCCACTCCAGTATCCTTGCCTGGAGAATTCCACAGACAGAGAAGCCTGGTGGTCTACAGTCCATGGGGTCACAAAGAGCTGGACATGACTGAGTGACTAACACACAAAACAACATATAAACTCTTAAAGTTTGGGAGCTTGAGGATGAAGGGGCAGTGACTCCCCAAAGACAAGGGTAGGGACTTTTAGAAAATCGTTCCTAAATTTTGTTGCTACTGTCAGAAAGGGGAGAATGACTTTTCCCTCCATTGTTGGAAGCTGTTTAGACATTTCACTATTGCTGTCTTTCTATCTGAAGAAGAGATAGTAGGATACTGGGAGATGGAAACACTAAAGATGCAGCCTGCATGTTTGGTTACAGAGTGGATGAGACTAGGATTATGGTCTTGATGGGACCTTTGTAGCATGGTTGGGTGGGGGCCAGCTAAAGCTTGTATCAAGGGGACACTGTGGACAGTGTCAGCTGGAAGGCACGGGGAGATTATAAAGGGACACGCAGGGAAGTTGCTATGGGTCTGAGGCCCTCCCTGACAAAGTTCCTGTTGATGAAGGTGGTCTCATCACTCTTCCATCCTGAGCCCATTGGCAATGAGACAACTAAGGCCAGCTAAGGGGAGGGATGAAACCCCACCCTTTAAGTGAAAGACAGGCCTTTTTCCTCTGTAGCTCACTGGGGAGTTAATAAAGCCAGTCCCTGTGTACCCTAAGATGTTGGGGAATTAGACTTTTCCTGCCTGTTTGTGTGGAATGGAGGAAAGGCTTTGGGTTAATATTCAATTTAAATTGATTTTTAAAATAAAAAGGAACAGGTCTTAAAAATTCAAGAACTGCCATAATAAATTTATTTTGCTTTAATTTATGGTCTCTGTTCAGCATGCCTAGGGAATTGATACCCTGAACACTCACTTTCTAGTTGGGTAACAGTCGATGGAGGCCAGTTTGGGGTGTGGTTTATTTACATATCAGTCAGTCAGACTGTCTTAGTAAGTGGGTTAATAGTTGTTTGGAAAAGAGATACAGCTGATGTGTTTCTCAAATCCATGATCTATAAAACACTGTCATAAGATTGTTCAAAATGATTAAGACCAAACCTTATAGATTTTTCTCTTTATTATTTAATGTTTCTCTAAATTTGACATACATATTTATATCCTGTTAAATTAGATGGTAGTTTCTGGAGAACAGGAGTCTCATTTTATTTTCTAATAAGCTGAGTAAAGGGAGTGTGCACTGAAATGTGTTAGTTGAAAGACATTTCATTTGAACATTAAGTTGTTGCATGATAGAAAACATCTATGCTAGATCAATCCTAAAGGAAATCAGCCCTGAATACTCATTGGAAGGACTGATGCTGAAGCTCCAATACTTTGGTCACTTGATGGGAATAGCCAACTCATTGGAAAAGACCCTGATGCTGGGGAAGATTCAGGGCAAGAAGAGAAAGGGGGCAACAGAGGATGAGATGGTTGGATGGCATCATCGACTCATTGGACATGGTTTGAGCAAACTCTGAGAGATAGTGAGGGAGATGGAAGCTGGCGTGCTGCAGTCCATGGGGTTGCAAAGAGTCAGACATGACTGAGTGAGTGAATGGCAGTGCTAGCTGTGAAGAAATAAAGTATCTTCTGAGTATGTCAGAATGAACAGGAGGTGACATCTGCCTTTGAAGAGCTTACTTTCCACTGGGGAGGATGTATAGACAGCTGGCTAATTTCGTCATAATGCGGCAAACATAGTGGTACATGACCAGCGTGTCTGAGGGCAAATTGTAGTGGCCCTTAAATCCTTTAAAAGTGGTTCAGGTATCAAAGGCAACTTCCTGATGGGGGTTGCATGTTCCTTTTCAAGTTGGGAAATGGTAATTTATTTTACTTATCATTGTGTCCCTAATGTATGTGATATAGGAAATAATCATAAATATTTGCTGTTGTTGTTCAGTTGCTCTGTCATGTCTGACTCTTTGCAACCCCATGGTTTGCAGCATGCCAGGCTTCCCTGTCCTTCACCATCTCCCAGAGCTTGCTCAAACTCATGTCCATTGAGTTGGTGATACCATCCAACCAACTCATCCTCTGTTGTCCCCTTCTCCTCCTACCTTCAATCCTTCCCCAACATGAGGGTCTTTTCCAGTGAGTCAGCTCTTTGCATTAGGTGGTCTAAGTTTTGGAGCTTAAGCTTCAACATCAGTCCTTCCAATGAACATTCAGGGTTAATTTCCTTTAGGATTGATTGGTTTGATCTCCTTGCAGTCCAAGGGATTCTCAAGAGTCTTCACCACCAGTTTGAAGGCATCAATTCTTCAGCACTCAGCCTTTTTTAATATCCAGATTTCACGTGTGTACATGGCTACTAGAAAAACCATAGCTTTGACTATACAGACCTTTGTCAGCAAAGTAATGTCTCTGCTTTTTAATATGCTATCTGGGTTTGTCATTGTTTTTCTTCCAAGGAACAAGCATCTTTTAATTGCATGGCTAGAGTCACCATCTGCAGTGATTTTGGAGCCCAAGAAAATAGTCTGACACTGTTTCCATTTTCTCCCATCTATTTGTCATGAAGTGGTGGGACCCTATGCCATGATCTTAGTTTTTTGAATGTTGAGTTTTAAACAAGATTTTTCTCTCTCCTCTTTCACCTTCTTCAAGAAGCTCTATAATTCCTCTTCACTTTCTGCCATAACAGTGGTGTCAACTGCATATCTGAGGTTATTGATATTTCTTCTCACATCTCAATTCCAGCTTGTGTTTCATCCAGCCTGGCATTTCTCATGATGTACTCTGCATATAAGTTAAATAAACAGGGTGACAATATACAGCCTTGTTGTACTCCTCCATTTTTGAACCAGTCGATTGTTCCATGTCCGGTTCTAACTGTTGCTTCTTGACCTGCATGCAGGTTTCTCAGGAGGCAGGTAAGGTGGTCTGACATTCTCATCCCTTTAAGAATTTTCTATAGTTTGTTGTGATATATACAGTCAAAGACTTTAGTGTAGTCAATGAAGCAGAAGCAGATGTTTTTCTGGGATTCTCTAACTTTTACTATTATCCAACAGATGTCAGCAATTTGATTTCTGGTTCTGCTGCCTTTTCTAAATCCAGCTTGTACATCTGGAGGTTCTCGGTTCATGTACTTTTGAAGCCTAGCTTGAAGGGTTTTGGGTATTACTTTGCTAGCATGTGAAATGAGTACAATTGTGTGGTAGTTGGAACAGTCTTTGGCATTGCCCTCCTTTGGGATTGGAATGAAAACTTACCTTTTCCAGTCCTGTGGCTACTGCTTTGTTTTCCAAATTTGCTGATATATAAAGTGCAGCACTTTAACAATATCATCTTTTAGGACTTGAACTAGCTCAGCTGGAACTCCATCACCTCCACTAGCTTTGTTTGTGGTGATGCTTCCTATCCACTTGACTTCATACTCCAGGATGTCTGGCTCTAGGTGAGTGATCACATCATTGTGGTTATCTGGATCATTAACATCTAGTTCTTCTGTGTATTCTTGACACCTCTTCTTAATATCTTCTGCTTCTATTAGGTCTCTACTGTTTCTGTCTTTTACTGTGCTGATCTTTGCATGAAATGTTCCCTTGGTATTTCTAATTTTCTTGAAGAGATCTCTAGTCTTTCCCATTCTATTGTTTTAATCTATTTCTTTGCATTGTTCACTTAAAAAGGCTTTCTTATCCCTCCTTGCTATTCTCTGGAACTCTGCATTCAGATGGGTATATCTTTCCTTTTCTCCTTTGCCTTTCACTTCCTTTCTTTTCTCAGCTGTTTTTAAGGCCTCCTCAGACAACCATTTTGCTTTTTTGCATTTACTCTTCTGGGAGATGGTTTTGATCACTGCCTCCTGTACAATGTTACCAACCTCCGTCCATAATTCTTCAGGCACTCTATCAGATCTAAACCCTTGAATTATTTGTCACTTCCACTGTATAATTATAAGGGATTTAATTTAGGTCATACCTGAATTGCCTAGTGGTTTTCCCTACATTCTTCAATTTAAATCTGAATTTTGCAATAAGGAATTCATGATCTGAGCCACAGTCAGCTCCCAGTCTTGTTTTTGCTGACTATATAGAGCTTCTCCATCTTCAGCTACAAAGAATATAATCAATCTGATTTCAGTATTGACCATCTGGTGATGTTGAAGTGTAGAGTCATCTCTTGTGTTATTGGTAGAGGGTGTTTGCTATGACCAGCGCATTCTCTTCACAGAACTCTTTTAGCCTTTGTCCTGCTTCCTTTTGTAACTCCAAAGCCAAACTTGCCTGTTACTCCAGGTATCTCTTCAGGCTTCCCAGATGGCACTAGTGGTAAAGAACCTGCCTGCCAATTTAGGAGATATAAGAGACTTAGGTTTGATCCCTGGGTTGGGAAGATCCCCTGGAGGAGGTCATGGCAACCCACTTCAGTATTCTTGCCTGGAGAATCCTTATGGACAGAGGATTGTCTGCTGTCCTCTGTCTTAATCCTTATGGACTAAGGCTGCAGTCCTTAGTGTTGCAAAGAGTTGGACATGACTGAAGCAATTGAGCATGCACATGCGTACCAGTTATCTCTTGACTTCCTACTTTTGCATCCCAGTCCCCTATAATGAAAAGGAATTCTTTTTGGGGTGTTAGTTCTAGAAGGTCTTGTAGGTCTTCATAGAACTCTTCAACTTCAGCTTCTTCAGCATTAGTGGTTGGCGCATGGACTTGGATTACTGTGATACTGAATGGTTTACCTTGGAAATGAACTGGGATCTCTGTTATTTTTGAGATTGCACCCAAGTATTTCATTTTGGACTCTTTTGTTGACTATAAGGGCTACTCCATTTCTTCCAAGGGATTTTTGCCCACAGTGGTAGATATAATGGTCATCGGAATTAAATTTGACCATTCCTGTCCATTTTAGTTCACTGATTCCTCAAGATGTTAATGTTCACTCTTGCTATCTCCTGTTGATCACTTCTAATACCTTGATTCATGGACCTAACATTTCAGGTTCCTATGCAATAATGTTCTTTGCAGCATTGGACTTTACTTTCACCACCAGACACATCCGCACTGGGCAGTGTTTCCACTTTGGCTCAGCCTCTTCATTCCTTCTGGAACTATTTCTCCATTGTTTTCCAGTAGCATATTAGACACCTACCAACCTAAGGGTTCATCTTTCACTATTATATCTTTTTGCCTTTTCATACTGTTCATGATGTTCTCAAGGCAAGAATGCTGATGTGGTTTGCCATTCCCTTCTCCAGTGGACCACATTTTGTCAGAACTCTCCACCATGGCCTGTCTGTCCTGGGTGGCCCTACACGCTGTGGCTCATAGTTTCATTGAGTTAGGCAAGATTGTGGTCCATGTGTTCACAGTTTGGTTAGTTTTCTGTGACTGTGGTTTCATTCTGTCTGCCCTCTGATGGAAGAGGATAAGAGGCTTGTGCAAGATTCCTGATGGAAGGGACTGGCTGTGGGGAAAACTGGGTCTTGTTCTGGTGGGCAGGGGCATGCTCAGTAAGTCTTTAATCCAATTTTCTGCTGATGGGTGGGGCTGTGTTCCCTCCCTGTAGTTTGGCCTGAGGCCAAACCGTGGTGGGGGTAATGGCTGTAATGTTGACCTCCTTCAGAAAAAGGACTTATGCCAGCATGCTGGGCCTCCCAGGACTGTTGTAGTCAGTGTCCCTGAGCCCGCGACAGGCCACTGTCAACCCAAGCCTCCGCCAGAGACTCCCAAGCACACACAGGCAAGTCTGGCCAGTCACTTGTAGGGTCGCAGCTCCTTTCCCCTGGGTCCTGGTGTGCGCATGATTTTGTTTGTGCCCTCCAAGAGTCTCTGTTTCCCCAGGCCTGTGGAAGTTCTGTAATCAAATCTGCTGACCTTCAGAGTCAGATTCCCTGGGGATTTTTGGTCCCTTTGCCAGATCCCCAGGTTGGGAAGTCTCTTATGGGGCCTAGAATTCTCAGCAGTGTGAGGACTTTTCCGGTATAATTGTTTTCCAGTTTGTGAGTCGCCTGCCCGGCAGCTCTATAGTGGGGCTAACGGTGACCTCCTTCAAGAGGACTCTTGCCACACACTGCCTCCCAGGACTGCTGTTGCCATAGCCTCTGTCCCCGCGCCAGACCACTGCTCACTCATGCCTCTGCAGGAGACTCAAACACTCACAGGCAGGTCTGTCCCAGGCTCTTGTGGGGGTCACTGCTCCTTTCTCTTGGTCCTGGCATACACAAGGTTTTGTTTGTGCCCTCCAAGCATCTCTGGCGGCTATGAGGTTTGTTTTTAAATGTGATTGTACCCCTCCTACCATCTTGTTGCAGCTTCTCCTTTGCCCTTGATCATGGGATATCTTTTTTTGGTGGGTTCCAACAGTCTCCTGTTGATGGTTGTTCAGCAGTTCCTTGCAATTTTGTTGTTCTCGCAGGAGAAGATGAGCGCACATCCTTCTACTCCACATCTTGTGGGGGGGAGTTGACTGTCAATTTTGTTGAATTAATGAATAAATTAGAACCTGATATAAGACTTGAATAACAGATATAAAGTAACTTGAAAAATAAGGGCAGATGGCGGGGGTGAAGGTATCCTGGGGCTGGATGGTGAAGAGTGCAAACAGAAACTCAAGAGTTTGGGACTGGCACTTTGTGGAGGGTTGAGGCATAGCTCAGAGATGCGACTGGACTTGTTCTTTGGGTAGTAGAGACCATAGTGGATTTTTAAACAGGTGGAGTGACAGAATTTTAATTTAATTTTTAAAAGTCCTCTGAAAGTTTTATGGAGAAGGGATTAGATGGAAGGGGGTGAGAGGTGGAAGCTTGAAAGTTTGTAGGCTGTTGGAATGGCCCAGGTTCTGCAGTTAGAAATATGGTAATAGATATGTTGAAGAGGGATTGGAATAAAGGATGTACTAGAAAGTGAAGATTGGGCTTCCCAGGTGGCGCTAGTGGTAAAGAACCTGCTTGCCAGTGCAGGAGACATAAGAGATGTAAGTTCAATCCCTGGGTTGGGAAGATCCCCTGGAGGAGGGCATGGCAACCCACTCCAGTATTCTTGCCTGGAGAATCCCAAGGACAGAGGAGCTTGGTGGGCTACAGTCCAAAGTGTTACAAAGAGTCACACCTGACTGAAGTGACTTAGCATGCATGCGTGGTCAGTGAACATTAGGAGTTGGTAACTGACTGTGGTGAGGGGATGGGCGTCTAGAACGGATAAAGGTTTTGGTCTCTGAGATATAAGCAGAAATCTCCTGGATAGGGCTTCTGGAAAAAGCTGTTGGTTTCTTATTAAAAATAAGAGAGACTCGAATGGCATATACCTTTGACCCTGCCTAGAGGTGGCGCTAGTGATAAAGAACCTGCCTGCCAATGCATGAGACACAGGAGATGTGGGTTCAATCCCTAGGTGGGGAAGATCCCCTTGAAGAGGGCATGGCAACCCACTCCAGTATTCTTGCCTGGAGAATCCCATGAACAGAGAAGCCTGGAAGGCTACAGTCCATAGGGTTGCAAAGAGTTAGACAGGGCTGAAGTGACTTAGCATGCATCCATGCACAATGTGCCATGTAACAAATGCCTCCTAACTACCAGAAGGTCTGGGAAGGAAATTTTTTTTTTTACCAAGCATATTGCCTTCCTAAAGAGAACTGGGATCCTGAAACAAGGGTCGGCAGCTGACTAGTAATGTCTGACAGGTGGTGAGTGACCTGTTAGTCTTCCTAATGTCAGTATTAAACAAAGAAGCACCAAGTCTATTCCTTTAAAGAACATTTTGAGAAAAATATCCTATACCAGTGGGGGATTACTATATTTGCAAGAAAAATGTGACTCATATTTTTAACATGTACTTGATCAACAGGGACTTTAGCCCTTCCTAAGACAGAAAAACAAAAAAGAAAGGAGGAGATTATGGTCTTCGTCACCCAGTTTGTTTTGAATGAAAAGTAAAAAAGAAACAAAAAAAACCCCAGAAAACAAAAATACTTTCAAACGAATGTTAAAAGCAGCATGTAAATATACAATTATTTTGTGGCTCAGACCAAAAGGCTGAGGGAAGCCCACCAAAAGGGAAAGGCTACCATGGAGCTTGGGTCAGTTTTGTAGAAAATGTAATAAAGTATAAAATAGAAAGGTTTGTATGGGATATAAATATATATTTATTTTAGTAACAAAAGTCAGTGTTGGGTAGTTCACTGTAACATTTTGAATTGAATTCATTTTGTTAGGCTTGAAAATATTAGAGACTATGAGGTCCATAGACTGGGAATAAAATAATAAATCTTCCATCAAGTTTGCTTTTATATACACCTCTCTTATATTTATAATTTATACTGTATTGGCTACACTTAACTATACCACCATATGTCAGTTTTCAAAGCTATTTCAAACGTATATGCAATAGCATATGTGCACTTCTTGGGCTGGCATAAAGTTTGTTTTCTTAAAGAATGAATTGTTAATTTGAAAACCAAATTCACTAAAAGATCATAAAGGCATGAAATTCAGAGTACTGGCACTTTGAGATTCTTCATGTTTTACAGAAAAAAAAACTTCACATTTGGTGATACATGCATTTACCTTTAATACTTTATCTGGATTTTCTATCACATCTTTACCCCCTTTCCATTTCTATTTAAGACTTTGAGACATCTTGGCAAAGAGGAACAAAGAGACTTAATTCTTACTGAATATGAAACTCCTTAGGCCTGGATAATGTCTGTATTTTTGCTAAGTCTGGAAAGATGTAAGTTTTAGCCAACACTGGAACAGCTTGATAAACTATTGAAATCATACATGTATTGTTTTGTCTCTTATGTAGGAAAGTACTCCTGTGTGGCCTGGTTTTACTTGATGTGGTCCTAGTTAATCTGGTTGGCTGTTTGAGGTCTCTTGTGTTGACCTAAGGGAGTTTTGGGAAATACTGGTTAATATACCACAGTGTGAGAAAGATTTATTACAAATGCCATGTGTCATTAGTACAGGCATTCTTTCCTTGTAAACCCAATATTTTATATAAGAACACACACAATAACTTGGATTCATTCCCTCATTTCCCTCTGAGTAACATAAGAGACGCCCCCTCTAAAATGGTTCATCACAGAATGAGATGAACTTTGTGTCCATCTTGAGATTTGCTTTCTGCCAAGATTTCTCTTTTAGTAGGGAAATATAAATGTGAATTAAGGGTATAATTTATCCATAATTAAACAAAAACATTATGGCAAATAATGTTTTTCTCTACATCAAATAAATTGTTCAACTGCTGAATGAAGGAGGATACTGTACAATGAGACTTGACATTCTGAAGTCTTTTTGTTACTTTAATTGCTAGCAGTTAGAACAAATCTGGGAATTTGAATATTGTGGTATTAACTGCTGGCAACCCACAAAATATTAACATTCAGCTATATATTTATTTCTCTTTGACTTTGTAAGTGCTATGTAATTAAATCTTTAGTTTGTAATTTCTTCTAATTTAATTGCATATGTTTAAAAAATTCCTAAGTATAGATAAATTACTCATTACTAATATCACAAGGAAATACCACGTCTTTTATCTTTTACCAAAGTTGAACACACATAGAGTCAAAAGTTCTACCAAGGTTGTTATGAAAAACTCCCATCCTTGTCCCAGTTCCCTCCTTCTAACTCTCCCTTGACTAATTTCAGTACTTTTAGAACCTTTAGGTATTTATGGTCCTAACTGTCCACAACATGCTCTTATTGCTCCTGCTAATACATTTTAGTTTGGGGCACGATCTGGGGCATAAATGCAAAATGGGAGATAAGGATTTAGCCCACTTTCGTTACTGCCGTTCCTCACTATGAACAAGCTCACTTCTCCTCTCTATCCTCCATATGGTTATAGTATAATTTTAGAAGGATGAGTAACTGGTGTCTATATTATTATAACCATGCAAACACAGATGAGTCACATAATATGTATATATATACTTACTATATTTTGTTTCCCGCATAACTTGTTGTTTTCTCTGGAGATGGTTTTTCCTTTATATATGCATCCCTAATTCAACTCTTCTCTTCAGCTTGCCTGCATCTCTTCCTAGTATGTTAGAATATATTAACTACTTTCTTAATTTTATCCTTTGAAGAAACTTTGGAGTCTCTGATAAGGTGCAGTCTGAACTGATTGCTATATATGCTGCTGCACAGGTAATTGTTCTGGCGATTCCTTCTGCCGCTCATTAGTGTTTAATGTGCTGTTTCCTGGGTTCCATCTTTCACTTTCTTTCTCCTTTTTTAACTTACTCCCCTGTTTTTGTGGTTTCCCTGGTGGCTCAAACGGTCAAGAATCTCCCTGCAATGCAGGAGACTGGGGTTCTATCCCTGGGTCAGGAAGATCTCCTGAAGGAGGAAATGGCAACCCACTCCAGTATTCTTGCCTGGAAAATTCCATGGACAGAGGAGCCTGGCAGGCTACAGTTCATGGGGTCACAATGAGTCAGACAGGACTGAGTGACTAACACTTTCACTTTTTCCCATTCTTGTAGAACATATCCTTCAGTAACTTACTGAGAAAAGGTACATGCAATATATATTTTTGGGGCCTTACATGTCAGAAAATGTCTTTATTCTTCTTCAAAGTTGATTGTTTTGGGTGGTTCTGGATATTTCTGAAGACTTTCCTTCAGAAAGTGAGTGAGCCATTTCCTCACTCCCATATTGGAACCTCAGGCTAGGCCCTCTGGTGGCACTCACTGCATCTAACTCTCTTGATTTCCTCTCTAGTTCTCTAGCACCCGGGTGGGTGGTGGAAGTTAGGAGCATGCGCTTCTACTCTTGGAGAAGGGTATCTTTCCTTTCTCTGCACCCTCACCTTCAAAAGTTACCATGGTGGTAGTTTAGTTGCTAAATTATGTCCGACTCTTGCAACCCCATAGGCTGTAGCCTGCCAGGCTCCTCTGTCCATGGGGTTTTTCAGGCAAGATAGTGGAGTGAGCTGTCATTTCCTTCTCCAGGGGATCTTTCCAAGCCAGAGATTGAATATGGATCTCCTGCACTGCAGATAGATTATTTATGGACTGAGCCATCAGAGAAGCCCTTAAAAGTTACCATAGGTGCCTGTTCTTGGTATCTTTTTCTTTTCTTTGTGGTTGTCACAGAAAATTAGAACTGGACAGTAAAGTGGTAAAAGCAGATTTTATTTAGGAACTTTTACTATGTGACAAAAGAGACCTCAGTTTAGAACTAGGCTCAACTTTAAAGTCTGTGCCAAGCTGGGTATCTTAAAAATTGATGATCAATGTAATTTACTATTTTTAAAGGGTATGCAGGTTCTACTTTTTGCTGCCAGTGCTCATCTCTGCCAGATACTATGAGGTCGAGCCATACAAGAAGAGAAATTTTTGCACATTAACTCATTTCTCAAGAGCTTACCTGAGAAACAGAAACAGGTGGATGAATTTATGTTCACAGTGGTGGGCAAATATAAGAGAGGAGCTCCCCAATGCCACCGGGAGAACCCAACAAACAAAAAAATCAACAAAGAAGGAAAACTGGCAGTATGGGAAGTTAAGTTTCTAGTTTGTTTGCTTCTAATTTTGATGACGGGTTACAGCAGCTCTAAGAATTTGAGTTTGGTCGTAAGTTGTCAGGAAATGAATTTTGAAATCAAGTGGAGAGCATTCTCTTGGCTGTGAACAAATTAGCAGTATACTGGTTCCTTGTCATAGACTGATACTCAGAAGATCTATATTGAAATGTGAGAAGCTACAAGGAGTCTAAAATGGTCACAATAGAAAATGCCTACCCATGGAGAGAAAAGAAAAAAACAAAATAGGAATCTGTGGACACAAGTGCTGTGAGGACACGTGGACATTTTCCTTTGACATCGTGGATGATGTGAATAATATTGACAGTATGGACACTGCCTTATTCTGTTTTGTTGAGCAGTAGGACTAGAAAATATCACCTTACTGAACTAGTTACAAACTTGTGGAACTGATTTCTCTAAGAGGAAGTAGGGGTAGAAAATATAAATAACCTCAAAAATGATTTAACTAAGTTTGTGGATGACAGCTTCATAATGGGCTATTACAGAGAGTTAGGATGCTTTGGGTACACTCCTAACCTTTGAGGCAGACATCAAAGAACAGCCGTTGTTCCCACAGCATGTCCCTTGGTGCCGTCATCTGAATGCTGGACAGGAAGAAGCATGAGTCTGATCCAATGTGGCAAGACCCAGTAGACTCTGCCAGGTTTGTGTGGGTTGTAAATTTAGGGTAAATTCCAATATGAGGGTTGTAAATTTCAATGAATGAAAACTCGAAAATCTTAACTTCTATATTTCCTAATCTTTGTTACTTCTTTATATAATGTACTCTTAAACCTCATTTTTCAGCTGTTTGAGAGATCTCTTATTCTGTAGCTTTCATTTGACTAGGATGGTACTTGGTGACCAAGCAGTTTCCTATCCTGAGGGTTGAATAGGGTCAACAAATAACCTTGGAAAATAAATTTTACACCCTTGGAATTTCTTTTGCACATTAACCCATTTTCAATTTGCAGTTTAAGACTGAAAAACTAAAATGGAAAGATTTTACTTTAATTATGATTTTTGATTTTTCTGATAGAAAGATAAAATTCCCCTTTGAATTGATTATAATCTATGTGTAGGCAAGCATAAAAGGTAGGTTTAATGTTTTTAGGTACAGAGATTAATTTTCCTTGTTACAACTTTTATTTTGGAGGGGAGTGCTACATTCAAAACTTGGATCTGAATGCATTAGAGTAATGTGTAGGAGTCAAGGGGGGGTCTTGTTTTGAAATGGATTTGCATTCAGTAGGTGTAGGGGGGGGAGGCCTGAGATTCTGCTTCCAGAGGGTGCTACTGCCTGGAGTCTAAGGACCACATTTTGCAGAGCAGGACTTGAAAAGACTACTTGCTAATGTGGCACTATAGTTTGAAAAGCCAATCTTGGTTTCAGCTTTCCCACTAAATGTTTTTGGAAAGTTTAGGGAATAATTAAAACAAATAACTTATATGAACAGGATCCAAATACTACATTTATTTGGATGTTGAACTAATCTAGAAAGTCCTTCTTTTCCACCTCTTCTGAATTCTTCCCATCTCTCTTCCCTTTCCTTCTTGAATATTTCAATTCAGTATTGAAAAGTGGGGGCTAAATGACACAAATGTTTCTTGATTCTATTAAATTAAACACACAAACACATGCACACACTCTTTAGTTCTGTGTACTTTGCCTAATTACTAGCAATAAACCTCAGTAAAGAGATTTAAGGCTTATGAATGTTCTACTTGGAGGAAATTGTAATTATGGTTATTAAGGCCTTTGGGTTTCTGTGTGTATTTTAAGCAAATTAGAATTTTTATGTTTTCTAAAGAGACAGTAACACTTCCCTGAAAAATTATGACCTTTGCTGGGGTATGCATGCGCGTACAGTGGTGCAAACGGCACATGGGCAGCTTTGTTCTTGTAGATGAATCACAGGCATTAAGAACTGTTTTTCCTCCACTCCATATGTGAAAGTCAGGATAATGAGAAGTAGAAACTAAGAAGTGGAGAAAAGTAGCCTGTTGTATTTTGCCACCTAAATTATTTAAAAAACTTAATTATTACTTTCAATTCTTTAAAACATTTTAAGGCAGAATAATTGTCACTTGCCTTTTATTTCCAAAGTAATTTTGTTTTCTATTAAGGTAACATGGGTTTGTTGCAAGACTTTATGTAATGCCGAAGAGTATACAGAAAAAAGATGGATTCATTCTACTTCCTTGCATTAACCACTGTTAATGTTTTTGCATTGTATTTCTAAGATATTTTTTCTATGTGTATTTAGAATATAGACATTTCCTAAGACATATGCCCAGGGGTGCAACAAAGTTGCTTTATTTTCTACACTTGAGTTTAGTGTCTGTCTTGAAGCCTTGTTTTTCTTGGTAGTGGAAAATTAATCCTGGTAAATTCGAGTACTCTGTCAATGAAGTGTTTTTCCATTTTCGTCCCCAGATGAGCTCTGCCCTTTCCTCCTTCTCCACCACTGGCTTCTCAGCAAGGTTTGCATCAGGCTTGTCTGGAGAGAAAAAGCAGTGGGGGGCCTCCCTCATCCTGTCGCCACTCTGCATGCTGTGCATGGTCAGCGCTGGTCTGGACTCTTCCATGGCTAGCCCTGCACACTACTGCCAGGGCCTCAGTTCATGCCCGCAAGGTCTCTGCCCTCTGTCCCTAGCCCGTGGTCTCTCTCAGCCCCATCTGAGCTCTTCTTGGCATGTGGGGTAATTTCAGATGGTTTCCTAGACTGCTTTGGGCTTGAGAGGCCTTCACAGGCTCTCCATACCTTACTCCCATGTCTCCATCCCGTAGCTCCTAAGTGTCCAGCTTGGAAGCACATACCTGGATGTGCCTGCATTCTTGGGTTTCACATATATCTTCTGGTCTGACTGTCTAACTTATCTGGACAGGATAGGAATATTCTTTTGTGCACCCATTCCCCCAAGGTTAGGGCATATGATCCTTTGTAGAGACACACTCCACCTCAACTGAGTGTTCTCTTCTTCCTACCCCACCTGGCAATTCATGGGGTCTTTATCCTGTCTAAGCAGGTGATTGGCTCTGATAATCTTTCATGCTTATTTAGGACAGAAACTTTTGTTCTCTGTGAATTTGGCCTCCTGTTTTTGAAACTCAAAACTCAGTGTCTCATAACGTGGTGAAATGAAAGGAATGGGAAGGTTTTGTTTCTTCTAAGGGTTTTAAAATCTCATTTGGAAACTGAAAATTTGGGTATTTGCACTTAATTTTCTTTGAGAAACTCTTCCCTGAGCCAGTGAATTCCACTTGCTTATTTGAATAAAGAAAAACCTAAGGACTAAGAAGAATGAACTTAAAAGAAAAAAAATCAGTTATACTCCAGAATATAATGCCATTATACAGATGTATGTGTTTTTAAATCAAATGAGTCCTGTATTATTTGCCTTCTCACATTTTTCTATATCAAAAGAGCCTTCTTTGCATGTTAACATTGCTATATATAACAAATGATCTTTAAAGTCAGTATTTTAGATTTAATATACATTATTCAGTATTCTATTGCTGGACATTTTGGCAGTTTACTACCTTTTCACTATAAAAACAAATGCTGTGATGTGAATTTTATACCTTTATTTAGTTTTCCATTTCTTTCTGTAGGATTCCTAAAAGTTTCATTGCTAGGTCAAAGGAAAAGACAATATTGCTAAATTATACTCTAGAAGATTTGTACTAATTCACATTACTACCAGGAGTATATGAGGTCATCTTTTCTAAATGCTTACTGATAGTTTTAATCAGCCAACTCCTAAACTTTAATATATGATGAGGTTGACTGCTTATTTTAATTTGCATTTTTTGTCACTAGTGAGGTTGAACATATTTTTGTGTACATTTTTCCATTTCTTTGATCAATGTTTAGCAATTTAAGTTCCCTGCTTCCTCTTCTAAGAAAACCATTCTCCATGTTGATCTATAAGTATTCAATACACAAAAAATGGACTCTTTTTGTGTGTTGCTATAATTTTTTCCAATTTGTTTCTTTGTTTAATAAGTATTTTTTTGCAGTTTCCAACTTTGTCACACAGCCTTTCAGGAGATTCTTTTGCTCTGTGAACATAGATTTTAAAAGAGGTAAACCATTTTACAAAGTGATTTTTTTTATCACATATGTGTGAAATTTAGGTACAGTTAAATGTTTATAGTAGTTTAATACTTGAATCTAATTTTGTTTTTTTTACTGATATTTCTTATGTACTAACACTATTTTTCTTTATGCCAACTGGTCTCTACTAGGCTACAGTGAAAAAGTTGCTATTTCATGATTATTAATTCACAGAGAGAAAGCTACAGTGGTTTGTGACATGCTGTACATCTCCCAGGCAGTAAGTGAGTTGAATGTTAGGAAAATGTCGTCAATGAGAGCATGAACTTGAGTGTCTTATGTCTTTTATGGAAGGTGATCCTTGTAAGCCAGTTGGCTGCTCTGTGTGTGAAGTTGGTCATGTGCTAGACCATGGAGAGTGATGAGATGAAATAGACAGGGCATGTCTGTTTGATGGAGGCAACTGCCAAATACCTCAGTTGATGGTTATTAAGCAGGAATGATGGTATGATGGCCATACCATCTGATTATTCAAGAAAAATCAAGAAAACTGAATTTCCAGAAAAAAAAATTTCGGGGGAAAAGAAAGTACTTCTTTAGTCTGCCTAGGGCTCGTGGCCATCAGGTGGGAATCTCTGCTTTATATCCTTTTGAGGCAGAGCTGCTATATGTAAACAGTGTCCCCTAGAGCTTTGTAGTGTATGATTACATGTGGTGGCCTTAGAAATGCTTCTATTCCACAATGATAGACTAATTTTCCCAGGAAGTAGCTAATGTCACCCCAGCCCACTTGCTTGGGGCGTACGGGCATGCATATATGTGTCTGTGGTTGCACATATGCCTGTGTGTTTGGGCCTGATAATCGGTACTTAATGAGAGCAGACAATCCTTCCTCATCTGTCTACTGGCTCCTTATCTTCCTCGTTCCACTCCTGTTTGAAATACATTGCTCTCAGAGTACTATTGAGTAAAAATGAAAAGAATAAAGAGGAAGAAACGTGTCTCTGCAATATCAAGTTGAGCATCCCTGAAAATGAGATGGAGACTTAGTGATTACAAAGTGATTAGAAGAAGTATCTGTTGACAAAAATTCTTGACAGATGTGACTCCCCATTTCACCACATCAGGAAGCATATGAGGCAGCTTGTTCTGTGTTTGGCGGTGATTCTCAGTGTGATTCCTTGGTTAATGTGGATTCGGCCAACTCTCTGCATCATAAAGGCAAATTCCCCCTTTGGAATTATTAAGTAATCTCCTGGGCAATATTTTTTTCCCAATAAGCTTTTACCTAATGGTATTAGTTGGTGATGGTCCCTGCCTGAATTGTATCAATGATGGCAAAATGGCATGTCTAAATGTATAGCCTTCTGGGCTCCTCTGTCCATGGAATTTTCCAGGCAAGAATACTGGAGTGGGTTGCCTCCAGGGGATCTTCCAGGCCCAGGGATTGAACCCACATTTCCTGTGTCTCCTGCATTGCAGGCAGATTCTTTACCCTCTGAGCCATCAAGGAAGCCCAAATTATATGGCCATAGTCATTCAAATGCAGATTAAAGGATATTCTATAAGACAACTGGCCTGGACTCTAAAAATCTCAATGTCAAGAAAGACAAAAAATAGTGGGGAAGGTGTTCCAAATTAAAAGGACTAAAGAAACAAACCAAATGCAGTCCACAGTTCTTAGTTTCTGGATAGATGGAAAAACAGAACGTTGGGGATGGCTGACAAGTATGGAATGTAGACAGTGTATTAATAATAATGTTTTGTCCGTGCTAAATTTCTGAGGTCTGACAATGATATTGTGAATATGTAAGACAATGTTCTTATTCTCTGAAAGTATGTGCAGGATAATTGCATGTGAAGTATTATGGTGTCTGCAACTTACTTGTAAATAATTTACCAAATATGAGTGTATTATTTCTGTATCTATCTGTAGATCTGTGTGTATATAGAAAGAGACATAGATACATAGTAAGGAGAGAAAGCAAGGGATATTATGATGTATTTAAATAATTAGGCTAATTTTGAAATAACTTGTTCTTAGTGACTTGTAAATACCCAGATAGGTGTTTATATTAATTATTTTAAACTATAAGTGCTTACAATGCTAGTGTCCTAAAGCATCTTCTAGAATCTGGTGTTCTTGAAATTCAGTTTTCCCAACTTATTGAAAATGAGACACTTATTCATGTCCCATCTTGAAAGCCCTCCATTTTTTTTCAGGAATCAATTTCTTATTATTAAAAAAAGATATATTTACTAGGATCTCCTTGCCTATCCCATATTCACTATTTTTTATTAATCTGTGATAATTTTCTCTTTTCATGTCTTTATTTTTAATAAATATAAAATGGAAGCAGAAAATAAGTTTTCTGTCTCTTTCATCTACTATTATGTTATATCTTAAAAGTTGAGCTTAACAATGTCATCTTGTTAATTTTGCTCTTAAAAAATGTTTCCCATAAACCTTAGGAAACTTTAGCCTTCTTCACATTTCTTTGTGACTTTTCTGTTTTTCTCATGAATATATCCTTTTGCACATGTTGCTTAAATGTTTAAATTTGTCAGAGGACTTCCTATGAAACCTTATTGAATTCTGTAGAATATCATATCATTCATTTTTTTCCTCATTGAGATTATGTAAGTAGAGTCTTATTTTGAAAATATCCTCTTAATTCCTTTTCTAACTTAGAAATGTTGGCTGCAAAGCCAAACCTGTATCCTTCCAAACTTAAAAAAGAAATCCATTCTTAAAGTCTTGGGTTTTACTTCTACTGTTGCAGTTTCTATATATTCTATACTTATAAACCCCATGGTAACATTATAATTCTCAGCAACTGCTTCCTTGTGTTCAAGTTAAGTATTGAGTGTCTCCTTTTGCTGTTTCTGCTGACAGGCCGAGGTTTGTCTGCCATACAAGGACAAAGAGTTCAGCCTCCTCCAACCGTGTGCTGACACCTGCACACGTCCTCTTTCTCTCCTTTGGATATTCTTCTCCATCTGGCAAACTCCTGGTCTGTCTTCAAGACCCAGGTCATCTTACCACCTGTGTCTTAGCTCTCCAGGATAAATCTCCTTCTTCTCTATCCCTAAGCACTTGGCAGCGTGCACAGAAAATACAACGTAAAATCCACAGCACCTTAGTGAATGAACAACAACACCTTAAAGGGCTCTCAGTAAACAAGTCTAGGATAAGTTGAGCACAAACATAACAGATGATAGTACAATGAACAAAATCTGTATTCCCTACAGATATAAACAAACAAGAGACCAACAAATGAGGGAGAAGGGAAAGCTCATTCCAACACTAGAATGCCCCCTGATAAACTCCATCATTAAGATGGAGTTAGAGAATCGCCTTTGATAGTCATCCAAAGAATAGTTGATTAAGGCAAGAATCATTGGGCTACACAGGTGGCTCAGTGGCAAAGAATCCACCTGCAATGCATGAGACATGAGTTCAGTCCCTGGGTCAGGAAGATCCCCTGGAGGAGGAGATGGCAACCCACTCCAGTATTCTTGCCTGGAGAATTCCATGGACAGAGGAGCCTGGTGGGCTACAGTGATGGGGTCGCAAAGAGCTGGACATGACTTAGTGACTGCACAGGCACGCACATCAAGTTAGTTCAGTTCAGTCACTCAGTTGTGTCTGACTCTTTGGGACCCCATGGACTGCAGCACGCCAGGCCTCCCTGTCCATCACCAACTCCCGGAGTTTACCCAAACTCATGTCCATTGAGTTGGTGATGCCATCCAACCATCTCATCCTCTGTCGTCCCCTTCTCCTCCCACCTTCAGTCTTTCCCAGCAACAGGGTCTTAGCATCAGAGCTGTTGAGTCAGCTCTTCGCATCAGGTGGCCAAGGTATTGGACATTCAACTTCAACATCAGTCCTTCCAATGAATATTCAGGACTTATTTCCTTTAGGATGGACTGGTTAGATCTCCTTGCAGTCCAAGGGACTCTCAAGAGTCTTCTCCAACACCACAGTTCAAAAGTATCAATTCTTTGGTGCTCAGCTTTCTTCACAGTTCAACTCTCACATGCATACAATGCTACTGGAAAAACCATAGCCTTGACTACACAGACCTTTGTTGGCAAAGTAATGACTCTGCTTTGTAATATGCTGTCTAGGTTGGTCATAACTTTCCTTCCAAAGAGTAAGCATCTTTTAATTTCATGGCTCCTCATCAAGGAATACTAAAACTAGTGTGGAAGTTTGAAGAACAGGATGGGTACTTAGTCTCACTATATCTCCTCAAAAAATATGTCTTCTAGAGCAGCAGTTCCCAACCTTTTTGGCACTAGGGACCGGTTTCGTGGAAGACAGTTCTTCCAGTGGGGGGAGGTGGGATGGTTCAGGCAGTAATCCCAGCAGTGTGGAGGGGGATGATGCAGTAACATGAGTGATGGTTCAGGCAATGCGAGCGATAAAGTGAAAGTGAAGCTCTTAGCCTGCTCAGTCGTGTCCTACTCTTTGTAACCCCATGGACTGTAGCCTGCCAGACTCCTCTGCGTGGAATTCTCCAGACAAGAATACTAGAATGGGTTGTCATTTCCTTCTCCAGGGGAAGTTTCTGATCCAACCCCGGGACTGAACCCCGGTCTCCTGTATTACAGGCAGATTCTTTACCATCAGGGAGCTGCACATGAAGCTTCGATCCCCTGCTGCTCACCTCCTATGTGGCCCAGTTCCTAACAGGTCCAGAGCCAGTATCAGCCCTGGGGTTTGGGCCCCTGTTACAGAGGGAAAAATAGTGACCTTATAATATAGAAACCTGGCAGACACAACTTTAGCCAAGGGATCAAAATTAGTATCACCAATATTGCAAGCAAATTCATCAAGTGCTTCTTGATCTGCACAGAAAAGGCCATAACATCAGTTCATACATTATCCCCCAAATATGAGATCAGTCACTCAAATGGATATCCTGTAAATAACTGACCTGTTCTCTTCGAAAATATCAAGCTCACAAAAGAGGAACTGTTCCAGAATAAGGGAGACCAATAGACATGACAGCCTATTGCAATGCATAATCTTGGAGGGGATTCTAGTCTAGGAAAAGAATAGATAAAAGGAACAGTATTGGGATAACCTAATATGGACTGTGGTTAGAACATAGTATTGGATTATATCAATATGGAAGATATTATAAGACAATACCTTGTTTTAGAAATCTATACTGAACACTGAAATTTCAGTGTAGAGTGTAATTTCAGTGTGTGACATCTACAACTTGTACTCAAATGGTTCAGAAAACAGTATATGAATATATTTATATATACAGGCATAACTGTAGGTCTCTATATACAAAGCTATATCTGCAAATGGGCTTCCCAGGTGGCGCTAGTGGTAAAGAATCTGCCTGTCAATGAAGGAGATGTCAGAGACACAGGTTCGATCCCTGGGTCAGGAAGATACCCTGGAGAAGGAAAGGGCAGCCCACTCCAGTATTTTTGCCTGGAAAATTCCATGCACAGAGGAGCCTGGTGGGCTACAGTCTCTGGGGTCTCGAGGAATTGGACACGACTGAGTGAGCACATGTCTGTAAGCATGCACACATATAGTTTTGCCACTTTCTGGGAGTGACCAACTACGATTTACAGTTTTCCAGCAGTGCATGTGCAATTCGCTTTCAGCTTCTTAGGCTTGGAGGAGTGAAGGAGAACTATGGTTGGGGAGCAGAGGCAAACGGCTCTTGAACTCTGTATCAGTCTGTTGGTCCATACCTCTTCACTGCAGTGCATCTTTAAAGTCTAGTTTCGCTCATTTGGATGGCATACAGAGCTTCTAATTACATAGGTACACTTGCTGTGTTACATCAAAGGCTCCTTGTCCAGGGCAGGATTTGTCTTCAAAGACAGTGAGGAGAGTGGCCCATTTGCAGGAAATTGCATGGTTTGGGGGTGATGTTTTTTTGAACTTGTCAATTGGAGATTCCAGTTTTAAAAGTGCTGGCCTTTTGCTGTATGCCCAAACCGTTAAAAGACTTTCCATTTATAATTTTGAGGATTTCTCTTTAACTTCTGCCAGAAGAAACCTGTAACTCAGTTTCCCCTATTATCCTGCTTGCTATATCAGCAGTTTGACTCTGAAGTGTTCTTGGGGATGACATCCTAATTTTGTTGATTTATGGGACTTAGTATAGTCCTAGTTATGTTAGGAAAGAATTAGCTTAGTACTCTTAGTGACTAATCATTAAAAGGATGCTTGATTATTTCCTTGTAGCTAAAAACAGAGCACGGGGCAGTGAGCAAATTACAAGGGTACAGCCTAATTTGAAAGAAAGTTCTCACAGTTTTAATCTTGGTACAATGCATTTTTTCCCTAGGTGCTGTACATATATCTTTTAATGAGGAAATTAAAAGCCTGGCTTTTGAAATCAGAGGTCAGAGCTGGATTTAAATTTGTCACTAACAAAGTGTATGGTTTTGGAAAGGTTTCTTAAACTCTCTGATCTGTTTATTCACTTTTGATAAACAGAAATTATGAGTAATAAGCACTACTTTCAAAAATGATGAAAGCATATAGCCTGCAATTTGTCACATAGCGTGTTCTTCTGTGTTCATTTTCTTCTCCTCCCATATTGATTTTCCTCGTTTTCATTTCTTCTTGTTCTGAATACACATAACTTCTTAGAACAAGAACGATTAAGTAGCTAGATTTCAAACTAAGGTATTGATTGCTATAAACTTAGCAAACTGACAAAGCATGTTAAAATGAACTTTGGTAAATATTAAATGCAGGTGATTTATTTAAAAATTACTGAGAACTAAATCCTGTGTAGGTCTGAAGATTTAATAGTGAATCTTTCTAATTTTCATTAAGTCTATGTGATATTTCACCCACAGTGACCTAGATTGAGTGTAATAAAGCTTTTACTTTTTATTTTTGCATCATAGTGTATTCCTGAATACTTGTTACACAATCATGTTTGTCAGCCCTAAGGGCTTGCTAGTGTGTTTTTCATTAAGACAATTTAAATTTTTTTTTTTTATTATCTTCATTTGAAGAGAGCTTTCTGTAGGACAGTGTAGCTAACAGTATTCATTCTCAATTTTAAAACACAGTGGTATAATCCACATCTAAAACACATGGATTCTTTAATCTGGTTAGTTATGACACTGGTGGTTCTTGAGGGCTGTGCTTATGACACCAAATAAGTTATCCAGTTGACTTTCCATTTATTGTCTTAAAATTAAAATATTGAAATAAGCAGGAGTCAGTTTCTATTCTAGGAAGCACGTGGTACATGAGAGACAGTTGATTAATTTGTACACAATGAGAATTCCATCATACCCTGTTTCCCCTTTTAAAAAACCAATTTAATCTTTGGATCCATGGGGGGTTTTTTCCTATAGGCAGTTGGGTAAGTCTGACACTATGGCACTTAGCTTAGTGTACTTAGGAAGTATGCAGAACTTATTTTGAAATACTGTTAGTGTAAGAAGTATTTAAGTACTTTATGGAATAAAAGCCCAGCTCTGTTTATGAGCAGTTTGTTTTTTTCTATTTAAATAATTGGATTATCTCCTTGTATAAACTTGGACTCATGTGAAAGTGGTGGTTTCACAATCTTCATAAATGTATATATTTAGATCTGCTCATGTTTGAGTTACCATTAGCACCAACATTCTGTTAACATTTCCACAGGATCTTTTAAGTATGTTGAGAAAGTCCCAGCCAACCCTTGACGTGAGTAATCTATACTACACAGCAGTTTCTAGGCATGACTCAGAGGATCCCACACATTCTAACTTTAAACTTATGTATCTTCTGGCATTAGAACAGTTTGATGGAGTAAATTTTTTTCTCTGTCCCAGATTCAAGCTGGTGGCTTATTTTATACAATGTAAGATATGTCTTCCTTTGTTTCAAAACATCATATAACTTTGGGCAAATGAGCAATCTCAAATCAGCTTATATTGTTCTCTGACTTCATCAACTAATGAATGTTAATTGCCTTAGCCGTTGTAGAAACTGAAGAGCTAATGCCTTTGCCTGTGTTAATAGTTTAGTTTTGGGATGAGCATGTTCAGATCCTTAATTTTACATTTTTCCCCGTTACCTGTCAGAGTTAATATTTAGCCTGGGAATATGCATTAAGATTTTTGTGTCAAAGTTTGTGGTGGGAGTGAGGGGAAGAGGAATAATTCTTAAAGGACTTGACTTCGACAGTGAGTGTTCATCATGAGAAATACTTCATTCTTTGCAGAATTGTATATGCTTACTTGAGGGCTCATGATTTTAATTTTTCATTAACATCTATACATAGCTACTTTCTTCTTTGCTTGGGTATTTTTACTTGATGTTGGGTGTTAATGACTGTTTTTGGAAAAATGTTTCTGGGTCTCATTTAATTCATTCAAATTCTTACGTTCTACTTGATGGTTAGTTGATGAGTGCATAGAACTGGCACATCAGAATGCTCATTTCAACCTTCCTTGAGCTTCTAGAACTCAATGGTGTCAAACTCTCAGGATCAGGACCTGATGAGTGCTGATTAAAAAAAAAAACAAACAAACATTTAGGTACCTTGCATTGCAATGTAACATGTGCATTCAGAAGCTCTTTTGGGAAATCTGTGGCTTACATCAACAGATGTGTAACCTGCATCTGCTTCAGCTGCTTACATTTGGGGTGAACTATGTTGAAAGGATACTGCTTTGTCTCAAGGTAAAATGTGTTGAACCAAAGTAATTTTCCCTGATGATTGCAGTGACTGCTTTGATACAATCTTTCCATTTCCTCCAGTTTTGGCAGACTGCCTTGAATATTAATGATGATTTGTTAAATTAGAAGGAGAATGTGTTTATTGTGTTCTGAATAGGTCCATTGTGCCCTCAAACAAACTGATGTAAGATTTCATCCGCATTTATTTTGCAACCATATCTTAGTTTATCATCTTTCTTAGACCTACCCTCTTGAGTATTTTGGGCTTCCCTGGGACATCTTAGTTAATTCAGACTTGGAGCATGCATGACACATGCCTCATACAAGCTTTCTGCTTCCTTGTGATGTGTTTTTTAAAAAATATCCCATCTGCTTAACCACGCAACAGCCGTGGCTAATCGTGGTTGTAAATGTATTTCTGAGGTGCCAATCTATGAGGATTATGACTCGTGTGGTGCTAGCACTCGAAAGGAATTAGGAGCTTACAGTTGTGGTCCTTTTCCTCATTTTTTGTGATGATATTAGCACTTCATGTGTTAAAATAAATCTGTAACTCTACTTAACTTTCTCCCTCCATATTTTAAAATCTTCTAGTAGATTTGAGTTTCTGTACAGTAAGATACATACTTTGGTAGGAGCAGAAAAATCATCTAATTAAATTCCTTTAACCCTGATGTCATTAGGAATATTACCTGGTATCTAAGTTGGTAAAGACTCTGCCTGCAATGTAGGAGATCTTGGTTCAATTCCTGGATCAGGAAGATCCCCTAAAGAAGGGATAGGGGATCCCACTATCCCTTCCAGTATTCTTGGGCTTCTCTGGGTGGCTCAGATGGTAAAGAATCCGCCTGCAATGTGGGAGACCTGGGTTGGGAAGATCCCCTGGAGAAAGGAATGGCTACCCACTCCAGTGTTCTGGCCTGGAGAATTCCATGGACAAAGGAGCCTGGCAGGCTACAGTCCATGAGATCGTGAAGAGTCGGACATGACTGAGTGACTTTCACTTTCAGAAAGTGAAAGTATAAAGTGAAAGTGAAGTCGCTCAGTTGTGTCCGACTCTTTGCGACCCCATGAACTGTAGCCTACCAAGTTTCTCTGTCCGTGGGATTTTTCAGGCAAGAGTACTGGTATGGGTTGCCATTTCCTTTTCCAGGAGATCTTCCTGACCCAGGCATTGAAGCCGGGTCTCCTGCATTGTAGGCAGACACTTTACTGCCTGAGCCACCAGGGAAGTCCTTAGGGAAGTCATCACTTTCAGAGATGATTTCAATATTTTGGAATTCAAATATTTCAAAATTTTAGAAGTATTGTTTTCCTATGGAATACATCTGAAGTTAGGGATATATCCAGGCTTTCATTCCTAATTGACATGTTTTAGGTGGATGAACAATGATATTATTAATTATCAACTAATAACATTTTCAGACATCCAATGGATATGGGTTTCTCAAAGCTAATACTTATTGTAGAAGTTAAAAGTTTCATAAGCATTTTTCCTAAAAATATTGTTATCTATTGAAGGACTCATAACAAAAGATAAAAAATGATTCTGAGAATGTGTGTTTCAATTCTACAGATTATGAAACTTTTGAATTGTTGGCACAAATTTGCCCTTCTCATTTTTTTTTTTCTAGACTAAATTCATGTTATTTTAGCTCCTCTAAAACTTTAGCAGACATTTAGAAACTTCTGTCAGAGCTTTATTAAAATTGTTCATTTTAACATCTGTTTTCTAAGGCATGATTATAATGGTGAATATCTAGCATGTTAAAATCTGTTGTCTTTTCATCAAAGATCAGATTACATATTTCATTTTTATCAACATTTAAAATTTAATGTAAAATAAAGTACTCTGAAAGATAGGTATTTCTCATTTTGGTCAAATTTTGCATGGCTTGTTCATTCATGATCTTGATGGCTTAGTCAAGTTTGAGCTTGGTAGTATACATGATTACAGGATTTTTTATCTCGGTGATGCCAAGTTCTAGTGGAAGGGTCTATGCCCAACTTGATTTGTATAGGATCTGACAGGCAAGTTCTCTATTACTGGTGCCAGAGATAGGGTTTTTGTTTCCAAATAGGTATCTTGAACTTGGAATTGGGTGGAGATAATCATTAGCAATTTTGTGATAGGATGGATCAATGAAGTTAATAATAAATGTTCATTTTTTTGGAAAAGCTGTTGAACTTGTAACATTATTTAACCTGAAAATATTAAATGAGGCTAAGATGCTAACAGCCCATTGTTCAGTCTCATTATTTTCAGAATTAGAAATCTGTACCCTTTGTCAGAAATGGATGCCTTCAGCTAGCAAGAATTTAGATTTCTTCTTGTTTGGCAGGGCTTACAACAGAAACAGGGGAACACTTTTAAGGAGTATTAGGAGTATATTAGAAACAGATGGGCATTCAGCACCTACATAAAATGTTCTATGGGATAAAATGTGCATAACTGGGTTTGATTAACAAAGGATCAAACTTAAAATATCAGGGTTCATAAAAAACCAAACTTTGCAATTTAAGAGGAATACAAATCAGGTGATTAGAATTTAGAGTAAAGAGTTTTACTTAAGTACACAAGGAGAAAAAAACAGCTTATTAGTGATATAAGGAATTGTTACCTGGTTTCTGCATCATGATTTTTGTTTTCTGTACCCATATATTCCTTTTCCTGTCAAGGAGATATGTGTGGATTTGTGTTAATACCACTGTCTAACACCTTTTAGAGGAGTTTTAATGTTTTATGTGATATATTTCATCCTTGGAATTTTGGGTGGGTCTAGATTTAGAAAAGTGTTTTGGTTGGAATGATGAGGCCCTGGATCTCAGCAGGCTTCAGGGTTGGAAAAGTTGAAGCTTATGGGGAGAGCAAATAAACATGGTCTTCAAAGCTGGGAATTAAGATCTGTTTATTCACCTGCACACTTGAATTAAATCTCATAGAAATAGGCTGAGCCATTTGACTTATTAAGATCCTGACAAAATAAATTACTCTAGTCATGTTTAAAGGTCTAATTTTTGCCTGGCTTTAGATATATAGAGACTGGTGTGTGTGTCTTAGTCGCTCAGTCACGTCTGACTCTTTGCGACCCCATGGACTATAGCCTGCCAGGCTCCTCTGTCCATGGAATTCTCCAGGCAAGAGCACTGGAGTGGGTTGCCACATCCTCCTCCAGGGGGTCTTACAGACCCAGGGACTGAACCCAGGCCTCCTGCATTGCAGGCAGATGCCTTACCATCTGAGCTACTAGGGAAGCCCAGAGGTTGGTATAGTCACCATATGATGGATGAAGAAGTTCTTGTTGAATTTAGCTGCTGATTTATAACATAGAGGAGACCAGGATAGTTGACACTGGACAGTGGTTAATTAAACCAAAAAATTTGTTTGAGGTTTGGGCCATGAAGCTTCAAACTGCAAAAATTACATGCGTTCTTATCTTTCAGCTTTGAGGAGTGCTGCTGAAGGTTGGGGCAAGGGAAGAGAGAGCACTTAAGGCTGGGTGTGGCTCACATCACTTTTGTTTTAAGAGGGTTCCTCTTATGTAGGGTTATAAAGATATCTAAGATATGGACTCAGGTAAGTATTCCCTACTTCATTTTCATTGTCAGTTAAAGTTCAAGTAAATAAAGCAAAGCATTTACTGATTTTAAGAATACCTTTTAAAAAGTGTGGAGTACACTTTGTTGACTCTGAAATCTTTGTGGTCAAGATGAAAGTTGACTTCTGATACATAAAAACAAAGCAAAACAAAAAGCCTTTAATTTATAATGATTCTCTTAGCTCTGTAATTCTCTTTTCTCCATCCTTTTTACTATGGAGTGTGATTTATAGTGATAGCTCTGGGTTTAACTTTTGAACTTAAGTATAGCTTCACTTTTACTTTGTGATGACTGTGGTCCAGAGAACCTTCTCCTTGAACTATTTTGCTACATATGTAAATCTTCCAAGTTCTCTTTTTCCTTATGAAGCTAAGTTTGGGATTTGGATAACCTTGATATTACCTTTTCATATTTGTAGTTAAGCTGCAGAGCAAAAGGCAGCGGTGAACTACTGCAGAGGGCTCTGCAGTGTGGGGCTGCCTTTTGCTGAGCTCCAGCCAGCGGCTCCTATCTTTGCCTTGGTCTCCTGGTTGTTCCTACTTAAAGGCTTTTTTTTTTTCTTTCCCCACAAGAGTCATGAGAGTCATAAATTACATCTCCAAATATCATGCCATAAAGGTCTTTCTGCTTAAGGTGGGTTATGTTCTTAGACAGCCCTGAAAATTAAAATGAGTTGGGTTCTCCCCAGTCACCACTTCCTCTGCCAAGCCATTTCATCCATCATGGAGCTGCCTAGTCTTTCTGATTCTGCTCCCCTCACTTGTGTTCTACACCCTGCCCACCCTACTCTGTCTTTACCTCCTCCTTACATGGAAGTTAGTCTGTGTCCCAGTTTTTTAAACTTATATACTCATTCCTTACACCCTGCTCTGAACAATAATAACAAAATCTTAGAATAAAACCTCTTCAGAGGCATCTGGAAAAATTGTAAATAGTCTAGGCTTATTTCCAGGGGCTTCACTGATGGCTCAGATGGTAAAGAATCCATCTGCAATACAGGAGACCTGGGTTTGATCCCTGGATTGGGAATATTCCCTGAAGAAGGGAAAGGCTACCCACTCCAGTATTCTTGCCTGGAGAATTCCATGGATAGAAGAGACTGGCGGGCTACAGTCCATGGGGTGTCAAAGAGTCAGACACGACTGAGCAACTAATACATTCACTTTCACTTTTTATTTCCAGTCAGCTAGGTGAAAACGCTTTATAAATCGTAATTATTTCATGAGAGTAAGGCATAATAGAAACCTTATGATGATAATAAAAGCAGAAAAACTGACCCTATAGTAGAATGGAGAGAGTAGAGAAAGATAGGCGGGGCAGGGGGTGGGGTGGTTAGGGTGTCTAAGCTAGAAGGGCCTATAAGAAGGTTAGTGGAAATCACAAGAATAAGGGTTCAGATTACATCTTCAGAAGACATTATCATGGGAGCTAGAAGAGGAAGAAAACTTTTATTAATGACCCAGCCACAGGAGTTGGGAGGACCAGAGACTGAGATTGAGGTCTTGAATTGAGGCTCTAAAAACTGGTTGTGGTCTTCATAAAAACAATGTTGGGCATAATTAAATGGATGGTGTTGGCAGGTAGCTGCTGCTGCTGCTAAGTCGCTTCAGTCGTGTCCTACTCTGTGTGATCCCATAGACAGCAGCCCACCAGGCTCCGCCATCCCTGGGATTCTCCAGGCAAGAACACTGGAATGGGTTGCCATTTCCTTCTCCAATGCATGAAAGTGAAAAGTGAAAGTGAAGTCTCTCAGTCGTGTCCGAATCTTCACGACCCCATGGACTGCAGCCTACCAGGCTCCTCCATCTATGGGGTTTTCCAGGCAAGAATACTGGAGTGGGGTGCCATCGCCTTCTCTGGTTGGTAGGTAGAGGCTACAGATAAAACTGACACTCCCAAGAAACATGAGTGATATTGGTCTGGTTCATTGGTAGGAGAGGATGCTCACAACCTGATGAAATTTGAACAAGTTATCATACTTCATGTAAAGTCTGATCACAGCTATGAAAAATCCCAGTTATATATTATAAATGTTGTATAAGTGTACATATATAAAGCGGTATCTGGAAAGTTTGTTATGATTTTATTAGGAATTCTAGGAGGTGATTTTCCATTTGATTCTTTTTTGCTCCACAGTTGCAGTTTAAAGAAAATAAGTGGTAAATAAGAAATTAGTTGGGAAGCATAGATAGGCTTGCAAGCAAGAAAAAGTCCATAAAATAGATTCACTATGTAGATTAAAGCAGCTGAACAGTTGATAGAACAAAGTCCTAGAATAGGTGGTAAGAAGAAGACCTCAATGGCCAATTCAAATGGTTATCTTGGCCTTGGTTTCTGATCCTGAGTACCTTAGTTCTTTTTTGGATCCTTCTCTGGGAAATGTTAGGTTAAACTCTTCTTTGTGGGATCTCTCTGGAGGAGAGACTGTAAGAATAATCAGGGAACCCAGGAGAAGTGGGAAGAGAGTGTTTGTGGAACTGAAACCTAGGAAGAACTGCTCCAGGTAGCAGTAAATATATTGGATACTGAATCATTTTAAGTAAAGGACAGGTGTGGTATACAGTGTACTTCATTGTATTTCTGCTAATCTGAATACTGTTTACTTCTTATTCAATAAAGATTTTTGTAGGGCTAATAGGATTGTAGTCTCAACGTGAAAAGTTTCAATAATTGATGGATTTTCTATTCCTTCTTAAGATTTTTGTGGGTTAACTCAGTAGGATGAAGTCAGTGTGGCCTTATATATCTTGCTGTATTTATGACCTTGCTTGGTATAAGGATAACTAAAAGTTACATGAATTTTTTATATTTTAGAAATTATACTGGGATTTTAGGTTGTATCATTTTTGAATTTTATACCAGGACTAGAAACAATGTTTTTTTTCTTTTAATTACCCTTTTTGTCACTAACTGTAGTGAACTTCATGAGGTTTATGTATTTCAGATGCTATTTTTTTCTTACATGTTTCTTACTTTTTGTGGTACAGTTCTTTAAACCTATTTTTTAGCTAAGTCCCTCTCCCAGTCTACCATTCAACTTGTCCATAAAATTTTTTTCATGTTTAGAGTTTTAATTTCTTTCTCATTTGCATATTTTATGATACTGTTTCTTCCTGCGTGATTTCGTCATTCCATCCCTTCCAACACTCTAAAGATACTCACTTTAAGATTATTTTCATATTGTTCTTTTTTATTCTTTAGGTATAAAATCTCTTACTCAGACTGATTGTTTCTCCTGGGGTTTGCTTGCACATGTGATTTGTTCATTTTGATATTAAGGTGGTTTTCCTTGAAAGTCCCACGTGTCAGGGTTGTAGAAAATTTCTGTAGGGTCATTTGTCATTTCATACTTTTTTTTTTTTTTCCTTTGTGGATTTTCCTGGATCTAATCTCTTGACTTAGAAACCCCATACTACATTGATGATCTGAACTTTGATCCCACACTTGGACGTCTCGTAGATTTGGTGTAGTTATTTCTCATGGGCTATATTTTTCTCTCCTCCTGTATGCCCCCTAATCCAGGGTTGGAAACATTTTCTCTGGCCAGTTGGAACTGGGGCTTCTAATACTTGTTTCGTTGACAAACAGCCTTCATGACTCCAGTCTACACAGAACAAATGTTAACTCGTTACATGCATACTTCTTTATTTATTTATATTGAAGTATAGTTGACTCACAATACTGTTAATTTCATGCTTACAGCATTGTGATTTGCCATGCATGTTTGCTTGGTCTGGACTCGGGACCCTGCCATGAGATCTGCCTCTGTCTGCTTCAGCATCTCCAGCCATTTAGTTTGAGTTTTCAGCCTCAAGTCTGCCTCTGGGTTTCCTCTTTGTTGCTAAGTTTGGTTGTGTTTTAACCTTTTTGTTTTTTTTTTAAATGGCAAAGGTCATTCTGTTTAGCATTTCTGTATGATTAGAGCAAAAGGAAAGGAGATACTTGTCTTTTCAGCATGTTGTGCTGACCAGAAGTCTGACCACATTCATATTTAAGTATGTATTCTTTTTTCTTTTACAGCTAGTTATGTATCAAATCCCATTTGCAAGGGTTGCTTGTCTTGTTCAAAGGACAATGGGTGCAGCCGATGTCAACAGAAGTTATTCTTCTTTCTTCGAAGAGAAGGCATGCGCCAATATGGAGAATGTCTGCATTCCTGCCCATCCGGGTACTACGGACACCGAGCCCCGGATATGAACAGATGTGCAAGTGAGCAGCTGACTTTTGTCCACCCTATTTTACTGCTTTTGCAACTTAGGGGGAGTTAAAAGTTGAAAATTTTGATTAAGTATGTTTTTAATATACTACAGAAATAGTTTAAGCTTAAACTTTAAAAAAAAATGAGTGGGGTGGGATAAGGACACTTTAACTTTATCTTTTGTATAGAAATGTATTGTCCATGGGGCTTCCCGGGGGGGCTTAGTGGTGGAGAATCCGCCTGGCAAAGCAGGAGACATGAGTTAGATCCCTGGGTCGGGAAGATTCCCTGGAGAAGGGAATGGCAACCCACTCCAGTATTCTTGCCTGGAAAATTCCATGGACAGAGGAGCCTGGCAGGCTACTGTTCATGGGGTCGTAAAAGAGTTGGACATGACTCAGCAACTAAACAATAAATACTGTACACATACTTTAAGATGACATAAGTACTTTTTCATAACATGTATCTTGGAAACAAACATGGTAGGCAGATCTTTGTAAGACATACTTGCTTAGCACTTATCAAAAAGTAAAAGACTTTAAATACCTTTATATTGGGAATATCTTCTTGAATTTTACCACAGTGTCTGCAGCTTCTTTTTCCTCTTATACTTAAGTTTGTAATACCTGAATTAGTCTAATCTGTAATTTAATATATTAATTTAAAGCACCCTTACTGATAAAAGATGTCATGAAAATATTTAGTTTACTTCAAAGTATTCTAAGTTTAGGAACTACAAACAAAAAGGTCATTAGGGGATGTCATTCTATGGATAGGAATGTAAGTACAATTTTTTAATCCCCAAATCATTTATCATTATAGCATGATTCTCAGCTTCTAGGTAAATGGTAGAAATTGGAGTTTAAAAAAATGCAATAACAAAGGAACATCCCTTTTTTTTAAAGAGCGCAAATTTTAGAGGATAGAATGGATAAGGAGAAGGGGAACATGGAGTGAAATGACAGATGGGTAAGAAGTTTAATCATAATTCAATGTACTAAGCACTAGATCAGCAGGCAACCAGTGTGTTATGGCAGTGACTTAATTACCTCTAACACATTGTGCATGACTATTAAATCAGCTGAGGTCTTTAGGTAGGAAGAGTGTTTAAATTTTATCATCCAAGGACAATGTTATTTTGGAAGGAGGCACAACTAATAGAGGAAGATTAAATAGAATCTGGGAGGAAGAAACAACATGTTTAAAAAAATTATGTGTTTGGGCAATGAGAAGTCTCATTTATGGTACTGTTGGCATCTTGACAAGGCACAAGTCCTGCACTGCTGGTCACTGAGCATTCTTAGTCTCTGCTCCTTAAATCATCTTCATTCCCCCAAATCACCACGACGATAAAAATTATCCCCAGACATTTCCCAGCGCCTCCTAGGGGAGCAGTACCATCCCTGGAGGAGAACCACTGTATGTGCTTTGTGTGAGGAATGGTTGGAATTGAGGATGAAAAGGGAGGCTTGAGTGCAAATAATAAAGGTCTTGAGTGCTATGTTAAGAAGTCTGGATGTTATCTGAGGGTTTTGAGTGGCTGTGAACTAAAGCAATTGCTTTATTTAAGATAATTCTTGAAGAAGTGCAGGAATGAGTTGGAGAAGGCTACTGTAACAATTGCAGATGAGAAATCTTGTTATGATGAAAAGTTTGTGGGTAGTGAATTTCAGAGATTTAGAATCAATGAGACTTAGTAAATAACTAATTTCACAGAGTGAAGAGAGAATCAAATTTGATCATAGTGTTTCTGGCTAAGGTGACTGGGTGAATAGTTTTGCCATTAGCACAGATAGAAATATATAGTCTTTCAGGAACTTTGCATGTATTGATACTTCCATTTTATAGAATTATTTGGATTAATAACTAGACAGACAGAGCTCCCCCAAAGTATCCATACATTGATCAAATTTTTCAAATATGTGCCTTATCATTAAAGTGTATGTTTTGAGGTAGCTAATAATGTGTATTCTCATAGTTTTTGAACCACCCATAGGAGGATGGGGCCAACTTGAAGTGGATTCCTGTTTAGATTGCTTTATAGACCACCTATGTGGTGGCAGTGGGGATTTGAGCCCATGACTGGTCTGTGTGGGTGTTCTAGACTAACAGTGCAGAGGGAAGATGAGACAAGAGTTCAGATGGCTCGGCATTTATTCTAAGTTCTATGCTTAGCATTCTATACACTCTGTATGGACAGGAGGGTGACCATTGATGTTTTACTCCATCTGGGACATTGGGGACTGAGAGCAGCTGCTCTTAACAACTGTGCAGGGACGTGGGGTATAAACCAGGACTGTCTTGGGCAAACTGGAATGGGTAGTCATTCAGCAATATCTCAGTCTATCAACAGGGTCTTCCTTAAAGAGACACTCTGAGACAGGGGTTAACACAGACATTTTGGCTAAGGTGATCCCTTTCTCAGAAATGGCGAGGAGAGCAGTGACTGTAAATCAGGCTTAGAAAGAGAATCTCCATGTGAAAATGGGTTTGCCATGGTTATACTTATTGTAAGTGAATACAATCAGTGTTGCAATTTACTGACCTAGAAATCATTACTTATTTGGTACAAGCAGGAAGTGCTTATTAACAAGGCTCCTGTGAAGCAAAGTGAAAGTGGAAGATTATTTCATAATTCTTAGTATATGACTTCAGATGACCACGGTTTGTTCTTAGTAATATTGACTTTTTCATGGGTACTTGGCATATGTTGCATGTTATTTATATTTTATACAGAGGATGATACACTCCATTCTTTTTTGTTAGATTCTTTTGCCGTATATAGGCCATTACAGTTTTGAGAAGAGTGTCCTGTGCTATTAGTAGGTTCTTGTTAGTTACCTATTTTATCTATAGGAGTGTGTATATGTCAATCCTAATCTCCCTATTTATTCCTCCCCCTACTTATCCCCTAGCAACCCTGAATTTGTTCTCTACATCTGTGACTCTACTTCTGGTTTGTAACTAACTTCACTTGTACCATTTTCTGCTTCCACATATAAGCCACATCATATGACATTTGTCTTCCTGAGTCTGACATCAGTCAGTGTGACAATCTCTAGATCCACCCATGTTGCTGCAAGTGGCGTTATTTTGTTATTTTCTATGGCTGACTAATATTCTGGCGTCTTTTCTTGACATTTGTTTCTTTGCATGTTTATGTCTTTCTTTCCTTACAAATGTTTCATCCTGTCTTGTAATTTGTTTTTACTTGATGTGTTATGAACATTTTCCCTTGTCACTAAATATGAGTGCATATTTTCTACTGAATAGATAACCATAATATATCTAGCTAATTACTGAAAATTTGCTTTCAGTTTTTACCATCATAAGCAGTTATATGAAGAATTTCCTTGTATATAGATTCTTTTGCTTATACACACATATGCAGTTTTATGCATTTTTCTGATTTATTTTCATAAGATAAACTTTTAAACATAGCACATTTTTCCAGCTTTATTGAGATATAATTGAGATGCAAGCATAATGGGCATAGTTCAAAGACTTTTTCGTATATATTGCCAAATGGTCTTCTGGGAAAGTTCTGCCTGTTTACATATTTACTAATAGCAGACATTTTCCCTAGCTTCTCACCAACAATGGGTACTAGTGACAAAAAGTGTAAAACACACTTTTTTCTTTTAATATGCTTTTCTATGATACAAATGAAGGTAACCATTTATTTTTCACATGAATATTGGCATTATAGAGTATTTGCCAGAATCTTTGGCCTTCTTTCTTCATCTGTTTGCACAACTGTTTCCTTAGTAATATAAATAAAAACTTCAAATAAAGTGTAAAAGAGAATTATATATTCACAGATCATAAATGGAGCATTCAATGAATTACCACAAAGTGGACACACATATGGTACCACTACTTGAGAACAAATGTTAACAGCACCCCCAAGAACCCTCATTGTTTCCTTACCAATTACTCCCTTTTCTCCTCCTTCAACAAAACTGGTATGCTGACTTGTAACCAAAACCATGACAACACTAATTATACTAGCTACAAACTGGAAACAACTCAAGTGTCCAAACAATAGTGTCTAAAAAAGTATATGGAGAACTGGAGATGAACTGCAACATGAAGCATGGTAAATACATCTCATAATCTGACACTGAATGAAAGGGGCTATAAAATAATGTGTACATTTACAGGCTTTTCAAAAAATAGGTAAAATTAATCTATGGTGCTAGAGATATGCATTTATTGAACACCTGCTGTATGCTGACTTCAATTCTAGATACCTATAGACAAAATAATGAGTAATAATTAGTTTCTGTCCTTGGAATTGTTTATGGTATAGTGCAATGATTCTCTACCAGAGATGATTTTTGCCTACTAGAGAATATTTTAGTAGTGTTTGGAGACATTTTGGATATTACAGTGCTCCTGGTATCTAGTGGACAGAGGCCATGGGTACCACTCAACACTCTGCAGTTCACAGGGCAGCCTCCTGCAACATAGAATTACCTGACCCAAAATGTCAGTACTTGTGAGGTTGAGAAAGCCTGGTCTAGTGGAAAGACAGATAGTTAATAAAGTGTATTATGTGGTAGAGGCTGCTAACTATTTCACTTCCATCCTGTGCCAGCTATGCTATTAGATGTACTTTTTCTCATTTTATCTTTCAAATAAATGTGGAAAGTAGGTTATGGTGTTTCTATTTTATGGATGAAGTTACCAACTGAGTAAAATACACTTTCTAATGTTTGGGATGGATTTTAGCAATGAAAGAGATGCCACTTATAAAGACTGTGTTTTCAGAATTATTAGGATTTAGTATTATAGGAAGAAAAAAAGGGGAAAAAATACATGGAAAGGTATGGAGTTACACCAAAAAAAATCTTTCATTTTGAAGTAAGATGCAGGTGGTTGAGTAAATTTCTACTGTAAAACCAGAAATGGTGCTAGTTAGGTTGGTGGGGGCTAGGTCAGTGCAGACCTTATGTGCTAAATTTAGGTAGTAGAAATATCCTGAAAGCCACAAGCTGTCAATGAAGCATTACAAGTAAGGGAATGATAAGGTTATGATTTGAGGAAATATTTTTCTTTTAGTTGGAAAATGGGCTAGAGGAGAGTCTGCAATGAAGTTAGCAAGATCAAGCATCTGGGTTAAAAAAGAAACAAACAAATCAGCTGCATCCTTGTTAGACGCTCCCTGGCCAATCTATATAAAATTTAACCTTCCCTATTGCAGTATTTCCTTTTCTTTATCCCTTCCACTCTTCTTTGCTCCCTCTTTCAGTCATTCTTTCCCTCCCTTCTTTCCTTAGCACTTACGGGTAACTAACACACTGTATATTTTACTTATCTGTTACATTCACCTCTCCCACTTGTATGTAAGTTCCAAGAGGGAAGGGATTTTTAGTCTGTTTGTTCAGGCTTGTGTTATATATAATTGTGTCTGACACATTGTGGGTGCTTAGTAAGTATTTGAATGAATAAATGACCTAAGTCAATTATAGTGGAAGTGGAAGAGTGGAGAGAGAAATTGGGGAATAATCAAGAGGACTTCTTAGTCAGTCGGAGGGTGTTGGCCAAAGGTGAAGAGAGAAATTGAGATTACTCTTAGGACTCTCACCTGAGAGCTGGGGAGTAAAATTCATCAAGGTACACAATATATGAAGAGGAGCATATCTGCTCGAGAGAAAGACAGTGGTGGAGGGTGGTTGATGTGAGGCACGTTGAGCTTGAGAAAGTATGAGACATCCTGGGGAGGATGCCCAATAAGCAGTTGGCTGTCAGGGGCTGGAGCTGTCAAGGGAGATAAGAACTGAATTATTGACAAGAAGAAAAGAATATCAACAGAGAGAAAGAGTTCCGAGGATTGATGCCTGAAGAATGTGGACCTCTTACAACAAGCAAAGCCAAGCCTGTGGTGGAGGCTATCACAGAAATACCAGGAAAATGGAAAATTAGAGAATGATGTCATAGAAGCAGATAGGGAGACTTGAAGTATCAAAGGGTCAATGTCAAAGTCATGCTGTGTAAACAAGAGTTGTTGACCTTGGTGGAGGTTGACTCATTGTTATTGTTGGAGTGCTATCCTGATTAATATGGGTTTTAGGGAGTACATGGGGCCTTAGGGAGGAGCCACGCAATTATAGACACTTTCTCTTTCCCCTCACCTAAGCTTGTTGAAAAAGACTCTCTGATGATAGGTTGAAGGGTTACAAATTAGGAGATTGTGTGTGTTGGGGGGGGGGTGGGGGGAGAGGGTGGAGGAGGTGAGATGGAGAAAGGGATGATTAAGGAAAACAAGATCATTTAAGAGACAGAAGAACTTAGGATCTAAAACTTAAGTGAGGAAATTAGCCTTGAACAGAACAGCTGTTTAATCAGCAGTCTATAAAGAATCTATCTCATATCAGTCAAGATTTTGTTTTATTAATGTACAAGGAAGGGGATCAAAAATATGCTGAAGTAAAAGGATATGGACTAGTACATTTTTTTATGTATAAGAAAATAATATATATGCTTGTATTGCCAGGGACAGTATATTTTAACAAAATCATTTGCAAACAAAAAATTACAGAATTGAGATTTTGTACTTCTGTATCCAGTGAACTGGCTACTTTTTTTTTCACTCTGTTATATTTTATGATTCCGTCCTTGATTTGACACTTTGTGAAAAATGTGTTTTGGGTTGGGAGAATGCTCTAGTTTGTTTCTGAAATGAAAAGACACAAGTTTAAAAAACAGGTAATTTTGAATATATAAGCATACCTTAATTGATTAACCCCAAAGTCAGCATTTCAGTTCAGTTCAGTTTCTCAGTTGTGTCCAGCTCTCTGAGACTTCTGGACTGCAGCATGCCAGGCTTCCCTGTCCATCACCAGCTCCCGGAGCTTGCTCAAACTCATGTCCATCGAGTCAGTGATGCCATCTAACCACCTTATCCTCTGTTGTCCCCTTCTCCTCCTGCCTTAAATTTTTCCCAGCATCAGGGTCTTTTCAAATGAGTCAGTTCTTTGCATCAGATGGCCAAAGTATTGGAGTTCCAGCTTCAGCATCAGTCCTTCCAATGAATATTCAGGGTTTATTTTCTTTAGGATGGACTGGTTGGATCTCCTTGCAGTCCAAGGGACTCTCAAGAGTCTTCTCCAACACCACAGTTCAAAAGCATCAGTTCTTTGGTGCTCAGCTTTCTTCACAGTCCAACTCTCACATTCATACCAGGACTACTGGAAAAACCATAGCTTTGACTGTTTAGATCTTTGTTGGCAAAGTAATGTCTCTGTTTTTTAATATGCTGTCTAGGTTGGTCATAACTTTTCTTCCAAGAAGCAAGCATATTTTAATTTCATGGTTGCAGTCACCATTTGCTGTGATTTTGGAGCTCAAGAAAATAAAGTCTATCACTGTTTCCATTGTTTCCCTATCTATTTGCTATGAAGTGATGGGACCAGATGCCATGATCTTAGATTTCTGATGGTTGAGTTTTAAGCCAAACTTTTAAATTCTCCTCTTTCACTTTCATCAAGAGCCTCTTTCATTCCTTTTTGCTTTCTTCCATAAGGGTGGTGTCATCTGCATATCTGAAGTTATTGATAGTTCTGGCAATCTTGATTCCAGCTTGTGCTTTGTCCAGCCTGGCATTTCGCATGATGTACTCTGCATATAAGTTAAATAAGCAGGGGGACAGTCCCCCCTAAAGGGGCTGGACCGGGGAGACGCACGCTGGCCGTGCCCCTCGTAAAAAAAAAAAAAAAAAAAAAAATAAGCAGGGGGACAATATATAGCCTTGACGTACTCTTTTCCCAACTTGGAACCAGTTCGTTGTTCCATGTCCAGTTCTAACTGTTGCTTCTTGACCTGAATACAGATTTCTCAGGAGACAGGTAAGGTGGTCTCACATTCCCATCTCTTTAAGAATTTCCCACAGTTTGTTGTGATCTGTACAGTATAAGGGTTTAGAATAACTAATAAAGCAGAAATAGATGTTTTTCTGGAATTTTCTTGCTTTTTCTATGATCCAATGGATGTTGGCAATTTGTCCCTGGTTCCTCTGCCTTTTCTAAATCCAACTTAAACATCTGGAAGTTTATGGTTCACATAGTGTTGAAGCATGGCTTGGAGAATTTTGAGCATTACTTTGCTAGTGTGTGAGATGAGTGTAATTGTGCAGTAGTTTGAACCTTCTTTGGCATTGCCTTTCTTTGGGATTGGAATGAATACTGACTTTTTCCAGTCCTGTGGCCACAGCTAAATTTTCCACGTTTGCTGGCCTATGGAGTGCAGCACTTTCACAGCATCATCTTTTAGTGTTTGAAATAGCTCAACTGGAATTCCATCACCTCCACTAGTTTTGTTCATAGTTATGCTTCCTAAGACCCATTTGACTTCGCATTCCAGGATGTCCAGCTCTAGGTGAGTGATCACACCATAGTGGTTATCTGGGTCACTAAGATCTTTTTTTTTTTTTTTTTTTTTTTAATAGTTCTTCTGTGTATTCTTGCCACCTCTTCTTAATACTATCTGCTTCTGTTAGGTTCATACTGTTTCTGTCCTTTATTTTGCCCATCTTTGCATGAAATGTTCCCTTGGTATCTCTAATTTTCTTGAAGAGATCTCTAGTCTTTCCCATTCTATTGTTTTCCTTTGTTTCTTTGCATTGATCACTGAGGAAGGCTTTCTTATCTCTCCTTGCTATTCGTTGGAACTCTGCATTCAAATGGGTATATCTTTCCTTTTCTCCTTTGCCTTTCACATCTCCTTTTCTCAGCTATTTGTAAGGCCTACTCAGACAACCATTTTGCCTTTTAGCGTTTCTTTTTCTTGGATGTGGTCTTGATCACAGCCTCCTATACAAGGTCATGTACTCCATCCATAGTTCTTCAGGTACTCTATCAGATCTAATCCCTTGAATCTATTTGTCACTTCTACTGTATAATCGTTAAGGGGTTTGATTTAGGTCATACCTGAATGGTCTAGTGGTTTTCCCTGCTTTCTTCAATTTAAGTCTGAATTTGACAATAAGTTCATGATCTGAGCCACAGGCTGCTCAGCATTTAGGTGTTTTTGAAAAATTACTACATTGTCAAGTTTCATTCGTTTTGGAAACTCCTGCCATTCTTGAATCATACAGTGTAATGATGCATTTGAAAAAAAAGTCAAGGCATTTAGAATTAACAGAAAGATGATTAGAATGTTTTTAATCAAATCTAGATAACTGAACTACAAATAAGGGTACATAGATATTACTTTGAGTACCATAAAGGCTTTGTAATTGTTCAATGATCTGTGAAGATGCAGACCTCTAGCAGATATATTGGTGCAACCTCAGTATTTGTGGGATTACAGGAGAAATAAAGAAAGTCTTTATTTGCAAAATACTTACAAATTGACTGAATATACAATGGGGTTGCATGTGTAACTGATACAGAATTAGACAGTAGTAATATACAGCACTGTTATCTAAAGTGGCTGAAAAATTTGTCTGCACACAGACAAATAGGGTTGGTGTGTCATGTAACAGAGGAGAGAGAAAGGAAGTCTTCCCAGGTGGGACAGTGGGAAAGAATCCACCTGCAATGCAGGCAACCCGAGTTCGATCACTGGGTTGGAAAATCCCCTGGAATAGGAAATGACAACCCTCTCCAGTATTCTTGCTTGGAAGCTCCCATGGACAGAAGAGCCTGGCAGACTACAGTCCATGGGGTCACAAACTTAGCAACTAGACAACAACAAAGAAGGGAGAAGTCAGTGGTTAGGTGAGGACAGTCATGAAAAGCTACGGAAATTGTGTGACTTTGGTATATTCTCTCCTTCTGTCACCATCTAGCCTGGGTGGCTTGATCTGTAGTGAAGAGCTAGGAGGAATTCAGAGGACATGCATGAGCATGAAGTATGAAAGGGGCAGTAATGAGACCTTGATGTTAAATCTAGAGATGATAAGTGATTTAGCTCCAGCTAAAAATAACATTCAAATTTAGGGACTGAAATTCTGATTATACTTAAATGAAACCAGAAATGTCCTACATCATGTATTGTGTTAGAGTTGTTTTGCTTTAGGTTTGATCTTCAACAAACTAGCAAATGGATTAGGGATACATTGAAGGAGTCTCTCATAGTCTTTATTTTGGAGTAGAGACTGTGCTAGAGTCAAGGAAGTGTAGTAATAAAGGAAGGACTTGAGTAATTTTCCTAGCGCTAATCTTATGTATTTATCTGGTGAGGAAAGAGAGCACACTATAATTTGGGAGATGGTTTAGGCTGCATAAAAAAGTGTGCAAATGTAGCAAACACTTAATGCTTGCCTTTTATACACTATACAAGGGCAATGTGTGTTTTTAGGAAAAAATGCAAGGGAATACGATGTAGTAAGAACCGTGATAGTGATGCCCTGGGTGCTCAGAGAACCCATGGATATCAGCTAACAGGCACTTGGAGGTGTGTAAGTCTTAAGATTTTGTAGAGAGTGTATTGTCTGAAATGATCCCAAAGGAGGAGTAGGGCGAGTAAGAGCAAGAGGAAAAAGGGCATTCACAGCGGGAGTCTGCTGAGAGTCAGAGAAGGTTTGAGACTGAATCCTGGAAAATGAGGATGGAGGATCCATAAGTTGGGCAGGCAGTTTACTAGTTTGAATTTTCTCTAGTGGCAGCAAGGAGTTAAGTGAGGTGATTCTTAAGCTGAAATGCAGATCAGAATCATCTATAAAAACAGGAGTTGCGGAGTCCTCCCCTAGAGTTTCTGCTTTGGTAGATTGGAAGTGGTGCCCTAGAACTTGCCTTTTCAATGAGTTTCCAGGTCATGCTGCTGCCGTGGCTGGCTTCGGGAATCACTGCTACAGTGTAATAATTACGTTGTCTCTAACTGTCACTGATTATGGAAGAGAAGGCTTTGCATTTAGTAAAAGACACATTTTAATATGCATAAACACATAAGGATATTGTGATGTGTATTCTTCCCCACATCCCTCATTAATGATCAGTGTATTAAGATCAATGATCATATATCTGATTGTGGATTCTACTAAGTTGATCATGGTGGAATACACTGACTTTCAGATCAGGCTTCCAATGCTCCTGACTCTATGCTGGCTCCCTTCTCTACCTCCCCCACTTTGTCATAATTCCCTCTTCCTAATTCTTTAAGATTACAGTAGTGTATGTATTCTGGTACATATGGTATTCAAATTTATAATTTTGTCTTGCTATCTAGGAATCTAATTCCCATATGCTTTGATTTTGTGGACAGAGTTTCTGACAAAAGATTCTGATTGAAAGTAGCTTCTTCTAAGGACTCAGACAGTAAAGAATCTGCCTGCAATGCGGGAGACCTGGGTTTGATCCCTGGATCAGGAAGATCCCCTGGAGAAGGGAATGGCAACCCACTCCAGTACTCTTGCCTGGAGAATCTGATGCAGAGAGGAGACTGGCATGGGGTTGCAAAGAGTGGGACATGACTGAGCAACTGACGCCTTCACTTTTATTGCACTAGCAGAAGCATCGTAAACTTTTATTCTGGACCAGACTTTAAAGGGAAGAGCAGGGGTGAGTTAACTGGCAGAAAAGCAGGATCATGGTGACTACCCAGGTAGAGAGGGGCCTTCTGTTGGCCTTGTCTACAGCTGGCTCAAGAATGGAGATGGATCAGGTATTACAGCTTTACTGTTTGACAATGGATGAGCTTCATATTGTGAGCTTCAGTGTCCTACCAGGGGAGTCTTTGGAACCTTTACTCTAACATGCTGGGATTTTGAATGCCTTCAGAAATCCCTCTTGTTAGTTTATAGAAATTCAACAGATTCTGTGTATTCATTTTGTATCCTGTGATTTTACCAAATTCATTGATGAGCTTTAGTAGTTTTCTGGTAGCATCTTAAGGAATTTTCTATGTATAGTATCATGTCATCTGCTCAATAATGACAGTTTTACTTCTTTTCCAATTTGGATTTCTTTTATTTTTTTTTTCTTCTCTGATTGTCGTGGTTAGGGTTTATAAAACTATGTTGAATAAAAGTGGCAAGAATAGATACCTTTGTCTTGTTTCTGATCTTGAGAGGAAATGCTTTCAGCTTTTCACCACTGAATATATTGTTAGTTGTGAGTTATTTTCTATTCATTTAAATTGGGTATACTGTGAAGACATTTCCTATCTTGTCATTTTGTAAACAAAGTTCAGATAAAGATAAACAATAGCTTATTGCGCTGTGCTGAGGAAAGCAGGTAATAACAGCACATTTCTACTAGTTCTTAAAGGAGAAGATGTTTTACTCAATTAATAAACACTTTCACTGATTAATCTGTGTGTGTTCACAACCCTACAAGGCCTCTGTCAAGCACGTAGAAGTTCCTTTAAACTAATTAAAAACTACACATAGATCTGGAAGAAACCTAATTGATTCTGTTCCCTCTCCCCCTTCTCCCCCATCCCCAAAAAATGTGCATATTGAGGCTTATGAAGGAAGTGTTTCCCTAAAGTCACACAATTTGTCAGTAGCAGAGTGGTCTCAGTGTCTGAGATACTGACTCCAATGGAATATTCTTGACATTATACTGTTCTTTAAAAATAAACCATGTAATATAGATAAAACTGTTATCCACAGTTACAAACCTGAGTATTATAGGAAGATATAAAAGTTTCTTTGACTATTTTTTAAATGAATGGTCAATTTAAATGTTTTAAATCCCATTAACAATTGCAAGATCTTTGGTTTTTCTAAAAGAAATCAATTTGTGGAAAATCACTTTAAAAGAACACTGTAACTATCAAGGGTGAAGCAGATCATCAGCCCAGGTTGGAGGCATGAGACAAGTGCTCAGGACTGGTGCACTGGGAAGACCCAGAGGGATGGGATGGGGAAGGAGGCGGGAGCGGGGGGATCGGGATGGGGAACACATGTAAATCCATGGCTGATTCATGTCAATGTATGGCAAAAACCACTACAATATTGTAAAGTAATTAGCCTCCAACTAATAAAAATAAATGAAAAAAAAAAAAGATTGCAAAAAAAATAAATAAAAGAACACTGTATTGCAAGGAACTCCTGGGCTCTGATTGGGCTTTTGCAGTGTTTCTAGCTTTGCAAGCTTAGACAAATTGTGTAACACACTCTGAAATAACCTTCTAATTTATAATTCTAATAACAAACTTCTAATTCATAACAATTCTCATAAATATCTATAAAAAACTTGGTAATGGAGTACTACCTGGTATTGGCCATTCACTTCTCTAATATTGATTTCTCTGTGACTTTATATGTATTTTAAGTCTACTTTCTGCTGTGTTCAGTCTCTCCTTCCAAACCTTATCTTGACTTGGTTTACATGAATATGCATACTTTTATTTCTTAAAGGAAGACAAAAAATGAAACATAGGAGCTTCAGTGTAGTTTGTAGTAAACTGATGCCTAATTTGGAAATGGAGCTCTTTATTACTGAAGTATTTTTGTTTGTAACAAAATCATGTTATTGCATTAAAATTCATGAGGTGGATTCTGCTTCTGTGTTTATTCTAACCTGAAAGAGATTCACTGTTAAATTTGTTAGTCATTCAGCAGATACATCTGTTGTCATCTATTGTGTCAAGCACCCATACCCTGTGAATACTGAAGAGAATAAGACATGCTCTGTCGTCTTTAGAGCTCTGCATTTAATAGGGTGATTCTAGTGAACAGAGTTATTAACAATTATGAGAAGAATTACCATCATGGGTATCTGGGTGCTGGGAGACTTGAGGGATTTTGAGGAAACTTCATGGCTAGGGTGAGAGGTACACGGGGTGATGAGTGAAAGTAGTATTAATAGATGGGTATGTCTAGCAAGAAGGATCTTGTGTTTGAAAACTGAAGATTTGAACTGATTCCAGAAGTGAAGGTGAGCCATTGAAAAATTTTAAAGCAAGAAAATGACATGACTAACTTGTGTTTTTGAAAGATCACAGAAGTCCTCAGGTAGCTGCAGTCAAACAATCTTAGTTTGACCATTGTGATCTGAAACACCAGTATGGTTAAACCATCAAGGATTTAAGATGCAGGCCAGATTGGAGATACTATTAACAACTCCAGTTATGGTTATTCTCCTTCACGCTGCAGTTGTTTACTACACCGACCTAGGGTAACCATGGTGTGACTACTTGTAGCAAGAAAGACTACTCTAATTGTATCAGATAACCTCTAGAGAAAACTTAAAGGGTGCTCTTTCTTGCTATTTGATCTGAAGACAGGTTACATCAAATAGATATTCTAAGAGCTAGGATGCATAGTTTCCTTTCTGCAGTAAACATGGCTATGTGATTTTCAATACTACTTATAAAATATTTAAAAATTTTAAAGTATGGTAGCAAGGTTTGGAAAGAGTCTGTCCTGATGTTTAACAGAGGAGCTCTTTTTCAAGCTTACATTTAATTTTCTTGTGGGTTTTTTGCAGCTCTCTTGAATGAGCCTATTATTTCAGGATACACCCAAGTCCAACAGTATCATTCTCTGTTAAAGACAGATGCTACCTTGCACTCCGTTTCCCTTTGTGTACGGCACCTCTTTTGCACTTTCGTTTTTAAAGTGTTTTCCAGTATATTCTTCCATTTGTTCTCAACAATCCTATGATGGTGGTGGTATATTCCTACTTACAGAGCAAGGTTAGTCCACTGGCAAGCCTAAGGGTTGGCTGCCACTGCACAGCACAGCAAAGACCATATCTACTTTTATCATTAAACGAGGTAGCAGGCATGACAAAGCTACCTTCAAACAGAGCTGGGTAAATAGGTCAGATCAGATCGCTAGACACAAACACGATGCAGGTTTTAGCCAAAATCTTGTTTTGTAAAAGTATTCTTTTTTTTCCTCTTCAGTCAACCCCTTCACTGACAAATGAATGCCACACATAATTGAGAAATTAAAAGCTTATTAAAATAGGGTGGAATTTTGACCTGTTGCAAACTGATAAGTAGCCATCCTTTTAAATTTATCAATATAGCATGTTGAGCATTGAAGTAATATTGTCCCATGCTGAAATAACTAAATTGCAGCATCCTTATTATGGGCTTCCCTGGTGGCTCAGAGGTTAAAGCATCTGCCTGGAATGAGGGAGGCCTGGGTTCGATCCCTGAGTTGGGAAGATTCCCTGGAGAAGGAAATGGCAACCCACTCCAGTATTCTTGCCTGGAGAATCCCATGGAGGGAGGAGCCTGGTAGGCTACAGTCCATGGGGTTGCAAAGAGTCAGACATGACTGAGTGACTTCACTTTCACTTTATATTTGTTTGATACTGTATTTGTGTTACACAGTCAGTGTGTATAAGACATCTCTATGTCTCTTTAAGCTTAAGTGCTTTCATTTGGTGTTCTAAAAATGAAATTTTTAAATTTTTTTCCCCTTTCTAATGTGCCCTATGAATTTCCATCATTTTCTAGCTATCATAGTCAGCATCATATGACCAACAGCAAAATCAGGCCTGTCTTAAGGTGAGAATAATTTTCAGATTTTTTATTGGTTGGAGAAAGTCAGAAAAGTGGTATTTTATGACACATCAAAATGATATTGTAAGGTTTGGGGTTCATGAATAAAGTTTTATTGGAAAACAGTCATGTGTAATCATCTAATCTAATCATGTTTGGACAGAGACTGTAGAGCCCACAACACCTGGAATACCTACTGTCTGGCCTTTCACAGGAAAGGTGAAAGGCTTTTACCTTTTTGGAGTGTGAAGGAATTGAGAGGTTCTTCCTATTTTCCTTGGATGGAGGTTGAGTGGAGTGCAAGGCATATATTAGCTTGCATATGCTTTTCCATTTAGTTGGGTGGAGAGATCTGCATTTTCCAACATTTGGAAAAGTTCAACTAAGTCTCAGGTCTGAAATTTATTAAGCTGCTTTGGTTCCACCTTAATATGAAAGGGTAACAAGCTACCAAAAAAAGACAAGCACAAGGAGTAACCTACATGAGAGGTTGGCTACTGGCAGGAATTTAAAATCTGAAAAGAGATATTAATTTGGTTTATAATTTTTGAAACTTCTTTCACTGTTATCACATTCCTTTTCTATTTTATTTTGAGGTAGTCATCCTCTTCTTTCATATTCTTTAAATGGGGGAAAAAAGCCCTTTAAACACCTAGCTTTGTATTCCCATTGTTTTGAGAGTTATTTCAAGTATCTGTCACTTGAACGTATGGGAAATGAAGCCAGCATTTTTATAGTTCCTTATTATTTGACCACATGATTTTACACAAGGCTCAATGTTTCTTCAGATTTCTTTGTGTGGGTGGGCAAGATATGATTTTTAAATAGTCAGATGTTGCAGTGAAGGTACCAGCAACATATTTTAAAAATTTGAGGGTTTTTCAGAAGAAGTGTTGTAACACTTTAAATCAGGAGAAAACAACTTTTGACAACATATATATACTCTGAAGTTGAAATAAGGCTTCAGTTCTGATATTGAGCTTCACTTGTGGCTCAGCTGGTAAAGAATCTGCCTGCAATGCAGGAGACCTGGGTTGGGAAGATCCCCTGGAGGAGGAAATGGCAACCCCCCTCCAGTATTCTTACCTGGAGAATTCCATGGACAGAGGAGACTGGCAGGCTACAGTTCATGGGGTTGCAAAGAGTCAGACACAACTGAGCAACTAACACCACACTTTGGTATATAAAACAGAATTCTGTAGTTATCTGAAAAATCAGTGTACACATTTTTGGACTGAACCCATTCATTCTACCAAATTTCAATTTGAGGATTAAAATTGCTGTCAGGGCAAGATTTTCCCATCCTTGTCACTGCTCCAAAGGCCATGCTATCCTTAATGCACTTCATAAACTGAGCGTCTTTATAGTGCTTAGAAAGGGATGTGAATATGTGAAGCAGTCTGCTGAAGGTTAGGTTTATTTGGCTCTAGAATGTAATACAGATTTCATGTGGTATCTTTTAACCTTTTCTTTTTGTTCTGATCTTTAACTTGATACTCTGATATAGATAAGTCAGATATTTTCTCCTTGTATTTGACAGTGAAGGGACTGGGGCACAAACAGGATATAACTTTTCCCCCCACCAAATTCAAAATTACATTTAGATTTCAATTTTCCTAAATCCTGGCTCTGAGTGTTTGAAGTAGATGACTTCCCATGTCAATACTCAACAAATGATCATATTCAGTGTGTTTAGCTGTAGGACCTAAGCAAGAGTAAGGCTATACTCTATTTACTGTAGACAGTGGTCTTTGGATAATGCCTTTCATTTGAGTAGTACATATATATACATATATACACACAGGTATTTTTAAATTTATATGAATGTATAGGATATATAATTAAAATATATACACATATACCCATACACACAGTATCCTGGTATCTTATTTGAGCTTCCTTCCACATGACATGTTAAATTATCCTTGGTGGCAAGCTTTTACACTTATAATAGTTCATATTCTTTTCTTAGATATTATGCTGAGATCTTTGCCTCTGTTAAACCTCTGACTCATCTCAACTCAGATAGGGCCTGATATTACCTCCCTTTTAAAGGTGAGGATACTGAGGCAAAGAGAGCTTTACTGACTTGTTGACAGTCACACAAGGGTAAGGGAGCCAAGACTGTAACCTCAGCTCTGCTAACCACTGTGCTATCTGAAAGAACATGATATATTCTCAGCATAGTTCTTATTCTCTGCCTTTGATTCTTGTTCAAATTGTCCTCTAATGCACTTGACATAGTTGAATTTCACTCTGTTTTAACTCTCCTAAATAATAAAGACACTCTTGACTTAAATCCATTCTGGTGGGCTACACAGACTTCTATCCTGGATCTGCTCTTAATTTAGTGAAATGCTGGGTTTCTGCATCATCATTCAAATAGTGCAGTTGTAAGTATGAAACACTGAGTCCTGAAGCCTCTGAATCTGTCCTTTTTTTCCTTTAGGTTGAACTACAATGAAGTTTCTGATGAGCTATGTGTAACTAGACCTTACCAGAAAAAATGTAATCTTAGATTTCAAGTCATAAGTTTTCATCAGCCCCTACTCTAATGGGATTACTGCAATAGTACACATTGCAGAGGAATGACTTGGGTAACATAAAGCTGAAAAACTTTATTTAGGGATATTTATAAACCATTGCATGTTTTGAGAAGGAATGTTAAACAGCAGTATTTGAAGTTGTTAGAGAAGCCTAAAAATATTTAAACAATTTTAAGAAACCTCATATGAAGTTGCAGTCTAGTACTTTCCATGTGAAAAAACTGCTTCAAGTCTAATTTCAAATGTCTTTTGGAACAACCTGTTCCTTTAATTTCTGTTCAAAGTTTAGCGTACACTGAGGCGAGAAACCTCTAGAGTTTTCCAGGGGTTGACTTGCTGTTCTTTGATCCTTGCAACTGCAACCTGACGACTAAATGCCCCTACCCCCCACACCCTGTTTCTGCTGTGGGTGTGTCTGCCAGGTTCTGAATGGAGGTGCCAACACTAAGGGATGGTTAGAGAACCATACGCAACCATATATTCACGATGTACTGAGGAGCCTGAGGCCCACAAACCTGGTGACCAAGAAACAGATTCCTCAGTGTGTGTCTGAGGTCCTCTCTACCTCACCGATTCCTTCCTTTCTCCAATAATTGATTGTAACCTATAGAATTACAAATTACATTGCCACAGTTGAGTTGAGCAAACGTTGACTTTTTTGTTTTTCATTTAAGGTTTTCATTTTTCTGTTTATATTATTAGCCACACAGTGATATTCAGATAAGAGATGGTTTTTGTCATCTGGATTTTGCTGGGGAGATAATAAAACCCCCTCGGTGTGTCAAGGCCCTGAGTACTGAGGCACCAAAGGAGGAGGTGGGGGATGGGGGGAACTATGGAGCCTTCTCTTCTCTGAGATCACCTTCTCCTCCACCCGGTTTGTTGGTTCTACTGATTCACTGTAGCTCCTTTTTCCGTGACTGTTGGCTCTTAGAGTATGCGCCTCTCAGTGGTTTTTCCTTACCTCCACTCTCTTCCTGCTTTCAAGAAGCTTGTAAGCATGCATGCTAAGCTGCTTCAGTCGTGTCTGACTTCCTGCAACCCCATGGACTGTAGCCCGCCAGGCTCCTCTGTCCATGGGATTTTCCAGGCAAGAATACTGGAGTGGGGTGCCATGCCCTCCTCCAGGGGATCTTCCCCACCCAGGGATTGAACCTGCATCTCTTATGACTCCTGCATTGGCAGGCAAGTTCTGTAATTCTAGTACTACCTGGTTAGCTGAAAACAAGCTCTCCCCAGCTCACCCTGTATAAACTTTAGTATAGTTACATTATTTCCTTGTTGCCTGCCTGGGTACCTTTTCTATTAGTAGACAGAGATCCTGAAGTGCAGGAACTTTGCTTTTTTATCTATGCCTCTAGGGTTGCAAAGAGTTGGACATAACTGAAGCAATTTAGCACACAGGCAGTAGCTACCATCCTGATGTCTGGCCCCGAGGGGCTCTTATCTGTTGAAGTGAGGGAATAAAACCATCATGCTCAGCCTATGGGGACCTCTTACATCTAGTTAGATGAAGACCTAATCTTGAACTTCATTTTTATTCATTTGTTACTCAAATACTTAAAACCACACAAAGTAGAGATAGTTTACAATTTTACCTCCTTTTTGGAAACTAAACAAAATAAGAGGTGAAATTCCCCACCCACACCCATCTAAACTTAAGTAACCCCCTCCATCTAACCTGCAGCTCATTCTTGCCTCCCTTCAGGGACCATCACACACCATGTGAACCATCTCCAATATGTTTTATAGATGGAGTTGCCCTCTTTGGATTCTTCTCTCCCCTCTATCTCACACCTGCTCAGCAGAGGTTCCAACTTCCATAGCTCCTATGACCTGCCACACTTCCATATTTACGTTCTCATTATAATTGTTTTCAGATGTCGGACTATATGTTCCTCCAATACGATTTGTAGCCTTTTACTAGCAACCATGGTTTTTCTTTTTATATTAAAGATATTTACAGTGCATGTGCAAGCAATCTCATATTAAACATTCAAATGAGTTTTTAAATATAAAGGAATTGAGTTTTTAAATGGCATTCTCTTGGCAAGCACTAAAACTCAACCATGTGTCCGGCACTGTGTTAGAAACAAGGAATTCAGAGATTGAAAAAAAAAAAATCAAGTTTGTAATAGCAGAAGAGAAATGGATCTTACTTCTCTGCCTCTAATGTAGCAAGCACATGCTTCTAATATCTCTCAGGCTATGTTGCAATGCCCTGAAAGTGCCACATGGCCCCTTCTCTTTAGCTTTTGCACCTTCAGGACAGGGAACGAGTATTATAATTTTATGTTCTCATAAAATGGCACAATACCTGGCACATACTCCCATTTTTTGAGAATGTTTGGAATGAACTATTGAACTGAACTAGAGTATAACTTGAGAACTGTTATAATGGAGCCAGTATGGATACTGTGGAAGGACAGAAAGGATACCCAGGCTATTTTTCTGTTTCTTGGCTGGAGCAAGCCTCCCTTGCCAAATGACAGCCCTATCAGTTAGCATTTGGACACAGTTTTACTTGGACAATATTTTACTTAAACCGACACTGGCAGTCCTCATTCGGTGGATTACATTTTTGAGGAGGTACTGTAATTTAGAAACATGTAAGTTGGATAAAGCAGGGTCTTGTATTTCTGAACAAGGACTTAAAGCCCAGATTTTTATAGACAAGGCTCATGTTTAGTCAAGTTTGATAAACCTATTTTCTTAGGCAGTATGAAGTTTTATAAAGCTTACCAGTGTATTGAATGATCCCACTGGTATTTTGAAACTCATTTGTTTATAAAATGGACATAAAGATTTTCCTGAAGTTTTAATACGTGGCTGTTTCTGAGGAGTAAACATAGTGTGTCATTCAGGTAAGAAAGAATATTTCTGTATTTTCTGTTAAAGCTTATGTATTGTTTTGAATTTTTATTTGTAATGAGGATGTTTCACTTTTATATAAAAATATACTTTGTATAAAAATGAGTTAATAGAGTTGATGCGAATATGAGTTGTTTAAAGCTTAAGAATTTGTTTGGGGAGAGGCTTCTGGCTGGAGGGGAAAGGACAGATCTATGAGGCTGCACAAATGGTGGTTTTCTAGAACTCTCTTCAGTTTTAAGAGAAGTGACTGAACTGGGCAAGGGGTTGTGGATTGACCAGAAGCCAGGGAGCAGAGGCTTTCAGGGGCTGAAGTGTGTCAGGAAGCACACTTGGCAGGGTAGGTGGTTTTATGCAGTTGTTAGCTTTAAAAAAACTTTTGATTCCAAGGTGTTTATGATTAAATTACTTCTGTCAGTTCAGGTTGCTCAATGTGTAGGTGGCCTGCTTTGGTTTTATGTTATGGCAAAGAGTGACTGAGATCAGGAAGGTATGAAGGTCAGAGGAGCTTTGGATCACATTACAACTTCAGTTCAGCTCAGTCATGTCCAACTCTTTGCGACCCCATGGACTACAGCGTGCCAGGCTTCCCTACCATCCATCACCAACTCTCATACTAACTAACTAACTCACCTCACTAACTCAACTCACCAACTAACTCAAACTCATATCCTTGAGTCGGTGATGCCATCCAACCATCTCACCCTCTGTTGTCCCCTTCTCCTCCAGTGTACAATCTTTCCCAGCATCAGGATCTTTTCAAATGAGTCAGTTCTTCGCATCAGGTGGCCAAAGTATTGGAGTTTCAGCTTCAGCATCAGCCCTTCTAATGAATATTCAGGACTGATTTCCTTTAGGATGGACTGCTTGGATCTCCTTGCAGTCCAAGGGACTCTCAAGAGTCTTCTCCAACACCACAGTTCAAAAGCATCAATTCTTTGGTGCTCAGCTTTCTTTATAGTCCAACTCTCACATCCACACATGACTACTGGAAAAACCATAGCTTTGACTGTTTAGACCTTTGTTGGCAAAGTAATGTCTCTGCTTTTTAATATGCTGTCTAGGTTGGTCATAGTTTTTCTTCCAAGGAGTAAGCGTCTTTAAATTTTGTGGCTGCAGTCACCATCTACAGTGATTTTGGAGCCCCCCAAAATAAAGTCTGTCACTGTTTCCCCATCTATTTGCCATGAAGTGATGGGACCAGATGCCATGATCTTAGTTTTCTGAATGTTGAGTTTTAAGCCAATTTTTTCACTCTCCTCTTTCACTTTCATCAAGAGGCTCTTTAGTTCTTCTTTGCTTTCCGCCATAAGGGTGGTGTCATCTGTGTATCTGAGGTTGTTGATATTTTTTCCCGGCAATCTTGATTCCAGCTTGTGCTTCATCCAGCCCAGCATTTCGCATGATGTACTCTGCATATAAGTTAAATAAGCAGGGTGACAATATACAGCCTTGATGTACTCCTTTCCCGATTTGGAACCATTACAACTTGGCACCAATCAAAAGGGAAAAGTGAAAGTGTTAGTTGCTCAGTCATGTCTGGCTCTTTGTTTCCTTATGGACTGTAGCCCGCCAGGCTCCTCTGTCCATGGAATTCTCCAGGCAAGGATACTGGAGTCGGTAACCATTTCCTTCTCCACAGGATCTTCCCAATCCAGGAATCGAACCCAGTCTCCTGCATTGCAGGAAGATAATTCAACATCTGAGCCACCAGGGAAGCCCATAGTTATAGCAAAGGCTGTGAATGGATTCATGCGTAGTCCCTCAGTCATGTCCAACTCTTTGCAACTCATGGACTGTAGCCTGCCAGGCTCCTCTGTCCATAAGATTCTCCAGGCAAGAACACTAGAGTCGGTTGCCATTCCCTTCTCCAGGGGATCTTCTGGACCTAAGAACTGAATCTGGATCTCCCTTATTGCAGGTGGATTCTTTACCACCAATTAAAGCTATTATTTAAATGCTTCAATGAATAAACAATGTTTAGCTTTTTTCCTAATGATTTGGAGAGCACCACTGATCATGTGAAAACAAGGGATACTGGCAAGAGATGGTCAAATGATTATTTCGAAGGCTAAGGCAGGTTCACCATTATCATATAAGGGGTATAATTTCATGCTCCCAAATCTGAAAAAAAAATGGCATAGGATAATATTTCTTTATTCAGTCTTGCTTGGTAAAAATCAAAAGAATTTCATTTAGAATGTTAATATAGTGGTATTTTCTGTATATTTAAGTAGGTCACAAGTATGTATTGAAATATCATTTTCTGTTTTACTTTTAATACATACAATTAAAAGATTCATGGCTCAGAAATATAACTCTTAACACTTCAAAATTCCACTATTCCCATTCCCAAATTAACTTTTCTAAGCTACTCCATATAGATATGCATACACTCATGTAGTGGTTTTATTGCATCATATTCTATATACCCTGCACTTGCCTTTTTCATTTAATGATGTGGCTTAGAGCTTATTCTCAGTCATTGCTTATAATGGACCTTGTGCTTTTTCATGGTTGAAGTATTTTACAATTTGAATGCATCAATATTTTATTGTACTTAAATTTGAGAACAAATAATTAAACTTTCTTTCAGCCAGATTTACACCTGAAGAAGGGACTTTAGAGAGAATGATAGGTATTCTAGAAATTCCACATTCTGTGGACTGGTCTTAGGAGCATGGGATGAAATGAGGAAAGGGACTTAGAGGTAACAGTAATGATCAGGAAAGGATCTTGTAAAACTATTTCCAAATGCATATTGTTATAACTTTTGGCCAAAAGGCTTGTTAGTGCAGACCATGTTAAAATCCAGATCTTTTAGATAACAGCTGATTTATAAAGTACAGTCTTCTCTCTCTTTTTAAATATAATGTGTTGTTCTCTTCACCCTTTAGTTCTGTTTTATACTTTGGAATGTTTATAATTACTTCTTGGAAAATACTATTGCTAACAAGAAGGGCAGCTTGCTTTAAAAAAAAAAATGTAGCAAGAAAGCCAACAATTTGTGGACAGGATGGTCATGTATTTTGACCATGGTTAAGAAGCTACTGACCAGCAATAGATCACTGTTCTATTAAAATATAGGTTACAGCATTTAAGACTATAAATTTAACATTTTATAAGGTGATAAACTGTTCTTCTATGCCCACCATCCTCCCCTAAAAGAGCAATAGTATAATTTGACTATGGACTTTCGCCCACACATAGTTGGTTTTCCAATTGTAAATTTGGGTAACATCTTAGAAGTTCAATTAGCTGCTTCAGGGTGGTCATTTAATATATAAAGTCCTGTTTAGACTCAAAATTAAAAGGTGACGAGTTGCCACTGTCTTTTTATAAGTCTAGAAACTGTCATTATTTATATTGTAATTGTTTTAACAGAAACTTTTTTAGTGTTTATAGTCCACATTCTGGCTTTGCCTGCTTAATTTTTAAAATTTTGAGATTCAATGATTTCATGTTTTGGTTACATTTTTTATTCAATTATATCTTTGGTTGCAGAAACTAGATTTGAAAGCTTATCTGAATCATTAAATCACCAAATACAGTTACTCAGAGGCTTGTTAAATGAGTAAAAGTGTTGCCAGGGAGTTTTCATAGAGCTTTATGTGCTGTTAATTGCCTGCAATTAAATCTGTTACAAGTAATAATGTACTGTAATCTGTTGAAAACCTCACCTTTCAATTAACCAATTCTCCAACCTTTCCTTCCTTCTCCTTGAAGAGTAGTTTAGTGTCTATTTATTTTCACCTATACATGCCAATTACCTCTGGCCCAGATGTTACTGGCATACCAGGGAATCTGATCTTGAGTACAAGTCTAAATTATTGCTTCTCTTTATACCTTCTTGTAATGTGAATGGTTTGATGGAAAAATACATATTTCTAATCCACTGGTGCAGACTACCTATTATGAGCTAGTCAATTTACATGTGTTATTTCAAATCCTCACAATAGCCTTACAAAGTTAGTGACACCCCTCTTTTATACAGAAGGAAATAGAGACTCAGAGATGTATAAATAGCTGTTCACAATCAAGAACTGGGAAGGTCAGAGCTGGGAGTCAAGGTCAAAACCATACCTGGCAGACCTGAGAGCACTTCTCTTTTCGTCAACTGTTTCCAACGAAATGCAGTTCATGTGTTATAGAGAATAGATTTAGAAGGCAGTCTGTGTAGGGGCTCTCAGCACCAACTCAGCCGCTACCGACTTCTTGACTTAGTCTCAGGTTTCTTATTTGCAAAATAAGGGTACTACCACTCACCCTGATGGATCGTCTTTAAGTGGGAATGTATGGCACATTGTGGGTCTTCCAAAGTGACCTGAAGTCCCCCTCCTGGTTGACACCCGCTGATGAAAGCAAATGCATTACAGAATTTTAATTTACTGTCTTGGAACAGAAGAGGCTGATTAGATTGTTGCCATTGCATTTTTCATAGTACATCTTTGGAAAAGGAGAACCGACTACAATCCCAGCAGCAGTGTCATTTGTAGTGGGGGTGTTTTTCTTTTTAACCTTCATTTTAATCCCATTTAGAGTTACAAAAATTTCTGAAGGTTCTCATGCTGCCTAGGGCCCCGGGCTGCAATTTTGTCTCAGCCTATTGATGTGGTGAGCTGTTGGAAGAGGTAGGAGTGATGTAGAAGGAGATGGCATCAGGAAACTAATGAGCTAAACACATATTTCTCTGACCACTAGAATTCCAATTGAGCTAACTGGTACGTTTATGAAAGTCTTACTTGCAAAACCAGTAAATTGTTTGACTGAAATTTTCTTTCTCTTTAAAATTGTTTTTAGGATGCAGAATAGAAAACTGTGATTCTTGCTTTAGCAAAGACTTTTGTACCAAGTGCAAAGTAGGCTTTTATTTGCATAGAGGCCGTTGCTTTGAGGAATGTCCAGATGGTTTTGCACCATTAGATGAAACCATGGAATGTGTGGGTAAGTAGTATTTCATGTAACTTTCAAATTTCCACTTTTATTTTAACACCTGTTTCTTGGGTGGGAGGGGGGTGGGAATGAATGCTGGATGTATTCATTCTAAAAATGAATTGGTTCTCTTGTTATTAATTAGAACTGAAAATTATTGAAGTTCTTTGCTATTGAGTTCTTTAATCATCCTGCCATTGGGCAGTATCGTAAATTACATTTTGCTACAAAATTTGCTGGTAGAACATTAGGTTAAACTACTTAAATGCTGAGAATAATGTTTTATGATTTATGTAATATATCCCCATTTGTTAATTATCTTATTAGTAACTGTTAGAGAAAAACATTTTGTTTAGCAGAAACTGTTTAAGCAGTGTCATGTGGTTAGTTAGTCTATCATTTTCATTATGTGTATTAATTTTATAGCTTCTTGCTTAGCCACACATTTGTATAAAAAGAATCTATTAGGAAGAGATTTTTTTTGTGCCACATATACTTTGTTGATGATTGACTGCATGTTGCAAAGTGCATTAAAACAATTTTACTAAATTAGGCATGTAGAATGCATAATTTAATCTTCACATATATGCTGTTTGTAAATAATAATTAAGAATACATATTTTTATAAATTTTGGGGTTTTTTTGTGTGTTTAAAACACCTTGTGGCATTTTTTTATGCCACTGATTAAAAATGTAAAGGTCTATCAGTACCTACATTTTGATAAATGCCTGAATCTAATCAAGTGTAATGATATCTTCACCACCTCCACCCCCAACATGCCTGAACTTTATTTGCCATGTTTTATATCTGATATGGTGTACAACAGAGCAATGTATTAGGAATGAGACTTCCCATCTTTTTAAAATGGAGACTTAAGTTGAGAACTTTTTTCCTGCATAAATACCAAAGTAGTCTGTAACTATATTTGAAAGCTTGCAGAGAAGACATTTAAATGAAAGCTTTTTGAAGAAATGTGTGCTTATGTTCCTATATATGTGTGAATTAATACATGCATATAAGCAACACCCTATTGAAAAATATAGAAAGTCACCGAAAGAGCATATTCAAAATGTTGGATTTGTTTTTGAGAGGCGAGACCCATACCAGTTACAGAAGTCCAGAGGAAATTCTTATGAAACCTTTAAGCATATTAACAAATTAACAGGAGTCCTAACAAATTAACAGGAGTCCTCACAAATTAACAGGAGTCCTCACAAATTAACAGGAGTCCTCACAAATTAACAGGAGTCCTCACAAATTAACAGGAGTCCTGTGCATTCCCCTGGATAAAAATCTTAAATAGCTTTGAAAAACCCAAGAGTCAGCATGATGCCTTATCAAATCTGGAATGAAGAAATATTCATTGTGTGTAGATTCTGTTGCCTGGGTCCTCTTCGGCTGTTACACTAGGGGCTTTTAATGGTGAATTTGATGAGGTTTAACTGTATATTTTTATTCTTTTATCCCAGGGGAGTTGCAGAGTAGCCTACTTTTTCATTATATGAAGTTAAAAAAGGAGGATGCTAAAAGTTTTTACATACCTGGCAAAACATACATTTTCAAATATCTGATCATATTTGTTTCCTTTTCAAACTATAGCATCAATTTAGGGAATAAGAAATACATGCTGTGGTTTCTAGATACCTATTAAAGGAAATGAGATAATCAGAAAATGCAAAACACACTCCCTATCTTTTCATGAAGTATTAATATTTACTTCCAACTAAAACTAACACACTTGTGAATTTCAGTGGGGGCATGCAGAATTTACTTGTAAAACTTTGTTTCCTCTTCATGGTATGAAAACAGTATATTTTACTGTAGGTTTTAGCTGTTGAATCTTTTAAAGATAATATATTCAATGTCTTTACAATGGACTAGCTAACATCCCATCAGAAAAATGAACCAGTACAAAAAGGAAGTAATAGTTTTTAAATTACTTATGTGGCAGTTTTTTACTTTTATCTGTAACTCCATAATGCAAAAATTTCCCAAAAGGCGTATACAGGTCTGGGGCTGTACAGCTTAATTTTTGGTATCTGAAAGTGAGGGAGGAGAGAGATACTGCTATGTAAGTTTTGTAACAATGGAGAAATGTATACCAAATTGTTATCTGTGTTTGTTTTTTCTCTATTAGAAGGATGTGAGGTTGGCCACTGGAGTGAATGGGGAATTTGTAGCAGAAATAATCGCACATGTGGATTTAAGTGGGGTCTGGAAACCAGAACACGGCAAATTGTTAAAAAGCCAGCAAAAGACACGATACCATGTCCAACCATTGCTGAATCCAGGAGATGTAAGATGGCCATGAGGCATTGTCCAGGAGGTGAGTTCAGATGATCCCTATTGTGGACTCTGTGCTTTCTGGATTTTCTTCCCCCCTAATCACCCTTGTTCCCAATAAAGAGTATTTATCCTTGAAGGAAATCTGATAATAACATTGGCAAGAGGGTAAAATTCTACACTGAACTTCCTTAGAGACAAGTGCTTAAATTGTGAAGAATATAAAATGACTGTTTAATTTCATGATACCTTGAAAGTAATTTAGAAGACAACTTTACAAATCAACTTTTAAAACGAGATTTCTAAAAGTGTGTGTGTGTCAGTGTTTTTCTTTTTCTTTATTTCACTAATGTACCATAAAAGCCAGTTCTTATGAAATCAGGCCTTTGCAGATGTTGCTCTAAGAGAAGCAGCCAACTTTCAGTTGAGAAGAGTTTAGATTAGAAAGGTTTATGGAATCCGTAAAATCATCTGTATCACAACTAGTTGAAGATGACAACTTAAAATAAACTTGCCCAAACACTGGGAGGAATAAACATTGTCTTAATGTTGCCACAATTAGCCGGTTCTCTGTTTTGATAATAATTTGTGGAAAACAGCTACTAGTATGTGTGTGTTTATTTGTGTCTTTGTAGTAATTGTGCTGATTTGCAGTAATTATTCTGTAATAACAGGATTAGGCCCACTTACAAATTGGGAGAAGTGTACATAGCTCAGGTGCCGGCTGGAGCCGAGTGAGTATGTTGAAATGCAGTTCTTAGCGCTGATGCTGTGCTTCTGAAAGCATAATCTTTTGTTACTGTTTATTTTATCACTAGCGGATGCTGCATTGCCAAAAATGAAGTTAGGACTTTTCTAGTGCACAAAATAGAAAAGCAAAAAAAAAAGAAAGTTGCATGTAGAAAATTGCCCTATGAAACAATCAAAACTTTCGTTTGCCTTCATTTCTTGCTGTTGGGGCATAGCTTTCAGCTTTGTGGCTGTAGCCCAGAGAAGAATATATATCTGCCTAGAATGGATTTATATCCCTATTCTGCTGCCTCATAGAGAATGTCTGTGATCCATGGAGGAAGACAAAACTTTTAAGACTTGAAGACTCCAGTTGGCCTTTTGAGAACTATTAGATCCAGATTCAGAAGCTACTATTAGGAAGGCAGCTTTTCCTCTTGAATTAGTTTTGCTTTTCTATGCCGAGTCTTTGAAACAAAGTTTTTTTGGGTCTGCTTTGCACTAACAAGGATGGTTTTGTTCAGTTAAACTGGGTATTTTTCAGTCAAAATATAAGAAAATATTTTCTTACAAAACTAATAAGCCACTTCTTGGATAGCTGAGAGCATTTAACCTGCAACCTTGTGCCTAAAAACAAACCCGATGTATTCAGGTATTGGGAATAAAGGCTTCCTTTGTTGTATATTGTTTATTTAACTACCCCCCACTCCTCTTCCAGCAACGTGGTCCCCCAATTGTGGTTTACGTTAATAGCAAAAATTAACCTGAAAATGCTCCTATAACAAACATGCTTATGTGTAACAAGAACCAGCATGCCCCCCTCCCCTCAGAAACTATTTTGACTTAGCCCTGGTCTTGTTGAGAATTTTGTAGATAACAGCTAGATTTTTAACCTATAATGCTTATTGCATTTTTTTAATGCTTCCAAAAGCAGTGTACTGTCTTAAGAGATATAACCCGACACTGTCAGCAATTAAAATCATGTCAAAACAAAAGTTTATGTATCATCTGTTAGTATTTTCTTTGACAAGTGAACCAGTAATGAACTCTTATTTAATTTACATTTAGGTTTTGCCAAATATTATTTATTAGGATAGACATTTGCAGAGACAAGCTATTGCTCTAATCCCTGTATTGACATATTCAGCTTAATAAATTCAATTTTTAAGTAACCTTTAAAGTTAGTAGGTTTAAAAAGTTATACTGGAATTTGTTTTCTGTTTTATAAAAAAGGAACTAACATAAAATTGATAGAAATGGAAAATGACTCTGCAATAAAATAACTTCTATTTACAAATGTAGGAAATGAAAACTAGAAAATTAATTTTGGAACTTGAGCACCAATTGATAAAAATTGGCATAACTTCCAGTGGAGTATCCCACCTTGCCTCAGGTGAGAGAGGAAAAGGTTCCTTTCTTCTGTAGGTCACGGTGATTAATGGAAGAATGGAGAAGAAAACCACTTTATCCCATTTTACATCTTGACTTGATTTCAGTGATCTGCTTTGACAAACCATGCAAAAATGTAAGTCGTAATCAGGTTGGGAATACAGGCATTTTTCAGATCTTTTCAACATATGTATGGATTTTCCTCTTGTTGGAGCCAATCTTAACCTGATTGCACACAAACGCAGCCTTAACCTCCTTCACACTCGAGCACCGGCACATTAAAATCAGCTGCTTTTCATTACTGGAAGGCATAAGTTAGAGGTCAGCAAAATGGAGTAGTCCTAAGTAAATATATAAGATATTACACTAAAAACTATTAAAAATGAACCAATAAATGGCTGTAATATTTAAAAACAACAATGTAATGCTTTAGCCTATTTTTCCTTAACTATCAATGCTTATTTGCTTTAAAACAATGAAAGGATATTTGAAAATATCTTAAGTCATGGACTGATACATGACATGAAGTAAGCATCCATTTCCAAACTTTTCTTGATCAGTTATCTTCTCTTTCATTTCTGATTATGTAATCTGTAGAGTTCCTGGGGCTTTTCTGACACTCATTCCTCAGGATTCCGGTCTGGTGATCAGACGATCTGGGTCTCTGCACCCTGTCACCTCATTAATTCTATGATCCTTGGCAAGTCACTTAACCTCTCCTGGCCTCTATTTCCTATTTTAAATTGAGGGTATTGGGGTAGGCAGTCTTGAAGATCCAGTCCCGTTCTAAAATCCAGTGATTCTAAGACTAATTGCCAAAAATGACATGGATATATTTTGTGGTTGTCATGTGAAGGGTGAGGAAGAGAATCGTAAGCCCAGGAACACTGTTTTATGACCGAGAACTGAACACTTTTCCAGTAGCTAGAACTGTGCATTTGTGAAGCCTTTTCCATCTGGCAGTTCGCACTCTTCCTCTCTCCTCCTTCCTTTTCAAAGACTCTCAAAGACTGAACAAGATTCTTGTAAAATCTTCAAGTGACTTATAGTTTAGTTAGTGGGGGATACGGAGAAAGACAGCAGGAGGATGGAGAAGGAAAGAGGAGGGGATCATAAAAAGATAGTGGGAAAAAGGGAAAGGGTAACAATGAGTTAGAGGGAAAAAATTGAACAATGAGTGTAGGAAGCAAGGGATAAAAGAACAGATTACTAAAAATGAAGACTTGGCTCCCAGCAGATGTAACTGTCTTCACTTCTCTCCCTCCCACCCTGAGCTCACTAATAGAATTCATTACAATGGAACCAAGTTATCCTACTCATATATGCAGCTTTAAATGGAAGAAATTTAGTCTGCACTATGTTGTACCTTAGGCAATATATTAATAGAAAAATATGAATGTGCTATTATCATATTTAAGTGACAAATGGAAGAACAAAGTCATGGCTACTCAGGTACAAAGTTGGGAGACGTTCATGTATGGAGGGGAAATGTCATTTGGAGGGGACATTAGTCCTTCACAGGGTTGACCAATGCCAGCTCAACCTGAAATAGTCTGTCCTATCTGTAAAGTCCCATGACAGCTAATTCTAACTTATTCATCAGGTGTTTATTGAGCAGTGCTGTGTACCAATCATTGGTACACAGTTCTAACAGTGTTTTTTCTGCTGGGTATCATGACATTAGAGAAGTGGATAAGTGCCTTATTTCATGTGGAAAGGTGGGAGCCATGTGAAGAAAAGTAAAGCAGGATAAGGAGCGAGTGAAAGATTGGGGTGTATTATGTCGGGTGTTCGGGAAATTGAGGGAGTAACATTTGATCACAAATCTGAATGAAGGAGATCTTTTGAAGACCTAAGGGAAATTTTCTTTCTTTTTTTTTTTTTTTTTAGCTCTTGACTCAATGGCTATGTTTTTTGAACATCATTGATTCTCCCATTACCTATTAGAGAAGAGGAAGGAACTGGGATCTAGGATTCTTTTACTGGGCCACAGAGATGTAGCAAGTTATTAATGGTAAAGCCAAGAGTGGGAAGCTCATGCTTACCTGTACCTTTTCCTTGGTCCTTATTATAAAATGCAAAGATAAACCCATAGTTGTCTAACATCAAAGTAACTGACTTTAAACTATTTCTCCCTCCACCTCAATGCATCATTTTATTTTTGTTTTACTAAGTGTTTCTTAAAAACATGACACTCTGCCATCACTATCACCTCCCAACGTCTTCCCAATTGAGATAGCTAGTGAAACATACCCCAACGGTCATTTTATAAATGCAAAGTGTTGAGTCACTGGCTTTGTTTCAATTCTGCCATTCCTACTTACAGCCATTCCTATAAGCCATTCTTGCCTTACAGGAGAAGGTCCTCTTCTTCCGTAATTTAAGTATCATTGGCCCTCAGTTTGTTGGGGGGGAAAGTGTGAGTGCAAGATTGTTTTTTCATCCTTAGTCTTTCAAGGTCACCCTTCCATTGAGGCTGTCCCAACAGAACCACACGGAGCACTCTTCCCTGCCCCTTTGCTCCCCAGCCTGCCTAGGAGCCCTGGGATCTGAACCCAACCCCACTTCTAGTAGCTTGGTGCCTGGAATGGCTTCTCTCTTTCTGACACATCTAAGCAATCAGATGGTTAAAGTAATTTAGGTAATGCTTGGACAGATGTACAGACAGCCTTCTGTCTTTTTTGCTCATGGCTGCCTCAGCATACCATACTGCAGCTGTTAGTAACAATATGGTGCAATTCTTTAAGCCTTAGGTCATATTTTCTCAGGACTGTGTTAAAATTTAAGTATAGAAACTGCTACTACTTAGGATTTTAACTTGAAAATAACTCACTCCTCCTCTTATGTGACGTTATTAGACCAGCATCTACTTTGTGTTTTTAAGTGGCTTTTAACTTTGTTGTTCTTTAGTCACTAAGTGGTGTCTGACTCTTTTGCAACCCCAGGGACAGTAGCCCACCAGGCTCCTCTGTCCATTGGATTTCCCAGGCAAGAACACTGGAGCGAGTTGCCATTCTCTTCTCCAGGGCATCTTCCCACATCAGGGATCAAACCCACATCTCCTGAATTACAGTCAGATTCTTTACTGCTGAGCCACTGGGGAAGCCCTGGCTTTTAACTTGATAGGATCTAAAAGAAAATACTATTTAGCAACCTAGAACCAGAATCTCTTGTAAACATCTACTTTTTAAAGGCGATATTAATAAGACCTCTTTAGTTTTTGTTTTCTTTGTATAAACTGACAGCAACATGTGGATTAGGTATTAGACACTATAACTAAAGATGATTGTAGATTGTGATGGATTAAACCAAGAGCAGGAAATAAGCACATTTTCAGTAGATGGGGTCAAGAAAATATGCTTTAGACATATGTTCTTTATTTCTCTACATTTTGTTTACATTTGAGTTGCAATTTATGTGGTCTGTTTTATACAAGCCAACCTCAAAAGTAGTTTGGAGGAGAGAGGATAAGAGAAAAACCTCTTTTCTTTTGAAACTTTCAGAGTTGTCAAGAATATAGATATTGAAATTTTTATATGAAGAAGAGAGCATCTAGAAAAGGGGAATTCTTTTTGCCCTTTTGTTTGCTATGGTAAATTGTTTCTTTTAAAATCAGTGATTTGTGTTAGTCGCCTTAAGAAAATTGTACTATTTCCTGGGTACTTTGGACACACGGCAGCAAATGGTAATTTTTTTTTTTTTTTTTTTTTATTATTAAGTTGGGGCGGTCACTCATAAGCAGCCACATCTTAAATGTAAATGTATGCTTATCATATAAAATTGACATTTAACAAAGATCCACCTGCTTCCCAAACATTTCTCTTAGTAAAGTATCTGTAAGTCCTGCTTCATTTGTCTTAACAATGAGCCTTTAGGCTATGTCTTGGGGTGTATCCCCTCTCGCTGCTGTCCCCACCCCCACACACTATTTTTAAGTTTTTTAACTTATTTCTGGAAAAGTGGGTAGGGGATAACCAATGGCACCTGGTGATGGTGGTGGTGGTAGTTTTTGTTCTTGCTTGTTTGGGCTTTTTTCTGGGTGTGGGGGGGCAATGATTTTTTTTCAGATTTTTCAGTTCTCACATTTCAGAAGGTAAGGGTCTGAGGAATTGGGGAGCAGAAAAGTGGGGCCTGGTGTGCGGTGCACGGGAGCTCCTGGAAAGTCCAGAGAGGGCAAGACGCAGTGCAGCCTTGGACTCAGACACAGAAATTCAGGGGCATGACCAATGCCCATCTCATGGACTGAGAGAGGGGATTTAACACAGCCTCTTGTCCCTTCGAGCCTGTCCTGGGGCCAGGCTTGCTTGCCCGAGGGGTCAGGGAGTGAGTGAGCGAACCCACACCTCTGTGCCATTCTCTGCAGCTTCCAGTCTGGAATCGCTATGAGCCCCATGTAATTAGAGTCTGGAGCAACATGTACTAGTCTCTTTTATGGGCACTCGTAAAAAGGATTTCTCAACTACGTATGCCACTGAAGGTCTATGTGTAACAAGGCAAGGATAGGAACGTTTTGGAGGAGGCTTTCTTTTATGAATTCTACCCAGCAGTAAGCTACTCTGATCTTAATGTAAAATATATAAAACAATTTTTACAACACTCTAAAATAAAAACAACTTTAATAGGACACACATGGTGTCAGTGGTAGATTTTTTTTTTTTTTCCCCTTCTTACAGGAGAGTTTTTTTCCCCTCCCTTATGAGATAAGGGAGTCTCAAGTATAAATCCCCTAATGGTCTCTTGGAACAACTTATTTTCCTCATCAGACACCTCTCTGGGATCTTTAAACGGTGTTGATAAAAAGAGCACATGCGGTTCGCTCGGTGAGATTTCCTGTAAATACTCCAGCTACTGGATTGACCTCCAGTTGGACTCATGGATATCCTCCAGCATTAGGACGCAGAAAGAAAACATTTTCATGGAAATGATGACAGAGTTCTACTCAAATCCCAGCGTGGTTCATGTTGTCATCATACAGAAGTGGTTAAGACGACAAAATTACTTTGTGCAGCAGAGAGGGGCAAAGTTCAGGTGGCAAACTTGATTCCAGTTTAAACTCAAAATGTAAGGGCAGTAGACTCTACTTTACCGTTGATTTGTTTGTGTAATATTTGGACCTAATATTCTGTGTAGCAGCCTTATTTTCTTGTTTTTGAGGACTTTGGAAATGAGTAATATTATTTGAACTGATGTAGTGCAGAGACATTAATAATTGGTGTCATACCCTATAGCCTGCCCGTTACTCAAAGGATTTAATGATAACTTAATGTAAAAAGTATTTGATAACATGCTAAAACAAAACAAATTTAAAGATCAGAACTAGGAAAAACTTAGAATAAGAGCTAAGGACTGACAAGGAGAATGGGCCATGTGAATATGTGTTGGGTGAAATAATCGGGCCAAAAATTTGACCTTGGGTTTCCTACCAGGTAGTAGGAAAATGTGGCTATGATTATATCTTAATTAAAAATAAATGGTTAGTTATAAAATATAGTGTCAATTTCATAACAGCTTTAGGAGAGAAAATCACCACACGTACACATATGTATATACATACAGCACATATATACCCATACATATACACAAACATATGAATATATACATATGCCCACATACATGTATGTATATATGAATGTATATGCATATTCACACATTGATACATGACACACAGGTATGTATACTTCACCTTCAAGACACATTAAGGTGTGCACAAGGGGTGAGACTTATATTGTAGAATTAAGGAAACTAATAATTCTCACAGTAAGGGAAATATTCTAGTTCCATGAGAAGGTAAACACTAAACAGATTTCTCAAGTGGGAAATCATACCGAGAGCAAGGAGTAGTACGGCAGACAGTGTCTTCAAAAACACACATGTCAAACATATGCATGTTTCTGGAGGTGGAGGGCAACTTGGAAGTGTTTATCCCTCAGTGAAGGGAGAAGATTTAATAGTGAAATATGAGTCTACAGAGGAACAGGCATCATGGAATCAGGACTTTCTGACTTACCAGTTACATTTGAATGCAGTCACCCACTAGGTTCTTTTAGTGAGTATTGAATCCGCTGAGAACTTCATGGTATCCAGAGAATCTAGAAAATGTGCTTTTGTATTAAGGGTCAACTATGCTTTGAGCTTGTCAATAAGCCAAGTATCTTTTCTACCTGGTAAGATGTTCCTAACTAAGTTCAGAAGTTGTGTATTTAGATGCTGAGTTACGTCTGGTGATTATCTCAGGCCCAACACTTAACATTTTAAATACCTTTTTGTGATATTTGTTCTCTAAGTCTGGCCTTCAATTATTTTAACCTTTAAAAGTGGTTTGACATGAGAGAACGACGTGGATTTTGAATAAATTCTTACTGAGTTGAATTGACTTCATTTTTAAAGATTTTTAAAAAATATATTTATTTGGCTGTGTTGGGTCTTAATTGTGGCATGCGGGATCTTCATTGCATCATGTGATACATGGACTCTAGTTTGCTTACTGTTTATCTCCCTATGGAACTATACAATCAATCAAGAGTTAGTCTTCCCATGCATGTGGGATCTGAGTTCCCCAACCAGAGATTGAACCCATGTCTCCTGCATTGCAAGGCAGATTCTTAACCACTAGATCACCAGGGAAATTCTGAATTGACTTTATTAAAATATATTACAAGGTACCTTCTAATGCCTCTTTCAGGTTTACTTCCCTTATATAATTCAGGTATTAAGAGATGGAGCTGAGCTTCGAATGCAGTCTGTGATTTTCCCCTAGCTATGTCTACAGGTTCATCAAATCAATTATTTAAATCTTATGTTTTAAAGAACCAGGCAAATGGGGAGTGGGAGGTGATAGAAACAAAAGTTTATAGTCTAGTTGGGGATGAAGAAAATGCACATTACAAAGTAATATAAAGAAACAAATGTAACGTAAAATAACCAAAGAAATAAAATTGAATTTGTAAATATAAGTATTATTATAGGCCCTGAAATGATAGGAAACATATCCTGTTTTAGCTGTTGTGCAAGGGAATGCTTCCTGAGGAGCAAAACATATAGGAGAGGTGGGTGAAAAACGTGTTTGAATAGGGAGATCGTTTGAGACAGAGCATTGTAGGAAAAAGATATAGATGCCAACGAGAACCTCTTGTGTCCAAGGGAGGCTGAGCAGAAGAGCCTGGCTGGAGCTCAGATATTGAGGATGGCAGTTGTAAGCAGCTCACAGCAAAAATACAAGTGGTAAACTGAATGTGTGAGGCACCTCTTTGGAAAGAACAGGATTTTGAATTTTATCTTGAACAAAGAGGAGTCCTAGGGGACTTCTGTGCATGGGAGTATTTTGGTAGAACACCCATTGAAGGTGGGAGTGGCCGAGGGTGTGTTGGTACAGTGCAATGGGCTTCCCAGGTGGCGCTGGTGGTAAAGAATCTGACTGCCAACGCAGGCGATCCAAGAGATGCGGGTTTGATTCCAGGGTGGGGAAGATCCCCTGGAGGAGGGCATGGCAACCCACTCCAGTATTCTTGCCTGGAGAATCCCATGGACAGAGGAGCCTGGCGGGCTCCGTTCATGGGGTTGCAAAGAGTCAGATACAACTGAGCACATACACACAGGAGGAAGGTAAACTGCATGTCTCGATTTGGGGCAGGGCATCAAGCAGAGTCTGAGTTTGGGAGAATTCCCAGAGAATACTCGGTTCTGATGTTTATGCATTTTTCTGTAATGCTTGCTTCTCTAAAGAGCACAGGATTTTGCCTTGACTCGCTGTCCACTGTGACCCTTAAATCTTTTCCTGCCAACTTTCTAAGCCAAGCCATTCCCCAGTTTGTATTAGTGTGGTTTATTTTTTTAAGATCTAGACACATTTTGCATTCACCTTAACTGAACTATGGGCTTCCCTGGTGGCGCAGATGGTAGAGATTCTGCCTGCAAAGCAAGGAGACCCCAGTTCGATCCCTCGATTGGGAAAATCCCCTGGAGAAAGGAATGGCTACCCACTCCAATAGTCTTGCCTGGAGAATTCCATGGACAGAGGAACCTGGCAGGCTACAGTCCATGGGATCGCAGAGAGACAGACACGACTGAGTGACTAACACTTTAGCTGAACTATATTTGCTTTCTAACTGCCGCTTCCATTTGCCACTTACCAAGACCCTTCGATGTATTTTTCCCTACTTTTTTGTTTATGATGTTACCCTTTGAATGGATGTCCTTTACCAGCCATCTTGGAGTATTCTGACAGTTTAAAGTACGCAAATCAAATATTATTCAGGGAAAGGATGAAATGATTCTCCCGGACCCGATTTCAATTGTATAATCTAAGATGGTTTTATCTAGCATGTTGTTTACTAGCATCTGCCTGGAATGCTGGGTTGAGAAGGAATCTGAGTTAAATGCTATTTAGGAGAAAACTGTATAGTTATCAATTTGCACTGTTTGTGGTGTGGGATGGGAAATAATGTTGTATTTGTTCCCACTAATTCTCTAACCCTCCAAGTCCCCAACACAAACTTGGCTATCTTTGATAAATAGTCATCAACCTTCTGTCTTATACCTTTAATGGTAGTGAATGAGTGTATATTAGAAAAAAGCAATATGAAAAACTAGTGGAAAGAGTTGTAAATTTGGTTTATACTGGTCTTGGTCCCATACTGGTTGAATGGCATTAGTCAAATTACTTAGTTTCCTAAAACTTAGTCAATTATGAACTGGGGATATTATGTCAAGGGATTGTTGTGAGGAGTAAATGAGCATATATGCAAATTGATGGATTCTTATTATTCTCTACATTTTGTTGTAACTTCCTTGTTAATTCTGCTGTATTTTCCATTCTTCCCAGGGTTTACTCTTACCTGGTCATGCTCTCATTCAACATGAATCATCTCCTGTTTGAGCCCCAATCCCACAGATCTGGCCGTCGATGCTTCCTTAGATATCCTGCCAGCATGTCAAACTAAGCGCAGCTGAAACCCACCTTACTATCCTTGCAAAGCCTTGTTTTTCTGGGAATGGCTAACATTTCTAAAGGCATCACTAGCTTCCCACTTACCTAGGACCTCAGCCCTGCCTTTAAATCCCTTCCTCACGTTCACACAAATTAAGCTCAGATCTTTGCTCAGCCACCTAAAAAATTTGAAAACTTGAAAAGTTTACTTAATCTTTCTATGCCTCAGTGTGTATTATATTTGGAACATAATAATAGATGCCTGCTGCATAGGATTTCTAAGAGGATTAAACATCATTCATACCTTGCCTTACATGGGATCAAGGATCAGAAAATATGGGTTGTTATTTCATCTTTTTAAAATAACTGCTTATCCAGTTCTGTTTCTCCACTGTTCCTTTTTATTTCTGTCATCTCTACTTGACTTAAAGCCTTTTTATTCTCTCTACCTAGAAGATTGTAATATCCTTTGGAAGGCGGAGAGAATGTAGGTTAATTTGCATTCCAGTTAACAGTTGTTTCAGCATATTCAACATTAAACTCTTCTAACGTCAATTTGGCAATGCACTCCAGTATTCTTTCCATGATAATCCCATGGACAGAGGAGCCTGGCAGGCTACAGTCCATGGCGTCGCAAAGAGCTGGACAGAGCTGAGCGACTGAGCATCTGTGCACACATAGTGTAATCTAGGTGGTAAAACTGAAACAGTTCTAGGAATGGCTGGGACAGCAACTGAGTGTCCTGATTAGCACAGGGTCTAGGACAGAGCAAGCCTCAAGTGTTGAAAGGGATGAAGGCTGCAGTATAACTAGGAAAGGTTAATAGTGGCTGAAAAGGTGATACATTCAGAATATAGATCTGGAGTCATGGGGGGTTTTGAGTAAGTAAAACTGAGTAGAGGGAGAAGATCAAATGAGCAAAAACATAAAAAATGGATCTGTGTATCTACCAAATAAGTAGACATGGGGCATCTACTTGATATAATGTATGTGTCAGGAAGCAAAAAAGGAAAAGTTGGGGCAAAATGAATAGAAAGACAACAAGTCAGTAAATTCTTCAAAATTAATAATTACCAAATTAAGCCTCATGGATTGACTGGTGCCAGAAAAAAATTGAGACTAACTAAAGAATTATCACAAGAGAGTTTCTGCTGATTTATGATGATTCATCTACAAACCTGAAGCTCACCCAAGGAGTTACTCAGAAAGAAGGATGGGTATAGGGTGTGGATGTATAACAGATACAGCAATGCATGTCGCTTCACTGCACCTAAAGACATTTTTGCTGTGGGAATTTGATTTCTTAAACCCATTATGTGTCAGTCATTTAATCTTGAGAGAGTAAGATCCATCAGTTGAGGGGAGGATGGGATCCATAGAAGGGAAGAAGTCTCTAGACATAGATCCAGGAGTAGCCAAGCTAGATTCTCTGCAGGATTTCACAGGACGTGGGTTGCTTCATGGCTTGTGAGGAGGAGGCCCGGCAGGGAAGTATCTCATCTCTCACCCTGGCTAAGAGAGAATAACTTTACTTTTTTCCTTTTTATGTTTTGGGTTTTTTTTTTTTTTTAATGAGTTTTCCTTTGCAGGGGAGGGGGAGGGAACTTGTCTCTCTCTAAAACAAAAGTTTAAGTTGTATTCATTTACATCCTTTCCTTTACAGGACAGAAGCTAAGGTGCAGAGAGGATGAGTGAACTCCCCAGGGTAACAGAGGATAAGGGCAAAGCTTGGTTCTGGCTTAGACACCAAACCTAGAGTCTTGCTTCCATACAGCCTCCTTTTTTTTAAAAAAACAAAAAAACTAGAGTCAAGTTTCTTTACAATGTTAAGTTTCTGCAGCATAACAGAGTGAATCAGCTGTAAGTACATATATATCCCCTCCTGCTTGAGCCTCCCTCCCCGCCCTTGCCATCCCACCCCTCTAGGTCATCACAGAGCACCCACACAGCCTCTTTTCTGCTCAGCGTATAGTTCTCTCTGGGAATTCCTCAGAGGTGCTGTGACTAGGATTTTCATGTTCTTGCACATATACATCTCCTCTACCGATTAGCACTTTATTTTTGCAGTATTTTATCTCCAAATAGTGGTATAAAACTCAGCTCGGGCTGATTCAATAAAGTATGTGCTTTTCGTTAAGGTGGACTGTGCAAGATTCTGTGATGGACCAATAAGACTGCCCCAATCCTGCCTTTAGCTAGCTTACAGTTTTTCAATTGGGTATGCAAATTATATAGAGTTAAATATGGTATTAGATGGACAAGTACATGATATGCTCCAAACACAACTTTATTTCATCTTGGGCTGCCAGTCTTACTCAGTAGGTATTATCTTCCCTTGTTCCTAGGGGAAAATCTTGGCAGGCCTTACATCTTTTCTGCTCACTTTTTGGTGAAAAAGTCCTATGGTCATTTTGTCATTGATATAGCCTTGATTTAATTATTAGATAATAACCAAAAACTAGAAACTTGAATTCATAATAAGCCTTTGATTATTATCTCAGAGAAAATGTACAACAGACTTTGACTGGTACAAAGAGCCCATTTTTTAAAATATCTACGTATAAAAAAAATCTACTTTCCAAGCTATCCCTTTCTTGAAAATTCTAAAGGAAATAAACCTCTGATGAAATGGTAAAAAGTAAGTAATGCTAATTCCTGTAAGATGTATATTGTGTAGACTCCTGTTCCTTTCGTCTCTTTTCATTTTACATCAAAACCATAGGAGGAAACCACACGCATGTCTTGCATCTGTGCAAAGATTTCTTGTAGTATTCTTGTATTTTCATGTTGAGAGTGGTATTGATAACCTTAGTAATTTAAAGTAATTTCTGCTTCAAATGCCAAGTGTCTGTAGCATTTCAGATCTTCCTCTATTTGGTGTAATTGTCAGCTCTAAGCTCACAGACTGACCTAATACAGTCATCAGATATGCTTTGAATTAAGAGTTATTTGGCTAACTTCTGTAGCCCTGTTTGAAGCAGTGCAGTGTGTTGCCGTTACCAGTTTGCATCCACTTTATCAGAAACATAAGACCTGTATATCCCAAGAACCACTATGTGAAATTTTCAACCAGGTGGATGACATGTGAGCATATCTGGTTGCAAAACTATAACCATCGGTAGTAGCCTAATTCGAACCATGCCTTTTATAATAGCTTACATTTATTAAGAACTTGCTTAAAGGAGTTCAAACAAGGGTGGTGACCTCTTAGACACCCATATTTTAAAACCCTTTTTTTCAATCGGACGGTCCTTAAGTCGTTCATCTCTTATGCAACTTTTAGTGTTTGGTAACAAATGATTCCACAGCCAGTGTTATGCAATGAATGCACAGTGAAAGATGGATTGAAAATTCAAAACTTGTGGTCATTTACTCTTGTACACACACGTGTGAGTGTGTGTATGTGTGGGGGGGGATGAGAATTAGTGCTTTCTGTGCTGCATTTAGGGAAATGTTCAATGTTGTGCTCGGCATTTTGTTTGACAGTTGTCACATTGTTTTCATTGTCTCTCCATTTTGTTTATTTCCCTGCTTCTTAAGCAGCCTGATGAAATCTCATCAGCTAACTGGGATTGAATTCTGATGAGTGCCAAGTTGCTTTGATGAAATCTAGTGTAATTATCTTAAACTGGACTTTATTTGGCTTTAATGCTGGCATTTTCCATATTGAGAAAATTAGAGCTTTTGTCCGCTACTGGAGATAGAAGCTCTGGAGGAAACAAAGATAGCTCAAACACAAAAAGGAACGACAGGAGAAGTTCATTTCATACCTTTGTTTCAGAACTACTGTCCACACATTCAGACTTCTTTAAAAAAAAAAGCATCCATTCCTTTTAATAGTGATAAGATCAGAATTAGCTATCAGCCAAAACTACCCTCACCCATGAACTTAGAGAAATAGTTTTCTTGTTGACCAGGAAAAAAGCTTTCGTGTCCCATTACCTGGATTTTCCCAAGGGGGACAAAAATATTTTGTATATTAAATACAAGATGATATTCCCTTTTGTCAACCAAGGAAACAACTGAGCTTTTAAATTGTACCTCCTAGTGATATTTTAGGCTACAAAGCCAGTACTATAAAGGAATCAGAGAATTTTGGAGTCAAAAGACTCCTATATTTAAATCTTAATTTCTGATTCTTATGACATAGAGGAGATTAAACTTGCTGAACCCTTGTGTGGTTAAATTAGGTGATACCATTGTTACCAATGGTATCTCTTTGGAGTCCACAGCCATACCACTCTGAATGTGCCCAATCTCGTCTGATCTCAGAAGCAGGGTTGGGCCTGGTTGGTACTTGAATAGGAGACCAGTGTATCTCTTTGGAGATCATTATAATGCCAGAATTTCAAGAGGTTTAGGCCATGGTTGTACAATAGGATCTTCGGAATGTTCACACAGTCTGAAATAGGACATTTAGCTCTTCAGCTAATATATTTTCCCCTTTTACATAGGATGCCATCAATCTTCTGGTGTCCCCAAGGCTTCTAAATCTAATGTGTATTGGTTGTAGAATTAGAAGTGATAGCCTGCTTTTATTCCATAACCATGGACAATGCAGCCACCCTCATCAATTCTTAAAAAGACTGGGGCTGCTCTTTGGACACTTGGAGATACTTATTCAGTTTTCTGATTTGAGTCGATTCCCTAAAGTGATTTTAGAATTTTGACTTGCAAAGTCTGGCACAGAACATCCCCACTCAAAAATGCTTATAGATGGTGGAAGTTTAATGGAAGACAGATAATTGGTGGTAGAGAATTCAAGGCAGTTCTATAGCCCTGAAAGAAAGTTATGGTATGTTACATTTCTTCAAAATCATCTGTTTTTGTACCTTCACATAACCTAATTCAAATTATTTCCTTTTTCATGTTTTTTTCCTGGGTTAGTTTTCAGTGGGCATAACCCACCTGATCTATTAAACACTAACAATAAAGGGTTCACTTCTTAGTTTTACCACATTGTTTATAGAGTGTTCAATCAAGGACCACTTCAGAGTTACAGCATTACTGGGTTCTGCCAACTGTGAAACCAAGCTGCTTTTCTGTTTAGAAACAGAATGTGTGTGTTGGTCGCTCAGTCATGTCCTACTCTTTGCAACTCCATGGACTATAGCCCACCAGGCTCCTCTGTCCATGGAATTCTCCAGGCAAGAATACTGGCGTGGGTTGCCATTTCCTTCTCCAGGGGACCTTCCCAACCCAGGGATCAAACCCAGGTCTCCTGCATTGCAGGCGGATGCTTGACCATCTGAGCTACTGGGGAAGTCACTAAAAGCAGAATGGGATCACCTAAATGCCAACTCCTCACTTGTTGTTAAGTTTACTTGGGGTCTGACTGATGCCCATTCTGATGGAAATAAGCCTTTATCAGAGTGGTATCTTATGGTGGTGTAAATTTCATTGCATTTAATATTTTAAGTAATTTGTGAATTATCTTGTAAGGGTTATCTTAGTGGATTTTACAGATGTAGCCCCAAAACACAAAATAAAAATGTTTCATATTTATTTATGTACCACGTGCAGAAATTACCTCTTATAAATGATTTCAATGTACTCTTTATTATACTGATTTTTTTTTTTTTTTTGTACTCACTTATTTAGCTGTTGTGGGCTTTCCTGGTGGCTCACATGGTAAAGAATCTGCCTGCAGTACAGGAGACCGGAGTTTGATCCCTGGGTCAGGAAGATCCCCTGGAGAAGGGAATGGCTACTTACTCCAGTATTCTTGCCTAGAGAATTCCATGGATAGAGGAGTCTGGCAGGCTGTAGTCCATGGGATTGCAAAGAGTCAGATATGACTGAGTGACTAACACATTTAGTTGTTGCAGCTCTTACTATTATCACCATAATCTAGAAAAGATCTGGTGAAGCTTTTGTATACCCAAGTCCTAGACTTCCATGCAGTTTGATTTAGAGAAAGCCACCACAGAAGATAATTTCTAGATGAAGAATATAAGAGAGTAAATTGTAGCAGCTCTGTTCTCAGGCTCTTTAATGGGTTCTGACTGTGGTCTACGCCACAGCTCCAGATGAGTTGAAAATAGTTATTCTGGAGTCTGAATACAATTGCTGTCTTCTTGGTGTAAGGGTTTGTTGATCAACAGGCTTGAAAGAAATTAATAAAATATGCATTTTCCTGGTAAGATGCATGGTTTCTCATTATAATGGATATTCTGCAAACCACGAGCTGTGTTAACAATGTGATTCAAGATTTGAAAAGTTTGAAAGCTGCTACAGCTGGAATTATAAAGCAAGAACCAAATGCTGAAAGAAGGGAACAAGCACCATAGAGAAATGTTGATGGCAATTTGCTCGAGGTTCATAAAGGAGGTATATTATACCTTTTTTTAAAAAAAATTGGAGGATAATTGCTTTACAATGTTGTGTTTTTGCTGAATAGCAACATGACTCAGCTGTAAGTATACATATATCCCCTCCCTTTTAAGTCTCTCTCCCACCACCCCCATCTCCCCTGTGTTCAGGGAGCTTCCTGCTAGCTAGCTATTTTACACAAAGTAGTGTATACATGTAAATACTGCTCTTTCAATTCACCTACCCTAACCCTAAAAAAAAAAAACTATCAGAAGGGACGTGTGATTGGTGTTTTCATCAATAGCTAAAACAGGTCAGTGTATTTGATTCTTTTTCATCTATTGGTTAAAATTTTTCAAGATGCTTTTACTGTATAATGACTTTCCTTTCAAAACTGTGCTTATGTTCTTCAGGTCTCCAAATTCTTTTAAAATATATTTTTAAAATTATGATAAACCAGTACATATTTAAGGTATACAAATCTTCTTTGATATCCTGACTCTCCATTTGAGAGACCCAACTTCAGGAAGGGGCTTGTTGAGGCAGATCTTAAATGGCTTTGGGTCAAGAGGCCATGAGCAAAACACCCACAGGCATAGGCTGGGAACTGAAACTTTTCTCAGAGAAACAGACCATCTGACTTTTTAATTAGAAAACCATCTAAGTCTACACCTCGGTGTCATCTCTTGGGACTTCTAAACCAGAAACTAGGGTATCTTTACTAGTGTTTTTCTTTTATAAAACATGCCATAAAAATGTAGAACCATAGCCAGGGGAGAGATCAGGGGTAAGGGGGTGTGTCTCAAGGGATTGATAACAGGATTAAAACTTTATAGAAATCATTTGCATTTCTGGCTAGCGTCTGTTATAAAGCACACATACTTAACTTGGCTGGAGCTGTGAAACCTGGTGTTTTACATTTCAGGTTCCTTTTAGGCAAAATTCAACACTTGACCTTCTAAGCAGAAACGACCACCTCTGTGAAAATTTAAGAACTAGCCCTGAGCTCAGGAAAGGGTAGACCAACGTGAGGGGAAACCCCCTTGGGACAAAGTGGTTTCTTTAGCCAGGTCAGTGGCAAAAGGCAGAATGCCTTCAAACTGGTTGAAATCGAATATGATGTTATGACAGCAAAATGAAAAGGGTTTGGGGGCTACAAGCTATGAGGTTGAGGAAGCTATGTTCTGCTGTGTTGACTTCTGAGAGGTCAGTTTAGATCTGTTGGTATCAGAGACTTCCTTAAAGTTATCTCTAGTTCAAAGATGATATTAAGCATTGTAGTTTTTTTGTTTTGTTTTGGGGAGAGATGATGTTTAGAGAAAAACACTTACTCCAAATAGGCACTTTATTTTTTAAAACAGCTGCAGAAAAATCAAGGATTGATTTTTTTTTTTTCTTATTATGTTCATAGGACATAGGCAAAATACTTGGCATTTAACTTACTTGGCATCTTTTACTTCATGTTCTTGTACAGATGAGCAGGTGCTTCATGGAGGTCAGTAACACGAGGAAGACTACAACAAATTCAATTTACTTCTTTATGTTAAGTGTTCCAGGCTGTGCTCTTGTCTGTTTTGTGTGACTAAAAAGCAAAACAGAGGCAAAGGCACAATAGAGACAGTTTTAATGCTTATCATTACACTGCTGTTCCATCTAGCTGTCCCAGGATAACTTTTTAATCATTGTGCCCTTTGGTCTAGTAACTTTCTAGGTGCCTTCTCTGCTGCCTCATTCTCCCTGCTAAACAGTTTGTGAGGGATCAGCTGTACTACCAGGCCATCAAATGTATTCAATTTTGGAAGCAAATACTTCATGGTTGTTTAAAAATCCAAAGTATTCACATGGGGGAAAGTGTGGGAGGTTTCAAGTTTCTGAAACATTCTGCAGAAAATGAAGTGATAACAGTTCCTGCCGGTGGCCATATGACTCAAGAATAACTGGAAGAAAAAAAGAAATGTTTGTTTAGGCTTGGCCAGAGTTAATAACAAGAGTTGTAATCTTATTTTTGCTCACAAACATGTTTCCTTTCTCCACAACACCTTTCCTCATCTTCTGTAGACACATTGGTCTTTTCTGAGACCTGGCTTCACTCTTGGAGAGATGTGTTCAGCATGTATTCTGTGCCGATTCAAGGCTTTGTTTTGATTCCTACCATTCATTAAAAACACAGTAACGGCAGAACCTCAAGTCTCTTGCCACAGTACAGTGTTAGCCTGTGTTACGGCAAAACGTGGGGAGCATTTGTGGCCGGCAGGCAGGGGTAGGTGCTTAGGAGGTTTTCATTTCAAGTCCATGACTTACAGCCTCAGTTCATCAAAATGCTTTACTCACAAAGATTTCAGAATACATTTGGGACCAACATGTGCTAACGTGAGTTTTTGTTGTGTTTAAATTCCTTCTCAGCTTGGTCAGCCAGATCTTTCTTTTATTTTGGTGCATAGGCACATCTGTCACCCGTCTCCCCAGAGACCATATGCCTCTTGGGAGGGGCTCCTTTCCCCTGAACCCATGCTTTGTGTTTAGCGTCCAAATACATTTCACATTTCACAATCAGGTGAGCTACCCAATTTTTAATCCATTTGGTTGATAGGCTGGGGTGTTACGGTCTGTTTTATTGTGTTTGTTTATTTTTACTAAGTGGGTGGGACATTACAGCTTTAATAAATGACCTTTTGTGCTGATACTGTTGTGGGCAAAGAGACTGTATATTTTGAAAAGAAAACCTTTCACTTCAATACATTAAGTAATTCTGCAGGAATTCATAACTGGAAGGTTTAAGATAATGTATTTTAAAGAGGGTTCCAAGAGTGTTGCCTCGGAAAATGGTGGGTAGTTGTGAACTGTCACAAGAATGAAATTACTTGGACCTTTCTGGGTTAATTTTAATTTCTTAATATTTTCAAGCTCTGAATTCATATACACTTCACAACAGAAGCCAAATATTTAATTTAATAAATATGCCAAGAAATGCAGCAAAACTAACACTTTTATCTGTAGCAATAAAACTGCTGAGTCTATTAAAAGTCTTAATCTCTTCTAACTTGACATTTAAACTCTAAAGGACACTAAATTTTTATGAGAATGTTGCCTGAAAAATCCCTATTAGGTTGTAATTTCAAGAATCCTATTGTGGACAGGTTCAGGATTTTAAGCAAACATACAAGAAATATCAGTATTTACATACCTCATTCATTCATATTCCCTCTGTATGTGTATATATAATGAAGATGTATATTTTCTTAAGTGGTCTGCTGAAAATATGGAGGAGGAACTCTCCCTGTAATATGGATCAAATCTATTTGGTGAAATACTCAGTTACTAAAAGGCTTGGTGAAAAAACTACCCAGAAAAGTCATAATGTAGAATTGCAGGTTACCAATCCAGGGGTAAATATTTTAGTGTCTCACCTGTGAACCGTCTTGCTTCTTGATGTCCTGGCATCTCCAGTTGGTGTCAACCTCTTTCAGCCTTGATGCCACCACCACCTGGGCTTCCATTGTGGGGCCACCTGCTATTTCTGTTTCTATGTTTTGCAGCCCTCAAATGAGGAGAGGCAGAAAGAGGAAAGCAATAAAGAGAGCAAAGGCTTTGCAGTTGGATGTCCTGAGACTGTCTCACCAGGGCGACCACTCATTAATTATTTGTCCTTGGACCCATGTCTGATACTCGTGTTCTCTTCTGTGAAATGAGACCTTTCAGGCTTAAGGGAGAGAGAACACACAGTGTCCGTGTATAGCTCCTGTTTCCCGACACTTACCCACCCACAGTAAGTGTGGGTTTGTCAACTCCTCCAGCTGACCCTGGATGACTTGCCAGGATCTAGAGAGCTTCAGCTTCCAGAAAGCAGTAATGCTATTCCAGGTTCCTAGCTCCTTTTCTTAGACACACAAACCTAGGTCATTATTCATGAGGCCCTCAGGGTACCTTCTGCTACTGAGTATTTAATACTAACTTGTGGCCCTGATGCAGCAGTCCTATGCCTTTATGTCTTCTGATTCTGCCCACTTAGTCGGGCAATTGTCTTTAATTCAGACCTGATCATGGTTTCCCCCAATCGTGACTATCTTCCCACAGGTGTAAGGACTTCCCACAAATCCAGGACTCAGCAGGAAGCCATGAGATGAATATGAGATGAGTATTCAGATTATATCCACTTTGAGCCGTATCTCATGATGGGTATCTTTTGTACTACTACTATGTTTTCTGAAACAAGTTTTAAAATTACTAGCTTATAGATTTGCAGTAGTACATAATTTTTGTGTATCTGGACAATTTTATACATATTAAAGTCTGACTATTGTATAAAATGTATATTAAATTATATATATAGTTACTTTACACATATTACATATATATAAGTATCATAGGAAGATATAATCATAGGAATAAGAAGATGCCTTGAATGTAATAATCCTATGGGTTTTTTTTTTTTTAACCATATCTAAATATAAATTTGAGCACTTAAGATTTTCCTGCATTTTGGGAGAGGTTTTTTTTTTTTTTTTGGGTCAACAAGGCTCCTAAACAAAAAAAAAGTCATCATGAAAAAAATCAATAGCATCCCTAGTTACAAGTATTGGTCAATCAACCATAAGCCAACAAGGTTTATGTTTCTGATGGAAGGGACTGTCACATCCACTTCTCAGTCCTCAGTGTTTAGTGAAAGTGAAAGTCACTCAGTCGTGTCTGACTCTTTGCGACCCCATGGACCATACAGTCTGTGGAATTCTCAGGTCAGGATACTGGAGTGGGTAGCCGTTCCCTTCACCAGGGAATCTTCCCAACCCAGGGATCGAACCCAGGTCTCTCACATTGCAGGTGGATATTTTTACCGGCTCCCATGAGCCACCAGGGAAGCCCAAGGATACTGGAATGGGTAGCCTATCCCTTCTCCAGTGGATCTTCCTGACCCAGGAATCAACCCGGGGTCTCCTGCATTACAGGCAGATTCTTTACCAACTGAGCTATCAGGAAAGCCCTATATAAGTAGGTAGTCAGTAAATATCTGAGTGAATGTAGCTATGTAAAATGTTCTCCTTTTATACTTTTTTGAAGTTTTTAAATTTTGTATGAATAACATATCTTAGTATTATAATCAGGAAAAAATACCCTAAAGTTATTTTAAAAGAAAATATTTTTGTGATTATTATTATAAATGTTCTAATATTTTGAACTATTTTCTTAGATTGAGTAGTAGAATTACTATATCAAAGAATATGTTTTTTTAAGCCAAAATTCATATTGCCAAATGTCTTTCCAAAGGACTTGTGTGTATTATTGTGCTACTGGCAAAATAGTATTAGCCTAGTGCTACAACTTGCCAGAACTATGTGTTCTATTTTAAAACAATTATGTTTTTTAAGATATTTCATCTGTTTTCAGATATATTCATTTATTCATGAGGAGGCTCCCTCTTCCACTCCTTTGTTTACCAGTTGTGCCTCCTCTTTTGTGAGTTGTCTTTGGAACCTTTGCCCATGATAGGCAACAAGCATGTGTATTTATTAAGAAGCTTAGGAAAAAAGAGATATAAAGAACTGTGTGGTCATGTTACTTTTTAAGATGAAGGTCTAAAACCTTCACAGTGGACAAGCGTTTTGAAATGATCACAGTTGGTTACTTATGAATAGATTGTCCAGTCTAAGTATAAAGTTTTTAACTTTTAGATGGATTGAAATGAGTACAAAGTTACATAAAAATGCTGAATTTCTAATCTTTTGTGTTGTACAATGATAGGTTTAGCTTCTGCTCTTGTCTTCTAAGCTTTCTAAGTCTTGAGTAGTGCCAGCTAAAACAAACAGAATTAAGTGGCTAAAACAAAAAGAATTAAGCCTTTTTTTGAAAAATTGTTTTAAGAAAATGAGTTTTAAAATATTCCTTTGAGGTAATATTTGGCATATGTGCTCCCCCAGAAATCTGTTCACAGGTTTCAGCATTTTTAGAATTGTTCATGTGATGGTACTTACAATTTTTTTTAACATCAATCTATATCTTTTATATGGGTGATAAATTGGAGACCAGCATTTTTTTTAGAAGCACTGATGGAAAGAGAATGGATCATTTCAATAAATGTATATTTCATATGTATTTGAAATATACATGGCAGAGGATGAGATGGTTAGATAGCATCACCGGTTCAATGGACATGATTTTGAGCAAACTCCGGGAGATAGTGGAGGACAGGGAAGCCTGGAGTGCTGCAGTCCATGGGGTTACAAAGAGTAAGACATGACTTAGCAACTGAACAACAACAACATTTCATATGAACAAATGTGCAGTCTCTTTGGCCAGTTTTTTTTTCAAAAGTTGCCTGTTTTATGTGAGCTTAGGTCTGCTTTTACAGCAGGCCTAAATGTATGTGGTTTTGGTTGTAATACTGGAAAAATTATGTCATCTTTTTCATGTTGATAGTGACAATGTTCACTTAAACTCAACATCAGATCAGAGAGGCGTATGTGTATATAAGTGGAAACTCCATGAGGCACTGTTCCTGAGGAGGTTGCATAATGGTTGTTAGTCTTTCTGTGACTGAAAGACATGCAACAGGCTCAGCAGGATAGGCTGGAACTTAGCCTCATCTTCTAATGCTTCAGAATCCCCCAAACTTGATTCAGCCTAAGGTTGAGGAAATCACAAGCCATGTGGACAGAAGACCTCACAATCCTAGCGAATTCCTCAGCCCAGCTGGAAGACCCTATTACCTCTCAGTCTCTAAGCTCTTTCTCATTTTTCACAGAAGTTATTCCTAATCTTGACTCTTCAGAAGACAGTATCTTCCCTTTAGGACAGACAATTAGACTACCTTACCTTTCTTTCCATGTGTATATTTTCAAATACTGTACCTACTCAACTTGTATTTTCTCATGAGAAAGACAAACCTTTTCTTTCCAGGCTACCCCAGTATTCCTGGGTCTGGGCTCTTCTCTACAAGGTGTTATTTGTCTGTTATGATCTTTTCTTTATTATATCTTTCCTCTCAGTGACTTCATTACCCTAACCCCTGACCCAGCATTTCTACTTGTTTATCCAACATGTACTTCAAATTTTAAAAGTTTTAAATGACTTCTAATTCTTCTTTCAAATAAGCTCTGCCACCTACTATGTCCTATTTTAGAGACTGGCATCACCTCCCGACTCATTTTGGCCTGGAAATCATTTGACTCTTCTGTTATCCTTATTTTCCATATTCATTTGGTCACTGATTCTACTTGATTCGGGCTTCTCTTGTGGCTTAGCTGGTAAAGAATCCGCCTGCAATGCAGGAGACCTGGGTTTGATCCTGGGATTGGGAAGATCCCCTGGAGAAGGGATCGACTGGCTACCCACTCCAGTATTCTAACCTGGAGAATTTCATGGACAGTATAATCCATGGGGTCACAAAGAGCCGGTCACGACTGAGTAACTTTCACTTTTTACTTGATTCTACCACCTCAACAACTTACTGAGCACTCCGTTTTCGTTCAGTCCCACTCTTCCTTCGTTTTTCCCACCTTGACTACTTTAGTGGTTCCTTGACTGGTCTCCCCACCCCCCCACCGCCCCGCCTCTAACTTTAGAAGAGTACCAATTTAGTATGTGAAATGTGAATCTAATTTCATCCAGGTATTACCTTGAAACAAATATACACATTTTTAAAATGTTGCTGACATTTCTAGATTAACTATTATTTAGTGATAGTCTTTTTTTTAAAAATACATGTTGCATTTATTCTACAGTTTCACCTCACTTTAAAATTTAGCCAACATCTTGTTTCATATTCATCGTTAGTTCCTAGTTTTATGTAACTGGACTTTTGTAAGGTTTATTTATTTTGCTTTTCTATATTTGGTACAATATTTGTTTCTGTCACTTGACACCAAAAATGATCCAATTCGTTTTGTGAGCACCAGGCATCCAAACATAAGTAATGTGGAGTGATAACACTCATGTGTTTTGACAGCATTTAAAGGGAAAATAAAGGAGGCTGTGTCAAAAGTGTACTATAGATCTCAAATTACCAAGGGCATTACAGGACTTTGGCTATCTTGGAGCTATAAGTGTTGCAAAGCTATGATTTGGAGGGTATATGAAGAATAAAGACCTACTTTATATTAAAATTTCTTTTTACTGTAAAGGAAATAGCATTAATTTGAAGAGAGTTAGTTTACACAAAGTAACTCTTGTCCATTGTTAGCTTCAATTTTCAGTGTAAGATTAATAAGAATTATTAAGTAGTTTAAACCTTAAGTTTGTATCTCGTAATTAGCTTAATTTCGTGTCACAGGTTTCAATGGGAGCCATCTCAGCTTTTTTATTCCCTGGCAAAGTGCTATTATGTTTCTAGCCTGGGTAGAGGAATGCTGGATTTTATGTATGTCCTGAAACAAGTTAGCACAGTTTGGTTAAAACAGCTGCCTAAATGATGAGCAGCAAATCAGATTATAAAATCCTACTTGGTGGTTTAGCATGTCAGTTAGTTAAGTCAGGATTTGAGCCGTATCTTAGTCACACAGCGGTCAGGACCAGCCTGGTAACAGGTCAACCTCAGTGCCTGCTCTGCTATTGATGTAGGGGATGGTGTTTGGGCCCCTGACAGGAAGCCAGTTTCTTCAAGTGTGAGACCAGAGTTGTGTGTTTTTTATGAGGCTTTGTTGAGTGCCTGCCATGAGTTAGATGACTTATTTAGGGATAAAGCAACATTCTTCAAAATCACAAAACCAAGACTACATAATTTCTGGTGTTTTTCCTCATCGTGGTTCAGACTGCTTCTGCCATTCACGAGAAATCCTGGTGGCAACATGGTGTCATGAAGGACATTTATTAGGTCAGATGTCTGATGGACTCACCATGTTCATCAACTGAGCAATTGAAAGATTCATGGTCCTTCAGAACTGGAGACAATGGGACAGTACAGCAATTAGAGTGACAGTGATTGGGCTAACAGAGCCTGGAAAGTTAAAATCCTCTTCTTTTATCTTTGTTATTCTTTCAAATCTGGTTTCCTATTCTCCACTCCTACTGTATTTCAAAGTCTTGAAACTTTCACTTAACCAGGCATGATGACATATTTTGAAGCTTTGGAATTTAGGTCCTGGCTCCTTTACCTGTAGCTGCTTAAATCAAGTCCTTAGTTTACTCATTTGTAAAATGATAATGCCCACCTCCAAAGCTGTAATGAAAACTAAGTGGATCAATACATGAGAAATGCCTGGCGTGGTATAATACCTCACATGTTAACTAATGAGGATATTGGTAATATCAGTGCAATTAGAGAACACAGATAAAGCAATTTTAATGGCACTCATCTAGAGAGAGGATCCAATATAAGGAGAGCACAGCAGAATCAATCAGGTGACTTAAAATAGGTAGCAAAATAGACATGTAGATTTTTTTCTATGAATACTCTAGCTAAACAGAGATCATGTAATCCCTACTGGCAACATTTTCCTCACTGGTAGATACTCTGCTTACAGCTTCTTAAAAAAAATCAGAGTTAATAGTATAGACAGAATTGCTTCGCATTTCCCTTCAGAGTGGGAAACCTATTTGGGTGGGTAGAAAAAAACAGAAGAAAAAGCAGCCATTTAAAATACTAAATTTATCTAAATTTCCTACAACCCATTTTAGCTAGTTGTAAGATGGGAGAGACAAAGCAAGAGAAGAGAGTTTTAAAGCATCCTTTAGAGATTTTGAAAACTTAATTGAATGTTTCTACCTTGGCAAAACTGAACTCATTTATCTGTATAATCTCTTCAAGCTTGAATTTATTGAAAAACTTGTGTCTTTTCTCTCTATTCTTAGCCGAAAGCAGTTTGCATGTTATTTGCTTACTAGGGTGCAGTTCTGCAAGTCCGCGTATTTAAAGTTTGTGACGGAGCCAAGCCACAGGACCTGGCTGCCTTTCAGCTGCTAAACAGGGGGCATGTAACTTGCCATCGGCCCCCAACTGCGAGAACTGTGGATGTAATTTCTTTTTGGTCATCCATCCTGAAGTGAATTTATCTCCTCTACACATTTGTTTTCCTTTGGGTGTTTGCCTTTTGTTGCGTGATCCTCACTTTGTTGAACACAAGTAGTTCTGTAGGGTTACTTATCCTCTCAAAACAAGGAAAAATTACTTTTGCAAAGCTGTTTAAGTCAGAGGATGTAACGTAAATCCCATCCAAAGCAGCAGTTCCCATCCATCCAGAGGTGGGAGGAAGAGCAACTTCTAACACAAGTCAGAAAGCTAACAGTCCATCCGAGCTGGAACAGAAGGGCCATGACGGGCTTACGGCAGCGTCGGGCATGTGATCAAACCTCCCCTGTGGTTTGGCTGTGAGTCAGCTTGTTTCACGTGGCTGGTTTAAAGGATGCTAAGGAGATTTCTTCCTATCTGTCTCATGTATAGTCGTTTTGTTATTATTATTATCATCACCATAGCCACCGCCACTACTAACATACATTCAGCGCTTACTATTTGCATGGCAAAGAGTTTGTTCTGTTTTTTTTTTCTCCATAATATCTTATGAAAAAACCCACATAAACTTTCTGGGCAGCCCAGTACTTGCCATGAACTGGGCTAAAACTTTATATTTCCTTGCTTAATCATAACCCCAACTTTATCTGGTAGGAACAACTATTTCTTACATTTTAAAAATGAGAAACTGAGACTTAGAAGATACCACCTATGAGGCTGTGGATGAATGAATGTGGCAGAGCGAAGATTTACGTTGGGTTTCTCAGTCTCTAAGGAGCATGTTCTTAACCTCGGAGGCAGTGTTGCTTTCCTGAACTCAGATGACTTTTGGAAAGTATCCACTTTAGGAACTTACCACTTTTAAATGCAGTATAGGTAAAAATTTGGAATGGTATTTCTCCCAGTTCCCTTACTTTTATATAATGTAAGTACCTCCAGTAAAGAGAATCAAAAGGTGAGGCCAGAAGCAGTGTTAGAGAAATCTGTACATAATTTGGCAAGACTCAACTTCTAGTTTCTTGTTACAGTAAATAAGACATATCCAAAGAAGAATGGGTGATATTTACATAAGCCTAATTATTTATGCAAACTTTCTCAGTTAAGCAGTGCCTCTGTTAACTATATACTTGAGAAAAAGGGCAGTAAAGGATGATCTAATAAGGTTTAAAGAACATAAAGATTACATAGAATCTGGTGGCCAACTATTCTTCTCTTTGAAAAATGGTACTTGTATAACCACAGGAGAAGGCTTGGAATTCACATAATCAAGAACTCCTTGGTACTTAAGGTTTTTAAGAATACTTAAGTATTCCTTTGGGTCTCCAATATACTTTTTTTCCAGGATAAATGGATACAGACACATTTTAAGGCAGATTGATGGAGTAGATGCGTTCTCCAAGTCCTGGCCAGCACTGTGATATTTTTAGGGTCCACATTTAATAGTTCTGATTAGTGAGAGGTGGTTTTTAGAATTTGACATTTGCCATTGGTGTAAACATAAGAGAGTTGGATTTGAGAGCTGTCCTTAGTCATGTAAACTTGAGGCTTTAGCATTTGAACATATTTAGGATTAATGACCAGTGGAATCTGGTTTAGAATGGTATCTAGATGGATTTGCCTTTGCGACCCCCACTCCTGACTTCTCCCTAAAACCTTGATAAGGATGAAATGGATGACACTGTAAACTAAAACCAACGGGCAACTTGTCATCAGAATCCAGAAGGAAGTTTCAGTAAGAACCGAAAGGACTATATTTAAAAACTTAAATGGAGGGTCATTTACATTATGCTGCTGATGACCATGTCTCCCTGAAAGCTAGAAGTACTTTATGCACTCGCAACTGACTGGGTCCTGGGTCAGAACTGAAAGTTCCGTGTCAAATAGAAAACTGGAGGGATGTCCTTTCGTTGTGTGGCCTCAGCTTAATAACAAAATGATAATTGTAACTAATAGTGATATACCTAATAGTGAATACTTATAATAGTCCATTAAATACATTAGCTTGTTTAATTACTATAATAATTGTGTGAGTTAGATTCTGTTGTTGTTCTTGATTTCCAGATGAGGAAACAGAGGCACAGAGATGATCAGCATTAACTGTGTGGTTTGAGCAAGGTGACTAATGGGGCCAGAATTTGAATCTGCACTGTCTGGTTTCAGGGCCTATGCTCCTAGTGACAAGGATAAACTGCCTATGAACCCAGACTCCTCTTTCCTACATCTTTCTCTCTAAAGTCTACTGGTATTGCTCTTCTTACCAGTTCCCAGAAAATAAGCATTTACATAAGCATGCACATTGTGCCCTGGAAAATGTGGTTCCCTTAAGTGCTGTAAGTCAGGGGGTGCTGGGAAGAACCTGATAGGAGTGATTGTTAAAGATCATAATTTAATGTGTTTCTCTTTAGTGTGTCTGAAATCTAGACAGTCATTTAGAGAAGGTTCTGTTTTAGTTCAGCATAGTCATAGCAGAGAAAAATTGCCTAAGCATTGGATTAGGATGTGTGTGTGTGCTCAGTCATGTCTGACGACTCTTTGTGGACCTATGGGCTGTAGCCCGCCAGTCTCCTCTGTCCATGGAATTTTCCAGGCAAGAATACTGGAATGGGTTGCCATTTCCTTTTACAGGGGATCTTCCCAACCTAGGGATCAAACCCGTGTCTCTTGCATCTCCTGCATTGGCAAGTGGATTCTTCACCACTAGCAGCACCTGGGAAGCACAGATTACGTTTTTGTTGTTCAGTCGCTCAGTCTTGTCCAACTCTTTGTGACCCCATGGACAGCAGCACACCAGGCTTCCCTGTCCACCATCTCCTGGAGCTTGCTCAAACTCATTTCCAGTGAGTCAGTGATCCCATCCACCCATCTCATCCTCTGTCATCCCCTACTCCTCCTGCCTTCAATCTTTACCATCATCAGGGTCTTTTCCAATGAATCAGCTCTTTGCAACAGGTGACCAAAGGATTGGAGCTTCAGCTTCAGCATCAGTCCTTCTAATGAATATTCAAGGCTGATTTCCTTTAGGATTGACTGCTTTGATCTCCTTGCTGTCCAAGGGACTCTCAGAGTCTTCTCCAGCACCACAGTTTGAAGGCATCAATTCTTTGGTGCATAGCCTTTTTAGGCTGGTTAGGTTGGGAGCTGGCTAAATCAAGTGCTGTTCAAGAGTTGAGATGAATATGGAATTTAATCAACACCAAGATGGGCAAAGAGAGGCTCTAAAGGCAGCCCCGCCAATTCATCCCCGCCAATTCATCCCTTAAATCTGAGTAGACTATACTTTTTTGGAGGAAAATAGGAATTTATGGAATAATTACTGTAAAATAAGAGGGAAATGATTCTAAAACTTAGCAAAGTTCAGATTCCTGATATTGTATTTTATGAGACAGAGGAAAAAGTTAGGGGAAGAGTTTGTCCTCAAAAAGATACAGGGAAAACATAATATTCATAAAATAGGTTAGAAAGTAATAGTAAATAGACTGATATAAACAGAGACCAGGCAAGATAAAAAGTTGAAAGCAAACTGAACATAGACTGGTCACATTAACATGTTCATTGGAGAGTGTCAGGTACAGAATTGATCATTTGGGAAATAGAATAATTATATAGGGGAGAAACTTGGGAATTTTAGCAGATAAGGACAAATTGCTAAAAATGGTGATGGAAAAGATGATAGATATTAACAGTAAAAAATGTGAGTTGAAAAGTGGCCCGGTTTTATAGAGACAAAGATCTTAGTCTGTTAAAGAGATATCTACATATAGTCATAGCCTGGCAAAAACATGGCTGATTCATGTTGAGGTTTGACAGAAGACAACAAAATTCTGTAAAGCAATTATCCTTCAATAAAAAATAAATTAATTTAAAGAAAAAGGATAAAAAGAAAATTCTAAAAAAAGTACTTTATATCCAAAGGACAAAAATCAAAGTCAAGCTGTCCTCAGGCTTCCAGTTTTGTTTTGTTTTGTTTTTTAAGTAGTAGAAATAGCATTTAAATTTTGAAAGATGAAGAATCTAACCCTATAATCTTGTAACCCAGCTAAGTTATCTTTACTGACATATCATGTTACCTTAGTGACAATCATGAATTGTCACTAAGGGGATATTTCTGTAACTTGCAAAAGTTTTACTCCAAACTTATGAGTCAAACTCTGTCATAGTGGGTTCACATGCACTTGCCAGCAAAAAGATTTCAATGACGTGACTCCAAGCAAGAAGGAGGTACAGTGCCTCCTACCTCAGTCAGTCTTCTCAGTAGGATAGTGCATTGCTGCATGACGAATGTTCCAGAATTTAGTAGCTAATGATCAAGAATTTTATTATAATTTTGCATGGATCCAAGCATAGACAGGTTGCAGCTGGGAGGCTCTCATTTGGGGGTGCACATTCTGTTGTGTCAAGTCACTGCTGAAGGTACATCCATCTGAAAGCTTCTTACTCCCACATTTGACTCCTAGGCTGGTGTGGTCAGAACAGTTGGTATTGGCTGATATCTCTCTATCCACATAGTCTCTCCACATGATTAGCTTGGGTTTCCTTACAGGATGGTGGACCCAGAATGGAGCTGTAATGATTCTATTGAAAGAAGTTCCAGAATATTGTGTCTGTCATGCAAGTCCAGGTGCAATGGGAGTGGAGGACCAGACTCCTGTGGGTGAGAGGATGGCATATAGGTACAAGAAAGGAAGAAAATGATGGTAGCTATCTTGGGGTCACACCACTATACTGTTTCTCACTGCTCACTTTATTTTCCAATATAGCAGGCTTTCAGCACTCTACATGATAGACATGAGTTTGAGTAAGCTCCAGGAGTTGGTGATGGACAGGGAAGCCTGGCATGCTGCAGTCCATTGGGTTACAAAGAGTCGGACATGAATGAGTGACTGAACTGAACTCAGCACTACACAGCATCGTTGCTTGGTTAACACAAACACATTAAAGAATTTGTTGAATTGTATTAAACAAGTCATTAGGTTATTTAATTTTTTTTTAGTTCAGAAAGCCTTGGCTGGATTGTTACATAGATATTTTCAAGGATTTTAGAGATATTCTGGGAAATTAGTTGGGATATTTTCATAAACTGGAAATAAATTACTTTTTCCATTTCAAAAATGGAAGACTGGCCTTCACTATCCAAAAGTTTGCCATCCAGCCTGTTTTTCAGAAATGAATTAGATTCAGATAATGAGGATTACTGTAGTGACAGGACAGAGATATACTTAAATATATGACAATTACAAAGTATAATGCCAATGTATTCATTTCTGAAAAAACACTGCAAAACATTGTAAGAAACCAAGTGGTTGATTAGCATTTATGAATGGTAACACTTTTGCACTTTTGTTTACAGAATGTGTGTGTGTGTGTGTGTGTGTGTGTATATATATATAACTTTTGGTTAACAACGGTTATTTCTGAGGGTTTTTTTTTTTTTTTTTCTATTTTGGGGGGATATTTTATGGTGATTTTGTGTTTTTTAGAGAAATATTATACCTACTGAAAAGCGCGTGTAACCTATATGTACAATTTAAAGAACAATGATAAAGTCACCCCAGAGCTCTACCATTCTGTTTATAAAGTAGAGAGTTATCAGCGATTTCACTAAGGTGGCAGAGTAGGAGATCCCCATCCTCCATCCCTCCACAAAAATCAATCAAGTAGAGAGCTATCCACAAACAAAAACAGTGCTGGGAGAGCTCTGGAATCAGAGAAACTTCACCAACTCAGTTGAATAAAACAACTTGAGAACAACCCCACAAAAAGGGAAGGAAGAACGTTTCTTTTCTGCCTTCATCATCCTGTCCCCCAAGGCCACATTCTTGGCACCAAAGGAGACTCCCCAGCTGGAAAGAGTTCCCCCCACAGGGAGAGGAAGAGTGGGCAGAGTGACCAGCTGCCCTGCTCTTCGGGGTTACTACTCGAAGGACCCACATCAGTCACCCCCACCAGAGACCAGCAGAGCTGGGAGGTGACCCGTAAAGACGGTTGCCAGTGTCAGATCCACAGAGGAAGAAAGCTCTGTTCCCAGTGACCTGTCCTGCAGATGGGAACAGCAGCTTTTGCTACCAGCGAAACCAGGGGCCAGCACAGTCACCAGTGATTTCACTGGACTTTCACCCCCAGGTATTCGTGTTTGCCGACACCAGCTGCCCGAGTCCCTCCCCACTACCCTGGCCCCTCCCAGCCCAGCAGAAGCCGGGGGCCCTCTGTGGCTGCGTGAGTGGCTGACAGCAGCCCGGAGCCCCCAGCTGCTCTGCCTGCTCTCTGGGCTAGCCCCTCCCGCTGTGCGCTTGCACACTGCCTGTCTCATGCCCGTCATCGGCCTCCATGGCCGTGTGTGCACCTGTGACGAGGTCTTCCAGCCATGCAGGTGCACGCTGATAGCCAAGACCTCCAAGGCTGCTTGTGGTCCTGGATCTGGCCCTGTCACTGGCCTGAACCGCTGGGGTGGGCTCATCGGCAGCTAGCCCCTCCAGCTGCACAGCTCATGCCTCTGGCCCAGCCTCCATCGCTGGCCTCCACTGCCATGTGCAGGCCCATGGCGAGACCAGGCGGTCACAGGGGGATGCGCTCACACCACAGCCCCTACGGCTGCTGTGGGTCTGGGTCTAGCCCTGTCTGCTATCGCTGGCCTGTGCCACTGCGCACCTGCAGCTAGTCACTCCAGCCGTACGTCACATGCTACCAGCCTGACTCCTGACGCCAGGCTCCACTGCTGTGCCCCAGAGACTAGAGTCAGCAGCTGGGCCCATCACACTGGCAGCCAGAACCTCACAGCTGCCGGTGTACCCGCAGCTGGGACCTCGGCCAGCCTGCCCTGGCTCCCAGCACTGTGTGTGTGCTTGCAGCTGGCCCCTGCCACCACCCAGGTACCTGCGGCTGGCTCCTCACAGCCAAGTGTGTGTTCACAACACGCTCCAGCCACCACTGCTGCCTGCCTCGGTCCCTAGCCTCTGAACTGGGGCTCACCTCTGAGAACCCAACAGCCCTTGTGGCCACTGAAGATATTCTTCCTGCGGCATCACCAAAGACCATGCAGTTGAGAGGGTGCCTACTTGCCCCACCCCTATTCAACATGTTACTGGAATTCCTAGCCAGAGCAATCCATTAGACAAGGAAAAGAAATAAAAGTCATCCAAATTGGGAAGGAAGAAGTAAAATTGGCTGTTTGCTCATTGTATGATCTCGTTCCTAGAAAAAATTTAAAACTCCACCGAAAATTTTTTTATACCTTATAAATGAATTTAGTAAACTTTCAGGATACAAAATCAACATACAAACATACCCTTCTGTACACTAAGAATGAACTACTGGAAAAAGAAAATAAGCCCATTTATAATAGCATCAAAAACAGTAAAAGGAATACTGTTGAAGTAAATTTAACCATGGGAGTGAATGGTCTACACATCAAAAACTGTAAGATAGTAATGAAAGAAATTGAAGACAAATGGAAAGATATCCTATATTCAGGAATCAGAAGAGGTAATATTGCTAAAATGTTGCTACTACCCAAAGCCATCTATAGATTCAGAGTAATCTCTATCGAAATTCCAACACTGTTTTTCACAGAAATAGAAAACACAATCCTAATTTTCATATGGAACCATAGAAGACCCCAAATAGCTAGAGCAATCTTGAGAAAAGACAAAGCTAGAGGCATCACACTTCCTGATTTCAAACTATGGTACAAAGCAATCAGAACAGTATAGTACTGGCATAAGAGCAGACACACAGAAAACCCAAACATATCAGGTCAACTAATATTTGACAGGGAAGCCAAGAATGCTCAGTGGGGAAAGGATAGTCTCTTCAAGAAATGGCTTTAGGAAATCTAAATATCCATATGCAAAAGAATGAATTTGGGCCCCTATCTTACATCACCAGAAATTAACTCAAAATGGATTAAAGATCAAAATGTAGGACCTGAAGCTGTAAAATTCCTAGAAGAAAACAGGTGAAAGTCTCCTTTCAGAAGGATTGTATTACTTTACACTTAAACCAGACATATATGTAAATACTTCATTATTTTTTTAATCTGCTTCATACTTACTGCACTTGCTTTTGAATGTATACATGTTATGGGTGCATACCAGTTGTAGATGATAGTATATAAGATTCCTATGGAGTAAAACTTAGGGAAAAAGCACTTTACCTGCATAACATTATACATTCAGATAACCCTTAATGGGAACTGATCTAATTTCTACCTATAAAATAGAATTTTGCTGGCATTAGGGAGTACTTATTGCTCAATGGAAAAGCCACAGTATTTCATCAGTGTACTCAACTTGTGTAATGCACAATTTGTGGAGTTATGTGAAATGAATTTGGAAAAGGATTTAAGCTCAAATATTACTTTTCTTTTTCCTTTATTTATTTACTTTTCATTATCACAGTTTGGCACAGAGAATACATTAATTCAATTTTTTCCTGCTGGAAAGACCATTAATTTTTTGGCTTTCTCTTGTAAAGAGATCTAAGAATGACTCTATGAGGAAGGGATCAGGAACCAAAGAATGTTATTAAACATATCCATGGTCTCTGGATTTCCCTGCACTCCAGATACAGAGCAAATTACACAGGAATTAAATAGTTTCCTTTGCTTAACACTACCAGATAAGGTGCTAATGCAGTTTTGCCTGGAGAGAGTCCCTTCTCTTTGCTTTTTTTTAATCCCTTTGATCATGTGAATGTGGCCAGACACATCATAGCCATAGTAGAAAGCATCTCCAATCTGCTGTTTGCTTCTCTTCCTCAGGTGTCAATAACCTCAGATTTCCCCATTCTGAAGAATCCCTTGCTCCCTCCTTCCATCTCTCTTGGAATAGTGCTTTCTGGTGGAGCCTTTATGCTCTCTGCTTCACTCCCTGATTTCTGACTTTATGCAGCTAGCCTGGTTTCTGCATTCACCATCTCTGAACTCCTGCTTTTAAAGGTCATTGATGGTGTCCTAGGGACCAAATCAAATGGCCATTTTCTTTTCTTTAGTTTTTAAATAAGAATTATATATCTTTAACGTGTACATGATGATTTGATTTACATATACAAAATGATTACTATAGTTTAGCTAATTAACATACCTTCTCACATACCTACTGTTTTGTGTGTTGGATGAGAATGCATGAAATCTACTCTTAGCAACTTTTCCCCAGTGGTTCAGCAGTAAAGAATCCGCCTGCAATGCAGGAGATATGGGAGACATGGGTTTGATCTCTGGATTGGGAAGACCCCCTTGGATGAGGAAACAGAAACCCACTTCAGTGCTCTTGCCAGGAAAATCCCATGGACAGAGGAGCCTGGTAGGCTACAGTCCATAGGGTTGCAAAGAGTAACACATGACTATGCACACACACAGACACTACAGTGTTAGTAACTATAGTCATCATACTGCCTTTTTACTTTAATGCTTAGAACAAAATGCATATGACCCAAATGTTGCCATTTTGTTTTTGTACCATCTTCCTTGCACACTTCCCTAGCAGATCATGTGTTCAGAACCTCCTTATGATCTAGTTTCACTGGTGTTCCTATAATGGAAATCATTAGGATAGGACCTATGACAAAGCAATCTTTATATAAGCTTATAAGCTCTAACAACTAGTAGCTTAGTAAGTCTTCAAAAATCATATCCTTTCATGATGAAAATGTCTTCTTGTGTTTGAGTTACATCAGTGATTGATTTCTAAATGAGGAAATATTTCTAAAATGGTCCCCTAGACTAATTTGCATTTGAGTTGAATGGTAGCCATAATGGTCAATCATTTTTCTCCCCCTCCTTTTCTTCCCTTCCTCCCTCTCTTCTTCCCTGTCACCACACAACTTCCTCTTGTCCATATTTTTGGTTGTTTCCATATTTTATTTATGAGCACAGGAACTGGAAGAGAGATCTTAAGTTGTGCTCTGTCCTAAGTTAATAGGAATCATTTTCCTGTATTGTATGGATGAAAACTGGCCCCTTAAAGAAACTTTGCTGTTCAGTGCAGAATGTTCTTTGTCAGAACCAGAAAAATAGCATTGATTATTGATGACTCCAAGTCATAAATTTTTACCATAGGAATTTTGCAAGCCTTCTTCAGTTTACAATTTTTAATTCCCCAGAATTTTTTAGTCTTATTTTAAAAGAAACTTATAATTTGTTGGTCATAATCTGAAAAATATAACTTTATGCTGTAAGATGAACACACATATTTACATGAAAGTAAGCTGGCTTCTCAACTAATATGCCCAGATGGTCTATGGAGGCGGATATATTTTGGATACACATGCACTTAGGAATACACACACGTACCTCAGAGAAATTGTCCCTGGTAATTTTGGTTGCATACCTCATTGCTACTAAGACTTTCAGTGAACCAGAATGTAAGATAGTTCAATGGCATTATTTGGTAGAATTTTAAATTCTTCTACAAGAAGACTTGGAAACACACTGTTGCTGTTCAGTTGCTCAGTCATGTCCTATATTTGCAATCCTGTGGATTTCAGCATGCCAGGTTTCCCTGTCCTTCACTGTCTCCCAGAACTTGCTCAGACTCATGTCCATTGAGTCAGTGATGCCACCCAACCATCTCATCCTCTGTCATCCCCCTCTCCCCCTGCCTTCAATCTTTCCCAGCATCAGGGTCTTTTTCCACGAGTCAGCTCTTCTCATCAGGTGACCAAGTGGAAACACATTAGGGTAATTTAAAACTACTTCTAAAAAGGATCAAAGTATACGTATCAATCTTATATTTATCACCCACACATTTATTTTTGTTTTGTATTAGAATCAAACTGATGGGAAGTGATTTCCAGAAGTTTCTTAATTCATCCCTTATCTTCCAACTGAGTTCTAATTAAGCTTCTGTCAGAAAAATGTTTACCTAATTTTTTGAAAAATGGTAACCTAATTTTTGAAAAGTGGTAAAGCAGAAAGCTTTTCACATCTGTTCTCAGTAACGTTCTCTCTAACTTCTCCAATAGATAAATAAATTATTATGGTTGTATTCCCTGATAGCTCAGTTGGTAAAGAATCCGCCTGCAACATAGGAGACCCAGATTCGATTCCTGGGTCAGGAAGATCCCCTGGAGAAGGGATAGGCTACCCACTCCAGTATTCTTGGGCTTCCCTTGTGGTTCAGTTGGTAAAGAATCTGCCTGCAATGAGGGAGACCTGGGTTCGATCCCTGGGTTGGGAAGGTCCCCTGGGAGAAGGGAAAGGCTACACACTCCAGTATTCTGACCTGGAGAATTCCATGGGCTGTATATAGCCCATGGGGTTGCAAAGAGTTGGACACGACTGAGCGGCTTTCACTTTCACATGGTTGTATTATAGCTCTGTAGCTATAATTGTATTAATATCTATTTTTGATTAGCAACAAAGTAGAAATGTCAAAAGCAGTTCTAATTTAAAATATAATTGTTAAAATACCCTATGACCATTGACATCTCTTTTGATTCTCTGTAGTATTTCCCAAAAGTCCTTTTTAAAAATAACCATTTTCATATTGAAGCTTTAGGTCAAGTTTTAGCACAGGGCCTTGAATCTGCTCTGCTCGGGTTGTGAGAAGTATGTATTTTACAACATAGTAATAACTCACTGATTTTTTTAATGTAGTTTTTCTTATCAAATTTCAGGTGATGTCTTTACTGAAATTATAGTAGTTTGGAATGCAAGTCTCCTCTTGGATATATCTGGTTCAGTGATTTATTTTAAATCATTTACATTAAATTTTTTCATGTTATATGTAAACTTTTCATTTCTTATGTTTTTCTTTAACATATAAGTTGAATAAACCTGATTAGAACATAGTGATACAAGCATGAACATAAGCAGTGCTTGGGAAATACGACAGATATTGATGTGTATATATGTGTGTACGTATGTGAAGTAGTTTATTTTGATTTTAGCTTATATATTTAACGGTCTAAGTACACTTTCTGGAGAGTGAAATGCCATTTTCAGTTGTGGGGAAGTAAACTCGTTTTATTAAACAGTAGGATATTTGTGGAAAATATAATTAGCTATGTTCTGCTCTTTTGTTATCTGGTAATCACAAAGATACCAAGATTCAAGATAACCCGGCAAAAGTTGCAGACTTTTTACAATCTTAGAAATGTGATGTCTCTAATTATCATTAGTTGTGTGGAACATGCTACTTAGATTTAGTTAGTCATCATTAATTGTGTGAAATGTTGTTTAGAGTACCTTGAAAAGTGTTTTTCTTCTAATTGAAATCCATTGCTGCTACTCAGGTGGTTGTCAGATTCACAGTGACCAAAACATTTGTCTGATCTTCACTTGTGGAGACTATTTATTTTGGCAAGTGTTTGTTTACTTTCCTTATCTTGCAAGAATAACAAAGAAAATACGCCCTTGATCATCTTGGTCTTGTAACAAACCAATGATAGACCCAGCCCCCATTTTAGGGATTTAATGGTTCAACTGTTTAATCGAATGGCCGATTCGTAGGGTTTGTGGGAGTTTATGATTAAAGGGAAGCATGTAATACTGACTCCATCTTACTTGCTTCCCTCTAAGGATATCACAGTTATTATACCACAAAGGTGATGAGAGAAAGTATAGCATAATGGATAATAAGAGGGTAAGCTTTGGGACCAGACTGAGTTCAAATCCAGACTCTCCTACTTACTGGCTGTGTTACCTGAGGTCATCTTACCTCTCTGACCTTCTGGATTTCTTCTGCAAAGTCAGACCAAAGAGAGAGTATCTATTTCTAGGAATATTTTTAGTAGGAAATGAGATAACATATATAAAACACTTAGTCCTGGCATACAGCTAACAGAGCATCGTGGTGATGATTCAATAACATGAAGGAAACTCATAGTATCTTTCTGAAAGAAGGAAAAAGACTTGTAATATGTCTCCTCCTTTCTGTGATACAGCCAACAACAATTTTAAGACCCCTGGTATTCACGTCACCAGGTATGAGGGGTACTTCTTTTGTTTTTTCAATGTTTAAATTGCCAAATCTGTACCCAAGTAAGGCAGAAGCTCCAAAGTTGATCATAGGTTTAATTTTTTTTCAACTATAATTTTTTTCTTTTTTTTTTGGTCCAACTCTAGAATTTTGGCAAACCAAATAGATTGTCTTTCAAAACAGAATATATTGAGTGAATTGATAGATTCTATAGAGTGAAGCAAGTTTGTGGGGTATAATCACAGGAGAAATGAATCTGCTGTAACATGAGTGACCTACAGCATGAATAACCCAGCTTGAATGAAAAGATAAGGTGTGCACATGCCTTCCAACATGGGTAGCTTGATCTCTGCTGCTTTCTTAGGGCATCACCACAAACAGAATCTTGGGAGGGGAGTCCAGGCACAAAGAGGTTTGCCTCATTTCATAATTTGGAAGTGACCTCTCAGCTGAGTTGGAAGGAGGATGCCATTTATTTTAAAGGATGGTTTAGCACTCCTTGGGCCTTTCCTGGTGGCTCAGTGGTAAAGAATTCACCTGGAGAATGAGGGTTTGATTTCTGGGTCAGGAAGATCCCCTGGAGGAGGAAAGGTCAACCCACCATAGTATTCTTGCCTGGAGAATCCCATAAACAGAGGACCCTGGTGGGCTACAGTCCATGGGGTAGCAGAGTCGGACATGACTGAGCAACTGAGCGTGCATACACTAGCTCTTCTTTCTCTCTCCTGTTCCAAAGCTCTTTCTTTCTACTGCCCACACCCTCTTCAGCATAGCTTTATGTTCTAGACTTGCATATAATCTTGATTTTGCACTGAATCATGTCCGAAGCTGAGCCCAAAATTCTGGATTTTCCCTCCTGAAGGTTTCATTCAGAAGTGTATGGCTAGGGAACCTACATTTAAAAAAAACAAAAAACCCTCCCTGGAGGATCCTACTGTCTCTGGCCCATGATCCAGCTTTTGGAACTCTCAGCTGAAAAAGAAACATCCCTGTGTCGTCTTCCCTTGAGTTCTACCACGGGCGCACTGTTGAGTTCAAAATGCTTAAATGTGTTGCATGACCCCAGGAAACTGAGGCTTTGAAGGCCTTTAACCCCAGAGAATAATTAATATGAGAAGTGGAGGTTGTAGGCCAGGTCCACTGGGGAGCTAATACAGCCCACAAGCACCCTGATGCGTGGGGGGACTGGGTGGGGAGGTCGATGCCTTTCTTCGGTCTAGTATTTACTGATTAATTTGTTGTTCAGCAGCCATTTAAATGATTATGAGATCAAAGACGTTTTGCTGGGCACACGGGATCCAAAGAGTATAGTGGAAAGAGTACAGGTTTTAGAATCTGCCAGATGTTGGTTTGACTCACTGCCGAGCCATGTGATTCTGAGCTATTTACTTAACTTCTCTAAACCTATTTCCTCATGGGCAAAGTGAAAATAATGCTTACCTCGCGGGCTGTCATAAGGATTAGAAAACACCCGCGAGGCACCTCATCTGGTGCTAGAAGTGATTTACCATGTACGTGCCAGGTAGAGGATCTGAAACTTGACATTTTCTTTATCCCTACAGCAATGTCAAGTTGGATACCATTGATATTATCAGTCTAGAGAAGAGAAAACTAAGCCTTAGAGAAAGTTGATCAGTTGATCCAGGATCACTAGCTTTGGAGAGGCAGAGCTCTGGTTTGAATCTGTGGCGATCTGACCCCCAAACCCATGTCCTTAACTGCGTGTCCTAGACGCTGGCCCCAGCCAGTGTCACGGGACTCCCCTGCCACTCAGGCTGGGCCTGGCAGTGACCTATCTGTGGACTAGCCAGGCATCCATGACTCTGTGTTTTAGCCCAGCGGGGAGCAAGGCACATTGAATTCTTCCCTTGGGAGTATGCAATTCAGGCAAAAGAGATTGAGGCTGTTGTGAGAAGGAGGTGAGCTAAAAGGTCATGGGATTTTTGTCAGGGCCAGAGGTCTCTTCATAGTTCATGTGTAAGCTGTAGTTGAGGGCGAAAGCCCTGTGGAGCCCAGGAAGAGCAAGAGAGTTCACTTGATGATGGACAACAGAGACCCTATGGTTTTGGCTCCTGACCATATTCAGTGTTAAAATCTTTGCTCTAACTCACCATATTAGTTGAGATCACTCTGAGTGAATATCTGTAACTTGATTTTTAGAAAGTCTCTAACCAGTACTCTGTGACACATATTGGCATTAAATTGTGGCTATTTGTACTTATTCACAAACTAGTAGCCATGAAATACAAGCACACATAAAATTGCAACAAAAGGTGGCAAATATTTTAGGGAGGGAGGTTAAAAGTACTACAGGGGCACAGGGGACGGGACACATTTATGGAGGCTGGAGCGCCCATCCCCTCATGTCACCCTGTGTTGACTGTCCTCATGTAGGGCCTGACATCTAGGTAAGCCATAGGCTAGACTGATAACCCATGCTCTGATGTGGCTACCATGTAGAAACCATTACTTATGTTCTTTTTACTTGTGGGTATGTCTTCAAGTTCCAAATTGTGTTGAATCCAAATTAAATAAATGCTTGCCATATGATGATAGTCCTAAATATCATTTCTTGGTCTTCTTTTTTCATTTAGTTAACGGCTATTGATTGAAGATCAAGATGGAGGGATTAAATCATCTTATTCAAATAGAATTATCTTAAAAGGTACCTTCCGTTACAGTATGAAGTCAGCTTTGGAGCAACTTGAAATTCTTCTCTGCTTATCCCATCACTCCTAATCAAATGAAATCAGTATCATTTTCTCTGCAGAACTTGATGTTTCTCTGACTTAAGAGTGGCAAATGAGCATGATGGTTTTCTGCAAATTTTATTTGTTTTGAGTAAACGTAGGGTGCATGGTTGTACGACATTCTAGCAGAATGGTTTGGTTCTTAACATTTTTTGATGATGTTCAATTACATGAGAATGCGCATGAAGTGCTTACAGTGCATAGTCTAGAGCAGAAATGTTCACCAATCCACTTACCCCCCTCAAGAAATTTCATAGATTGCATCTTGGTAAAAGGTATGGAAAAGAATAAGCAATGAATCAAGGCAATGTAAATGTACAGAAAGTTTAAGTTATAGATAAGCTGTCATGTACGCTGTACTTACCAGTTCATAAAGGGTTTCCAGTTATGATGAGGTCATGGACTTTCCTCCTAGAAGTCTGTCAGAGCAATATTAGTTGTTGCCTAATGCTTTTCTGTCTTTTGAAAAGTAACTATTGCTGTGTCCTTATCCAGACACTTTTAAAGCTGTAAAATTGAGAGAGAAATACTGAAAGCTGGTCCCAAGTCCGGCTCTGCTGCTGATTAGCTGTAGGAACTTGGGTGGGTCGCTTGAGTTTTTGTGTGCCTGGCCTGCTTCATTTCTAAAGCATTTAGCAGAGCTGGACTAGAGCGGAGGGTACTGATGTCAGGTATACTTGCTGTCTTTCCACTGTTTTGAACACAGCCCAGTGACTGAGGCTGGGAAGCCAACGCCAGCAGAAGCCTTGGTTAGGGATTATCACCTAGTGATCAGCTTTTGTACTTGATATTAAATCTCCGTGCATTTCCTGGACCAGAAGATAATGAAGATCATTTTTAGATTTACAATTCCATTCTCATAGATAAGAGACGTGAAGAGAAAAAGACCTACTGTTTGCAGGCAGTTTATGTTAGCTTTCCTCATAAGAAATTGGAAACCTGAGTTTATGAATAATACTTTTTTCCTTCTAAATCCATGTTTGCATAATTTCAGCAGATTTCATCTTAATTTTGTTTTCTTTTTCCTTCACCTCCTTTACCCTCAAACATCTTTTTAATAGAAATGTAATTACTATATTTTTCTTCATCCTGCATTTGGATCTTGCTATGTATTCTCTAGTTCACTACAGAGCTTACCATTGCCAGCTGCCCCCCACCCCCCACCGCCAGAAAAAAAAAGACCTTCAGTTGGGGTTAAAAGAAAGTATTTAAGAAGTGTGAGCCTAAAAACTCCCCTGTATATATATTTTAAACCAGAGATATTCTTACAGTAAAAGTGAATTATTGCCCCCTTGTGGTAGAGTTATATATTTGTTTTTTCACACAAATGAAATTTTGGACAGGATATTTCCGTCTTCTCTACCCTGAAACTCTTTGTCCTTTACAGTGAATCTGAAATAGTTATGAAAACAACTTGAGATATTTTTGAAGCCACCTCTCTGTTTATGTTCACTCTTCTTAAACTCTATGGAAATTTGTCTAAATTGATTTTCCTTTTCTGTTTGAGGTACCAGATATCAAAGAACTTAAATCAACTGGAGTGATCAATGTTATATGGAACAAACTCATATTATTCAAGTTACTTTTCTGTAATCTTTATTGCTTCACATGAGTTGATAAGGACTCAGGAATAGAAGTTGTGTCCTATACCTGAAGAACAATAATTTTATCCAGAGCTACTCATTGAGGAAATTTTGAAACACCACGTGTGGGACATCTTAGTGGTAATACACTTAATTCATAAAGGTTTAGGTCATCCTCAGGATTACTTTTTCTCTTCTGCTCTCTTCAGTTTGGACAATGAAACAAGATTTTTAAACTAAATGGGACTTCCCTTTCAGCGAAATAAGCAACAGACCTCATGCCTACTAAAATGTCTCTGAGAAGAGTAGAGAGGCCTCAAAGAGAAAAGAAGCCATTTTGTAATTGTCTTTTTGCAAAAAAGAACAGTAAAATTTTACAGATAATACACAGAATTCGTTTACTGAATTAGTGCTTACAAGTTAGTATAAATCTGCATCAGTTCAGTTCAGTCGTTCAGTCATGTCCGACTTTTTGCGATAGGTAGTAAGTATTCTGAATTCTGAATCATTTTCATGTTATATGTTCAGAGAAACCCATTTTCTTGGTTATTTTTTACTTTGGATGGTTGTCACTCTCCACCAATGGCCTTGAATTTAAACAAGATAACTAGTAAGTTATCTCCAGATTGTGTGTAGATTTTAAAAGCACATGCTTTTTTTTTTTTTTTTATGTAAAGATGGAAAGACTAAGTGACTACTTGGAAGTTTCAAATTATGACTTGAAATTCAAGATGTCTAGTAAAGTTTCCTTAGTAGGTGGCTTGTTATTTTTCAACACCATGACGTTTATTGGATTGTCCCTAAAAGTTTCTCAAAATTTGATCATAGCCATCAAACAACTATTGAACAATTTGCCAGTCCTTTAAAACGACAACAGTCTCTCTGTGAAATGTTTTTAGTGGAGTGTATTTTTGAAAAACCAGATAAAAATACAATTAATGAACTTTGCACTACTGTTATCAAGGAGCCAAATAGACTCATTTCCTTTACTCATACTAGCTCACTCTCTCTGGCTTTCCAGCTGATGTAAATAAACAACCATCAATATGTTGTTCTGAACCATTATGAACAGTGGTAAGATTTTTATCTTGGGCTGTGTAGAATATAGAGGGGGGGAGGTCCCAGTCATGTTCATCATATTTGCCTCTTTGGACTCCTTTCTAGATAAAAGAAGCTTTGTGAGCTAGCATCCGTTCTTAATGTCCAAAATATTTAGGTAGTAGTTCTTAAGGTTTCACAGCTTAGATACTTTTGTGACTGATGCCTCTACTGAGGAACATGCTTACCACCACAGTATGAATGCTTTTGAATGACAGGCTTTTCCTTATACTCATTTATGATAAGTTTTAGGGACAAGTTATAGTAGTACTCCTAGGAATAAATTTGTCATGGCCTTAAAATACAAAAAACTTCAATTCATAGCTGAAAACAAACTATTATTTCTGTAATCATAAAAAAAGAGGTCATGAAAAATTATAGTAGGACATTTAGGTAATTTGCAATTTTTCTAGAATAATAGTAAACAACTCTTATGTGTAAATCTCTGTCCAACTTTAGGTCACTTTCCTAAGATAGATTCCTAGATCTGAGTCAAAAGTTAAGAATATTTTTAATGCTTTTGTACACATTGCCAGATGGCTTTTCAAAAAGGCTGTATCAATTTTATGTTCTTATAATGCATCCTGATGCCTATTTTATCACGTTCTCACTAGCTTTTACATATTTTAAGAATTTTTGCAGTGACAGCTCACCCTAGTTGGAGGTTTTAATTATGAGATTTGATTCTTGAAATATACCTAATAGTTATTTTACTTACTTTATGAATTATATTTGTCTTTTGTCTATTTAGTTTTAGCTTTTAAAGTAGTTCAGGAAGCAGCTGGCACTTTTCCAGAGAATTATCAATCACTCTTAAATAAATAAATCTCAGTTGCTTTAGTTTGCTATTAGGCAAACTAAAGTTGCTCATACAAAAAAAGAGAAATAACCCAATTTCTGTTTATTGTCTACATCTCAGTCCTTGTGGCTTTAGATGTGAAGCAACCTTATGTTATGCATCCAGCACCCCCTCTGAAGTCTAAGATTCATTGAGTCAGTAGTTACAGACTTCTAGTCCTCAGTTTCAGCTGCTTTGAAGGTGACTCCCAAGTCCCCATAGTGAATTTCATAAATACAGTGAAGCCCAGGTTTCAAGTCAACATCACAGACTTATCATTAAAATTTAGTAAAAATTGGTACTGGTTTCAGGTGATTAGCCTCGTCATCATAGTTGTGGCTATAACAATGGTAATTATGGTCAATTACATTTGCATGATGTGGCTTACTTTGCCCTGTTGTGTGTGTACATGTATGTCTACAGAGAGAAGCTTTTATCTTTTTCCATAGTCACAGCTACTGAATTTTTTTTTTCATTTATTTTTATTAGTTGGAGGCTAATTACTTTACAATATTGTAGTGGTTTTTGCCATACATTGACATGAATCAGCCATGGATTTACATGTGTTTTCATCCCGATCCCCCCTCCTGCCTCCCTCCCCATCCCATCCCTCTGGGTCTTCCCAGTGCACCAGCCCTGAGCACTTGTCTCATGCATCCAACCTGGGCTGGTGATCTGGAGAAGGTGAGGGTGGGATGTTCTGAGAGAGTAGCATTGAAACAAGTATACTATCAAGGGTGAATTTATTTTTCAAATTTTTTTGTATTGTATTTACCATAAGGAAATCTTTCTCAAAGCACTTAGTAATCAAGATGTAAACCCTAGATAGCCTTTGTATGTTACTGATATATGTACAAGAACCATTGTTCCCATGATGAAAAGACTCTTAACTAAATCTAATAAGAGGAAAAATCATTTGAAGACCTTCCTTGAATTAGGGAGCTTCTGAAAGAATGAAATTCACATTTCACTGGCAGTGGAGCCGGTATTTTCACAGCTTCATGTAATTTGTGAGTCTGACTGATACCTTGGTTCAAAATAATCTATCCTATGTCTGATCCTAATAGCAGCAATCTACAGCTAGATGTTACGAGTATTTCCATAAGGGACTGTTCACCTTTTTCTGTAGAAGAGTTGATAGGTTATCCTGTTGGACCATTTCCACATGTGTGCAAGTCAATGTCATTATGTTGGTTAGTGTAGCTTTGATAGCATCCTTCTAACTTTGTTCATTTTGATGATAATCATGTCTTGCTTGTGATATTTTACACATCTTTTCATCCTAGGAACACAACCTTTTTACATAATGCCTCATAAGCTTCGAGGGGAAAGATGGTTGTAGTATCTTCATTTTATAAATGTAGAAACTGAAAGTCACAGCCATAATGTGTTACTAGACAACTCAGTTACAAGACTGCCTACCTATTGGGTTTCTTTCCTCTCAGAGGGGCCTTTCTCCATTAAATGCAATGTTTTCCTTAAAAATTGTAATATCTGGGCCAGTCATCTTCTTGCATTTACATAACAGGGCTGTTGATATTTGCTCTGTAGATCAAATTCTGCCTGATCTTGAAGATATTCTTCTAATAGTGACTTAAGGCCACTCTCAAGTACCCAGGATATGCAGAATTTTTCACTAGAGTTGAACATACCTGAAGGCTGACAATCTCCTCATAAAACTCAAACCTTTTCTGCTCATCTTGGGCAGAACATTTTCTCTTGTGAACTAAGAAAGTTAGGTTCATGAGTTGAATTACTCTTTGGGTGACTGGCACCATATTTGACCTTAAATGCTCAGGGTGAATGTGCTTGATAATGTGAAACAATCTGAAAGTACAGAAATCATTCTCTGAGTCTAATTTCATAGTCACAGATGTTGAGAACTTAAGTGGAATGAATTAACATGCTCACATGTCCAATATAACTTACCTTCAAATATATATATTTTATTAGGTTTAATCTTCCCAATTCTTTATATCTGAAAATCTTAGTAGCGTTCAGAAAATGTGTGCAAGACCCCTTTCATACCTTATGGTAGGTTATGTTTTCATCGTTTATTACTCAGAGTTGGCTTAAAGTCATAACAACCTACTATGGACCACAAAATGTTTTCAGTTCATTTAGAACTGTCCATGGTTAAATCTTGGCTAACCAGCTTTAAGCCTTTGGCGTTTGCAATATATCCTACATGAGAAATAGGGCTGACCAAAAACAAAACCAAGCAATGAACCAATGCACAGAGATGTCATTTAAGAGAGAGATCTAAGGCAAAATTTTAGGGTTGTAATAAAATCTCCCAAAACATCTCTAGTTGGAACCAGTACCATATAACTTATTACCAGTGGGATAATCAAACAATCATATAAAATAAGTTTTCAGAAGCATTTCTGAATTTTCTGCCTTATGCAAATACTGAGTAACTTCCCTACCACACAGTGTTCTATCAGCCAGCAAACACAAAAACCACTTGGCACTTACAGTTACATCAAAATAATATATTAGGTAAGTGACATGAACGTAACCTTCTCTTTTCAGTCATTAAGCATAGATATGCTGTTAGTGAAAGTAGGGAACATTTAACATTCAACTACATAATTTATATGAAAAATTGAAATGGTGATTGTGATGTTTTCTTTAAATAATGTATATTCAGCATATATCTTAACAAAACAAAATTTAAAATCTAGAAATGTTTGCATAAATATTTTTTCATTTAATTTTGTTTTTATTCTAAAAGAAATTCCAGCCTTTAAATAAATGAAACAAATGGACTGAATTTTTAACTGGTAGTCAGCAGTGAATTTTCTTAACAAAAGATTTTTTTTTTTAGAGAAAACATAGAACTAAGAAAACCTTCATAAAACTTTATAAGTGGAGCTTCTTTTAAAATATGCTATTTTATGTTAAGTATTTCTCTGCCCTCATTAGGTGTGTCTCATCATTAGTTACAGTGTTACTAAATAGTTGTAACTTTACAGTTTCTTTGATTAATGAAGCCTTCCACTAGAGTTTCATTGGGTAGGATTAACTACATTTAAAATGGCCAAATGCCGTTATAACATTAACGCCAGAATTTAATGAGAACCAGAAGTTAACTTCAAGGACATTCAGAATTTAATATGAGGGCACCCTTATGTTCTTATTATTTTACTATAGCGTCCTATCTTTGTTCTTGAGATAAAAAGTTTAACTCAGCAAAGCTGTACTTATTGAATACCAATTGTGCGTCTACCGTGTGCCAGCATCTCATGCGTGAGACTATCTTCCATTCTAAAACAAAACAGGCCATTTCTGATCAGAAAGAGGAGAAATGAGAACCACCTCCCTCACTTGAAAGTCCCTGACCTCCTTTAATCTTGGATGACTCTAGTTTCCTACAGCACGTATCTATCATCCTAACCTCTGGTCTGTTTATTTTCCCTGTGGTGTCATCAGCCACCTTCTCCACTGTCTGGATTGAAAACCTGACCAGCTATGTCTGTGTAATAAAAGGATCTCAGGAATATTCGATTTTTTAGATGTAGGAAGGATGGAGATCATGGATTAAAATGGAATGTTCTATTTGTGGTACTGAATAGCTATACCTCACAGGAAGAGAAAGCTTATGTTTTGTGCAACTACATGATAAAATTGGAAGTAGGGACAGGTAGAAGAGGAAAAAGAGCTGACAGGAGGATTCTTTTTACTCTGTGAGGAAGAGCCTTCCTGGACTGAAGGTGTATAGTACCAAACTACAAATGCAGATGAATTTTCAAGCTCTTTCCTGTTCTAAAAGTCCCATGATTCCTATGTGCTTAGAACCCAAAGAGGGCAAAGGACCTAAGGCAAACATCTATGTTCCTTATTCTTTTTTCTCACAGTTCTATGTAGACATACTTGCAAAGAAATGTTGAGACCTTATGAAGACTGGAAATGGTAACCACAAAGTGGAAGAATCAAATACAGCAGAGACCAAGGGAAAACTGCATCCCCAAACTCCTGATGGAGGAAAACCTCAACTATTTAGCTGTGGTCTGGGCTTCCTAGTGGCTAAGGTGAAGAGGAGAAACAGGAGTAACAGGGTGTGATTGTTTTTTGGTAGTAAGACACACCCCTACCAGTTCCTCAGAAACAAGCATTTTTCTTGCTCTCAGTAAGAATACCTTGGTTAGGAGGATTGATATAAAAAGCCATTTAACCACATAATAAATGATGTCCTCATGAATTTTTATAGAAAATAAAGAGGTATTCCACATATGTCATTTCAAATATTGGCCTTTGGAGAACACTGAGGGAATAATGTTAAAAGCTAGACATTTTTTTCTCCCTTGAGGCAGGGAGAGGGGCGTTTGAAACTTCTGGTATATTTACTGTAGATAAATGCTTATTTTCTTTTGACCCACTGACATGTGGAGCAGTGGAAAGATGTAAAGATGTCTAGTACAGGGCAGCATTGTTAAAAGGAGGAGGGGATAAATGGAATTTTTGTGGCAGAATGATATTTGCAAGACTGATCAGGCCGCTGGGAGGTTTTTAAATATGCCAGTTCCCTGTAACGGGAAGATCAGTCTCTGAGACAGCATATCCAATTTAGTAAATTATTATTATTCCGTCAAAATTAATGTGAACAATTTTCTCTTTGAGGCTGCTTTTTCCATAGGTGATGTTTTCCAGATGGGCTTTGTGTAAAACTCTTAATGTTTTGTGTTTTCTTTCCGAGAGCAAGAGCCTTTTCTGACATGTCTTCATTTCTTTCTCTTCCGGCCGTCGTAGGGAAGAGAACTCCAAAAGCAAAGGAGAAAAAGAACAAGAAAAAGAAGAGGAAGCTGATAGAAAGAGCCCAGGAGCAACACAGCGTCTTCCTAGCTACAGACAGAGCTAACCAGTAAAATAAAAGACACGGAGGGTGGAGGTTTTGTTTTGTTTTGGGTGGAGGGCAGAGGGTGGTGTTTTTTGCAAAAGTGCACACAGCTACTGCCCACTCCTGGACATGGTGGTGGCATTTGCGTGGCTCTGACCAGAACCTGTTCCCAGGAACCTTGTGAAAGGAGGAGCTGCAGGTGTGGGCTCTGTGTTATTCATGGTTTGATTTGCATCGGGAGACTGTGAAGGTGGGCGATTGTGACCTGCAGCCAAGGCAGCAGGAGTAAGTGTAGAGCGTGTGACTGGGTTCCCTGTGTGCCCCGAGGCGGAGGGGCTGTCCGCCGGAGGCGCAAGGCTGCAGACCCCTACCCCCCGCCCGACTGGAGAACTGACTTGTGCATATTTATGGAAGGATGACCCTTGGCAGGCAAAGTGCTGTTTTACTTGTGACCTGTGTTTCCCCCATTGTGTATTTTCAAGGATCAGTGTATGTGGATATCTGCCTAGTCTTACCACACATTGTTCTCAGCATCTGTTACCTTCCAACTGTTGTGTCCGGAGACTGCTCTTAGCGGCAGGAATTCCTGCTCAGTGTCACAGCAGCTCGGATGTGTACATACCCTGCTGGGGCTGCATATAAACCTCTTATTTACTGTATATTTATGCTTTCTTCTGTGTAACAAGTCATACCCAATTAATGTTAATGTCTCCCGTTTCTAGTGGTTCCTAACCATTGTCCCATAAATGACTGTTCTAGTTTTGCGAATTGATGAATGTTTTGCTGCTCCTTGAAACTTCTCTTTGTGGGCTTATTTCTCATTGTAAAGATAGGATAAGCTAGTTTGTACATAGGATCAAATGACCCCTGTCAGAGAATTTGAATATCAATAGACCTTCCCCACTCCTCACCATAGCTAAAGCATGAGGCATCTGGAGGTCAGAAGCCAAAAACTGCCTTTGAGTCTAAGATGTGATGACTTTATGAAACACAACTGCATGAGCAATTACATGCAGTTACTTATACTACTACTCATGCAGTTTCACAGGCCAGCTAGAGAATTTTTCAAATTTTTACTTTCAAACTTCAATATGTATAGGTTTTATTTAAAGCAGTTCCTAACTTGCAATGACAGAGCACCTACCAATATTCTTGGGTCAGTGTAGAAATGACCACCTCATGAGACCATGCATAGAATTGGAGGAGAAAACATGATGAATTCCTGAACTTACTGGTCAGATCTTAACAGGGCCCCTTTAAGCCCGAATTTCTGATTCAAGACTGAGACAGGAACCCTGTGGAGACTTCCCAGGTGACTTTCAGGGTAGTTGTTTTCAAAAATGTCATTGTCCACTAGAGGGTATTAGTTCTTAGAGGGTTTTGATAATGATGCTTCTTCCAGAAGCATTATCATCTTCCTGGATGATCCAGAAGAAAATTAGAACCAAAAGGAATGATGGAAGATTTTTTTGAGGGAAAAAACAAAGCAAGGGAAAAGCCTTTTTTTCTCACCTTGCATTGGCCAAACTACCTCTTTGCATTTGTGTTTAACTTTTGAGTCAAAAGCATCTTACCGATAAGTATAAGTGTCATGTACATCATTATGAAAATAATATTGCTATGAGATAAGCCATATATGAATGTTGTATACAACTTTAGGGTTTGCATTTAATCCTAAAGTGTTCACCTCCTTTCACATCTATTTAGACTATATTCCTATTTACTAAGTGGGGAGGGGGCTTCTTTATATAGTGCTTCATTGTTAATAAATCAATACTTGTTCTGTTTCTGGGATGTTCTTTTTGTGCATTAAAAAAATTCAAAATTATTTTTGTGGAGATATTCTTTTCTTTAGAGATACATTTAAGGGGGGAAAGCAATATTTTAGCAACTGTACCCCCAAATAGTGGTCTTTAAAAAAAAGCAACTTTTTAAAACCTGTGTTTGTAAGTACCTCAAGGAGATAAACTAGTTTAGCTATAAATTGCATTGCAGCAATGGAGTTTGACATGACTGAACAGACTTAGCATGTGATTAAGACTGGGGATTTTAGAGCCACACTGCCTGAGGTCTAATCTGGACTCTGAAGTAACCTGGATCAAACTGTCCTTCCAGGTCTGTTTTGTCATCTGCAAAATGGACGTAATAGTATTACCTACCGTGCAAGGTTGTGTCTTAGGTAAACTGTGTAAGGTAGGGTCAGTACAGCATGGTATAGACTAAGCAATACACAAGTTGTTACCTGCTACCCTCATTACCTGTGTCCTTGGCTATTTATTCCCCAAATTATCTTATCAACAAAATAGAATACATTTATGAAAATATCCATTCCCTTCAAACTATTTTTGATGTCTGGATAGTCTTTGCTCAAACTTTTGTAGGAATTGAATAAAGCTACTTGATTTTTAAGCCTCTAGTTATAAGCAAACTGTGTGCATGTGCTCACAAGAGAGAGAGAAAGACTGACTGTCTACAGTGTAATGCATAGCTTCAGGATAATTAGACAAAGAAGATCTGGTGGTTTTTCACAAGTGGCTATACCATTCCTATACTTCATACAGTGTATATAAATAGAACACGTGAAACTGATTTTCTTAGTATTTTCAGGTATCTTAGCATCTGTAGAAGTAAAATATGGAACTACAACTTTCTCAATTAAGAAGCTTGAGTAGTATTTTGATAGGGATTGCACTGCATTGTAGATTGCCTTCAGTAGTATGGCCATTTTAACAGTATTCTTTCAATCCAAGAAAACTATCTTTCCATCGGCTTATGTTGTCTTCAATTTCTTTCACCAGTGTCTTATAATTTTTTGATTATGGGTCTTTTGCCTCCTTGGGTAGGTTTATTCCTTTATATTTTATTCTTTTTGATGTGATGGTAAATGAGATTGTTCACTTCTTTCTGTTTTGTTTTGTTTTTTAATTTACTTAAAATTGGAGGTTAACTTCTCTTTCTGGTAGTTCATTGTTAGTGTATAAAATGCAGTATATTTCTGTATATTAATATTGGATCCTGCAACTTTATTGAATTCTTTGGGCTCTAGTAGTTTTTTGGTGGCATCTTTGGGATTTTTCTATGTATACTCATGTCATCTGCAGAGTAACAGTTTACATCTTCCTTTCCAATCCCTATCAAAATAGCAATGGTATTTTTCACAGAAACTAGGACAATTTTTAAGATTTTCATGGACACACAAGAGACTGTAAATAGGCAAACAATCCTGAGAAAGAAGAACAGAGATGGAGGAATCCCATTCTGACTTCAGACTATATACAACAAAGCAACTAATTAAATCCAGTACAGTAGTGGCACAAAAGCAGACACATAGATCATAAATATATATGCACCCAACATAGGAGCACTGCAATATTTAAGGCAAATGCTAACAAGTATGAAAGGGGAAATTAACAATAACACAATAATAATGGGAGACTTTAATACCCCACTCATACCTATGGATAGATCAACTAAACAGAAAATTAACAAGGAAACACAAATTTTAAATGACACAATGGACCAGCTAGACCTAATTGATATCTATAGGGCATTTCACCCCAAAACAATGAATTTCACCTTTTTCTCAGGTGCACACGGAACCTTCTCCAGAATAGATCACATCCTGGGCCATAAATCTAGCCTTGGTAAATTCAAAAAAACTGAAATCATTCCAATCATCTTTTCTGACCACAATGCAGTAAGATTAGATCTCAATTACAGGAAAAAAACTATTAAAAATTCCAACATATGGAGGCTAAACAACACGCTTCTGAATAACCAACAAATCATAGAAGAAATAAAAAAAAAAAATCAGAATATGCATAGAAACGAATGGAAATGAAAACACAACAACCCAAAACCTATGGGACACTGTAAAAGCAGTGCTAAGGGGAAGGTTCATAGCAGTACAGGCTTACCTCAAGAAACAAGAAAAAAGTCAAATAAATAACATAACTCTACACCTAAAGCAACTAGAAAAGGAAGAAATTAAGAACCCCAGGGTTAGTAGAAGGAAAAAAATCTTAAAAATTAATGCAGAAATAAATGCAAAAGAAACAGAGTATAGAAAAATCAACAAAGCTAAAATCTGGTTCTTTGAGAAGATAAATTGACAAACCATTAGCCAGACTCATCAAAAAAACAAAGGGAGAGGAATCAAATCAACAAAGTTAGAAATGAAAATGGAGAAATCACAACAGAGAAATACAAAGGATCATAAGAGACTACTATCAGCAACTATATGCCAATAAAATGGACAACTTGGAAGAAATGGACAAATTCTCAGAAAAGTATAACTTTCCAAAACTGAACCAGGAAGAAATAGAAGATCTTAACAGACCCATCACAAGCACAGAAATTGAAACTGTAATCAGAAATCTTCCAGCAAACAAAAGCCCAGGACCAGACGGCTTCACAGCTGAATTCTACCAAAAATTTAAAGAGCTAATACCTATCCTACTCAAACTCTTCCAGAAAATTGCAGAAGAAGGTAAACTTCCAAATTCATTCTATGAGGCCACCATCACCCTAATACCAAAACCAGACAAAGATGCCACAAAAAAGAAAACTACAGGCCAATATCACTGATGAACATAGATGCAAAAATCATTAACAAAATTCTAGCAAACAGAATCCAACAACATAATAAAAAGATCATATATGACCAATTGACCAAGTGGACTTTATCCCAGGAATGCAAGGGCTCTTTAATATCCACAAATCAATCAATGTAATACACCACATTAACAAATTGAAAGATAAAAACCATATGATTATCTCAATAGATGCAGAAAAAGACTTTGAAAAAATTCAACATCCATTTATGATTAAAACTCTCCAGAAAGCAGGAATAGAAGGAACATACCTCAACATAATAAAAGCTATATATGACAAATCCACAGCAAACATCCTCAGTGGTGAAAATTGAAAGCATTTCCCCTAAAGTCAGGAACAAGGCAAAGGTGCCCACTCTCACCACTACTATTCAACATAGTTTTGGAAGTTTTGGCCACAGCAATCAGAGCAGAAAAAGAAATAAAAGGAATCCAGACTGGAAAAGAAGTAAAACTCTCACTGTTTGCAGACGGCATGATCCTCTACATAGAAAACCCCAAAGACTCTACCAGAGAATTACTAGAGCTAATCAATGAATAAAGTTGCTGGATATAAAATTAACACACAGAAATCCCTTGCATTCCTGTACACTAACAATGAAAAAACAGAAAGAGAAATTAAGGAAACAATACCATTCACCATTGCAACGAAAAGAATAAAATACTTAGGAATATATCTACCTAAAGAATCAAAAGACCTATACATAGAAAACTATAAAACACTGATGAAAGAAATCAAAGAGGACACAAATAGATGGAGAAATACACCATGTTCATGGATTGGAAGAATCAATATAGTGAAAATGAGTATACTACCCAAGCAATCTATAGATTCAGTGCAATCCCTATCAAGCTACTAATGGTATTTTTCACAGAACTAGAACAAATAATTTCACAATTTGTATGGAAATAAAAAATCCTTGAATAGCCAAAGCAATCTTGAGAAAGAAGAATGGAACTGGAGGAATCAACCTGCCTGACTTCAGGCTCTACTACAAAGCTACAGTCATCAAGACTGTGCCAGTACCATACTAAGACAGAAATATAGATTAATGGAACAAAATAGAGAGCCCAGAGATAAATCCATGCACCTATGGACACCTTATCTTCGACAAAGGAGGCAAGAATATACAATGGAGAAAAGATAATCTCTTTAACAAGTGGTGCTGTGAAAACTGGTCAACCACTTGTGAAAGAATGAAACTAGAACACTTTCTAACACCATACACAAAAATAAACTCAAAATGGTTTAAAGATCTAAACGTAAGATCAGAAACTATAAAACTCCTACAGGAAAACATAGGCAAAACCCTCTCCAACATAAATCACAGCAGGATCCTCTATGACCCACCTCCCAGAGTAATGGAAATAAAAGCAAAAATAAACAAGTGGGACCTAATTAAACTTAAAAGCTTTTGCACAATGAAGCAAACTATAAACAAAGTGAAAAGACAGCCTTCAGAATGGGAGAAAATAATAGCAAACAAAGCAACTGACAAAGGATTAATCTCAAAAATATACAGGCAACTCCTGAAGCTCAATTCCAAAAAAATAAATGACCCAATCAAAAAATGGGCCAAAGAACTAAACAGACATTTCTCCAAAGAAGACATACAGATGGCTAACAAACACATGAAAAGATGCTCAACATCACTCATTATCAGAGAAATGCAAATCAAAACCACAATGAGGTACCATCTCACACTGGTCAGAATGGCTGCTATCCAAAAGTCTACAAACAATAAATGTTGGAGAGGGTGTGGAGAAAAGGGAACCCTCTTACACTGTTGGTGGGAATGCAAACTAGTACAGCCACTATGGAGAACAGTGTGGAGATTACTTGAAAAACTAGAAATAGAATTGCCATATGACCCAGCAATCCCACTCCTGGGCATACACACCGAGGAAACCAGAATTGAAAGAGACACGTGTACCCCAATGTTCATCACAGCACTGTTTATAATAGCCAGGACATGGAAGCAATCTAGGTGCCCATCAGCAGACGAATGGATAAGAAGGCTGTGGTACATATACACAATGAAATATTACTCAGCCATTAAAAAGAATACATTTGAATCAGTTCTAATGAGGTGGATGAAACTGCAACCTATTATACAGAGTGAAGTAAGCCAGAAAGAAAAACACCAATACAGTATACTAACACATATATATGGAATTTAGAAAGATGATAACGATAACCCTATATGCAAGACAGCAAGAGAGACACAGATGTATAGAAGAGTCTTTTGGATTCTGTGGGAGAAGGTGAGGGTGGGATGATCTGAGAGAATAGCATTGAAACATGTATATTATCATATATGAAACAGATCGCCAGTCCAGGTTTGATGATTGAGACAGGGTGCTCAGGGCTGGTGCAGTGGGATGACCCAGAGGGATGGGATGGGGAGGGAGGTGGAAGCAGGGTTCAGGATGGGGAACACATGTAAACCCATGGCTGATTCATATCAATGTATGGCAAAAAACCACTACAATATTATAAAGTAATTAGCCTCCAACTAAAATAAGTAAATTAATAAAAATTTTAAAAAAGAAAAGAAAAAATAGAATAGAGAGCCTAGAAATAAACCCACAGACTTCTGGCCAATCTAGGACAAGGCAGGCAAGAATATCCATGGTGGAAAGACAGTATCTTCAAGTGGTGCTGGGAAAAGTGGACAGCTACCTGTTAAAGAATGGAATTAGAACATCCTCTAACACCATATACAAAAAATAAGCACCGAATGAATTAAAGACCCAAATTTAAGACCAGAAACCATAAAACCTTTAGAGGAAAACACAGGCAGAACACTATTTAACATAAATTGGAGCAATATCTTTTTGTATCCGATTCCTAAAGCTTCAGGATAATTTCCTAAAGGAAATAAAAGCAAAAATAAACAAATGGGACCTAGTTAAACGTAAAAACTTTTGCACAGCAAAGGAAATCATTGATAAAATGAAAAGACAACCTACCAAAAGGGAGAAACTATTTGCAAATTAAATGACCAATAAAGGGTTAATATCCAAAATATATAAATAGTTCATAAAAAACATAATAAAAAAAAAAAAAAAAAAAAAAACAAACTCAAGTTGTAAAATGGGTAGAAGACCTGAATAGACATTTATTTTTAAAGAAGAAATGCAGATAGCTAACAAGCACATGATGATTAACATCACTAATCATCAAGAAAAAGCAAATCAAAAGCATAATGAGTTATTACTTCACACCTGTCAGAATGGCTGTCATCAAAAAGAACACAAATGGTGGTGAGGATGTGGAGAAAAGGGAACCCTCATGCATTATTGGTGGGAATGTAAATTGGTGCAGCTACAGTGGGAAATAGTATAGATGTTTCTCAAAAAACTAAAAATAGAACTACCATATGACCCAGCAGTTCCACTCCTGGGTATATGTTTGAAAACTCTCATTTGAAAAGATACATCCACCCCAGTGTTCATCAGTTCAGTTCAGTCACTCAGTCACTTCTGACTCTTTGTGATCCCATGGACTACAGCATGCCAGGCCTCCCTGTCCATCACCACCTCCCGGAGTTTACTCAAACTCATGTCCATTGAGTCGGTGATGCCATCCAGCCATCTCATCCTCTGTCATCCCCTTCTCCTCCCACCTTCAATCTTGCCCAGCATCAGGGTCTTTTCAAATGAGTCAGTTCTTCACATCAGGTGGTCAAAATATTGGAGTTTCAGCTTCAGCATCAGTCATGTTCAGCATCAATGAACATTCGGGACTGATTTCCTTTAGGATGGACTGGTTGGACCTCCCTGCAGTCCAAGGGACTCTCAAAAGTCTTCTCCACCACCACAGTTCAAAAGCATCAATTCTTTGGTGCTCAACTTTCTTTATAGTCTAACTCACATCCATACATGACTACTGAAAAAAACCATAGCTTTGACTAGATGGACCTTTGTTGGCAAAGTAATGTCTCTGCTTTTTAATATGCTGTTTAGGTTGGTCATAACTTTTCTTCCAAGGAGTGTCTTTCAATTTCATGGCTGCAGTCACCATCTGCAGTGATTTTGGAGCCCCCCAAAATAAAGTCTCTCACTGTTTCCCCATCTATTTTCCATGAAGTGATGGGACCAGATGCCATATTAGTTTTCTGAATGTTGCGTTTTAAGCCAACTTTTTCACTCTCCTCTTTCATCAAAAGGCTCTTTAGTTCTTCTTCGCTTTTTGCATAAGGGTGGTGTCATCTGCATATCTGAGGTTATTGACGTTTCTCCCGGCAATCTTGATCCCAGCTTGTGCTTCATCCAGCATTTCTCATGATGTACTCTGCATATAAGTTAAATAAGCAGAGTGGCAATATACAGCCTTGACGTACTCCTTTCCTGATTTGGAACCAGTCTGTTGTTCCATGTCCGGTTCTAATTGTTGCTTCTCGACCTGCATACAGATTTCTCAAGAGGCAGGTCAGGTGGTCTGGTATTCCCATCTCTTGAAGAATTTTCCAGAGTTTGTTGTGATCCACACAGTCAAAGGCTTTGGCATAGTCAATAAAGCAGAAGTTTTTCTGGAACTCTCTTGCTTTTTCAATGATCCAATGGATGTTGGCAATTTGATCTTTGGTTCCTCTGCCTTTTCTAAATACAGCTTGAACATCTGGAAGTTTACAGTTCACGTGCTGTTGAAGCCTGCCTTGGAGAAGTTTGAGCATTACTTTGCTAGTGTGTGAGATGAGTGCAATTGTGTGGTAGTTTGAGCATTCTTTGGCATTGCTTTTCTTTAGGATTGGAATGAAAACTGACCTTTGCAGCCCTGTGGCCACTGATCAGTTTTCCAAATTTGCTGAATCTAAAAACTACAACTAGTGAACATAAAAGAAGCAGACTCACAGATATAGAGAACAAATCAGTGGGTACATTTGGGAGAGTGAAGAGGGGAGGGGCATAACAGGGTAGGAGATGAAGAGGTAAAAACTATTATGTATAAAATAATCTACAAGGATAGATTGCACAACACAGGACATATAGCCAATATTTGATAAATATAAATGAGGATAAGTTTTAAAATTTGTGAATTACTATATTGTACACCTGTAACTTGCATAATATTTTTAGATCAACTATACTTCAATTAAGAAAAAACAAACTTGAGTCAGGGGTAGGTGAAATGAGTGAAGGAGGTCAAAAGCAACAAACTTCCAGTTATAAAATAAGTCACAGGATGTAATGTACAGCATGGTGATTGTAGTTAATAATATTGTATTGCAAAAAATATTGCATATTTGAAAGTTGCTAACACAGTAAATCTTAAATGACCTCATCACAAGAGAAAAAAGTTTGACAGATTAGCACTTAGGAAAGCCAATTTTATGAAAATATCCTTGTTCTTTCTCGAGATGCTCATATCAGCCATTTTAAACATGGAATTTTCATGTCTTGGTGGAAACATTTGGAGAAGAGTTAACACTCAGCCTCAAGGGTGTGATTTATATATAAAAATGATCACGATTCTTTCAATGAACTACATTTTTGTTTTTGATTTAGAGGGGAGCTATAAGAGCAAAAGTGAATGGTACTACTGTTCATTTTAGAGAAATCTGTGTATGATGGATACTACTTGATAATACCATGTTAGAAAAAGCAGACTTAGTAACATTGAACATGTTGACCACCCATATTATCCTCCTTCTTTCAAAAAGGATAACCATTCTACTTCTACTTTTGACCCATCCCCTCTTCAGTGAGACCTTCAGTATCCACTCCTTTCATAGCTTCAGGCCTTCTTCTCCCTCCATCTTAAGGTATTCTTTCTTTCAAGGTCTTCATCATTCAGGATCCTGAAAAAGTAGCCTACATTCCTTGACATGTTCAACCTCTTCCTAGCCTCATTTGTGTCTTAACTCATAATCTTGTTTCTTTCTGCCACTGTATCATAATTGTTCTGACAGACGTAGTGACAGACAGTCTGACAGTTCTGACAGACTGTCTGACAGACAGTCCCTTTGCTAGACACAAAGGAAAATATTTGCTTTATTTGCCTCAATCCTTTAATGTGTTCTATCTGTTATTTCCACCAAATTTGACTCAACTGGGCCCTTTCCTTAGAGGACTTTTGTTTCTCATTTGGCTTCTGTGACATTCCTAACTTGGGTTTCTACTTCTCTGGTTACTCCTTTTCAGTCTTCAGTTCTTTCCTGATTTAAATGAAAAAATATTGACTTTTCAGGGGTTATCCCACTGCTTAATCCTTTTGGTTTTATCTTTCCACCTCCTCATTCCACCTGGGAAATCAAACCTTATGGCTTTAACTATCACCTGCAGTTGTTGGCTTGTAGGTCTGTTATCTCTGTCTCCAGGGCTTTGTTAACTATTTCCAAGCCTCCACTAAATATCTTTACCAGGGGGCTCCAAACTTATCTGAAGCTCAATATTTCTAGAACTGAATTTATTACTTTATCATTCAGGTTTCAGTTAAGGAAAAAAAAAAGTCTAGGTATTTCAAACAGGAAATTTAATATTGGGAATTGCTTATACCAGTGATGAATGAGATGAGAAACTAAAATTAGGACAGCAAGATAAGCAGATTAGCAACAGCAGAAAGCCACTATCAAGAGGGGTAAGAGGATGAGGTGGAGTTTCCAAAATCCAAAAGGCAAGGCCACCCAGCTAGAGCTAGAGTTGTAGCTGAGGCTACAGCTATGGCCACTGGGGAAGCTGGAACCAAAGAAAGCTTGTCTAATAGGAAGTAAAATCTTGGAAAAGATTCCAGTCACCAGGAGAAATGCTGCCTGAAGCAAAGTGAGAGACTAAGAAATACCATAGCTTCTCCCTACAGTCACTTCCAGTCTTCCAACAGCACCTGTCTTAACTTACTTGGAAACCAGGGACCCTGGATAATGTAGTTCTCTGTGATGCTATGGCAGAATCACTGGTTTACCCACCTCCCAAATCAATTGCTCTTCCTGCTTTCCCCATTTAATAATTAACATTTTTACCTACCTAGTTGGTTAAACTAAGACTCTTGTATTCACCATTTACTATCATTGTTCTATATATCAAATCTGCTAATAATGAGTCTACATCAGAAACATCTCTTGAATTTCTCCCTACCTCTTCACTTAAGCCTGTTTGATCCTCTTTGTCTCTCTTCTGAACTTTCCCATTTTTATCCTAAATATTCTTGCCCCAATTTCACTAACTTCAACTTTTCATTTATTTTTCTATTAATACATTTGTTCTGCTAGTCTCTCAAATGCTATCCTATCCTTGTATGATAAAATATTTAAAATTTTCACATGGAATATAGTGTCCTTTTAGTTTTCTTATGTATTTTGTGGGCATTAAGAAAAGACTGAATGGACTGGGATGGTAGTTACTGTAAAATTTTCAAGGGTTCTTTTATGGTAAACTTGGACATGCTTGTCATGTTTGTTCATACCCCTGAATCATGAAGGCAGAGACATAAGGGCAACTCTGGCTTTGAAAGTAGATGCTTAACATAATTCTGATTAAGAGGCTAAGCAGTATGAAAAGTATGTCAAAGATTTAAATAGATTCTCATATTAATCTATGCTGAATCATTAAAGCAAACTGCCGTGGACCCCTCCCCCAGCACTGGAACACATTGCTAATCTAAACACTGTTGAACTAAACACAAGTCTCAGAATCCCTCCCAGCAAAGCTCTTCCAAGGAAACACTACCAATAGATTGGAGTTGACAGGGGAGTCATAACGTTTGGGAGGTATAATATTTTTTATTTCCAGCTCAACTTAAAGCCCTAGATGGTGGCAACTGTTGTCTCTCAGAAATACCCTCTGGAGTATTCCATGTCCTGTTTTTCAAACCTTCCCATGAAAGTACCCTTAAAGACAGAGAAAAGTGAATTTACAACTCTAGGATTTTAACATGGAGCCAACTTATTGAAAATTTGAAGTGTTTCAGCATCCTGATTGAAATATACAAATTATGCAACATAAAAATTTTAATATAAAAATGTCATGCAAATTTTGCATTCTACTCAGTAAAATGTTTATATATAAAACCACTTCCCCAGCCTTCTGCATCCCCACCCCCCACCACAAACCTGGAGTGAAATCATGTTCCAAGATGTTTCATGCTTATTGGGTCCTGTGGCTTCATATACTCCTTGGCACATAGTCACTCATACTTGAAGACATGCATATCCCCTTTAAGTAGCTCAGCAGTGGCCCTTTGCTGGTGTTCTGAAATTCTCTAATGGCGTAACCAGCTCGCTCCTCCATGGGTTTTATAACCTTAGCTTCCATGGCAGCATGCTGTCTGGGTGTACATCCAGCTCTAATTCTTTCCTATTGGTTCCCTTTCTCCCTCCTACTTTGGTTATCAATATAAAATTGAACCACAACCCTTCCTCTCTAGGTCTGTTTTGAAGAGAGGTTATCAGATTTTTTTCTGTAAAGGGCCAGATAATTAATATTTTAGATTTTACAAGCCACATGTCTCGGTCACAACTACTCAATCCTGTCCTCTTGTAGCACAAAACCAGCCTTAAGACAATATATAAACCAATGGCTATGGCTATAGTGCAATAAAATTGTATGTGCACTTACATATAAATTTGTTTTCACATGTCTTGATATATTACTCTTCCTCTGATTTTTTCCCACCCATTTAAAAAATGTAAAATTGTTAGCTCACCAGTTATGTAAAAATAAGTGGGAGACTGGATTTAGCCACAGGCTGGGTTTGTTGACCCTTGTTGGTCCAGGACTATCCTGAATCCTTGATATAAAAAATAACTTGTTGGCTTGTGGACTCCACTTGCAAACTCTTTGAGAGGCTGCCTCTAACTCTGCCTCAGCTCTCCACACTCTGCCTCTGGAGGCATCCAATAAATGCATTGAATGCATATGCCATTTTAAAACCACCCTGTGTGTGGCGATAAGTACAGAATTGATATTTCCACTCTTCATATCTCACTCCAATTCTAGTTTTATTTCTTACTGGCCATAAACTCTTAGTATATTTCTGGCCCAAACCTGAAGTGAAACAGTAAAAACTCAAAAACCAAAATTATTTTTTCTAAGTTCTCTCCTTTATAACTTCATTGTGGCAACTATCTTCTAGCATAGTGGAGCCCTTGTGTTCTGCTTAGAGAATCATACCTATACTTTATCTTCTGTCCCTTCAACATCAAGACCTCCCCATCTTTTTTCTGTAACAGGCATCAGTGGTGTACTCTTTGTTCTTCTAGAAGTGAACTCGTTTTAGACACAGCAAAAGACACTTTTCAAAATGATTATTTGATTACACATACTGGCTTATTTATACTTCTGGGGCCTATAATTCCTTAATTGTATTCCCCCATTATCTTAGTGCCTTTTCTTTTCATTAGAGTTTAGCTCCATTTCCTGTATTAGCCTATGAACACAGAATATGCCATGTCTTTTTAAAACTGAAATTTTATAGACAATGATTGTAGTGCCCTTGTTTTCCGACTTATTCATTTTGGCTGCTCAATGATTTTTAGACTGTGTCATCCTGTGCTCTTCTACTATGGACAACAGAACAGTTTATGTGATAATGGCAGAAGTGTCAAGGAAGATCTCTCTCAAGAGGTGGACTTGGCATGAAGCCTGGACCCTGGTGTATGCCGATCCTGGAAAGAAGTAGCCCAGACACTGGAAACGACCAGTGCAAAGGTCTTGAGGTGCGAAAAGGGTCAGCATGTTCAAAGTATAGACCAAAGGGAGAAGCTGCTAGAGAGTAGTCAAGAGGAACGTGGGAAAAAATAACAGAATATGTCCCCTAGGTTTTTTGCCCTACGCAACAGGATATACAGAGAAGTAAGGAAAACTGGAGCATAAATAAATCCATTTTTCACATACTTAGTTTGAAACGCTTGCTAAATATCTAAATGGAGATACCACATAGGCAGCTGGATGTAAATATGGAGTTTAGGGAAAAGGTCAGGGCTAGAGATACAACTGTGAGCTGTATCAGTGTGCAGATGGCACTTGGCACCAAGGAACTTTGTGGGCCGATGCAGAGAATGAATGGACAAAGAGGAGCAAAGAAACACAGAAGCACTCAACCTTCAGACATCAACCAAGAGAGGAAGTACCAGGAAAGAGACTATGAGAAAGTGTCCAGGGAGGAAAACCAGGAGCAGTCAGTCACAACAGAGACCACAAGAGCTGGGATTCAAGGCTTACACTGTTCCTTTCCCCTTCATTTTAGGAAAAATCACCAGAAGAAGTGAAGGCCAGTTAGGAAAATTTTGTAATAATCAAGGAGTTTGGTCTTTTCAATTTTTTCCCCCTCATTTTACACCCCAGAAGTAAAACTTACCAATAGGTTTATTTCTCCTTGAAAACAGTATTGATATAGAATGAACTTAAATCAATTCTTAAAAACTATGGAAATTATTCTTTACATAAATGTGATAATGATACTTAATTTCAGGTTACCATATTTTACTATACCAATTTCATCTGCATTTATGATGAAATAATTATCTCAATGACCCAAGTAAGAATTTTCTAATTTCTTTAAAATTTAATGAAATATATCAAGTGAATAGCAAAAAAAAGACCTGAGAATTAGAGGTCCTTAAGCCTGTAATTTTCAACAGTGAGGATTTTTTAAACTTGTAATTATTGGGCCACTTTTGTAACAGCTTTCTGATGTAAGACCATACATGTCTGAACAGAGTTAGGTACTACACACACATACATAATAATGGTATTTGACTGGAAAACAAGACAAGTATTATAGTACATTTTTCAGTGTTCACTGTACAAAATAGGATGGCTAAAGTTTTAAGTACTTATATTACATTTTTAAATTAAAATAAATATGTTTCTAATTTGTTTTGTTTTGATTTTTTTTTTTTTTTTTGCTTTTATAATCTTTTTTTCCCATCACACATGCTTCTCCCAAATTTAGTCTCTCCTACATATTACTACTATCTGGAAAAACTAAATGTGGTAGAGAACCTAGTGCTTACTTATATTCAGTTCTCTCCTTTCTTACCATCAAGGAATATTCTATTTCTCAATCCTCTTAGTTAGGTAGGGTCTTGTGATTGACTTTAATCAATAAACCTTGGCTGGAAACTATATGTGTCATTTCAGGGTTGGGGCACTTAAGAGCAGATATATGCTCTTCATGATTTCTTTTCTTCTTTGGCTGTGACTATAAAGGCAGAACCACAAGATGCAATAAACCTGGATTTCTGAGTCAATGCACAGAAAACAGTTGCCTTGGGTAGTTGGTCAACCTAATTCTGATTTTGCACAAGCAAGGAATAAACCTTTATTGTATTAATCCACTGAGATTCTGAAGTCATCAGTTACCTTTCATGGTCTGGCATTACTTTGTATAATGCAGTGTTTCAGTGTTTGGTTCAGTTCAGTCGCTTAGTTGTGTCTGACTCTTTGTGACCCCATGGACTGCAGCATGCCAGGCCTCCCTGTCCATCACCGATTCCTGGAGTTTACTCAAACTCATGTCCATTGAGTCAGTGATGCCATCCAACCACCTCATCCTCTGTTGTCCCCTTCTCTTCCCACCTTCAATCCTTCCCAGCATCAGGGCCTTTTCCAATGAGTCAGTTCTTTGCATCAGGTGGCCAAAGTATTGGATTTTCCACTTCAGCATCAGTCCTTCCAATGAATATTCAGGACTGATTTCCTTTAGGATGGGCTGGTTGGATCTCCTTGCAGTCCAAGGGACTCTCAAGGGTCTTCTCCAACATCACAGTTCAAAAGCATCAATTCTTTGGTTTCAGAGTAGTGTTTCACTTTTTTTAAGGTCAAGAAACTCCTAAACAGTAGATACACAAAAGCAGAAAAATCAAAAGGATATTTGACCAAAATAATCAGCTTATGTAAGTTTAGAGTTAGAACAATGACATCTACTTTTAGTGAAATGTCTCATTTTGATGTAAGAGATTGACATTCTGATGATGATGGTGCAATAATTTGTTGTCATACTTTCTCAAAGGCTCATAAAATATTCTTAGATATTCAAGGCAACACATGATTGCCATAGTTTGTCTCCACACACCTACCCTATGCAACAAGTATAGGCAGCCTATAAAACGCCAATAGTGGGGGCTGATCAAGCTTCAGTCCTCCTCCTCCCACAGACACACTGAATGCACAGCTACAGAGTGAAACCTCTGAGAGATCCATCAACTAGAGGAATGCCTCCTCCACATTGGGCAAGTGAGAAAATACCCACCATGAAATGGACAGGAAAGGCTGAGACACACGCTTACCATAAACCCTACTCCCAGGACAGCACCATACAATTGAGAGGGTGCTTCACACTTCCAGCTTCTACCTGAAGGTGGAAGGATTTTTGACCCTATAATTTAGTACCTCAGCTTTTAAGACTCCCACCAGAGAGTCAGGCACCCAAAACACCTAGCTCTGAAAGCCAATGAAGCTTGTGTCCATGAGACCCACAAGATGAGAGCAAAGAAGCAGTTGTTAACTGGTACAAATGCTCACTATGGCTCTCTCCCCAAGGCTCAGTGCAGAGGGAGCAGAAGACGCAAACTGCTCATCTCCCAGTTTTTACCTGAGAGAGGTCCATCTGCATAGTTTGAAAGCTGCTACCTGAGGCCCCCCCTGGTGGCTCAGATGGTAAAGAATCTGCCTGCAGTGCAGGAGACCTGGTTAAATCCTGGGGTCAGGAAGACCCCCTGGAGAAGGGAATGGCAACCCACTCCATATTCTTGCCTGGGGAACCACATGGACAGAGGGGCCTGGTGGGCTACAGTCCATGGGGTTGCAGAGTCAGACTTGACTGACGGACTAACACACACCTGAGGGTTACGCTCTTAACTTATCACACATCCAGGGCCTGCTGTGATCATCCCTGAAGACCACAGATACCAGTGGACACCTCCCTGTCTTCCTATAGCTGGCTACAAATCACTAGTATCTCCCCAGAAGGAGCTTCTAGACATACCTGCACCCCTGCTGTTGTGCTGCCACTTGAGGAATGGATCCCTGGATTGGCTGGCTCTGACAGCCAATTGAGCTTCCACTCATGAAACCCACAAGAACTGTTATTAAATGGCTATCCCCCAAGGTTCAGTGCAAAGGGAAAAGGCAAAAATGCCCATTTCCTAGTCTCCCAGAAAGTAATAAATCTGCATACTTTAAAAGCTGCTGCCTGAGGGCCAGGCATTTAACTTAAAATGCACTTAGGGGCTGACAACTATTGTTCCTGGGGGCCAGGGAAGCTGATGGACACTTCCTCATTTTCTGCCCGTAGGCCACTCCAGGTCACAAGTATCTCCATGAGGGGAGCCATACTCACATCGGACACCCCAGCTTTCATGGCTATTGCCTGAGGGACAGGCCTCTGATCTCCTGGCTCTAACAGCCAATGGGGATGGCACTCATGATCCTACACAAATGCAGTAAGCAAAGAAGTGATTCTTAATGGGTATAGAAGCACACCTCTTTCCCCTCCCCACGATGGCTAAAACCCCAACCCAGACTGAGTGAACAGTTGAAAATGACTATCCCCCAAGTTCTCCCAGGAAAGGCTTACCTATGTAATTCCATATATATATATATGTGTGTGTGTGTGTGTGTGTCTGTGTCTGTGTATCTGGTTTATTTTGTTGCACAGTACAAATTAAAACATTATAAAGCAACTATATTCCAATAAAAATTAATTTTAAAAAATTTCATGTCATGACAAACATCACTAAGAACAAAGCTAGTGGAGGTGATGGAATCCCAGCTGAGCTATTTCAAATCCTAAAAGATGATGCTGTGAAAGTGCTGCATTCAATATGCCAGCAAATTTGGAAAACTCCAGTCCTGGTCCCAGGACTGGAAAGGGTCAGTTTTAATTCCAATACCAAAGAAGCCCAATGCCAAAGAATGTTCAAAGCACCACACAACTGCACTCAATTCACATGCTAGCAAAATAATCCTCAAAATTCTCCAAGTTAGGCTTCAACAGTAGTGAATTGAGAACTCCCAGATGTTCAAGCAGAATTTAGAAAAGGTAAAGGAACCAGAGATGAAATTGCCAACATCTGTTGGATCACAGAGAAAGCATGAGAATTCCAGAAAAAATATCAGCTTCTGCTTCCTTGACTCCACTAAAGCCTTTGACTGTGTGGATCACAACAAACTGTGGAAAATTCTTCAAGAGATGGGAACACCAGGCCACCTTACCTGCCTCCTGAAAAACCTGTATGCAGGCCAAAAAGCAACAGTTAGAAGTGGACATGGAATAACAGACTGGTTCAAAATTGGGAAAGAAGTACATCAAGGCTGTATATTGTCACCCTGCTTATTTAACTTATATTCAGAGTATACCATGAGAAATGCCAGGCTGGATGAAGCACAAGCTGGAATCAAGATCACAGGGAGATATAGCAAGAACCTCAGATATGCAGATGACACCACCCTAAAGTGAAGAGGAACTAAAGAGCCTTTTGATGAAGGTGAAAGAAGAGAGAGAAAAAGATGGCTTAAAACTCAACATTCAAAAAACTAAGATCATGGCATCTGGTCCCATCACTTCATGGCAAATAGATGGGGAGATGATGGAAGCAGTGAGAGACTTTATTTTCTTGGGCTCCAAAATCACTGCATATGGTGAGTGTAGCCATGAAATTAAAAGACGCTTGCTCCATAGAAGAAAAGCTAAGATGTAGAAGTAAAACCTACAGAGTGTGTTAAAAACCAGACATTACTTTGCCGACAAAGGTCCGTAAAGTCAAAGCTATGGTTTTCCAGTAGTTGTGTATGAATATGTGTTGGACCATAAAGAAGGCTGAGAGTCAAAGGACTGATGCTTTTGAACTGTGGTGTTGGAGAAGACTCTTGAGAGTCCCTTGGACTGCAAGGAGATCCAACCAGTCAATCCTACAGGAAATCAGTACTGAATATTCATTGGAAGGACTGATGCTGAAGCTGAAGATCCAGTACTTTGGCCACTTGATGCAAAGAGCTAACTTATTGAAAAAGACCCTGATGCTGGGAAAGATAGAAGTCAGGAGGAGAAGGGGACGACAGAGGATGTGGTGGTTGGATGACATCACCAACTCAATGGACATGAGTTTAAGCAAGCTTCAGGAGATGGTGAAGGACAGGGAAGCCTGGAGCACTGCGGTACATGGTTCACAAAATGTTGGACACAACTGAGTAACTGAATTACAAAAAAAAAAAAACAAGTACAAATCTTAAAAATTTTCCTCTTCAAATAATAAACGACCCTGGCATATCAGGAACTTGATTTATCGCAACTCTTCTTTAAAATTTAGTGAGTTTTATATTGTACCTGAAAGGCAAAAAGGCAAAATGGTTACCTGTGGAGGTCTTACAAATAGCTGACAGAATAAGAGAAGTGAAAGGCAAAGAAGAAAAGAAAAGCTACATACAATCCAAATGCAGAGTTTCAAAGATTAGCAAAGAGAGATAAGAAAGACTTCTTAAGTGAACAATGTGAAGAAATAGAGGAAAACAATAGAATGGGAAAGACTAGTGATCTCTTCAGAAAATTAAAGATACCAAGGGAATATTTCATGCAAAGATGAGCACGATAAAGGACAGAAACAGTATGAACCTAACAGAAGCAAAAGAGATTAAGAAGTGGCAAAAATACACAGAAGAACTATACAAAAAAGGTCTTAAAGACCCAGATAACCACAATGGTGTGATCATTCATCTAGAGCCAGACACCCTGGAGCATTAAGTCAAGAGGGCTTAAGAAAGCATGACTACGAGTTGCCTCTGCGTCCCTGTGCTGCGTCGTTGCGGAGCCCGTGCTAGTCCTTCAGCCAAGATGCCCAAGGAGACCCAGGCTCAGGATCAGCCGATGGAGGAGGAGGAAGTGGAGACGTTCGCCTTCCAGGCGGAAATTGCCCAGTTGATGTCACTGATCATCAACACTTTCTATTCGAATAAGGAGATTTTCCTGAGGGAGCTGATTTCAAACTCCTCCGATGCTCTGGACAAGATCAGGTATGAGAGTTTGACCGATCCCAGTAAGTTAGACTCTGGGAAAGAGCTGCACATTAATCTCATACCGAACAAGCAAGATCGAACCCTCACCATCGTGGACACCGGCATTGGGATGACCAAGGCCGATTTGATTAATAACCTGGGCACCATCGCCAAGTCCGGGACCAAAGCGTTCATGGAGGCTTTGCAGGCTGGCGCTGATATCTCCATGATAGGCCAGTTTGGTGTCGGGTTTTATTCAGCCTATTTGGTGGCTGAGAAAGTGACCGTTATCACCAAACATAACAATGACGAGCAGTACGCCTGGGAGTCTTCTGCAGGAGGATCCTTCACAGTGAGGACTGATACAGGAGAACCTATGGGGCGTGGAACAAAGGTTATTCTGCATCTGAAAGAAGACCAGACTGAGTACCTGGAGGAACGGAGAATAAAGGAGATTGTGAAGAAGCATTCTCAGTTCATTGGCTATCCCATCACTCTTTTTGTGGAGAAGGAACGTGATAAGGAAGTTAGTGATGATGAGGCAGAAGAGAAGGAAGACAAAGAGGAAGAGAAGGAGAAAGAAGAAAAGGAGTCTGATGACAAGCCTGAGATAGAAGACGTTGGCTCAGATGAGGAGGAGGAAGAGAAGAAGGACGGGGACAAGAAGAAGAAGAAGAAGATCAAGGAGAAGTACATCGATCAAGAAGAGCTGAACAAGACAAAGCCTATCTGGACCAGAAACCCTGATGACATCACTAACGAGGAGTACGGAGAGTTCTACAAGAGCCTGACCAACGATTGGGAGGATCACTTGGCGGTCAAGCATTTTTCAGTTGAAGGACAGTTGGAATTCAGAGCCCTTCTTTTTGTCCCAAGACGAGCTCCTTTTGATCTGTTTGAAAACAGAAAGAAGAAGAACAACATTAAGTTGTATGTTCGCAGAGTTTTCATCATGGATAACTGGGAGGAGCTAATCCCTGAATACCTGAATTTCATTAGAGGTGTGGTGGACTCTGAGGATCTTCCTCTGAACATTTCCCATGAGATGTTGCAACAAAGCAAAATTTTGAAAGTTATCAGGAAGAACTTGGTCAAAAAGTGCTTGGAACTCTTCACTGAACTGGCAGAAGATAAAGAGAACTACAAGAAGTTTTATGAGCAGTTCTCTAAAAATATTAAGCTTGGAATACATGAAGATTCTCAAAATCGGAAGAAGCTTTCAGAGCTGTTGAGATACTATACTTCTGCTTCTGGTGATGAGATGGTTTCTCTCAAGGACTATTGCACAAGAATGAAGGAAAACCAGAAACACATCTATTACATCACAGGTGAGACGAAGGACCAGGTAGCCAACTCTGCCTTTGTGGAGCGTCTCCGGAAGTACGGCTTGGAAGTGATCTACATGATCGAGCCTATTGATGAGTACTGTGTGCAGCAGCTGAAGGAGTTTGAGGGGAAGACCTTAGTGTCAGTCACCAAAGAGGGCCTGGAACTTCCAGAAGATGAGGAAGAGAAAAAGAAACAAGAAGAAAAAAAGACAAAATTTGAAAACCTTTGCAAAATCATGAAGGACATTTTGGAGAAGAAAGTTGAAAAGGTGGTTGTGTCTAACCGGTTGGTGACATCCCCATGCTGCATTGTGACAAGCACATATGGCTGGACAGCAAACATGGAATGGATCATGAAGGCTCAAGCCCTGAGAGACAACTCAACGATGGGTTACATGGCAGCCAAGAAGCACCTGGAGATCAACCCTGACCATTCCATCATCGAGACCTTGAGGCAAAAGGCAGAGGCTGACAAGAATGACAAGTCTGTGAAGGATCTGGTCATCCTGCTGTACGAAACCGCCCTCCTGTCTTCGGGGTTCAGCCTGGAGGACCCCCAGACGCACGCCAACAGGATCTACAGGATGATCAAACTCGGTCTCGGTATTGATGAGGATGACCCCACTGCTGACGACAGCAGTGCTGCGGTCACTGAGGAAATGCCTCCCCTGGAAGGAGACGACGACACGTCCCGCATGGAAGAAGTAGACTAAGCGCTGCCTGAGGATCGCTTGGCTGTGTGTTCAGCACTCTGTCTCCATTCCCTCTAATATGTTTTCAAGTATTTCTTTATTTTTGTTAACGTTTAAAAATCGTATGGCATGGTAACTACATAAGGGGAGGATAAGATTTCTTTATACTAAGTGTGATACTGTGATACTTTTAGCACTAAAGCAGAGCTAGTTTTTTCCTAGTTTCATGTTGGCTTATTTTAACAGATGGAAGTAGTTACGTTTGTTGTAAGGTGTGTGTGTAACCTGTGTTAACTTTGTGGTCTGAAGTGTTTAGCTATCAAGCGGATTCTTTAGTAGACCAAAATTTTCTGTCACTGGAGTGTTCTGAAGTATATACCGTGATGTTTAAAAGAAACACTTGTTAAAGCAAGTTTTCATCTTCTGGGATATACTTTTTAAAACTTCCATCCCCTGTAGTTATGACTGCATGTGCCAGGCCTCTAGAAGTTAGTGTGTTAAGCTGAACCAACTTGATTGGATTCGCTGTCCGTACATAGGGCTTGTTTTCCAAAGAAAAATATTGTTTAGAGTAGCAAACTTATAAGCCTGCTCAGGCATGTTGTAAAGCCGCTGGAAAAGTAACTTGGAGCAAGTTTTGTGAGTGGAAATGCAGTGCTCAAGTCACATTCTGCTTTAAAAAGTTGTAACAAATACAGATGAATTAAAAAAAAAAAAAAAGAAAGAAAGCATGACTACGAGCAAAGCTAGTGGAGGTGACGGAATTCCAGCTGAGCTATTTCAAATACTAAAAGATGATGCTGTGAAAGTGCTGCACTCAACATGCCAGAAAATTTGGAAAACTCAGCATTGGCTACAGGACTGGAAAAGGTCAGTTTTCATTCCAATCCCAAAGAAAGGCAATGCCAAACAGTGTTCAAACTATCACACAATTGCACTCATTTCACATGCTAGCAAGGTAATGCTCAATATCGTACAAGCTAGGCTTCAATAGTATGTGAACTAAGAGCTTCCAGATGTACAAGATGGATTTAGAAAAGGCAAAGGAACCAAAGATCAAATTGCCAACATCTGTTGAATCACAGAATAAGCAAGAGAATTCCAGAAAAACATTTACTTCTGTTTCATTGACTACACTAAAGCCTCTGTGTGGATCACAACAAACTGTAGGAAATTCTTAATAAGATGAGAATACCAGACCATCTTACCTGCCTCCTGAGAAACCTGTAAGAAGGTCAAGAAGCAACGGTTAGAACCAGACATGGTTCAAAATTGGGAAAGGAGTACATCAGGCTGTATATTGTCACCCTGCTTATTTAACTTCTTTGCAAAGTTCATTGTGTTAAATGCCAGGCTGGATGAAGCATAAGCTGGAATCAAGATTTCTGGGAGAGATATCAATAACCTCAGATATGCAGATGACACCACCCTTATGGCAGAAAGCAAAGAGGAAATAAAAAGGCTCCTGATGAAAGTAAATGATAAGAGTGAAAAAGCTGGTTTAAAACTCAACATTCAAAAAACTAAGATCATGGCATCTGGTCCCATCACTTCATGGCAAATAGATGGGAAAAAATGGAAACAGTGACAGACTATTTTCTTGGACTCCAAAATCACTGCAGATGGTGACTGCAGCCATGAAATTAAAAGACGCTTGCTCCATGGAAGAAAAGTTATGACAAACCTAGCAGGGATATCACTTTGCCAACAAAGGTCCATAGAGTCAAAGCTATGCTTTTTTCTAGTAGTCATGTATGGATGTGAGAGTTGGACCATAAAGAAGGCTGAGTGCTGTGGGGCTGGAGAAGATTCTTGAAGAAGTTGGCTTAAAACTCAACATTCAGAAAACTAAGATCATGGCATCTGGTCCCATCACTTCATGGCAAATAGATGGGGAAACAGTGGAAACAGTGAGAGTCTTTATTTTGGGGGGCTTTATTTTTTTATTTTTTCTTTTTTTCTTTTCTTTTTTTTTTTTAGAGCTTAGGGAAGATTTATACTTTAGTGGGAGGACCAGGAAAGAATGAACATACAAGGAAGAAATAATATATTTTCAGCTATAAACAGTAGGGAGAATACAAACTAGAGCAATGAAGATCAGAAAATAATGGGGTTAGTGGTTGCATGCTCATTTTATTTTGTGCCATTGCAAAGTTAGTTGACATGGGCATTCACTGTGTTTGTGTTCATTTTTGTGTACTCTGACTTCTAAGAACAACATTCTTTCCATTCAACATTAGTACACTAAATACCTTCAGGGGGACTTTCCTGGCAGTTCAGTGGTTAAGACTCCATGCTTCCAATGCAGGGCGTGTGGGTTCGATCCCTGGTTGGAGAACTTAGATCCCACATACCACATAGTGCAGCCAAAAAATAAAAATAAAATACAAGTACCTTGAAATCTTGTATAGAACTGATTATTTCATCTTTGGCTGTGCTGGGTCTTCACTGCTGCTCAGGCTTTTCTCCAGTGGCAGTGGGTGGGGGCTACTCTCTACTTGCCAGCGTGCCGGCTTCTCACTGCCATGGATTCTCTTGTTGCAGAGCCCTGGCTTTATAGCACAGGGTCAGTAGTTGTGGTGCATGGGTTTAGCTGTTCCAAGACATGTGGGATCTTCCCAGATCAGGTACTGAACCCGTGTTTCCTACATTGGCAGGCGGATTCTTTACCACTGAGCCAACACAAAAGCCCCAGAACTGATTATTTAAAAAAAAAAAAAAAGGAAGGTCAATGAATTTGAAAGAAAAAGTATCGGGACTTCCCTGGTAGTTCAGTGGTTAAGAATCTGCCCTCCAATGCAGGGGATGAAGCTTCCATCCCTGGTCGGGCCACTAAGCCTACAGGCCACAATTATAGAGCACATGCGCTCTGGAGTTCCTGCGCCACAATTAGAGAGAAGCCCTGGAGTCTCAATGTGTGCCTCAACCAAGACCCAATGCAGTCAAAAATAAAAATAAACTAATATATTTTTTTAAAAAAGAATAAGTATCCACACTCAATGAATAATGTTGGTCGTCTGTAGAGATATACACTCTATATCACAGGCTCTCTGTCTAGGAAAACTTTGAAGATGCAAGAAACTCTCAAGGTTTCCAATTAAGGTTTCAAGGCTGTCCCCTCATGTCTAAAGTATCACTGTTAGCAGTGACACCACTCTCCAGTGAAGAGAGTGACTCTCTGGGGGGCTTTAAAATCACTGCAGATGGTGATTGCAGCCATGAAATTAAAAGACGCTTGCTCCTTGGAAGAGAAGTTATGGCCAACCTAGACAGCATATTAAAAAGCAGAGACATTACTTTTTCAACAAAGGTCCGTCTAGTCAAAGCTATGGCTTCTCCAGTAGTCATGTATGGATGTGAGATTTGGACTATAAAGAAAGCTGAGCACCAAAGAATTGATGCTTTTGAACTGTGGCACTGGAGAAGACTCTTGAGACTCCCCTGGACAGCAAGATCAAACCAGTCAATCATAAAAGAAATCAACCCTGAATATTCATTGGAAGGACTGATGCTGAAGCTGAAACTCCAATACTGTAGCCACCTGATGGGAAGAGCCAACTCATTGGAAAAGACCCTGATTCTGGGAAAGATTGAGGGCAGGAGGAGAAGGGGGCTACATAGGATGAGGTGGTTTGATGGCCTCATCGACTCAATGGACGAGAGTTTGAGCAAACTCTGGGGGATAGTGAAGGACAGGGAAGCCTGGCGTGCTGCAGTCCATGGGGTCGCAAAGATTTGGACATGACTGAAAAACTGAACAACAGCAACACTCCTAAAGTTTTAAGTAAAAACTATGAGATTTCTGCCTGTGTCTACTTGTATCTATGTGTGTCTGTGTATATATATCAAAGACTGATTAGACAATTAAATATAAATTCTCAAAAATATAATAAAGCTAAGCAAAATATTTTTGAATTTCATATGATCTAGGATTATTTTTGGTAAATAAAAGCTAGTTTAACTCTGTTGGTGAAATTAATATGGACATGTCTTTAAAGGTATTAGTAATATGCATATTATGCATATTACATTTATTATACCTGTGTCAAGTAAAATCAAATAGGCTCATTTTTATCTGTTACAAAATTTGTCAGCAAAGTAAAACAAAAGATCTTTAAAATAATGATTTATTTAATGTCTCACAAAACTTCCATGAATAATCTATGTATGATAGTTAAGAATAAATTATGTGGATGTAAATGATATCAATTTTTAAGGAAATTTTTTAATTATAGTTTTTTTTTTAAACAGTATTTCTAGTCAAATAGCTTCTTACATCTCTTGGTAATGTGCAGCCTCATAGTTTTGCTAAGCTAAATTAGGGAGAGTCACAATGTTTTAGTGCTCACTTTGTTGTGCTTACCTTGACAATATATTTTGATGAAAGTTATGTAAAATATCAGTATATCATTTTGATATATAATTTCTTTTCTCAAAAACATATACAACTGGGCCTTTGACTTCTAATAGGCAGAACAGTTTTCAGAGCTTTCTGAGAATCTGTCTCCTAGGTTATAAGCCTCAATTTGGCTCAGAAAAAAATCCCTTTATTTTAACTATTAAAAAACAAAACAAGTAATGATATAAAGATGATCACTGAGGAGATGAGTGCAATTTACAAACAAAACAAGAATTTTGACAAAGAGGAAATATAGAAACATACAAAACAAGTCACAGAGCTGAAAAATACAATACCTGAACCTAAAAATGTAAAATCTTCTATGGAACAACTGATTTGTTCAAGACTGATAAAGGAGTAGGGCAGGGCTGTCACCCTGTTTGTTTAATCTGTATGCTGAGCACATTATGAAAAATGCTGGGCTGGATGAGTTACATGCCAGAATCAAGATAGGTGGGAGAAACATCAACCTCAAATATGTGGATGATATCACTCTACGGGCAGAAAGCAAAAAAGAACTAAAGAACCTCTTGATGAGGGTGAAGGAGGTGAGTGAAGGAACCGGCTTAAAACTAAATATTAAAAAAACTAAGATCATGGCATTTGGCCTACTACTTCATGGCAAATATAAGGGGAAAATGTGGAAGTAGTGACAGATTTCCTCTTCTTGGGCTCTAAAATCACTGTGGATGGTGACTGCAGCCATGAAATCATAAGACATTTGCTTCTTAGCAGGAAAGCTATGACAAATCTAGACAGTGTGTTGAAAAGCAGAGATATTACTCTGCCAACAAAGGTCTGTATAATCAAGGCTATGGTCTTCCCAGTGGTCACGTACAGTTGTGAGAGCTGGACTGTAAAGGTGGTGCACCAAATAATTAATGCCTTCGAGCTATGGTGCTGGAGAAGACTCCTGAGAGTGACTTGGACAGCAAGGAGATCAAACCAGTCAATCTTAAGGGAAATCAACTGTGAATCGTTGGAAGGATTGATGCTAAAGTTGAAACTCCAGTATTTTGGTCATCTGATGTGAACCGCTGGCTCATTGGAAAAGTTCCCGATGCTGGGAAAGATTGAGGGGAGAAGGAGAAAGGGGCATCAGAGGATGAGATGGCTGGATGGCTTCGCCAATTTAATGGACATGAACTTGGGCAAACTTTGGCAGATGGTGAGGGACAGAAAGGCCTGGTGTCTGCATCCTGTGGGGTTGCAAAGAGTCAGACATGACTGGGCAACTGAACAACAACAAAAGTTCAGTAGAGGGGTTCAATAGCAGACTAGGTAAAACAGAATAAAGGATCAGTGAACTCAAAGAGAGGGCAGTCATCCAATTAGAAGAGCAAAAAAAAAAAAAAAGAGAGAGAGAGAGAAGAATGAAGACAGCTTAAGGGACTTATGGTACACTATCAATTGGACCAACATATATATATTATAGAGAGTGTCAGAAGGAGAGGTAAGAGAGAGCAGAAAACTTATTCAAAAAATTAATGACTGAAAAATTGCATAACCTGGGGAAAGAAACAGATATCCAGATCTAGAAAGCCCAGAGAGAACCAAATAAGATAAATTTGAAGAGACACACACCAAGAAACATTATAATGAAATTGTCAAAAGTTACAGAGAAGAAGAGAATCTTAAAAGCAGTAAGAGAAAAGCAATATGTTATGCATAAGGAAACCCCCATAAGACTATCAAAGTTTTCAGCAGAAACTTTGTAGGCCAGAAGGGAGTGAAATGACATAATCAAAATGCTGAAAGCAAAAAAAAAAAAAGCCGTTAATCTATAATTCTCTATCTATCTAATACTATCATATAATGTGTATGGGTAAATCACTTATAACTCTTGTATAAAGATTAAAAATAACTATAAAGAGAGGTCCAGGCCAAGATGGCAGAGTGTGAAGACCATGAGTTCACCTCCTGTCATGGGCACACCAAAATTTTAACTATTGATAAGAAAGACCAGAATCTAGCAAAAAAAAAAAAATAAATAAAAATCTTCTATAACTAAAGATATAAACAAGTTGTGGTATAGTCAAGTATCATACCTAGGATGAGTGGCCCACAAATGGGAGGATAATTAAACTTGCAGAGTTTCCTCAAGGAGCAATGGGTCTGAGCCCCACACTGAGCTTCCAAACTTCGGGATCCTACACTGCAAAGCTGAGTTTCCAAAATGTCTGACTTTGAAAGCCAGTGGAGCTTACTTTGGGGAGACCCAGAGGGCTGTGGGAAATAGAGCCTCCACTCTTAAAGAGTACACACAAAATTTCACACATTCCGAGACCCAGGGAAGAAGCAATAATTTGAAAGAAGCAAGGGTCAGACCCATTTGCTGCTCTTGCAGTCTCCTGAAGAGAAAGGAAAAACTACAGTTCATGTTGCGGACACAGACACTGGTGGCAGGCATTATAGAGAGCTCATTCTATCACAAGGACACTGGTGCTGGCAAGCACCATTTTGGAAATCTCCCTCCAGCTTATTAGCACCTGAACCCAGCCCCACCCACCAGCCTGTTGACACCAGCACTGGGACACCTCAGGCTAAGCAACTAGCTGGGCAACAACACAGCTCCACCTACCAGCAGGCAGGCTGCCTTAAGACCTCCTAAGCCCACAACCACGCTGGGATACAATCTTGTTCACTAAAGGGCCCAGGACCTAGCCCCACATACCAGTGTGTAGGCAGTGGCCCAAGGACACCCAGGATCCTACAGCCAGAGACACTGGGACTCAGCTCTGACCCCCAGTGATCCAGCTTCAGTTTCAGAACCAGTCTCACCTACCAGCATGTGAATACCAACCTCAGGAAATCCTAGGCCCCAGCCCCACCCACCAGGAGGCTGACACACCAACTCCAGGACATGCAGGGCCCTGCAGCCAGAGAACTTGAGACCTGGCTCCATCTACCAGCAAGCTAGCATTAGCCCTGTAACCTCTTGGGCCTTGGCCCCACCCACCAAAGCCTCACCCTGGGACCAGCCACACCCACCAGCAGGCCAACAATAGTTCTGATACACCTTGCACCCCTCAACCAGGCACCCTGGTCTGGTCCAAGCTACCACCCACTGACACAAGCTCTTGGACACCCCAGGACCCCCAGAAAGCTGTCAGGAACCAGTCCACCTACCAGCAGGTCAACACCAGCTCCTGGCCCTAAGGGCTGTGCAGACAGAGATCCCAGGACTCAGCTTTGTTTACCAGTCAGTTTGAACTACACCCAGAAACCCTGGGCCTTGGACCTACACACCAATAGTTTTAAGCCAGCTCAGAGACACCTAAGCCCTGCACCAGAGACCCCAGGATCTGGCTCTACTTGCAAGTAGGCCAGCACTAGCTCCAGGACCCAGCTTTTCTCAGCATTGGGTGGACACCAGCCCCATGATCACCTGAGCCTCTGCAGCCTGCCTTACTGGGACACAGTCAACACAGCAGCAGAATGGCATCAGACCTGGGACCCATCAGATCCCAATGCTGCCTACCAGCAGGCCTACAAGAGCTCTGGGACAACTTGAGTCTCTCAACCAGCAACTCCAGGATCTAGCCCCACACTCCAATGGGCTGACACCAGCTCTGAGACCTCCAGGACTCTACAGCCAGAGGCCCTTGGACTTAGATCCATCTACCAACAAACAATAGCTCTGAGACACCTTGATCTCCTTCAAGGAGATGAGCCACACTAAAACTTAGCCACACTCACCAGTACACCAGCATCAGCTTTGGGATACCTCAGAACTCAAAGCCAACCGTGTCTGTAACTAACCCTACCAACTAGCAGACTGACACTAGATCTGTGAATCCAGACCCTGAAAACAATCAACCCAGGAGTCAGCTCTACCACCAGTGAACCAACAGCAGCCCTGGGTGTCCCTGGGTTTCTGTAGCCACCTGCCTCATGACCTAGCCCTGCCAACTAGAAATGGCAGCCTCTGTACAAGGAAGGGTCTGGCAACCAATTGGACTGGGGGCCAGCCATGTCTACCAGATCACCCATAGTAGCCATACCACCACAACAGAAGTACCCACACACCCCACAGGGAACATATTACCCCCAGAGAACATATCTCTGGTGATCAGAGTAGAATGTGCTATTGGGACACATAGGACAGTTCTACAAAAGACCACTTCTCCAAGTCAGAAAACATAACCAACCTACCAGATACATAGGAAAAAACCAGCAAATTAGGCAAAATGAGATGACAGAAGAACATTTTCCAAAGTCCATGGCCAGAGAGCGAATTCTGTCAAACATTTTGAGAAGAGTTAACACCTATCTTCTCAAACTATTACCAAAAACTTCAGAGAAAGGAACACTTCCAAACTCATTCTACAAGGCCAGCATCACCCTGATATCAAATCCAAAGATATCACAAAAAAAGAAAATTACAAGCCAATAAAAAAGAACAAAGATGCAAAAATCATCAACAAAATATTAGCAAACAAAATTTAACAATACATTAAAAAGATCATGAATCATGAGCAAGTGGGATTTACAAGATATGCAAAGTTGGTTCAATATCTGCTAATCAATGAATGTGATATGCCACATTAACAAATGAATAGAAATCCTATGATCATCTCAACAGGTGCAGAGAAAGCTTTTGGACAAGCTTTCAAAAAAATGGATATCAGCATCCATTTATGATAAAAATTCTCAACAAAGTGGGTATAGTAGAATCTTTCTCAACATAAAAATGGCTGTATATGACAAGCCCACAGCCAATGTTATGTTAAACAGTAAAAAATTGCAAGCTTTAGGATCATGAACAAGGCAAGGATGCCCATTTTCACCACTTTTATTCAACATAGGGGTAGAGATCCCAGTTAGATCAATTAGCAAAAAAAGAGAAAAAAAGGATAATAAGGTGTCCAAATTGTTCGCAGATGACATGATACTATATACAGAAAATCCCAAAGACACTACCAAAAAATTACTAGAGCTCAGCGTATTTGATAAAGTTGCTACCTAGAAAATTAATATACAGAAATGTTGCATTTCTATATACTAACAATGAACTGTCAGAAACCAAGAAAAAAATTCCATTTATCATTTCACCAAAACAGAATAAAATACCTAGGAATAAATCTATCTAAGGATGTAAAAGGAAAATTATAAAACAGTGCTGAAGGAAACTGAAGAGGATCCAAACAAATGGAAAGATGTACATTGTTCATGGACTAGAAGCATTAATATTGTTAAAATGATGATATCACTGAAGACAATCCACAGATAAGATTTAATGCAATCCTATTAAATGGCATTTTTTCACAGAACTAGGAATAATTCTAGAATTTTATAGAAATATAAAAGACCCTGAGTAGCCAAAGCAATCTTGTGAAAGAAGAACAGAGCTGTATGTATCATTTTCCCTGACTTCAGACTAAACTACAAAGCTACATTAACTAAAACAATATGATACAGGTACAAAAACAGACACAGCTCTGTGCAACAGAATAGAGAATCCAGAAATAAACCCATGTATGTATGGTTAATTAGTTTATGACAAAGAAGTCAAGAATATATGATGCAGAAGGTTTGTCATTTCAATAAATGTGTTGGGAACTTGTCACATGAAAAAGAATGAAACCAGATCCCTAAATTATACCATACATCAAAATAAACCTAAAATAAATTAAAGACTTTAAATAAGATCTGAACTATAAAATTCCTAGAAGAGAACATATGGGGTAAACTCCTTAACATTGGTTTTGGCAGCGATTTTTTTTTTTTTTTTTTGGATTTAACTAAAAGCAAAGGCAGAAATAAATAAATGGAACTACATCAAACCAAAGTTTCTGCTCAGTGAAGGAAAACATTAATCAAATGAAAATACAACCTGTGGAATAGGAGAAAATATTTGCAAAACACACACCTAATAAGACATTAATATCCAAAATACATAAGAAACACATAAAAACCAATAGAAAAAAAAATTAAAAAATGAATAATGGACCCAAATAAACACTTCTCCAAAGAAGACATACAGATGACCACCAGGTACATGAAAAGATACTCAAGATCACTGATCATTAGGAAAATGCAAATCAAAAGCAAAATGTGATATGATCTTACATCTGTTAAAATGCCAATCATAAAAATCCAGTAACAGATAATAAATACTAGTGAAGACAGAGAGAAAAGAAAACCCCTGTTCACTGCTCTACTGAAAAACTATGTGCCATCTCCTCAAAAAATTAAATAAAAACTATGTGATCCATCAATCCCACTTCTGGATATTCAACTAAAGGAAAATTACTACTCAGAAAGGTATCTCCATATCCATGTGTCTCCATGTTCACTGCAGCATTACTTAAAATAGCTAAGACATGGGAACAACCTAAGTGTTTATCTAGGGATGAATGGATAAAGAAGATGTGAGATATATATATATATATATATATATATATATATATATATATGTATGTATACACACAATGAAATAATTTTCAGTTATAAAAAGAGATGGAATTCTGTCATTTGTGACTATATTGATGGAAATTGAAAGCATTCTGCTAAGTGAGGTAAATAAGACAGAGAAACATGAATACTGTATGATCTCACTTAATTGTGAGTTTGATAAAATCTGAACTCATAGAAACAGATAACAGATTGGTGGTTGCCAGAGGCAGGGGGTGACAGTAGGGGAAATGGATGGAGGTAGTCAAAAGGTACAAACTTCTAGTTATAAAATAAAGAAGTTATGGGGATATAGTCTATAGCATAATTACTATAGTTAACAATACCATACTATAAATTTACAAGTTGCTAGGAGAGTATAATTGTGAGGTGATGAATATTAACTACACTTATTGAGATAATCCTTTCACAATGTAGACATATCTAATCATTAGTTATATATCTTACACTAATGCAATGTCATATGTCAATTATAATGCAGTAAAACTGGAAAAAATAAAAAATGTTGAATAATGAAAATGATAATCCCAAGAGTGAATTAAAAAGACAACGCTTCACACTCACTCTTAACTAATATTAACTTATTCCAGAATCCAGTCTCTTCACAATCTCCATTAAAATGATTCTTGTTACCAAAACAAAACTAAACTAAAAGGACAACAATAAGATATCATCTCACACCTGTTAGGATGGCTATTAACAAAAAGTCAAGATGATAAGCTGAGAAAGGAATGCTTATGTGGTGTTGGTGATAAAGTGAACTGGTATAGCCATTATGGATCAAACCTAAGTCTCTCTCATTGAAGGCAAATTTTTTACTATCTGACCTCAGGGAAGCCTAGTCTAACCTAAATGTGCTTGTGGTAGGTTATAGTTGGACAAAATTATCTAACACAAACCCTATTTCATAATAAAGTTTTAAATAGTTGATGTAATTTACTGAATACTATACTGAAAGTGAAAAACAGAATGGTTGTTTGGGTGCAGAGTAGTTATTTGCCCTCAAGATCGCATGGTTTACTGAAAGTTGTGGCTAGCTACTGTGGGCCAGCATCATGAGAGAGAGAAAAATAGAAAGAGAGAGAGAATTGTACCGAATATTAGTAGCTAGAGAAAAGATCAGAACTCAAAACATGGTTTCTACTGAATGTATATCACTTTTATACCACTGTAAAGCTGAAAAATCACAAGGACCATCTGTATTTAATGGTGACTTTCAGTTGATAACACTATATTGTATAGTTGGATTTTGCTGAGAGTAGAACTTAAATGTTCTCTCACACAAAGAAATGATAAATATGTGAGGTGATGTATGGGGGGAATTCTTTCATAATATATACCCTAATACATACCAAATAATGTACAATTAAACTTCAATAAAGCTAAAGGAAAAAAAGACTGAAACTAATAACCTGCAATTATTCTGTGTTAATGAGGCTGATCTTTGACTGCCTTATCATATATGTATCACATCACTGACCACTCATCCCACAAAATATCCCCATCCAAATCCCACCTATTATACACTGAATCGCTGCTGCTGCTGCTGCTGCTAAGTCGCTTCAGTCGTGTCCGACTCTGTGCGACCCCATAGATGGCAGCCCACCAGGTTCCCCCGTCCCTGGGATTCTCCAGGCAAGAACACTGGAGTGGACTGCCATTTCCTTCTCCAGTGCAAGAAAGTGAAAAGTGAAAGTGAAGTTGCTCAGTTGTGTCCTACTAGTAGCGACCTCATGGACTGCAGCCTACCAGGCTCCTCCCCCCATTGGATTTTCCAGGCGAGAGTATGGGCGTGGGTTGCCATTGCCTTCTCCGATACACTGAATTATGCACCTTCAAAATCCATATGTTGAAGCTCTAACCCTCAGTGTGAATGTATTTGAAGATAAGGCCATCAAGAAGGTGATAAAGTTATAAGAGGGCACATGGTTGGGATCTAAATCCAATAAGACTTGTGTTCTTATAAGAGGAGAAACACCAAAAGAAGGCATGCACAGAGGAAAAGCCATATGAGGACACAGTGAGAAGATAGCTACCAGTGAACCAAGGGGAGAGGTCTAAAGAAAAATCAAACCTTCCAATACCTGATCTTAGACGTTTGGCCTCTGAACTAAGAGAAATAAATTTCTGTTATTTAACCACCCAGTCTATGGTATTTCGTTACGGTAACTTTAGAAGACTATTCACTAGCTTTCACAAGATTCTCATCACCTCCTCCATGTAACCTTACTTTCCTGACTTACAATACCTTCCTTCTCTGAATTTCTACTGTAAAAATGATTTGAGATTTAATATAATTTTTTTTCAAGTGAATAATCTCATCAATTGATTGTAAATCCCTGAGATGAGAGTCCATGCTATATATTCCATCCTTCTATTTCTCAAAATTGCATACATAGTAGGTTTTCACTAAAGGATTTGGTTAATGGTACATGGTTTGATTTCTTGCTGTACTATAAATTACTTTCTATCATGTTTCTAAGACAACTGGGTTTCTGTGATTTTGCTCAATGTTTAAAGGAGGTAGAAAAAGGGAAACAGGGTGATTTATCTGTCTTAATTGACTTCATAATTTATCATATTATTTCTCCATTCACTGTAGTTTGCAACATGATATTTGGTCAGTTAAAGCTTTAATTAGGGATGTAAAACATGTGTTTTAAATATAACATCTTTATTTTGGGATGAACTAAGTGATTTGGGATGAATAGCTATGGGTTTCTATTACAACAAAGAAAAAACATGGACTCACCCATTTTCAATCATGAACCATACTCAGAATTATACTGAAATAGTCTGAACTCTTTCATACACATATTCACTAAAATAAAAGGGACAAGGCCCTGTGTATGTTTCTCTGTTCCTGTTTATATGTCTTTGTGTATCTCTCACTGCTTTTCTACTCTCTCTGTTTGACTATACCCCTGCTAGTTTTGTCAATCTGTATTTGTCCCTGAAAACACTAATTATTTTCTCCAGATATGCAGGACTCCTGAAAAGCTCTTGGTTCTTAGTTTGTTCTGAAATTACACTATTAAGAGCTTACTGAGCAAAACTCAACATTGATCAAATGGAAAAAGGAAGCACCACGAAGCTATAGCTCCAAGCAAAACCACTTTATGAGTGAGTGGCTGGACTGCCCATTAATGACACCGGTGCCCAGGTGGCCAAATTTATATCCGCCCTCTTGATCTGATCACACAGAGCAGGGGATGAATTGGTAATGAACCAGGCAGAAAACAGATGGTGATGCCACGTGTGTTTGCTGCTGAAAAGCCTACAAAGGGGAAACATTAAATATGTGTCTTTAAATTTAAATTAGTGCATTTCAAAAACACAGGCAATTGAGCTTTTGAAAATAGGCTGGCTGAATGTGTTTCATCTTATAGTTTTGAACTCTGATGTGTTTTGCGGAATAGCAACAGGCAAAATGGATGGTATGTCAGTTACCCTTTCTTTAGCTTCTCAATATCAGTGGTGCTCCACTATAATTAGGTGCTTGTGTGCAGTTCTTTGTCATTAAATTTGCTACACCCTAATTAGGAAATTTAGAAAATTCAAAAGACCACCATCTAAAAATTGGCACCAATTATTAAATATATTTTCTCAGATTATGATTTTTTTTAACTTCACAGTACTGATTAAGTGCTGACATGATCTGTTTCTAAAACTTTTTTTTTTATGTACCAACAGTATTTTATAAAAATGAATTAAAATAAATAACATTCTACTGACTGCATGTATACTTCAGCTGTGTTGGAGATATTTGGATCTGGCTCTACCCAGAAATGATTATTTCTTTGATTTACACTCGGAGACAAATAAAACTGGTGCTCAAATGCCAATCCAAACACATTCCAGAATAATTTTGGGGAAAAGCTACCACAAACTCACCCTATGATTCTGTGAGGGCCTTGGATGATTTAATATAAAACTACATAAAATGAGTGTAGTTGAAGGTTGGGTAAAGTTTATAGTGAGTCCAGAAACTGGTCTGGACTCCCTAGACAATGGAGTTACAGGAAATTGAGGCCCAGATAAAAGAAGGATAGGAGTGGTTTTTTCCCCACTACCTCACATCCCACATCTGCTCTGCATAAATCTCTGGGCTGTTATTACCTGAGCAATTCCTTCTGTGTTCTTCCAGGTAAAACTCCAACTGTCCAAGTTCAAGGCAGATTCAATTTATATCTTAGACATGCCCAAATTTACCTAAAGTGACAGAATTTCTTAGTGGTGCCAATTCTATACTACTGTATAGACTTATTTCTTAAATATAACCTCTCCCTTCCTCTGGTAGCAATGATGATAATGATTTTGAGAAAACTTATTGTAACTTAAAAAAAAATCTTTTATACAAATATATTAAAATGTTTACCAAGTGTCCTCATCCAGGAAACATGGTAAATTTTTCACAAGCCTAGGAGACAAGAGGATGAATATAAGATGCTAATGCAACCTTTGCAGACAGTCCTGATTCTACTCTATCAGCTTCTCACCCTCCCTTTCTGCCCCTCATATTCCCTGTCTCTCTCTCTTCCTCTCTCTGTTTCTCTTTCTTTCCCACTCCACCAGCCCCTCTGTTTTCCCATAATTGGTCTCAACTTGAGAAAAACAATTCAGGAAAAGTTATGGTCCATGATTTTTGTTGGAAATTATATGTTATTCAAAGCAGAAAAAACTCAAAAAGAACAATAAGAATCTTTGCCTCTTGTCATTGTTTCAAATGTGCAAAATTATGAAAATTAAGGTTCCAAACTGTCTGAAAGTCTGAGCAGCTAAAAAGCACAGGTTCACAAAGTCTATAGTAGAAACAGGAGGCTTTGATGGATTGACTTATCATGGAGGTACTTCTGCTCTGTGATCCAAAAAAACAAACAAACTGCCCCCCCCCCCCCCGCCCGCCCCGCCACCGACTGTTAACCACCCCCTCCCCCCCATTGTTAGACTGAACAATTCAAACTTGTAATTTGATTATAAATTCCCTGAAGATAGGACTTTGGGGTTTAAAGCATTGCTTTCCCAGATCATTTAACATGGGACTTATAATAAGTAATCTTTCTGCAGAGCTTTGTTATTTTTTAAATTTGGCCTCTACAAGACTGTGAGGTACAATAAGCAAATAGTGGTATTCCCATTTGACACAACAGGAAACAGACTCAGTGAGTAATTTATCTACATCTATGGTTCTTTTTATACCAGGCTATCAACTAATATTTGTTCAGTAATGAATCTGAAATTGGCAGCCAAATGTTCTATGAAACTGTAGAGATGTTTCCTCTAGGACTAAACAGCTATTATAACTAAATTTAAGGCCTGTTTCCATCATCTTATTCAAAATTTTGACACCAAAACTTGGTTCTGTTTAATTCAAACATAAAAAGCACTTATATAGCTTTACTGAACACCAAAGGTCAAGCAAAATGACCCATATTAGGATAAATAAGTCTTGCCTTTGCACTTTCCTCACTCATTCTCAAAACATATATAGTGTCGTCTTATCTGCCATTGCCTGCACTGTGCATTGGGAGGAGTGGTATGTGAAAAATACATGGTGCATGCCCTCAAGCAGCATGAAGTTTAGCAATGAAAACAGACCTGCAAAGCGGTACTTGAACACTTTGAATACAAAGTGTTAAAAGTGAGCTGTGAATAAATTACTCTGTTAAAACAAAGGTTCTGCCACCATTTGCAAAGAGACCAGTTCAATTCAATAGACCCAGTCTTACATATTTACTTAGGGATCTGTCATTATAAAGTTCTTTCCCAAGTCCAGGGAATATCTGTTGCTTTCCTGCAGTGTTAAGGTGACTTACAAAGTTGGACAGTTGGTGTTTGCCCACGATGCTGATTCTCAGGCAACGTTTTTTGAAAGAATGGAACACTTTCCAAGTTCAACATCACTGCATTTAAGGATTCATTGGGGTTTACATCCATTCCTCAAAAATTCAAATACAGCTTAAGGGTTTTTGTAGTTTAAATACAATCTTTGATACACAGGCATATAATTTTAGATTAACATCTTTAACAAAGAAGGAGGCAACCTCAAATGTTGAAAACTAATATTTAAAAACATGTAACAATCATTTTAATACAGAAATTAAAAAGAAAACAAAAATTATCTATAATCTCTTCTTCCAAAAGAGCATTCCTTAGTGTGTTTATTTCTACTTTTTAATGTGCTGACTCGTTTGAAAAGACCCTGACACTGAGAAAGATTGAGGGCAGGAGGAGAAGTGGACAACAGAGGATGAGATGGTTGGATGGCATCACCGGCTCAATGGACATGGGTTTGGGTGAACTCTGGGAGTTGGTGATGGACAGGGAGGCCTGGCGTGCTGCGGTTCATCTGGTCACAAAGAGTTGGACATGACTGAGCAACTAAACTGAACTGAATGCATTGATCCACTGAAAAATAAAATTGGAATCATAAAAATTTAAGCATGGCTTTACAACTGTTTTATAATTTATATTTATTTATAATTATTCTGTAATTTCCCTCAATCATTAAAATAATATATATTATTTTTAAATAAACTATTTATTTATTCCTATATTTTACTGTTATAGGTGTAATGTGTTTTAGGAGAAAATCCTAGAAATAAAATGTTGGTCAGTTGAGAGTTTGTATATTTTAAGATTTATATTATTATTCTATATTCCATTATAGAAAGTTTATCATAATTTTTATTCCCACCAATAGTGCATGAAAATGCCATATTTTGAGATCTAATTGAAAGGAAAAAAGTAATGAATACAAGTATGTTTTATATGTAGAGCACAGAGAGAGAATGATGATAGCTAATAGTCACTGTTTAAGAGCAGTTATATTATTAATTCACAAGTTTTAATAACCATCTAAATGAGATTTTTAAAACCTTAATAATAAGATGCTTTCTCCTCTCAGGTAGAAAGCTATGCTATCACATTTAATTCTAAACTTTCTCTTGAGAAAAACTGTCTTTTATCCTTAATTTTTCATGCCTTGGTACCCAAAGCATTTCGGGGACCTACCTGAGATACTTAAAATACACTGATTGAATCATTTAGGTATAGACTTCAACTTGAAGAAAGAAGTTTCTGTTCAAAACTTAAAACAAATAATGTATTATAAGGTTGTATTATGAGTAATCAAAACTTTCTGCTTTCCATGAAACAATCAATCCATGCAACATGGGTTAGCTGGCCAACCTCATCCCTCCAATAGCTCAAGTCCAGTAAGAAGACAGACTTGTAAGCAGGATTAGGTACGTAACATGTGGAGATCTGTACAAAACAAAAAATGTTGAGCATCTTCTTCAAAACATCTGAATTTCAAGATAGCCATGGGCAGCATTAAATTCACATGCTGCAGTGGAAATGGAGCTCTCATTCTGGACAGTTCTAGTAGCTCCACCGATTAGTATATGGTAATCAACATAAACCTGATTGTTTTCAGAAAAAAATTGCAGACACTGAATCAAACCTGCAGAAAAAGCAATAGGCATATTTGGACCTGCTGGATTACCAGCTAGATATTACATAGTATGTATTGTTTAAAGACTGAACCCAACATTTGGAGGACAGAAGAAAATAATTTTCATTTATGAAGACTAGTGAGGCGGACATATGAGATGAACACCAAATATGTATGTGATTTTGTTCTCTCATCTATGGGAGCCAAGGAAACTTACATTTTATTCCTTTTTTTCCCTAACCCAGTCAATACAATATAATTCTAAGAAAGCAAATGAAAAATATTTCAGCACAGGACATCAACCGTTTTTTCACAATAAGAGTGAAGAGACCAACAGACCTTTTGGCTTTTTGTGCTTGGATTAACTTCAATGTCTAAAAGTTGCTAAGTAACACTTTTAGTAATAAGAGATTGCAAGGCCAGGCAGGGAATTAATGATCCATGACCCTATTTAAGAGAAATATTAGTGCTTCGTAAAGCGAGATGGCTGAATACAGTAATGGGAACTTTGGGTAATACGCTTAACCACTTTTATGTGCTACTTTTTCATTGCTGCTCAGGGTCAATTTGGCATGACACTTTTTATTAGACAATTTACTGAGATTATTTCATCATTATTTCAAGTTAGGTAAGAATTTCATGGGGAAAGAATGATAATATAGAGAATAACCATTGTATAGTCCTTACCATTTGGAAACAAAGCTATTTCTAGATCTGATAAACATAAATGTTTAGAAAACACTAAGTACACAATTAAACTTTTCAGTACATACCTCCTGGGTTCACTCCAGTGAAACCAAAGCCACACACACATACACACACACACCCCTCTCACAACTCTCTCCCTGAACTGGAAACATTTATCCAGTCTGCCTTGTACTCCAACAACTTGGTTCTCCCCATGAAATTTAAGCCAAGGGCTCAACCACTACACGGAGAGGACACAACCTGGGCAGAGTATAATCTCTGAAGGTCTCCTAAAGCCAAATTTGGCTAAAACCCTGTCAGCTCAGAGTGAAAGGAAACTTCAAAGGTGTGAACACCTTCTGTGGACTAGTGGCCACCTGAGTTTGAAAGGCGAACACCCACCGCCACCCCCCACCACCAGATTGGCTTGATTCATTCTGCTGAAAAGCGCAAAGACTTTCATGGAGTCCAAATCACCTTTTAAAACACATGTTCAATATTTTTTTTTAATAAAAGACACTGAATTTTCATCTGAGAAGCTTCTTTTAATAGTAATTAACCTTCTAGCACTGGCAGTTAGGGCTTCCCTGGAGGTTCAGTGGTAAAGAGCCCGCCTGCCAATGCAGGAGACGTGGGTCCAATTCCTGGGTCAGGAAGATACCTTGGAGAAGGAAATGGCAACCCATTCCAGTATTTTTGCCTGGGAAATCCCATGGACAGAGGAGCCTGCCAGGCTCCCAATGGACAGGAGCTATACAGTCCATGGGGCTGCAAAAGAGTTGGACGTGACTTAGCAACTAAATAATAACAACTGGCAGTTAGACCCTCAAGTTCACACTCAACTACTTCTCACAGCCTCTGAGAAAGGAGACCTTGGGAGAGTGGGGAATGTTTTAGGGAACCCTGAAAGAAAATCCTGGAGTTCATTTTGGCTAGCATATGCAAGTGTGGGATCCTAGAGTTAGATTGTTAAAAATTCCTTGCAGAAATGAAAATTGCCAAAATCTGAGGTTTCATCATTTTTATGATAAATCCAGAAAGCTGCGACGTAAGAGTAACTTGTGCCTCTACCGATACCCAGGGGGAGATGGTTGAGGATGGTAGCACTAAGGAAGAAGTGCTATATGTTTAGCAATGTTCAACTGTTTGGGCTTCCAGTCAGATCTTTCTCAGTGGTGACCTGGCATCCACCTTTCTGAGGTTTATATACTCTGTACATATGATACCTTCATTGTAAAGAAATGCCCTGTAAAGTATGGTGTGAAGTAACCCAGCCATTTCCCAATAAACTGGTCATTCTCACCTGCAGGTGGGTGATTCAACAACTTTAACTTGAGAATAACTAAATTCTCCTTCCCAATGAATTTTAAATGAATCTAGACTTCATCACAAGGCAAGCTGTAGCATATCAGTTATGACTATGGATAAACTATTCCCCAGTATGAACTTCAGGTTTTTCATCTGTGAAATGGTTCAATAATCTGTTATAAGTATAGATAAATCCAATGAGCTAGTGTCCAAAGTATTTCCTATATAACAAACACTTAATAAATACAAGCCATAGACATATTATTCATTATAATGTCAGAGAACCTTGAAGCAACATCATCATGTTGCATGACTCAACAGGCTTAATAAAGAAACTCCGGATACCAGGTACAGACTCCCTCATCTCTGTACAGCCCAGTGTTCATTACCTTGTATACAGACAGAGAGGTTCATAGCCAAGCTGATGGGTCCTAGGACTGCTGTACTCAAGGACAGTTCCAGCCTAAGCTCTCCAGTGGGATGAGACTTTCCATTCTCAATTTTCTCTGTGACTTTCAACCATCAATGACCATTCTCTCTCCTTTATTTTCACCCTGTCTCCCTGCGCAAGGATAATAAATGCCTTTTGACTGACTCCGGTCTCTCTAGTCCTTGAAAAATTGCCATAGCACCCTAAGTTTCACTCTACTTACTATATTCCCCCTCACTGCATAGATGGAACAATCCCCAGGTAAAAACAATAATCCCATGTGTTACTTACAGATTTCAAATTTGAAAACAAGTTAATTACAAAGAGGAAAACTGGGTGGTTGGGGATAAAGGTGGTAGGAAAATCTCATTATGTTTTCTTTTTTTTTAATGGTAGCAAGCAATTAGGATTTATTAGAGAGAAAGAAAGTACAAAGTTCTCAGCATAGAGACTGACACGAGTAAAGAGTCCCCCAAAGGCAGGAGTTACAGGATGACAGAGCTGAGAGTGAGTGTCTGTGCTTGAGTCAGCATTGAGGAATCCCAGGTGAGCTCCCAAAAGATGCAACAGGAATCTGAGTTCTTAGTCACGCAGCCAAAGAACGGAATCCACAAACATGCAAACATTCACGGTAGCAAGTGAATAGGATTTATTGGAGAGGAGGAAAGTACAATGCTCTCAGCATAGCCACTGAGAGGGCATGAAGAATCCCCCTCATTTATGTTTTTAAAAATATATATTCCAAAAGATTCAACTGCATCCTACTCTGCTATGAAGACACATGGAGGAAACCGGCAAAAATTATTCATACAAGAAACTCAAATGACCACTGAGCCCATGAAAAGATACTCAGCTCTGCCGGTAGAAAGGAAAATGTCAGCTGAAACCATATTGAATTACCATTTCACACTCTTTCATTTAAAAATTTTTTTCCCACACTGTACATTTCATAACTCTGACTCATTTATTTTGTAATTGAAAGTTTGTATCTATTAACTTCCCTCACCTATTTCTCTCATCACCCACCCTCCTTCCCTCTGGCAATTTACCTGTTTGTTCTCTATATCTATGACTGTGTTTCCGTTTTGTTGTAAATGTTCATTTGTTTTTATCTTTAGCTTCTACACATAAGTGAAAGCATATGGTATTTGTCTTCTCTGTCTGATTTATCTCACATAGCATTTATACCCTTTTGGTCCATTCATGTTGTTTTTAATGGCAAGATTTCACTCACTTTTTTTTTTTTAACCGCTGAAGTCACTTCATTTAAAATTTGTTTGGAGACACAAAAGACACAAAACAGCCAAAGTAAATGTGAGAAAGAAAAGCAGAACTGGAGGAATCAGGCTCCCTGATTTAACACTATCCTACAAATCTCTAGTCATCAAAAACAATATGGTATTGGCACAGAAACAGAAATATAAATCAATGGGACAGGATAGAACGTCCAGAAAAAAACCTACACACTTAGTCAATTATTCTATGACAAAAGGGGCAAGACCATACGATGAAGAAAAAACAGTCTCTTTAATAAATTCTTCTGGGAAGAATGGACAGCTACACATAAAAGATATGAAACCAACATTCTTCAATACCATACACAAAAATAAACTAAAATGGATTAAAGCCCATTACATTTAAGGCTGGATACTGTAAAACTCTTAGAGGAAAACATAGGCAAAAACACTCTTTGACATAAATCACAGCAGTATCTTTTCAATCTGTCTCCCAGAGTAATAGAAATAAAAACAAAAATAAACAATGGGATCTAATTAAACTTAAAAGTTTTTTAACAGCAAAGAAAACCACAAACAAAACAAAAAGACAACCCATGGAATGGGAGAAAATATTTGCAAATGATGTGACCAACAAAGGATTAGTTTCCAAAATGTATAAAAAGTTCATGTGGCTTAATATCCAAAAAACAAGCAATGCAATTAAAAATGGGCAGAAGACTTAGACATCTTGCCAAAGAAGAGAGATAGATGGTCAAGAAACACATGAAAAGATGCTCAAAATTGCTAATTATTAGAGGAATGCAAATCAAAACTACAATGAGGTATCACCACACACCAGTCAGGATGGCCACCATCAAAAATCTACAAACAATAAATGTTGGGAAGGGTGTGGAGAAAAGGAAACCTTTGTACATTGTTGGTGGGAATGGAAAGTGATGCAGCTCTATGGAGAACAGTACGGAGCTTCCTCAGAAAACTAAAAATAGAGCTACCATATGATACAGCAACTCTACTCCTGGGCATATACCAGAGGAAAACATGGTTCGAAGCAGTACGTGCACCCCAGTGTTCACTGTAGCACTGTGTACAACAGCCGAGACACGGAGGCAACCTAAAGGTCCATCGACAGATAAAAGGATAAAGGAGACTGGGTACATATATACAATGGAATATTACTCAGCCACTAAAAAGAATGAAATAATGTCGTTTGCAGAATGGATGGACCTGGAGATTACAATACTAAGTAAAGTAAGTCAGAGAAAGACAAATATATGATTTTTCTTATAAGAGGAATCTAAAAATGAACTTACTTACAAAACAAAAACAGACTCACTGACTTTATTTGCTTTTGTGGGTTATATTCCACTGTGTATTTGTGTGTGTATCATAACATATCTTCTTTATTTGTGTATTGATGGGCCCTTGGGTTGCTTCTCTATCTTGGCTGTTGTAAATAATGCTGTGATGAACATTTCTATTAGTGAGAATGCAGAAAATGAGGAATTCATATACTGAAAGTGGGAGTTCACATTACAACAATATTTTCAGGGCAATTTGGTAACACCCATAAAATGGAAGCTGCATATATTCAATAATCCAACAATTTCACTTCCAAGTACAATGCTAAGAAATACATACATTTGCATATGACACCTTATATAGGAACATTTAAAGTAGCAGTGTTGAAGTAGCTTTTGTTAAAAGTCTACCAAGCAGAACAGAAATAAAGAAATCATGGAGTGTTCACAAAGAAGAGTTCAGAGAAGCGACGGAACCAGTTCTATACATATCAACAAGGATGCATCTTACAGACAAGTTTGCAGGAAAATCTTGGTTTTCAGAATACCTAAAATATGAAGCTATTTATGTAGAGTTTTAAAAACATACAAAGCAACATTGTACACATATGCAGTATATATGTATACATAAGTAGTAAAAATATAAAGAAATGCATGGGTTGAAGACGGCAAACTTTGGATAGAAATTACTTCTTTTGGAAGGGTTACTCTTAGGAGAGAGATGAAAGAGTCAGATACATAGATGTCAACTACATTGATAATGTTTTGTTTCTGAGGCTAAGTTTACTGATTTATTCCTTAAACTCTTTTGTATCTGAAACATTTCATAATTTTTTTAGGCCCTTTGAAATGTAAAATCAGACTTGGTTTTTAGGGTGAGCAAAACATGGGGGAAAGAAATATCAGTTGGACATTTAATATGTAAGACACTTTATATTTGTTGTATATTTTAATTTTTATTGCTACCTATCTCCAACTTTATAGGTAAACAGCTAGAAGAGGTTTAAGGACCTGAAAGATATTTAAAGATATAACTGAGATTTGTTGACTCCAAAAAGCTAAAGACACAGTATCACAGGGAGGGGGAAAAAACTCCACCTCACAGAAAGGTCATCAAGGACACCCATAATAGTGGGCGTGACAAGCCACCTTTCTCCTTCTGCTTTATCTTGTAAGTTAACACGCTGATAATTTCAGTTTTCACTTATTTGCATGTATCTACTAAAAATGCATGTGAATGTATTTATATTAATATGTAAATATATTTACATATAAATATATATAGAAGACATATATTTATAGGAGCTAATATTAGCCACTCAAGTTCAAGGTCTATGTATGATTCATTTCCATAGCCTCATGCACAGAGCATAGTTGGGGCTTAGCACATGCTGGCTGGATGGTGAATGATAGACAATAACCCAGAGGGGCCAATATGCTCAGACAGAAATGATCTCATCATTCATTGATATGAATGTGTTGATTTCATCACATAAAAGTCAGTACAGACAAGAAAAGGTAAATCAAAAACAGAATGCTTAGGCTCAGCTGCAAAATGAAAGGGAGCTACATGTTCTATTATGGGGAGCAAGGTAATTTCTTTCCAAGTTGTAATTAAAGAGATGATTCTAATTTGAAACTAGCTCCCTAATTGGTGTCTGGCTTTTAGAATTCTCACAGGCCTTTAATTTATATACATTTTGTTTAACTTTCTGTAGCTCACTCTCCTACCATCAAACCCCCCAAATTCTTTCTTAAGATAGAGGAAGTGAGTCACATAAAGGATCAAGGAACTATAAGTTACTCTCCAGAACATTATTTCCCTATCCAAAATCTCAAAAAATGTAATTATGACAGTTTGTGAATTAAAAGCATTGATGTATGAAAAAGGTTTTATGCTCAAATGTTACCTGCCAGATCTTCCCTGACCATCCAAATTAAATAGAAACCTGTCCCTGCAACCCTGCATCATCCCTGTCTATCTGCTTCCCCTGCTGTACTCTTCCTAACAAAAACAGGGAATCAATTTGTCTATGCAATAAGTATTTCATCTCCTCTACCCCTAAAGTTTAATCTCCGAGAAAGTGGGAACTTTGCCTTCATTATTCAAGGATATATTTCTGGTGCCTAGAACAGCGCCAAGAAGATAATAAGTCCTAAATAAGTAGATACTAAGTGAATGAATGAATAGGTTCCCTGGTGGCTTAGACAGTAAAGAATCCGCCTGCAACGCAGGAGACCTGAGTATGGTCCCCGGGTCGGGAAGATCCCCTGGAGAAGGGACTGGCAACTCCAGTATTCTTGCCTGGAGAATCCCATGGACAGAGGAGCCTGGCGGGCTACAGTCCGTGGGGTCACAGGAGTTGGACATGACCGAGGACTAAGCACGGCACAAGTGAATGAATGAGTCAGTCTTGCATTTGCAGCAATAATCCTTAGTCAGATTTTCATCAAAAAAATGCAAGTCTCCCTCTGTGACTTCTCTTTATCCCTATGATTGATATCTTCAAATACAGTGAAAGCAAGAGTTTTTCTTTTTTCTTTTTCTCAGGTTTGTGAAGGTATACTTGACATACAAAGAACTGCATATATTTAAAGTGTACAACTTGGTGACATTTGACATATGTAAACATCCATGAAATCATTACTACAATGAAGATAAGGAACATATTCAACACCTCTGAAAGGAATACTCTGTCCTCAGGCAACCAATGATCTGATTTTTGTCACTATATATTATTTAATTTTTCTAGAATTTTATATAAATGGAATAATACAGTATGTACTCTTTTATGCCTGGTTTCTTTCACTCAGCATTATTATTTTAAGATTTAATATATGTTGTAATACTAGTCCATTCTTTTTTTTTTTTGCTGAGTAGTATTTCATTGCGAATACAATGGGAACAGTGACAGACTTTATTTTCTTGGGCTCCAAAATCACTGTGGATGGTAACTGCAGCCATGAAATTAAAAGATGCTTGCTCCTTGGAAGAAAAGTTATAACAAACTTAGACAGTATATTAAAAAGCAGAGATATCACTTTGCCAACAGAGGTCCATATAGTCAAAACTATGGTTTTTCCAGCAGTCATGTATGGATGTGAGAGCTGGACCATAAAGAAGGCTGAGTGCTGAAGAATTGATGCTTTTGAATTGTGGTGTTGGAGAAGACTCTTGAGAGTCCCTTGGAAAGCAAGGAGATCAAACGGGTCAATCCAAAAGGAAATCAACCCTGAATATTCACTGGAAGGACTGATGCTGAAAGTGAAGCTCCAATACTTTGGCCACCTGATTTGAAGAGCCGATTCACTGGAAAAGAAACCTGATGCTGGAAAAGATTGGAAGCAGGAGGAGAAGGGGATGACAGAGGATGAGATGGTTGGATGGCATCACTGACTCAATGGACATAGGTTTGAGAAAACTCTGAGAGTTGGTGAAGGACAGGGAAGCCTGGCAAGCTGCAGTCCATGGGGTTGCAAAGAGTCGAACATTATTGAGCGACTGAACAACAAATTTCATTGCAAGAATATACCACAATTTGTCCATTTATCAGCTGATGGACATTTGAGTCCATTACAGCTTTTGGCTATTCCCAAAAACGTTACCATGAAACATCTGTGTGCAAATCCTTGTGAGAATGTATGCTTTTTTACCCCTTAGTGAAACTTGCTTGGTCGTGTCCAACTCTTTGCAATCCCATGGACCATACAGTCCATAGAATTCTCCAGGCCAGAATACTGGAGTGGGTACCCTTTCCCTTCTCCGGGGGATCTTCCCAACCCAGGGATCAAACCCAGGTCTTCCACACTACAGGTGGATTCTTTGCCAGCTGAGCCATAAGAGAAACCCTCTTCCCCTAAAGTAGATTCCTAAGGGTAGAATGGCTGGGTCCTATGGTAGGTTTATGTTTAAGATTTTAAAAACTGACCAGTTATTTTCTAAAGTGATCTAACTATTTCACATTCTCAGTAGTGTATGAGATCCAGTTGGTCTACATCCTTACCAACACTTGATATGGTCGGGGGTTTTTTTTTTTTTTCATTTTAGAAATTCTAATAGGTGTATAGTAGTATATCATTGGGTTTAGTTAGTACGCTGTTGGCATATTTTCCTGAGCTTATTTGTCATCTTTATATCTTCTTCGGTGAAGTGTCTGCTTGACTGTTTTGCCCATTTAAAACATTGGATTGTTTGTTTTCTTATTAGTGAGTTTGAGCAGTTCTTTGTATTTTCTGAGTGTGTGTCTTGTGTTAGTGGCTCAGTCATGTCTGACTCTTTGCGACCCTATGGACTGTTTCATGAGGTCTGAATACAATTGCTTAACAATTCACTTGCCACTATTTTCCTCAAGTCTGTGGTTTGTCTTTTTATTCTCTAACAATGCCTTCAAAAAGCAAAAATCAGGGTTTCTTTATTGAACAAATTCACTAAATGCAATGCTCTTTGCTAGGATCTAAGAATCCAGATACTTGAAAACAAGGTCCCACCCTTCTGGGTTCTTATAGGTTAGTCTAACGAAGAGTTATCATCAATCAATGCAAGAAAATGGGATTACTACTGGCCACATATCAATCTTCTGCTAATCCTGGAGATGGAGATTATACATCCAGGTAAGGCCCAGCCTTTGCAGAGTCAGAGTTCTAAAAAAAGAATCCCAGGGAGGAGCCAAGATAGCGGAGGAATAGGACGGGGAGACCACTTTCTCTCCTACAAATTCATCAAAAGAATAACTGAACGCAGAGCAAACTTCACAAAACAACTTCTGATCGCTAGCTGAGGTCATCAGGCACCCAGAAAAGCAACCCATTGTCTTTGAAAGGAGGTAGGACAAAATATAAAAGATAAAAAGAGAGACAAAAGAGCTAAGGACGGAGATCCGTCCCGGGAAGGGACTCTCAATAGAGGAAGTTTCCAAACACCAGGAAACCCTCGCACTGGCAGGTCTGGGGGAAGTTTTTGAATCTCGGAGGGCAACCTGACTGGGAGGGGATCAATAAATAAAACTCACAGATTATGTGCCTAAAAGCAACTCCCAGCAGAAAAGTACTCCAGACGCCCACATCTGCCACCAGCAAGTGGGGGCAGAACGGAGAGGAGCGGGCGGCATTGCTTAGGGTAAGGACCGGGCCTGAGTGCCCTGAGGACAATCGGAGGGAGTTTGTGTGAGTTACCAACTTAAACTGTGGGTCAGCAAAAGAGAGAGAGAAAATTAACCTGCCCGAACACACTGCGGGCTGTTTGCAGAACAAAGGGACCGAGCAAGTCCAGAGAAGAGCTCATAGGCTGCAGACCGACCCAGCCCTGCCGGAGGCAGGAGGCAGGCTGGAGGGGAAAGGGGCAGGCTCGGCCCCAAGGACGGCATCCCCTACCGCACTGCAAACAGGCCTCCAGTTTTTAATCAAAGACCTCCTGAGATTCTGGATGGTCGACATCTGCCAGGAGGGTCGCGGCGAGACACAGGGCATGGGCACCCGACCTGCTCGGGCGGAAACTGAGACTGGGATCGCGCAGGGGAGAAGGCGCAACGCACCCCGGGGGAGTGCGCCGGTCAAGCTCCTGGCTGCCTGAGCCGCTCAGACGGGGAAGGCACAAAAAGCAGGCGCAGCTTTTTGTTCTGCGCTTTTGTGGAACACCCGAGGGCTGGAACTGCGGGCAGCACAGGGCACACTCCATATAGAGCAGCCGGGAGCCTGAGCAGCGTAGATGGGGAAAGCAGCGCCAGCCCCTCCCCACGGCGCGACGGAACTAGCAACCTGAATAAGAGACCACCTCCGCCCGCCTGTGTCAGGGCGGAAATTAGGCTCTGAAGAGACCGGCAAACAGAAGCCAAATAAACAAAGGGAATCGCTTCAGAAGGGACCGGTGCAACAGATTAAAATCCCTGTAGAAAACACTGACTACACCGGAAGGGGCCTGTAGATATTGAGACGTGTAAGCTGGAACGAGGAGCTATCTGAAACTGAACTGAACCCACACTGACCACAACAGCTCCAGAGAAATTCCTAGATATATTTTTACTTTTTTTTATTTTTTTAAAGAAAAAAAAATTTTTTTTTCTTTTTTCTTCTTTATTTTTCATTTTTTCTCTTTTATTTTCTTTTAAAATTCCCTATTACTCCCCCATTACTCCTTAACTTTCATTTTCATAGATTTTTACGATTTTTTTAATTAGGAGAAAAATTTTTTTTTCTTGTTTTTTTTTCTTCCTGTTTCTCTTCTATTTTCTATTTTTCTTTTTCTCTTATTTCCTTTTAAAGTCCTCTATTACTCCTCTACTACTCCTTAGTTTTCATTTTCATTACACTATAACCTTACCAAAAAAAAAAAAAAAAAAAGAGGGAGAAGCCCTATTTTTAAACCGAACTTCATATATATTTCTAAAAATTTTTTGTGTGTGTTTTGGTTTTTGTTTTTAATATAGTATTTTTAAGAGTCTAACCTCTACTGTAGATTTTTAATCTTTGTTTTTCAGTATATGATATAAATTGTGGACATTTAAGAATCCAATATTCAGTTCCCATTTTTATTCAGGAGTGTGTTGATTATTCTCTCCCAATCTTGACTCTCCATTTTCTACCTCAGAACACCTCTGTTTCCTCCCTCCCCCTTCTCTTCCCAATCCAATTCTGTGAATCTTTGTGGGTGTCTGGGCTACGGAGAACACTCTGGGAACAGACAACTGTTTAGATCTGTCTCTCTCCTCTTGAGTCCCCCTTTTTCTCCTCCTGCTCATCTCTATCTCCCTCCTCCCTCTCCTCTTCTTCATGTAACTCTGTGAACCTCTCTGGGTGTCCCTAATGGGGGAGAATCTTTTGCCATTAACCTAGAAGTTTTATTATCAGTGCTGTATAGTAGGAGAAGTCTTGAGACTACTGGAAGAATAAAACTGAATTCCAGAGGTAGGAGACTTAAGCCCAAAACCTGAGAACACCAGAAAACTCCTGACTACATGGAACTTTAAGTAATAAGAGACTGTCCAAAAGCCTCCATACCTACACTGAAACCAACCACCACCCAAGAGCCAATAAGTTTTAGAGCAAGACATACCACTCAAATTCTCGAGCAACGCAGGAACATAGCCCTGAACATCAACATACAGGCTGCCCAAGGTCACACCTAACACATAGACACATCTCAAAACCCATTACTGGGCACTCCATTGCACTCCAGAGAGAAGAAATCAAGTTCCACGCACCAGAACACCGACGCAAGCTTCCCTAACCAGGAAACCTTGACAAGCCAATCGTCTAACCCCACCCACTGGGTAAAACCTCCACAATAAAAAGGAACCACAGACCTCCAGAATACAGAAAGCCCAGTCCAGACACAGCAACCTAAACAAGATGAAAAGGTAGAGAAATACCCAACAGGTAAAGGAACATGAAAAATGCCCACCAAGTCAAATAAAAGAGGAGGAGATAGAGAATCTACCTGAAAAAGAATTTAGAATAATGATAATAAAAATGGTCCAAAATCTTGAAAACAAAATGGAGTTACAGATAAATAGCCTGGAGACAAAGATTGAAAAGATGCAAGAAATGTTTAATAAAGACCTAGAAGAAATAAAAAAGAGTCAATTAAAAATGAATAATGCAATAAATGAGATCAAAAACACTCTGGAGGGAACCAAGAGTAGAATAACAGAGACAGAAGATAGGATAAGTGAGGTAGAAGGTAAAATGGTGGAAATAAATGAAGCAGAGAGGAAAAAAGAAAAAAGAATCAAAAGAAATGAGGACAACCTCAGGGACCTCTGGGACAATGTGAAATGCCCAACATTCAAATCATAGGAGTCCCAGAAGAAGAAGAAGACAAAAAGAAAGGCCATGAGAAAATACTCGAGGAGATAATAGCTGAAAACTTCCCTAAAATGGGGAAGGAAATAGCCACCCAAGTCCAAGAAACCCAGAGAGTCCCAAACAGGATAAACCCAAGGCGAAACACCCCAAGACACATATTAATCAAATTAACAAAGATCAAACACAAAGAACAAATATTAAAAGCAGCAAGGGAGAAACAACAAATAACACACAAAGGGATTCCCATAAGGATAACAGCTGATCTATCAATAGAAACCCTCCAGGCCAGAAGGGAATGGCAGGACATACTTAAGGTAATGAAAGAGAATAACCTACAACCTAGATTACTGTACCCAGCAAGGATCTCATTCAGATATGAAGGAGAATTCAAAAGCTTTACAGACAAGCAAAAGCTGAGAGAATTCAGCACCACCAAACCAGCTCTTCAACAAATGCTAAAGGATCTTCTCTAGACAGGAAATGCAAAAAGGTTGTATAAACATGAACCCAAAACAACAAAGTAAATGGCAATGGGACCACACCTATCAATAATTACCTTAAATGTAAATGGGTTGAATGTCCCAACCAAAAGACAAAGATTGGCTGAATGGATACAAAAACAAGACCTCTATATATGCTGTCTACAAGAGACTCACCTCAAAACAAGAGACACATACAGACTAAAAGTGAAGGGCTGGAAAAAAAATATTTCATGCAAACGGAGAACAAAAGAAAGCAGGAGTCGCAATACTCATATCAGATAAAATAGACTTTCAAATAAAGGATGTGAAAAGAGACAAAGAAGGACAATACATAATGATCAAAGGATCAATCCAAGAAGAGGATATAACAATTATAAATATATATGCATCCAACATAGGAGCACCGCAATATGTACAGCAAATGCTAACGAATATGAAAGAGGAAATTAATAGTAACACAATAATAGTGGGAGACTTTAATATCCCACACAACTATGGATAGATCAACTAAACAGAAAATTAACAAGGAAACACAAACCTTAAATGACACAATGGACCAGCAAGACCTAATTGATATCTATAGGACATTTCACCCCAAAACAGTCAACTTCACCTTTTTCTCAAGGGCACATGGAACCTTCTCCAGGATAGATCACATCCTGGGCCATAAATCTGGTCTTGGAAAATTCAAAAAAATTGAAATCATCCCAGTCATCTTTTCTGACCACAGTGCAGTAAGATTAGATCTCAATTACAGGAAAAAAATTGTTAAAAATTCAAACATATGGAGGCTAAATAACACGCTTCTGAATAACCAACAAGTCATAGAAGAAATCAAAAAAGAAATCAAAATATGCATAGAAATGAATGAAAATGAAAACACAACAACCCAAAACCTGTAAAAGCAGTGCTAAGGGGAAGGTTCATAGCGTTACAGGCTTACATCAAGAAATAAGAAAAAAGCCAAACAAATAACCTAACTCTACACCTAAAGCAACTAGAAAAGGAAGAAATGAAGAACCCCAGGGTTAGCAGAAGGAAAGAAATCTTAAAAATTAGGGCAGAAATAAATGCAAAAGAAACTAAAGAGACCATGGCAAAAATCAACAAAGCTAAAAGCTGGTTTTTCGAAAAAAATAAACAAAATTGACAAACCATTAGCAAGACTCATTAAGAAACAAAGAGAGAAGAACCAAATTAACAAAATTAGAAATGAAAATGGATAGATCACAACAGACAACACTGAAATACAAAGGATCATAAGAGACTACTACCAGCAGCTCTATGCCAATAAAATGGACAACTTGGATGAAATGGACAAATTCTTAGAAAAGTATAACTTTCCAAAACTGAACCAGGAAGAAATAGAAGATCTTAACAGAGCCATCACAAGCAAGGAAATCGAAACTGTAATCAGAAATCTTCCAGCAAACAAAAGCCCAGGACCTGATGGCTTCACAGCTGAATTCTACCAAAAATTTAGAGAAGAGCTAACACCTATCTTACTCAAACTCTTCCAGAAAATTGCAGACGAAGGTAAACTTCCAAACTCATTCTCTGAGGCCACCATCACCCTAATTCCAAAACCAGACAAAGATGCCACAAAAAAAGAAAACTACAGGCCAATATCACTGATGAACATAGATGCAAAAATCCTTAACAAAATTCTAGCAAACAGAATCCAACAACATATTAAAAAAATCATACACCATGACCAAGTGGGCTTTATCCCAGGAATGCAAGGATTCTTTAATATCTGCAAATCAATCAATGTAATACACCACATTAACAAATTGAAAAATAAAAACCATATGATTATCTCAATAGATGCAGAGAAAGCCTTTGACAAAATTCAACACCCATTTATGATTAAAACTCTCCAGAAAGCAGGAATAGAAGGAACATACCTCAACATAATAAAAGCTATATATGACAAACCCACAGCAAGCATCACTCTCAATGGTGAAAAATTGAAAGCATTTCCCCCGAAATCAGGAACAAGACAAGGGTGCCCACTCTCACCACTACTATTCAACATAGTGTTGGAAGTTTTGGCCACAGCAATCAGAGCAGAAAAAGAAGTAAAAGGAATCCAGATAGGAAAAGAAGAAGTGAAACCTCGCTGTTTGCAGATGACATGATCCTCTACATAGAAAACCCTAAAGACTCTACCAGAAAATTATTAGAGCTAATCAATGAATATAGTAAAGTTGCAGGATATAAAATTAACACACAGAAATCCCTTGCATTCCTATATACTAACAATGAAAAAACAGAAAGAGAAATTAAGGAAACAATACCAGTCACCATTGCAACAAAAAGAATAAAATACTTAGGAGTATATCTACCTAAAGAAACAAAAGACCTATACATAGAAAACTATAAAACACTGATGAAAGAAATCAAAGAGGACACAAACAGATGGAGAAACGTACCGTGTTCATGGATTGGAAGAATCAATATTGTCAAAATGGCTATTCTACCCAAAGCAATCTATAGATTCAATGCAATCCCTATCAAGCTACTAATGGTATTTTTCACAGAACTCAAACAAATAATTTCACAATTTGTATGGAAATACAAAAAAACCTCGAATAGCCAAAGTAATCTTGAGAAAGAAGAATGGAACTGGAGGAATCAACCTGCCTGATTTCAGACTCTACTACAAAGCCACAGTCATCAAGACAGTATGGTACTGGCACAAAGACAGAAATATAGATCAATGGAACAGAATAGAAAGCCCAGAGATAAATCCACGAACCTATGGACACCTTATCTTTGACAAAGGAGGCAAGGATATACAATGGAAGAAAGACAACCTCTTTAACAAGTGGTGCTGGGAAAACTGGTCAACCACTTGTAAAAGAATGAAACTAGAACACTTTCTAACACCATACACAAAAATAAACTCAAAATGGATTAAAGATCTAAATGTAAGACCAGAAACTATAAAACTCCTAGAGGAGAACATAGGCAAAACACTCTCCGACATAAATCACAGCAGGATCCTCTATGACCCACCTCCCAGAATATTGGAAATAAAAGCAAAAATAAACAAATGGGACCTAATGAAACTTAAAAGCTTTTGCACTACAAAGGAAACTATAAGCAAGGTGAAAAGACAGCCCTCAGATTGGGAGAAAATAATAGCAAAAGAAGCAACAGACAAAGGATTAATCTCAAAAATATACAAGCAACCCTTGAAGCTCAATTCCAGAAAAATAAATGACCCAATCAAAAAATGGGCCAAAGAACTAAACAGACATTTCTCCAAAGAAGACATACAGATGGCTAACAAACACATGAAAAGATGCTCAACATCACTCATTATCAGAGAAATGCAAATCAAAACCACAATGAGGTACCATTACACGCCAGTCAGGATGGCTGCTATCCAAAAGTCTACAAGCAATAAATGCTGGAGAGGGTGTGGAGAAAAGGGAACCCTCTTACACTGTTGGTGGGAATGCAAACTAGTACAGCCACTATGGAAAACAGTGTGGAGATTTCTTAAAAAACTGGAAATAGAACTCCCATATGACCCAACAATACCACTTCTGGGCATACACACTGAGGAAACCAGATCTGAAAGAGACACGTGCACCCCAATGTTCATAGCAGCACTGTTTATAATAGCCAGGACATGGGAGCAACCTAGTTGCCCATCAGCAGATGAATGGATAAGGAAGCTGTGGTACATATACACCATGGAATATTACTCAGCCGTTAAAAAGAATTCATTTGAATCAGTTCTAATGAGATGGATGAAACTGGAGCCCATTATACAGAGTGAAGTAAACCAGAAAGATAAAGATCATTACAGCATACTAACACATATATATAGAATTTAGAAAGATGGTAACGATAACCCTATATGCAAAACAGAAAAAGAGACACAGATGTACAGAACAGACTTTTGGACTCTGTGGGAGAAGGCGAGGGTGGGATGTTTTGAGAGAACAGCATGTATATTATCTATGGTGAAACAGATCACCAGCCCAAGTGGGATGCATGAGACAAGTGCTCGGGCCTGGTGCACTGGGAAGACCCAGAGGAATCGGGTGGAGAGGGAGGTGGGAGGGGGGATGTGGATGGGGAACACATGTAACTCCATGGCTGATTCATGTCAATGTATGACAAAACCCACTATGATGTTGTGAAGTAATTAGCCTCCAACTAATAAAAATAAATGAAAAAGAAAAAAAATAATAAAGAATCCCATGGAGACAATAATGTTATAAAGAGTGGTCTACTTTGACTTGATTGTATAAAAATAAGCAACAATGAAACAGCTTTTCTGAACTGCCAATGACTTACGTATTTTAGGGGTATACTGCCATCTTTATATTTTATTAGCTATTTAGTGAAATGGAGAGAAATTAATTTCCCTTTCAGTAACTGTAGAGAAATATGGTCAAAACTAATTTACATTGTGATAAAGACTATAATTAATAGGCAACAAAACTTTAAAATAAAAAGTGTGGATGTGCTTATATGAAGAAATAGAAAGAAAGAGAGAGATTGAGGGATACTGTACCCTACTCTTTAACCATCCTAAGGAATAGAGTCAACAACTAGGAAGGGTGGGTAGAACATTTCTTTAAGTGGATCAGAGAACATGATAAATAATGAACCAGCATGATCAATGATTAATAATTTCTCAGGCTTGAGAGACACAGTACATCAATGGTGACTACCAGATTCTGTGACAAAATCACTGAAAGAATAAAATGGTGCTATTGATAGAAATATAAATTTTAGAAACAGTACTTAGTTTTGAGTTAAGGATAAATTTGATTAAATAACTTTGGAAAGACAGCAAGACAACCAACTGGAAATGTCCAGCAGGAAGCATGGCTAGTGCTTAGAGGGGTAATCAGGACTAGAAGAAACCACTGTAGAGTCATCATCAAACAGGTGACTCTGAGAATAGGTCCATTTTTAAAGCAATGGGAAAATAAAAACAGTGCTGGGTATAAAATAGAACACTGGATAAAGGCCCTAGAATTGTCATTTAATACAAATATTGAGTTAAAAACAACTCAATTATTTTAATCTCTTACAGTAGGGTGAAAAAAAGAAACCCACTCATTTTTACTATATCTGACGTGGTCAGTAGATATCTAGTTGACAAATGGAGTATTCATAGGTTTTAAAGATAGACTAGGCGATTGTTAGAGAATTCAAATTGGAAAAAGCCTTTCTGGTGTGAAGCCCCATAGGACCGAACTATTATCTTCAATCTTGGTTACAGTTCCTGGAAGATTAGGAACTCAAGCAAGGTTTGTTAGACGACCAGATGATTCCTCTTGTGTTTCTCAGCCAATTCTGTAGGTCTATTGTCTTCCCTGTATAAGCCAGATGGCTGAGCAGTTACCTGAACTTTTAGCCATATATGAATGCAGTCTATCATTGCAATTGTCTATTGTGTACCTTGTGTTCTCACTGTCTAGGGTAAGTATTCTGTATTTACAAAGACAGTCCAATCACGGTATGATATCAAGACACATTTCAAAGAAGAGAAATGAGGAAATACGTCATATGGCTTCCTTCTCAATACAAGTAGGTGGAGTTATTTAACCTGAGTGGAAATATCTGGGGAGGCTGGACCTTTTGTATAGTGGCTGTGGAGAAGGGTATTTAAGAGCCAATAAAATAAGTATTAAAAGATTGTAGAAAATCAACTAAGCTATATGTATCATGGATTTTCAGTGAATCAGAATGGTTCTATAATTTTCTCCAGAATAAAAAAAAGGATAAATTATGGGAATTATAGAAAAGGGGGACATTGAGAATACTGCCTAGTTTAGCAGAGTGTACAAGTTGGGTTTAGAAAAGGCAGAGGAATCAGAGATCAAATTGATGTTCATTGGATCAGAGAGAAAGCAAGGGAATTCCAGAAAAACACCTACTTCTGTTTCATGGACTACACGAAAGCCTTTGAATGTGTGGATCACAACAAACTGGAAATTCTTCAAGAGATGGGAATACCAAAACATCTTACCTGTCTCCTGAAAATCTGTATACAGGTCAAGAAGCAAGAGTTAGAACCAGATGTGGAACAACAGACTGGTTCAAAATTGGGAAAGGAGTACATCAAGACTGCATATTGTTATCCTGTTTATTTAACTTATATGCAGAGTACATCATGTGAAATTCTGGGCTGAATGAGTTACAAGCTGGACTCAAGATTGCTGGGAGAAATATCAACAAACAGATATGCAGATGATATCACTGTAATATGCAGATAATATCACTGTAATGGCAGAAATATCAACAAACTCAGATATGCAGATGATATCACTGTAATGGCAGAGGAACTAAAGAGCCTCTTGATGAAAATGAAAGAGGAGAGTGAAAAAGCTGACTTAAAACCCAACATTCAAAAAACTAAGATCATGGCATCTGGCTCCATCACTTCATGGCAAATAGATGTACAGACAATAGAAACAGATACAGACTTTTTTCTTGGGCTCCAAAATCACTGCAAATGGTAACTGCAGCCATGAAGTTAAAAGATGTTTGCTCCTTGGAAGAAAAGCTATGACAAACTCAGACAGCATATATCAAAGTAAATCACACTGCTGACAAAGGTCCATCTAGGGAATAATGACTACTGGTTTTTCCAGTAGTCATGTATGGATGTGAGAGTTGGACCATTAAGAAGGCTGAATGCCAAAGAATTGATGCTTTCAAACTTTGGTGCTGAAGAAGACTCCTGTGAATCTCTTTGACAGCAAGGAGATCAAACCATTCAATCCTAAAGAAATCAGTCCTGAATATTCGTTGGAAGGACTGATGCTGAAGTGAAGCTCCAATACTTTGGCCACCTGATGCGAAGAGCTGACTCAGTGGAAAAGGCTCTGATGCTAGGAAGAAGTGAAGGCAAAAGAAGAGGGTGGCAGAGGATAAGATACTTAGATAGCATCACCGATTCAATGGACATAAACTTGGGCAAACTCCAGGAGCCAGTGAGGGACAGGGAAGACTGCTGTGCTAGAGTCCATCGGGTCACAAGAAGTCGGACACAACTTAGCGACTGAACACCACCAACAACCAAAGCAGAGACAGTAGAGACAGTATAAAATGCGACACTCATGAGTTGGACCATGAAAGGTCTCCCTCACTGGATGTCTTCATATCAGAGTCCTACGTGTTGTTCTTTCATTCTGTCAGTTTATCAATGGGTTATGTTCATCATGTATGGATCACTGTAATGGGGAAAAGTCAGGAAATGAAACTCTGCTGAAGAGTCATGAATTAAGATATGCCCAAGTTCAAATTTCTATAAATAGGAAGATATTTGATTAGCGGAATGCTCAACTTCAGTTAGGAATGGCCACAGATGAACTAACTGTCTTTCTTGGGTAGTTTCTGCTACTCAGAATTATCTCTGTTTTGGAAGGGTTGGTTGCCAAATGATCATGGCTAATTGTTTTAGCTTCCCCTCCGCTAATCACTGATATAGCACAGTGATTAAGAGTACAAATGTGAGAGTCAAAGAAACCTATGTTTAAATTCTGGGTGTGTTGCTTACTAGTTTGTATACATGGGGCTTCCCAGGGGGCGCAGTCAAGAAGTGGCCTGCCAATGCAGGAGATGCAAGAGATACAGGTTTGATCCCTGGGTCAGGAAGATCCCTAGAAGTAGGAAATGGCAACAACCTATCCCAGTATTCTTGCCTGGAAAATCCCAAGGACACAGGAGCCTGGAGGGCTACAGTCCATGGGGTCGCAAAAACTGAGCAGGCACACATGCAGTTTGCATAGGTAATATTAAGTGACTTAACATCTCTGGTTTTAAGTAGTGAGGTGTTGAATATTCTCATCTGAAGTGAGGATATGAGATTTAGGTTGTTTTAAGTTTTAAATGGTTAAAGAATTAAATGAGGTAATATATAAAAAGTGCCTAGATCAATAGCTAGAACTATTTTCTTATAAAATTGTTGTTGGGTTCCTGGCCTTCCAAAATCCCCTGACCTTCTTTTCAGCTGGGGAGTTTATATTCTCCCATCTTCACTCTAAGGGATGCTCATGGGGATCATTATCAATATAAACACTCATGATTCACAATAGCAAGACACTTTAGGTATTATAGAAAACTGTCAGTTGAGGAAAAGTCTTAAATTTGTTTTTGGTTATCCTGGACTAGAGCAGAGGTTTAGGGAAGGGGAATCAGTGAATAAAACAGTGAGCCTTACACAAGGACTGAGGTTATTCAAGAAGAAGTTAAGTTTATCCACTGCTGCTGCTGCTGTTGCTAAGTCGCTTCAGTCGTGTTCGAGTCTGTGCGACCCCATAGACAGCAGCCCACCAGGCTCTACCATCCCTGGGATTCTCCAGGCAAGAACACTGGAGTGGGTTGCCATTTCCTTCTCCAATGTATGAAAGTGAAAAGTGAAGGTGAAGTCGCTCAGTCATGTCCGACTCTTCGTGACCCCATGGACTGCAGCCTTCCAGGTTCCTCTGTCCATGGGATTTTCCAGGCAAGAGTACTCGAGTGGGGTGCCATTGCCTTCTCCGAAATTTATCCGCTAGGTACAGGCAAAAGCAGTTGCAAAACTGCAGAATTCCCCATCCTTCAGACCTACCTTCTCTTGCAGGGTCTGACCCCCCCCCCACCCCCCACTAACCTTACTACAGAGAAGCAATCAGAGAAGTAAAGCGTATATGTGGAAAAATACATGGATATTTGAAACTTGCCCCAAAAGGCAAAGCCCAGAGAAAGCTGAACTATACATGTATAATGCTCAGTTACTCCTCAAATCTTGAGAAAGATATGAATGTAAGGCCAATTAAAAAATGGAGAGCATTTCTTCCCAATACTTCTCAGAGGGTAGGAATTCCCATTTTACTGGCCCTGTCAGGAACATGGAAAATTTGAAAGGATAACTGATCTCACACTTCTGTGTTTCAAATGGGGATGACTTAGGGGAAGGAAGAGACCCTTTCATCTTTTGGTTCTGTGTCTTGTTCCTATTTGTAAGGACATGGCCATGGCCATTCATTTAAGTACTGACCATGACTACTTTCATACCACAGTTGAGTTGAGTAATTGTGACAGAGAACATATGCCCCACAAAACCAGAAAAATTACCTGTTCCTTTATGGAAAAAGTAAAGACCCCTCATCTGAATCAATTACCCAGGCAGAACAGAGGTAGCCTGTTCCTTCCTGTTTGTTAAATACCATGAAAATCCCCAATGGCAATGGTCAGTCACAGTTCCCAGTTCAGTGCAGCAGTTGCTATGCCCCACTGTGGAAACATTTCTCTCTCAGGGTGCTAAATTCTCCAACCAGCAAAGCTCAGAGTTTGGGGACTGGGAGAAAAATTTTTGCACATGAGTAATAAGGTATAATAATGGGAGGTGTAATGTTCACATCCAACCCCGGGTTTCCAGAGCCAAGTGTTCTAACTCTGAGGGTAACAGCACCTCCTCTCGGTCACTGGTTCAGAGTATACGCTGTGTCCCAACCTTGCAAGGTGTTGATTGCCAACTGGTGCTGTACTGAATCTTTGATAAATTTTATTTCACATGCGTGATGAGGTACACAGTAAGACTCATGAGCTCCATGATGATTAGCCTACAGGCTCACCTTTCTTTTGCTGAAAAAATGAGTTTCTTGATCAAGATATTTGTGGAGAAGAAAACTCTAACAGAGGAGAGATTTAGATGTAATTTTTAGCCTAAGTATGGTGGGTAGGGGAGGTGAATCCAAATTCAGAAGTATCATAAAGACAAAGCACTGTGTCTTCCATGATTGCTGTGGTCTTATGAAAGTGTTGCCTCAGAATTCATATGGTGAAATCCTGATTCTCAAGGTGATGGCATCATGAAGTGGGGCTCTGGGGAGGTGGTTAGGTCTCTTATAAAAGAGACCTCACGGGGCCCCCTAACCCCTTCCACTATATGTGTGAGGACACAGCACGAAGTCTGTGACCTGGAAGAGGGCCCTCACTTGAACATGAATTAACCTCAGACCTGCAGCTTCCAGAACCATAAGAAATAAATTTCTGTTGTTTATAAGCTTCCTAGTCTGGGGAGATACACACACACACACACACACACACACACTCACACATATATTTTAGAGCAGTGCAAACAGACTAATACAGTGATGGCAGGGTTGAAATATCATTTCACCAAATTACTGGCTGGTTCTCCAGGGACTCGGTTCTGATTGGTTTTAGAATATGGCATACCCAGGAGTGGGGGTAATCTGACTAGGCTTGGTGAGAGCAGTCTATGTTGTTGACCTTGCATACAATACATTCCTGCCATCATGGCACTTTCAGGAATCCACTAATCAAACATTAGGGAGATTGGGAATGGCTGACTTGATGAACATGGGGTATATCATTTTGTTCATGTTATTACCAAAAGCTCTTTCACAAAGGGGACATTTAGTGAACACATATGATGCAATTATTCTCTCATTCTGCGCGGACCACCCATGTGACCCTTTCCAAAACATCTTTGTCACTAATCTGCTAAAATTTCTTGCTTTTGACTAAATGGTCAAACCACGCCTAAAGATCAGTATAGGCTCTTACCTTTGATCATATATCCTTCAAGGAAAACAACAAAAGTATTAGTGGTCCTCCCATGGCATATAACTATGCAGACCCTAACCTACATGCACAAATTTCAGTTATCTCAGTTTAACAACAATCCCCCAATAACAGTTGGAATTTCAGTTACCGTGGTCTATTGGCCCTGAGAGACTGCATAAAGTACAAACTTCACTGCCAGCTCTTGGTCCACAGGTCTCTAAAGAAACAACAGACACATCTAATGATCAGTGACTGATCATGTCACTTCTTTCAACGTCTATCAATGGTCATTTCTCATCTGCTATTCAGTTCACACAAACAACACAGCATGTCATTTGTTGCCTCCTCTTCTCCCAGTGATAAACCTGTGTGACTTACAAAACTGGATAATCCTAAAAGGAAATTGGCCCACAAAAATGGATGTGCAGAAAAGAAACAAAAACTGATAACTCTGGGAGTGAAATTCAAATAAAATGTAACTGGAGCTATGGAAAAAAATGTCTAACCTGAGGAATTTTGAGATTTTTACCATTTCAGAGACTCTGGATATGTAGTCAGAGGAAGTTAGTGAAGGCAAACTTATGCGCATAAGCGAGGAAAGTGGTTATGACAAGAGGTAAAGACAATTTCAGAGGAAGTGATGCTGACAAAAAACATATCACATATCACAGAGATAACACTCAGATATATTTCATGACAGTGTAAGTGCAAGGAATAAAATGTTAGAAGGATAAAAAGGAGTTTGGCAATTCACCAAGGCATAGAAAGACACTCTTTCCATATTGCGAGTTATACAAAAAGAAGGCAATCACTGCTCAAATTACTCTTGATAAGCTTTTTTTAAACAAAGAAATAAAACACTCTAATTCTCAATGTTTCTAATACTTTAAATTAAAGATTATTACATAAATATTAGTGTCACTTTTTATTGGCCTATGCACTTATAATTGATAGAGTTTTTAACATTTGACAAAAAATGTTAAAGGTCACAGAACTTTTTCTCCTTGATGATTAAGATCACTTTTCACAGTTACAGCTTGCAGGGTCATTTTTTTCAGTCCTAAAGTGCTGTGTACAAAGAGGATATTAGGAAGATTCTGCCCACCAGGAGGATATCCTTTCCTATATCTCATCCAAGGTTTATACCTGGACAAACTAGAGAGTTTACTCTGGTTTCAGGTTCTGGTCAAAATTAGCAGCCTTTTGGGTCACTTAATATATTAGTCAGAACACTAAACCAAAACATATCATTTCTCAAAAGTTGAAAAAGTTCTAACAAATGATATCACTAGTTTTCAACATGTAGAAAATTCTGGGTACAGCAACTTGTATTTCACTTTGGAGAGAATATCCATGCAGACTCCAGGCCATGGATGCCCAGAAGCTTAATCAAGATAGAAAATCCCTTTATTTGAGGGGGATTTACTTCCTACCTTTTGTCTTACAAAACAACAAAAATACTTGCTACTTCCTGTTTTCTAGATCCTATCAAAGTGGTGTTGTAAATGTACAGGATCAATGGGATATCCTGAAGGACTCAATTATGGCTCAGAAATATAGAGGTGACCTAACTCAAGGCCTAGTAGAAATGGTTACTGCTATTCCTCATGAGTGCTTTGTTCTTCTTCCCTGGAACTCAGTGCAGTTCAGTTCACTCACTCACTTGTGTCCGACTCTTTGTGACCCCATCGACTGCAGCACGCCAGGCCTCCCTATCCATCATCAACTCCCAGTGCCTACTCAAACTCATGTCCATTGGGTCGGTGATGTCATCCAACCATCTCATCCTCTGTCATCCCCTTCTCCTCCCACCTTCAATCTTTCCCAGCATCAGGGTTTTTTCAAATGAGTCAGTTCTTCGCATCAGGTGGCCAAAGTATTGGAGTTTCAGCTTCAACATCAGTCCTTCCAATGAATATTCAGGACCAATTTCCTTTAGGATGGACTGGTTGGATCTCCTTGCAGTCCAAGGGACTGTCAAGAGTCTTCTCTAATGCCACAGATCAAAAGCATCAATTCTTCAGCACTCAGTTTTCTTTACAGTCCAACTCTCACATCCACACATGACTACTGGAAAACCTGTAGCTTTGATTAGATGGACCTTTGTTGGCAAAGTAATGTCTCTGCTTTTAAATATGCTGTCTAGGTTGGTCATAGTTTTTCTTCCAAGGAGTAAGTGTCTTTTAATTTCATGGCTGCAGTCACCATCTGCAGTGGTTTTGGAGCCCAAAAAAATAAAGTCAGCCACTGTTTCCCCACATATTTGCCATGAAGTGATGGGACCAGATGCCAAGATCTTAGTTTTCTGAATGTTGAGTTTTAACCCAACTTCTCACTCTCCTCTTTCACTTTCATCAAGAGGCTCTTTAGTTCTTCTTCACTTTCTGCCATAAAGGTGGTGTCATCTTCATGCCTGTGGTTATTGATATTTCTCCCAGAAATCTTGATTCCAGCTTGTGCTTCATCAGCCCAGCATTTCTCATGATATACTCTGCATATAAGTTAAATAAGCAGGGTGACAATATACAGCCTTGACATACTCCTTTCCTTGTTTGGAACCAGTCTGTTGTTCTATGTCCAGTTCTATAACTGTTGCTTTCTGACCTGCATACAGATTTCTCAAGAGGCAGGTCAGGTGGTCTGGTATTCCCATTGCTTGAAGAATTTTCCACAGTTTATTGTGATCCACACAGTCAAAGGCTTTGGTATAGATGTCTTTCTGGAACTCTCTTGCTTTTTCGATGATCCAACAGATGTTGGCAATTTGATCTCTGGTTCCTCTGCCTTTTCTAAATGCAGCTTAAACATATGGAAGTTCATGGTTCACGTACTGTTGAAGCCTGGCTTGGAGAATTTTGAGCATTACTTTACTAGCATGTTAAATGAGTGCAATTGTGCAGTAGTTTAAGCATTCTTAGGTATTGCCTTTCTTTGGGATTGTAATGAAAACTGACCTTTTCAAGTCCTATGGCCACTGCTGAGTTTTCCAAATTTGCTGACATTTTGGGTGCAGCACTTTAACAGCATCATCTTTTAGGATTTGAAATAGCTCAACTAGAATTCCATCACCTCCACTAGCTTTGTTCATAGTGATGCTTCCTAAGGCCCACTTGACTTCACATTCCAGGATCTGGCTCTAGGTGAGTGATCACACCATCACAATTATCTGGGTCATGAAGATCTTTTTTTTTTTTTTTTTTTTTAAATAGTTCTTCTATGTATTCTTGCCTCCTCTTCCTAATATCTTCTGCTTCTGTTAGGTCCATACCATGTATGTGTTTTATTGAGCCCATCTTTGCATGAAATGTTCCCTTGGTATCTCTAATTTTCATGAAGAGATCTCTAGTCTTTCCCATTCTATTGTTTCCCTCTATTTCTTTGCATTGATCACTGAGGAAGGCTTTCTTATCTGTCCTTGCTATTCTTTGGAACTCTGCATTCAAATGGGTATGTATTTCCTTCTCTCCTTTGCTTTTCACTTCTCTTCTTTTCACAGCTATTTGTAAGGCTTCCTCAGACAGCCATTTTGCCTTTTTGCATTTCTTTTTCTTGGGGATGCTCTTGATCCCTGTCTCCCGTACAATGTCACAAACCTCTGTCCATAGTTCATCAGGAACTCTGTCTATCAGATCTAATCCCTTGAATCTATTTGTCACTTCCACTGTATAATCATAAGGGATTTGATTCAGGTCATACCTGAATGGTCTAGTGGTTTTCCCTACTTTCTTCAATTTAGTCTGAATTTGGCAATAAGGAGTTCATGATCTGAGCCACAGTTACTGTATTTTTCAACTCTAGGATTTCTGTTTGTTTTAGATGGTTGCGATTTCCTTTCCTCTAATTTTGTTTAGTTGTCTGTGTTTTCTTGTAGTTCACAAAGCTTCCTTAAGAAGTTATTAAGAACTCATTGTCTGACAGCTCATAGATCTTTATTTCTTTAGGTCACTTATTTGATCTTAATTAGTTTCCTTTGGTGGTGTCATATTTACTGTATTTTTCATGATTCTTGATTCCTTATGTTGGTATCTGCCTACTTGAGTAATGGGGCTTCTCTTCCAGAATTTGTGTATTTATTATGGCAGATACAGTTCTTCACTAGTCACATCAGTTTGAGTTTCCGGCTGTGTTTGTTAGGTGGGTGGGACCTGCTACTATGGTCTATTTTGGGGCAAGGCAACCCCTTGAGCTCTGAGGTTAGGGACTTGGGGGGGGGGCGGTGGTGTGCTGCTGCCTGAGAAGAACTGGATAGGACTACTAAACGGTTCCCTATCCAAAAGGCTGTAGAATGGGCTCCACAGTTGCCTGAACTCTCTTGTCAGGCTTATTAGATGGTTGGGACCGTGTACTACATTCAGTAGTAGATAGGGCTATGAATTAGTTCCCACGCCCTGGAAGGGCAGTAGGCCAGGGTCCACAGCCTATACAGCTTATTATTCAGGGGCCCAAATCAGGCCTCAGTGTGCACTGAATTACCTGCTCAGGCGACACCACCAGTTTTGCTCTACAGATGGGGAAGCGCTGGGCTATGTTCTTAGTTCAACTGCCACAGTACAAAGAGCTGTTCATTGGGTTAGGCAGCCTCACATGTGCTCTAGTTAGGTTCTCTGATCAGACAGGCTGAAGTCAATATTCAGTGATGAGCAGGACTATGATTCAATTCCCTGCCCAGGCACAGGTGGAGAAGCAGCTCTGAAACCAGTAAAGCCCTTTGTTGTCCCAACTCAAGCCGAGAACCCACACCCCAAGTTCTTTGGCTGAATAGGGCCACTGTATTTGCTCTATAAACTATCGGCTCTGTCTGCCCTTCTCTCTGCTTGACTCCCAGTGAATTGTACGGCTCCTAGGAGTTGTCACAACTCGTGTCAGTCCTTCAGGTCTGATGGGACTGGAAGACCCCACAGCAGGTGGGACTAGGTTATTTTTTGCAGGGCAGAGAGGGGGAGCTGCCACTCCAGGCTACTTGTTCACTCTCTTTTTAAAAGTGAGTTAGAATTAACTTACAATAATATATTAGTTTCAGGTACACAGCATAGTATGTGATATTTTATACATTATGAAATGATAAGCACAATATGAAATGATCATTGCAATAAGACCAATTAATTATTGACTAATCCCTATATAGACATCATATCCCCATGACTTATTCATTATATATCTCTTTATCATCCTCATGTATTTCTCTCACCACCCTGAAACTACCATTAATCTCCCAAACAGGCTTTCTGGTTGGGAGGGCCAGGAGGTACCCTAAGCTTTGACTGTAGATTAATCCCCTGCCTGTACGTAGCATATGACTTCAGGCCCAGTACTGGCTTTGCTCTGAGGACAAACAGCCTTGACCGCCTGCCTCTCTGCTCAAGTGCACCTTGTCCACACACCTTCCAAGAGTCGTCACTAGCCCTTCTGGTCTGATCAAGCTTAAAGGAACTCTCCATAGCAGGTAGGGCTGTGACTCGGCACCCCACCTGGGTGTGGGCAAACTGGGCTCTAAGGTCAGCAAAACTCCTTTCTTGAGAATTCAAGTCAGTCAGAAGTGTACACCCACCAAGTTTCCTGTTCAGAGTTTACCCCTGACTTGGTTCTGCAGATGAAGAAAGCTGTTGCATTGGGATTACTACTTGGGCATTTGCCAAACCCCATGTGCTGGTTTTTGCAAATCCCACCCCTCTTCTCTGTCACAGTCATATTTCCAGTGAGTGGGCCTCATGGATTCCCCTATAATCTCCATGGTGTGAGATCATAGTAAAAGTTGCTGTAAAGAGAGACCCACAAAGCTGGAGAAGGCTGGTTGACCCCTCTTGGTCTCTTTCTCCACTGGGGGAGTCAGAGGCTCAGGGGAGACCTTCCCACACGGTGCTGCGTTGTCCTGGGGAGGCCCAATGCAATCAACATTAGCCACTTCTCTCACCTTCAAATGCAGTCTGCCTTGGTCTCTGTGCTGTAGAGCGTTGCTTCAGCTGCACCTGTGTTCTAGGATTCTCTCAGTTGTGTCTTGTTCTTGAATAGATGTCATTTGTTCTTCTCCTGAGGGGAATTAAAGTCAGGAATCACCTATCTTGATAATGTCACTGTCATCGATTTATTTATTTTTTTAATGCAAATCCAATCTAAAGTCCCAGAAATAAAACTCCTTTGGTCATGATGTATTATTCTTTTAAATATTGCTGAGTCTGATTTGCTTATATATTTTTTGCATTTATATTCATGAGGGATATTGGTCTGTAATCCTCATTTCTTGTAATGTCCTTACCTGAGAGCACTCTGCAAATATTTGTTGAATAAATAGATTCAGCAAAAATTGTAGAACACAAAGATACAGTGTATTCCCACAGTTACACACTAACACACACACAAGATACATGCACATTTGAGGTGAAGACTCACAAAGACATCCCCACTTCCAGACGTGTCCATCTACAGTTCCTATTGCATAATGTAGACAATATCTTTCTGCATTTTATTTTGTTAATCTCATCTTAAAAATATATCACTGGCTCCATATCACTCTCAAACCAATGTTCAAACTCCTCAACTTTTTAATTTCCCAATCTTTTACATCCAGCGTACCAGCAGATAGAATCAGTAATGAGCAATGTGCTTTGTTGTTTCTGGGCACTTACTGTTCTATTGGGAACTCTTTACCTCCTTTCTCCACTGCCAACATGGGTACATAGACCAGCACTTGTCATGGGCCAACTCCTAGGTACTCTTTTGGTCTCCTCTCAAATATGATTTCTATTCTTTCCACTAGAAAGATCTCCCTAGGCCCCTAGACTGAAAATCTCTTATTATGTGCCCATGGTGGGGTAGGAAAGGGGATAAAGTGTAGCAGGCTTTGCTGGTCAATCTGGATTCAAATCTCAGCCCTGTCACTTATTATCTGAGGACATTATAAAAGATCCTTAACCTCTGTGCCTCATATACCTCAAAATGAACCTAAAACAGTTTGTTATGAGAAATAATAAAAGAGGGTATATATTGTATAAATGCATAGCTTGGCACAATGCATAAACTCTCAATAAATGGGTGCTCTTATTCTTTTGCTGTATGAATTTTGCTATGTCAGAACTCCCTGGGAGAAGTGGGGGGGAAGGTGGTGACAGAAGAACGAGATGGCTTGCTGGCATCATTGACTCAATGGACATGAGTCTGAGCAAGCTCCAGGTTATGGTGAAGGACAGGGAAGCCTGGCATACTATAGTCCATGGGGATGCAAAGAGTTGGACACGACTGAGTCACTGAACAACAAATGTCAGAACTTAGCACCATATTTTATAGTTCTCTACATATTTTTCTATTTTTTAATTAGGGAAGGTCTCTTTTATTGGAGGGAAATTGCTTTACAATGTTGCGTAGGTTTTTGCCGTGTATCATGAATCAGCCATAAGTATACACATGTCCCCTCCAGCTTGAACCTTCCTCCCACCCCTCCAGGTTGTCACAGGACCCCAGGTTGAGCCCCCTGTGTTACACAGCAGAATCCCGACTAGCTATCTCTTTTGGTAATGTATATGTTCCTATGCTGAGGAACGGACTTGTGGACAGAGCAGAGGGGAGGAGAGGGTGGGATGAATCAAGAGAGTAGCTAAGTTCTTTAATACCACATATGCTGTTATAATTTTAGCTTTTACCATAGTTCTGGAAATATAAAAAAGTTCACTAAAGGTCAGCTATGGCTGATGCTATTATTATAAGATCTTAGAGCTACATTTTTCTAGATCAGGTGTTCTTGAGGACTGACTAGAAGAATGGAGCCATTCATTGAGGGGTGAGTGAAATTGCTTGACACTTGGAGCTAAGAGACACATGGGACCCTGGAGGTGACAAGAATTTAGATAAGATGACCATGTGAGTATTAGGGGACTTGTATTAAGAACCATATGAAAACTAGTATGAGTTCCATGGCTGTGAGAGCCTGGTCAAAGACCATGGAGACCAGATTTGCTGTATGAAGATACTTTCCAGGGAGCCACAGGGGTCTGGTTGATCAGAAACGGCAGAACAGAGTCCATCAACTTGGAGACTTATCACCAGGAAGTGCCAAGATTTTATACAACCACAGGAAGAGAAGGAGACCTATAAAAGATAAGTGCAACTGGGTTTCCCATGAGTTGTGCAAGGTTGACTTTGATCGAACTGATTTAGAAAAATAAAGAAATTATCAACATAAATAATTATAGACTCTAATATCATACACTGTGTGTCTGTATACTCAGTCATGTTTGACTCTCTGCAACCCCATGGACTGTAGTCCGTTAGGCCTCTCTGCCCATGGAATTTTCCAGGCAAAGATTCTAGAGTGGGTTGCCTTTTCCTCCTCCAGGGGATGTTCCTGGCCCAAGGATTGAACCTGTGTCTCTCACATCGCCTGCATTAGCAGGTAGATTCTTTACCACTGTGCCACCTGGGAAGCCCAATATCATATACCAGCAGGCTTGATAATTCGCACAGGAGCATTCTGCAATGGATGGAGGTGGTCTGTTCTTAGTGAGACACACCCACTGGGCTGGAAGGATCTGGGCCAGGCAAAGAGCCTGTGGTCCTTCTTTGGCCAGACCACCTTGGACTCCTAATCCTTCCTCCTGCTTTCTCATCTGTGGCCCAGCTGCCTTAGGTGGAGAGAGGTAGGAAGCTCTATAGCTGCCATTCTTGTACTTTGAAAGTCATGGAAAAAGCTTGTCCTGGTTCAGTAGTGTATTAAATTTTTTCTGGTACTATTTTTATTTACTATTTACTATTAATAAATAGTAATTACTACTATCAAAGATAATAATTTATTATTACTATCAAAGACAATAATTTATTGTTACTATCAAAGACAATAATTTATTATTACTATCAAAGATCCCCTAGTTATTTTGGGAGAAACTTCAGAGTTTACAAATAAAATTCTTCAAACTTCTGTTAACCATCCACACTTATCATGGCTACCAGTGATTTATTAATATTTACCCCTACTGTTGTCCCCACCATAACCTGGAAGCTGCTGGCCCACTCATGAAGTTACAGCTTCCTCCATCAGGCTGAGTTGGCACTTGCACTGGCTTTGGCACCTTTGGTATGAGTACTGACACATGAAGACCACAAAGTCAAGAATTATCCACATAAAACTATGCCCAAGCCATTGTGTTAAAGCAAGGAGGATCTTTTCCCTCATTTTTGTGACATCTTCTTTTTCTTTGGTTCCAGAGAAACCTTGTGGTCCCAGTGGGTCCTGGGGCTTTCACATTCCTGCACCCACTAGTCATTGGCTAAAAGCCTCTGGGGGAAAGCACAGAAAATATCAGGGTGTTTCTGGGGAGCACCAAAACTGTCCACATTATCATCATCTCAGCGCTAACATTTTTTCAGCACCATGTACGAGGTTCATCATTAACTTTGTATGCATTCTTCTATTTAATGTTCACAACTACCCCCATTTTACAGATGAGGAAATGAAGACTGCATAAATTAAACCTTTGTCACTCGGTCAGAGGTTAGCGTATTCTGAGAGTCCAGAGGTCTTCATTGCAACAGCACTGAACTCAGCAGTGAGTAGAGGAAACTGTGATGTCCCTAAGGACTGGGTCAGAATTAGCTGTCTGACTACTTGCAATTAACAATTCCTAGTAAGACTGGAGAAAAACAAACAGATGAAAAGTCTCCCATTTGACCTCTGGGTAGTCCTACATGTCTAGATCCTGTCCATAGATGTCTAACTGTGAGCAGAGCTGCGACTGTAATCAGCTAAGAGGGTCAGGGAGGAGCTGAACTGTGAGAATCCAGGCAGCACGATGGTTGGCAGCTGCACGTATTTAGCTCGAGAGTCTAACACAGCCTCTCGTCATTAGAGAAAGGAGCTTTTCTAACAGCAGTTGTGTATCATCAGGGATGGGACAGTTTAAGTATTTTCAGCAATATTTCAACAAAAGAGCTCACTGGGGATGAGGAAACAAATGGTTTAATGAAAAAGGAAATACCTCTGTACCTAAGATTTTACACTGAAATGGATAGGAAGGGATTTCATAGCAATTTGCAAACCATGCAGCCCACCCAGGCATGCCACTTAGTCAGAGAGTTAATGGGCAGTTGGGAGCTGAGACCTAGAGGTCATGATAGGATTAATTCCTTTTCCTTGAGAAAGAGCCAAGGGACCTTCCCCCATTCCCCAAGAAGCAGAGAGTTGTGCCACAGAGGCCAGTAGACAATTGAGCATCTGTGTGGTGGTCAAGCTGTAATTGGAGCCTTTAAGACCGTGGCTTGTTGACCCTTGAAATTCTACCCATTGACCTGGCATGATGGGCTATTATATTTGTCTCTTGGAGTTTGAGAAGTCTTGTCCATAAGAATAGTGGAATGTCCCCGTGTGTGGGAGGGGCATGTTTGAGGGACACTTTTCCTTTTGATTTCCTCTTACATATACCACTAGGCCTCACTTTTTCTCCGAGGGGAGTTGGGGGCATGGAGACTGGACTAAACTTAAGGTAGCCTGTAGCACGGATCATGGCTACTCCGAGAGTTCTGATATTCCTTAAGTAGGGAGGAAAACCAAGGTTGAGCCAAATCGGTTACAGAACTGCCCCCAGCTCATTGTAATTCTCCCAGTAGGATCTTACCTGTGTTTGCCGTGAGGGCTGTCAGGCGGCTCCATCCTTGGGGCCCCACTGCTGTCCGTGGGAAGTTATCCTTTTTCTCCCTGGAAACTAAGAGAATGCTGCTGGCGAGGCTTCCGGTTGTGCACGCCAGGACGCTACCCATCACCGAAGGCCGATGGTTTCCGTAGACCCGTGATTGCAAAAAACCCAACGGTGCCTTGTAATCACCTGGCCTGTGTAGGCCCCGCCTCTAAGCTTTTGATCCAGTCAGTATGGAACACAGCCTAGGGATCTTCATTTCCAACAGGTTCCCATACAATGCTGATGTCGCTAGCTTAAGGACTGAACTTTGAAAACCCCTGAAAAGAGAAAAGTGTAGGCAGACGTACCAGGATAGAAGCCAGCGTGTTGAAATGGCATAACAGAGGTTGCAGGGGAAGGATACTTAACTGTTAGCTAAGCGCTGGGTGAATCAGGTGAGAACAATGAGAACGGGAAAATGATGGTGATTCTATTTTGCTTTTTTCAAAGAACACTTTATTGAGGTACGATTGACATACAAAAAGCTGTATATGTTTAAATGTATACAACTTGAATTTGGAGATAAGTATATATTCATGAAATCACTGTCACAATTTATGACCCATAACCTGATGAGGGAGTTGCAGATAATCCATAGGGGGCTGGTCAAGTTATCCAAGTTATTTCAGCCCACTGCTGAAGCTTTCCACGTGACAGATGTTCAACCAGGTCAACTGATGTGAGTAGTGAGAGGCCTCTAGACTATGCACAGAATTATGACTCTCTGGTGTTCATCACTGGGAGAGGTCAGAGCCTTGGTTCAGATGATGCCTGAATGGAGAAATCCAGAGGCAACTCAGGTGTCTCCTGTGGAGACGCCTGCTTCCATGAACTTAAAACATCTTTTGCTTTCTTTTCACATGATGGTGATTCTAGCTCTACCACTGGCATTCCAGATTCTGGAGAATGACATCAGTAGTAAACATTCCTAAATTAGAAATGTGAGCATCGTCCCAGACTTGCAGCTGAGGCATGACATCCAAATCCAGTCAATTCTACTAAATATCTCACAAATCTATCTAGCTTTCTGTCTTCCACTGCTAACCCCTAGCTCACCCTCTCATCTCACCTCTCCCTGTTAACAGTCTCTTAACCAATCTGCTGCCTCTACTGACGATCAATTCTCCATGCAGCTCTGGAAACCATGATCTCAAATGAAACCTTGGTCACCTGTTTATATCATTTTCCAATCAATACTTTATTATCAAATTTATTATTAAGTTCAAAGGTGTACTTCTCATACTTATCCTGTGCATTCCCATTCTCAGAGGACTATCTGCTTGCATATTAACCAAATGTTAAGCATCTTAAGAGCAGGTGCAATGTCTTTTTCTCTTTGTATTCTTAGCATAAAGATAGTAGTCATAATCTAATTAATAGCAAAAATATAGGTGCCAAACCCTTTTTACATCTCATTTTTCAACTTTATTTGCAAATTAGACATCATTAACCCTACTTTTCAGACAAGGAAATGGAGGCTTGGAGAGGTTAGGCAACTTACTCAGGATCACTCAGCTAAGGAAGGGCAAAGTTGAGATTTAAACCCAGATCTCTCAGATTCAAGATAATATCATCCCAGATGCTTCTTCCACATGGTTCCCAGAGGAGATGTTTTCTTGTTGCCTAAATGGACCTGCTGATAATCTACCCTATCTAGCTCGGCACATGAGACCCACTTCCTGCAAGCCCCATAACCCATGTTTTCCCCTATGTCTGTGCCTTTACACAAGTCAGTCCCTCTGCCTGTAACGTTCTTCTCACGTGTTTTGTTTGTTCATTTTTCAGCAATTAGTTCAGGCCTTCCTCTTCTAAAGCGAGAGGAGAGCCTAAACTATTCCTATTCCTCCCCAGTGCTTCCATAGCTTCCTAAATAAATCTGTTTTGAAACTTATCACAACTTTGCTAGTCTGACACCCTTTCCCCCTCCCATGAGTCTCCTGAGCTTTTTGGGGAAACTCACTTTAAACCCATAGTACCTGAAATAAAGCATGTGAATTAGTTAGGTATTTTGAGCTGCAAGGAGCTGAAACCCTAACTCAACATGGCTTAAGTGAAAAGGGAATTAATAGGCTCAGATAACTTGGATTCTAGCTCAAAAAAAGCTACAGGGATTTTGTGAAAAATAGATATCTTATACCCATACACATACATATGATATCTAATATTTATTGCACTGGCATAGAGTATGTGCTCAGTAAATAGCTGCCATTACTTTGGATGTTATCTTTCATTATCCACATCTGGATCACCTATGTAAGGATTATTTCCAAAAACTATAACTCTAGACTGGATTTTTTTTCTCTTACCTAGGACAGGATTTCTTAAAGAGTAAGGATCACATACATGAGAATTGTGTGAGGTACTTGTTAAAATGCAGCTATATTTCTGTATATTTACTAAATTGGCAGGGCTGGGGGGTGACTAGCAGTCTAGGGAGCATGGTTGAACAGCTTTATTCAAAGATCTGCAAATAATTCTTATCCCCATGTCCCTCCCCTCCCTTCTCATTCATAATGGAATCATAGATTCTTGCTTTACTATATCTGGCAGAAATGTTTGGAATTATCCAGTTTACTCAACATCCTTTCTTTTGCAAGTGAAGAAACTAAGCCTCGGGAAAATCTAGTGAATTGTTCAAAGTTAGCAAAATAGTGGCAGAGCCGAGCTTTAATCATTTATTTTCTCCCTTAATTTGGTTCATTTTTTACCATTGCCACTTCCCCACTGGTGTGTCAGTGCTCATTCTAGGTTCTGCAAATCAGAACAAATTGACATTAACTAATAGATATTTCATTTTAAGAGCTATTTCAAGCACTTTTCAATAATATCACATTTAATACTTGGAAAAACCTTCAGAGGTGGGTGCTACTGTGATTCTCATTTTACAGACAGAAGCACAGGAAAGTTAAGCAACTCAACCTAGGTCACACAGCTAGCAGGTGATGCCGGGATTCAAGCCAGAGAGCCTAATTGACACTTAACTTCTGCATGATCTGATTCCTCTGGGGAAAGAGCACAGCTGATCTCAGTGATGCTTCCATTTTACTCATTGTTAGGACAGTTTATAGAAATGCAGGGTTTAAAAGTTTGACTCTACCTCCTATGCTCCCGTCTTCAAGGATGGCGATCAACTGGGGGTGGAATCAGTTTGAGATGTGACAGCACCATGGAGAGGCAGTTAATTGTTAAATTCCAACTGCAGTCATTACTTCCAATATATCCACATTTTATAATCACGTAGTCTTAGTGCTCGGGGGAAAGAGTAAAGGGTTAAGAATCACAGTGCCTGGCCCCGGATCTGAGCTTTAGAACTTCATGCGCAATTTTATTAGCTCTGTGTCATTGATTAATTTGCTGATGCCCTCTAATTTTCAAGAGCTGCTTGCATGTTCTCTACCGCATTTTAGTTTGTTGAAATCCTCACTGGTTCCTTTAAGTCCTTCCTTTTGAAAGTGTGGTCAGAGGATTGGTAGCATGAGAACTACCTGGAGATGTTAGAAACACAGAATCTCAGACCCCGCCTGTGACCCACTGAATTAGAATCTAATTTCACCAGATTCCCTGACGAGTCCTGAGCTTCCCAGGTGGCTCAGTGGTGAAGAATCTGCCTGCCATTGCTGGAGACACCAGTTCGATCCTTGGGTCAGGAAGATCCCCTGGAGTAGGAAATGGCAACCTACTCCAGTATTCTTGCCTGTAAAGTCCCATGGACAGAGGATCCTGGCGGGCTATAGTCCATAAGGGTTGCAAAGAGTCAGACATGACTGAGCAATTGAGCGAGCACACACACACACGCAGACACACACTGGTGAGTCCTAATGGGCATCACAATCTGAGAAGCACCTCTTTAAAGTAACTCTGTCATTCCCACCTCTTCTAGTTGGAATCTCAAGTTTGCAATTTGCCAACTGGAACCTTCGCCTGTTATCTAAACTCTCTTGTCTCAGTAGCTTCACTTGCAAAATGAGAATGATTTTTGATTGTAGATTCTTAGGAGCATGAAATGAGATAAAGTGCAGAAAGTATCTGGCACACAGTGATGAGTCAGAAAAAAATTCATTATTCTTCTTAATCCACCAGCAGTGATCACAATTCTGCCTCTTTTGAATATGGCCCTTTGGTTTCCATGTACTTCTCTTCAGCCTAGCATCTGAAGGCTCAGTATTCTATCTCCATGGTGGCTGGATCAATGCCCTCTGTTGTTTCATATATATTTATTGAGTTTAATACTTGTCGACTGATTCAGATTATTTTCTATGTGGTCAAAGGCCTCTCACGTCAGAGAGCCAGATTAATTCTTTGTATTTTAATAAAGTCCCTACATTGTGCAGAATCTTCAAAAGAGCACAACATAAGGGCAAAAGCCCTAATTAAACACTTGTTGAAAGTAAATTAGTTAATTAGAGTTGACCGCTGCTTCCCACAGAGGGTAATCAACACGAGGTCTGTGGAGAGCACCAACATCCTGTGGGGGCAGAAACGGGGCTGGCTTTTAGGCAAAAATATGTCCTTTAATAAATGCTTTTATGTGCTTCATCCTGTCCATATTAGAAAAAAAAGGAAGGTCACCAAGTCCACAAACTAATAAAAAAGAACCCAGGGAACTTCTGACTCAGTTATTTCTAACATTAAGGTACAGCTCACAAAAGGTGCTACCACATTTTCCCTAAGAATGAGTGATTTGAGAAGTTAGAGACTCAAGGTTTCCTTTTGTTTTATTTTATAAAGAAAGCTCAATTCCTAGTTAGACCCCCTACCAGGAACAACTGAGGGAATAATTGCAATATGTCATCAATCACTGGAATTTGCCTAACATTTAGTGGGGGTAGGCTAAAATTTCTGAATATTTCTTTCTACCAGTACAATAACAATTTTATTCATATAAAAATCAAGGATCTTTAAACTCCAATAAGAAATGAAAAGAAATCCTGATCTAACCAGCTGAAAAAAGTCAAGGATCAAGTTCAGATAAAATACGAGCTAACCTAAGTCATCATTCGTTCACTCTTCACACTAAGCTCAAACCACTTCTGAGGGTTTTGTTTTCTTTTCTTTTTTTTTTGATTTATGTTTATTTTCATCCGGGTATGTAGTTTGGGTTTTGGCTAGAACCAGCCATGGAAATACCATGAGAAAAAGAAGTTACTCCTAAGGCATTTTGACCAAACCCGTTGTTTCATGAAATTGAAGTTTTGACATTAAATTTGTTGGAGAGTAACTGCCAAATAATGCTGGTTTCAGTCATAATAGAGCAATAAATAAACACTTTCCTTCTTGTGTATGGCCTGGTGGGAGATGGCTGGGAGCAAAAAAGAGCCCTGGAGCTAGCTGAGACTTGGAAATCTGAGTTTTGGTTTTGTCTGTCACTGAACTAGTCTGTCTTTAATGCAAACAGACTCCTTTAATACTAGAAGCACGTAAAGGTATTCTACAGGGTAGCTCAATACTTTATCATGCCATTGACAATTCCTTTTTTTGTGTATCTTTTTCCTTCCTCCTCCCCTTTCTCCTTCCTGACTTTTTTCTCCTCTCTTTTTCTTCCTTTTGCCTTTTTCTTCTTCCTTTTTTTAAAGGACTTTTCAGTGACCTTAAAACAGTACTTCAGAATAGGGGTGGGACTGCTTAATAGTTATGTGTTATTTATTATAGTTTGCATACAGTGTCAAATGAAGGTCAGTCCTAAGATGAAATATGACTAGATTCTGAATTGAAGAAACTAACCAGGCGAGTAAGGAATGAAGAGGGAGACACTTGGTGGCAGAAAAGAAGCATGGCAGTCCTCCCCATACCTGACAGTCTTTGGTGGTTTTGAAAATGTTAACACATTTCCTGCTTGTCAAAACAGCTACACAAAGTTTGGTTTGAGTTGCTGCTCACTTAACCCAGCCACAGAGACTCTGTGTTAGAAACCACAAACGCTGTTTGCACTGAGCAAGCAGCCCCACGGCGGATGAAACCCAGCTATTTCACTGGCGCCTTTTCAGCATCATGTTCTTCCATTAGAAACTGGTTCTTCAATTAGGGGTGAAAAATGCAAATAAAATGTGCCTTCTATTTTTTTTTTTTCTCAGAGATAGAGAAATTTTAGGAGTTGAAGAAAGTTCAAAATGAGCCTTCTGTTTTTTATCCACTTGCCACCTGTTCCTCTTAGTATCTAAACAAATCACAAACAAGAATTTGAGAATAACAATTCAAGAATAAAAAATTCAAATAAGAATTTGAATTTCTTCTTACATTTCAGTGTAAGAAGAAAATCTCTTTTTTTATGAGGGGTAGAAGAAAAAGTGAAATGTCATTTTTTTCACTATTAAAGTCAAGCCATTCAGTATTTGTATTATAAAAAAGTATTCTGCTGAGTTTAAGTTTTATTATTTCCTAGGACAACCTAGCATGGAGGATTATTGCTTCAAGCTATTGTACCCACCTGACCTTTTAAAAAAATACTTTTAGTTATAGCTTTTTTCCCCCATTTTTTCAGCTCCTTTTATATACAGTGGAGAAGGAAATGACAGTCCACTCCAGTACTCTTGCCTGGAGAATCCCATGGACAGAGGAGCCTGGCAGGCTACAGTCCATGGGGTGGCAAAGAGTCAAACACGACTGAAGTGACTAATACTAACACACTTATATACTATTCTTGACAGACTTCACATTGACTGGCTCAAGGCTTTGCTTGAACTCTGGGAGGGGTCTGCTGGTGAGGAACCAGGGTGCCTATGACCTCCAGTAATCTCTCTCAGGTTCCAGAGGAATCGAATGTTTTGAACATGTTAGAGATTTCCATTAGAGCTGAGTTCCCTCCAGCTTACTGTTCAGTGTTAACCATAATCTTACTACAAGAGGTTGCTGGAAGCCCAATGTTAAGCACACTGGATTCACAGCCCTTACCCAGGAACATCCCACACACCAGGGAAAACTGAGTGTACCTACTAGGATACAAGGCTTCCTCTAGAACTGTGTTTAGCTTTTTTCATGGGTCAGAGTCCTTATATATTTCATGATGGGTGTATATGTTATTGTTAACCTTACTTCCATGCCAGAGAGATTTTATTTTTCTTCTTAAAATTTGTCAGCATACTGCTGTGTGATCTATCAAGCATATTATATATGTTTGTTGGTTAATTGATGGATTTCTCTTCCTTTGCTTGTGTATTTACAATAGAATATAGTCCCCAAATAAAGGATCATTACATTTGATCAAGAGCTATTATGGTCTGGATCTTGGTTACATGACACAGACTTTTAAAGAATATTTCAAGGAGAAGTAGTTTCTGAAATTAGACTATAAGCAGTACAAGCATCTCCAGGGACAACACCAGCCCTTTTTATCTTTAAACATTCAGCACTTAGTGTCTGACACATGGAGGTATACAATAACTGTTGACTCACCTTGGTTTCTATGAACTAGGCTAACATTGCATTTTTTGGTGTTCCCTATTACAGGAAGGTATTGACATTTTAGTGAACAAGTCACAGTGATAAAAAAGTAACAAATTGTTACTCAATCTATTGTAGCTATTTTCAAATTTTAGCATATATAGGGATTGCTTAATGAATTTGTTTAAAATGCATATTCCATGGCTCCATACCCACAGATTCTCATTCAGTAGGATTGTATGCAGCCCAGGCAATCTTTAAAAGCCCCAGAGGTATTTCGATGCGGGTGGTCGGTGTACTACAATTGGAGAAACTCTATTTTACAGAGTACTCAGGAATATTTCCATACAGTAATGAGATTTTTAAAGGCTCAATATGTACTGGTCCTCAACTACATGGAAGTTTGAAAATATTAAATAGCATTTAATATGTTTAACATAACATTAAAAATCTGTTTAATATGCAATCTGAGCTTAATGAACTAAAAAATGGTGACATTTTCAGATAGTCACTTTAAGTAGTAATTACTATATATATCTCAAGATGGTTTTGTGTGTATGTGTGTGTGTGCGTGTGCAGCCTATCCATTCAGTTGTATTAAAGCAGCAAATATTGAATTCTTATGAGGTGCCAGACAATGAATTTATGCTTCACATAAATGGACATATTTAATGTTCAAAACCACCCTAAATGATAAGTACTCATTATTCACATGTAACAATTAAGGAAACTTGGCTAAAAAGGTTAAGTATTAATAATCTACTTAAGGTCACAAACTTCAAAAGTTGTTAACAGTTCAAAACATTACTGATTTTGCAAAAAGCAAGACTTATATAGAGAAAAGTAGGTACAAAAGTACTCTTTGAAATAAATCAAGGAGATCTTTTAAAACTGAGTTTGTGAATTCCTGTATAACGGTAAACATTTTAGGACTAATTTCATAAGTAGTAGTATATCAATATATTATTTCTACTGCAGTTTCTAGAATAATTTTGAGTTTGATTTTTAAAAAATAATGAGGACAAAAAAATAGAAGTTTCAGATGACCTGATATTGTTATAGAAGGGATATTAATTGAAATTACCCCAAACTCTGATGTGGCTCCAGAAACCACAGGTGAAACAAAGTGCTGTAGGAGCCATAGCCCAGAAGCCCCAGGGAGCAGTCAGGGTGAATGACATCTGAGCCTTTCAAATGGATTTTTACCTGGAAAACTTCCTTCCAAAATGGCCATTGTTGTTGTTGTTTTCAAATTCAATAAGCATTAACTGAGGACCTACCCTGTGCCAGAAACTCTGCTAGCTTTTAAATTATATATTATCTTATTCCATCCTTACAGCCGTGGTCTGTGGTATGTTATTCATTACTGTTGTTACTGCTTGCCATTTTATGTATGTGAAAACTGAGGCTTTGTGAAATTAGGTAAATTGCTAGCAAGTGGCAAGACTCAAAATTTAAGCCGAAGTCAGATTCCAACTTTTAAGGTCTCAGCCCATCTAACTGTCTTCAAATGTGGTTTCAGATTTTGTAACGATGGCACAAAGTTTGTGTAGTCTGTGGGTTTTATAAAGCAGAACTTAAAGACATCACAAAGGTTTTAGTATGAGTATATTCTACTCTTCTGGCAAATACTTAAAATCCCTTAAACAACGGGCGTGTGTGCGTGGCGAGGTTGGGAAGTGATGGTGGTATGAGGCATATTCACTCATTCAACAAAATGTACTGAACCACACAGTGTCAGGCACTGTGTTGTGAACTGGGGTGCTAGACATAGAACAAGATAAACATGGCGCTTATAATCTAGCAGGGAAAGCACAAGCAAATATAGTTGTGATAGTGTCATTTGTTTCTTCAAAAACCTGTAGCATAACAGAGATTCAAACTAATTTGTGAAGTAACAGAAGAACTCTCAAAGACAGTGAGGTTTCAGGTAGGACTGAATGAGAAATCTGAGGGAGGCAAACCAAGAAATGGGCAGCAGAATTCTTCTGAGAATTTATTCTCCCTCATGCTATCATCTTCTGCAGTAGTAGATTATGCAAACAACTTGGCTTGTGATGTGATCAGATCTACCCCACTCATTATCGTATCCCCCTAAGATTTCCCAGACTGGCTCAGAGTGAGTTCTACACTACAGGGGAGGTCTAGGAACCAATATTTTGAATACAAACAAAATAAAGGCAGCCTTGGAACGTTTAAATGCTTTTTCCCAAAATTCAACATTGGCAAGCACTTCAAATGTACTACCTCCACCTTTAAGAAATCTTCAACATTTAGCTTTATTTTTATTATGTTTTTGAAGTCTATAAATCTCCATTGTACATTTTCCTCAGAAGGCAGCTTAATTCCATTGATATTAAAGAAAGTACATGAAGCTCTCTGGCCCACTAAATGGGGAAATCAGAATGTGACGGAGAGTGGCCAAGACTCAAAGTTTCCATTCTCTTCCAAGGGAAACCAAATGAGAAAAATAATACATCATAAAAGCCAGAGTTCTGATTATAATTCTGGAAATAAGGATGAAATAGGATATTTCATTTAAGAAAAAAAATGTGCCTTGAATTTCCAGCTGAATCTAAAAGGTTATGCAAAGTACACCATATCACCCTTCTACTAATAATTGGGCTTATTTGTGTGTCTTCCTGGGACTTCACAAAATACCCAGGTAGGCATTTAGAGACACCAAGTTAGGTGCCTTTGTGTGGGTCATGAGTAACGTTCATCGGTCAGCTGTTTAATATTGACCCCCCTTCTACCCTAAATTTCATTTTCACAGAATGAATTCATCTGAATTGTCTGAAAAGAAATGTTCCCCTGCAGGAGGTCTCCAATGTAACAGTGATACAGTGTGTGGACAGTAGGTAGAGACACCAGAGTCCTGCCTTGTCCAGGAATGTGTTCTATCAGAAACCCAGCCCTGCACATTAGGATTATACATGGAGCTTTACAAAAGTCTCCACATCCATGTGCTAACACCAGAGACCCTGATTTAACTTGCCTGGCTGGAATGGTACCTGGGCAGCAGTAAATTTTAAAAGCTCCCCAGGTGATTCTCATGTGTAGTCAGCTCTTTACCAGTCCTCTCATTTGTAAAATGAGATCCCAAAGCATTTTTTTTTATACAGTTAATAGTTTATTAAAATTACATTTTAAATTTGAAACTTAGATGAAATAGAATTATTCCTTTAAAAGTCAATCTTTGCTCAAAAAAAAAAAATAGAAACTCTCTATAAAAATACTGCTTAATACAATTAAAACTGTTGAATAAAGTTTTTTTTTTACTTCAAATTATTATTATTATTATTATTATTTTTTAATTAATTAATTTATTTTTTCAGTGGGTTTTGTCATACATTGACATGAATCAGCAATAGATTTACACATATTCCCCATCCCGATCCCCCCTCCCCCCTCCCTCTCCACCCGATTCCTCTGGGTCTTCCCAGTGCACCAGGTTCGAGCACTTGTCTCATGCATCCCAAAGCATTTTTTAAATAAAATAGATGGACAGAGGTTATAGGTGTGGTCATGGTTTGAAAGTTTTCATGTTTACTCCATCTTTAATGAATGTTTCTTATTCATTAACTGATGACATGCTTGATTCTCCATCTGCTCTTTCTACCGAACTCAACAAATATAATAATAACTCACATTTAATGAGTGTTCGTTTGTGCTAGGTATTGTGTAAGGTGTTGTTTCTCAAACTGTGGCCAGCAGACCTCAGCCCGTAAACTATTACCTGTGACGATGAGATGCATACAAAAATTAAAGTGGCCAGAAGCTTTGTAGTAATTTGAGCTTCTGTCATGTATTTATTGCCTTTACATATAAATAAAGAAAAAAAAAGCACAAAAACATTGTGTACATATACTGCCTTTATGTGCATGTGTGTATAATTTCTAATAATGCATTTTATTGCATTCTCTTCCACAGCTGTTAGAGAATTTACAAATCTCCCAAAACTTCACCGTAGATGATTTGCGAGGCAGTGGCATCAAAGTCCTTTATGGATGTTATCTTAATTTAATCCTCACCACTAATTCCAATGAAGTAATTGACTACTTTACAACTGAGGAAGCTGAGGCCTGAGATAATCTGCTTAAGGTTACCCTGTCAGTAAGCTAAGTCAGAAGGACTGGAACCCAGGAAGTATGAATCCAGAGCGCAGAGCCCCAGATCCAGAGGAGTGGAAGGTTACAGAAGAGACTTCATGTGACTTGGGACAGGGCAGTGTGGCCGTGTTGGGGAAACCTAGTGCCAGAAAGGGATACTTTTACACAATGCAACCTAAAATGTTCTGGGTTGTTTTTATCTTTTGTGCATAATTAAAACTGGCCTGAGCCTTGTGAACATTAGTTAAGCTCCTGTAAGGAGTCTGAAATTTAAATTGCCTGGATATTTATAAAACTAAACCAGAGTTCAATGAAAACAGATTATTTTAAACCTGGGAGAGTGGTCTTTCAGTGGCAAGTTTGAGGTATTTTTTTCTGCCATCAGTAAAACAAAATTAAAGAAAATAAAGAAGTTATTTTTCAGCATACTTTGGTCCTCTGTATGTTAAATTTTAAGCCTGCTAAAGGTGTGTGGTGGGCCTTTTTAATCCTCTCTTTATAATCTATGTAGGAAGAAATAGCTTTTTGGAAAAATTTCTAAGACTTTCACCCCAGGAAAAACAGACGTTTTACTGTATAATATTTTCCTATTTCCTCTCCAGAACTTTACATTTTATACAAAAGATATGAGATTAAAAATTACTGAATTTCCTCTTTTAAATACATTTAATATATTTAATGTAATATCCAACATATTTATTTTAATATATTTCATATTTAAATAACATGTTTATTATCATAGGTGGTAGTTTGGTAGTTCATAAGTAAGAAAAATTAAAACCAGCATTTTTTTAATCTTACATCTATTGAATCATGTTTAAAATCAAATGTTCCCTCCAAGTGTATAAAATAGTCGAGATCTGGTTTACATCCACATTTTCAGAAATATACCTATTATGCAGAGTGAAACGTATTGAGATGATCAAGAGCATTGGAAGAGGAAAGTCAATAAAGTCTTAAGTGCCATTTGGGCACTGTTATGGAAATATGGAATACGTGCGAAATTTCAGAACCAGAAGAGCTAGACTCTACATTTCTACTAGGTGTGGACAAAGCAAATTGTGAACACCTCATCTTGGTATCTAGGGTCCCAGTGACCCTCTCCAAGTGGTGTTGTCAACACATCTGAAATCTATATAAGCAACTGTTTTAGCCTCGGGTTATTATCTTTAGTCATTACATAGTGGAAAGTAAATTTAATTTTATAGTAGATGCTTGCCAGATCTTTGTGCTAAGTATGAAGAAATGCATAAACTGGTGAGGGAAAACAGCACTTTGATGAGGCACAGAGGAAACAGCAAATGCTCAGAGCAGGAAGCAGTCAGGTGAGGAGGCTTGACTTAGGGTGTGATGACCCTGCTGGGAATCAGAGGGAAAATGTGGCATTTGGAATGAAAGGGCTTAGTCCTCCCTTCTCAATTACTCACCAAGCATCTTTTCCTAACTCTGTCATAGAATTCAGTCCTGGTGATAAAAAAGGGTGTAAGAAACAGTTCTTACCTTTGTGAAGCAGGATCTTTTCCTCAAGAAGAGAGAATTCTAAAGCACCATGGGAGGCATGAATTATAGTAGAATTTCTCATCAAGGCTGTGGAGAGAGGAAGGAGGTGAAAGTAACTAACTCTACCTCATCTTGGAGAAGGTACTTACCACCTCAGTTTCCTCATTTGTAAGAATGGGGATAACTTCACTTACCACACCGAGCTGCAGCAAGAAATCAAATGAGCTAATGTGTAGGAGCCACTTTTCAAGTGTAAAGCAGAGTCTTTATTTTTTTAATTTAAAATTTTTATTTTATATTGCAGAATAGTTGATTAACAATGTTGTATTAGTTTCCAATGTACAACAAAGTGATTCTATCATATATACACATGTATCTATTCTTTTCAAATTCTTTCCCCATTTAGATTGTTACAGGATATTGAGCAGAGTTCCCTGTGCTATACCTTAGGTCCTTGTTGGTTATCTAGTTTAAATATCATAGGGTGTATAGGTCAGTTTCAGACTCCCAATCTATCCCTTCTCCCCACACCATCTCCTCGAGTCTTCCTCCCTGGTACCCATGTTTATTCTCTGGGTCTTCTCTGTTTTGTAAGTAGGCTCATTTGTATCTCTTTTTTTTTTTTTTTTAGATTCAGCATGCAAACGATATGATACTTGTCGTTTTCTGTCTTACTTCACTTATAATAATCTATTAATTACCTTAAAATATCTGATGGCTACAACAGGTTGTAGCTCAGATGGTAAAGAATCTACCTGCAATGCAGGAAACCCAGGTTCGATTCCTGGGTCAGGAAGATCCCCTGGAGTAGGGAAAGGCAACCCACTCCAGTATTCTTGCCTGGAGAATTCTATGGACAGAGGAGCAGTGGGCCACAGTCCATAGGGTCACAGAGAGTTGGACACAACTGAGTGACTAACACTAATCACCTTACAATATCTGAAGGCTACAACACCGCCTTTAGTACCCATTATAAATATGGCGGGGAAGGCAAAATGTGGTGCTCCCCCTGGAATGATGTGTATTCAGTTGGGGGGTGGGGTGGCCCATGACCTCCCCACACCCACTATGATGAAACAGCATAAAGGTTTTCATTTGCTTGGTGTGGTTGCACCATTGCAAATCACTGCACCATGTCATGCTGAATTCTAACCACACTGTTGGGAATGCTATTTCCTTTAACTTTTGTCTCAATCAGCTCAGGATGCCATAACAAAATACCACAGGTGCAATGGCTTAAACAACAGAAACTTCTTTATCACAGTCCTGGAGGATGGGAAGTCCAAAATCAAGGTGCCAGGAGATTTTGTTCCAGGTGAAAGCCTACTTCCTGTCTTGCTGCCAGCCAACTTCCTACAGTGTCCTCACATTGCAATGAAAGAGAGAGAGGGAGTGAGCTCTCATCTCTCTTCCTCTTCTTATAAAGACACAAATTTCCTCACAGGAGCCCCACTTTCATGACCTCATTTAAACCTAATTACTTACCAAAGGTCCCAGCTTCAAATACTACATTGTGGTGATGCTAGGGCTTCAATATAAGAATTTGGGGAGAATGCAAACAATCATGAGTCCATAACACTTTTACAGTTGGTCTGTCAAATCACATATCCTTCAAGAAGTTCAAGCATCCTTTCTCTGAAAACTTCCTTTACTCATTAAAAAGTCCTGATTATTCTTTTTTTCCCTATTAGTGATATCACTTCATTCCTCTGCCTATAATTATTGACTCAATAAATACTTATTGTTTTTATCTTGCATAAAATGCTCTTGCCTTTTTCATCTTGGTTTTCACTGTTCCAAGAACCTAGATCACATATGCATGCAAAGCAGTTAATAGATGTCTATGGAGTGAATTGGGCTTCCCAGGTGGTGCTACTGGTAAAGAACCCATCTGCCAATGCAGGAGTCATAAGAGACATGAGTTTGATCCCTGGGTCAGGAAGATCCCCTGGAGTAGGGCATGGTAACCCACTCCAGTATTCTTGCCTGGACAGAGGAGCCTGGTGGGCTACAGTCCAGAGGGTCACACAGAGTTGGACACGACTGAAGTGACTTAGCATGCAGCATGCACATGCAGTGAAAATTTAGATATTGAAGAAAATGACTTAATAGGTAATAGCCAATAAAAGTAAAGAGGAAGTTCATTAAGTAGGAAAGGGATCCATCATGTGCTTATCTCATGAGTGATAACTCATGAGAATAGGGTTAGCAGGGATATCCCAGGAATCTTTCTTGAAGATTCATAGCCTTGGAAACACACCAGGAGAAAGTCCTAGGAGGTAATGTCAGGCTAGTATTTGGACCAAGGACACCATAGGAATGACAGTCCTAAATGTATTTAGCCAGATTTTGAACAGGAATGCTGATGGCTTTTCAGTACTAAATACTCTTCAAAATGAGAGTAGTTTTATTTAAAATTCCAATATGGGCTAGATTTGGAGGCATTTTGATTCACTGGGTGTTCAGTTTTCAAAAACCTCGAGAAACGACTTTCTAAATTTGCCCAAAGCTGCTTTTTGTTTCTCCACCTGCAATTTGTATCCCTGAGATAAATATTACCAACAGTTTGAGCTCCATTTGGTGTGGTCCCAGAATATAACTGCTCTAACAGGGCCCTCTTGGACGGTCTATAGTTCAACACTTTTATTGGCAGCTAAAGGAAAGAATGTAATAGTCTAACTACCTCCTGCCCACACCCCACTCTTTCACTCTTTCCAACAAGCAGCCTGCCGTAAGAGCTCAGTCCTGGAATAGGAAAATATTGCACCTTATCTAGGCCATCTGACGAAGTGAGTAATGTTGTGTGTTATGTTGTGAGACGTGAAATGGACAATGCCTTAAAACCCGAGACAAGAAAGATCAGGCCAAGAGGAGACTTTGGCAATGGAGGGAAGTTGCTCTCTTGGAACACGTTAGAACCTCCAAGAAACAAATTAAATGTGACTTAAGGAAAATGGGTGTGTTCCTCTAACCCAGACATAAAAAGAAAATTGCAACCAGGGTTAAATGCTGTGGATGGTCCTCATGGTGGGCTCCATATAAGTCATCACTTTTCCCTTCAAAGACTGAAGAATGTCATCCTGCTGCTTTTATTTTTTTTTTGTTTGGTTGTATTTTTTATTTGCTTTGCTTCACAGCTTGAGACTTTCAGGACATGCATTGGATTCCAGGTTCCAATATCCCCTAAATGTGCAGAAGAAAGGCAAAATGAATAGATTTTATCTTTTTCTGAACTTTCAAATTGATGCCAACAGCCGGCTGTTGCTGGCCCCACTTGTGGCTTGTGCTATATGACCTCCAGCTGGCCCTCATCCCCCACTCTGATTGATATAATGCACTGACTAACCTGCCTTGCCAATTTCAGCTCTCTCACTGTTTGGCTCACTTGACCCTAAAGACTCTTGTCTCATTGCAGGCAGAGGACTGACATCCTTCCTCGGTCAGAGAGATTAAAAGCTGCCTGAATCTGGTCAATGAAGCCAGTCAGCATGAGTCAGCCCTATTGCAAGTGCATCTCTGAGCTTGTGCTCCACTTTGTATAACTAATCCCTCATCCCTCTTTTTCTTAATAATCAGCCAATATGGTATCTCCTCTGAGCCCAGGGCCCTATTTTTCTGCCTCTGTGTCCCCTGGCCACAGCACAATATCCTCCTCTACTTGTCCATGATCCTGACTTCCTGGCACTACTTAGCCTGCTTTGTTCTATCACTGGCCAAACTGCCCGCTGTCACCCGAGCCTCTGGGTAACCTGGGGTTTGCTTACTCCCACTAGCATCACGACGCTCATTACACTGGGATCAGTCCTCAAGCTGCAGCCTCTTTCTACAGGCTGAGATTTTGAAGCTCTTGGTTTCAGAGGGTCTGTCTCATCAACCCATCAGTGATCATTCTGACACTTTATGAAAGGCAAGAAGAAAAGGCCTTGGTTGTCTTTCCACAGCGGGGCTCATAGATCAATAGGAGGATGTTGACAAAGACTGACTTGCAAAGTCCATCTTTTCCATAAGAAGAGAGGGAACATGGCATAGACCAGTCAGAGTAAAGGTAGTGTGGCAACATCTTCAGTGCAGAATGGATGCTGTGTTGGAATTTGCAGGAGAAAAGAAGTTCTGTGGTTAATCTAAGTGCATAGTAGATCAAGGAGACAAATAGGATGGCATTTATTCACAAGGGGCTACTTACAAACACACTTTGAAAGTTAGGTACAACAATTGATTCAGGAGAAAACAAAGCTAAAAATTCCTTTAGTCTATATCCAACTTCACTTGACATCTGACTAGTCCCCCACCAGTTTATTAGGATTATTACTGCTAATTCATTTTTATTTTATTTTTTTTAGAATACCAGCTTATGGTACAAATTCAAGGAAACCAAAATTGTGTAAAGTGAAAAGTAAAAAATTTCCTCCTATCCATGGCCATCTGAGAAGTGTGCTTTCATGAATTTTTTTCCATGAATGTGTACTATTTTTATAATTAAAATGTATATTTTTACCACAAATGAGATAAACATGTAGGATAACTCACTTCCTTTTTCTGCAACTTAATTTTTTTACTTAGTGTATTTTAATGTGTACTACTTAACATTAGTATACATACTGTTGATTGAACATAATCTTTTTACAACTGCATGGATCTGGATGATTTAGTCTACCCACATACTTTAAATTCTAAATTCAGAAAACTACAGAAGAATACACTTCCCTGATAGTTCAGTTGGTAAAGAATCCACCTGCAATGCAGGAGACCCCAGTTCGATTCCTGGGTCAGGAAAATCTGCTGGAGAAGGGATAGGTTACCCACTCCAGTACTCTTGGGCTTCCCTTGTGGCTCAGCTAGTAAAGAATCTGCCTGCATTGTGGGAGACCTGGGTTCGATCACTGGGTTGGGAAGATCCCCTGGAGATGGGAAAGGCTACCCACTCCAGTATTCTGGCCTGGAGAATTCCATGGACTGTATAGTCCGTGGGGTTGCAAAGAGTCGGACATGACTGAGTGACTTTCACTTTCACTTTTCACTTTCACAGAAGAATACACAAACTCTAGTTCATCTGTTGATGAGCTGTGCCAAAGGCCAGAGTGGCTGTATCAACCTGCATCCTTAGTTTGCCGCTGAGAAGAACAAATGTTTAAGAGAATGAGCCAAGAAAGGCTCAATACCTTTTAAGAAAGCCCAGGATAGGAGGGCTCATTTGAATGCAGGATCAGAGGGAGGGGCTGATAGATTCACAGGGGTTGTTTGTTCACAAAGAAAGGATCCACGTGCCTTTCTTTTTTAAAAAATTTGTATTTATTTATTTTTGGCTGTCCTGGGTTTTTGTTGCCACATGTGGGCCTTCTCCAGTTGTGGTGAACCAGGGCTACTCCTCATTGTGATGCCTGGGGTTCTTATCACTGTGGTGGCTTCTCTTGTTGAGCATGGCCCCTAGAGTGAGAGGGCTTCAGCAGTTGCATCTCAGGGGCTTAGTTGCTCTGCAGCATATGGAATCTTCCTGGGTCAGGGATTGAACCTGTGTCTCCTGCATTGGCAGGCAAATTCTGATCCATTGTGCCACCATGGATGTCCTCCAGGTTCTTTTCAATTAATTTAGAGGTCAGGAACCAGTGTCCCAGAGGAGAGTTTTCAGTTCATACCCGAAAAAGATGATAATGAAGGGGTAAAGTACTGTGGAGTTTTCTTTTGCTTCAGGATCTAAATGATGCCATGCTCTATATAAGAAAAAAAATCAAGACTAGATTTTATAGACATACCAGCAAAGCCGTATCATTTCTCCAGACATCAACCCCTGAGTTTTGCTATTAGGCAAGATCTTTTAAGACATTTTCTTTCTTTCTTTTTTTTTTTTTTGTTTGGAAACCTCAGAAAAATAATATTGTATTGAAAAGGGCAGAGAGCAGAAGGTACTTTTATGCTTTTATAGCAATCCTGCATCAATAGGAGTGCAATGGGTCCTCCACGGCACCAGACAACCCTGAAGCCTGGCTTTCGGCAGAATGCCCTGTAGAGTTCTCTCTTGGCTCTCAGGGCAGATGTGGATTGTGCAGAGCGAACAGCTGGTTCCGGCAGGGAGGCAGCCAACAGCATGGTATTTCATCAGTCTCCATGCCTTCACATCTGAGCTTTGTCTGCTGCTCACTGTCATGGGTGATCTGCTGGCCGGAACAGAGTGCTAAATGTGTCCCTAAAGTAAGAGATATCGGCTGCCAGGAGAGCACTTGCAGGAAAGCACTCTCATTTGGAAATCCAAGGAAGAAGGGAAACTGTTTCAAAAGAGTTTAATTCCAGGGTGAGCAGCTTGCCAAAAGATAGATGTTGTGGATGAAGTAAGAGCTATGCTCCCGTGAGGACTGGGGAATGGATGGTTCATCGGGAAATGAGAAGTTGCCAACAGGGAGAGATGTTGTCAACTGCAAGCATCTTTTATATGATCTCATTTCTCATGATCACAGTTTTGAGGAAGGGCACTGAGATAACTTTCACCTTGCCACTGTCTGAAAGCCCTTGTTCCATGGGGAACCTGACTACTACTAAGGCCCAATTGCCCTCATTTATCCCTAAATTAAGGGAGACCTTCACTCAGGATTCTGAGAAACCAGGAAAATGGATGTTTCTTCAAGTAGAATCTTTAACGTTGATTTCAAATTTTGATGGTTCTAGGCTGGTCATTTGACATCTGTGTGTAGTTCTTTGGTTCACATTCCAGGAAAACAGGACTTTAATTTAAAAAAAAAAAAAAGGAACTTGATTGATTTGAGACCATTGGGTTCTAGGTAAAATTGCCACACAGATCTGGCTTGATTTAATTTTATAAGAGAGAAGATGGCTCATGTTTTATATCGCCTCAGAGAAAAATAAACTTCTTAATTGCCTGGGAGATTCAAAATTCCATCCACTGCTGAGCACTGTCCAGCCTTTTTGGCTTGTTTCTGGTGAGGCTGTTTAAGTAATGTGGCTTTATTTAATTTGGCATAACTTTTTGTTATTATTGAACAAGAGTGAAGTCAGGTTTTTTGATAAAAAAGTATCATGTTATATTCTGGGAATATTCAAATGTCAGTGAAAAAGAAGAAATGTAGGTGGTAACAGTAAAAATCTTCACATTTTAGTCTTAACTACATAGCTACCACTCATTAAGCCAGTGGCGTAGTGGGACATTCATGGAATTTGGGTTTTTAAAGAACAGGATTCATATTCTACTATTACCAAGTTGTGTGTTCCTCAACGCTCTCAATCTCCTTTCTTCATCTGTGCAATGGCATTTGTCACAAGCAGTGTAGGTGTTAATCATCATAACACTTACCACATGGCTCACAAAAGGCAGGGACTGAAAAATCTCAGTTTCCTCTTTTCTCTCTTTTTCCTGCCTTCTTTGGCAGGTTCTCCTTAATGAAGCAAAGTTCTATGATAATCCTGAATATTTAGGTCCTCTTCTTTTCAGATAAGAATAAGGTAGGAGAGCAAAATATCTTCTTTTTATACAATTTACCCAGCCAATTATTACTGAAAGTGAGGTAGAATTGTTCAGTTTTTATATGTAACAGAGGTATTATAACTTCATACAGGGTAGCCTAGGTGTTAAAGGCATAGGATTTGAACATGAAGTCAAGTCAAGTCAGTACATGAAGTCCTGAGTTCATATTAGAGTAAGTAACTTGTCCAAGATCAAACTCATCATCTGAATGACTGTGGATAAACTACTTAGCACAAACATGTCTCCCTAATTTGGGAGAAAATTAATACCACTGCCAACACTAAATGTTCATTTAGTCAAAAATATTTTCTCTTCTAAGGACAGAGGACAGAGCTCTAAAGAGAACATATAAGGATACTGCTTTCACTGGGGCTAACATTTGAGCAAGGATGTACTAGAGATCTCTTCAAGAAAATTAGAGATACAAAGGGGACATTTCATACAAAGATGGGCACAATATAGTACAGAAACAGTATGGACCTAACAGAAGCAGAAGGTATTAAGAAGAGGTGGCAAGAATACACAGAAGAACTGTACGAAAAAGATCTTCATGACTCAGGTAATCATGATGGTGTGATCATTCACGTAGAGCCAGACATCCTGGTGTGTGAAGTCAAGTGGGCCTTAGGAAGCATCACTACAAACAAAGCTAGTGGAGGTGATGGAAAACCAGCTGAGCTATTTCAAATCCTAAAAGATGATGCTGTGAAAGTGTTGCACTCAATATGCCAGCAAATTTGGAAAACTCAGCTGTGGCCAAAGGACTTGAAAAATTAGTTTTCATTTCAATCTCAAAGAAAGGCAATGCCAAAGAATGCTCAAACTACCACACAATTGCACTCATCTCACACGATAGTAAAGTAATGCTCAAAATTCAATACGTGAACCGTGAACTTCCAGATGTTCAAGCTGGATTTAGAAAAGGCAGAGGAACCAGAGATCAAACTGCCAACATCCACTGGATCATCGAAAAAGCAAGAGAGTTCCAGAAAATCATCTATTTCTGCTTTATTGACTATGCCAAAGCCTTTGACTGTGTGGATCACAGCAAACTCTGGAAAACTCTTCAAGCGATGGGAATACCAGACCACCTGACCAGCCTCTTGAGAAATCTGTTTGCAGGTCAGGAAGCAACAGTTTGAACTGGACATGAAAAAACAGACTGGTTCCAAATAGGAAAAGGGGTACGTCAAGGCTGTACATTGTCACCCTGCTTATTTAACTTCTATGCAGAGTACATCATGAGAAATGCCATGTTGGAGGAAGCACAAGCTGGAATCAAGATTGCCAGGAGAAATATCAATAACCTCAGATATGCAAATGATTCCACCCTTATGGCAGAAAGTGAAGAGGAACTAAAGAACCTCTTGATGAAAGAGGAGAGTGAAAAAGTTGGCTTAAAACTCAACATTCAGAAAACTAAGATCAAGGCATCTAGTCCCAACACTTCATGGCAAATAGATAGGGAAACAATGGAAACAGTGACAGACTTTATTTTCTTGGGCTCCAAAATCACTGCAGATGGTGACTGCAACCATGAAATTAAAACATGCTTGCTCTTGGAAGAAAAGCTATGACAAACATATACAGCATATTAAAAAGCAGAGACATTACTTTGCCAACAAAAGTCCATATAGCCAAAGGTATAGTTTTTCCAATAGTCATGTATGGATGTGAGAATTGGATCATAAAGAAAGCTGAGGGCCAAAAAATTGATGCTTTCAAACTGTGGTGTTGGAGAAGACTCTTGAGACTCTCTTGGACTGCAAGGAGATCAAACCAGTCAATCCTAAAGGACATCAATCCTAAATATCCATTGGAAGGACTGATGCTGAAGTTGAAGCTCCAATACACTGGCCACCTGATGCGAAGAGCGGACTCATTAGAAAAGACCCTGATGCTGTGAAAGATTGAAGGCAGGAGGAGAAGGGCATGACAGAGGAAAAGATGGTTGGATGGCATCACCAACTCAATGGACATGAGTTTGAGTGAGCTCTGGGAGATGGTGATGGACAGGGAAGCCTGGTGTGCTGCAGTCCGTGGGGTTGCAAAGAGTCAGAGATAACTGAGTTACTGAACAACAGCAGCAGCATTTGAGCAAGGATGGACAGAGAGATGCACATAAACACATGAATACAGCAGATGTATTCAGACAATGCCATGTTTTATAAAGAATATAAAACAGCAATGGAATAGAGGAAGAGTGACAAAGGGGGAGGGCATGATGCTTTAGTTAGGATGGGCCAAGGTGAACTCTCCAGAGAAAGGACACCTGAGCTAGAAACCTAAATGGTACAAATAAGGAAGCCTTGTGGGAAAGTCCAGGAAGCGGATGATGGAAAGCCTGATATAAAGGCAGTGAGTCAGGAATGAGGTTGGCTGTTGAAGGGAAAGAAAGCTATGAACAAGGAAGATAGTAAGGCTGGGGAAATGGGCAAAGGGGAGATTATGGAGGACTTTGTAGACTATGATAAAACAATTTTACTCTAAAAAGACTTTAAGCATGTTGATGGGTCAGATTTACTCTTCTAAAAGATGACTCTAGATAGTGAATGAAGGATAAACTTCAGGAGTGGTATATAAATTAAACTGGTAAATGTGTCACAAAGTTCTTAACACAGTGAGTGCCTGGCACACAGTACTCTCAGTAAATGTTTGCTGTTACTATTATTGGTTTTTATTGACTGTATATACGAATGTACCTCTTCTTCCTAGAGTAAACATGAAAGGATTAAAAACCAATCATCTAACAAAGTATTCATATTTTAAACCTGCAACTAGGGCTGCTTGGGGAGATGTCAGTGGTACATTTTAGGGTGCCACAATGAAAATTACTAGGAAGAAACTGAATTAAAAATATTATGCTGGGGAAAAGAGGTGGAGGAACTTTTGAAGTCAGCATCCACAGTAGAAATCTTTTGGGGGCCTTTGCTGTCTAAGTGCAGAAAGGTGTATAAGCCCTCTCTTGCTAAAGTATAGACATCTTGTAGCAAGTCAGGTTGGAGAAGTTGGCCAGACACAATGGGTATAATTTGCAGAATGGATGGGGTTTGAATTTCCAGTGCTATCTGTATAGTAGCAATATAGGAACAGAAATAACAAATCCTGAAAAAATAGTTGATATATATTTTATTTATTTGGAGAGCTGTAGACAAAGCAACTAAGAATTTCCTCATGTATAAGAAAACATGCCTGTGTATAATTCTCATATAAAATAAGTGAGAAGTTTTTTATTGACCAGTGTCGATGATCATGAGAAATAGAATTAACAAAGATGGATGCCAGTCAGGACAAATGAGGGATGCAGAAATAGACCAATCATATAAATTACTATGTAGAAGATGAGGACTGGTTCTTAAAGCCATTTTTATCCTAATAAAGTGTGATTGGAATTTGTAATGGAAGTGCAATGTGGACACAACTACTTATGATGTGTGTATATGTGTTTACGTTAACTGTTTAGTTCATACCATAGGGACATTTAAGCATCCTTATCTACTTTCTTTTGTTATCTTGATGAAGTCTGGACTTAAAAGAGCCTCTGAACTATCGTTAAAAAATATATACCTGAATTGACTGGACTCAACTAACATTTGAATCCATGCTTTTGATTACTAAAAGGAAAAAAAAATATATGGGCAACATCTCCTATAAAAGTTGAATTCCTTTAATCATCCAAGTTCACATGGATGTTCCCAGAGCAGTGGGTCAACAAACATTTATTGAATGTCTTGGTTCCTGGGTATCAGAAGACAGGTGTACCTTTGTTTTGAGTCTGTCTCAATTCTTTTAGAAGCTTTAGTATAATTTACTTCCTATTTCCTACTAATCCACAGAACAATGCTGTCAGGAGACAAAATCCTTACAGATTTAATCATAAACTTTGTGTCTCAAATCTTCCAAAGACAGACAAGCTTGGGTCCGGTGCTTAATTTTTCTATTCTAAGCCCTTTCCCATAATGTTTCCACTTCTTAGTTCTATAGGAAGAGGAGCAGGGGAAAGACATGGGGAAGGAAAAGAGGGGAAGACAGGAGAGGAGAGAAAAGAAGAGAAGGGACAGGGAATGGGCTGCAGGGAGCAGGACAGGGAAGGGGAATAGAGGGAAAGAGTGTTTTCATGGTCAAATAAATCAGGAGCACAACGTATCCTAGAACACACTGTGTACAGTGCCACTCCTTACAACCTGATCCTTGCTTCCTTCCAGCACAAACACTGCTGTGGTGAAGATGCTTGCTCCCCAAATAGGTTGTTTTCATTTCTGTAACCTTTTAATTAATCCACAGGCAGAAAGCTCACTCTTCAAGATTCATCATCATTCTGATAACTTCCATGCAGTGTTTCTCCACTCTCTCAGTTAACAGTGACCTCTTCTTTCTCTGATCCCCTTGCAGCTCTTGTTTCTTCCCCTCGCTCATTTAGACACTTCCCCCAAAAGTAACATTGCTTTTCCCAGACACTATAGCTTATTTCCATAATTAAAACAAACAACTATATTATAAGCTTATTCAGGACAGGAACACTATTTCATACTCCTTCTGTGTATCCCACAGGGCTGGACACATAATGGGCCTTAACAATCTTTTTACTGAATTGAGCTAATAATAAAATAATGAGAATAATGATTTTATTGAGTGCCTTCCATATACCTGACTTATGTAAGCACACTGTATATGTTATCATACTTCATTTTTCAGAGCAATCTAGTGAAATATTATTATACTTATTTCACAATTGAAAAAAGTAAAATTCAAGGAAATGCACTAACTTATTAATAAATGGCAAAGTTGAAAATCAGACCCATATCTGACTCCATAGCCAATGTACTTTAACTACTATGGCATATTGCCCAATTACACTCATACTGATGTTAACCAAATTTTGGGCCACCACACATAGCCACAGATGTCTGCACTTACCTTAATATATGTGATGAATGCCTGTACTATTTAGTGAGTGATCAAAAGTTCCAGGTTAGAGATTTTGCTTCCTTTCCTTCACCAATAACAATTACAATGTTCTGCCTCATCAGACTGGCATAGAAGCAGGGTCACTGTGAGATAACAAGAGAAGCAAGAAAAAAAAAAAAAAGATACCAGGACAGAATTAGAGTAATCATTAAAATCATTAAAAGAAGCATTAAGAGTTTATGATGAGCAATATCAAGGAGATACACAGCCCACAAGCCTAGCTGACTGAGTTATATTTGCCATAATTAGGGATGGTTATGGTTTGTACATTTATTGCATTATATTTTGAGATCCTGTACATCACTTAAGTAAGAAAAGTTTTTTTAGGAATGATATTAGTTTCAGTCTAAATCTAACTTTTTGAAAAGTAAACAATGCACAGTACATCTAAACCACAGAGTGAAAGTCGTAACCTTGTACCTAACAACGTATCTTCCTTGGAAACTTAAAAAGCCAAGCTCCCACCACTCCCACCTCAAAAACTCATCTTGATTCAACTCTGGCTCTGACACTCTGCTCTTTAATTTGGTCTATGCTGACAGCTGACTTCAATTTTTGCCTGTTTATGGAAGTAAATTAAAAGAACACACTGTCTGTGATCCAGTGGCTCTTTGTGGCAGAGTCCTATTCAGTTCCTAAATCAAAACCCGGATAGTTGTCAGGAAAACTAATCCTTGTGTAAACGCATCTGCAGGGCAGAGCACACAGAGGCCCAGCGTGACCAATAGGAAGTCTGCCTCTTTCCCAGGTGCTGCAAGGGTCAAGGTCTCTGCTGTTTCAGTTTCTGCATAGTGAGTTTACAACAATTCACATCAGATTTGGCAGCCTCTGACAGTTGGTGTCTGGGCTGTGGCCTTTGTTTATGCCCACGTAAGAGCTGCTGTTATTTAGTGATTGCAGGAGCCTCCTTCTGGAGTCAGTACTTACCAAACATGGGAGACAAATATCTAAAAAGAAGCACCCAATAGCCTCCAATTCATATAACTTCCCCCAAATTCAAAAATGCTTTGCTAAAAAATAACATTCAGTTTCATGAGAGGAGGCTTGATTTTATATATATATATATATTTTTTTTTATGTGCACCATTTTTAAAGTCTTAATGAATTTGTTGCAACATTGCTTCTGTTTTGCTTTGCTTTCTAGCCATGCATTATGCCGGGTCTTAGCTCCCTGAGCAGGGATTGAACACACCCATACCTCCTCATTGGAAGGCCAAATCTTAACCACTGGACCACCAGGGAAGTCCTGATGCTTGATTTTAAGTGTAAACAAACTGATAGTATTGCATGTGCTATTTTTAGGTTTCCTAAGAAAGTGAAAAAAAAAAAAAAAAGACATGATTTCATTGGCAGTGGAAAATCACTTACTAAAACTATAGGACTGATTACATGTTCTTCAAATCTTCACATCAAGAAAGGACCAGATCAGGACAATGGCTTCTTCTCCTTAAGACATTATCTTCTTGGAAATATTTGAAATCATCACTGAGAAATTTTCCCATGAATGTCAGACTGTTTCATTAGGTGTGAATTCTCTACCTTTTAGTAATAAGGCAGTGTGTTGCTATGTCTGATGATAGAAATATAAGAGGATCTTGTGAGCTGAATACAGGTCAAGAAGGATATTCTATGATTTCTACAAAGAACAAGCTAATTTAAGTGATAACCTTTGGGTATTCTTCATGAGTAATTCTAATCCCAGTGTATAGTGTAATAAAATATTCAAGCCCTATGATATCTTACCTCAGAAAAGGTCACATTTCATTAGAAGTGGGTGATAATTTTGCTTTGTGTGTGTGCTAAGTTGCTCTAGTTGTATCTGACTCTTTGCAACCCTATGGACTATAACCCACCAGGCTCCTCTGTCCATGGAATTCTCCAGACAAGAACACTGGAGTGAACTGCCATGCCCTCCTCCAGGGGATCTTCCTGACCCAGGGATCGAACCCCCATCTCTTAGGACTCCTGCATTGGCAGGAGGGTTCTTTACCACTAGCGCCACCTGGGAAGCCCAAGTGAAAGTGTCAATCACTCACTCCTGACAGACTCTTGGTGACCCCATGGACTACAGCCCACCAGGCTCTTTTGTCCATGGGATTCTCCAGGCAAGAATACTGGAGTGGGTAGCTGTTCCCTTCTCCAGGGGATCTTCCCAACTCAGGGATCAAATCCAGGTCACCTGTATTGCAGGCAGATTCTTTACCATCTGAGCTACCAGTTGAAAAAAATTTGAAATTCTATTTAGTTAACTGTAGACAAACATACTCCTGAACCACATTATTAACTTCTTATCATTTTTAGAAAAGCAACTGTGGGGACAAGAGCTTAAAAAAAAAGGTTAATGTGCTACTTCTGAAGACAGTTTCATACAATAAGATTATATTCAAGGTATATCATATATCTTTTTAGGTGAACTAAGTCCCATGGGTTCCAGGCCGATAGGAGAGCATGGTCAGAGCTACTGAGACAGGAACTGAAAAGAGGTTAGTGTGTCTGCAGTGGATCAACAAATGCAAGAGTGGCAGGAGCTGAGATTGTGAAGTAGTCAGTGGGCAGCTGTAAAGCCACAAGAACTTTAGAGCCTTTTACAAATGAAATGGGAAGCTAAGGAAGGGTTTTAGGCACATTACTTTGCTCTTTGGGATACAAGGAGGCAAGGGTGCTGATAGCAGACAGCTAAAGAGGCTTTTCAGGGATTCCCTGGTGGCCCAGTTGTAAAGAATCCTTCTGACAATGCAGGAGGCATGGGTTCGATCCCTGGGTCAGGAAGATCCCCTAGAGTAGGAAATGCCACCTCCAGTATTCTTGCCTGGGAAACCCCATGGACAGAGGAGACTGGTGGGCTATAGTCTATGGTGTTGCAAATGAGTTGGACAAGATTTAGCGACTAAACAACAACAAAGAGGCTTGTCAGTCATCCTGGGGAAGAATGAGGGCAGCTTAGACTAGGGTAGCCAGTGTGAATGGAGAGATTCAAATGCTTTCAAATCTATTTTGGATGATCTATATGAAAAGCACTGATAGAAAGGGGAGGTAAATGATAAAGATCATAGTCTGTAGGCATGAATTTTAACTTTCAGAAATCTCAGCATCTACTGGAAGGATAGATAACAAAGTTGTACTTGAGAATGACAAATGTTATAATAGAATCAAATGCAGGGTATTTGAAAAGCATGTGAAACAGGAAACCAACCTATAAGCAAACTACATATAAAAAGTGTTAGTTACTGATTACTGACTTTTTTGTTGAGAAAGCTTTGTATGAATGCAGTTGCAGCACTGTATTAGAGAATCTCAGAGTTATTTCTGTAGTCCATATATATGAAGTTATGGATGAAGAAACTGGAGTTTGGAAAGGTTAAGTGTCTTGCCTAAGAGTAAATAGATGGGTAATTACAAAATCATTTAAACACTTAATTGACAGTGACTTGTTCATGGTGGTAAATGAGAAGCATGATTCTTCTGGCTCACCAAGACTTCCTAATTGAGATGGAGAAGTTGAAGGTGACTATAAAGTTTCTTGCTTGAGCACCTGGGAGGATGGCAGTGTCACTAATTGCAATAAGGAACATTGGGAGGAACAGGGTTTTTGATGTCAGGCGTGCACAGGGAGGACTGAATAGATTTCATATGGAGATCATGTGAGATGTTCCTGTGGAAATAGTAGAAAAGACAATCATTTTAATAAAAGCCAGATATCTAACTTGGTAGGTAGGATAAAACTAGATTTAGTGACATCATTTTACTTTAATTCCTAGTTCAAATTAGAACCAATTTGTTTCCAAATAAAATAGTTATTTTAAATAGGGGTATCATAATATAAGAACTTCCCTGGTAGCTCAGATGGTAAAGAATCTGCTTGCAAGGCAGGAGACCCTGGTTCAATCCCTGGGTCAGGAAGAACCTCTAGAGAAGTGAATGGCTACCCACTCCTGTATTCTTGCCTGAAGAATTCCATGGACAGAGGATCCTGGCAGGCTACAGTCCATGGGGTTGCAAATAATTGAACATGACTGGGTGACTAACACACACACACACACAGACACCCCTATTTAAAATAACTATTTTACTTGGAACAAATTGCCTTTGGCTCTGAAACACACAAACAGAATCTCTTATATTAGAATTTGAATTTTTAGAGAAGTGGGGCAAATCACAAGAAAAATTCATAGCAGAGATTTGTTATGTGAACACATATACACACACTGCAAATCAATATGGCCACCACTATAACCAGAATGAGGCTTTCCAGGTGGTAAAATGCTAACAAAACCACCTACCAATGAAGGAGATACAGGAGACATGGATTCAGTCCCTGAGTCAGGAAGATCCCCTGGAGTATGAAATGGCAACCCACTCCAGTAATCTTGCATGGAAAATCCCATGGACAGAGGAGACTGGCAGGCTGAAGTCCATGGAGTTGCAAAGATTTGGACATGCCTGAGCACATACACTCCACACTCATAATGAGAATAACATTCCTGCTGTGTTTTGGAACTGGTAGAATTCAAGTATTCTTTGATTTAAAACATCAGGTTTATAAGTAGCCCTCCTATACAATAAAGGAAGAGGTTCCTTAGAGAGGGTGGAACTTGCATTGGATCATCGTGTTTTATTCTGATTGAAGGAAACCATTGAGGAGAGGAGAGGGACAAGCTCTGGCTACTGGAAAAAGCCTAACCCTAAGAAAACTTCCAAGTTCTGTTGGCCAAAGGAAGAGATCAAAATCAAGTTCCTTTCTCATTGTAGAGCTTAGATAAAGGGACTATCTTTGAAGGTGTTTATTGTCTGTTTGTGTGTGTGTGTGTGTGTGTGTGTGTGAGATCTCCTGGTAGAGAAATACAGATGTCCAAAATGAGGATGGTGTGATTGGTCAGTCTCAGGAGGATGTGGGTTGGGTTGCTGGGGGAGGACTGGAAGTTAGCCCATTTCATTAGCTTCTTTGGCATTTAGAAGAAAAAAAAAAACTTATCAATCACATCCTCAAAAGGGGTTAAGTCCAACACTCTAAAATGCATCTGGTTACATTCCCAAGGGAAATTAGCCCATGTCATCATCCTGTGAGGAAATCAAAGATCTGTTCCAGCATCGAGAGTCTAGTTTGCCTTTGTCCATAATTTTTTTTGTGACCCTCACCTGTGATTGATTTGCAGTTGCCTGAATGTACAACTATAACCACACAGCCCTTCTCTGGAGGTTGGTTGATTATACCCTCTTGTCATTTTTTTTCAGAGTAGTCCCACTACAGACATTTCAAATGAATTTTGGAATTTAATAACAATTTATAACATGTTTATAGGGCAAAATCAGAGAAGGCAATGGCAACCCACTCCAGTACTCTTGCCTGGAAAGTCCCATGGGCAGAGGAGCCTGGTGGTCTGCAGTCCATGGGGTCGTGAAGAGTCGGACACAACTGAGCGACTTCATTTTCACTTTTCACTTTCATGCATTGGAGAAGGAAATGGCAGCCCACTCCAGTGTTCTTGCCCGGAGAATCCCAGGGACGGGGGAGCCTGGTGGGTTGCCATCTATGGGGTTGCACAGAGTCGGACACGACTGAAGTGACTTAGCAGCAGCAGCAGCAGCATAGGGCAAAATATGTTTCAGTTTCCAAGCAATCAACTTGGAAATGGTATTTCTACATCAAATGAAATGGCTACCCTTGTATCTACTTAGTCTAACTTCCTGTATCTTCTTCAACAACAGTAGAATACTCCTAAGAGACAAGCAGTGTAGTTATTAAATAAGATAACATTAGCATTGAGATTTTTCCCTTTGAATCTTAGGGTTGGAAGTTATCATTATCATGTAGTTAAATTTTCCCAAGGGTTACCCTGGTGGCTCAGATGGTAAAGAATCCTCCTGCCAATCCAGGAGGCATGGGTTTGATCCCCGGGTCAGGAAGATTCCCTGGAGAAGGGGATGGCAACCCACTCCAGTATTCTTGCCTGAGGAATTCCTGGACAGAGGAGCCTGGCAGGCTACAGTCCATGAGGTCACAAAGAATCATGTTACATTTGATTAAATTGTAGCCCAAGGACTCATAATTTATCAACATTATGAGTGATCATCTAATTCATTGTTTGTTAGGAGTACTCTTGGAGTGCTAGAGCTACAGGTGTAAAATGGGGCAAAATAAGACACATACCCTCCTCATGATGAAGTTTGCCCAACATTCTGTGTTAATGATAATATAATAAGCCTGGGAAGCCTGAAGCTCTGTTCTTATACCACACTGAATAAAAAGCAGTTTGACTCATGCAATTTGAAGAGATTTTTCATTAATAAACTCCTCTCTCATTTTGCATTAACACAAGATAAATCATATTTTCTAAGTTAATTTAACTTTATACCAAAGTTAATGTCCAAAATATTCTTGTTAAAGTTTTACTAATGATAAATTTCATATTAATGATTATAACATTTATTAAATTTTATTTAAATTAAAATATAGACAGTACATTTCCTGCCATCTTTGGAGTGATTGCAAGAATCAAATAGATCTGAAAGTTTTTGATAAAGTGTAAATCTATACAAAACCTAAATATCAAAACCTTTTACAGACTACAAAATGAAAGCCAGTTAAATCAAAGGAAAACTATCATAGAGAAGCATCTAGTAAATCACAGCCACAGAGATTTCAAAATATATTCATTTTTACAAAAAAAATGTGTTTCAAAGTGGTGAAGTTTATTTTAGAGAATAACATTATTGATAGATTCTAGCATAAATACAGGCAACATTCTAAACTGCCACATGATTGCTGTCACACAAATTCTAAGCTATCAAGATTGCAACAGATCACCTTTTAAAGCCAATAAATCAGAGGTGACCTAAATGGTGGAAACTGGAAAATTAAGAGTACTATAATCCCACTTCTGGGGATCCCAAGATTTTGAGTTTCCTAGACTCAGACCACTGGCTCTTAGCAATTATAGCTCTACATTGCTTTCCCTTGTTTTAAACTCCCTGGCCAATGGTGGCCAACGGGAAAATAAATATTCTCATTTCCTTATTCAAAAGACAGTGTTTTACATTAGAGCTACTACAAGAAAGAAATCAAACTCATTGCAACGTGAGGTGAAAATTTGGGCAACTAAGCAACTCATAACTCAAATGGTAAAGAATGGGCCTACAATGCAGGAGACCTGGGTTTGATCCCTGGGTCGGGAAGATCCCCTGGAGAAGGGAATGGCAACCCGCTCCCATATTCTTGCCTGGAGAATTCCATGCACAGAGAAGCCTTGTGGACTACAGTCCATGGGGTCGCAAAGAGTTGAACATGACTGAGTGACTAACACTTTCAATTTCAACACAATTAAATTCTCTCTTCACAGTAGTCAGGTTGCCAACCAGACCGAGGATGTTTGACAGAAAAGAAGGAAGCCACTCATATTTTTACCATCTCTGTGTAAATACCAACTTAAAAAAATATCTTTATAATTCTAAGAAAACAAAAGGACTGCTCCACCAAATGAAAAGACAGAAGCTTGGTATAAGTATTCCTTCAAACGGAAACATTTGTAAGAGTTATCTGAAGAGTATGTCAATTTTCTGAACCCTACCTCTAGGGTTTCTAAGTCAGTAGGACTGGACTGGAGGCCAGAATCAGAATTTTTGACAAATACTGTTGAAGTATCCTTCTGCAAGGTGGTTCATAGATAGCAGTTTGATAAATTAATGGAAAAATGAAAGAGCTTAAACTGGAAAATTTATCTGTGTATTCCCAATAATATTTGCCAACAGTTTTTATATGTTGAAAAGAATTCTTTGCATAGTTCATGAACCCAGGGTAAGAAATATTTCAAAGAAATACTTTAATTTTAATATCTCATTAAATATTATCATCATTGGGAAGTAAATATTATGCTATTGAAGTGAAAGTCACTCATCCATGTATGACTTTTTGAGACCCCATGGACTATACAGTCCATGGAATTCTCCAGGCCAGAATACTGGAGTTGGTAGCCTTTTCCTTCTCCAGGAGATCTTCTCAACCCAAGGATTGAACCCAGGTCTCCCACATTGCAGGTGGATTCTTTACCAGCTGAGCCACAAGGGAAGCCCTTTATGTTATTATGTTATCATACTTGACTAATTTTTCATAGCATAGGAGCTGTGTGTGGTCAAGATGCAATAATCAATTTATTTTTTCTTTTACAAAGAGCAAATTTCTGATAAAATTGATTTGTTTGTAATCAAAATCAAATACCATACAATATTTTCTCTACTGGCATAAAAATACACTTTCTCCTAAAAACTTACAAAATTTGTTACTTATTTTATACAACTATCTCCTCAAAAGAGGATAACATTTAAAGGATAATGAAAGGCAATGGTATAAAATCTCAAACAACTTAGACTTTGAAGAAAGATATAAAAATTGATATGGATAAGCACAAACACAATTAATGAAAGTCCTGAGGGAAAGTTTTAGGGGCTGGAATTGTTTTGTCTAGAAAAGAGATGTTTAGGGAATATTTTTTATAATGACCAAGGCTAAAACATTGTTTTATGCTAAGAGAGTTGACATTTCTTCATCTCAACTGGATAAAGAAAGTATGCTTCTTGTAAGCCAGATAAACACCAATACAGATACTAAAGCATATATATGGAGTTTAGAAAGATGGTAACGATGACCCTATATGCAAGACAGAAAAAGAGACATAGATGTATAGAACAGACTTTTGGACTCTGTGGGAGAAGGTGAGGGTGGAATGATCTGAGAGAATAGCATTGAAACATGTATATTATCAAGTGTGAAACAGATTGCCAGTCCAGGTTGGATGCATGAGACAAGTGCTCAGGGCTGGTGCACTGGGATGACCCAGAGGGATGGGGAACACATGTAAATCCATGGCTGATTCATGTCAATGTATGGCAAAAACCACTACAATGTTGTAAAGTAATTAGCCTCCAACTAATAAAAAATAAAGGAAAAAAAAAAGAAAGTATGCTTCTTAATGATTTTACAAGCATTTGTTTAGATCTTTTCAATAAATATATTTTTCTTTCATCTCCCTTTTTTTTCTTCTCCATTTTTGACTTCCCTTGTCCCTTCTTCGCCTGTGCAAATAGACCATCTGTTAAATGCCAGGTGAAAGGGAAATGAGGTTGGGTATTCCGTTCAGTTTCAGTTGCTCAGTCATATCCGACTCTGCAACCCCATGGACTGCAGCACACCAGGCTTCCCTGTCCATCACCAGCTCCAGAGCTTGTTCAAACTCATGTCCACTGAGTCGGTGATGCCAACTCATCCAGCCATCTTATGCTCTCTCTTCCCCTTCTCCGCCTGCCTTGAATCTTTCCCAGCATCAAGGTCTTTTCCAATGAGTCAGCTCTTTGATCAGGTGGCCAAAGTATTTGAGTTTCAACTTCAGAATCCAATGAATATTCGGGACTGATTTCCTTTAGGATGGACTGGTTTGACCTCCTCGCAGTCCAAGTGACTCTCAAGAGTGTCCTCTAACACCACAGCTCAAAAGCATCAGTTCTTTGGTGCTCAGCTTTGCTTACGGTCCAACTCTCACATCCATACATGACTACTGGAAAAACCATAGCTTTGACTATATGGAACATTGTTGGCAAAGTTATGTCTGCTTTTTAATATGCTGTCTAGGTTTGTCATAGTTTTTCTTCCAAGGAGCAAGCGTCTTTTAATTTCATGGCTGCGGTCACCATCTGCAGTGATTTTGGAACCCAAGAAAATAAGGTCTGTTACTGTTTCCATTGTTTCCCCATCTATTCACCATGAAGTGATGGGACCAGATGCCATGATCTTAGTTTTCTGAATGTTGAGTTTTAAGCCAACTTTTTCACTCTCTTCTTTCACTTTCATCAAGAGGCTCTTTTGTTCCTCTTTGCTTTCTGCCATAAGGGGGGTGTCATCTGCATGTCTGAGGTTATTGATGTTTCTCCCGGCAATCTTGATTCCAACTTGGGCTTCATACAGCCTGGCATTTCACATGATGTCCTCTGCATGTAAGTTAAATAATCAGGGTGACAATATACAGCCTTGATGTACTCTTTTCCTAATTTGGAACCAGTCCGTTATTTCAAGTCCAGTTCAAACTGTTGCTTCCTGACCTGCATACAGATTTCTCAGGAGGCAGGTAAGGTGGCCTGGTATTTCCATCTCTTGAGAATTTTCCACAGTTTGTTGTGATCCACACAGTCAAAAGCTTTTGTGTAGTCAGTGAAGCAGAAGTAGATATTTTTTCTGGAATTCTCTTGCTTTTTCTATTACCAATGGATGTTGGCAATTTGACCTCTGGTTCTTCTGCCTTTTCTAAATCCAACTTGAACATCTGGAAGTTCTTAGTTCACCTACTGTTGAAGCCTAGCTTGCAGAATTTTCAGGATTACGTTGCTAGCGTGTGAGATGAGTGCAATTGTGTGGTGCTTTGAACATTCTTTGGTATTGCCTTTCTTTGGGATTGGAATGAAAATACATTTTCCAGTCCTGTGGCCCCTGTTGAGCTTTTCAACTTTGCTGGTAAACTGAGTGTAGCACTTTCACAGCATCATCTTTGAGGATTTGAAATAGCTCAGCTGGAATTCCATCACCTCCACTAGCTTTGTTCATAGTGATGCTTTCTAAGGCCCACTTGACTTCGTTCACCAGGATGTCTGGCTCTACATGAGTGATCACACTATCGTGGTTATCTGGCTCACTAACAGACTGAGACAGACCTGCCTTTGAGTGTTTGTGTCTCTCTGTGGAGGCACAGGTCAGCAGTGGCCTGCCACGTGGGCAGGGGCTCTGGCTACAGCAGACCTGGGAAGCGCGGCGTGTGGCATAAATAAATCCTCTTGGAGGAGGTCTCCATTAGCCCTACCATACAGCTGCTGCGCAGATGACCCACAAACTGGAGAACAATTACATCAAAGAAGTTCTCACACTTGCAAAAGTTCTAGGGCCCATAACAGATTCCTCAACCTGGGGATCTGGCAAAGGGACTGAGAACCCCCAGGGAATTTGACTTTGAAACCCAGTGGGATTTGATTACAGAACTTTCACAGGACTGGGGAAACAGAGACTCTTGGAGGGCACAAACAAAATCTTGTGCACACCAGAACCCAGGAGAAAGGAGCAGTGACCCCGCAAGAGACTGGGCCAGGCTTGCTTGTGAGTCTCCAGGAGTCTCCAACAGAGGTGTGGGTTGACAGTGGCCTGCTGCGGGGTCGGGGCACTGACTACAACAGTCCTTTTGGATGTTGGGTATTAGGTGAGGTACATTTCCTCATTAGGAAATGAGGAAATTTCTTCATTTTTTCTTCAAAATTTTCTTCAACATTCTTCATTTCATGAAGAAATTCCCTTCTCTATTTTATAACTTATCTGTGTATAGAATGACATATACTATGGATTATACAGGGGGGTTCTCCCAAAGACCACTTACTTTGGAAAATTTCAGTCTGAAACTGAAAGTCTCTCAGTCATGTCCAACTCTTTGTGACCCCATGGACTATACAGTCCATGGAATTCTTCAGGCCAGAATACTGGAAGGGATAGCTGTTCCCTTCTCCAGCAGATCTTCCCAACCCAGAATTCGAAGCCAGGTCTCCCGCATTGCTGGCGGATTCTTTACCAGCTGAGGCACAAGGGAAGCCCAGTCTAACTTTCACTTTATCAGTCTCCAACAAGAGATTCTAGTAACATGATTCAATTTCAGAGTGTCGAATGTTATAGAAATATTGAGTCCAGAATAGTGGAGAGCCAAAAGAAAACTTTTTTTCTATTTCTAGTTTCACCAATAGCAATTGGAAAAGATTATTAAGTCTACTTGGCAGGCTTTTCCTCCAAATTGCCACTCTGTTCTTTCATTTAAAGATCAAAGAAAGATATGATTGACCAAATGGAGTGCCAAATCAGGTGTCAGGAGTATCTGGCTCTATTTTTAGCAATTATTGATAAGAAATTTTGAGTAAGCTGCTTAACTGGTCTGACTTTAATCTCTTCCTCTCCATCAGCCTTCCTGTAACATTTAGATGACCCCTCCTTTTTTCTTTTTTTAAAAGAAAGAAAGTTTCCTCTCATAACTTGGAGCTCATTTTGGTTTAGAGTTAGGACCTGGAAACTGAGCATCTTACTAGGTGGACTGCTGAGAAATAAGCTCATTAGGTCCCCCAGAGAGTTAAAAAAAAAAAAAAAAAGAGTCGAAAAGGTCAGAAAGAGTGACCATAGCTGGGTTCAGTCCAAGCAAATATGCAAGGGTGAAGCAGTGAAGGCTGCTGAAGAGATGCTAAGAAACATGATCAAGATTGTGACAGAAGAGAATTATAATTGGTACCCAGGCAAAATGGCGGTTGGTACTGAGAAATATTGTTCAACAGTTAGGCCCTGGGTTGGGGGAGACCGGCAGAGATAAGAAGTAGAGTTTGGGAACCATCCTTGCAGTCAACTGGGTTTTAGCCTTAGGCCTTCAAGACAGGCATTTGAATTAATCAGTAAATGCTTTTAGTTCAGTTCAGTTCAGTAGCACAGTCGTGTCTCACTCTTTGCGACCCCGTGAACCGCAGCACGCCAGGCCTCCCTGTCCATCACCAACTCCCGGAGTCTACCCAAACCCACGTCCATTGAGTCGGTGATGCCATCCAACCATCTCATCCTCTGCCCCTTCTCCTCCTGCCCCCAATCCCTCCCAGCACCAGGGTATTTTCAAATGAGTCAGTTCTTCACATCAGGTGGCCAAAGTATTGGGGTTTCAGCTTCAACATTAAATGCTTTTAATTAGAAGAAATTTCCATCCCTTAAAAATGATTATATTATACCTCTTGACGAATATAGTACCATTATAGGTTTTCACTAACAAGCTTTCTCAACTCCAAGTCACTTTCAACTTCCTCCACAGCCTCAATTTCATGTCACATTTCGCCATCTAGTGGGTAATCATGGTATAAGTTTTCCCAAAAAAAGTGAAAGTGTTAGTCTCTCAGTCATGTCGGATTCTTTGCAACCCCATGGACTGTAGCCCGCCAGGCTCCTATGTCCATGGTATTTTCCAGGCAAGAATATTGGTGTGGCTTGCCATTCCTTTCTCCAGAGAATCTTCCCAACCTAGGGATCAAACTCTGGTCTCCTACATTGCAGGCAGATTCTTTACCATCTGAGCCACCATGATAGGCCATAAGGCTCCCTACTCAAACCCAAATTATCTCTGTATGTTTTGTTGAAAACCTCAGGCATTCAACTTTGCAAAACATCGGAGATCCTACTTGTTTTCTTTACATGCTATCTTGCTCCAGAGAGAATACATGGAGTGTATACTTTGGGGTTGAAATTTCAGGTCATGAAAAGGCTGAGAAAGTTTGAGAAAGTAAATCAAACAAAACTATAAATAAATTTCACTCACTATTTTTCTTAGCATTTAAAAAAATCATTTTTTCTTGGTATTTCTTTCCCATTCAAAGTTTATATAAACTGAAATACAATAGGTTTCTCCAATTGAGTAATTCTGGTTGGTTCATTTTATGCTAAAACCAATCTAAAAAAAGTGAAAAAGTTGCTTAGTTATTTCCAACTCTTCGCGACCCCAGAACTGTAGCCCACCTGGCTCCTCTGTTCATGGAATTCTCTAGGCAAGAATACTGGAGTGGGTGGCTATTCCCTTCTCCAGGGGATCTTCTCGACCCTGGGATCAAACTCAGGTCTCCAGCATTGCAGGCGGAGTCTCTACCATCTAACTCATATTTAATTCTGTCAGATGGTGTACCTTATGCTCCCCAGATTTTGTCCAGCATTTCTCTTTCCTTTGTGTCCCTTGCTTGTGTAGGATGTATCACTTGACTACTTTGCATTAATAAAAACAATCTGCAGTTCAACTTCTTGTTGCCTCAGGTGAGAAATACCACTGATTGTTAAATTAGCATGTAATGTAAATAAACTAGTCTGGAAACTTGAATTCTGTGCAAGCATTAAGTTCCTTTAGGACTGCTTAACACAGTGCTTGTAATACAGGAAATGTGTGAACTACACTGCATTCACCGTCCAGCTTGTGCCAAAGGTTGTGCAAAGGAAAGAGGAAGCCCTTGTGGCAAACAGTTTATGTGATGCTCTGAGAAAAGTACGGCATCCTTCAAAACCACACTTGGAGAAAATGTTGAATTCAAAGGAATTTAGTTTAGAGGGTAAGAGCATGTTTTGGAGGGAACTGACAGATTTGTGTTCCAGATCTGATTCTTACTAGCTATAGTGCCTTGTGTAAGTTGTACTGTACTATGCTAACTAGTCAGTTATGCCTGACTCTTTGTGACTCTACAGACTGTAGCCTGCCAGGCTCTTCTGTCCATGGGATTCTCCAGGCAAGAATACTGCAGTGGGTTGTCAAGACCTTCTCTAGGGGATCTTCCAGATCCAGGGATTGAACCAGCGTCTCTGATGTCTCCTGCATTGGCAGGTAGATTCTTTACTGCTATTGCCACCTGGGAAACCCTAGTTTAAGTTACTTAAACTCTTTAAGCTATAGTTCCATTATCTGTCAAATAAGAAAATTGTAAGGATTAAGCAAAATATTTCACAAATACCGTAGTCTTGGCACAGTGTCTGGGCCATAGGAAACAATCAAGAAATTGAAGGTATGATGATCATAAAGCTGGTAATGACTGTCAGACAATCCATGTTTTGCCATAAGTTTCCAATTCTGCCTAAATAAACTTTTTTTTTTTAAACTTCATTTTGTACTGGGGTATAGCTGATTAACACTTGAGATAGTTTTCAGGTGAACAGCAAAGGGACTCAGCCATACATTTACCTGTGTCCTAATCCCCTCTAAACTCCCCTCCCATCTAGGCTGTGACATATCATTGAGCTATACGGTAGGTCCTTGTTGGTTATCAATTTTAAATATAACAGGCTCAGATGGTAAAGCGTCTGCCTGCAATGTGGGAGACCCAGGTTCGATCGTTGGGTTGGGAAGATCTCCTGCAGAAGGAAATGGCAACCCGCTCCAATATTCTTGTCTGGAAAACTCCATGGACAGAGGAGCCTGGTAGGCTACAGTCCATGGGGTCACAAAGAGTCGGACATGACTGAGCAACTTCACAGACATGCATCTCAATCCCAAACTTCCTAACTATTTCTTCTCCCCAATTTCCCCACTTGGCAACCATAAATTCCATTCTGTAAGTCTGTGAGTTTGTTTCTGTTTTGTAAATAAGTTCATTTTTAGCACATCTTTTTAGATTCCACATATAAGGGATGTCATAGCAATCCTCCTTTTCTGACTTATTTCACTCATCATGACAATCTGTAGGTCCATCCATGTTGCTGCAATGTCATGATTTCATTCTTTTTAATGGCTGAGTAATATTCCATTGTATATTTGTGTACTACATCTATTTCATCCATTCCTCTGTTGATAGACATTTAGGTTGCTTCTGTGTCTTGGCTATTGTAAACAGTGCTGCAACAAACACTAGGGTGCATGTATCCTTTTGGACCATGTTTTTCTCTGAGTATATATTGTAGGGTCATATGGTAGCTCCATTCTTAGGTTTTTGAGGATCCTCCATACTGTTCTCCATAGTGACTGTACCAATTTACATTCCTGCCAACAGTGTATGATGTTTCCCTTCTCTCCACACCCTCTCCAGCATTTATTGTTTTTAGATTTTTCTAATTCTGCCTAAATAACATTTTACAATGCAAATTTTTGCCTCGCTATCCTTTAACTATGAGATCCTCTTTGGCGGAGCCTCTACTTTAAGACTTGTAGCCTGAGAAATGATTTGTGTGTGAAGGTGAAACATATATACTTCAAACAAGAGAGGAAAGAGTGTCAAAGAAAAGGACCCCCCCAAAAAAAGAAAAGGAACCCCAAGTCATGGGTCTCATTCATTCCAGCACCATTGGCCCTGGCTGTGCCAAGTGGAATATTTCGTGGCCAGCCTAGCACATGAGGGAGGGCAGAAATCCATGCTTAAATTGTTGACATGCATTTTCAGTACTTACTTCTGAAAATCTGAACTGGAACAGGGACTCAACAAGAAATAAAGGCCACTTGGTTTATAATAAGAAACTCCTCTCCAGCCATGTAGAAGATGACAAGGGAGGAGCAGAGTTAGAGAGCAAGTAAGCCACAGAAAGATGGCTTAGGGCTCTCATTCTACCAGTTAATGTGATTTGGGCAAATCATTGAGCACTGTGGAGTCTGTTCTTTTGATATCTTCAGAAAAAAAAGTGGCCTTTGAAGACCAGTGTACCTTTGGAGGTACACTGTGGCTGCACTTTTGACATCTACGAGGAATAACAAAACCATGATGCTCATGGGCTCGCACTGTCCTGTGACCGGGGAAGCTCCATGACAGCAAATACCAACCTGCCTCAGCTCTTACTGCATTTTCTGGGCCTAGCACAATGCCCAATACATTGTAGGTGTTCACATCTTATTTGCCAAAGGACTGAGCCAAATGCACTCATTGCTTTTATCCATCCTGATACACAGATATGGGTCCATAACTGCCTCTAGGAGATTTCCCATTGGATGTGTTGAAGGCTGCACAAAGTCAGGGGGAAATCAACCTCTTGATTCCGCCTCTGTAGCCTCATTTTATGACTGGTGCTACTAATCTCATTGTTCACTTTCATCTGTGTTTCTTTTATTTTCCTCCCTCTAGGAAAAGACTCCTAACTATACTTGGAATCTGTGTGGCTCTCTCCACCTCCTCTAACACACCCCTATTTCAGAACACTGGATTTGCCTGAATCACTGCAACACTGCTTTCCCAAAACCCATTCTCACTCTCCTCTGATTCATTCATGATGAAGGACAAATGTCAGGGAAATGAAAACATTGAAGCATACATTCAAAGTTGAAGAAAAGAGGCACATATTATGATGAGCAGAGTGCTGAGACGGAAAAGAAGAGATCTAAGGCCTGGTTCTGGCTTTACTGCTGCCTGGATAAGGGAGTTTGGGCATGTATCTGCCTCTTTGGATATTTGCTTTTTTATATGTAAAACGATGACCTTGAATCAGATGATTTCTAAGGATACTCAAACTTTGAAATGCAATAACGTTGTTAAAGATGTTTCTAATTCTGGAGCAAAAGCCTTTTATAATGCTTTAAAACTGATTTAAATAATAAAGATGAGTCAGATATCAAGGTTTGCCTTGGAAACAAACCAAAATCATCCTGTTGTTTTTTGAGATTGCACCTAAGTACTGTATTTCAGACTCTTTTGTTGACTGTGAGGGCTACTCCATTTCTTCTAAGGGATTCTTGCCCACAGTAGTAGATATAATGAAGTGAGGTGAAGTGAAAGCCACTCAGTCATGTCCAACTCTTAGTGACCCCATGCAATAGTCCATGGACTTCTCCAGGCCAGAATACTGGAGTGGGTAGCCATTCCCTTCTCCAGGAGATCTTCCTAACCCAGGGATCAAACCCAGGTCTCCCGCGTTGCAGGTTGATTCTTTAGCGGCTTAGCCACCAGGGAAGCTCAGTAGATATAATGGTCATCTGAATTAAATTCACCCATTCCCGTCCATTTTAGTTCACTGATTCCTAAAATGTTGATGCTCACTCTTGCCATCTCCTGTTTGACCACGTCCAATTTACCTTGATTCATGGACGTAACATTCCAGGTTCCTGTGCAGTATTGTTCTTTACAGCATCTGACTTTACTTTCACCACCAGACACATCCACAGCTGGGCATTGCTTCTGTTTGGGTTCCGCTTATTCATTCCTTCTGGAGCTATTTCTCTGCTCTTCTCTAGTAGCATATTGGGCACCTAACAACCTGGGGAGTTCATCTTTCAGTGTCATATCTTTTTGCCTTTTCATACTGTTCATAGGATTCTCAAGGCAAGAATGCTAAAGTGTTTTGTCAAGCCCTTTTACAGAGGACCATGTTTTGTCAGAACTCTCCACCATGACCCATATGTCTTGGGTGGCCCTACACAGCATGGCTCACAGTTTCATTGAGTTCAACAACGCTGTGATCCATGTGATGAATTTGATTAGTTTTCTGTGATTTTCATTCCGTCTGTCCTCTGATGGATGAGAATAAGAGGTTTGTGGAAGCTTCCTGATGGGAGGCACTGGCTATGGGGAAATCTGAGTCTTGCTCTGGTGGGCAAGGCAATGCTCAGTATATCTTTAATTTATTGAGGTGCAATCTCAAAAATGACAGAATGATCTTGGTTCATTTATAAGGCAAGCCATTTAATATCACAGCAATCCAAGTCTAGACCCAACCACTAATGCTGAAGAAACTGAAGTTGAATGGTTCTGTGAAGACCTACAAGACCTTCTAGAACTAAAACCAAAAAAAATATGTCCTTTTCATAATAAGGGACTGGAATGCAAAAGTAGGAAGTCAAGAGATACCTGGAGTAACAGGCAAGTTTGGCCTTGCAGTACAAAATGAAGCAGGGCAAAGGCTAACAAAGTTTTGCCAAGAGAATGCACTGGTCGTAGCAGACAAACTCTTCCAACAATACAAGAGACAACTCTACATATGGACATCATGAGATGGTCAATACTGAAATCAGATTGATTATATTCTTTGTAGCTGAAGATGGAGAAGCATGATATAGTCAGCAAAAACAAGCCTGGGTAGCTCAGATCATGAGCTCCCTGTTGCAAAATTCAGACTTAAATTGAAGAAAGTAGGGAAAACCACTAGGCCATTCAGGTATGACCTACATCAAATCCCTTATGATTATAAAGTGGAAGTGACAAGTAGATTCAAGGGATTAGCTCCAATAGACAGAGTGCCTGAAGAACTCTGGAGGGAGGTTCATAACATAGTACAGGAGGCAGTGATTAAAATCATCCCCAAGAAAAAGAAATGCAAAAAGGCAAAATGGTTGTATGAGGAGGCCTTAAAATAGCTGAGAAAAGAAGAGAAGCAAAAGGCAAAGGAGAAAAGGAAAGACATACCCATCTGAATGCAGAGTTCCAAACAATAGCAAGGAGAGATCAGAAAACCTTCCTAGGTGAACACAGCAAAGAGATAGAGGAAACAACAGAATGGTAAAGACTAGAGATCTTTTCAAGAGAATTAGAGATACTAAGGGAACATTTCATGCAAAGATGGGTGCAAAAATGATAGAAACTGAAAAACTGAACAACAACAGATATCATGATTCTTAAATCTGCAGATTTAACCATGTGAAATCTATCAGTTGTGTCTGACTCTTTGCGACCCCATGGACTGTAACCTACCAGGCTCCTCTGTCCATGGGATTTTACAGGCAAAAATACTGGAGTGGGTTGCCATTTCCTTCTCCAGGGGATCTTGCTGACTCAGGGATCAAACGTGGGTCTCCCTCATTGTAGGCAGATGCTTTACCGTCTGAGCCACCAGGGAAGCCCTGCAGATTTAAAACAGTGGCCAAATTTAAAAGGTTTAAAGACTCAGATTGACACAATTGTTGATGCTGTGAAAGAAATTGACCATGTATTAAATATTGACTTTTAACATGATCCAACTCTTGGACCTAACAGAAGAAGAAGATATTAAGAAGAGGTGGCAAGAATATACAGAAGAACTATACAATAAAGATCTTAATGACATGGATAAGTGTGATAGTGTGATCATGCACCTAGAGCCAGATCCTGGAATGTGAAGTCAAGTGGGCTTTTGGAGGCATCACTACAAACAAAGCTAGTGGAAGTGATGGAATTCCAGTTGAGCTATTTCAAATCCTAAAAAATGATGCTGTGAAAGTGCTGCATTCAAAATGCCAGCAAATCTGGAGAACTCAGCAGTGGCCACAGGACTTGAAAAGGTCAGTATTCATTCCAATCCCAAAGAAGGGCAATGCCAAAGAATGTTCAAACTACCATACAATTGCACTAATTTCACATGCTAGCAAAGTAATGCTCAAAGTCCTTCAAGCTAGGCTTCAACAGTATGTGAAATGAGAACTTGCAGATGTATAAGCTGAATTTAGAGAAGGAACCAGAGATCAAATTGCTAACATCCGTTGGATCATAGATAAAGCAAGAAAATTCCAGAAAAACATCTACTTCTTCTTCACTGACTATGTGAAAGCCTTTGACTGTGTGGATTACAACAAACTGTGGAAAATTCTTCAAGAGATGATAGTTCCAGACCACCTTACCTGCCTCCTGAGAAACCTGTATGCAGGTCAAGAAGCAACAGTTAGAACCATACATGGAACAGCAAAATTAGGAAAGGAGTATGTCAAGGCTATATATTGTTTTCCTGCTTATTTAACTTATATGCAGAGTACATCATGTGAAATGCTGGGAAGCACAACATGGAATCAAGATTGCTGGAGAAATATCAATAATCTCAGATATGCAGATGACATCACCCTTATTGCTGAAAGAGAAGAAGAACTAAAGAGCCTCTTGATGAAGCTGAAAGAGGAGAGTGAAAAAGCTGGTTTAAAACTCAACATTCAGAAAACTAAGATCATGGCATCTGGTCCCATCACTTCATGGCAAATAGATGGGGAAACAATGGAGACAGTGAGACTTTATTTTCTTGTACTCCAAAATCACTGTTGATGGTGAATTGCAGCCATGAAATTAAAAGATGCTTACTCCTGGAAGAATAGCTATGACAAACCTAGACAGTGTATTAGAAAGCAGAGACGTTACTTTGCTGACAAAGGTCCTCAAGTCAAAGCTATAACTTTAGTGGGCTTTATCCCAGGAATGCAAGGATTCTTTAATATCCGCAAATCAATCAATGTAATACACCACATTAACAAATTGAAAGATAAAAACCATATGATTATCTCAATAGATGCAGAGAAAGCCTTTGACAAAATTCAACACTCATTTATGATTAAAACTCTCCAAAAAGCAGGAATAGAAGGAACATACCTCAACATAATAAAAGCTATATATGACAAACCCACAGCAAGCATCACCCTCAATGGTGAAAAATTGAAGGCATTTCCCCTGAAATCAGGAACAAGACAAGGGTGCCCACTCTCACCACTACTATTCAACATAGTGTTGGAAGTTCTGGCCACAGCAATCAGAGCAGAAAAAGAAGTAAAAGGAATCCAGATAGGAAAAGAAGAAGTAAAACTCTCACTGTTTGCAGATGACATGATCCTCTATATAGAAAACCCTAGAGACTCTACCAGAAAATTACTAGAGCTAATCAACGAATATAGTAAAGTTGCAGGATATAAAATTAACACACAGAAATCCCTTGCATTCCTATATACTAACAATGAAAAAACAGAAAGAGAAATTAAGGAAACAATACCAGTCACCATTGCAACAAAAAGAATAAAATACTTAGGAGTATATCTACCTAAAGAAACAAAGGACCTATACATAGAAAACTATAAAACACTGATGAAAGAAATCAAAGAGGACACAAACAGATGGAGAAACATACCGTGTTCATGGATTGGAAGAATCAATATTGTCAAAATGGCTATTCTACCCAAAGCAGTCTATAGATTCAATGCAATCCCTATCAAGCTACCAACGGTATTTTTCACAGAACTAGACCAAAGAATTTCACAATTTGTATGGAAATACAAAAAACCTCGAATAGCCAAAATAATCTTGAGAAAGAAGAATGGAACTGGAGGAATCAACCTGCCTGACTTCAGACTCTACTACAAAGCCACAGTCATCAAGACAGTATGGTACTGGCACAAAGACAGAAATATAGATCAATGGAACAGAATAGAAAGCCCAGAGATAAATCCACGAACCTATGGACACCTTATCTTTGACAAAGGAGGCAAGGATATACAATGGAAAAAAGACAACCTCTTTAACAAGTGGTGCTGGGAAAACTGGTCAACCACTTGTAAAAGAATGAAACTAGAACACCTTCTAACACCATACACAAAAATAAACTCAAAATGGATTAAAGATCTAAATGTAAGACCAGAAACTATAAAACTCCTAGAGGAGAACATAGGCAAAACACTCTCCGACATAAATCACAGCAAGATCCTCTATGACCCACCTCCCAGAATATTGGAAATAAAAGCAAAACTAAACAAATGGGACCTAATGAAACTTAAAAGCTTTTGCACTACAAAGGAAACTATAAGCAAGGTGAAAAGACAGCCCTCAGATTGGGAGAAAATAATAGCAAATGAAGCAACAGACAAAGGATTAATCTCAAAAATATACAAGCAACTCCTGCAGCTCAATTCCAGAAAAATAAATGACCCAATCAAAAAATGGGCCAAAGAACTAAACAGACATTTCTCCAAAGAAGACATACAGATGGCTAACAAACACATGAAAAGATGCTCAACATCACTCATTATTAGAGAAATGCAAATCAAAACCACAATGAGGTACCATTACACGCCAGTCAGGATGGCTGCTATCCAAAAGTCTACAAGCAATAAATGCTGGAGAGGGTGTGGAGAAAAGGGAACCCTCTTACACTGTTGGTGGGAATGCAAACTAGTACAGCCACTATGGAAAACAGTGTGGAGATTTCTTAAAAAACTGGAAATAGAACTGCCATATGACCCAGCAATCCCACTTCTGGGCATACACACTGAGGAAACCAGATCTGAAAGAGACATGTGCACCCCAATGTTCATAGCAGCACTGTTTATAATAGCCAGGACATGGAAGCAACCTAGATGCCCATCAGCAGATGAATGGATAAGGAAGCTGTGGTACATATACACCATGGAATATTACTCAGCCATTAAAAAGAATTCATTTGAACCAGTCCTAATGAGATGGATGAAACTGGAGCCCATTATACAGAGTGAAGTAAGCCAGAAAGATAAAGAACATTACAGCATACTAACACATATATATGGAATTTAGAAAGGTGATAACGATAACCCTATATGCAAAACAGAAAAAGAGACACGGAAATACAGAACAGACTTTTGAACTTTGTGGGAGAATGTGAGGGTGGGATATTTCAAAAGAACAGCATGTATACTATCTATGGTGAAACAGATCACCAGCCCAGATGGGATGCATGAGACAAGTGCTCCGGCCTGGTGCACTGGGAAGACCCAGAGGAATCGGGTGGAGAGGGAGGTGGGAGGGGGGATCGGGATTGGGAATACATGTAAATCCATGGCTGATTCATATCAATGTATGACAAAACCCAAGGAAAAAAAAAAAAAAAAAAAAAACAAAAAAAAATTTAAGGTAAAAAAAAAAAAAAAAAAAGCTATAACTTTTCCAGTAATCATGTATAGATGTGAGCGTCAGACCATATAGAAGCCTGAGCGCTGAAGAATTGATGCTATTGAACTGTGGTGTTGGAACAGACTCTCGGGAGTCCCTTGAGCTGCAAGGAGATCAAACCAGTCAATCCTGAATATTCACTGGAATATCAATATTCATTGATATTCTATTCCTAAAATATGAATATTTGATATTCAAAATTGGAATGTCAATATTCAGGAAATCAATCCTGAATATTCAGTGGAAGGACTGATGCTGAAGCTCCAATACTTTGGCCACCTGATGCAAAGAGCCAATTCATTTGAAAATACCTGATGCTGGGAAAGATTAAGGGCAGGAGGAGAAGGGGACGACAGAGGGTGAGATGGTTGTATGGCATCACAGACTCAATGGACAGGAATTTGAGCAAGCTCTGGGAGATGGTGAAGGACAGGGAAGCCTGGTATTCTGCAGTCCATGAGGCTGCAAAGGGTCAGACACAACTGAGCAAATGAACAACAACAGATATCATGATTCTTGCAATCTGCAGATTTAAAACAGTGGCCAAAATTAAAAGGTTTTAGGACTCAGATTGACACAATTGTTGATGCTGTGAAAGAAATTGACCATGTATTAAATATTGACTTTTAACATGAATCAATCCTTGGACTGCAAGGAGATCAAACCAGTTAATCCTAAAGGAAATCAGTCCTGAATATTCATTGGAAGGACTGATGCTGAAGCTGAAACTCCAATACTTTGGCCACCTGATGCAACAAACTGACTCTATGGAAAAGACTATGATGCTGGGAAAGATTGAAGGCAGGAGGAGAAGGGGACAACCAAGGATGGACAACAGAGGCTGGATGGCATCACTGACTCGATGGACATGAATTTGAGCAAGCTCTGGGAGCTGTTGATGGACAAGGAAGCCTGGCATGTTGCCATTCACGGGGTCGCAAAGAGTCAGACATGACTGACTGAACTAAACTGAACTAAAACCTTATTTCAAATATTAAGAACCTCAAGCTGATAAATTATCTTTTCTAGTCATGAAACTTTTGGCAATTCTTACACCCACAGTTTTGAAAGAGGTCAACAGATTATATATATATATCCTTTTGAAATTTGAAGTGAAAATATCATATTTGTTTGTATAGTACCAAAATGGAAACGGGAGAATGGAACATCTTAGACTGTAGCTTCTCTGAAAAGAGGGATCATGTCTATTCTTGCTAATCATTGTAATCCCAGAGTACCTAGTATTTGTTCCAAAAATATTTGTTGACTCAATTATGGCAAATAAAATTTGATCTTCACCACCCCCACATTCATAGCAGTATTATTTACAATAGCCAAGACATGGAAACTACCTGTGTCTAATGATGGACAAATGGATAAAGAAGTTGTGTGAAAACAGACATTTGGATCAATGGAACAAAATAGAGAACCTAGAAATAAACCCACATACCTATAGTCAAGGGCTTCCCTGGTAGTTCAGCTGGTAAAGAATCCACCTGGAATGAGGAAGACCTGGGTTCAATCTCCGGGTTGGGATAATCCACTGGAGGAGGGCATGGCAACCCACTCCAGTGTTCTTGCCTGGAGATCCCCATGAACAGAGGAGCCTGGCGGCCTATAGTCCATGGGGGCTGCAATGAGTTGGACACGATGAGTGACTAAGCACAGCACAGCACTTACAGTCCATTAATCTTTGACAAAGGAGGCCAGACTATACAGTGGGGAGAAGACAGTCTCTTCATCAAGTTGTGCTGGCAAAGTTGGACAGTCACATGTAAATCAATGAAGTTAGAACACAACCTCACACCATCCACAAAGCTCAAAATGTCTTAAAGACTTAAATATAAGACATGACACCATACAATTCCTAGTAGACAACACAGGCAAAACATTCTCTGGCATCCATTGTACCAAGGTTTTCTTAAGTCAGTCTCCCAAGGCAATAGAAATAAAAGCAAAAATGAACAAATGGGGCATAAACAAACTTACAAGCTTCTGCACAACAAAGAAAACAATAAATAAAATGAAAAGACAAGCTATAGACTGAGAGAAAATATTTGCAAATGATGTGACAGATAAGGGCTTGATTTCCATAATATACAAATAATTCACACATGTGTGCGTGTGCATGTGTGCTCAGTTGCTCAGCTGTGTTTGACTCTTTGCGACCCCATGGACTGTAGCCTGCCAGGCTCCTCTGTCCATAGAATTCTCCAGGCAAGAATATTGGAGTAGGTTGCCATTTCATTCTCTGGGGAACTTTCTGACCCAGGGATCAAACCCACGTCTCCTATGTTTCCTGCATTAGCAAGCGTGTTCTTTACCTCTGCACCATCTGAGAAGCAGTTCATACAGGTTAACATAAAAAAAGAAATAAACAACCCAATCACAAATGGAGAGAAGACCTAAATAAACATTTCTCCATTGAGAACATACAGATGGCCTCATGAAAAGATGCTCAACATTGCTAATTATTAGAGAAATGCAAATCAAAGCTATAATGAGGTACTACTTCACACCTGTCAGAATGGCCATCATTAAAAAGTCTACAAGTAACAAATCCTGGAGAGGGTTTAGAGAAAAGGGAATCCTCCTATAGTGTTAGTGGGAATGTAAATTAGTGCAGCCACTATAGAGAACAGTAAGGCAGTTCCTCAGAAAACTAAACATAGAGTTGTCATCATGATTCAGCATTCCCACTCCTGGACATATATCCAGACAAAACTGTAATTTGAAAAGATACATACACTCTTTTGTTTATAGCAGCACTGTTCACAATAGCCAAGACATGGAAACAACCTAAATATCTATTGACAAATGAGCGGATAAAGACGTGGCACACATATACAGTGGAGTACTATGCATCCACATAAAAGAATGAAATAGTGCATTTGCATCAACACAGATGGACTTGGAGATTATCATACTAAGTGAGGTAAATGAGAAAGAGAAATATCGTATGATATCACTTATATGTGGAATCTAAAATATGATGCAAAATAATCTGTCTATGAAATAAACAGACTCATAGTCCTAGAGAACAGACTTGTGATTGCCAAGGGGAAGGGGGTGAGGGAAAGGGATGGGTTGGGAATTTGGGATTAGCAGATGCAAACTATTATATATAGAATGGATAAACAATGAGGTCCTACAGTATAGCACAGATAATTATATTGATATCCACCGATAAATAATAATGGAAAAGAATATAAAAAAGAATGTATGCATATGTGGTAAGACTGGAAAGAATGACAGTATTTAGGGTTCTGGTTACTTCTAACAGCTGGAGAGTTGGAGGAGAATGGAATCATGGGAGACCAGAGATGTTCTGGTTTTTTTAAACTGGGTACTTAACTCATTGTTAGTGTTTTACTATTACAAATGTTGGAATATTCTAAATGGCTTTATGTTTAATTAAAATAATATAAAATAGAGTATTTCATTCCATCATCACAGGCTAGTCATGTCTGGGCCACAGAAGGAGAGGTGCCAAATTTAAAAGAGGCTGTCATCAGGGAATTCTTTTCATTAAAAAAGAAAAGATGGGCATGCAGTATCTTTTTCACACATTGTTCAGTCTTACAAATTGTTGTAGGTGATTCCAAGGTCAACTGCAGGCTGACTTTCATGATGTTTTAGGAAGAAGATAAACCATTTTATAAAAAAGTTTATACAATGCTAAGCAGGCATAGATCACTGTCACATATTATTAAAGTGATAAAACTTAAAATATGATGTTCTTTCTTTAAAATAAAAAAAATACTTTATGGAAATGGGAAATATAATTTTATGGAAACAGGAAAATATGTTACCTTTTAAGGTAAATATTCTATTCAAAGAAATATTTTACCTTTCAAACTTGATCTCATTTCAGAGGCCTTTTAACTCGACTCTCAGATTTTTATTTAAGCACTTTTAGAACTACTATTTCTTCCCTTCATAAGTCTCCTGATTTCTTAGATTCCCTGCTTCACTGAGCTTCACCAATAAATTACTATATATGTTCATCATTCTTTGCTTGTGTTTTCTATTTATTCTAAGTTTTTAATTAGATTGTGTCCCTAAGATCTTTGTACCAGAGATTGACTCATAAGTTATGAAAATTTTACCCCTCTCAATTTTATTAAATTGTTTTACAAAGTTAAAAAATATTTTTAAAAAACATATCCATTAAAGTTTTCTAATGCATTCTTAAACTTTTCCTTGAAATCTGAATGCCATTTGTGTTTTTCTTTCGATACTAGCCTTTTGGAATGACTGAGGAAAAGCAATCAGACAAGATGATTATGTTTCTATTCCCCATTCCCCTTATTTTCTACATTTGTGCTTTGTTCTGTCTCTTTAACTTTTATTATATAGTATTAATTGATGTTGAAACACTAGGTAGTAATTAAAGTCAGAACTTGCTACTCTCTCCTTTTTCAGTAAAGTGAATGTTTTATATAAAAAAGAATGTATACATATGGTGTATACATATGTATATGTATACTGAATCACTTTGCTCTCCAGCAGAAACTAATACAACATTGTAAACCAACTATTCTTCAATTAACAAAAGAAGTTGTGTGTGTGCCATAGAAAAGAATGAAATCTTGCTATTTGTGACAACAAAGACAGACCTTGAAGACATTATGCTAAGTGAAATAAATCAGAAAAGGACATACTATGTGATCTCACTTATATGTTGAATCTAAAATCAAACCCCCAACCCCCCCCCCCCCCCCAAACTCCTAGTAAGAGAGATCAGACATGTGATTACCAGAGATCGGGAATGATTGAAGGGGGAATTAGAGAATGGAGGTCAAAAGGTACAAACTTCCAATTATAAGATAAGTAAGTACTAGGGGTGTAATGTACAATATGATGCCAATAGTTAATATTGCTGTATGTTATACCAGAAAGTTAAGGGAGTAAATCCTAAGAGTTCTCATCACCAGGAGAATATTTTCTTTTCTCTTCATTGTATGTATATGAGATGATGGATGTTAACTAGACCTATTATGGCAATCACTTCACAACATATGCAAATCAAACCATTGTGCTGTACACCTTAAACTTATATATGTCAATCCTTTCTCAATAAAACTGGAAAAACTAAAATTAAAAAAAAATCAAAGAGGCAAAAAAAATGTTGTCTATTAGTTTACTTATCCAATCGTCTAGCAAAGTCAAGTTTTATGGACTCTAGCCAGTTGTTGCAGACTATTGATGGAATATGTGGTAGATTGATTGCAGGTGTGGCCCTAAATCTCCACCTCACATCACATATCTTGCAACATGACTCTGGAACTTCTCCCATCAAGAGTCAGAGTCTGTTCTCTCCCCCTGATTCCAGGCTGACTTTGTAGCTTGCGTTAGCTGATAGAATTGGCAGAAGAGATGCTCTGCCATGTTCAAGCATGGATCTCAGGGGGACAGGTAGCTTCTGCTCTATTGGACACCTGCCTCCACTGTGAGATCAAGCCTTGGCTGGTGTACTAGGGGTTGAGAGACCATATGGGGCAGCAATGAGTTGATCCAGCCAAGATTACACTAGACCAGCCAGCCCTCAGCCAATCTGGTGCTGACTGCAGATAAATTGTAAACCCAGATGAGATAAAGCAAGGCTTGCCATGTTAGCAGTACTGGCCAGGGAACTCGCAGGTTCATGAGAAATAATAAATAGCTATCATTGTAATCCACTAAGATTTGGAGTGGTTTGTTACACAGTTGTTCTGGCAATAGTTAACAAAGTAAGGTAGAAAAGAGGCTGAAGGTCCTCTTGTTAAGCCCAGAAGCCTAGTGTGGATGTGTGTCTATCTTTTTTTCTAGTTTACATTTGAGCCAGTAGTAGCCCTAACTCTAGCTGCTGGAACAGGCTCCACAATTTCCCTTGAAGTGAAGACCAAATTCAGAAAATTTGGTCAGAATATACTGCTTCTACAAAATCATCCTTTTACTTTCACTAACTAGATGTGGAATTTAATGCTACATCATGAAAGCAGGGTTTGCAAGGTTATTTATGGAAAAATCTTCTCACAGGGAACTTTGTCTCCTTCTCACAGGGCACTTTCTATCAGATGGGCTGTGTGTGGTATGTTGGTCCATTGAGTAGCGAGGCTTTCCATGGGAGGAATCAGCACCCGTTTATACTTACCAATAAATCTAGAAACAGTAACACACACTTTACTGAAAGAGTTGAGCATAAACATTGATAAATGAAGTAGACAGCTTTAGTGATCTCACTGTTAATTAGAAACAAACATCCAGGAACAATTGGGTAACTTTCCAAAGAGTTAACTGCCATTGATCTGCTTAAATTAACCATGTTTTTTTCTTCCCACCTATAAGTAGTATGCCACCTAAACCTCATTCTGATCTTTTTAATATTAGGATTTTTTAAAATCAAATATTTCCTAGGACTTGTTAAAACTGGCTTTAGAGATGTACTTCTTAAAGGCATTCCTCCATGGAGACTACACATTGACTAATCCCCTACTGGGCTGATGATTCCAAATAAAATCTGGTCATTTGTTTAAGCTAAATCCCTGTTTTTCTTATCTCATTTTGTTTATACAAATGTTGGATGAGATCGATCTTTATGTTCTTATTTGTCTGTCTTGTAAAGACCTTCCAGGATTCTTTAATCCACTCAAAAAAAAAAAAAAAAAAAAGATGTCTGTTTTTTCTCTCACAAAAGAACTTTAACTAGAAATTGACTTAATTAAAAAGAATATATCTTCCTCTGGTATTGATTTAATTAATTAAGAGTAAATTAATTACCTCTTAATTTATTAAATCAATCAATATCAGCTTGAAAATTGTCTTTTAGGAGGCCTGTTGATAAAGTAGAATGAGTCATGAAGATGACATCATGTTGTTGCAGAGCTTGAGAACCCTGCCAAATTAAACATGGTTGAAGAAGCTGGAGATATCGATGTTAGAAAAGAGAAAAATTATGGGGAACTGAAGTGACTTCAACTTTCTGAAGTTGGCATAGAAATTTGCCTTTCCCTAGTGTTTCCACAGATAGAATTTGGAATCTTTTAACTATTGTAACTCAAATCACATTATTCTCACATATTAAAATGGCTCCTGAGGTCTCTCATTGTTCTCATAGCCTTCAATCCATCTGACATCATAGGTACCACCAGGCTGCTCACTCATTAGGGGCCTGACACATAGGGTTTTGCTGTTCTTTCAGTACACAAAATTCAAACCCATCTCAGGACTCTTCTACTTATTGTTCCCTAATTGAACAAGAATAAATACATGAAACATTAGTAATGGGACTAAGATAAAGACAGCAGATTTTGCTCAGTACAAAGAATAATTGAGAATCAGAGACTTAAGCCCAGAGCTCTGGTGGAAAATGAAGACTGTTTATCTGGAATGATTAAAGTGAGGGCTAATAGCCCCCTGCCAGTGAAGTTGTTGAAGGTGACTTGGTTGTTTTGAGTTGTATGGGACAGTAATTCGTCATAAATTGTCGTAGGTTCTAAGGAGAATACCCTGGTTTATTTAACTGAAAAGTTCCAGTGTGGCTGAATCCAGGTAATTAAACAATGTCCACAGAAATGATATTTTTTTCCAACCACAACTCTGCTTCTCTCTGTCTTTGCCCATCCAAAGGCAGGCTGCCTCTAAGTGGAAGCAATGTAGACTCCAGAAGTTTCAGGATTATATCCTGCCTGATTAGCAACCCTAGAAGAAAGAGAGTTGCTCCTTCCTAAAATCCCCAGCAAGGGTCCCTGGATACGGTGTGTTTGGTCTGACTTGGGCCAAATGCCCACCCTTAGCCAGCCCCTAAGCCATGCAGGTGGGATACTCTCAGTGGCTTCTTCTGGGACTGGTGATAAATCACACCTACCACTGACGGCAGGGGTGAATCAGTCTCACTAGAATCACATGAAATGAAATCGTGGGATGGTTGGTTCCCCAAAATAAAATAGGGGAGTAGCTAACAAAAGACAAAAAAACAGGAACTAGAATTCATGGTTGAAAATGGTAAATGAATGAATGGCTGGCTCTTCCCTCACCCCACCACCACCAATCTCTGTATGAAGCTATTTACCTCTCCTCAGAAGGGAAGTTTGGGGCTGGTCTCAGGAGATGGGGACAGAGGAAAAAGAGACAAGGAGGGCTGCGTGGTTCCTGGCTCAGCCTGTCTCGGGACTAGATCTGACCCAGCAAAAATGAGAGCTGTGGGCAGTTTTCATAAACAACTTTGTGGGTTACAGTTCAGAGCTGAGCTGAGGTGGCAAAGTAGGATAAGGAGCTGGAGTGAGAAACAGTTTTCATCTCTAAAAGGAATTCAGCTTTGCTTTGAGCATTGCTGAAGGCTTAAATTAAAGCAGCTACATTTAGAGTAGAAAGAAGTGACCAAGGAGGGCTGGATAGAGAAGAGTGAGGGATCAGATCGGGGAGTGAGAAAGAGAGAGAACCAAGGTCACCCCCCAGTTTAGGTTCGAGCATCTGAAGATGGAGATGCCAGATGCCATTTACCAAGTTGGGGGATATAGGAGGAGTTCAGGTAAAATCTCATTAACTGGACTTATTTATTGGTAAGCATTTCTATGAAATTCCAGTTCATTTTGAATGTAACTAATATTTATGTCCAAGAACTGAGTCTATGTCTCTGTGTGATTCTGATTGTCTGCATGTCTGTCTGTGGGTCTGTGGGTACAGCTGGTGGTGTCTACAACAAAGGGTGAGGAAGGGTTCAGATCTGAGATGTAAATGACAAAGCAACATTCATCAAATAAACCCACTCCACTTCCCAGAGGACAGTAAATATTCTCACTTGAGTAGTAATATATTTATGAAATCAAGATAAGAAGTAGACTATGAGAGTGATAGAGTAATAAAAGTATTCCTTTTTCCTAGACTGTGTTTTAGTTGTTTGAAATTCTACTACATTGAGAAAAATGTTTAGTGTCAACATAGATGAAGGTTTTTTCAACTTTTCCAAGAATGGTTATGGCCTTGGTTTTCTTTGTGATCTTTATGTTACATAATTTTCAGAAGTTAAAAATAAAAAGCCTTCTCTTTTGAATATATATTATTACTCAGGAAAGCTATTTTATATCTGATAATTTTTAACTGAAGTGTAGTGGATTTACAAAATTCACTGAATATCTACCATATGCCAGGCATTCATTTAGGTTTTGATTATGTATTATTCATTTAATCCATGTTGACTCCTTGAGATCAATAGGTACCATTCATAGTTCCATTTTACAGATGAGGAAACTGAAGATCAAAGTAGTTAAGTAACTTATTGAAGATTACATAGCTAGCAAGTAATAAGGCTAAAGGTTTGAATTTAAATAGTCTGCTCAGCCTAGCAATAAATCATATCTACAGGTGTGATAGGCAGTCTGTAAGATATCCACAATGACCCCTTCCCTCCTGGTGTGACCCTTTTGTGTAATTCCCTCCCCTTCGCATGTGGACTGGGCCTAGAGATTTGCTTCTAATGAATAGGATGTTACTTCCAAGATTAGGTTAGGGTATCGTCTAAATGTTTACATCCTCTCCCAAAATCCACGTGTTGAAATCCTAACCCCTGCAAAGATGACGGTTTGAGTAGGTGGGGCCTCTGGGAGGTGTTTAAGTCATGAACGTGGAGACCTCTTGAGGGCCTAGTGCCTTCTAAAAGAGACCCCAGAGAGAACCCTCGCCCCTTCTGCCAAGTGAGGATACAATGAGAAGCCTCCAACCCAGAGAGGACCCTCACCCAGCCATGCCAGCACCGTGATCTCACACTTCCAGCCTCCAGGCCTGCAAGCCATAATTTAACTATTCATGAGCTGCTCAGTCTCTGATACTCTGTCATAACAGCTGAATGGATTAAGGCAGGTTACAAGACGACTGCAGCATCCAGCCTGTTTTCTCTCTGATTCTCTCTCTCTCTCTCTGATTCTGTCTCTCTCTCTCGTTCAGTTGACTGATTGTGAGCTGTACCGTGGAGAGGCTTACCAGGAATGACTAGTAACTCAGGCCTTCATCCCAAAACCCTCAAGGAACTGGATCCAGCCAGCAGGCCTGGGAGGACACCAGAAGGCCAACCCTTCAGCCTTCATTCAAGGTGACTGCAGCCTCGGGGGACACACTGAACAAGAGGCACTTAATTTCGTTTTTTTTTAAATTAAATAATGATAACCTTCTTACACATTATCCTCTGACATACTGACTTCTTTTCTGCTTCTGCCAGAAGAGATTTCAGAAGCATGGGCTTTGGATCCAGACACACCTGGGTCCAGATGCCTCTTACTTGCCACACCTAGGCGAGTGAACATGTAACCATGTCTGAGTTATTTCTTCATTTGTTAAATGAATACTAACACTAATGTCACATTTTTTTGTTGTTGTTTAAACTGAAGTATGTGTGAGTATGTGAGGGGGAGAGAGAGAGAGAAAGAGAAGAGAGAAACAAAGAGAGATCTCTCTCTTTTCTGGGAAAGGTAATAGGAGCAGTTGTGTTTCCTATCCTTAAGGAGCCCAAACCAGGAGCTTCTGGAAGGTACTGTCTCTTTCAATATTTCAGTATTTCCTGGAAATCTCAGCTTATTTAGAGTTGGCTTTAAATGTCTCTGAGCAGAGAGGGGAGCAGAGAGCAAGGGAAGCCCCAGATAGGGAAAGGTATGAGAACTGAATGTGCACACCTGCGAAGGTGCTCTGTGTACCTGGGAAGCTCGTTAACCTGGTCTTACAAAGACCTTCTGCAGAACATCGTGTGCCCAGGGTAGCCCCTGAGTAGCGGAATCAGCTGACTTTCAGGATTCCACTGGGCATTTCGATTCTAACCAGTGACCCTCTTTGGATTCTTTGCTCTGCAGAAGAAATTGAGGACTTGCAGGCAGGTAAACTGGTGAAAGAGGAACTACAGATGGAGAATTAATTTCATGCCATTCAGGCTGCATGGGACCCTAGAGTTGGATGTCTGAATATGATTTAAAGGTAGGAAAGTAATGAGATATTCCTTAACTCTCAAGAGGTGGTTAAAAATATATACTCACATGCCTACAGAGAGGCACAGAATGCTTTTTCTGTTGGCACCAAGGGCCTTGGAAGCACCTTCCAAGAGTTCCTGTATCGGTGCAGCACTGTTATTGTTAGGACGCGTGTTTTCATGGATGAACTGCTCTAAGGCGTGCGAAAGGCTGATTACTTTCTCCCTAGAGCCGGAGTATTTTCCAGGCTTTATTCATTCCTAGCCTGATAGTTAAGCAAGATATGATTGTGCAGATAAGATAAATACAGCCTCGTTCCAGGACTCTGATATAAAACTTGTGATTTTCATCACTCTTTGGGTTACCATCCTTCAGGAAGAAATTTTGCAAAAGGCCAAGTTATCATTTTTGGTTTATGATGACTCCCCAGAGAGTGATCACTGATTCCAAATAGAGACACTGATTCTGCTTTGGGAGCTATTTGCGAAGCAGATTTAATTAGGTGCTGAGCTTGTTATCAATCCTCGGCAACCCAAACTAGACATTTATCCCCTTGAGAGTCTCTCAATACCGAGATCTCAGCCTCTTCCCTCTTCCTACCTCCAAAGTCAGTAGGAGGCTGTACTGTGTGAGGACCAATAACACTGCTACAAGACTTGCCTTTTAGGTCTCATGATTCTAAGTCATATTGCAATCTGAAAGCTGAACTGCTGTTAATGACTTGATTTTTTATAATATTTAACAGGCTTTACAGGAGTTTAACTATTCAGAGTTGAATCTGGAAGCACTTCAACTCAGCTATTTTTCAAAGATGTTTATTTTCTGTATTTCTGGCAGTGCTTTGCTAAGAAATACTGCGGACACGCTCTCTCAGTAGTGGCATTCCAGACCTCTGCATAAACCCGCAAGATGAGAGAAATAAAGGCCCTGTCGGACAGAGGTCAGGCTTACATAGAATGCTGGGAAATTAAATCAACGTAAGGGCATTTGAGTAAAACAGAATGAGTCTCTGGTCTTTGCCTTGCTGGAAAATGCTTTGTAATTCAAGGAATAAATTATCAATGTTTCTTTATGAAAAAAGTCAGAACTTTCCTAAAGAAAAGATAGAAGGAGTTCTTATATTAACAGTAAAACTTGTACAACTTGGACCACAGAACTCTGAAGAAAAGCTTTGAGGACTGATACCTAAAAGGATGATCAGAAGGAAATGGAATGATTTTAAGATCTAACCCTGAAGCACATTAAAAAAAAATGCAGGTGTCAAAGTTAGCTGTCAGTGTTGTGCATTAAATGCTCCCTAGCTTGGAATTATTTTCTTAGTTTCCACCTTTTATTTACAAGAAGATGGGCAAGTAAGTGTTTCCTTTGCTGGTATCTGTAAAAATACTGTATATCTTGAGTGAAGGCTTTTTATTTTCTTATTTGACTGAAATCAATAGCCTTGTGTTCATTCAAATTTTATCACTCATCTGGTTTCTTCCTAGCTGTTTGAAATTGACATATTAAAAAAAAAATCCATATACCTTCTTTGATAAGCTTGGTCAAAGAGGTTTTTCTGATTGTATTTCAAATTGTTTTGTCGCCGACTGCTCATTCTCAAGTTTGTTACTGTGATTCCCATTTTTACACATATTATTTCTCTTGAATTTGTTGATGGACCAATTCCTAAAATTGGTGGGTGATTTTAAACTGATTTGAAGAATTTTCAGAAACAGGGAATAGAGACCAAAACAGTTAAATATTTTTCCTTTCATCATTGCTTATTTACTGGGGTCACATTACATATTATAAACTTTTGGAAAACAATATTTAATGATGCTTTATAGTTTAAAATATTTTGAGTTATTTTATATTATTCACACAATTTCACATGTACAAAAACTAAACACAGAATTAGCTGTCTCTCCCAAGACCCCTCAAATATGTCATAGCAAAGTCAAGACTTGAGATAAATATCTCACTCTTCAATCCTGATTCTGCTTCTGAACTCACCATCCTGGTAAATGGCATGACCATTCTCCTTGTAACCCAAACTGAACCCTGGCAGGAACCTAGGCCTCTTTCTCACTATCCTCCCTGTGCAAGACACACTGTTTTGTCTGGATCTTTCCATCCAGCTCTATCACTTCTTCACTCAATTTATCTAGACCAAGGCACATGTCCCATCTAGTTTTTATGCCTAGAGATACTCTCTATGATATAATAGCCAGAACAACCTTTAAAAATTACAAATCTGATTAAGTCACTTTTCAGTGTGATTTTCTTTAATAGGTTTCCATTACCTAAGTCTAATGGCAGAAAGCAAAGGGGAGCTAAAGAGCCTCTTGATGAGGGTGAAAGAGGAGAGTTAAAAAGCTGGCTTAAACCGTGGAGAACAGTGTGGAGATTCCTTAAATAACTGGAAATAGAACTGCCATATGACCCAGCAATCCCATGGCTGGGCATACACACCAAGGTAACCAGAATTGAAAGAGACACATGTACCCCAATATTCATTGCAGCACTGTTTACAATAGCTAGTATATGGAAGCAACCTAGATGTCCATAGGCAGGCAAATGGATAAGGAAGTTGTGGTACATATACAGAAAGGAGTATTCAGTTCAGTTCAGTTCAGTCACTCAGTTGTGTCTGACTCTTTGTGACCCCATGAATCGCAGCATGCCAGGCCTCCCTGTCCATCACAAACTCCCGGAGTTTACTCAAACTCATGCCCATCGAGTCGGTGATGCCATCCAACCATCTCGTCCTCTGTCGTCCCCTTCTCCACCTGCCCCCAATCCCTCCCAGCATCAGGGTCTTTTCCAATGAGTCAGCTCTTCGCATGAGGTGGCCAAAGTATTGGAGTTTCAGCTTCAGCATCAGTCCTTCCAATGAACACCCAGGATTGATCTCCTTTAGGATGGGCTGGTTGGATCTCCTTGCAGTGCAAGGGACTCTCAACAGTCTTCTCCAACACCATAGTTCAAAAGCATCAATTCTTCAGTGCTCAGCTTTCTTCACAGTCCAGCTCTCATATCCATACATGACCACTGGAAAAACCATAGCCTTGACTAGACGGAACTTTGTTGGCAAAGTAATGTCTCTGCTTTTTAATATGCTATCTAGGTTGGTCATAACTTTCCTTCCAAGGAGTAAGCTTACTCAGCTATAAAAAATGAACACATTTGAGAAAGTTCTAATGAGGTGGATGAAACTGGAACCTATTATATAAAGTGAACTAAGTCAGAAAGAGAAACACCAATACAGTATATTAATGCATATTATGGAATTTAGAAAGATGGTAACGACGACCCTATATACACGTCAGCAAAAGAAACACAGATGTTAAAGAACAAACTTTTGAACTCTGTGGGAGAAGGCGAGGGTGGGATGATTTGAGAGAATAGCATTGAAACATGTATGTTACCATATGTAAAATAGATGACCAGTGCGAGTTTGATGTATGAAGCAGAGCACCCAAAGCTGATGCTCTGGGACTACCCAGAGGGATGGGGTAGGGAGGGAGGTGGGGGGGGTGCTCAGGATTGGTGGGATACATGCACACCCGTGGCTGATTCTTGTTGATGTATGGCAAAACCACCACAATATTGTAAAGTAATTAGCCTCCAATTAAAACAAATAAATTAATTTTTTTTTAAATGCTGGCTTAAAAGTCACCATTATAAAAAACAAAGATCATGGCATCTGGCCTCATCACTCCATGGCCAATAGATGGAGAAAAAGTGGCAACAGTGACAGATTTTCTTGGGCTCCAAAATCACAGTGGACAGTGACTGCAGCCATGAAATTAGAAGACACTTATTCCTTGGAGGAAAAGCTATGACAAACCTAGACAATGTATTAAAAAGCAGAGGTATGGTAAAAGTTATGGCTTTTCCAACAGTCATGTATGGATGTGAAAGTTGGACCATAAAGAAGGCTGAGCACCAAAGAACTATGTTTTCAAATTGTGGTTCTGGAGAAGACTCTTGAAATTCCCTTTGACAGCAAGGAGATCAAGCTGATCAGTCCTGAAGGAAATCAACCCCGAATATTCATTGGAAGGATTGATGCTGAAGCTGAAATTCCAATACTTTGGCCACCTGATGCAAAGAACTGACTCATTGGAAAAGACCCTGATGCTGGGAAAGATTGAGGGCAGGAGGAGAATGAAGTGATAGTGGAGGACAGGGGAGACTGGCGTGCTGCAGTCCATGTCGTTGCAAAGGATCAGATATGATGTGGAGACTGAAAAATAAAAATAAACCTTGAACATCATTGCATGATGGAGGGATATCTTGATATTAACAAATTTTTCCTTTTATTTTAGGCTTCCCTGGTGGCTCAGATGGTAAAGAATCTGTTTGCAATGCGGGAGACCCGGGTTTGATCCCTGGGTTGGGAAGGCTCCCCTAGAGAAGGGAAAGGCAACCCACTCCAGTATTCTTGCCTGGAGAATCCCATGGACAGAGGAGTCTGGCGGGCTACAGTCCACGGGGTTGCAAAGGATTGGACATGATCTAGAGGCTGAACAATGACAACAAACGCTGAACACCTTTGCATAATGGAGGGATATCTTGATATTAACTGATTTTTCATTTTATTTTAAGAACAATTTTATTGCAAACTTTATTTTCAAAAAGTGTTCCAACAATGAACATATAGAGAAAATAGTAGCAAGATGGTGGAAAGAATAGTATGTTGAACCCTTGTGGGCTATCACCTAACTTTAACAACAATCAAGTTATAGTTAATCTTGTTTCACCTATGCTTTCTCACTCCTCCCACCTGATACCCTTTGCTGGACTAATTTAAATCAAATCTCAGATAACCTCTTGTGCTTTTCTTTATTAGCAATTTCCTTCTTTTCCCTGATTTCAGGCTGAGTGGAGGGAGTCCAGACTCACTGTCTCAGGAGATGGAGCATTCACAAGACTAGATTATTAGGTTTCAAACTTAGAAACCCTCACCAGAGATGCTGTCTTTAGATTTTGTTTGTTTGTTTCAAAAGACAAAGCTTATGTAAAAGAACAGATCTGGGAAGGATAGTCCACAATGTAACAGTTCATTTTCTTATCTCATTTTTCAGTATAGAGAGGCAAGTAGAGAGGAAACAAGCAAGCATAGATGCACATGAAATACCAAGAATGGTGGCTGTGTTCTGACCCTCAGCAAGTCCTCTGGTGAGAGATGTTGGAAAACCCCACGTTTGGGGCTGAAGAAGAAAGGATACCCCTGACGTTGTGAAAATGAATGTCAGTCGCTCAGTTGTATGACCCCATGGACTGTAGCTCTCTAGACTCCTTCGTCTATGGAATTCTTCAGGCAAGAATACTGGAGTGGGTAGCCATTCCCTTTTCCAAGGCTCTTCCTGGCCCAGGGATTGAACCTGGGTCTTCTGCATTTTAGGCAGATTCTTCACCATCTGAGCCATGAGGGAAGCTCACCAGTGACATTATATCCATCTAAACCCCAGGAGGCACTTTGGGACACTATTGTGTATAACTAGCAGGGTGAGAAATGTTTGGCATATCTGGTCAGAAATATACAGGTTTTTCAGAGGTCCTCAGGGTTGCCAAGAGACAGCTGGTCAATCTGGAGGGACTACATGGTCGAGACAAGGTTAAAGAGAGATCTGAGTAGACAGAGAGCAGGATGGAGCCATGGGCTTCTCAGAAGTCGCCAGCCATAGGGAGATTCGGTAACTGATGGACCCACAGATGCTGTTGTCCTCCGAATCAGCCTCAAGGGAAGGGGAGAGAACAGGCTCTGAGTTGACTGATACACTGAGTTGTCTCAGATTCACTGTTTTGCCTCCAAGTGAAATAAAACATTAAGACAGCAACTGCTAACATGTATGGAAAGTAAAGTACATTTCTGCACTCCTGTGTATTCCCTCCATAGAGAAGTCATCAGCACTCAGATTTTCTCTCTTTTCTTTATAGTCATGTTCTACCCTGTTGCCTGTTTTCCTCTTGCTTGTCATCAGGTACTCTCTAGGTGGGCGATGGCTGCTGACAGCTTCAAGCATACATGTAACCAATTGACAACTCAAGGGAAAAGAAAGGACCTCCTGGCCAATAGCTCCCTGCAGAGCACCAGTACTAACTCTCATGCAAGCATCTTGCATCATGTCCTGGACCAATCTCTGGGGCTGTTGACATGGAGATGCTCATATGGCTGACTTGAGCTCATGGCCACATTGTGGTTGGGGATGGAGTCAGCTGATCTCTATTTCCTAAGGGAGGAGAAAGGTGATACTCCCAGAAAGGCAAAAAGATACAGAAAAGGCTGAAATAACATAAATATTTAATAAAAATACTGCTTAAATGAATGGAAGAACAAGGCCTTCAAAATCTAAGACCAGGACAATTGCAGCTACATTACATTGCCTCTGTCTTTATTCCATAGTTTATATATTACCAACCTTTACCAAACAAGAAGTCAGAAGTTGGGCACCATAAAATGGCACTAGCTCTGTAAGATGGTAAGCAAGCTAATTATGATGCATTTTGCAAAGGAATTATGAATTCTAAATTGTGCTTCTATGGTACCTAGCTTTCAAGATTTAAAGTCTTATAAAAATTTAATATGAGCTCTTAAGTGTCAAGAAAGTGGCAGAAATGAGGTGAGAGGCTGAATTTCAAGGTAAGCAATCTGACCAGTTCTAAGTGACATGTGAATTTAGGGAGATTCACACATCCTGAAAAAAAAAGTTTTATTTATTCTTGAAGTTTCTGAGTTCTCCTCAGACTTACCACTTATGGTCAAGTGCCTGCTGAGTCTGCTGGGCAATGAGTCACCTCTAGTTATTCTCCAAGATAGACCACAAGCTATGAATGTAGGACCTGTTCTCACCCTGCACCCACTGTCTAGCACAGGCTGGTCACTTGGCAGAACGTCAGTGAGTACTAACTGAATGAATGAGATATGACCAGTGGTTTCGATGAACAAAAGTAGTGTAGACACACTCAATTTTGACTATAGAATGTTATTTTTAAGTTGAATTTGTCTTTTCACACTTTATGTGAGTTGATGATAGAGTTACATTGCATCTACATTTCTTCTCTCATGGTAGGTATCAATCCTGTTCATAACAACAGCTGACATATACTGAATCTTACCATGTAGCTGGCTCTTCTGTAACTGCAGTTTACTTCATCCCTACAACAATTCTAGAAGCTTCTGTCATTACACATTTTTTCTTACAAAGTTTGTTTTTTGTAGAATGCTGGGACTTGACCCTGGCAGTGGGAGTTCTAAGTATGTATTCTAGCTGCTAGGCTTACAAGGCCTTTTGTAAATACTTACTTGTCCCATGTTTCTCTCTTAGAAGGAAAGAGCTATGATGCCGTCTTATCCACCACACCTGCACAGGGCTGGGCTCAAGTTAATTGTGTCAAATCAAACAAGGGATTACTCAGCTCATTTCCTTGCGTACATTGATAGATAGAAAGAGGAGTTGAGTTACGCATTAGAGATCTTACAGATTTCTTAGACAGTGTAGAGAGGATATAATGCATTATGACAAATAAGAGTAGCTAAATATTTAATATAGACAGACAGATGTAAGCACAGGTATTTAGCATGTACAGTCTGCTTTTAGGCTTCCCTCATAGTTTAGTTCGTAAAGAATCTGCCTGCAATGCAGAAGACCCCGGTTCAATTCCTGGGTCAGGAAGATCCCCTGGAGAAGGGATAGACTACCCACTTCAGTATTCGTGGGCTTCTCTGGTGGCTCTGCTGGTAAAGAATCCACCTGCAATGTGGGAGACCTGGGTTTGATCCCTGGGTTGGGACGATCACCTGGAGAAGGAGAAAGGCCACCCACTCCAGTATTCTGGCCTGGAGAATTCCATGAACTGTACAGTCCATGGGCTTGCAAAGAGTCAGACAGGACTGACTGACTTTCACTTTCAGTCTGCTTTTAGTTGGACATGCTTCCCAGGTGGCGCTAGTGGTAAAAAATCCAGCCACCAACGCAGGAGATGTAGGAGATGAGAGTTCAGTCCTTGGGTTGGGAAGATCCCTTGGAGAAGGGAATGGCTATCCACTTCAGTATTCTTGCCTGGAGAATCCCGTGGACAGAGGAGCCTGGTGGGCTACAGTCCATGGGGTCACAAAGAGTCTGACCCGACTGAAGTGACTTAGCAGGCATGTACCTCAACCCTAGATTTGAATAATAAAATCATCACATCTTAGGTATGGTGGTATACATCTCAGTCAAAATTTTGACACTTTCCTAGGGAAAAAAACTACTTTTACTTTAGTAGCTTTTCTGAACCATTTCTTGGAAGTGTACTTGTAGACACAATGGAATGGAAGAAATATTTCCAGATATGAAATACTTAGGTCTACTGTAATGGACATTTTATTCTGAATCGTCAGCAATCTACATGTTAAAAGAATGATGTCATAATTTATGAAGAATATTGGTATCAAACGTTTTTAAATATTCATGTTTATAAGCCATCAAGCCCAATAGTCTCCAGCATTTCCTTAATTATGCTGAGTATAATGAGGAATACAAAGATAAATCATAGTAAGGATTACCCTAATTGTGTATTTCATAATTACCTTAAGATTTCAGTTGTACTTTAGAGTTTCAGTCTGCCCAACAGGTGTTTTAGCTCTCATGGGTCCATCTAACTACACATCTGGTTTATTTAAAATGTTTTTGTGGGGAATAAAAGTAAATTATCTTAGAGGTCCAAAACAAACTCTATATTTAATCTGGGTAAGTCATCCAAATTGATGTTGGCTATTCATGTAATTAGGTATTTAGTGTGTGGAACAAAAAAGAAAGAAACCTGCAATTTCAAGGAATCCCCACTGAGGCTGCAGATGCTAGAATAGAGGTATAATTATATGATTTAATTTTTGAGTAATTGCTTGAATTTTCTTCTTCAAGGTAGCAATCTCTTTTAAATCCATCCAAGTTAAATTCCATAACTTTTCAGTCACTCTGTCTCAGGTTAGATCCATAGATCCAGGGCTGTAAGAATGTGTATCTGGTCTGTTACCTTCCTTTCTCCATCCTCCTTTTCTCTTCGTGTGCTACCATTCTGGTGCTGCTCAGCTGGGGAGCAAAGTGAAAGAGAAAGTCACTCAGTCGTTTCCAACTCTTTGTGACCTCCTGGACTATACAGCCCATGGAATTCTCCAAGCCAGAATACTGGATTGGGTAGCCTTTCCCTTCTCCAGGGGATCTTCCCAACCCAGGGATCGAACCCAGGGCTCCCGCATTGCAGGTGGATTCTTTACCAGCTGAGCCACAAGGGAAGCCATGCTGGGGTGGAGGTAGAGGACAAATGATATTTCCTTAGGTGAAAGAGAAAGGTGGAGACCCTCTTCATTTGTTTTTAAAAGGAAAAAAAAAAAATCAAATTAAGGACTGCCCCTACAGTGTGCAGGATCCTGAGCTAACAAAAATATTTTTGTAGGGCCCTTGTCCAACAATTTAGTTTAAAAAAAATACTACAACATTCATATAAGGACCCATATAAAGTAGAATGATTTATCAATGAAGATTAAATAATGGATAGAGAGGACTTATTATATATTTATTTATTTTCCAGTCAGGGCAAGGGAAGATTCTTCATAGTGTCCACACCCCACTTCTTTCTCCTAAGGTCCAGGAATCATCTTTTTTGTGTTCTTTCTTCTCAAATGTGCTGTTTCCAAATAATTTCATGTCTCCCATTATGAGACAAAGGCAGTAAGACTGCATTAGTCACAATACCTTAGCTCTTTGGAACGTGTCTGTGTGGACACAATATTGATCAGTTTGCCTTTGCGGTTCCCCGATGCCATGGGCTTAATGCTGGTTGTGTCATTACTCATGAGGTTGCATTATCCTGTGGACAGTGGCTTCCAGGGAGTCACCCAAATGTCATTACTTTGCTTTCTTGATGATGGCATATACAACTTTATCCAGAGTAAGCAGGAAAACGTGAACAATAATTTGTATTCTGGATATGTTAAATTTATTATCTGAAATTTTAAGTGTAAACACAGGACAATTCATCTTCCTTCCACGTCTTTTCTTGAACTTGTCAGGACCACAGTGGATGCACTCTGAGAATGTGAAGTCCTCACTGGGGAAGTCATCCAGATACTAGATGCTACTCTTTCTTTTACTCAGAAGGCTCTTTTGACAGGCTGCTGTCTGTAACTATTACTATTATTCAGGTTTCAATTCAAATGTCATCTCCTCAGAAAGGCCTTCACTGCCCACTCGAACTAAAGCAGCCATAGACACTAGTTTCTTTTATCATCTACATGTACTCGTCACTGGCTAACATCAACTCACTATTTCTCTGAGTTTGTCTGGCTCCTCTATCTTGACTGTAGGATCTAAGAGGAAGGGGCTCAGTCATATTTTCTCCTCTATCACTAGTGTATAGGCTAAGTCTTGGCATAAAGAAATTACTCAAGAAGGATTTACTGATGACGGAACTATGATTCCTAAATTTTTCACTTATATGTATAATTATGCCTTCTTTCTTATTCCTAATGTTTTCTGTGGTGAATTCTTTTCTTCCTCTTTTTTTCTTAATTAATATTTGCCCATCCATTATATATTTTCTATTTTTCAAGAAACTAATTTTTGGTTTTATGACTCAGGAGTCAGGTCTATATTTTATAATATTTTATAATTTATATTTCTTGGTTTATTCTTTATTTTATAAGCATTGAACTCATTCCAGGACTTGTATTCAGCATGGCATATAATTCTGGGTCTCCTGTTTGCTCTCTTTTAACCACTTAGGATAGTCAAAGTACACCTGAATGCAGAGATGAAATGTGAACAGAAGACAGTTGGTTAGACACCTACAGTTGGGATGTAGCTCCTGATCTTTCCTCTCAGTGAACTCTTTTGCCAGTGAAGAGTTCATTGCTTTTAGACTGCTCCATTGGATAATGAAGCCAATGACTGCAGCAAAGTACTTGAGTATTAGTCTAATGAGAATTTATGAATGTATTCCTCAAATACCATGAGATTGGGTAACCCCAAATCTATATCAGGAACAAGAGCAGAGATGCACCCTGGCCTCTACCCTCAAGATTCCTGTTTTGTTATCTCTTTTGTTCAGTCCTGCTAAAAAGGAGTCAGATCAAGCTCCCACCATGTATGAATCTTTGATCTTAAGACTGTCCTTAAGATCTAGAATAGGAAAGTGAATTGACTTAGATAACATAAAAGCATGTTGGTAGACATGCTCTCATGGCATTATCTCTATTTTGTTTCCTGATTTTAGGAACTAAATTAAGAAGAATATAGGATAAAGGCAGGCTATGAAATATTTATTTGGGGACAGCAAGGACCTTTGGTATATAGGAAAACCGCTATGTCATCTCAGTGTAGGACTGACTGTTTTCCTCACCAACCAAAGCACATAAAGTGCACACTTGTTGAAGACAAATTTGAATGACTTCATTTCAACATTGACTAGGTGGAAAACTTGAAAAATTCACCTTTAAATATATGCTCTTTGTGCTGAAACTAGTTCCTAGCTTAACATCTGGTTTTCTAAACCTTTCTTTATTGGTCACAAAGGTAATTAGAAATCCATTTCCTGGCAGCTGATTCCAAAATAGAAGCTAAGGACAATAAGGACTTAATGAGTAAAGCACACATGTTATGTCCAAATAGCTTACTGAAGAAAGTAAAAGCCAGACTCACTGTTTGTATTTCATCCTGAAACTGTAAAGACACACACATCTGGACTACAGGTCCTTCATCCTAACTTTTGGTTTTCTTCAACTTGTTGAATGATTCACACAAATGGGAATTATAACTAGTCTTAAAATATACAAAAAATAAATACTCTTATATGTACACACACATATATATATATATACTTATGTGCACACACACACATATATATATACACAACTCATATAGGTAATATTTATTTCAAATGTGTATGGCCAAGTTATGTGAAGCATAACGAAGTCATCAGAACAATAATTTTGCCATTTAAGGCAGACTTCTCTGCATGTTTTGCTTTTTAAAATCAATCTTTGGAATAGAATTTTATCATGCAACTTCTATGTAACTCTAGCCCACAGTTTATTTCATAGAGAAAAGGAATAACTCAAAATTGTTATTTTCAACCATGGCCTTATCTCATGGGACATGGAGAAATATTTGATCACGAACTTTCAAAGCCATAGTAAATTTATTTATATCAAATTTGGCCTGGTCACAGCACTTGATGCTCTCTAGTCACTTTGTCATGTAATAATACTCTATCTACTGTCTCTACCCACACAGACTCCTTCAGTTTGATTTGTCATTGAATTCATCAGAGTAAGGTACTTTTAATGCAGTTAATTAATATAAAAAGGTTTCAGATTGATACTACCCCAACATATACATGTATATTGAGAATAACCTTTCTTTTCTGCCCCTTGCAGTTTCTGAGAACATTCATGCTTCTGGTAAATCTTGACTAAAGTCAATAGAAACAGGGGAGTGAAGAATGCAGGGCTGGCCATGCGGGGTAGGGGGGAATGGTATTTCAGCCTGACAGAGGGGTGGAGAGCAAGGAGAGGAACGCTGGGGAGAACTGGAATTAAAGCTAGAAAAACAAAACAGAGTCAGCTCATGGAGAGATGTGAAATCCAGATTAAGGATTTTAGACTTATTATGTTGAACACAGTTAATCCTAATTTTCTATGGGTTCTGTATTTGTGAATTTGCCTCCTAACTGAAACCTGTCACCCTCAAAATCAATTTTTATGCACACAGTACTTTTTCAGTCATAATGGGACATGCACGGGGTGGGGGCACAAAAAACTTGGGTTATTTGATGTGTACATTCCCAGTTGAGGCTGAACCAAATACCCTGTCTTCTTGCTTCAGCTCTCAGACTGTGATTCTTTTCACAGGACATTTAGTATCATTTTTTCACATTTTTGTGCTTTTCTGTAGGTGATTTCACTGCTTAAAATGGTTCCAAGACTAGTGCTAAAGTGCTATCTGGTATTCCTATGGGTAAGAAAGCTATGGCATGAGTTGCATAGAAAATACATGTGTCGGATGGGGAATAAGTGTAAATCTATGGCTGATTCATATCAATGTATGACAAAACCCACTGAAATGTTGTGAAGCAATTAGCCTCCAACTAATAAAAAAATTAAAAAAAAAATGAGCTTTGTTCAGTTACAGTTATAGTGCTGGTCATTGTGAATTTAGTATCAATGGATGTCATAGGTATATGTCATATGTATGTATGTGTATATAGAAAAAAAATTTTAAACAGAATCCCATATACAACAAAGTTAATGTAGTGGCCAGTTAATGAAAATGTGACTACAAGCTTATAGGAACCAACCTTGTTTATTGCCTAGGAGGAATGGTTCCATATTCAATAACTCACTGTTCCTGGTAACTCTGTAGAACCTATCCGGGATAACTAAGGAGAATTGCCTGTAACTTTTTAAAAATGCAATTGCAAGTCATTGAAAGGTTTAAAACAGAAGACATGCTGTGCAACGATCCCCAACCTTTTTGGCACCAAGGACTGGTTTCATGGAAGACAATTTTTCCACAGACTGGACAAGGGGGATGGTTTAGGGATGATTCAAGCACATTACATTTACAGAACACTTTATTTCTATTATTATTACATCAGCTCCAGCTCAGATCATCAGGCATTAGATCCCGGGGGTTGAGGACCCCTGCTGTATAGCAGTTATGTACACATTTGTCCCTGTTTTGAAAACATGAGGGAAGTGATATTTGCCTGCATATTTTGAATAGCATTTAGATTTGCAGTTGCGTTGTGCAGAATACTGCAATTTTTAGCAGGCCTAGTAGTCTTTCTAATTGTAGTGTGTGTGTGTGTGCGTGTGTGTGTATGCATGAGCACACACACTTGCATGTGTGCATGCATGTACACACACACACTGGCCTTAGTTCACTAGATACATCAGTTTCTATAGTTGCTTCATTATCTTATTCAACAAATACTTTTGAGCGTCTTTCGTGTGCCAGGTATGGTTTTAAGCACTGATGGTGGATAGAAAGTCCATCCATCTATGGAGCTTATAACCTACTGCAGAAATACTTGATCCTGGATGCACACAGAATTTTCTGATATTAAAAATCATAAAAAAAAAATCATGATGCCGGGCCATACTCCCAAACCAATTATCTGGGATTGATACCAAGTTGTCAAGTATTTTTCAAAGTTTCCTAATGATTCTAATGTATGATGAAGATTGAGAATTGCTGTTTTAGAGGGAAAACAATCACTTAAATGGTGCTTCTTTTGTGTCAGACATAGTTTTCAGCCCTTTATTGCTTTTTAAAATTCCCACAATAAGGTCCCTTTTAATTCTCACTATAAACTTCTAAATGAGGTATTATTATATCCCCACTTGACAGATGAGAAAACTGATACACAGAGAAGTTGAGTAGATTATCCAAGATTCCAGAGTGCGTATCAGAAACACATATGCGCAATCAGGATTTAACCGTTACTCCACATTACCTGTGGCCTCAGCTGGTTCATTCATCAATGGGCTCCTGATTCAAGCCAGGCAATAGTCTTTCCTAAGAGTTTTAAGTGGCAGGCATGGTGGTCATGGGACTCTAGGAAGCTGTTAGAGGACATACACCTTTTGTGAGGAAAGATCTTCTACACTAGAGATGAAGCTGTTATGAATTGGGAAGCACAGCTGATGAATGCCTAAAGCACCCTGTTCTTGTTGTTGTTTAGTTGCTCATCATGTCCAACTCTTTGTGACCCCATGGACTGTAGCCTGCCAGGCTCCTCTGTCCATGGGACTTCCCAGGCAAGAATACTGGAGTGGGTTTCCATTTTCTTCTCCAAAGGATCTTCCCCACCCAGGGATCAAACTTGCGTCTCTGCATTGCCGGTGGATTCTTTGCCAGTGAGCCACCAGGGAAGCCAGAAGGCACCTTGGGAAGACCCTTATTTTAGCTCTTCCTAAGTCCCAGCCAGATCCCTGATCTTCCTGTGATTTATCTACATAAACTTCAGCTGAATTCTGTTAACCAACAAACTCCTATTTTAAGTTAGTCCAAGTTGGGAGTCATTTGTGAGTAAAAACATTGACTAATCCAGAGTTCATTGGCTATAGTCTCTAAATACCCCATTTAACTCACTCAGGTAGCAATGTTGAATGAGTTAATCATCAACTCTACATGCACAACTCCATCATGCTCTCAGAAACCTCTCCATTTGTGATGTGGAGACAGTTGCCTAACCTGTTACACAACAGGAGTAGCAGCTGATTCCTTTTGTGGAATTGAAATCGCTCAAAAGCACCACTGATGATGCTCATGGGCAGTTGACCTCCCATAATACCATTCTGTCAGCAAATATTTTAGCCCTTGCTGAATCCAGGATCATAAGAAATCTTTTTATAGTCTGGGTTTTGACTCGTAAATGGTCAAGGACATATTCAACATGCTTCTCTGCATAATCCCTTGTTTCTTTGTTTTGATTTTGTATGAAAACCTTCTAGTATTTTAATTTGAGTCTAAACACTGATTGACATCAAGGCAGCCTTGCATATTCAGATTATCACATGTAGCATGGAATTTAATTTTCAGGCCACAGAATACATTAACTTGTCCTGGTGGTATATGAGAGATTTTACACCACCTGCTGTTGTCCAGCTTTTCTTTAAAAAGATAAAATTTCATCGACTGTAGATGGTAAGCAGCAAAATGGGTAGGAGATGAACAAGCCTTCAGTGGCACATGTATTTTGTGGTTCAAATATATCCTAGGATTACTTTATCTTCTGTAACTGCAAGAGTAACTACAGGAGTTCAGAAGACCCTATGAAGCACTTCATCCACAACATTTATGAAATCTCCCAGCTGTTAGCAGCATTCTCACTCCAACCTACTGACCCCTGGCATTCTATATATCCACTTCCTCATCTCTTTTCTGTTTCTATAGACCTCTACCCCAATATACTAAAATTTGATTCATATTTAAAGCATTGCTAGTATTCTATTATTAACCTCTTATGATTATGATTCCCTGAAGAGGTATGTCCTTGAACTTCTCCAATCTGTTCAGGCTGCAACGAATTAAAGGGTAAATTTTCTCCCACTGGTTCCATGCACTATGAATCCCCGTGCACCAGCAGATGGCAGCAGAAATAAATAAATAAGCTAAACAATGAATTATAAAGACCCAGAGAAATGATGCCTTTTATCCAAATTTTATTCTAAATCTTAAACCTTGTATCTTTCTCATTTTATTCCTTTCTCCCTAACTTTTCAGAATAATTCACTGATGTTGCAATACTACTTTTAACTTGACTTCTGTGGAAGAATCAGAAAGGATGGAAACAGTTCTATTTATTTGCTACATTGTTTTTACTGCCTCCATGTCCTGACTCCAGGGAGGTCCTTTGGGAAGCCTTCCAGCAGAAATTATTGGGAGATAATCCTTTACCCTAGCTGTAATGATAACCTGAACTCATTAAGGAGATTATGATGGGTGACCCAGAAAGGGCAGGATAGAGGTGACTGGGAAGTGTTGAGAGTAGTGATTCTCCCAGACTAGGGGGCAGGGAGGTTGCAGGTTCTGGGAGCAGTGGAGACCTGCATCTCCTCCCTACAGTGTGGCTGGGTGAAGGCAGCACACAGGGACTTGATTGCTGGCTAAGAGTCAGGGCAAGCTGAGAGCACGGATTAACTGAAGGTGCCATTCGCATTATTTTGCTGTGTACAAGACTACTGGGATCTTCACCTGAACCTAGGGCGGGAGAAGTCCCAGAATAATAATGACTAAAACTACAGTCTAGACATTCCATGTGATGTGGCTCAGGTTTATTTAGATTCAGAGAAAATAGAGTTAATTTAAATGATTTTAGACCCTCAAGTTTACAGTGCAACTGTAAAGTTTGTACAGCTTGTACAGTCTTGGATTTTTGTTCTGCAGAAACACCTTGTCCTGTAATGGGTAGGCTTGCAACTTTTTCCTAGCAACTTCCTCTCTTGGAATCTAAATCAGCCCTTCTGTTTTAATTCTTGTGACAAGTGAACAAGCGAGACAAATGGGCTTGGCTTATAAAATGTTATCTATACCTAAACTGTTCACCCTCAGGTCACAGGCTAAGAAATTCAGGATACCAGAAATACAGTTTTCCACATAAGACCTTTAAAAACTAAATCCATATTAACTATCTAAACTTAACCCCCACATCTGCCATCCCCTAAATTTTAAAGAAGACATCATCTCACTGCCATTCCCTTAAACTTTAAAAAGCAACTTAGTTTCCAATACATTTTTTCACTAGCCCATATTTAGTTGCTAAGTGTAAATAAACTGAGGGCTAAAATAATAAAATAATATGCAAAGCATTAGTTACCAAAAATGAGGTCTTGTGACAGCCTCTGCATTCAGAAAATCATGTCTTTTCTTAAAGCATAAGAACAAACGACTTTCTCACTGCAGAGGCAATACACTGAACTTCTTGTCTGTGATCATCCCTGAATGCAGTCCTCTCATTCAGTTCAGTTCAGTTCAATCTCTCAGTCGTGTCCGACTCTTTGCAACCCCATGGACTGCAGCACGCCAGGCCTCCCTGTCCATCACCAACTCCCGGAGCTTACTCAAACTCATGTCATTGAGTTGGTGATGCCATTCGACCATCTCATCCTCTGTCGTCCCCTTCTCCTCCTGCCCCCAATCCCTCCCAGCATCAGGGTCTTTTCAAATGAGTCAGTGCTTTGCATCAGGTAGCCAAAGTATTGGAGTTTCAGCTTCAAGACCATTCCTTCCAATGAATATTCAGGACTGATCTCCTTTAGGATGGACTGGTTGGATCTCCTTGCAGTCCCAGGGACTCTCAAGAGTCTCCTCCAACATCACAGTTCAAAAGCATAAATTCTTCGGCACTCAGTTTTCTTTATAGTTCAACTCTCACATCCATACATGACTACTGGAAAAACCATAGCTTTTACTAGACAAACCTTTGTTGGCAAAGTAATGTCTCTGCTTTTTAATATGCTGTTTAGGTTTGTCATAGCTTTTCTTCCAAGGAGCAAGCGTCTTTTAATTTCATGGCTACAGTCACCATCTGCAGTGATGTTGGAGCCCAAGAAAATAAAATCTCTCACTGTTTCCATTGTTTCCTCATCTACTTGCCATGAAGTGATGGGACCAGATGACATAATCTTAGTTTTCTGAATGTTGAATTTCAAGCCAACTTTTTCACTCTCCTCTTTCACTTTCATCAAGAGGCTCTTTAGTTCTTCACTTTATGCCATAAGGGTGGTGTCATCTTCATATCTGAGGTTATTGATATTTCTCCCAGCAATCTTGATTCCAGCTTGTGTGTCATCCAGCCTGGCATTTTGCATGATGTACTCCGCATAGAAGTTAAATAAGCAGGGTGACAACATACAGCCTTGACGTACTCCTTTCCCTATTTGGAACCAGTCTGTTGTTCCATGTCCAGTTCTAACAGCTTCTTGACCTGCTATCATTATCATTATTGAACACCCCTTATCATTATCATTATTGAAAACCCTATAGACAAATTGACTAGTACAAATGAAATGTCAAGATATGTATCATCAAGGATTAAATGTTATTTAAATAAATCTCTTTTGGTTCTATAGAAATATAGGAAATCTGGATCACACAAGCCTTCTATAAAATCCGAAAACCTATATAAAACTCAGTGCAAATGTTTTCTGTAAAATCTGAAGACTAAATAGTATACTCTGGTCAGCATGCTAAAATTTAGCCAGTAGGGGGCAGTCAAAGAGTGGCTCATAGAATTCAATTTATTCCAACTCTACACAAAAGTTCTTTTAAGAATTCTTTCAAGTGAGCTTCTATAATTCTATAAAATCCTGTGCTCTTACGGTATAATTTCTGGGTTCTGGATTCATGTTGCAGTTATAACCATTTTCTCCTGTCAAAGTTCTGGTTTCTTTTAAATTATTTAGGATCTGAAATATGTGCAGTATTGTTAGCTAGATCACCTTTAATTTAATATGATCTAAATTAATTTTTTGTTCAAATTCATTGCAAGACAGAGAATGAAAGCTTCCTCTGAATTGTTAAAAATCTGATTGTAATTTAGAAATGTTAAGTGAAAGGTTTATCTATAGCGTGAGCGAGCGTACATATTAATAGAAGGAACTGCCTGATAAGAAAAGATAAGTAAGCCTTCTCATGTTTACAGTCATATCAGAAAAGTCAAACTCTTGGTTTTAATTTCCCAGTTACTCAAACTACTAAATCCCCCTGAGACACAGTGGGATGGAAATGCCCTTTTGGGGAGAATTTCTGGTACTTTCAGAAGGAAATTGTACAAAAATAGGCATGTTTGCAGCATCACAGCTTCAAATCTTTCCTAATTCACATCCAGTCTTCCCTGGAAAATGGTGAATCAGAATTAAGAACTTCAAATGAAGACAATATGAAGTTTAGTTTTAAAAATGGGTGGAAATTCAACTTATAAATTTTTTTTCAAAAGTTATTTTCACATGTTAGTTGGTATGAAATCAAGCAACATATTAATATTCAATCAACAATATTCAATACAACAAATGTGCCAGCCCCTATGTCCAACCCTGATGGAATGCGATGCTGTTTACCACTTTCTGTGCCAGTGGGTCTCAAAGTGAGGTGCGGCCTCCTTCCCTCCCCACCAACCAGCAGCATCAGTATCACCTGGCAGTCGTCAGAAATGCAAATCAGTAATGCTGTGCATGCATGCCTGTACTAAATTGTTTTAGTCGTGTCCCACTCTTTGCAACCCCATGGATCACAGCCCACTAGGCTCCTTTTTCCCTGGGATTCTCCAGGCAAGAAGACTGGAGTGGGCTGCCAAGCCCTCCTCTGGGGGATCTTCCCCACCCGGGGATGGAACCCGCGTCTCTTACATCTCCTGCATTGGCAGGCAGATTCTTTACCACTAGCAGCCACCTGGAAAGCCCAATGCTGTGCTTGGAACCCAACAATCTGTGTTTTAACAAGTAATTCTGATGGGCGCTCAAGTTGGACATTGGAATCACCGCCCCTGGGCAGACAAATCAAAATACCCGTTACAGTGGAAGAAAGAACTGGGCAGGCTTCAGTCAGCTGCACTCTATTCCTATTGAGTGAACTGTAGGCAGAGAGCAGGACTTAGCTTCTTCATATCAGAGAAGTCAAAGTCTTGGTTTTAATTTCCCAGTTACTCAAAATACTAAAGCCTGCTGAGACACAATGGGATGGAAATGCCCTTTTGGGGAGCACAGGCTTTTCCTGCCCATCTGGGGGTTTTACTTCTAGAGCTCAGGATCACCTTTGCCTGCACATATACACTGTATCTTCCAACCCGGCTCTCAGTAATAAAGGTCACGTTACGGTTTTTATCAACCTTATTCCCTGCCTTACTTTCCAGTTGATTCAGAATCCAGGTAGGGAAGAGAGTGTGTGTTTAGTGGACCCCCTTGAAGACACTAATCTAGCAAAGAAGACAGATTAGCATGAAGTTTAAGTTTAACAAGTGTAGATCTCACAATCTTAACACAATTACTATTCCTAAAGAACCCAGCTCTCTCTTTGCAATATTAGAATTGTCTTTTTCGTTTCTTTCTGCAGTTTTCCCATATTTACTTTTCTCAATCTCAGAAATAACAACCTGATTCTTACAAGAAATTAGACATTTTATAATGAGAAAAAAATAAGATGTTCACATATCTTTTACTTTAAAGAATGCATTGCTCAGAATCCGTGGAGGGTGGATCCATTTAATACTCATTAAAATATATTAGAAAATGATAACTCAGTGTGTTTGGGGTGACTTCTTTTGGAATTTTTGCATTATAAAGAAAGCCATAGTCTTTACCTGTAGCTGAAAATTAAAATTCCTGTTCCAGTTCTCTTTGTCAATCTCAGTTCTGCCCACGCTATATGGCCTGGTGATTTTTTTTCCCTGATTTTTTTTCCTTTCTCAGCTACCAAAGATACCTTCCTCCTCTGATGCCCGTAGAATTCACAACCTGGTCTTCTTGTCTGATACTTCACCTGTGCTCCCTCATTATCCATGTCCTATTTCCTCAAATTAATTGTGAATAGACAGCATGTCACTCTTTTATAGTCTCAGGACTATGGAATATGATACATATATATATATATATGTGTTGATCACATTTATTTCTTAAATATCTTTGATACTTTCATTTCTGAGTATTCAATAACTGATTAAAATCTTACTTATAAAACTTTCCCTATTTCGATGTCTGTGCTCATTGTCAGAGAAAGAATTTCTTCTCTCTCTTTTCTTTTTGGGATCCCCATGATTATGTTCCAAATCCATGAGTGCTTCTTGGTCTCTGTCATGCATGGCTCTGCTGTAGCTATTTCTCTCAGAAGGAATCCTCTGTCTGAAGCATATTTTGTTCCAGAGCCTCTTGAATCTCTCTCTCTGGGTTTTTCTGACCTCCTTTCTCTCTCAGTCCTTGTCTCCTGGTGCCGATGCTCTGGCCTCCTTTCTTCTTGTTTTCTATCATTCATTTCTTGTTTCCTGATCAATTTATCTACTTCTTTACTTCTGTGGTTCCCATGCCCCTTCTTTCTTACATTTTTAGCTGAGGCTGAGCTCTGACTACTGGTGGATGAAGCACAGACATCGAAATAGGGACAGTGAGAATTTTAGAAGGAAAGATAGATCCAAGTCAAGAGAAAAAAATAAAAAACATTCAGGTTCTAGAAGTGATGAAGATAGGCATCAGAACGGTGCTGAGAGGCGCTGGGAAAAATCTAGCCGATACTCTGAACAATCCGGAGAATCAAAGAAAAATCAGGACCGGCGAAGAGAAAAGTCTCCAACAAAGCAAAAAAAATAATTCTGCAAAATCACAGAAATTGAACATGCCTTATATTCAGTTGAAACAAATTATTTTTTACATCCATTGACAAACTTTGTAGAGAATTATTGTATAAAGTACTGGTTTGTATTTGTACATTTAAAAAATGTTTTCATTTTAATATGTTGTATAATTGATACATCTCAAGGCCTTCTACATAAAATTATTTGAGAAGTTTCACCAGAGAAGGTTATAATTCTTGCCTATATTTTGTTAATAAAACAATCAAATGCTAAAAAAAAAAATCTTACTTATAAAACTTATATATACTTCAGTTGTATAATTTAAATCCATTCATTGATTTAACTTTTGAAATAGTTCTGTTAAAAAGGTCTCATAGAGATATAAAGTAGATTAGTTGATTGCCTAGGGCTGAGGGACTTGAAGGAAAATGGAGATTGACTGCTAATAGGTATGAGACTCTTGGGGGTGATGAAAATATCCTAAAAATGATTGTGGTGGTGGGTGTGTAATAGTGTGACTATATTCAAATGATTGAATTGTACATTTTACACAAGTGAGTTCCAGAATACATGAAATAGATCTCAACAAAGCTGTTCATTTTGACTTAGATGATGGTAGATTTGAAACCATGACCTATGATAACTTATAGAATATAAAAGGAAGTTTGAAGTCACAAAAATCTTTATGAAAACTCATAATTTTTTTCTCTTTAATTTCCCTTTTCAATAGATGTATGTGAAGTGTGCTAAATCTTGCTCTATTCCTGGGAAGATTTTGTTTCTAAATTCCAAACTGTTTTTATTTCCAGAAAAGGGAGTTCTTCAAAAACTGGTTTCTCACTTAAGATGGACAGCTTGGTGACATGTTTTAAAACCTGCTAAAGAAAACGGATGCAGCGCTTCCGGTGGTCCTGCCCTGTGGGTCTGGCCCTTGCCTCTACAGTGTTTGGTTGGAACAGATCTGGTCTTCCCTTCTTCCAGTCTCCCTCTGCCCTCCAATATCCTCTCTGGCCACAAATTCCATATCACCTTGACCATTACCTGCTTTAGGGAGCAAGCAACAACATTGCTTGTGGTTAGCTCTTTTTGCCAACCAACCATGAGCTCCCAGATTTGTCAGAATTATTCCACTGAGGTGAAGGCACTGCCTGATCAACCAGCATCTGCAGGCCTCCTGCACCTGCCTCTCTCTGGGCATCTATTTTCACTGTAAAGATGTGGTTCTGGAGAGTGTGGGCCTTTTCTTCCTCGAGCCGATCAAGGAGAAGCCAAGCATCTGTGGAGGATGCAAAGCCAGCGTGTGGGTGCACCTTCTTCCAGGATGAGCAGAGCTGTCCCAAGACGAATGGGGTAAAGCCCTGGATGCCATGAAAGTGAAGGAGTAGATCTCTCTATGAATGAGTCTTTCCCATTGCCATGGGTAATGTTCCCTCTGCAGATGGAAAAATAATACAGCATTAAAACGTCTGCTGGGATGGAAAAGTAGAAACAAGAAAACAAAGTTTTGACAAAATACTGAATTAGAATAAGTTCAAATCCTAGCTCAATCAGTATGTCTTGCTCCTAATCTCTAAACCTAGAAGAATAGTGTCTACTACAGGATCTAATGTTCTTAGTCACTCAGTCATGTCCAACTCTTTGCAACCCCATGGACTGTAGCCCACCGGGCTCCCCTATCCATGGTGATTCTGCAGGCAAGCATACTGGAGTGGGTTGCCATGCCCTTCTCCAGGGGATCTTCCCAACCCAGGGATTGAACCCAGGTCTCCCATACTGCAGGCAGATTCTTTACCATTTGAGCCACCCAGGAAGCCCAAGAATACTGGAGTGGTTAGCCTATCCCTTCTCCAGGGGATCTTTCCGACCCAGGAATTGAACCTGTTCTCCTGCATGGCAGAAGGATTCTTTATCAGCTGAGCTACCAGGAAAGCCCAGGATCTAATAAGGATTATATAATTTATGTTAAAGTGTGTGTCACCCTGTGGAGACCCAGTAAATTTTGATTTATAAATGAATGAACAAAAGGGCATATTCTGTCAATGATATAAGTCCTCTTTCTTTTACATATGAGCTTCCCTCAGAGCTCAGTTGGTAAAGAACCTGCCTGCAATGCAGGAGATCCCAGTTGGATTCCTGGGTCGGGAAGATCCCCTGGAGAAGGGATAGGCTACCCACTCCAGTATTCTTGGGCTTCCCTTGTGGCTCAGCTGGTAAAAATCCGCCTGCAATGTGGGAGATCTGGGTTCAATTCCTGGGTTGGAAAGATGCCCTGAAGAAGGGAAAGGCTACCCACTCCAGTATTCTGGCATGGAGAATTCCACGTACTATATAGTCCATGGGGTCGAATGCTTTATGGCAGAAATTCAAAGTGGTTAATAAATGTTTTTCTGTTACCCATAACCCAGCTTGAAATTGGGACAAATGTCTGAAAAATTGGTAAAACTTGTGGAAACAGTATTAGGAAGAGAAAAATAAGTACAAATAGGAAATCACTCTGTTTTCACATGGATAGACGGTATTACTTGTGTTAGTACTATACTTTTCGTTACTCAGTTAATTCAGGAATATTTATTCTCTCCTAAGTGACTGATATTATTTGGCCACTTGAGATAAAGAGCCATCAATGAATGAGACAGACCAGGGCCACATGGAATTTACCTTTTAGGAGAGGAAGAGAGACAATACACAAGAAAAATAAACAAATAAACTAGAGAAAGCCTGAAAGTGATGTGTGTTAATGGGTTAACTGAAAGGATTTGGTCTAGCCCAGGGTTCTTTTTTCTAACCCTAAGGGACAACTCAGTCAGTTCAGTTCAGTCCCTCAGTCGTGTCCGACTCTGCAACCCCATGGGACAACTGGATGCTTGCAAACTACTGATCGTGCTACCAAAATGTCAGCTGTGTTGCAGGAGAAATCTGGAATAAATTTATAATCAGAGAACTATATAACATACATCATCAATTTTTGCAAAGCACTTTACAGACTGGAAGGGGCTTCCCAGGAGATCCCAGGTAAAGAACTCTCCTGCCAATGCAGGTGATGTAAGAGACATGAATTTTATTCCTGGGCCGAGAAGATCTCCAGGAGGAGGACATGGCAACCCATTCGAGTATTACTTGCCTGGAAAGTCCCATGGACAGAGGATCCTGGCAGGCTAAAATCCACAGGGCTGCAAAGAGTCAGACAGGACTAAAGTGATACACGCACATCACAGAGTGGAAAACACCGTTAGGTGTGCACACTAATGGAAGGACTTGCTTCTGCTTCTGTTAAAGGCCAAGGTGCTGAACCCAGGAGTCCTCTCAACAGCACTCGTGAACAGCCACTACCACCTCCAAGCAAAACCTAAGCAGTTAGGGAAGCCTGATCAAAAACATTTTTATGATCTTGCCAGAAAAATAAGCACATTTCTGACCTCGTCTCTTCTGGACAGTTTTTATTGTTCTTCTGATTGATGAATCTCCTATTTATCTGTTTATCCTCAAACTGCAGGTATGTCCAGGTGGGCCTTTTAGTCAGGTGTATTTGGATACCCAGCTGGAGGATGATGCCTTGTGAACTTAAAAGGGGAATTCACTTTTGCGGCTGTGTGGTGCTGAGGCTTGAAGTGACTTGAAGTTATTAACTTCAAGTGACTATTTTTTTGTGTGTGTTTTTGTGTAATCACTTTTCAGTGGTAATTGAGTTAAGAGGGGATGAAGCTATGGACTTAAAATTTAGTCCCTAAGAGGTGACAGTTCAACACACAACACTTTATTTTATTCCCTCTTGCCTGCCATCCCTATACCACTGTTTGTGGGGGGGTGGATTCTTTTTGTTTTTTAATGCAGGTACCATCTTGTATTTTAGAAGAGGATGCTTTCTTGAATGAATCATATGGGTTTACTTTCACTTCAGAGGAGAGTATAACCTCCTTACTTTTTATGTATTTCCATCTGTCTCTTGCTGTTTTTTAAAATGAAATATCAATCAGTTGCATAGATATTCAAAGCCTATTGAATTAAATATAAACATTTTCAGGTGACTGATTTATGAAACTATATGTTTAAGCTATAAAGCAGCGTTTTATAGGTGGAACTACATGAAACTATCATTTTGTAGGTCAAAAACTGTAAATACTAACAGTTTTACAAAATTGACATTAATCAGACAATCGAAGGTCTGTATTCAATTTTACTCCATGTTTATACAGACAGGCACGTTGAAATTGACCAAGAAAAATAAACTGAAATATCTGTAAGTTGCATTTAAAGTAAAATGAATGGGTATCTCCTTCTACTGCAGTTTAGAAAGTAAGTGTAACATATTCCTAGAGAAACCCAAGTGTGAAAGTCAACAAAAAGGTGATTAGTGAGTCATTTTGCATATTTTATTTTCCATTTCTGATTACCTCAAATTTGTTTGTAAGGAGCTAACACTATACAATGAGTGATTCATCTATGTCACTTGGTTGATCTGAAGGAGATATTCGTCTGTGTTTACACATTAACAAAGTATTTGTGTTCTCTGCCTTGAGAAAACACTACTGGATATTGACTGTAATAAGGACTGTGACAACTAAAGTAAACTTAGCACAGTGGATTTGAGGTAAACTTTGCTTAGGTCACATAGAAGGGACTGAACTGAAGGGACTGAGTTGTCCCTTAGGGTTAGGAGTGTTGGTAAGTTGGGAACCGAATTTGATGATGACACTTTGAGAGTCTCTGAAGGAAGCCTGTGCCTCTAGTTACTTTCTCCTTGTCCCCCCAGTACATAACGGGCAGTCAGAGCTCATTGAGTTGAAATAAATGTTAGAGATAATTTGCAGAGCACACAAAAGACAAGGCAATACTCATTAAAAGAGACTGATGAGCATACTGTACACTGAAAGAGTATAGAAACAGAAAACAAATAGCATTGTTTAAAATGTAAAAACTCTCTTCTCTAGCAAATTGGATAGAAATTACTCAATCTGAGTTTTATCAGGTTGTTGTATTCCAAAAGTGTAGATTGGCATTTTTGATTGTCTGAAGATTTCTGGAACTAATTAATAACTGGATTGAAATCTTGCCAAAGGCATGAACAGTGTAAAGCTGTGAACAAAGTTGGTATTGTATCATTCTTAGTGTTGTCACAGTGCACCAGGCAAGCACTTCTAAGTTTGGTTACAGTTGCTTTTTTGTTCTGCCTATTGTTGGCATAATATATGTGAACTTAATCTTTCTTGGCAATTCTCTTTGCAGTTAAGTAGTCCTGGCTTTTGTTCATTCTCCCTTTTCTTTAACGCAGTTTTAACTATGTACTGAAATGTCTTAAAATGATATGTAAGCACTGTCTTTAATTAATTGTGCTTACAGCTAGCATCTGGAAAGCATAATAGAACATCTGCTTTGCATACAGCCACCTAAGGATTATTAAAATCTGGTATTTTAAGTCTTTTTATATTGTAAGTATCATGTGTTAGCCATACTCAAATACAAATGATTTGAAAAGAAATTAAGCAAAATGGCTGTAGTTCAGCACTTTAAAAGGAACAATCAGGACTTAAGGTTAAATTTTATTTTATTTCTTTCACCTAAAGGAATTTATTCTTTTCTTGGTTTGTCTCGGATGGGGTGGGAAGTGTATAAGTGTGGGGGAGGGGAATTATAGAGGGCTAAATGAATGTGGCTAACCTTCAGAGGAAATACTATATAATCTTCTTGTAGGTACAAAATGAAGATGGAGGGAGCATTGTTATTTAGTTGGAAACAATTTCTAACCCTTGAATTAGAATCTTTGACCCCAGAGTTGATTTAAGAGTGTATAATTATTAATGTGCTGTATGACAATGTCTGTTTCACAAGTGTATATTTCTGCCTTACATCACCTTCTCATTCTTATTCGGTACACGCCTTTAAAAAGTGAAGTTCCAGTGAATTTTACCATTATGCAATTTTTACATTTTAATTTGGCATTGTAGTTGTCAGTGATACAAAGGATGAATATTCTTGTTTTTCTTCAAAATCATAGTACTTACTAGAGACACACACACTCACACATCATATACACATATATATGAACATTTACCCTATCATTATTATGAAAAGCCACAAGGAATTGTAATATTTCCTTGAATTGTCTTCTAGAATTATGCAAAATATAGTGGTAATACAATTTTATTAATAATGTAAGGTATTTTGTTAATGAACAAAATAGTAATCAAGTGAGTACTGACTTTATTATTTGACAAGACCCAAGTACATTTGGTGTGAATTTCAAGTAGCTGAAATGAAAAAGCTGAGATGTTTACTTCATACCATTAGTTCATTCTATTTTATAGATATAAGCTAAATCTAGACCCTGTCCAGTCACCTTGCAAATATATAGATTGTTCAGCATAAACTTGTATTAAATAGCTAGAACAGATGGTATGCAAAGAATATCATCTTCCTACAAGAAGCAGATCACATTTTTAGAGCTCCAAAGCTGTAAATGTCTGTAGAAAATAACAATTGCAAAAATAATTTAAATAACAGCTGATGTTTACTTAGCTCGTATGATGTTCCAGACACTCTGCTAGGTGCTTGATTGGTGTTTCATGTTACAATCCTGAGTCAAGTACAGTTACTATCCTCACTTCATAGGTCAAAAATCCAAGCTCTAGTGGGATTAAATGAATTACTTGTATCAATAGGTTGCATTACTCTAATACTGTAATAAAAAGACATGATGGGAGTTATTTTATTGAATTTTTCAATAAATGAATTGAAATGAAGCAAGTCTTCATATATATTAAATCTTTTGCAAGTCTTCATATATATTAAATCTTTTGCAAGTCTTCATATATATTAAATCTTTTGCAAGTCTTCATATATATTAAATCTTTTAGTAGAAATAAAACTCAGCTGCATGCTAATATGTCTACTTTTTGAGCATTTTGGCTCCTATTTTATTGAAAAATTCAATAAAATAACTCCCATCATGTCTTTTTATTACAGTATTAGAGTAATGCAACCTATTGATACAAGTAATTCATTTAATCCCACTAGAGCTTGGATTTTTGACCTATGAAGTGAGGATAGTAACTGTACTTGACTCAGGATTGTAACATGAAACACCACTTACACTGTTGGTGGGAATGCAAACTAGTACAGCCACTATGGAAAACAGTGTGGAGATTCCTTAAAAAACTGGAAATAGAACTGCCATATGACCCAGCAATACCACTTCTGGGCATACACACTGAGGAAACCAGATCTGAAAGAGACACGTGCACCCCAATGTTCATCGCAGCACTGTTTATAATAGCCAGGACATGGAAGCAACCTAGATGCCCATCAGCAGATGAATGGATAAGGAAGCTGTGGTACATATACACCATGGAATTTTACTCAGCCGTCAAAAAGAATTCATTTGAACCAGTCCTAATGAGATGGATGAAACTGGAGCCCCTTATACAGAGTGAAGTAAGCCAGAAAGATAAAGAACATTACAGCATACTAACACATATATATGGAATTTAGAAAGATGGTAACGATAACCCTATATGCAAAACAGAAAAAGAGACACAGAAATACAGAACAGACTTTTGAACTCTGTGGGAGAAGGTGAGGGTGGGATGTTTCAAAAGAACAGCATGTATACTATCTATGGTGAAACAGATCACCAGCCCAGGTGGGATGCATGAGACAAGTGCTTGGGCCTGGTGCACTGGGAAGACCCAGAGGAATCGGGTGGAGAGGGAGATGGGAGGGGGGATCGGGATGGGGAATAAGTGTAAATCTATGGCTGATTCATATCAATGTATGACAAAACCCACTGAAATGTTGTGAAGTAATTAGCCTCCAACTAATAAAAAAATTAAAAAAAAAAAAAACAAAACAACAACAAAAAAAATATATATGAAGCCTAGACTGAAAGCTAGAGTAGGTTTAAAAGAATATATGAAGACAATCTTACTTGATCTGGAATATTGGATATGCCTAACCCCTGGTTGTTTGGCAAAGTGACTTAAATTTTTTTTTTACATTGGCCAGCTTAGTTCACAAATCCTAGGTCTTCTATAAATTTAAAATAAGAAAGAGAGAGGGAAAAAGGAGAAAGAGAGAGAAAGAGAGAAAGTGAAAGAAAGGCAGACAGATGAAGATATGCCTTTTGAGCTCCCTTTTTTCAAAATAAGTGTTGGATGTGATATGTATTTTGGCATATTTTGTTTTAGCCACACTGAAAAGAAAGAAAGCCATTTGACTAAAATGACATTCCAGTTTTTGAAGAGAAATGTTTCAGTGAATTTAGGAGTATTTCCAACACTCATCTTGCCCAGTGAAAGATGTAAACTGATTTTTGATTCACAGTGAGTGATTTCATGGCTTCCATCTTATTAGAAGGAAAGAAATCCTGAGACTGGAAGAGAAATGAGCCAGTCAACAAGAACCCTGCCACCATGGGCTCCATGTGCATTAATGAGCATTTGGGTTGGATGGTATGTACAGGGACCCTGAATAACAGTGGCTTATGCAAGATAGAGGGCTTCATAGGTGGCACCAGTGGTAAAGAACCTGCCTGCCAATGCAGGAGACTCAAGAGGTGTGGGTTTGATCCCTGAGTCATGGAGATCCCCTGGAGGAGGGCATGGCAACCCACTCCAGTATTCTTGCCTGGAGAATCCTATAGCCAGAAGAGCCTGGTGGGCTACAGTCCATAGCGACTGAAGCAACTTAGTGTGCATGCAAGACAGAAGCTTATGTTTCTCTCATCTGGTAGTTTGAAGATAAGTGGTATGAGGCAGGCATGGGTGCATAGCTCCAGAGCTGGATCAGGCTCCTTCTGTCTGGTTGCTTTATCATATATAGTACAGGTGTCGTATCCTCAGCATCATGGTCTAAGACGATGCTCCATCATATCTACATTCCAAAAGCAGAATGGAGAAAGTGGGAGAAAGGACATATCCCATCCTTTTTAGGGCCTTATCCTAGAAACTGCACACATCACTTTCTCTCTCAATCTCTTGGCCTGAACTTAATCGTGTGACTATACTTAGATAAGAGGGAAATAGTGAAATGTAATTGCTATTCCAGGTTGGCTAAAATTAGAAAGTTCTATCATAGTATAAAAATGAGGAAACGAGTAATGGGGAACAACTAGCAATTGCTGTCATATCATCTTTGTAAAAATTATTTCTCTCCTTTCATTTTTTGTTAATTTGAGAAGTATAGGTCAATTTCTATTACTGATTTGACTTCATCTTTTTTCTGGCTCATTTTAATTAGCAATAGTTCCTTCTTAAAAAATCTCTAAGACACATGTAGAAATGAATTCCTAATTATGTGTTGAATTCATAAATGATTATGCACTGAACTTTTTTCTAAAAATGAGCTCAGAGTTGCTACTTTATGAAATTTTCTTCCATCCTTTTTTCTTCAATATTGATTATACATCTCTTCTGAATCATTTGATTTGTTAGGTGCTGGAGGTAAAGGAATAACTAAGACAAGTTCTTTTCCCTGGAAACATGGTGCAGATAGAGAAAGAATGGGATTGAAAGCTAGAGGTGTTTGATTCCAAATCCTAAGTTCTTTTACTCCATACACCTGCTTGCAGAGGGAAGTGCATAACACAGTCTGAATGCTAGTTTCCCCATCAACAACCAGGGATAATTTATAGGGATGTTGCTAGAGTGAAGTGTAAGGCATTAATAGTTTTCAAGAGCTTGACACATAATATATTTTCTTTACCTCCTACTCTAGCTTTGTTTACTTGAATCCTGAAGTTATTTTTTAGACATAGGAGTTCAGTTCAGAGAATATTATTGTTGGAATCTTTTCCCTGAAGTGTCATTGAGTAATTATATTGAGGTCTGGAACAGAGTCTTAAAGAATTGGTATTAAATCTGAAGAGAAGAAATATTTAAGACATTGATTTATTTATATAAATTTTTATTAGAGTATAGTTGATTACAATGCTGTGTTAGTTTTAGGTGTACAACAAAGTGAATCAGTTATGTTGTTGTTGTTCAGTTGCTCAGTTGTATCCAACTCTTTGTGACCCCATAGACTGCAGCATGCCAGGCTTCTTGTCCTTCACCATCTCCTGGAGTTTGCTCAAACTCATGTCCATTAAGTATGTGATGCCATCCAACCATCTTGTTCCTTTTCCTCTTGTTCTCAATCTTTCCCAGCATCAGGGTCTTTTCCAATGAGTCAGGTCTTCACATCAGGTGGCCAAAGAATTGGAGTTTCAGAGTCAGCATCAGTCCTTCCAATGAATATTCAGAGTTGATTTCCTTTAGGATTGATTGGTTTGATCTCCTTGCAGTCCAAGGGACTCTCAAGAGTCTTCTCCAGTACCACAGTTTGAAAGTATCAATTCTTGGCCAGCCTTCTTTATGGTCCAACTCTCACATCCATACATGACTACTGGAAAAACCATATACATATATTCACTCTTTTTTCTTTTTAGACTCTTTCCCTATATAGGCCATTACAGAGTTCCTTGTGCTATACAGCAGGTTCTTATTAGTTATCTATTATAATGTCTCTTGCCCTGTTATCACTAAACATACAAATAATCAGTACAATGAACACTTGTAAATTTTATATTACAGAATAAATTAAAATGTTTTCACTTGGAATTTATTGCTTTGATCTGTCTTATAATAGTGCTTATCTCCATATAGAGAGTTTAAATAATACTATTCTTTGGAAGATGGTTGGTAATAGAAATTATCAAATGAAATGTTATTTATTAAGCATCGCTTATATTTCAGGCATGTTCTAGGTGCTTTTACCTATGTTAACACATCAGGTTCTTTGCTGTCACCATAGAGAGTCTATGTTGACTACCTTTTTTTTTTTTCATTTATTTTTATTAGTTGGAGGCTAATTACTTTACAATATTGTAGTGGTTTTTGTCATACATTGACATGAATTAGCCATGGATTTACAAATTTATAAAATATACTTGGTATCAAGACTACAATATACAAGTTTTTATCTTTCCTCATACTTCATTTTGCCATAAATATCATTAGGAATTCACTATTTTATCAATTAACAGAGAATTTTAAATGCTGGCATGTTAGTCTGGTTTATATTTTTTCTAGTTTTCATGTTTCTCTCAGCTTCTAGTTCTCTTAAGAGCTTCCTAAAATGCAAATTTGTACTTGAAACCTTCTAATAGTTTTCCATTACCTAAAAGATAGAACTGTGAGTATGATTTATAATTTCCTCTGCAATCTGTTCCTACTTCCCTGTCCATCCCAGGAAGCTTTCTTGCTCCCGAGAGCTTCTCCCTATATCTCACCATGCATATCAGCCAAGTCTGAGTTCTTTGCAGTTCTGAGAACAAGCAATGCTGTTTTACGTCTTTATTTTTTACCTACATTGATCCCTCTGTCTGGCAGCTTTTCCTCACCTCAAAGACAGAATTGAAAACACACAGTTTTGGGGAATAAAGCTTGGCTATGCCTTCTTGGTGGATATGAATCTGAAAATCATCATTTTTTTGCCAGTAGCTTTTCGTGTATCAGAAATCTTTGTACCCATCAAAGCAATTTTGCAAATTACTGTGTTTTAAGCACTTTTAAAATTGTTTTTTATTTTTTCAACTTTTCCCCCCTTTTGCTTTAAACATTTGATAATCTTTTAATTGAAATATAAAACATAAAAACACTGCGGCCCTTGTAATACAAAGACTGGAGGGGGGAAATGCTCAACCAAGTAACTTCTATCTTTTTTTTTTAAACCAGCACCTTTGGACACACTATTCATTCTGCTGAAACACTACCCCCTCCCCCAGCCCCCTCCCTGTGTCCACAAGTCCATTCTATACTGTCTGCACTTCTATTCCTGCCCTGCAAATAGGTTCATGAGTACCATTTTTCTAGATTCCATCTCCATGCATTGAGGAGGGAAGATGAACTGAGAGAGTAGCGCTGACAATATATATACTACGCACGCATGCTCAGTGTCTGACTTTTTGCAACCCTGCGGACTGCAGCCTGCCGGGCTCCTCTGTCCATGGAATTCCCCAGGCAAGAATACTGGAGTGGGTTGTTATTTCCTCCTCCTGGGGATCTTCCTGACCCAGGGATTGAACGTACATCTCCTGTGTCTCCTGCATGGCAGACGGCTTCTTTACCAATAGCGCCGTAAAATAGATAGCTAGCAGGAAGCTGCCGTATGGCACAGGGCTCGGCTTGGTGCTCTTTGGTGGGAGGGTGGGAAGGAAGCTCAAGAGAGAGGGGATACATATAATTGATTCACGATGCTGTACAAAAGGAACTAAAACAACATTGTAACACAATTATATTCCAATAAAAAAACCCCACTACACCCACTCCTTCCACCACTCGCTTCTCCCTATTTTCAGTTCTTCCAAGTCTCAGCTTCAACACTGATGCTCTTAATTCCCTTGACAGCCCCAAGTTAAGTTTGGTTTTGTGTATACATTTTTTTTGTAGATTGTATTTTTCTTTATTTTATCTATCCACAACTTGCAATGTTATAGGTGAAAAATGTGTCCAGTATAGTAGTTGAAAATATAAGCTCTGAAGCCAGAGTGCAGAGGTTCACATCCTAGCTCTGCTAAGGCTATATGACCTTAGGCTATCACTTAAGTTTTTAAAGCTTCAGTTTCTTCACAAGTAAAATGGGACTGAGAATAGTAATGACCTCAGGGATATCATGGGGATTGAATAAGAGAATATATTTAAGTACTTTGCACATTGCCCTGGCACATCAAATTTATCACTTTATATTTGTGTTTATCTGCATGCGTGTGTGCTAAGTTGCTTCAGTTGTGTCTGACTCTTTGTGACCCTATGGACTGTAGCCCGCCAGGCTTCTCTGTCCATGGGATTTTCCAGGCTTCTCTTTCCATGGGATATTGGAGTGCGTTGCCATGTCCTACTTCAGGGGATCGTTCCTACCCAGGGGTCGAACCCTGACTCTTGCGTCTCTTGCATTAGCAGGTGGGTTCTTTACCATTAGTGCCACCTGGGAAGCCCCTATGTTTATCCATTTATTTATTTTTAAAGGCTTTATTGAACATATTACAATATTGCTTCTGTTTTTTTGTTGTTGTTTTCATTCTTAGCCAATGAGCATTTGCTGTATGATGTAGGGAGTTCAAGCTTGGTGTTCTATGACAACCTGGAAAGGAAGGTAGAATGGGGTGGGAGCTGGGAGGGAGGCTAAAGATGGACGGGACATATGTGTACCTCTGGCTGATTCATGTTGATATATGGCAGAAACTAACACAACATTGTAAAGCAATTATCCTCCAATTAAAAATAAATTAATAAAACAAAAAATACGTTTTGTTTTTTTTGGCTATGAGGCTCCCAGACCAGGGATTGAGCCCACATCCCCTTCCCTGGAAGCTCAGATGGTAAAGAATCCACCTGCATTGCAGGAGACCCTGGTTTGATTCCTCAATCACGAAGATCCACTGGAGAAAGGATAGGCTAGCCACCCAAGTATTCTTGGGCTTCTCTGGTGGCTAAGCTGGTAAAGAATCCTCCTGAAATGGGGGAGACCTGGGTTCGATCCCTGGCTTGAGAAGATCCCCTGGAGAAGGGGATCCCCTGGAGAATGCAGCTGCCCACTCCAGTATTCTGGCCTGGAGAATTCCATAGACTGTATAGTCCATGGGGTCTCAAAGAGTTGGACATGACTGAGCAACTTTCACTTTCACTTGCCCCTTCCCTGGAAGGTGAGGCTTAACAACTGGACACCAGGAAAGTCCCTATATTTATGTTTACTTATGAAATCTCTTATTATATTATAAGCACTATGTGGGTTGTGACCATGCCTATTTGTGAACTGTTGCACCCATCAGAAGATAGACATGCTAAAATCATCTATTGAATGAACAAATGAACTAACAGTATAGCAAGTTTGAAAGTTTAATATACTTGACTACACAAACATTTTTATTATTTTAATTAGGCCTCAAAATTATTGAAAAGTAGTACGTCAAGGCTGTATATTGTCACCCTGATTTTTTTTTTTTTTAATTAGTTGGAGGCTAATTACTTCACAACATTTCAGTGGGTTTTGTCATACATTGATATGAATCAGCCATAGATTTACACATATTCCCCATCCTGATCCCCCCTCCCACCTCCCTCTCCACCCTCTTCCTCTGGGTCTTCCCAGTGCACCAGGCCTGAGCACTTGTCTCATGCATCCCACCTGGGCTGGTGATCTGTTTCACCATAGATAATATGCAGAGTATATTATGAGACACTCTGGGCTGGGTGAAGCACAAGCTGGAATCAAGATTTCCAGGAGAAATATCAATAACCTCAGATAGGCAGATGACACCACCCTTATGGCAGAAAGAGAAGAACTAATTGATGATGAGTTAGAAGAACTAACTCTTGATGAGAGTGAAAGAGGAGAGTGAAAAAGTTGGCTTAAAACTCAACATTCAGAAAATAGATGGGGAAACAGTGGAAACAGTGATAGACTTTATTTTGGGGGGCTCCAAAATCACTGCAGATGGTGACTGCAGCCATGAAATTAAAAGACGCTTGCTCCTTGGAAGAAAAGCTATGACCAACCTAGACAGCATATTAAAAAGCAAAGACATTACTTTGTCAACAAAGGTCCATCTAATCAAAGCTACGGTTTTTCCAGTAGTCATGTATGGGTGTGAGAGTTGGACTATAAAGAAAGATGAGCGCTGAAGAATTGATGCTTTTGAACTGTGGTGTTGGAGAAGACTCTTGAGAGTCCCTTGGACTGCAAGGAGATCCAACCAGTCCACCCTAAAGGAAATCAGTCGTAAATATTCATTAGGACTGATGCTGAAGCTGAAACTCCAATACTTTGGCTACCTGATGCGAAGAACCGACTCATTTGAAAAGACCCTAATGCTAAGAAAGATTGAGGGCGAGAAGAGAAGGGGACGACAGAGGATGAGATGGTTGGATGGCATCACCGATTCAATGGACATGAGTTTGAGTAAACTCCAGGAGTTGGTGATGGACAGGGAGGCCTGGTATGCTGCAGTCCATGGGGTCGCAAAGAGTCAGACATGACTGAACGAGTGAACTGAACTGATTGTCTTATGTAATGCTTAAAGAAACATCATGAAACTAGGAAATTAAAGTTACCTGGAAATTATGCATTAATTGAAAATGGTAAAAATGTGAATAGTTATCTTTCTAATGTAATTACAAAAATAACTATTTTTTGTTGAATTTTAATCCCTATTTTACTTTAAATTTTTTAGTTTAGGGGTTGAGACCAAAAATATTCTACTCATTGAATTGTCCCTTTATAATACATATCTTAATACTGTCCTATAGAACATTTTGTTTTCTGGTTTTGACCAAAGGGTACTTTGAAAAGAATCCTAATTCCCTGAAATGGTGGCTATGACATGGGTTTGATGTTTAAAACTCCAATATTGAATTTGTCGCCAAAAGAAATATATATTTTAACAGTGTTAAGTTAATGGACTTTATTTTGACACAGTCATGTTGTGGCAGTTATACCAGGTTTTCTTTTCCCATTACAAAAATATATATACATTTTCTTACTTTAGAGAGTAAAAGGTGAGTATTTCTAAAGTGAAAAAAATTTTTTTTTTAAAATTCTCATGTGAAGGAAAAGTAAAGGTAGCATCTTACTCAAGCTTCTCTCTTTTTCTGTTTGATCCAAATGGAAACAATGAAATCCTGGGTTATTATGCAGAACCATATGCCACTTGTTAATGGATGCTCAATTTACATTCTCATTCTATTGTTCTTCTAAGTAGTTATTTTCACATTAAGTTAAGCTTAATTTTGCTGTATGATATATATCGCTTTTAAAAATAAACTGCACAAAATTGAAGCAGTATCACTTTGACAACTTACATTACATCACAAACAGAATTTTATGCCAAATCTGATCCATACAAGCTGCAACTATGCTCAGCCAGTATTTGGTCTAGTTTGAATTTAATACTCAACTGGCCTAAATCTGACAGACTTAATTTTATTAATTCAAGAAAGTTTAATCTGTTCTGCATATGTGCCAAAAAAGACTGTGGTTCATTGAGAAGACTGAAGGGAAGATGGCTGAGTAAACCTTTATTAAGTAATGAAATGAAGGGCCACAGTGACAGGAAGTGATACATTCAATGTAACAGATTTTGAACTGATAAGGGCATCTAGTAAAAACATTTTTATACTCTTTACAAGTTGCTATTGTTTAAATAGCAGGACATAATTATAAGAAAGTGTGCTATGCTCATTTGTATTTAACAGTGTGAAAAAAATCCATGGATTGGTTTGAATTATCTGAATCTCTTACAGATGGCAGTGCTCAAATTAATTACCTGATGGCTAAACAATGAAACTGGTTTGCATTTTCTGGATCTTGCCTTGCCCTGTCTTCAGATATGTGTTGTCTTAGTCAGCTCTGGCTGCCACAACTCACTACCATAGAGTGGCTGGTTAAAGAAAAGAAATTGATCTTTTCACAGTTCTGGAGGCTGAGAGTCCAAACTCAAGATGCTGGCAGGACTGATTTCCTTCGAGGCTTCTCTTCTTGACTTGCGGGTGACTGCCCTCTTGCTCTGTCTTCACGTGGTTGTCCCTTTGTGCTCAAAAGATGTCTCTGTGTGTCCAAATTTCTTCTTCTTATAAGAAGACTAGATTAGGGCCCACTCTAATGATCCCCATTTTAATTTAATGACTATTTTGAAGGCCTTATCTTTAGATACAGTCACAGTCTGAGGTACTGGAGTTAGAACTTTAAACTATGAACACAGTTTAGCTGGTAACACCAGAGATACACTTTCCCAATACTGATATTTTGAATCTCTAGTGATAAAAGCTGGGCTTCCCAGGTGGCGCTACTGGTAAAGAACACCCCTGCCAATGCAGGAGACATAAGAGACACAGGTTCGATCCTGGGTTGGGAAGATCCCCTGTAGGAGAGCGTGGCAATCTGCTCCAGTATTCTTGCCTGGGGAATCCCATGGACGGAGGAGCCTGGTGGGCTACCATCCATAGGGTAGCAAAAAGTCTGAGACAACTGAAGTGACTTAGCATGCACACACGCAGTGATAAAAGCTACAGTATAAAATAACTATTTCAGTTATAATCACCAGCATTCTCCCAAGCAGCATAAACTCTAAGAGCACTATTTTACCTTCCAATAGCTACTTTTTCTGCATTTTATGTTTGAAGTTACATTAAAGATGCTATAAGTAGGCCAGGGTAATAAATGGAATTAAGGTAAATAAAGCCAAGTGTCTTCATAAAACCTTTTAATGAATTCCCTTTTCTTTTAGCCCAGATAGCCAGTAAGGGTGCAAGGGATGGAGGGCATGTTTGTTTGTAACCCCAGATGCAATTCTAGTACAGTCGCAGACTCAGATTAGGTGGTTAATGAGTATTTACTTATTGAATATATATTAATGATTTGTTTAGTAATATCTGATTAAAACCATAAAATAAGGATAGAGTTTTCTTCAAAGTGACAAACAGGCTATTAAATTAATAAATATGACCTATTGGAAAAAGTTTTTTTTAAGCTTGTTTGCATTTTCATGTTTAAATGATATCACCTGATGCGAGGTTTGAATCTACAGAAGCTGAAAAGTAATAGTTTTGGGTACATGTATTTCAGTCCTTTAAACTATTCCTCTAACATCTTCTCACTGATGACATGGACAATGGTGTGCTTTTTCTGAGTGGAAATCAGGGCTCCAGCTCATTGTAGGGCTACAGATGGAAATTGGGTGGTCACTTGGGCAACTGCATGGAACTCTGTGATGATACAGTTATCTTGTGACAAGGAAGTTATGAGACAGCAGTGAGATTCATCAGGTGGTGAAATAATACATGCTCAGATAAAATAGGAGTCTTAGCCATTTTACAAACACTGCAGTTCAGCAGAAGCATCTTGGGTGCTGTCTTTAGGAAGACATATAAAAATGTAAATGTGGCTAAGAAAGCTAAATTTTAGTTTCTATTCACTGTAGAAATGATAAGGTGGACAGAATGGAGTTAAGAAAAATGAAACCCAAGGACAAGAGGTTATCATGAGTTTCCAGCACGCCTGAAAAAGGGTTGGTTCTCCTGCAAGCATTTCTTTATCATGGAGATGGAGCATAAAGATAGAGTAATGTCTGTACTAGTTTCCTAGGGCTGTTATAACAAAGTACTACAAATTGAGTGACTTTAACAACAGAAACTTATTTCTCACAGTTTTGGAGACTGAAAGCTCAAGATTCAGATATTAGCAGGTTTAGTTTCTCCTGAGGCCCCTTTTCTTACTTCGCTTGCAGGAGGCTGCCTTCTCCCTGTGTCCTCACGTGGTCTTCCTCTGTGCATACTTATCCTTGATATCTCTCTGTGTGTCCAAATGTTCTCTTCTTAGAAGGACACCATTAAGTTAAATCAGGACCCACCCTAGTGGCCTTATTTAGATCTGTTTGATTTCCTGTTTACAAACAACTCCTCTTTATAAATTGATTTTACATGTACATTTTCTTACTGGGAAAAACTGGGCTGCTCAAATTTCCTTAAAGTCACATTCCTCAACATTCAATTTCTCACTGATACTAGATTATTCCACAGATACTTTCAAGTCAACATGTCTTTGCGTTGAGTTGTTAGTGACTCCCCAGACTTGTACTTCCTCCTGTGTTTTCTATCTTTGTTATTGATGCCACCATCCACCTATTCACTCAAGCCTGGAACTTATCCTGTTGATTCTTTAATTGTCATCACCTCCTTTCCCATCATAGACTTGGTTGACTCTGCTTTCCGAATCTCTTTCTCCTGCCCATTATAATTGCATTGCTCTGGTTAGGCTTTCATTTTATCTTGCTTCCACTGCTAAAATAACTCACTTTGTTTCCAAACCATCTGTCCTCTGTCAAAAATTTCCCCCTAAAATGTAAGTTTGGCTATTTCATTCTTTTCTTTAACTTTTTCAGTTGGCAAAATTCAGCCCTATTAAGAAGGTTCACAGGACTTCTGTCTACCCCATCAAACTCCTCCCTCTTCCTATCTGCAAAAATGTTTACTCCAGCCAGAACATGTTCCCTGAATACATATCATCCATGTTTCCTACTTTTTAGCTCTGCATGTGCTTTTAGCTGTTTCTAGAATGACCTTCTCTCCCTCCCAAATCTTGCTGGTAAACGATCCATCTGATTTATTCAGATGTTATTTTCCCAGGCATGTGATGCTTTTTCCTGCCTTCCCTAGAGCCTGAAACCACCTCTATTCTACCATTTACAAGGCTGTTGCAATTATTTACTTTTCTGTCTATCTCTCTTATCCCCCTGGAATCCCTCAAGGAAGAAATAGTTTCTTAGTAATCTGTTAATCTTTATCTCTCCAGTGAATTTAATGAGATTATGAATATTATCCCTGGAATCTGACTGCTTTGGTTTTATTTTAGTCCAATATTTAATCTTGAAATGTTAGTTCACCTTTTTAAACTTGTCACAAAGTAAATAAAAAGTGCTAGTTATCTCATTATTTGTACTATTTTTTTTGTTGACTAAAGATGGAATGAATACATTTTTAAGAGAAAGAAATGTATTATACTTTTATTCTGAATGGTGTAAATAGATCATCACCAAAAGGTAACAAAATAGAAAACACTTAAGTTGTTTTTGTTGAAAATTATAGAAAGTTGGGAAGGGTGCCTGGGGTTACGTCATTAGGACTATGGATGCTTCATACTTACCTTCTGTCATCTTACTTTTGCACTAATGTTCCCTTAACTCTCTTTTTAATGGAATCATATTAGCATATTGTTTAGGGAAAATAAGCAAAACTTAAGCTCCGCTGCATTTTCAAACATGATTTAGTGAGGATAAAAATGCATACTCTTAGGGAGAAACCTAATAACATTATCATTTAAGTGCCTCCTATTAGTATTTTATAATTTACTCTTGGAATTCTTTCCAAATATAATTATTCCATCATCATAAACATATCAATTAAGAAGATACATAGTCTTTGCTATCAGGTTTTTGGCATCAGATATTTTAATATTTGTTTTAAAGAAACTATTCAGTGTATTTCATCCATCTCTTTTTCTTCAGAAAATACATTTTTAAAGTCTGTGGATCTTTATTAATTTCTTTATGTTGGACATACTATTCTTTTATTTTCTTAAGCAAAATATGAAGCTAATAATTAAAACATCATGGAAATGGGTCCTAATAGGCATTTGATACATATTTATCAGAAGGTATCATGTATTATTTACCTTCGAAATGTTGATGTCATAATCTATAAATCACACAAACAATAATAGTTTCAGATTGTTTTTGATGAACAGGAATTTCAAATTACCAAAGGAAATCAACTGAATTCTTGTATCGGTAGTTGAATTTAGATCTCAGAATATTGTTCATTTCTGAACTTCGGGTTCATGTTACAGATCATAAATCAAATTTTCTCTAATCCTCTAAGTGTCAAACAATTTTATAAAAATAAGCCAAATACTTCCCTCTTTTACATAATGAGATGTGACTTCAGATAAACACCAACGAACATAGATAAGAAAGAATGTCTTATTAAAGGAAATACAAGCAGTTGAACATATAATATTTTCATAAATTTACTTATGCTCAGAAAGCAGAATATAGCCAATGAGAAAGATATAAAACTCTTCATGAGTAATAACAAACACATTGCAACAACAAAAAAAGAAATCCAAGGCATGCCTTTTTCCTACTAGAATAAAATACAGCATTAAAAATAGTAAAAGAAAAATAATCAGTTATATACACAAATGTGAATTTTTTTAAGTGAAAAACAGCAACAGAATCTGTTTACATATGTAGTTCTCAGGCATTCTTATATGAAAAGAAACATCATTGACACAAGGATGATAAAACTGAACTAATTTTATTTTAAAATTTAAAATTATATACCTTAAATAACTTACCCATGCCACTATTTTAGATTACAATCTAGGGTATAATGTTATATTAAATTATATACCTAGGCTCGCCTTCAGATAATCTTCATGTTGATTTGCAAATGCAAAATCCTGGATACACACACGCACGTCTAAGATTTGGCATTTTTTAATAGTTGGATTAACATATTTTGGAAAGAAGATAGTAACTTCAAACAGTTATCAAAATTTCATTACATGCTTCACTGTAAGAAATTGAGATGTTAAAAATGCTTATGCTTTTGATTTTATCTCATTAAAATAATGTAGCATTAAGAAAGATACAAACAGACCAAGAAAAGCCTTAGGACTTTTTTTTCCCTCCAATCTAAGAATAGAAAAGAGACAGGCCAGTGATGGGACACACTATGTAATGAAGCAAAATCCTTGCCAATATGTCCCAACCAAAGTTCTTTGAGAGGGTAAGGATGCATTTGGACTACAGAAATCAGTGTGCCTAATTTATTTAGACTTGTACAAAGCTTTTGACAAGGTTCTACGCAAAAGGTTAATAAAAACAGAACAAAATCAAGTTGCCATTGGATTTAAGGAAATATTTGCTTTAAATGTAGAACTGGCTTAAAGATACAAATAAAAGTTAGAGATAATGGGGAAATGCCTGGATGTAAACGTGTGTCTCAAATGTCTCTTAAAGGGTATAACTGATTTGTAACATTTTGAAAATTAACTTATTAAGTTAAGAGTAGAACCTGGAATTTCAGGCAAATGGAAGTAAATTGGAGGGAATTTACTAGAACAAAGCAAACAAAAGCAAAATACTGTGAAAGGGAACATCACAAATAGAGCTGTACTTTAATTTTGACCCATATGCTAAATACTTATAGCTTATTATTTGGCCAAACTTATTATTTGGCCGAACAGAAGTCTCTTGTCACCAACCTCTCACTCTGTCACCAGCTGCAGAATTATTTTCAGAGTTATCTCAGAGTCATCATGGGGACAACTTAGAAGCACATGGGACATTTCACATGAATTTTCCATTTCCATTTCTATTGCCCACCTGAAGGTGAGCTTTTAGAGGAAAGGGATAGTGTGTGATTGGCTTTATATCTTCAATACCTTGAACAGTATACATAACATAATACGAGCACACATACACAACAGAGGTTCATTAAGTGGATTAAAGGGGAACTAAATCTATTCTGTATCTTACCACACAACGCAAGATATAGCAAGCGATCTTTCTTTATGGTGAAAAGTGCTTTTCTTAACAGCTCAATTTACAAAGTGAATTGGCTGTTTCTATTTTTGTTTTTTTTAATTATATTTCAGGAGTAGCCTCTCTTCCATTGCTTTCAATAGTTTTTGGAGGTCTAGCCTTTGACAGAGTCCTATTGTGATGAGTTTTGAAGGGGGCAGCATGAGAAAGATTCCTCTCCTGTTTATTATATCTGGCAACTGGCCAGAGGTAGGAAGGAAGGCAAATGTGAAGGCAAAAGAGAGGAGCCCTGTGGCCTTCCCTTCTCTGTGGTTCACTGCCACAGGGAAGAGGATGGAAGGAAACAGGAAGGTGTCATGAGCCCTGTGAGAGCTCAGTTCGAGGCTTTCAGCTGGTCACAAACTCAACATGAATAATAACCTAAAATTAAACTTGAAAATGACAAATACCAGTTACAGAACATGATATGAAATGAATACCTTTGTCAGTTTTAAAATCTTTGCTGACTGTAAACTCTTTGAGGGAAGAAATTTTTTTGCCTTACTAGGCATTTTGTTTGTGGATCTTAGCATTGTGCTCAGCACATTAGCTGGTACTATATATTCACTGAATGACTGAACAAATAAATAAGCAAAATTCCTTAAAACTGAGCAGAAAAAAAAATAGTATGTAGACAATTCCTAATATGGGAACAAAGTGAACTGCCTAAAAATTTTTAAAGGAATGATTAAAGAATAGCAAAAAAAAAAAAAAAAATAGTAAATAAGGTTAAGGCTTTTTCCCAAGGACAGCTGACCCACAAATTTGAACTGTGCAGATCCGCTTATATGCAGATTTTTTCCCTTAAATATGTACCAGAGAAGCACAAAATCTGCATTTGATTGAACCCCCTGATGTAGGAGCACAGATACAAAGACTGACTGTTAAGTTTTACTTTGAGTTTTGATTGCACAGGAGTGTCGGCAGCTCTAACCACTGCACTGTTCAAGAGTCAGCTATATTAATTTGCAAGATGGTGTTTGGAACTCAGAATTTCCCAAAGACATGTGTTACACACAATGACTGGCAAACACCCCTAATCCTATTTTACCAATAATGTAACAGTCCAGAATTATGCCTACCAACATTTCCTTAAGACAATGCAAGTGCAATTGAAAGGCATCTGCCATGATGTAAATTCCTCCTATGAGGCATCTTGAGGAGTTTGTCTGTATAAATACATTGTGCTTATGCTCAGTCATGTCCGACTCTTCAAGACCCCATGGGCCCCATAGCCTGCCAGACTCCTCTGTCCATGGGGTTTCCTAGGCAAGAATACTGAAGTGGGTTGCCATTTCCTTCTCCAGGGAATCTTCCTGACCCAGCGATCAAACCTGTGTCTCCTGTGTCTCCTGCACTGGCAGGCGGATTCTTCACATTAGTACCACCTGGGAAGCCCCTACATAAATACAATAATGCATGAAAAGATGCTTCGTGTCATCAATCATTATAGAAATGCACTTTGATATCAAAACACACCTATCAGAATGGCTAAAATTTTAAAAAAGTGATAATAGCAAATGCCAGTGAAGATGTAGAGAAACTGGATCTTCATGCATTAGGAACGTAAAGGTATGGCTATTCTAGAATAGGATGTGGCTGTTTCTTATGTAGGTGTACTCAGTTAGCTACTGGTTATGAAACAGAAACAAAAAAGCCTCTACTGAATCATATGAAGCTATGAAAAAGACCAAGATGCCCAAAAATTACTTAGCATATTACTGAAGCACAGAATTTGTACTGCTAGTTTGTATTCTAACTCAAGAGATTTTCAACTATTTAACCTAAAAATTAAACTCTTGGGATGAATAAATAATAGAAACTGTTTATAATGAAGAAACTCAAACCAGCAGTAGATGATTGATCTGATGGTGCAAGACTATTCATCCACCCGAGAGAACTGAGTATGTGACAGTTGTATTTGGAGTTTTATCCATGAGGTATTTATGGCCTCTAGAGATAGGCAAGATTTTTTTTTTTTCCTAACTGAACTGTAGTTGATTTGCCATACTGTGTTACTTTCAGATATATAGATAGTGATTCAGTATTTTTGCCAATTATATTCTATTATAAATTATTATAAGATAATGGTTCTCATTTCCTGTAGTATATGGCATATTCTTGTCACTTATGTATTTTGTATCTAGTAGTTTGTATCTGTTAATCCCATACCCCCAGTTGGTCCCTTCTTCCTTTTCTCTCCCTTTTGGTAACCACATTTGTTTTTTATATCTGTGAGTCTGTTTCTGTTTTGTATGTACATTCATTTTTATCTTTCAGATTCTACATGTGAGTGATATCACATAGTGTTTGTCTTTCTCTGACTTATTTCACTTAGCATAATATTCTCTACATCTATCCACATGATAAATGTATAATGTGTAGATATATATATATACACCACATTGTCTTAATCCAATCATCTGTTGGTGGATACTTGAGTTGCTTCCATGTCTTGACTGTTGTAAATAGTGCTGCTATGAACATTGGGGAGCATGTATCTTTTATTTAGTTTTTTCCTGGATATATACTCATGATGAGGGGCTTCCCTGGTGGCTCAGATGGTAAAGAATCTGCCTGAAATGCAGGAGACCTGGGTTTGATCACTGGATTGGGAATATCCGCTGGAGAAGGAAATGGCAACCCACTCCAGCATTCTTGTCCGGGAAATCCCATGAATAGAGGAGCCTGGTGGGCTTCAGTCCATAGGGTTGCAAAGAATCGGACTCGACTGAGGGACTAACACTTTACCCGTGATTAAAATTGCTGAATCATACAGTAATTCTATTTCTTGCTTTTTAAGGAACTCCCACATTGTTTTCCACAGTGGCTGTGCCAATTTACATTCCCACCAACAGTGTATGAGGGTTTCCTTTTTGGTGATAGGCAAAGGAGCAAAGGAAGAATTCACTTTAAAAAGTTCAGTCATAACTAGCTAGAACTGCTATCTCATATAGATTACAATACAGAAAGAACATTCACAAGTATTTTATATCCCTTTGCTCATTGTAACATCTGTATGGTGTTGACAAGATAAAATAGTCTGGACTTAGAGCAGCTATTGAAAACAAATTGTGTATTTATCTTATGGTGAGAGATGGTGTTCTGGTTGAGAAAGAACAATACTTAGGTGTAACAGAGTAGAATATGCAGAGGACTGAACTTGTTATTTTAGCATTTGGAATTCCTATATTTTGTTGAGCTTGACATATTTAAATAGTGTGATTATTAGAATTCTGAAGTACAGCTATTAAGGTGATTCTATCTGGAAAAGTTTTGATACTGTTTGGCCAGGCATAACTCTTACACAGTGGTCCATGTCCAGATACTGAGCAGGTCCCTGGAGTTCAGAGAGAAACAACAGAGGCTGATCCAATCATTTGGTCAGAGAAGCAAGCGATATCCCCATTGTATTTGCATTGTATTTGCAGAAAATGCTCAAATCTTGGACACGTTATTTAAAAGGTCTTTGTCTCAGTTTCCTTACTGTTAAAGTGGGGATCAGCAAATCCACCTGTAGGATGACTCTAAGGTTTAAAGGAAGTAAACCTGGACTGTACCCCAAGTAGTGCCTAGCGCTAGTGTCGGTCACTCAGTCGTGTCCGACTCTGAGACCCCATGGACTGTAGCCCGCCAGGCTCCTCTGTCCATGGGGATATTCCTGGGATGGATACTGGAGTGGGTTGCCATGCCCTCCTCCAGGGGATCTTTCTGACCCAGGGATCTAACTGGGGCCTCCTGCATTGTGGGCAGATTCTTTACCAGCTGAGCTACCAGGGAAGCTCTGTTAAAGTTAGTGTTACCATTGAGACACAAAATTGTAGCATATGGTAGTGTACTGCCTTGCTATGTAATGAATGAATGTGGGGTCCATGGACTAGTAGCATTGATGTCACCTGGAAGCTTGTCAGAGATGCAAAATCTCTGGTCCCACTTCATGGATCACAATCTGTGTTTTAACAAGATCCCTGAGTATCTTTATAAACAGTAACATTGCGAGTGTGGGACTGAGTAGTGGGTTGGTAATAAAAGTGTTTTTCCAGCTTCTGCACAGTTGCTGCCTGTCTTAATCCTCACAGCTTTCTGGAAGCTGGTCTACCAAAAAAAAAAAAAAAATCCTCTTTCAAGGCTTCCAACTAAACACAACACAGAAACTGAAAAAGAGATACTGAATTTTGTTAAAGGCAGGGCCCAAGAAGGAAGATCTACAAATTCCAGCAATTGAAACGACAAGAGTTGCCTCAGTTTCTACTCTCATCCTCTGTTGTCCTGCAGTGATTGCTGCTTTGTATTTCCACATGGGCTACAGAAGATGTCCTCTCATATATTTAGTTCTTGTTCCCAAATCACCTTAGTGTCCCTGGGTCCTTAGAAAAATTTCCCCACCTGTCCCCAGAGTTTTGGAGAAATATCCTGAAAGGGCACTATAGAGCAATATAGAACTCTTCACCTTACATATGCATCACTAAGAAGGGCCCACTCAAGGACCTGAAGGAATTAATTCCAAAGTCCACTGGACAGTGAACAGTAGACAATGCTGACTTACTGAAAATGTTACTTAGCTTTTTGAGAATTTCAGCTTCTAGGTCTCTCATCTTCCTTGAAAGAGAGTAAATAATGACAATGAATGAATCATACTGGAGAGGAACAAAGAAATAACTGGTGCCAAACCACCTGCTCTAGATCCTGGGCATTCATACTGAAAAACCCATTATTTTCTTAGATTAGGAGGTAGCAGTTTTGCTCTGGAGTTTGTGTTTTTCTCTAGCTAGAGAGGTTCAGTCTATCAGATTGAATCTAAAATATAACCATTTTTCAAGTCAATATAGCTTACTGAATGAAGCTTCTTTCAGGTACAGAACCCTCCTAAGGACAGCATCACTCATATTTTAACTGGGCCTTTTTAAGACACAATGTACTTAATCAACTCAGTAGGTGCTCATGCTGGTGGGTTTCTGAGCCCAGGGAATGATGTGCTAGAAAACACCTGGGGCAGACTTCAGTAGGCTAAATTCTGCTTGCTACCATCAGAGCAGAATCAGTTATATCTTGCTCCTTTTTGAGTGTAATATTTAATCAGCTTTTTTTTATAAGGACTGGAATTTCCATAAGTCAGAAATGCAGTCTCCAGCAAGTACATGTTCTAAAATCCTAATCTCTATTCTTACACATGCTCTCAATCATAATGCACAAACCTTAGGACAAAAAAAAAAAAAAAATCAAGCTTCACTCTCAAGTATTTTAGTACCATAAATGGCTTGCATAGCCCCATGGGTCATAAAATCTCTTAATTTACTGAAAGCCTGAGTGCATTTAATAATTGCTGGACATACAAAGCCAAAGCTAGTCATCATCAGTTATTTACTTCTCTTTTCCTCTACACTAAGGGAGAAAGCCAAATTCCCATCGCTGTCCCAACCATCCCCCTCCCAAATGGAGAGTGAGAAATCTGCCAAAGCAGATTGTGTGCAGTTCTCCTTGTTTTAGAGCTGCCAGTTTTCCTAAGGACAGAATCAGAACTAATACATCATCCTTGAACTTTAAGCCTCTGATGTACCCTGACATTTGGAATAGCCTAGGATCCAGAGGGACAAAGAAGCAGATTCTCCTTTACTGATTGATGCTGTTTTCAGTCTCCTTTCGCAGGTTAGAGCAGCTTGCTGCTATCAGCCTATATGAGGCACAAAAGTGTGGTCTTCCCATGGTTTGGAGGAAAGGCAGGCATACATATATTGAGACCATCCTGCAATTAAATACTTTCTCTAATTGTTAGGAAAAGGAAAATAATGATTAATTTCCAAATGTTTAAAGTGGAAAAAAAAAAGGATGAAACTTTGAGTGATCAAAAGGAATGAAATGCTTAAGGACACATATAGAAGAGCACCTATATTTTCCAGTTCTCATTTCCAGCAATCTATCTTTATCTCAGTGAGCTTCTGCTTAATTTTTGAGTTGAACTAGCATTTTTAGCTTATGTAGCAAGGATCACAGGTTCTATCTAATCAGAGCACAAGGCATCACTGAGAATTAAAATATAATTGCAGCTGTGTCTATATGTTGCCAAACATAAATGTGGATCTTAAGGAGAGAGGAAAAAAAGAATGCAAAGAGCAATAGAAACTTTGCTTTGGAAATTGTCTCAAATAGCTCTAAGCTGGAGAGATATCCAAGAAGTAAATGTCTTGGTCAAACTAATCAGTTACCTAGAGACTAAGGATGAGCTTCAAGATACTCCCTTTGTGTGTTAAAAATACATTGAATGATCCAGGAATGATTATCTTTCTGTTTTATTAAAGAAGCTGCTATCATTTTGTTAACACCACTCTGGATTGCTTGGGCCACCCAGAAGTAAGAACTTCCAATCACTTCTTGTCTGTGGAGAACTCTCCTGAGATAAGGACCAACCTGTATTATCAGTTATCTTTCTGGGAACTGACAGTTCAGTTCAGTTCAGTCATTCAGTCGTGTCCGACTCTTTGTGACCCCATGAATCGCAGCATGCCAGGCCTCCCTGTCCATCACCAACTCCCGGAGTTTACCTGAACTCATGTCCATTGAGTCAGTGATGCCATCCAGCCATCTCATCCTCTGTCGTCCCCTTCTCCTCCTGCCCCCAGTCCCTCCCAGCATCAGGGTCTTTTCCAATGAGTCAACTCTTCGCATGAGGTGGCCAAAGTATTGGAGTTTCAGCTTCAGCATCAGTCCTTCCAATGAACACCCAGGACAGATCTCCTTTAGGATGGACTGGTTGTATCTCCAACTGACAACAACAAAAATGTAACTTCCCATATTAAGGTGCTATTGCAATAGTGGTTTTGTGGTAGTAAACACATAATAAAATCAAAATTATTAAATTCTAAATTATTAAAATATTTGAATAGCAAATAATTGTAGCACATATATTTCTTTTCCAGTGTTAGAAAATACTTTTGACATAAATTAGCCTGATTGGAGTTGGTTTCTGAATTCTATTCCTGCAGGTAATATGGAAGAGAAGGTGCTCAAAGGTATGCCCATATTCCTTCACTTTCCTCCTTTACCCTGACTCACCTCCACGAAAGAAAACACAATTTTATATGGACGTATGACCAATCATAATGTCAATCTTGTGATTTTATAGCCAGAGATGGCTTTAGCACATGCTTTGGAGCCAGGTTACTCAGTTGGAATCTTGCTCTAGACACTAAACTGCACGTGTATGCTAAGTTGCTTCAGTCGTGTCTGGCTCTTTGCGACCCTATGGGGTGTAAACTAGATACTACATAATCTTGGGCCAATTATCTAACTTCTGTTGGCTCCATTTCCTCGTCTGTAAGATTTGTGGTCTACAAGTTTTCCTCTAGATGCTCTGACCCCAATTCCTGACAATGTTCCCTTGAAGGTACATATACTCAGAGCCCTGAAAACAGCATATTGTCATAGTTCTATCTCAAACCTGTGGCAGTTTGCAACTTAGCTATTATATGAGGTTGAAAGAAACCTTGCAAATATACCATTTAGGGGTGACTTGGCCACCTCATGCGAAGAGTTGACTCATTGGAAAAGACCCTGATGCTGGGAGGGATTGCGGGCAGGAGGAGACGGGGATGACAGAGGATGAGATGGCTGGATGGCATCACTGACTCGATGGACATGAGTTCAGGTAAACTCCGGGAGCTGGTGATGGACAGGGAGGCCTGGAGTGCTGCGATTCATGGAGTTGCAAAGAGTCGGACACAACTGAGCAACTGAACTGAACTGAACTGAAGGCAATATTTGTGTCTATTTCATAATTATACACAAGGGATATTGCTTAAAATAGTTTAATTTCTCTTAATTTGTAATACATTTCTCACCTCGTTCTATCCATTGGAACATCATTCTTAGAAAATTCTAATCCTGTTAAAATGGTTTGGATAGATTCTATGCTACTTTGAAAATCGTCCATTAATAAAATATAGTTTTGATGTCAGTGATGCTATCATTAGTTAAATATAGCATTGATTTTGATTCTTATTCTATGGTTTTTCTCTGAATTATTATCACTCTTTCCTCTTATTAAGTAGGTAAAAAACCTCAGAATATAATGATGTTTTCTCATCCTGCTTCTTTATCTCCCACTTCTCCAAATGACTGGCTACATTTTGCAAGTGCAGGTTACTTAAGGAAAGAAAAGTGCTCGTTACAATTCAGTAGCTGGAGTGAGCAGTAGGCACTTTAAATCTGAGTACAATAATTTACAACAGTGAGTGCATTTCTGAGAACTCTGTGTGAGCTCCCAAGAACCCTGGCTACACTGTCAGACACCTATCTTTAAACTGCCTCCTGCCAAATGATGACTGTGGCCCTGTCACCCTGGTCAGCCCCACAAGTCTCATTCACACTCCTCCTAATTGGCAGGCTCCCGCTCTGGGCACCTCCATGGCCCTTGTAACATTTTTTTTAAGGCAGATAACTTGACACTGTAAATTTGGCTGTGAGCCTGCTACTGTGGGATGTCTTTACATCCGCCCTCAATGGTCACCTCAGTTCATACCCTTGAGATTCCAGTCTCAACAATCTGCAAATTAAATTACAGGACAGAAAGATGTGATTGCTTCAGGGTGGGTGGCCAGCCCTCTTCACCTGTTAGAAGAAGAAAAATTTGATTACTGGGAAAAGAAGGAGTGAAAAGGTATTTTTTACGGATAGGAAGAGGAGGGAGAAGACTATCAATCAGAGTATCTCAGGACTTGAGGAAGCCTAGAGTGTGTGGCGTTTGGTTTCCGACATGAATGTGGCAGCAGGCTCGGGAAACCTGATAACAGTATTTGTGACCTTGAGGTCTGGAAACGGTTTCACTGATTGAAGTTATATAAGTTCAGCTAAATTTGAATGTGTTGTAAATATTTATCTGGCAGCCTGACATACAGTTGTTCCTGAAATTATGGGGTAGAGTCTTATCTTTCCTAGCATATAATTTTTGAAATGTTCTTCTGGATGGTGTTTAAGATTATAAATATAACTGAGTTATTGTTTTGTGCTAAGGTTTTCTCAGGCTTTAAGCCTGGTTAAAAGAATAGAGAGTGTTTTCTGGCAGCTTTGTTTTCCTAAATATATTGGAGGTTGCAATAAAAATCTGCCTGGAGACTAAGCCTTGGTGAAACATAAACAGTCTGCTTCAGCTGCAGTTATATATTTTCCTTCACATTTCCAGATATGCTGGTATATAAGGCCTCAGGTCCAATGGGTATTTTATGTGAGAAAACTGTTAGTATGTAGCATTCCTTTCTAGTGAATTATTGAGTTGTCCAGCAGCAAAACAGGCAGGAGACAAGCTAGTCTACAATTAAATAGCCCTTCATTGCTTCAAAAGCTATTCTGAGCCAGCCCTGCTCTAAGACACCTGGGCACATGAATGCTGAGACCTTTGAGGAGGAGTACAAACAGACTTGAGCAAGTTCTTAACGGGCGCCCCATAACATACACCACTCATCTCCCACTGACGAACAGCATCTCAACCGGCAGGCAGGTGCCTTTTGGGGAAAACATGGGGAAAGTGACCAGTAGGCCAGGATGAAAGGAGTGAAAAGAATGAAGATGTCCAAGGTTAAGTCTGAGACCAAAGCTGATGATGTACAGCCACTGTAGATGGCTCGAGTCTCATCCCCAAGGTTGTGGTTCCATCAATTATAACAGCCCATTTAACTATCTAATTTTACTCTCACATCCTGAGGCATTTTTACCAGCTGGGATCACTCCTAGATTCATTAGCATTTCCCAGTTTGATTTAGAGGTGCCACTGGAGAACTTTACTCTAAGAAGCCTGTCAACCCTGTGGCTGGCTAATACAAAATTGCTGCATTGAGAGATCTTACAGCTTTGCTATGTAAATAACAAAATCTTTGTCATGCTGTTGATTCCATTTGCAGTGCTTATATTCAACAATCATTTATTAAAGACATATCATACATCAAGGTCTCAACTACTCTTGGTGAGTAGTTGATATAAAGGTAAATCCGCCATGGATCTTACTTTCAGACACTTTACAGTCTTGTAGAGAAAAGAAGATGAGAGGGTCTCCAATCTAATTAGTTACAATATAATTTTATAATTAGTATGTTAGTAAAATGTGTTTGAGGCATGACATCTAAGTTGAAGTAGGAGTAAACAGAAATTTTAATCTTATTACATAGTTATTTTTGGCGAGATGGAGAATGTTATGCAACAGACTGCCTAAAATAACACATTTCTATTTAGGGCCCTCTATTCTGTTTGCTTTAAGATCAAATGGAAGCATTCAGCATTTCAAATCTAGGACAAATTTACATCACACTTATAAGCAGACATTATCATATAGGGCAGGGAGGGTTGATATGTGACATGCATATTTATAGTCCTTTTGATGTTGATAGATAGGTAAGTTAACTGTGGCTTTCTGAATGAATCTGAATTTAGTTTCAAACTCCTTACTCTGCTTAGACTTCAAGCAATTACTACTAATCAAGCTTAGCAGGCACAACACATGAAATTTATTTTATCATCCCAGCTATAAGTACCCTCAGATTCTAAGGTACAGACCATTTTATTTGCTGATTAATGATTTTTGACAATTGATTTATATTTTCTGCCTGTTGCCAACATTGTTTTTCAAGTATTTCAACTTTATCATCAGAAAATATCCCAAATAACTGCAAAATAGGTAAGAAGTGTGTATGTTATCATTTAAACAGCTCTATAGTGCCACAAAACCTACATGGATTTAATGGTACCTACCTGGGTTTAGATCACATCATTAAGAGTTCGAAAAGTCCACAGTGACTCCACACTACAGAATTCACAAGTGTAAATTAAAACAGAAGAAGAAAAGAAGCCCTCATGGGATTTAAATGCTTCCAGACATATTATTATTTCAGCTCAGATTGTATGAAGACTCTAATTGTTGGCTTAAGGCATCACTTTATTTATAAACAAGTGAGCAAATATAACTATTTTACAAACCCTAATATTTCTGGTAGTCAGGATAGCATAAGTTACGCTACAGAAATGAAAAACCCCGAATTTCAGAGGAGAAGGGGACTACAGAGGATGAGATGGTTGGATGACATCAGTGACTCAATGGACATGAGCTTGAGCAAACTCCGGGAGACAGTGAAGAGGGAGGCCTGGCATGCTGTGGTCCATGGGGTCACAAAGACTCAGACACTACTTAGCAACTGAACAACAACAAACAAAAGTTCACTTCTTTATCATGAAATTCCTCTGCAGACCTTGGTCATTCCATGGGGCAGCTGTCCTCCCTGTGGTGGCTCAACATTGTTCCTTCTATAACAGCACAGACTTCCATGGCAGCCTCAGCAAGCAAAGAGAGAGAGGTAGATAGTAGAGAACTGGAAAATAAACAGCTTCACCTGGGAAGTATGTACATCACTTCTGCTTACTCACTGGCTGAAACAACTCTCAAGTTGTACTTAAGTTCACAGGGCAGGAAATACAATCTTTCTATTGTGTCCCAGTTGGAGAAGGAAACAATATCAGAGAATGGTAGTACTATCTGCCTCAGTGACTTAAGCTTTTTCTATCACAACTTGTGTCTTAAGGGATATAGTGTATAGGGCATTATATAGTTTGAGCTTAGACAATGAAACAAAGTTCAGTCAGTTCAGTCACTCAGTCGAGTCTGACTCTTTGCAATGCCATGAACCTCAGCACACCTGGCCTCCCTGTCCATCACCAACTCCTGGAGTTTATCCAAACTCATGTCCATTGAGTCAGTGATGCCATTCGACCATCTCATCCTCTGTCGTCCCCTTCTCCTCCCACCTTCAATGTTTCCCAGCATCAGGGTCTTTTCAAATGAGTCAGTTCTTCGCATCAGGTGGCCAAAGTATTGAAGTTTCAACTTCAACATCAGTCCTTCCAATGAACATTCAGGACTGATTTCCTTTAGAATGGACTGGTTGGATCTCCTTGCAGTTAAAGGGATTCTCAAGGGTCTTCTCCAACACCACAGTTCAAAAGCATCAATTTTTCGGCGCTCAGCTTTCTTTATAGTCCAACTCTCACACCCATACATGACTACTGGAAAAACCATAGCCTTGACTAGATGGACCTTTGTTGGCAAAGTAATGTCTCTGCTTTTTAATATGTTGTCTAGCTTGGTCATAACTTTTCTTCCAAGGAGTAAGCATCTTTTAATTTCATGGCTACAGTCAACATCTGCAGTGATTTTGGAGCCCAAAAAAAATATACTCTGCCACTCTGTTTCTCCATCTATTTGCCATGAAGTGGTTGGACCAGATGCCATGATCTTAGTTTTCTGAATGAGTTTTAATGCAAAACTCTGAATGAGTTTTTTCACTCTCCTCTTTCACTCTCATCAAGAGGCTCTTTAGTTCTTCTCTTTCTGCCATAAGGGTAGTGTCATCTGCATATCTGAGGTTATTGATATTTCTCCCAGCAGTCTTGATTCCAGCTTGTGCTTCATCCAGCCCAGCGTTTCTCATGATGTACTCTGCATATAAGTTAAATAAGCACGGTGACAATATACAACCTTGATGTACTCCTTGCCTGATTTGTAACCAGTCTGTTGCTCTATGTCCAGTTCTAACTGTTGCTTCCTGATCTGCATACCGATTTCTCAAGAGGCTGGTCAGGTGGTCTGGTAGTCCCATCTCTTGAAGAATTTTCCACAGTTTATTGTGATCCACACAGTCAAAGACTTTGGCATATTCAATAAAGCAGAAATAGATGTTTTTCTGGAACTCTCTTGCTTTTTCAATGATCCAGAGGATGTTGGCAATTTGACCTCTGGTTCCTCTGCCTTTTCTAAAACCAGCTTGAACATCTGGAAGTTGTCGGTTAATAAACTACTGAAGCCTGGCTTGGAGAATTTGAGCATTACTTTACTAGCATGTGAGATGAGTGCAACTGTGCAGTAGTTTGAGCATTCTTTGGCATTGTTTTTCTGTGGGATTGGAATGAAAACTGACCTTTTCCAGTCCTGTAGGCACTGCTGAGTTTTCCAAATTCGCTGACATACTGAGTGCAGCACTTTCAGAGCATCATCTTTGAGGATTTCAAATAGCTCAACTGGAATTCTATCACCTCCACTAGCTTTGTTTGTAGCGATGCTTCCTAAGGCCCACTTGACTTAACATTCCAGGATGTCTGGCTCTAGGTGAATGATCACACCATAGTGGTTATCTGGGTCATGAAGATCTTTTTTGTATAGTTCTTCTGTGTATTCTTGCCACCTCTTCTTAATATCTTCTACCTCTGTTAGGTCCATACCATTTATGTCCTTTATTGAGCCCATCTTTGCATGAAATGTTCCCTTGGTATCTCTAATTTTCTTGAAGAGATCTGTAGTCTTTCCCATTGTATTATTTTCTTCTATTTATTTGCATTGGTCACTGAGGAAGGCTTTCTTATCTCTCCTTGCTATTCTATGGAACTCTGCATTCAAATCGGTATATCCTTCCTTTTCTCCTTTGCTTTTTGCTTCTCTTCTTTTCTTATCCTTCTCCATCAGAGGGCAGACAGACTGAAAACCACAGTCACAGAAAACTAACCAATCTAATCACATGGATCACAGCTTTGTCTCAGTGAAACTATGAGCCATGCCGTGTAGGGCCACCCAAGATGGACGGGTCATGGTGGAGAGTTCTGACAAAATGTGGTCCACTGGAGAAGGGAATGGCAAACCACTTCAGTATTCTTCCCTTGAGAACCCCATGAACAGTATGAAAAGGCAATGTCGACATTTTAGGAATCAGCGAACTAAAATGGACTGAAATGGGTGAATTTAACTCAGATGACCATTATATCTACTACTGTGGGCAGGAACCCCTTAGAAGATATGGAGTAGTCAACATCGTAGTCAACAAAAGAGTCCAAAATGTAGTACTTGGATGCAATCTCAGAAACAATAGAATTATCTCTGTTCATTTCCAAGGCAAAACATTCAATATCATGGTAATCCAAGTCTATGCCCCAACCAGTAATGCTGAAGAAGCTGAAGTTGAATGGTTCTATGAAGACCTACTAGACCTTTTAGAACTAACACCCAAAAAAGATGTCCTTTTCATTAGAGGGGACTGGAATGCAAGAGTAGGAAGTCAAGAAACATCTGGAGTAACAGGAAGTTTGGCCCTGAAGTACAGAATAAAGCAGAGCAAAGGCTAATAGAGTTTTGCCAAGAGAATGCACTGGTCATAGCAAACACCCTTTTCCAACAACACAAGAGAAGACTCTACACATGGATATCACCAGATGGTCAACACCAAAATCAGATTGATTATATTCTTTGCAGCCAGAGATGGAGAAGCTCTATATAGTCAGCAAAAACAAGATTGGGAGCTGACTGTGGCTCAGATCACAAACTCCTTATTGCCAAATTCAGACTTAAATTGAAGAAAGTAGGGAAAACCACTAGACTATTCATGTATCACCTAAATCAAATCCCTTATGATTATACAGTAGAAGTGAGAAATAGATTTAAGGGACTAGATCTGATAGACAGAGTGCCTGATGAACTATGGGCAGAGGTTCATGACATTATATAGGAGACAGGGATCAAGATCATCCCCAAGAAAAACAATGCAAAAAAGCAAAAGGGCTGTCTGAGGAGGCATTACAAATAGCTGTGAAAAGAAGAGAAACAAACTCTACATGTGTTAAGTAGTCAAACACTTTATCAGTAGACCTTAGGTAGTTCAAAGGTGCTCTGGGAAGGCCAGAGTCAAGTTTGGAAGCTGTGAAGATTAAGAACAATGCCCTAAACTACCACAGGAGAATGCCCAAATAGTGAACTGCAATATCACCTATACTAGGACAGGAGGCAAATCCACAGCTGTTCCTGTTGATGATAGGTTTTGGGCATTAGCATTTCTGTCAGAGCTGCCTTCTCAAAAGCTTCTGCTGTGCCCTTGCCAGAATTCTAAGCAGAACTGTTGTGTGAGCAACTAATGGGTGGAGCCAAGGCCATATGACCTTCATAATGTGCAAGGCAGTATGGGAAAATGAGTTCAGTCTTCTCTCTCATAAGACAGATCCTCAAAAAATTCTGATTGTCTGCTGACACAATTGTCTAGCATTATACTTTCCACTGAGGATACTACTTTCTTAGATTAAGTCCTAGCTAATGTTAGAAAGTTCAGTTTTGTTGTGTATTCTGTGAGTTTGGGCAAAATGTATAATGACGTGTATCCTTCATTATTGTATCATACAGAGAATTTATTTTACTACCCTGAAAGTCCTTGTGTTTCATCTATTCATCCTTCTTCCTATTAACCATTGATATTTTTATCATCTCCATAGTTTTACCTTTTTCAGAATGTCACATAGTTGGAATCATATGACACAGCCTTCTCAAATTTGCTTCTTTTACTTAACAATATGCATTTAATTTTCCTTTATGTCTCTTTATAAAGCTTGATGGCTCATTTCCTTTTAGTACTGATAATACTCCATTATCTGTATTCTACCACAGTTTGTTTATCCACTCATCTACTGAGACATTTTAATTGCTTCCCAAGTTTTGGTAACTATGAACAAGGCTGTTATAAACAAGTGTGTGCAGGTTTTGTGTGGTCCACTAGGTTTTTAATGCCTCAAATAGGAATAAAATCTTCCTTTTTAAAAAATTCAGCACATTAACTAGAATTTTATATGGAATACACAGAATAGACACTCAAAAATATTTGGTGAGTGGATATTTAAAAATACACTTTAAGGGTAAATCAACCAATCTGCAAGTTTTATTGTTTCCATTCTAACAATAATAACTGATCCTTATTGAGCATCTATTTTATTCGAGGTACTATGCTAAGTGCTTTATTTCCTTTAATTCGTACAACAAGCCTATGGACTATATATTTTTACTATTCTGATATTACAATGAGAAAATTGAGGCTTAGAGGGATTAATCAGCTTGCCTGCTTTTCAATAGTGGCTAAATCAGAATTTAAACTAAGCAGAGAGAACCCTGGAATTTAACCACCACTCTATACTGCTTCTGTGTCTACTTTAATGATAACTTGAATAGACTATCGAAAAGAAAGTCTCCAAGATCTAAGAAAAAAGTTTGATGGAAATAATTTGTCTAGAAAAATAAAACTGATTTCTGGATTCATGCAAGTTATATCCATATTATGTGTCATGTGCTCAGTTGTGTCTGACTCTTTGAGGCCCTATGGACTGTAGCCTGCCAGGTTCCTCTGCCCATGAAATTTTTCAGGCAAGAATACTGGAGTGGGTTGCCATTTCATACTCTAGAGGATTTTCCCAACCCAAGGATGGAACCCATGTCTCTTGCATCTCCTGCATTGGCAGACAGATTCTTTACCATTATCGCCACCATGATTATCCAATATAACACATCTCTTCTAAATCAACATCAAAGGACTGCCTGTGACACATGAAGAAGGGTAGTAGGGTGAAGACCTCTAATTTTAATATCATGTCACATTTAAGATCAAATTTCCTATAGGGAAAAAACAGAAAAAGGGCAAATTAAAGTTTTAATTTTTATATTACTATCATTAAAACATAAGTTCAATAATGTGATAAAGATTGATTTTATTCTTATTTATAAATAACACATTAAGCAATGCATTGGTTTTAATCAAACCATTAGAAACATGAAGCAATGCATTATGTAATACTGGGGCAGGGAAAAAATAAACTTGAATTTTGACTTAAGCGGGGATGAAAGAAGCTTAGATTAAAAAATACACATACATTGTAAATCCTAAAAAACTATTTGAAAAAAAATATATGCCAGAGATTTAAAGTTTAGTGTGTATAGACATTAGACACTAATGATGGCTCTTGTGTGAACTTGCAATAAAAGTATTATTATTAGAAAGTAAAGAAAAAGCCAAAATGGTACCTTATTATAACAGGATCAGGATGCTATTTAAGCCAGTTTTTGGCACTCAATGTGGTGAGTTATTTAACAAGTTATTCTAAGACTACAATTTCAGTTACATCATTTAAAAGTGTCAGATGTTGATTTAAAAGCATTCTAAAAGACTTCTTGCAGTGATAGGGTACTAAAAATTTAAGGGAGTTTAAGGGAACTTCAAAACTGTTCATTAAGTTAATCACAATGGAAAATTCATTACCTCATATTTATCATGAAGATATATGGAAAAACATATACAAGCATATAAAAATTGCTGATAATTTTATTGAGTTTTCCACTAAAAGAATCCTATATTCAGCATAATCTTATCTGTTTCTAATACACTTTGAATTTGGAGATATTTGATGAGAAATTTAGGTTACTTTTGATGTATACCCTCACCTTCAGAAGTTAAACTGAACCTCTAATAGTTATTGAGAATGTTCGTAAATGGCGATTGATAAATTAGAGTGAGCTAGAATATTTTTGAAGGGAACTGGAAGATGAGTTGAAGCATTACTTGAGTTGTCAGTCCCTCTGAGTTCAAACACTAATGTGAACACTGTTGAACTGTGAATTCCTGGGCACATCACTTAACCTTTCTGTGTTTCCATTTCCTTATCTACACAATGAGGCTAATAATACTGATTGACCTCATAACATTTAATTAGGCCATTGGGAAGCTCTTTGAAAATGCTAAGTATCATTTGTTGGCACTTAGCTTCCTGAAAGGTTTGTGTTTTTAACACACTCTGGTTTGAAGATGTGTTGGTACAGCTCCTGCCAACTTCTTGTTTCTCAACCATATCTTTTCTGAGCTCCCTTTGAAGTCCATGGGAATTATGGTGATTGAAGGCACTTAGAGGAGGCAGCAGTAATGAGAGTGTGTTCTCTGGCACGTTTATAATAGGTTTACTTTACCGTTATGAAGAAAGTGCCATGCTTCCCAATGGACAAAGGGCTGATGGCTTCCCAGTGGTTTATGGGTGGGTAAAATCATGATTGCTCATGGATCTTAAGCCCTAGAGGAAAAGATTCTTTGGCAAAGACAATGAGAAAGTTTAAAGTGTTTGAATTTAACTTTCAGGGAATATAAAAAATGACAGGCTCCTCTAGGGGAGGATTATATCTTTTACTTTCTGTACAGAACACATAGTCACTACTAAATACATGCTTACTAAATAAATGCATGATGAATGGGCAGAAATTACCATAACAGTAGCATATTACATGATAATTATCATATTATATAACATTAATGCAGCATTTAGAATACACATTGGTTACTATTTAATTCTTTTTGTGTGTTTTCCCCCTCTGTTATAGCATTAACTAGTATGCTTGTAGCACCATTTACAGAAATATATTATGACATATTTCTACTCAAAATTTAAAAGAAAGGGGGTGGGGGGAGTCCCATCACACTTTACATTTGCATCTATTTGGAAGCATCACTGTAGTCTCACGATGCCTATTGCAGACTATGTCAATAGCCTTCTAGTTGGGATCCCTGTTTCTAACCTTTTAAAGATCTATTTTATAATTCACTGCCAAATTAATCTTTCTTTAACATCACTTTCATTATGCCACTCATTTCAAAAGCTTCAGTGGCTTCCTATTTCTTATTACATCATGTCCATTTCCAAAACTGTGATTTTAAACCCATCAGTCATGGGTTGAATTGCATCCCTCCAAGTTTCATGTTGAAGTCCTAACCTCTAGTACCTCGTGATGTGATTGGAATTGGAGATAGAGTCTTTAAAGAGCTAATTAAGTTAAAGTGATGTCATTAGGGTGGGCCCTAATCCAAGCTGACTTGTGTCCTTATAAGAAGAGGACATTTGGACACAGACATACACAGAGGGAAGACCATGTAAAGACAGAGTGAGAAAACAGCTATCTATAAGCCAAGGAGCATGGCTTTGGAAGAAACCAATACTGCCAATACTTTGATCTCAGATTTGCAGTCTCCAGAATTGTGAGAAAACAAAATTGTTGATGAAACCACTTGTTGTTTATTTTCTAAGTTGTGTCTGTCTCTTCTGTGACCCACGGACTATAGTCCATCAGGCTCCTCTGTTTGTGGGCTTTCCCAGGCAAGAATACTGGAGTGGGTTGCCATTTCTTTCTCTAGGGAATCTTCCTGACTATGGATCAAACCCATGTCTCCTACATTAGCAGGCAAATTCTTTACCATTGAGTCATTGGGGAAACCCCTTAAGCCACCTAGTCTGTGAAATTTATTAAGGCAGCCTTAGTAAACTAATATAACATTCATAATATAGAAGCCCCCACATGGTTTTATGACCTTATTTCTCTAAGATAATTTAAATTTTAGTCATCTGGTTAAATTAGTTATTTTTACTGTGATCACAATTCCTCTTTTTTCTGTGTCATAGTCCATTATAGGTGGCCCTATGATTCCCGACAATTCAAAGGGAAGAACCCTGAGCAGAAGACAGAACATGTCTTTTACTGACCTCAGGACTTGGGCATGTCATGTCTCCACTCCAAAACTTAAAAAATTATACCAGCTTTTCCTACTTCAAAGGTCTACAGGCTTTTGAAGGATCAAATAAGATGATGCACAAGGAAACATTTGGATGCTCACCAAGTGCTGGGACTCTGCTTGAAACTGGATCATCTAGCCCAAGATCATGACAGTCCCTTGCATACTTCTGCCTTTTGATGACACTGTTATGGGCCAAATGTTTGTGTCCCCACCCTAACTTCATATGTAGAAGCCCTAATGTGATGATATTTGGAACTGGGGCTGGCAAGCATTAAATTGGATGCCAGGGAATGCCTTAAACCAAGTAAATTATTGTTTAGAGCAGAAACATGTTTCTAATAATGACCTTGAATAAAAAACAAGAAATAAGTCTGAAGCCAAGCAATAAGGACTGGGTAATTCTAAAGACAAGATGCAGGTGCCACAGGTAGTTTACCGTAAGCCCACTAGACAGAGAGTTTCAGTCCGCAAAGCTAACTCCAGATTCTACCTACTGTTATGGATAGGGTGGCTAAATTATGGGCTCCAGGTTAAGGAGGATGGAGCTAAGCATGCCAGTGTAGACTGAAGATCTTTGTTACTGTAGCCAATAGCATTTGGGAGGTAATTAGGTCATGAAGGTGGACCCCAATAATGGAATGAGTGTCTTTATAAAAAGAGGAAGAGAGCTAGCTCTCTTTTTCTCTGCCAGGTGAAGCCAAGTAAAAGACTACCACCAACATATCAGGAGAAGAGCCTTCACAAAGAACCCAACAATGCTGTCACTCTGATCTAAGATTTCTAGACTTCAAAACTGTGAGAAATGAATGTTTATTGTTTAAGCCACCTAGTCTGGTATTCTGGTATTCTGTTATAGCAGCCTGATCACTGTGGATGGTGATTGCAGCCATGAAATTAAAAGACGCTTGCTCCTTGGAAGGAAAGTTATGAGCAACCTAAACAGCATATTAAAAAGCAGAGACATTACTTTGCCAACAAAGGTCCATCTAGTCAAGGCTATGGTTTCTCCAGTAGTCATGTATGGATGTGAGAGTTGGACTATAAAGAAAGCTGAGCACAGAAGAATTGATGCTTTTGAACTGTGGTACTGCAGAAGACTGTTGAGAATCCTTTGGACTGCAAGGAGATCCAACCAGTCCATCCTAAAGGAGATCAGTCCTGGGTGTTCACTGGGGGGACTGATGTTGAAGCTGAAACTCCAATACTTTGGCCACCTGATGTGGACAGCTGACTCATTGGAAAAGACCCTGATGCTGGGGAAGATTGAGGGCAGGAGGAGAAGGGGATGACAGAGGGTGAGATGGTTGGATGGCATCACCGACACAATGGACATGGGTTTGGGTGGATTCCAGGAGTTGGTGATGGACAGGGAGGCCTGGCATACTGTGGTTCATGGGGTCGCAAAGAGTCGGATATGACTGAGCAACTGAAATAAACTGAACTGAACTAAGACACTTGTAAAAGCAGATGTTCTGTGTCCAAACACCAGGCTAAATCAAACCGAACTTTGCCATCCCATTTAGACACTGCAATTTTGACTTTGAACCCACCTCTCTAGCATTAGCCTCATATCTAACTAGGCCATTTACCTACTGCTCTTCCTCTGTGTATTCCATGACAACAAACTTCAAGACTGAGCTCATGTATGATCCATGCAAAAAGACTCCTCTTATTTTATTATGGAATATCAAAGCTAAGCTCAGTTCCTATTTTTCTAATAAGTATTCTCTGGTAAATATTTCCTTTTTTGAACTTTTAAAGTATTTTCAGTCCACATTACAGAATTAAGCCCTTAATTATACAGCTGACCTCTTACCCTCTTTGTTTGATTTTTCTTCACATGAATGAATGACTTTTGATAACTAGATTATGAAATCTCAATGACAGACTTATACTGATTGTATATTCTGAGTATAACAAAATATAAAACCTTAAATGAGTTTCAAAATTAAAAATACTTTTCGTTGCATATACTTTTATGCTTTTTATGAATACAAGTTTCAACTTTGGGCTACACAAGTACATTCTGTCTTATCCTTTTCAGAAAGTTTTTAATATACATGAGTTTAATATTTAATGTAATTAATTTTGTCAGTGTTTTTCACTTTATATTTTTGCTAAAAACCTTTCCATTTTCATAGTCAGTTTGAGTACTTAAATATATTTCCTCTAGTTATTATGTTTTATTACTTTAATTTTAAAATTCACACAGTACATAATTAAATTTGCAAATGCATGCCCACACTGAATAATGCAGAGGAAAAGATTGGCAGGAAATAGCAAAACATTAATATGATTACATGATTATGTCTCAGGAGTAATTATTTTGTTTCCCTTCTATATTTCTATATATCACATAATTTTATTTCTTTAATGTGCAGGTCCTTCTGCTTAATGTTAAAAATATTGAACTAAGGAAAAAATTAAATCACCTATTTCTGTGCTTTCTTATACTGTTATGTTTAAAATATTTTTCCTAAGCTTCTAGTTCATTGTTACCTCTGTATCTGTTTTTTTCTTCTATCTTTACAAACTTCCCTTAAAGTGGACCAAGATAAGCATCATGATTAAGTAAATGTGTGTAGAGGCTACAAAAATGAGACTCTAAATTCAAAGATTCTAAGCAATTTTTTAAGTCAGGATAGATTAAGCTATGGTAAACAAGCAAAAAAAAAAAAAAAAAAATCTACCTCCAGAATTCTGTGGTTTAAAACAATAAAGGTTATTTCTGACTCATGTTACATGTTCATTTTGAGTCAGCAAGGGGCTCAATTCATCACAGTCACGCAGGGGCCCAAACTGACAGAGAGGCTACCATCTCAAACTTTATGGATCACTTTGTTGAAATAGAAGAGCTCAGGAGGGTATCACATCAGCAGCTAAATACTCAGTGTGAAAGTGACATAGGTTATGTGTTCTCACAGCTCAATGGCCGGAACTAACCATAAGGCCCCAAAACAAGTGGAAAAGGAAGTTCAATCATACTATAAGACAGAAGTCAGAGAAATAGACATATTTGGTCAATTATTAGCACTAATCAGCATTTGCCTGAAATCACTTTAAGATTTAGCTAAGAATATTTCCAGTGTAAATTTTCAAGTACAATGAATTACATTGTGGCTTAAAGGAAATAATAATTTTCATTTAAAAATTTGCATTTTCCTTTATGTTACAAAAAATAGGGATATATTGAATGTATTCAAATTAAAACAGTCTTAAAATGAAACTACAGATAGATTAGTTATGAAAATAACAGTTTATAAGCCCAAATTGTTAAATATCCTATTTACTTAAAATGAGATGGTGATCAGAGATACTATTTTGACAATTAATTTCAATTTTTCATTTTGTTACTTAACTTAAATCATTATATTGGCCAAAAAAAAAAAAAAGATAAAATGAATTTAAAAGAAAAAGACTGCCTTTTGTACAAGTCATTTGATAGATAAAACAAGGATATCATGAAACACAAACTTTTGGATAGAAATTGTGACAGGATATACATATACTTCTCGTAGGAGTACTTAGTAATTTAAAGAATTGTATAACAAGATAAAATTAGAAGAAAATTAAATTGTTTTACCTAATGTGAAAAGTATTTAAAATAAAAACAAACCCATGCGAAGACTAAGTATACGACTAGTTTTTAGATTACCTTAATTATATCCATGGCTTTGAGAGTCAACTTTTGAAGGCTTTGTAAATCCTTTAATAGTGATAGTGAAAGTCGCTCAGTTATGTTCAACTCATTGTGACCCCATGGACTATACAGTTCATGGAATTCTCCAGGCCAGAGTACTGGAGTGGGTAGTCTTTCCCTTCTCCAGAGGATTTTCCCAACCCAGGGATTGAACCCAGGTCTCCCACATTGCAGGTAGATTCTTTACCAGCTAAACCACAAGGGAAGCTCAAATCCTTTAAAAGGCCCTCCAATTTGAATTTCAATATTTTCCCATAACATAAGGGAATATCTTAGATAAAGGTATTTAGAGGAAAGAACCTAACAACTTCTCTCCAATCTTTTCCACTAAAGTAATTTCAGTAACCTTGCCAAAATAGAATAAATTTTGCTCCAGTAGGTTTAATGAAAAATAATAAATTTTCGTTTTCTTCTTTTCTACCAAGCAGATGTCTTCATCAAGCCTTTAGTCTCTGAAAGTATTTTTTCCAGGGAGGTGAATCACATGAAGTAATTTACAAGGTTTAATATGTCAAAAGTGCTGTCATTAAACCACTAATGTATGTCTATAGGGGAAACATTCTCTTGAGACCTGCTGCTGTTCATAAACTTGACCTGTGATTTTATATTTTATATTTTTAGCAGAACACCTCTTGTATATTACAATTCCTCGTTTGCTTGGAGGTGCTCCATTATTCTCCATGTCAAGTATAGTCAATGCCAAACTCAAGATATATTCATTCCTCTCTCTCTAATAATAGCAAAGATATGCAGGTTTCAGTTTACATTATTATATTACCAGAAGTCATTCAAGAAGAGGTCAATGCTGGACCTATTCCAAAAAAAAAAGTCACTGAGAAATGCCTGCATTCAGACCAAAGTACTTGTTAGTTGATAAGTTAAACCACTAAACAATTAAAGTTTTGTATTCTGCATTATTTTTGGTAGTTAGATAAGAGAACATTTCAAATATGAAGGGAGAGAAATTGCAGTCATTTGGCAGGTGAGATTTTTACTATTATTATTGTGATTTTGGAAGATTGATAGAGTGTCTAGGAGTTGCAGGAGACTGTTCCAGATGTCAGAAGTTGCAGTGAAGATGACTTTGACAAGGAGAGTAGCAAAAGTATGTGATGGCATTGGTTCTCTTATTAGATGCTCTGAGAAAGGTGGAAAACACTATGACTTTGATGTAGTCACAAAAGTATGTGATGGCATTAGGAGTTTAGGCATTAGATGTTCTGAGAAAGGTGGAAAATATTGTGGCTTTGATGTATTTACAAATGAGATTAGGCAGTACAGAGAATATTGTAAGAAAGTTATTTAAATTACATCTTAGAATTACTGGGAAATTAGGTCTTCATATATCTAAAGGAACAAGCTGCATTTTTTCATAAGGATTCAGAAGTGTTCCGGATTTTGGGGGCCTCTGAAGAGGACCACTGGAGTAATGCAGGAAAGTCTTTCAAAAAGTTCAAAAGCTGTGAAGATGATAAAAAAGAGTACAGAGTACACAAGAGTCATGTAAAACTGACACGGTAGATAGTTGGGTCTATAAACATGATGTGGGAGGAAAACATTAAGGGATATTTCTTCAGGAAAAGTGTATAATTTTACAACAGAACCATCAGGTACCATGACAGAGGGTGAAGGAAATGAAAGAAAATTACATTGGTATTTATCCTATCAGGATAAAGGGGCAAAACCAAAAAAAAAAAAAAAGTGAATAAAATAGGACTAACCTAGAAATTAAGAAAAGCTATGACCAACCTAGACAGCATATTAAAAAGCAGAGACATTATTTTGCCAACTAGTCTAGTCAAGGCTATGGTTTTTCCAGTAGTCATGTATGGATGTCAGAGTTGGACTATAAAGAAAGCTGAGTGCCAAAGAACTGATGCTTTTGAACTGTGGTGTTGGAGGAGACTCTTGAGAGTCCTTTGGACTGCAAGGAGATTCAACCAGTCCATCCTAAAGGAAATCAGTCCTGAGTGTTCATTGGAAGGACTGATGTTGAAGCTGAAACTCCATTACTTTGGCCACCTGATGTGAAGAACTGACTCATTGGAAAAGACCCTGATGCTGGGAAAGATTGAAGGCAGGAGGAGAAGGGGACGACAGAGGATGAGATGGTTGAATGACATCACCGACTCAAGGGAGATGGGTTTCGGTAAACTCCAGGAGTTGGTGATGGACAGGGAGGCCTGGCATACTGCAGTCCACTGGGTCACAAACAGTCAGACACAACTGAGTGACTGAACTGACTGACTGAACCTAGAAATTAACATAAAGATTTCAATACATTGTTGAAGGTAAAGACAGAAAATCAAGGACTAGAATCAAGGAGTAGTTGATGTTGTGATGTATTCACTGTATTGGCTTATTAAAAAAATTTTATGCTTATAATTGTGATGCTGCATCAGTTCTGAGGGGGAAAAAATCATTATGGAAAGTGAGCCATTTCATGTTTCAACTGATGGAGGCTGTTGTATAGTGAAATCAGTGTTGAATTTGGATCACGAAGAAAGGGATTCATATCCTGGTTCTGACATAAAACAGATGTGTCACCTTCTGAGTGTTCATTTCCTCAACTGTAAAAATGAGAATTATAATTGCAGTAGGGACTAGAATGCCATTTTTCATCAATATCCACTCTTTCTTTCCCCCATGGGAATAAAACTTACACTCTTTGGTTGGAAAAATGTCCCAAATAAAGTAACATTTTCTATTTTCCCTTGTAGATAGGCTTGACCATATGATTAAGTTCCAAATGGAATCAGAAGTGTCATGTGGCAGTTTTAAGGAACATTCCTTAAGAGATAACTGATATGAGCCTATTGCTTCCTTTATTCTTCAAAATCTTTCCTCATCCGACTGTCTGGAATGCAGGCATAATGACTGGAGCTCTGGCTGCTCTCTTGGACAAAGAGGACATGGCCATATATGAAGGAGGGCAAAACAGTGAGCTAAAGTGAGCCTGGTTTCTTCGTAAAGCAGAGTCAACATATCACTTTTCAGACTTTTATGTAGAAGAGAAATAGATTATATCTTATTGAAATCTGCTATTTAGAGCTGAATTTAATTTGATCTTGTCTGATAGTTTACTAGGAATGATAAATAAAGTATTGGGTACAGAAACTACTATTGGGAATCTGGTACATAATGGGAGAATAATTAATTGAAGCTGATTGAACCAATCCATATTAAGCAAAAATATTTTCATATGAATTTAGTTTAGCATCAACATGTAGCTCACTGGCAGTTGAGATCTAAATTTAAAAAAAATCCATCTTGAGAGTGCATGAAACGGTGAAGAATGTGGAGTAAAATAAGTAGAGAAAAAAATATAATGAAGGCAAGAGGTGAGTTGAATTAAGCTACAATGAGGTCTCACCTCCTTCATGAAGTCTTCATTGTTTCCTTAGACAGAACTATCATTTTTCTTCTTTGTCCCTTCCAAATATTTGAACCCCAAACCACACATCACTGCCCCGTTTTACGGTTCTGAGGGATCATCCTTGAGAGCAAGCCTGAATATCAGTGCCACGCCAAGTGTCTGTATTTCATCAGCACCACTGGACAATGAGCTTCCTGAAGAAATTGTTCATTCTACCATTATCTCTGTCCTCCCCTTAGGGCGTGGTAGACTTCTCGGAAGTATCAATTAACTCCTATTTACAGATTCCTTTAGTTTTGAAGCTAATCCAACTGCAATATACTGTCTATACTGTCAAACACCTGTTTTGCCATGTGGTAAGTGCCTAATAAATATTTGTTGACTGACTAATTGAACATACTTTTTTTTTTTTCCTAGTAAGAAAGTACAGAGTGTATAATGTTGTAGTTTCTAAATCCTCTTTATTTTCCTGCGATCGTAACCTTGTTACCTTCTTGTCTTCTACCTCTCTCTCCCCACCCCTGCCATCCAGTCCATAGCTCACAGCTGTCCATGCCTTTCCATTCCTTTCGGAGGCTGTTCTCAGGACCCCGGTCTCAGTCTTCTGCATCTGCCCCTCCTAGTTTGTTTGTCCTAAACATACTGCAGGACGACTTTCCAGGCATGCAAATGGAGTAGCGTTCTATCTTTCCTGACATGTATGACTTCCTTTAGCAGACACTATTGGTGACATATTCTACAACCTCTTTCTAAAAGAACCATTCTTTTGTTGAAGCATAAGTCAGCAATGTGCTAAGGGAAAGTGGGTCCCACTCCTTGACCACAAGGAGTTTATCATTAGTTATGTTTTAGCCTTGGCTACGAACAAGAGAGGACAAATATACTAGCAATTTAAATATGACAGAACATTATTTCTTTTTCATGGTAATGAATCAGGTTGACAGTTTGGAGCCACACTGGTAGGTCTTTCTTTATGAAGTCTGAAGAGAATGAAGTTCCTTCTACCTTGCAACCCTACTCTGGAGGATTCCATACTAAAGTCATTTCATGGTCCCAAATATTGGCTCAGGCTACATCCAGCCATTGGGAAAGAGAAAGGGATACAACACAGAAGAAAGGGACAAAGGAAGCATTCCAGTACCTTTTAAGAAGGTTTCTAGAAATTTCCACTTAATGTGTCCATTTACAACCCAGTGGCTAGAACTTGGTCATAGGGTCAAAGTTTGTTTCAAAGAGGGGCTGGGAAGCATATTCTTTGCTCAAGGTCATCATATACTCATCCAGAAGCTGAAGATTGCTTGCTGGGAAGATAAGCAGAAATGCAAGAAAAGAAACTGAGGAAAGACTAGCACTCTGTTACTTAAGTATGGTGCATGCATACCGAGAACTCAGTAATGAGTAACTCAAAGGGGTAGTCAGAACTTGGGGCTCATAGCGCATCTGAACAAAGGACAACATATTTGTCAAGAAGTGACAAGACAAAACAAGAGGGGTTAGGCTTGTAGGGGCAGCAAATTGTAGGATGGTAAAAAATACTGGGGAAACATGGAAATTAAGGGCAATGGCAACCCACTGCAGTACTCTTGCCTTGAAAATCCCATGGGTGGAGGATCTTGGTAGGCTGCAGTCCATGGGGTCGCTGAGAGTCGGACACGACTGAGCGACTTCACTTTCACTTTTCACTCTCATGCATTGGAGAAGGCAATGGCAACCCACTCCAGTGTTCTTGCCTGGAGAATCCCAGGGACGGGGGAGCCTGATGGGTTGCCGTCTATGGGGTGCCACAGAGTCAGACACGACTGAAGCGACTTAGCAGCAGCAGCAGCAGTGAGCTCCTTTGTGCAGGTCCATCCAGGTGCCACTCCACTGTTGTTTCTGGTGATACGGTGTTCTCCCCTTCCTGGTATAGGAAGGGCAGACATACCTTCACAAGAGGGATTTCTGTTCTGCTTACTGGCAGACTGGGGGAGGCCAGAGAGCTCATCATATGTCCACTTTTTCTCAGTTGCCCAAGGCCTAAAAGGGACAAGAAAGTCAGCTACTACCAGGACAGAGTGAGACCTGAAACACTTGGAGCTGTGGCTGTGGGTAGAGGCACGGTCTCAGCCAATTTATATCCTGCGAGGCATGAACAGGGAAAATGAACACCCTGACCCTTCCCCCTCACTTCTGGCAGTATGTCTCACTAGGCACACCAACAGGAACCCAGAGGGCAGGTGCAGCTTTACTGACTAGAGGTCAGCCTCTCAGGGCTCAGGGAGGGTGCAGAGGGACAGAGATGGATTTTGATGTGTAAACAGAGAATAATCTGAACAGGTGAAAGCCATTTCTATAGGGCAGTGTCTAGTACAGTGCCTGGAATATAGTAGGTGTTCCTTAAGTATTTATAAAATAAGTACTGTTAACCAGACAAAGAAAAAGACTCTGCCAATATGTAACCTCAGAATTTATACACCTTTAAACAGGAGTTGAAAGTGCAGTTTGACCCTTGGCAATGAATGGCTTTGGAAGCATTTTCAAATCATCAAATGTCTTTGAGGGTGTATTTGCTCTGGATGATTCGCTACTTAAACAATGTAGTAAACAGAATCTGGGTTGCTTATCTAACCCCCCAAAGCAAGAATACCTTTCTCTAGGAAGCCTCTTTTGAGGAAAATCATGATAAATTCTCCTGGTACAGAAATTGCCAAACCCATAGGAATTCATACTTGGGTGATACTAGATGTCCTCCTACCCTTCATCTAAGTTTGCTAAATGCCTTGGGGAGATAATATATTTCATGTTGGTTGCTTCAGTATGAAATCCAGTTAAAAGTGTCCTTTTAATTTTTGAGGTGTTTGGTAATCTCAATCATCAATAAGGTATTTATAAAATTTTCTATGAGTAGCCATTTGAATTCTGGGTGAATAGAGATATTTTAAAGTGTTGTTGCTGTTTATTCACTAAGTCATGTCTGACTCTTTAAGACCCCATGGACTGCAGCAAGCCAGGCTTCCCTGTTCTTTACTATCTCCAAGAGTTTCCTCAAACTCATGTTCATTGAGTTTTTGATGCTATCCAATCATCTCATCCTCTGTTGCACCCTTGTCCCCCTGCCCTTAATCTTTTTCAGTATCTGGGTCTTTTCCAATGAGTAAGCTTTTCACATCAGATGGACAAATATTGGAGCTTCAGCTTCAGCATCAGTCCTTCCAATGGATATTCAGGGTGGATTTCCTTTAGGATTAATTGGTTTGATATCCTTGCTGTCCAAGGGAATCTCAAAAATCTTCTCCAGTACCACAATTTGAAAGCATCAATTCTTGGGTGCTCAGTCTTCTTTATGGTCCAACTCTCACATGAAACAATGGATTGTCTTCAAAAAACCAATGACCCCCATGAATTACTACAGATTTTGCAAAGGACCACTGTTAAGGGCAACAAGTATATAATAAATACATAGCATATAAATATTATTTTAACATTTTTGATGTTGGTAAGAGATTTCCTTTGCAAGGAAAAGCAATTTAGTTGAAACAGAGTTTTGATTAATTGCCTGCATTGTGGTGACAGTATTTTGGATGGTAAGAAATGGAATAAGAAAACTGCCTTCTTTCTGCATTGGCAGGTGCTGGAACTGTGAGGGGCAAGGAAGAAGGTACAAGTTGTAAGAGTATTTATGAAATTATATGCTGCAGGGTATGTGGCAGAAGTTGATAAGAAATCTTCTTTTTTTTTCCTCACTACAAAATCTTTATTAAAATCTGCCTCTCAAACGTGTTTGGTTCAAGTAAATATTCTCAGTGGAATGTAGGGAGGCCTTAAGTACTTGTAATCACTGGACTGAGCCAGTATAGACATGGGATACAAGCATTTTCTTGATCAGGGTATGAAAGACTTTGCTCTATATTCATTTTTAAACAAGGAAAGGATATACACGCTGAATAGTTTTGGGGAATTAAGACCATGTACTGTGGCCTGAAGGTGGTTCTGGATAATTAACAAGTATTTTGATGACTTGCCCTTCACTATTCTGATTACAGCTTAACCTGGATGTGGGGAAGAATGAGAAGCACCACTTTCATGGTTAGGAGGGAGCAAGAGTAGTTCTCAACTACATATGTGAAAAAATTCCTGATTCTCAAAAAGAATCTCATGTTTTCAAGACTTTTCTAGCAGGAAAAGTGAAATATAAAACAAACTCTAAAAACATGGTTGTAGGCACCTAACGTAGACTTTTATACCTACAATTTGCAAATTTCACTATAAATATATATCTTTTATTTATATTGCTAAGTCACTGCTATTAAAAGTTGTATGAGAAAAATGTTTATTTTTAAACTGATGTGGTATCTTGATATTGTGACTGTGTACTACTATTTATGAAACAGTAGAATGGTACTAAACCTTTATAACAATGGTTTTAAATTCCTTGAATTTTAGAATAGCAAAATGGCCTAGAAGATTTATTTTTTTAATGAATAACAAAACATACCCATTAGACTTTAAGAACAATCATTAACTGTTTCTCTGCAGTTGTTCACAAAACATTAGAGTCCAAGGAATGGGTTCAGGTTTTCAAAGGAATATATTCTTAATATCAAACGTTGGGTATGTGATGAATTACCTACTGGTTTTTAGGAAGTTTGTTTAGGATTCTTAACAAAAATAAAATGTCTTTGACAAAAGTCTAGGGTAAAGAAAGGTTTTTAACTTGTATGTTACACTTTTGGGTTGTATCTTCCTTTAGAATTTATATGCAGAAAACCGATACAGTTGGGTACACAGAAAAATCAGGCAGAAGCTAGATGGAAGAATCTACATAAGGAACTGCTGTGCTTTCCCCATGAAGACGTGTGTGTGCAATTACTTTTGTTTAATGTAGATTTAATGTGACTGATGGGAATAGATATGACTGAAACAGTACAAGTTAAAAGACTATCTTAGCCACTTACAACTTAATTTACAACAAAAGGCATTTACTATAATTCCTTTGGGGTAGGTATGTTTGGATAAACTTTTTCACCATGATTAACCTGCTATTATTTAAGAAATTGTGTTTTTTCAGCTAGTGTTGTTTAATTTCCTAAAGTTTAACTGTCTCAGTGTAGTAAATATATGATACACTCTGACACTTTCTTTTCTTTTAGGAATCTGGTACTCCTTGGAATGCTTCCCAGGATCTTCTGGAAACCAGATTTTTTATATCTAGGGACTTCAACTCATTAAACAGTTGTAAATACAGAAAATACCACAAAATAGCTCATTGTCTTTATTTCACAAGAGCTATTTAACATAAGACTTCATCAGCATGAGTTCTGAACATCTATTAATGGAAATTAGGTGCAACTGGATACCCTTTCAAAATTTGTAACTTAAATCTGGTCCCATCATTTAATTTTATTTGGTACAAACACCAAAGCCAAAGACACAAACCTGCTAACTTGAAACAGGTCTACCCTTGGCCATATTTCCCTTTCAATTGAGCGTGTTGGTTGAGGCCTTCATGCTTTCTATGTGCAATTCAATCAACTAATAATGTCCTTATCTTCTTTGAGTTGGCATTCTTCCTTCAAACTTTTACTTTCCCTAATTAGCAATGGAATTAAAAGTTTTCACATAAGTATATGTATCCTCTTAAGGAAAGAGAACTAAATGCAGATTAGTTCACCAAATTCCAAAGTGAGACCTATTTAGATTAAGATGAGATATTTAGGCCTGGGCTAAGGTTTTCAAAAATTGGACTTCAAAATCAGACTATGAATAGTCAAGGGAAAGAGAAAGTGTCTTATCTGAAGCACAATTAAATCTGGACCTATATCAATATTGGCCTTAAAGGGGTCATTCAGAGACAGGTTGCCGGTAATTAGACTTGCTTTTGCTGAAAGTGGCCCAGGAATATACAGGCATACTAGCATAACCTGGGAGTGGTTCCTAAATTGCACCTATGTTTTGCCTTCTTCCTCCTCTTTTGGGGAAACTCCCCTCTCCCTGTGGGGTTCTAGTGAGAACAAACAATTGAAGGCCTTTCCTCTCTAGGTACAGAAACAGAACTCTACTTATGCCCTTTGAAATCATCCTTGAGACTACTTTTGAACTGGAGTTTAAGAAAATCTTTGTCTAAACATCAGCTAACAACTAAGTTAATCAAGCAGAGATTTCAGTGGTACACGTGACTAATAATACAGACCATAAAGAAATAGTCCAGGAAATTCACTAAAAAGGCAAACAGACAACAACTCTGGGAAGAGGAATCTAATTTCCAGAGTGCCACATTACAATATTTAAAATAAATTTTTTTAATGTCACAAGTCATGAAAATAAACAAGAAAATATAGCTCATACAAAGGAAAAACAAAAACAAAAACAGTCAACAGAAACTGTCCTTGGGGAAGTCCAGATATTAAATTTATTAGGCAAAGGCTTTAAATAAAACATTGTAACTATGTTCAAGGAACCAAGGAAACCATGTCTAAGTGATTATTTAACCGTGCTGAAAATATCACTGATAAGGCTTCTGCCTCTCTAGATTGGTTTGAAAATTTTAGAATTTTATAAATGAAATCATACAGTATGTTTTTTTTTTTAATTCAGCATAATTAAGATTCATCCATACATTAATTGTGTGCTGCTTTTTGTGGTTGTTGTTGAAAAGTAGTTCACTGTGTATAGCTCAGGCTTTTTAACCAATCCAACAGGCCAAATCCAGCTGGCTAGGTGCAGCTTGTTTTTGACCAGATCTGACTACTCCCATCTGTTTACATATTGTTTATAGTTGTTTTCATGCTAAAACAGCAGAGCTGTTTTCTATCAAAAAGCCAACAAAGTTGAACATATATGTTATTTGTCCCTTAAAAGAACAAGTTTGCATACACTTAGTATAAATATATCATCATTTTTAATTTATCTGTTAAATAAATTTGGAAATTTTAAAATTTGGAATTTTAATTTAAAATTTAAATTTAAAAATTAAAAATTTGGAAATTTAAAAAAAATGTGGAAATTTGAGGCTTCATTTCAGTTTGAGGATTTTAAAAATTAAGTTGCTGTGAACATTCATGTACAACTGAGTGTATAGACATATACTTTTATTTCTCTTGGGAAAATACCTTGAAATAGAAGAGCTGAGTATTATAGTAAACGTACATTAAACATCTTAAGACACTGCCAGACTGCTTTCCAAAATAATTGTGTTATTTTACAATCAAATTAGCAATGTATGAGAGTTTCAGTTGCTCCTCATCCCTAGCAACACCTGATGTGGTCAGTATTTTTTTTAATTTTAGCTATTCTTTTGAGTGTGTAGTAAGATATTAGAGTTGTAAACTGAGTTTTCCTAATGACTAAGGATAATTAACATCTTTGTCCTTATTTGACATTTGTATATGGTAAATTGTCTGTTCAAATATTCCACCTGATTTTTATTGGACTGTTTATATCATGAGTGGGATGTACAGGCTTACCTTATTTTACTGAGCTTTGCAGTATAGCATTTTTTTCAAATTGAAGGTTTATGGCAACCCTGTGTTGAGAAAGTCTAACAGCATTGACTTTCCAACAGTATTTGCTCACTTTGTATCTCTGTAAAATATTTTGGTAATTATCACAATATTTGAAACTTCCACTATTATATCTGTTTTGGTTATCTGTGATTAGTGATCTTTGATATTAATACTGTAAAATAAATAAGATCTGTTGAAGGCTCAGATAACAGCATTTTTAAGCAATAGAGTGTTTTAAAATTTAGGTATCTACATTTTTTAGACATAATACTCTCACATACTAAAAATATTACAATAGAGTATAAACATAACTTTTATATGGTCTAGGAAACAAAAAATGTGACCTTTGCTTTACTGTCATGATCTGGGACCAAACTTCTGATATCTAATTGTGCCTATAATATTTCTTTCCATATCCTAGATATAAATTAGTTGTCAGATATATATCTTGCAAATGTTTTGTACAAGTCTGAGTCTGCCTTTCTCTTTCATGACTATCATTTGAAGAATAAAACATTCCAATTTTGATCAAGTTCAGTTTGTTGATTTTTTTTTCTTTTATTCTTTGTGCTTTTTGTTTTGTTAAAGCAATGCTGGCCAAACTCAAAGAAACTAAGATTTTTCACTCCTATGTTTTTTTCTTAGAAATTTTATAATATTAGTCCTTACATTTAGATCTGTGATTCATGTTGTTAATTTTGTATATAGGAAGAGGATATAATCTAGATTTATTTAACATTTTTCATATTGATATCAAACATCACACCATCTTGACTGCTATAGCTTTATGAGGCTTGATATCAGGTTGTATTAGATCTCTAAATTTTTATTTCCAGTTATTTTAGTTTTCAAGGTCCTCTTCATTTCTATATAAAATTTAGAACAAATTTGTCAATTTCTATTAAAAAAAGGCTTACTTAGATTTTGTTTAAGATTGCACTGAAAATTAATTCGGAGAGAGTCAACATGCTAAAAATATTGAGTTTTCAAATCCATGGAGATGTTATATCCTTTTACTTATCTAGGTCATCTTTAATTTCTCTGAGAAACATTTTGAACTTTTTGGTGTTTTTGTCCTAGACACTTTTCATCAAATTTACCTGTTTCATGTTTTTTTTATACTGTAAATTGTCCTTTTAAAAAATTTCTATTTCATATTCCTTCTCATATATAGATTCAATTAAGTTTTGTTATCAACTTTATATCCTACAACCTTGCTAGGATTATTCCAAGGGCTTCTTTGGTAGCTTTCTTATAGAACTTTATATATAGACAACCAAATCTTCTGTGAACAAAAATGGTTTTATTCTTCCTTCAAAAACTGTATCCCTCTTTCTTTTTCCCTTGTCTAATTGCACTGGCAAGACCTGTCAGTACAGTGTTAAATAGAAGTGATTAGAGCAAACACACTTGATTTTCTCACAATCATAAGAGGAAAAATTCAGGCATTCATCATCTGTATGGTATTAAATGTAGGCTTTTTATGGGTGACCCTTATGAGGCTGTGAAAAAGGGAATGGCAACCCCTCTAGTATTTTTACCTTGAGAATTCCATGGAAGAGGAGCCTGGTGGGCTACAGCCCATGGGTCTCAAAAGGTCAGACACAACTGAGCAGCTAACACTTCACTTCACCTTATGAGGTTGAGGTCTTTCACTTCTATTCTAGTTGAGAGTTTTAATCATGAGTAGACATTGACTAGTAAAATGTTTTTCCTGCATATATTAAGATGATCATATGGCTTTTTATTAAGCTTTTAGTACATAAATTATAGTATTTTATTTTTAAATATTTGATACTAATATTCACTGATATTTTAAAATGTTAATATTAACTCATTATACCTTGAATCTTGAGATAAACCTCACTTGGCCATGATATATTGTTTTTTAATGTATTATTGAATCTGAATTTCTAAAATATTTTTAAGGAGTTTTTTTTTTTATCTAATTGATGAAGGATATTGGTCTATAGTTTTTTCCTACTAACAGCTGACCTTTACACTATTGTCATACATTTTACTTCTATATGCTAGATAAGTACTTAAATTCACTGTAATATTTTTGCTTTAAACAGTTTAGTATACTTTAAATGTAATTTAAAAATAAAAGACAATTATTTGATAATTATAATTTCTGGTGTTTTCCATTACTTTAAAAAATCCAGACTATCATCCAATATCATTTACCTTTAACCTCAATGACTTCCTTTAGTATATGTCTGCTGGTAATGGGTTCCACCAGATTTAGATTCTGGGAAAGATTTCCCTAGATTTTAAAAAGGCTATTTGACTGAATTTAGGATTCTAGGTTGACAGTATTCTCCTTTTAGTATTTTAAACTTGTTGTACTACTGTTTTGGGGCTTGTATTCTGAAGAGCAATCTTCTATTATTTTCATTTTTTTTCTTCTATATGAAGTGCATTTTTTTCACCTGGAGTCTAAGATTTTTTTTCTCTTTACCTCTTGTAAGCAGTTTTTGTATGTCACTTAGTGTTCTTTTGCTTGGTATCTTTAGAGCTTCTTGGATCTGTGGATTTATAGTGCTCATCAAATGTGGAAGGTTTTGGCCATCAGTTCCTCAAATATTTTTCTATCCTGTCTCATTCTTCCCCTCTTTGAGACTCCAGTTAAACTTACATAAGGCTGCTTAAAGTTATCCCAGAAATCTCTAGTGTACTTTTACCTTAGTCTTTTTTCACTCTATGTTTCAATTTGAATAGTTTCTATTAGAAGGACTTAAATTAACTATTAGGCTTTCTATTAGACTTTCAGAATTGTCTAATCTGCTATTAGTCTCATCATGTAAAGTTTTATCTTAGACATTGTACTCTCTATCTCTAAACTTACATTTTGGATCTTCTTTTATACCTACAATGTTCTTAATATATTAATATTCTATGTTCTGAAATATTTGCAAAGTAGTTATAAAACTTTTATTTTATAATTTTGCTTATTAATCCCATCATCTGTCAATTCTAAATTGTTTCAATTGATTGCATTTTTTTTCTCCTTTTATGAATCTTAAAGCTTGCTTCCCTATATCAGTTCAGTTCAGTTGCTCAGTCGTGTCCAACTGTTTGCGACCCCATCAATCGCAGCACGCCAGGCCTCCCTGTCCATCACTAACTCCTGGAGTTTACTCAAACTCATTCCCATCGAGTCAGTGATGCCATCCAGCCATCTCATCCATCCTCTGTCGTCCACTTCTCCTCCTGCCCGCAATCCCTCCCAGCATCAGGGTCTTTTCCAATGAGTCAACTCTTTGCATGAGGTGGCCAAAGTATTGGAGTTTCAGCTTTAACATCAGTCCTTCCAATGAACACCCAGGACTGATCCCCTTTAGGATGGACTGGCTGGATCTCCTTGCAGTCCAAGGGACTCTCAAGAGTCTTCTCCAACACCATAGTTCAAAAGCATCAATTCTTTGGCACTCAGCTTTCTTTATAGTCCAACTCTCACATCCATACATGACCACTGGAAAAACCATAGCCTTGACCAGACGGACTTTTGTTGGCAAAGTAATGTCTCTGTTTTTTAATATGCTCTCTAGGTTGGTCATAACTTTCCTTCCAAGGAGTAAGCATCTTTTAATTTCATGGCTGCAATCACCATCTGCAGTGATTTTGGAGCCCCCAAAAATAAAGTCTGACACGGTTTCTACTGTCTCCCCATTTATTTTCCATGAAGTGATGGGACCAGATGCCATGATTTTAGTTTTCTGAATGTTAAGCTTGAAGCCAACATTTTCACTCTCCTCTTTCACCTTCATCAAGAGGCTTTTTAGTTCATCTTCACTTTCTGCCATAAGGGTGGTGTTATCTTCATATCTGAGGTTATTGATATTTCTCCCGGCAATCTTGATTCTAGCTTGTGCTTCTTCCAGCCCAGCATTTCTCATGATGTACTCTGCATAGAAGTTAAATAAGCAGGGTGACAATATACAGCCTTGACGTATTCCTTTTCCTATTTGGAACCAGTCTGTTGTTCCATGTCCAGTTCTAACTGTTGCTTCCTGACCTGCATACAGGTTTCTCAAGAGGCAGGTCAGGTGGTCTGGTATTCCCATCTCTTTCAGAATTTTCCACAGTTCATTGTGATCCACACAGTCGAAGGCATTGTCATAGTCAATAAAGCAGAAATAGATGTTTTTCTAGAACTCTCTTGCTTTTTTGATGATCCAGCAGATGTTGGCAATTTGATCTCTGGTTCCTCTGCCTTTTCTAAATCCAGCTTGAATATCTGGAAGTTCACGGTTCATGTATTGCTGAAGCCTTACTTGGAGAATTTTGAGCATTATTTTACTAGCGTGTGAGATGAGTGCAATTGTGCAGTTGTTTGAGCATTCTTTAGCATTGCCTTTCTTAGGGATTGGAATGAAAACTGACCTTTTCCAGTCCTGTGACCACTGCTGAGTTTTCCAAATTTGCTGGCATATTGAGTGCAGCACTTTCACAGCATCATCTTTCAGGATGTGATATGCCTGATACTTATTTACTGGATGCCAGATATTATAAATTTTCTTGTTGGCTGTTCACATTCCTCAGAGTGTTCTTAAACTGTGTTCATGGATATAGGTAAACTGGAAACAGTCTGATTCTTTGAGTCTTTGTCTTTTAAATTTTGTTTGGCAGGAGCAGAAGAGAAGTCATTTTAGAACTAATTTTTTTTCTACTACTGAAAAAAATCCTCTTCAGTATCCTACGTGGTATCCCATGAATGCTAAGATTTTTCTTCTCTAGGTGGTAGAGACTACTCCTGGTCCTGTTTGAACTCCAGGGATTTTTCTGCCTGCTCCATTTGATGTTTTAATAACTTGGTCTCTAGTAGTTTTCCTCACAAACACACTGATCAATATTGAGCTTTATTCCCCTTCTTCTGTGATGCTTTCTCTTCTCAGGTGGTTGCCCCACTAACTCTAGCTATTTCAGGAATAGTAGAGATTGCCTTATTTGTTTCCACTCTTTCATGGATCAGTGTCTTAACAACTGTTACATGTTTTGTCTACACTTTAAGTGATGTTAGATGGAGGAGAAACCCATTTGTTATTGCTCCATTATGGCCTCAAAAACTATCTTTAAAGGTAAGAATATAAACTTTGAAGGTGAGGATTATTACTTGAAATGAAATCCTAAAATCCTAGTCAATTAGTGTAGGGTAGCAGAAACAAGATAAACCAGCTAGTGCCAGGAGTTTCCTGGACTTAGTTTTATTTTGACAAATATAGACAGTAAGTCTAAGTCAAGACTCACTTGTTGGGAAAAAATAAGGACTAATTCATATCAAAACACTTGGATTTTGAAAAAAGAAAAAACCTCAGCTATCTAGGAACACAGCCCATACCCATACTAATTTTTTTCTGTAAATAATTAATCTCAGGAATTAAAACCTACTTTCCTCAAAAGTGGGTGATAAAAATAGAATAGCCTATATAAAAACTTGCTACACCAGAGAAAAGAGAAGGGAAAAGGATTTTGTTTAGAAAAGATCTCAAAGACATAATATTATCTCATAATTTTTGTCAACAGAATGGGTATAAAACATGATGTCATTATAGTCTTGATCTTTATTTTCCTGACCAATAATAAATTTAAATATCTCTTCAAATATCATATCCCACATGTTTAACTGGCTTTTTTTTTTTTTTTAAATTTTTTTATTAGTTGGAGGCTAATTACTTCACAACATTTCAGTGGGTTTTGTCATACATTGATATGAATCAGCCTTAACTGGCTTTTATAAAGTTGAAAACAAGATCAAACAATATATGTTTTAGAAATATGTGTATTTGTATTACATATATTTATAAAACATATATACATATATCACACATAACATATATGTGACAGAATTATATTTTGGAAAGACAGTATGATAAAGCTAAGTTACAGGACAGTGATTACTTTCGATAAGGGTGGGAGACAGAATGAGGAAACTACAAACATTTATTGATTTATTCAATATTTCAGTTCTAATATATTATTAATATGAATAAAAACAAATAAACACTCAAAAATAAAAGATGTCCATTCATGGATTAGTGATGAAAGCATGTTAATCAGTCCAATTTTGTTTCCCTTATCAAACAGCAACAACAAAAAAATACAAGATGGAGGAGGAGATCAAGAAGAAGAGGAGGAGGAGAAGGAGGAGTGGAAGGAAAAATAAACAGCAGATTTAGGTCTCTCACAGGAAAAAAATTGTAAAGTGAATTAAAAACACATGATGAAGAAATTGCTTCCATGAAACAAGAGCACTGGGCAAAAATGCAAGAGCTCTGGGAGGAGATGATGAGATGATGAGATAATGGAAAGAAATGAAATGTGAACTGGCAAAGCTCAGGAACTATGAGAAAAAAAATATCAGAGAAAGGATAGTTACAATAGAAGGAAAACAAGGGAGAGAAGACAAGAGAGCCTATTAAAAACATCTATGCTAATATCCATATTTGTATTGTTATTTATATTTTATTTGTATTACTTTTTATCCCGCACATTTCCATCTCCCTTTACATCTTCCTGATATCAGGCTTCCCTTGTGGCTCAGCTGGTAAAGAATCTGCCCACATGCAGGAGACCTGGGTTCAATCCCTGGGTTGGGAAGATCCCCTAGAGAAGGGAAAGCTACCCACTCCAATAATTTGGCCTGGAGAATTCCATGGACTATAGTCCATGGGATCGCAAAGAGTCAGACATGACTGAGTGACTTTCACTTCACTTTATATCTTTTGGTTGTTGTTGTTTGTAAGGAAACGCTGTTGAAAACATAGTAAAGTATAAAATATGCAATGATGAAGAAAAAAAGCAAAGAAGAGTTAGAGAGAGAAGAGGAGATATAGAGGACAGGGAAAGAAGGACTTTGCAATTTCCAAATGAGAAAAACAAAACAAGGGGTCAGTAGCAAATATTTACAATTTACTTTCTTGAAGTGAAAAAAAAAAAAAAACAAAACTTTGAATCTACACAAATACACATTATGTCCTGGGGAAACTGAGCTAGGAAAGACAGCATAGAATTATAATGAAGTAAGTAAACTGAATTTTGAAGACAAAGAAAGAAAATCTCAAGGAATAAAGCAAAATGTAACTACCTCTAAGGAAGGAAAGCATCAGGCTATTCTCAGACTTCTCGACAGTGAAAGCCAAATTAAGAGAATGTGAAAGAAATTCAACAAAAATTTGTGAAAGAAACAAAGCATGATGAATGATTTTATACTTCTTAAAACTGATGTTCAGTATAAGGCAACATTTTGACACATTAAACATCAGATATTCTTAGAGAATGTTTTTCCCATGAGACTTCTTGAGGATTCCCATAAAGAACTTCAATTATACAAATGGAAAGTAAAAAATGAATATAAGAGTGCTGCTGACGAGTACTGAATCTTTAACTTGATCTGTCTAAAACACTGATTAGGGGATTAGGATGATATAACAGAGTGTTGTATACTCGGATGATATAGAAAATGTTACAACAAAAATTAGAAGTGGAAGGTGGAAAGAAGTTTTGATGAATTATTTCTCCTCATTTTAAATAATGGTGGTGGGAGGTGTCAAAGTGAAAAATGAATCAAGTATATTTAGGACCACAAACTTAAATACTAAGAAAGATAATATAGTTGGTAAAAATCAGATGGTAGAGGAGAAAGAAAGGAAGAAGAAAGGAAATTGCATGCAGTAAGAAATTAATAGGAACCAGAGAAGTAAATGAATAAAAAATGACAGACTATAATTATGTCAATAATGACTAAACTCACTTATTAAAAGAAAAAGCTTTCAGATCAGATCACATATTAAAGCCCTATTTTATGTTGTGTACAACAGCCACACCTAAAACAAATGAGTCATAAAGGCTGAAAATAAAACAATTAGTAAACATAGTCCAAGCCAGTGAAAACAAAAGAGAGTAGGGGTTGTAATTTTACTCTGGCAAATTGAACTCAGACCTCAAAGCATTAAATAAAGAATGTTACATTTTAATGCTAAAATGTATACTTCATAATAGTTATGAACACCTGTGCATAAAATAACATAGAATCAATACTCAGTGTCAAAAAGACAGCATAGGAAATGTAAGAAAAGTAGAAGAGATTTGCAGTGAGTGATTTTAGTGACTATTTCATAATTCATGACAATTGCCTGGATAGAAAGAAGAATATCTCTTTTAAAAAAGGTGAGGGGAGCAGTCAAGAAAGAAAATATTAAAACTTTATCTTAAAATTCTTGGGTCAAGAGAATATCCAAACAGAAACTGTAGAATACATAGAAAAGAATAACAAAATTGTTGTATATTACACCTCAAAACTCATGCATTTTTGGGTTTAATGCTCAGAGTGGCTAACAAACACTAATGCATTATTTCATATTTTTGAACTTTGAATCAACTGAATGGATTATGTATCAACAAAATTTGAAACTTATGTTTTTAAAAACTATGAATATTTTTCTATATCTGACTAAAAAGTTTTCCATAAATATTTCTGCTGACAAACATCGATGAAGATTAACCCTTTGTGCAGCCTTCACCAGAACTCATCGGTGAATGATCTTGATTGGTTCAGCTGACTTTAGATACACTTCATTAAAGAGACTAAATTATTGCCCTTGATTTGCACATGAGAGAATGAAGTGGGAAGAAAATGACCAAGCTGACAGCAGGACATAAGTCTTTCCTACAGGCCCTCTATTATTTACAATTTTGACTCTGCCATTTAGTCTGTGAAATCTGGTCAAGTTACTCAATTCAGGCTGCTGTAACAAAGTACCATTGACTAGGTGGCTTATAAGCAACAGAAACCTCTCAGAGTTCTGGAGGTTGGAAGTCTGAGATCAGAGTGCCAGCCCTGATGAGTTCTGGTGAAGGCTTTCTCTTGAACTGCAGACTGCTGAGTTCTTGTATCCTTGACTGAGAGCAGAGAGGGGAAGCAAGCTCTATTGTGATTCTTAAAAGGTACTAATGCCATTCATGAGGGCTCCAGCTTCAGGACCTCATCTAATCCCAATTAATTCATAAAGGCCCCACTTCCTAATACCATCACATTGGGGAGTTATGAATTTGGGGATGGGGGACACAAACATTCAGTACATAACACTAGCATTCTCTTTTGTAAAAAAATTATCATTGAATGTCTTGTTATTTTTAAATTAGGATAATGAAATTTTTTCCTAAGGGTTTTTGAAAGGAAAAATTAGATGATAGATATAAAATGGTTGATGGTATACTATTAAACAGTGGATCTTAACTGCTTAGGCACATAAGAAAAAGTCAGCTTTTGCACTGGGACATCAGGTTTTGGAAAGATTTGAGAAATATTAATTAGACATTCTATGTAGTAGGCACTATTCTAGACCCAGAGGGTACAGCTTTGAATAAAACAGATAAAAACTCATGGAATCTAGCTCCTCAATGTAAGTGACATCTATCAACCTGCCATTTTAAAAATTTTAAAGTGTTACATGAGGAGCTTCCCTAATATCCCCAGCCATCTCTGCAACCTCAGAGAGAAAGGGTCAAGGGCATTGCTTCAGACCCTGATGGCTCTACTCTAGACACTGGGTATTACTTGTTATAACACCTTTCTAGAGTGGCTGATAGAGATTCTGCTTGTCCTGAAAGCCAATTCCAGGTAAGAGAACTTAAATTTCCCAAGGACATACTTGAAAAACAAATGTCTTCATCACAAAGTAAATCTCATTTCAACAATAACAAGTAGAATTAAAGCATAACATTTCTGGCCATTCAGTGGCTATGAAAAGAAGTGTGAAACAAACTAGAAACAAACTAAAATCCAACTAGATGACATGAACTATCTTCTGTCCTCCAGGAAAGCATTATGATTCTATACCTTTCTGAGAAAATTACCCTTGCAGAACCAAAGACAAGAAAATGCGACTTACTATTTCTTTCTTGAGAATCCTTGACATTTTGTTTTATTTAACTGACAAGGATAAATTGAGTTGGGAAAGAAGTTGTAGTTCCCTATTCAGGGAGCATCTGGATGAGGTCAGTGGTACAGAAAGCACCCAATTGTGTAACAAATGTGTATTTTCAACCTGTGCAATAAAAGAGGAATTTCTGAAATACAGTATTGTAATCAGAAATGTTGTCTCTGATTATTATGCATAAAAATTCAACTTGTGCCCCACTCATATGATTTCAGGCATTATCAGATAAGGAGTCACTTAGATTTCCAGGGCACATCTGTAGAGCTCATTCAGGAGAGCAAAAGACAAATATGATGGAAAAACTTCTCCCCAAACCCTAAATCAAACAAGCTAAACTCTACACTTACTGAAAAGTGCTTCTTCTTTTTTTTTTAAGGAGTGAGAAATAAAAATTCTGGCATAGTCATGATTAGTCATAGCCATTTCCAGTGGTTGTACTGCCAACCCCTTTTCCTTAAGTAAATTACTCTGAGTTCTCTATAAACAATTACAAAGATGCTTATCTTTGGAGAGAGTTTCCCTTCAGTGATTCAAATATTGTCATTGAAATGACCTCCCAGAAACCAGCAGTCTCCTATCATGAGGGTAGGATGTCTTTTACATAGTTCTTGATCAAATCAAGAGAAAAACTTTCCTAAAGATTTTTTGGTTATGTATTATGGTAGTATTTTAAGAAGTAATTCTTTCCTCCTCCCTGTTCACTTCAGGTTTACATATTATAGTTAAATAACAAAATAAGGTTGATTGAACCAAATGAAAACTGTCACTGGTCCACAAAATGATCTAGAAAATTTTACTCTGTACTAAGCAGAAATCTATTCTTAAAATTGAAGGGCATCAGAAGCCAAATGATTTTTCATGTCTGATAGTTAAGCAAGCACATTAAACATATTTTTGAGTAAGCAAGAATACTTGGCAAATAAAGGGTAAATGAAGAATTGGGCAACATTTTGGGCAAAACAAGAGGCATTTATTTCAGTAACTATACAATCTTGTTAGTATATTGATTCCTCATTCTAGTGATTGAACTCCTGAGTTGTGTGCCTATAAGTTACATTTAAAAATCTCCAGCAAGCGGGCATAGAGTGAATCTACCCAATATAATAAGGGCCATCTATGACAAACCCACAGCAAAGATCATTCTAAAGGTAAAAAACTGAAGCATTTACTCTAAGATCAGGAGCAAGACAAGGATGTACACTCTCACCACTTTTATTCAACATAATTTTGGAAGCCCTAGTGTTGGCTATCAGAGAAGAAAAATAATAAATAAAAGGAATACAAATTGGAAAAGCAGTAAAACTGTCATTGTTTGCAGACGACATGATACTAAACATAGAAAATCCTAAAGATGCCACCAGAAAACTACTAGAGCTAATCAATGAATTTGGTAAATTGCAGGATATAAAATTAACGCACAGAAATCTCTTGCATTCCTATACTCTAACAATGAAAGATTAGAATGAGAAATTAAGGAAACAATCCTATTTAACATCACAATAAAATAAATAAAATACCTAGGAATAAACCTACATAAAGAGGCAAAAGACCTGTACTCAGAAACTATAAAAAACTGATGAAAGAAGTCAAAGATGATACAAACAGATGAAGAGATATACCATGTTCTTGGATTGGAAGAGTCAACATTGTGAAACTGATTACACTACCCAAAGCAATCTACAGATTCAGTGTAATCCCTCTGAAATTACTAATGGCATTCTTCACAGAATTAGAGTAAAAATTTTTACAATGTTTATGGAAACACAAAAGACCCTGCTAGCCAAAGCAATCTTGAAGAAAAAAGAGAGCTGGAGCAATCAGGCTCCCTGACTTCATACTATACTACAAAGCTACAGTAACCAAGACAGTATGGTACTGGCACAAAAGACAGAAAAGAAGATCAATGATATGGGATAAAAATCCCAGAGATAAACCTATGGACCTGTGGTCACCTAATCTATGATAAAGGAGGCAAGAATATACAATGGAGAAAAGACAGCCTCTTCAATAAGTGGTGTAGGGAAAACTGGACAACTACAAGTAAAAGAATGAAATTAAAACACTCCCTAACACTATACACAAAAATAAACCCCAAATGGATTAAAGACCTAAATGTAAGACTGGACACTACAAAACTCTTTGTTTTTGTTGTTTAGTTGCTAAGGTGTGTCCAACTCTTTGTGACCCCATGGGCTATAGCATGTCAGGTTTCCCGGTCCTTCGCTATCTCTTAGACGCAAACATAGGCAGAACACTGTTTCACATAAATTGCAGCAAGATCTTTTTTGACCCATCTCCTATAGTAATGAAAATAAAAACAAACAAATAAGACCTAATTAAACTTAAAAGCTTTTGCACAGCAAAAGAAACATAAACAAGATGAAAAGGCACCAAGACTGGTTCCAAATAGGAAAAGGAGTACATCAAGGCTGTATATTGTCACCCTGCTTATTTAACTTATATGCAGAGTACATCATGAGAAATGCTGGGCTGGATGAAGCACAAGTTGGAGTCAAGATTGCTGGGAGAAATATTAATAACCTCGGATATGCAGATGACAGCACTCTTATGGCAGAAAGCAAAGAAGAATCAAAGATCCTCTTGATGAAAGTGAAAGAGAAGAGTAAAAAAATTCAGAAAACGAAGATCATGGCATCTGATCCCATCACTTCATGGCAAGTAAATGGGGAAACAATGGAAACAGTTACAGACTTTATTTTTGGGGGGCTCCAAAATCACTGCAGATGGTGACTGTAACCATGAAATTAAAAGATTCTTGCTCCTGGGAAGAAAAGTTATGACCAACCTAGACAGCATATTAAAAAGCAGAGGCATTACTTTGCCAACAAAGGTCCATCTAGTCAAAGCTATGGTTTTTCCAGTTGTCATCTGTGGATGTGAGAGTTGGACTATAAGGAAAGCTGAATGCTGAAGAATTGATGCTTTTGAACTGTGGTGTTGGAGAAGACTCTTGAGAGTCCTTTGGACTGTAAGGAGATCCAACCAGTCCATCCTAAAGGAAATCAGTCCTGAATATTCATTGGAAGGACTTATGCTGAAGCTGAAACTCCAATACTTTGGCCACTTGATGTGAAAAACTGACTTATTTGAAAAGACCCTGATGCTGGGAAGATTGAAGGCAGGAGGAGAAGGGGATGACAGAGCATGAGATGGTTGGATGGCATCACTGACTCAATGGACATGAGTTTGAGTAAACTCTGGGATTTGGTGATGGACAGTGAGTCCTGGTTTGCTGCAGTCCATGGGGTCACAAAGAGTCAGACATAACTGTGCAACTGAACTGAACTGAATCTCCTTGCAGTTCAAGGAACTCTCAAAAGTCTCTTTGAGCACCACAATTCAAAAGCATCCATTCTTCGGCACTAAGCCTTCTTTATGGTCCAACTCTCACATCCATACATGAGTACTGGAAAAACCATATCACTGACTACACAGAACTTTGTTGGCAAAGTGATGTCTTTGTTTCTTAATATGCTCTCTAGGTTTGTCATAGGTTTCCTTCCAAGGAGCAAGCATTTTTTTTTTTTTTTTTTTATGACTGTAGTCACTTGTCCACAGTGGTTTTGGAGCTCTCCAAAATAAAATCTGTCACTGCTTCCAATGTTTACCCTTCTATTTGCTATGAAGTGATGGGACCAGATGCCATGATCTTCGTTTTTTGAATGCTGAGTTTTAAGCCAGCTTTTTCACTCTCCTCCTTCATTCTCATCAACAGCCTCTTTGGTTCCTCTTCACTTTCACCATTAGAGTAGTATAATCTGCATATCTGATGTTGTTGACATTTCTCCCAGAAATCTTGATTCCAGCTTGTGACTCACCCAGTCTGGCATTTCACTTGATGTATTCTGCATATAAGTTAAATAAGCAGGGTGACAATACACAGCCTTGTGGTGTGTAACAATTTGGAACCAATTTGGGAAACAACTGGGAAACAATTTTGAGCCAGTTTGTTGTTCCATGTCTGATTCTAATTGTTGCTTCTTGACCCCAAACAGGTTTCCCAGGAGGCAGGCAAGGTGGTCTGGTACTCCTATCTCTTTACGAATTTCCCATAGTTTGTTGTGATTCACATAGTCAAAGATTTTAGTCAATGGAGCAGTAGATGTTTTTTTCTTGAACTCACTTGCTTTCTCCATGAAAAATGCAAGTCAAAACTACAATGAGATAACACCTCACAGGAGTCAGAACAGGCATCATCAAAAAAATCTACAAAGAATAAATGCTGGAGAAGGTGTGGAGAAAAAGGAACCCTCCTGCACTGTTTGCAGGAATGTCAATTGATAGAACCACTGAGGAGAACAATATGGAGGTTCCTTAAAACACTAAAACAGAACTACCGTATGACCCAGAGACCCCACTACTGGGCATATATCATGAGAAAACCTTCATTCAAAATGACACATAAACCCCAATATTCATTGCGGCACTATTTACAGTAGCAGGACATGCAAAAAACCTAAATGTCCAAAGACAGAGGAGTGGATGAAGACGTTGCACATTTATAAACGGAACACTGAGCCATGAAAAGGAATGGAATTGGGTCGTTTGTAGAGATGTGGATAGACCTAGAGACTGTGATATAGAGTGAAATCAGTCAGAAACAGTAAAACACATATATTAATGCATACACGTGGAATCTAAAAAAAAAAAATGGTACAATCAACTTATTTCCAGGGCAGGAATAGAGACATAGATGCAAAGAACAGACCTATGTATATGGGGGAGGGGTTGAAGGAATGGGGCAGGGAGATGAATTGGGAGATTAGGATTGCTACATACATATATACTACCATGTATAAAACAGATAGCTAGTGGGAACCTGCTATATAGCACAGGTAACTCAGCTCAGTGCTCTGTGGTGACCTAGATGATTGAGACAGGGGTTGGGAGGAAGTCCGAGATGGAGGGGATGTACCTACACACACAGCTGATTCACTTCAATGTACAGTAGAAACTAACACAATGTTGTAAAGCAATTATACTCCAAAAAAAAACGGCCAAGGCCAACTTGCATAGTCAGAATGAGAAGTATTTCCTCTATTAGTGACATAGAAACATCACCAATTAAAAGGATATATAGTAATGCATCACCAACCAGAAGAAAGTTAGCTTTCTGACTGAGTTTTTAATTCCTTTAGAGACAGTTATAATTCATTTGCTCACTATACCCTACAGCATGTCATTTTACTGAACAAGTAGACCAGATCCTTCAGGCTTTGCTTATAATGGAAATTAGATCCCAGAACCAAAACATATTTACATACTTATCTCCAGTTTCAAAACATTGTTGTAACAGGAAGATAATATTAAACAGACTTACATTTGTGTGTCTCAATGTTGATATTGCTTTTTAAAGCTCTCATATCAAAAATGACTGCATGAATGGTTTCAGATGTTAAATAACAACAAAATTCATTTTAATAAAAAATTAAGAAAATAAGCTAAAAGCTTTGCACACTTACCAGTTAATAAGATCTTATTAGAGGTCAGACAATAATTGAATCCAAATAGTTGTTATAATAATCATGAACATTTGTGTTGAGCATGAATAGTTTAAAAATAGGTCATAAAAACTTCTAATCTCTTAAATTTTCTTCACAGCACACAATCACAACATGAAATTGTCTTACAGAGAAATCTTTAAAACCTCCTTTATTATGCATACAGAACAAGTTCTTGGCTGTTAGAGAAAATGTGCAAGTGGCTATTTAAACTGAAAAGTGTTTCCAGAGTCATGATGATAGGATATGCTGACCAGAAAATTTAATTTGCATCTCTTCTCTATACGACAGCTTTTCAAAATCTTTGAGTTGAAGAACAAAGAGGTAGATAACAATCTGGAGGCTTTTGAGTCATTTAATACATCAGTGAAATGTTTCATTTACGATATGTTTATCAATGCCTTTTCTTAAAATTATCATGATACCAATGCCTTATCTTTTTGCCAAAATGCTCTGAAAATTTTGGTTTGGAGTAGTTTTAGTTTGTATCAGATTTACAGTGACTCAGAGTCTGGGTGCAGATATGTTAGGTATGGAAAGATCCAGATTTATCAAGCCAATGACCTTCTGTGATGCACAAGGCCAATCTGTACTTTTAAGACATATATTTAACTGCTTTTGTGATTTTGATGCTATGCTATCAATGCTTTTTCAGTCATTTAAAATCATCAGCATAAAACATTTCTATTATGCTAACCTTATGTATGAAGGCCTGTTCTTTGAAAAGAACCTTTTAGAACTGTAACCAATACATTCTGTCAAAAACCATATAAAGAACTTTAATACTTTAGAAGAACTGTTAATTTTTTAAAAACATTAATATGATTTTTCCTTGTCAATCAATTAATATTTTATGGATGCTCCAATTTTTTGGAATATTTTTCTTTCTTAAACATATGATTTGGAAAATGAAATTACTTAAAACAAGTGCTCTTGAGTTAATCAGTGAGTTGTGAGGGGTCAGGAATTGTGGTGACTGGAAACAGTTTTGGGAAGGAGAATTATTAAAGTACTGTTCCTCAATAACAAGTAGTAGCATAAAAATATTTAACAAAATGGGAAATATTTATAACATTAAATAAAAGATGAATACAGAATATGTATAATACAATCTAAAAACTAGACCAAAATAAACTAGAACATTAACAATAATGATCTCTAGGTTATGGGAAGGGTGGTTTTTATTTTCTCTATACTATTCAATGGACATGAGTTTGAGCAGACTCCAGGAGATAGTGAAGGACAGGAAAGCCTTGGTGTGCAGCAGTCCATGAGGTCACAAAGAGTTGGATAGGACTTAGTGACTGAACAACAAACAATATACTACATCTCATTTCTATTACTGTGTAGCAATTTAAAAAATAGACTTAGTTATGTCTTAATTCTACCACTTACTTGGATGAGTCAAATAATCTTTTAAATCTTCTTTTCTTAGCATATGTTAATAAAAAGGTGAGTAATGTCTACCTTATAGGGTTGTGTGATGCCTCGATGAGACATTCAGAGAAATGCTTAATGCTATGCTTTACCTATAGAAAGTGCCAATAAATTCTAATTAGTATGATTATGTATTTTACTGAAACAGATTAATACATCTACAAAATATTTACCACTTTAAAGTGAAAGTGTTAGTCACTCAGTTGTGTTCGACTCTTTACGACCCCATGGAGTGTAGCCTGCCAGGCTCTTCTGTCCATGGAATTCTCCAGGCAAGAAGACTGAAGTTGGTAGCCATTTCCTTCTCAAGGGGATCTTCCCGACCTGGGGATTGAACCTGGGTCTCCCGCATTGCAGGTAGATTCTTTATCATCTGAGCCACCAGGGAAGCCCCATTTACCACTTTAAAGCATCCTCAAATACTAAGAATATTTTTAATCTAGGTGATATCTAAATAATAAAAGTGACCACCTTAATTCAGGAAAATTATATGCATTTAAAAATTATTCTAAGCCAATATTATAGATCTATTATATTATGTATATACAATACACAATTTTTTTTATGTTGGTATAACAATATACATGGGGCTTCCCTGGTGACTGGGGCTTCCCTGGTGGTTCAGCTGGTAAAGAACCCATCTGCCAATGCAGGAGACATAAGAGACACAGATTTCATCCCTGGGTTGGAAGATCCCCTGGAGAAGGAAGTGGCAACCTGCTCCATTATTCTTGCCTGGAAAACTGCGTGGACAGAGAAGCCTGGCAGGCTACAGTCCATGGGGTTGCAGAGTTGGACACAACTGAGTGCACACGCACAGACGCTTACAACAATATACTAATAGTTTATACTATTTCAGAAGCATGTATGTTTGTATGTATATGTGTGCCTTAATACTAAATATTACATAAAGTTAAAATTACTATCTAAAATTTCTAGTTTTTAATTATATTACAAAGCCAACTCTATAAAATTTATAAAGTAGCTATAGAAACACATAGGTATATAAATGTTTTAAAATTTTCAAAACTTTAGAAAATCTCTATTTACACATGAAAAACAATTATCTCTGTGTTATATTAAATTATAAATAATTCATAAAACTAACCATGAATTATTTATGGTATTACTGAATATTTTTCAGGATAATAAAATAAGAGGTATGTTCTGGAAATCTAGCTGAGTAGCCAGAATTTTAGTTTCTGTGTGAGCTGAAACTTTGAAAAGAGAAGTTTGAGACTGAACTTAGCTTTCAAATTCTGCAACCAGAACACCAAGAAAGTTTATTATTTTTATTTATTTTTATTTTTTCATTTATTTTTATTAGTTGAAGGCTAATTACTTTACAATATTGTAGTGGTTTTAGCCATACATTGACTTGAATCAGCCATGGATTTACATGTGTTCCCCATCCCGATTCCCCCTCCCACCTACCTCCCCATCCTATCCCTCTGGGTCTTCCCAGTGCACCAGCCCTGAGCACTTGTCTCATGCATACAACCTGGGCTGGTGATCTGTTTCACCCTTGTTAGTATACTTGTTTCAATGCTATTCTCTCAGAACATCCCACCCTCGCCTTCTCCCACATAGTCCAAAAGTCTGTTCTGTACATCTGTGTCTCTTTTTCTGTTTTGCATATAGGGTTATCGTTACCATCTTTTAAAATTCCATATATATGTGTTAGTATACTATATTGGTCTTTATCTTTCTGGCTTACTTCACTCTGTATAATGGGCTCCAGTTTCATCCATCTCATTAGAACTGATTCAAATGAATTCTTTTTAATGGCTGAGTAATATTCCATGGTGTATATGTATCATAGCTTCCTTATCCATTCGTCTGCTGATGGGCATCTAGGTTGCTCCCATGTCCTGGCAATTATAAATAGTGCTGCGATGAACATTGGGGTACACGTATCTCTTTCAGATCTAGTTTCCTCGGTGTGTATGCCTAGGAGTGGGATTGCTGGGTCATATGGCAGTTCTATTTCCAGTTTTTCAAGCAATCTCCACACTGTTCTCCATAGTGGCTGTACTAGTTTGCATTCCCACCAACAGTGTAAGAGGGTTCCCTTTTCTCCACACCCTCTCCAGCATTTATTACTTGTAGACTTTTTGGATAGCAGCCATCCTGACTGGCGTGTAATGGTACCTCATTGTGGTTTTGATTTGCATTTCTCTGATAATGAGTGATGTTGAGCATAATTTCGTGTGTTTGTTAGCCATCTGTATGTCTTTGGAGAAATGTCTGTTTAGTTATTTGGCCCATTTTTTGATTGGGTCAGTTATTTTTCTGGAATTGAGCTTCAGGAGTTGCTTGTATATTTTTGAGATTAATCCTTTGTCTGTTGCTTCTTTTGCTATTATTTTCTCCCATTCTGAAGGCTGTCTGTTCACCTTGCTTATAGTTTCCTTTGTTGTGCAAAAGCTTTTAAGTTTAATTAGGTCCCATTTGTTTATTTTTGCTTTTATTTCCAATATTCTGGGAGGTGGGTCATAGAGGATCCTGCTGTGATTTATGTCGGAGAGTGTTTTGCCTATGTTCTCCTCTAGGAGTTTTATCATTTCTGGTCTTACATTTAGATCTTTAATCCATTTTCAGTTTATTTTTGTGTATGGTGTTAGAAGGTGTTCTAGTTTCATTCTTTTACAAGTGGTTGACCAGTTTCGCCAGCACCACTTGTTAAAGAGGTTGTCTTTTTTCCATTGTAAATTCTTGCCTCCTTTGTCGAAGATAAGGCGTCCATAGGTTCATGGATTTATCTCTGGGCTTTCTATTCTGTTCCAGTGATCTATATTTCTGTCTTTGTGCCAGTACCATACTGTCTTGATGACTGTGGCTTTGTAGTAGAGCCTGAAGTCAGGCAGGTTGATTCTTCCTGTTCCATTCTTCTTTCTCAAGATTGCTTTGGCTATTCAAGGTTTTTTGTATTTCCATACAAATTATGAAATTATTTGTTCTAGTTCTGTGAAAAATACCATTGGTAGCTTGATAGGGATTGCATTGAATCCATAGATTGCTTTGGGCAGTATAGTCATTTTGACAATATTGATTCTTCCAATCCATGAACACGGTATATTTCTCCATCTATTTGTGTCCTCTTCGATTTTTTTCATCAGTGTTTTATAGTTTTCTACATATAGGTCTTTTGTTTCTTTAGGTAGATATACTCCTAAGTATTTTATTCTTTTTGTTGCAATGGTGAATAGTATTGTTTCCTTAATTTCTCTTTCTGTTTTCTCATTGTTAGTGTATAGGAATGCAAAGGATTTCTCTGTGTTAATTTTATATCCTGTGACATTACTGTATTCATTGATTAGCTGTAGTAATTTTCTGGTAGAGTCTTTAGGGTTTTCTATGTAGAGGATCATGCTGTCTGCAAACAGTGAGAGTTTTACTTCTTTTCCTATCTGTAAGTTTATTATTTTTAAAGTAGACTTACCTACTTGGTTATTCAGAGAAGATTGGCCCATATGTGCTGAGGGATAAAATATGAAATTTAAGTTCTCCTCTGCTTTTGATAGCAGAATGGGGCCTCACAGAATTAGAACCAGAAATTACATTACAGTCAGCATCCAACAATCTACCTATCACTCCTGCCACCCATCATCCAGGCATTTATCCATTTATTCATTCCTTTTCTAAATATTACCAATAGTTGAGCTCTTTTAATATGACATGCATTCTGCTAATATGACATGCTTCCTGTTCACAAAGGTGAATAAGAGGGACAAGGTACCTGATCCCAGGGGACTTACTACCTCTCAAAGGCATCATTGTTGTTGTTCTTTCCCTAAGTTGTGTCTGACCCCTTGCGATCCCATGGACTACAGTATGCCAGATTCCTCTGTCTTCCACTACCTCCCAGAGTGTTCAAATTAACGTCCATTGAGTCAGTGATGCTATTTAACCACCTCATCCTCTGCCACTCCCTTCTCCTTTTGCCTTCAATTTTTCCCAGCATCAGGGCCTCCCCAATGAGTCACCTCTTTGCACCAGGTGGTCAGAGTTTTGGATCTTCAGCTTTAGCATCAGTCCTTTGTTGAATGAATATTCAGGTTTGATTTCCTTTAAGATTGACTGGTTTGATCTCCTTGCGGTCCAAGGGGACTCTCAAGGGTCTCCGCCAACACCACAATTTGAAACCATCGACTCTCGATGCTCAGTCTTCTTTATGGTCCAACTCTCACATTCATACAGGACTATTGGAAAAATCAATAGCATTGACTATATGGACGTTTGTCAACAAAGTGATGTCTCTGCTTTTTAATACGCTGTCTTTAATACCATCCACAGTGACTTTGGAACCCAAGAAAAAGCCTGTCACTGTTTCCATTTTTTCCCCATCTATCTGCCATGAAGTGATGGGACCAGATGCCATGATCTTAAGTTTTTGAATGTTGCGTTTTAAGCTAGCTTTTTCACTCTCCTCTTTCACCTTCATCAAGAAGCTCTTTAATTCCTCTTCACTTTCTGCCACTAGGGTGGTATTATTTGCATATCTGAGGTTGTTGATATTTCTCCCAGTAATCTTAATTTCAACTTGTGATTGATCCAGCCCAGCTTTTCACATCAGGTATTCTCAATAGAAGTTACATAAACAGGGTTATAATACACAGCCTTGACGTACTCATTTCCCAACTGGGAACCAGTTAGTTGTTCCACGTCCAGTTTTAATGATGGCTTCTTGACCTGCATACAGGTTTCTCAGAAGGCAGGTACAGTGGTCTGGTATTCCCATCTCTTTAAGAATTTTCCACAGTTTGTCATGATCCACACAGTCAAAGGCTTTCAAATAGACAATGAAGCAGAAGTAGGTGTTTTTCTGGAATTCCCTTTTCGCCATGATCTAACAGAGTTGGAAAATTTGATCTCTGGTTCCTCTACCTTTTCTAAACATCTGGAAGTTCTTGGTTCACATACTGCTTGAAGGATTTTGAGCATGACCTTACTAGCATATGAAATGAGCACAACAGTACAGCAGTCTGAACATTCTTTGGCATTGCCCTTCTTTGTGATCGGAATGAAAACTGACATCTTCCAGTCCTCTGGCTGCTCACTGCTGAGTTTTCCAAATTTGCTGGCATATTGAGTGCAGCACTTTCACAACATCATCGTTTAGGATTTGAAATAACTCAGCTGGCATTCCATCACCTCCACTAGCTCTGTTCGTATGATGTTCCTAAGGCTCACTTGATGTCAGACTCCAGGATGTCTGGCTCTAGGTGAGTGACCACACCATCATGGTTATCCGGGTCATTAAGATCTTTTTTGTATAGTTCTTCTGTGTATTCTTGCCACTTCTTCTTAATCTCTTCTGCTTCTGTTAGGTCCTTACTGCTTCTGTCCTTTATCTTCTCCATTCCTTGCATGAAATGTTCCCTTGTTAGCTCCAATTTTCTTGAACAAACAAATGGATATAATAAGAGCTATTAAAAAAATTAACAGGGTGATGTGAAATATATATATATTTCATATATGTTTGTTTAGATTGGGGCTAGGATGGAAGATATTTCAGATAGGGTTGTCTGAGAAGTTTCTCTCAGTTGTGACCTAAGGGAGAAGACAGAGAAAGCCAGAAAGAGCTGGAGCAAGGCTGTTCCAGAGAGAGAAAACCACAAGGGCTTGGAGAGTAATCATGATACAATATTAAGTGAAACAGAATGCTAAACTGACTTATTCATACAATGGGCCATAGTTAAAGAAATGTATTGGATTCATGTGCATTAACATGGAGAAATCTCAAAAACACCATGAATGGAGAAAGGAAGATTCAAAATGATATTCCTCAAGATATTATCTACGAGACTGTTAAAAGCACAAAACATATATGTATTTGTTTATATACATATATATTATAAAGCTTATATACATAAATGATCGCAGTGTATACCAATTTCAGGATTTTGCTTACTTCCAGGGAAAAAGAGGAAAAAGAATGGAAAGCAGGGCTTTAAAATGCTTGCTTCTTTAAAAGAAATAAATCTGAAGCAAAAAAACTCAAGTCAGGGGATGGTTACATGTGTCAGACTTTGTACTCTTTTCTGTATGTTTAAAAAAATTTGAGAATTAGAAAGTTTAAATAAAGCAAACTGCAAATTGTCTAAGTCTAACAATAAAACTAAAATCATATATTGACAGTATAATCTTGATATTCAAAAACTGAAATGACATATTATCAAATGTCAGTAGTCATTATCTCTGTGTGGTGGGGTTGTCAGTGATTTTTGTTTTCCTTGTTCATTGCTCCAAATAGCAGTATGCTGCATGGATTAAGAATGTAGGAAAAGATACTGACCACATGAGAAGTGAGTAGTAAAGAGGTGTATTGTGGAGGAAGAAGGAATAACTTATAACCATTCTGTCATTTTGGTTGTTAGGACAATGCATTGTAGCCTTACCCCCTAGTATGTTTCACAGTCTTTTAAAAACATGTTTATTCATTTGCTATTTTTCAAACAGCTTTACTGAGGTATAATTGATACAAAATGTGCTACATATACTTAAATCATATAGTTTGATACATTTTAACATATGTATACCTCCTAGGACATCATCACAATCACCTCCTGAACATAAACATCAGCCCCAAACGTTTCCTTATATCTCTTTATCATTCCTCTCTCCCTTTTATCCTCTTCCCTTCTCTGAAACCACTTATCATTTTATAGATTTATGCATAAATGGAATCAGAGACCAAGAACTCTGTTTTGGTCTTGCTTCTTTTACTTAGCATCATTATTTTGAGATTTATACATGTTATCACATGTGTTAATAGTTCATTACTTTTTATCGATGAGTTGTATTCCATTGTATGGATATATCACAATTTGTTTATTCATTTAATTGTTGATGGACATTGGATTGTTTTCATTTTTTGGCTATTACAAATAAAGCTGCTATAAACATTTATGTGCATGTATTTGTATGGGCATAGTCTTTCTTTTCTCTTGAGTAAATACAATCTATTTTTATTTAATATTTAATACATATTTATATTATAAAGCTTACTTCCGAAGTAGAAGATCTTCCATCTCACTTGAGATTATTCTTTGTTATTTTGAATTCCCATGGTAAAAAATGCTTTCCATTAAATTAAACCGAAATTTCCATGTCCTCAAGTTGATTTACTCAATTAAATTCATCCTTTCCCCATTCATGCTTATACTTGACAAACATCTCTTAGCTATCATTGTGCCTTTAGTCACTACTCTGTTAAACAAACTTCATAGTCAAGATACTTGACTGTTTTCATGTATGAGTTAGTCCTTTTGGCTTTTTAATCTCATGGTTAATCTGATTAATATTCATCAAAATAAATAATATTTGTCTTGTTACAGTGACAAAGCTGATTCTAGAATACATATTTACATTTGAAGGGGAATAGACTTGTTAATCCTTTATCCTATAATTAAACTTAACTCCCACCTCTAGTACTGGCAAGCTAGCCATTCCTGGACTTCCCTCTCTGGAGCAGACTTCCAAGTGCACAGATAGAGCAACACACAAAACACTCTCTCAGCTGCCTGGCAGATCTCAGGAGGAATGGGTCCCATTGAACATGATGAGATATGTAGTACATTTTTGAAATTCCCCATTCAAATATTTTGTTTCTCTTCCCCTGGGTGAAGAGTAAGAAGTAGTGGAATGTTCATTTAGGTGGAGTCCTTCAACAGAGAAACAGAAGAATATGGAATAAATGTCCCTTCTCACCGAGTAAGTTTCATACAGTTCATAGGGCCCATCACCTTTCAGAGTCAGGGCATGATGAGTTTCCATCTTATGAAGTGGTTGCATGAGTCTGTGTTCCTTCATACTATGTCCCTTGAAGTCAAGGTCCTGGTTCTTTCTCTTTTCCTCTCAACTCTAGGTAGAGTACTCAGCACCGCAGAGCATGGAGTGACTTTAAAGTGATTTTATTCCTGAATAAAGAGGATATGGCAAAGAATAGAGATAGAGGAATGTGTCCTTGGTTGTCCTGCCAGGAGGCAAAGCGCTAATCTTAACAAAACATTCCTCTGCTTTCAAAGCTTTCCGTTGGCGCTGGAGGGAACCTTTCACTTACTTTTACATTCATTGAGAACTTCCAAGAAGGAGCATGTTTCTTTTTCCTTTGCACGTGAAGATAGCATTCCTGTTTCATATGACTCTTTCTAAACAGAGACAAGAAGATATAAAGGTTTAAAATGTGCCAATTTCAATGTGTGAAGCTTTCATGAATTTGTTCTGCTAAAGAAGTTGATATCAATAGATTGCAAGTCCACTCAACTCCAGAGAAAGGATGTTTGTCTGTTAAGAAAACACATCTTTGTATTGAGTCATTTTACTTCAGCTTTATCTTAATCATGTTCCAGCACAAAAATTCTATCAATATAAGAAAGTTTTTAACCCTAAAAAATGCTTTTAAAAAGAAATGGGAGGAAAAAAAAAAAAGAAAAAAAGAATCAGTGTTTTGATCAAGGGTTACTTGGAATTCTCCCTTGCGATCCTATGATCATCAAGTTTGGAAATTTTGGTATTATCTGTCATGCAAGGATAAGTATGTAGATTATTTCTATCCCTTGAGGATAAAATGAGAAAAAGATAAATATTACTGTGATACATCAATTTGTGTCAATTGAAGAATAGCAGTGTGGAGAAGTTAAATTCCAAATTTGTGTTATAATTACAACCCATTTTACATGTTATGTAGGTAGAGAGAAAACCTGATCATTTTTATTTGAAAAGCACTTTTCCTTCAATTTTTTGCATAATTTTTGAAACTGTTTTATCTCTGCTAATATCCTGAATTTTATTCAATAAAGAAATGTGATTTTCACATTTATGTTAACCACTATTAGGGATCAAAATAGTGTTATGGGTTGCTGTGAGTATAAAATGGCTATTACATCCATCCACCTAAGTGTTCCACATTTTGTTTCTGAGGTAAATAGTCTCATCTGGGTCACGACATTCATACAAAAACAAAGTTCTGCACTATGTCTCCTAATGTCATATTGTGCTTTTGCTAGGGAAGAAAAATCACAACTTGATATATGTTAGTTTGCTCATCAATTAAATAAGCTTCATCTAAAATGCTTCAGTAAGTTCTAATTGCTCATTTATAAAGCAGTCTCTAGCAAAAGTGACATTTCAGATGATAGGCATTAACGACTTACTAGAAATAGAAAAAAAGTGTTCTGATCATTTTCATGATCCAAAAGCAAACAAATCTCAGGTTTTCCCCAGAAAAAGAAATATGATCTGTTATAAAGTTTTCCTATACTCACTAATTGTTTTAACTACAGGAAAATATTGATGTGGATAATTCAGCCACTTATGTCATGGGTACTTCCCCAGGCCAATTAAGCCTGGGAATTTAGTTAGGATACAAAGTAATCAGAAGTCTATTTTTCTGTGGTAGTGTCCCATCTTCTTCAAGGTCTTAGTTACTTATAGCAACCAGATGATCCAAATTAATCTTGGTTCCCAGCTCATGCCCAGAGAGACCACATGCCACAATCCCAACAACCTCCCAAACCCTGTGGCTATTAAAGAGGGTCCCCTGAACAGTTGGGATGCTTCTTCCTCTTCATTTCTACCACTGGCATTCTTACTCTTCCCTGATGAGTACTCTTTCTTTTTTTTCCTTCCCATGGGAGGAAAATGCACTTTTCAGCAAGAACAGAGCAGATCTCAGGAGTTTTATTTGAAGTTAGATACTGATTTTAAGGTCTGACAATTATATTGCCTAAAGATAGATGAGTCACTTGTTAATATCTCAGCCCACGCAAGCACATCAAAATTGGTTGCTATTTGCTGTTCTGATAGAGGCAGAGACTGCATGGGAACAAGGTATTTTTGTGAGGCATTGGAACTGCTATATCCCTGAAAAGGTAGAGATATTTTATTTGGCTGTTAACCTGAATGCTGCTGTTGCTAAGTCGCTTCAGTCGTGTCCGACTCTGTGCGACCCCATAGACAGCAGCCCACCAGGCTCTGCTGTCCCTGGGATTCTCCAGGCAAGAACACTGGAGTGGGTTGCCACTTCCTTCTCCAATGCATGAAAGTGAAAAGTGAAAGCGAAGTCGCTCAGTCCTGTCTGACTCTTCACAACCCCATGGACTGCAGCCTACCAGGCTCTTCCATCCACGGGATTTTTCAGGCAAGAGTACTGGTGTGGGGTGCCACTGCCTTCTCCATTAACCTGAATCCAGGTCATTAGTTAGGAGACATAGCTATGTGGGCAAACAGGAAACATTATTCTACTTCTAACCTGACAAATAGTTAATATTTGTTTATATCGTGAGAGAAACTTCTACTCATGTTATGCAACAAATTTACTGCTAGTGCCCTTCATGAGGGAGTAATGACAAAGGGTTGATCCTCCATGACTTGCCACAAATGTAAACTTTTCTAACGAACTCATCTGTCTTTCAAGTATGAATCCTTTAAACATTGTTTTTGCTATCTAAACCTTAGACTCAGTGCATAATAGTTCTTGTCATGGTAAACTATTTTCACTCAATTTTTAATCACCTTTTTCTACTACTAATAAAATATAAAACATTAAGCACACCACTGAGGAAAGTCATACGTTTAAATTGTTCTTGAAAGATTGGCATTGTATTGTTTTCCTTTGTCCTCTCCTTCACATTCCTTTGGTTACTCTATCTAAATATGCTCTTTAAAAAAAAAACAAAAAAACTGAAGTATAGTTGATGTGAATTTTTTTAACTTAAAAATTTTCTTATTGAAGTATAGTTGTTAAAATATTCTTAACTGCACATATAGTTGGCTCTCTGTATCCTCAAATTCAAATCCATGGATTACACCAACTGCAGCTCGAAAACAATAAAAACAAAATTCCAGAAAGTTCCAAAAATCAAAACTTAAAATTTCCACAGTTATGCAACTAATTACATAGTATTTACAGCTATTTACATAGCATTTTTTACTGTATTAGCTATTAGTTAAGTAATCCAGAGGTGATTTAAAGTAAGTGGGAGGATGTACATAGGTTATATGCAAATACTAGGGCCATTTTATATAAAGGACTTGAGCATCCAGACAGTGCTGGAGACTTGAGTATCTGAGGAGTTCTGGAATCAACACCCGCACCCCCACCAGATACTCAAAGACAACTGCATTTCTTAACATTCATTGAATGTCAACAGTGCCCTTAAGTGTATCCCCAGCTCTTAGCACTCTCCCTGGCACACACTATGTGATCCATAAATATTTGCTGCATTTTATTGAAGCATAATCTAAACATGGAATTAAATCCTTCTAGCAAATTTGTAAATAGACAAAAGTCAACCTCTTTTTAAAAACATCCAAATATTTATTTAAATATGCTTACTTATTTATAGCACATTTTTGGAAGTAGTCTAAGTAAATATCTCTAAACAAAAATTTAGAAACATTAACCAATTTTAGTTCTTCTACCACTTAGCTTTCAATCAATGCAAATACAATACAATTTCAGGACAGTCATGCTGAATGAATCTGGTTCACTTGCAGGCACACATTTACTTAAATGAAACTTAGGAGAATGTGACTATTTTATTTTAATTTATTTGAAACTAGTGTGAATCCTCTTTAGTTTTAAGATCAAACATTTTGATGCTCTGATTTTTCTGTCATGTACACATGCCATTTTTTATTTGCACATACTATTTTTTTCTGTTAGCTAAAACCAGAAATGGAAAAGGCAAAAATACCGTGAGAACAGTGGTTTTCTTGTGGTATTTCCAGCTCATTGGAAGTGGAGTATACTGGAAATCACAGGAGACAGGCCTTTCCCAGGGGGCTCTAAGTCCAGTGATGCTAATCCAAGACATTTGGTTTATTTAAAGCAGTCCTTTTAGGCTCATCTATCACTAATCTCAAGACCCTGAACAAAACCCTTAGCAGTCCAAGCAATTATACACACACTCTGGCAGTCTTTTTTCTCTATACGGAGTTATTGTCCAAATACACATTTTCCTTTCAACAAATATGTAACAGATTTTCATAACTCTGAAAGATGGGTCTCCAAGTATTGGTTTTCTTTTCACATCCTGTGTGGAGGTTTGGACCACTTTTTCTGATAGCAGGATGGAAAACAAACTACCTTTTAAATCATCAGTTCTTTACTGTCCGCTTTCAATTTAGTTGGTACGATATGACACCACCACCACTAACTCTAGGCCAGGACATGCAAAATAATTTGAAATACTAGGGTTTCTCAGCCACCAAAATGTCAATTTTTTTAAAAAAAGTATACTTTTCTTTTGGCTAAAGAGGCAACTGAAGGACAAAAATATGTAGATAGTAAGAAGGAAACTGAATTTGTTTCAGTAAACATTTCCTAAACACTTGCTCTGTGGCAGGTTCTGAGGATTCTAAAATGAACAGACAAAAGTCGGTGACATTTATGGATGCTGATCGTTTTCCAGGAAGTCTTCTAAGTACACACACATACACACACACACACACACACATATTTCCCATGGAAGGGAACACTCTAACAACAACACTATAAAGTAAATACTAGTATTGACCCTATTTTACAGAGACCACTGGGGTGCAGAGAAGTCAGTTAACCTGCTTAAAGTCACATGGGTAGAAGATGACAGCCCTGTGATTAAATCCATGTAGACCATTTTTAGAAACTAAGATTTTAACCATTTAGTCTCAAAATATTAACATTTTAAGGTAAAGGCAGTGCACAATATAACATGAACAGTGGTTAAAGTACAATAGAGATACAAAGTAACAATCTGAAGGGGTGGAAGATAGAGGAGAAAGTCAGGGAGGCTTCAAAGAAGAAACCATATTTGGATAGAGATAGAAAGGTGGAAATGAAGTTCACTACACAGAACAGCTTGGGCAGGATGATAGGATGAAGAAACTCAAGAACAGCACATGAAATATAGATACATGAAATAGTAGGATGGCATTCTAGAACTAACAAATGATGTGATATTACTCAAAAATAAGGCACTGATGTGGCAGAAAGTGAGTCTAGAGATATAGGCAAGTACTAATTCAAAGGGGAGCTCATATAACATGCTAAGGGGGCCTATATTTTACCCTGTAAATCAGTATTTCTCCAGGTTCCCTTTTATATGCTCTTATAGATAGAGATGACAAACCTAGACAGTATATTAAAAAGCAGAGGCATCACTTTGCTGACAAAGGTCCATATAGTTAAAGCTATAGTTTCTCCAGTAGTCATGTATGGATGTGAGAGTTGGACCATAAAGAAGATTGGGCACGAAAGAATTGATGCTTTCAAACTGTGGTGCTAGAGAAGATTCTTGAGAGTCCCTTTAACAGCAAGGAGATCAAGGAGAAAGTAGAGGAATTAAAGAGCCTCTTGATGAAGGTGAAAGAGGAGAGTAAAAAAGCTGGTTTAAAACTCAACATTCGAAAAATGAAGATCATGGCATCTGGTCCCATCATTTCATAGCATATAGATGGGGAAATAATGGAAACAGTGACAGACTTTATTTTCTTGGGCTCCAAAGTTATTGTGGATGGTGACTGCAGCCATGAAATTAAAAGACGCTTGCTCCTTGGAAGAAAAGCTATGACAAACCTAGATGGCATATCAAAAAGCAAAGACATTACTTTGCCTACAAAGGTCCATATAGTCAAAGCTATGGTTTTTCCAATAGTCATGTATGGATATGAGAGCTGGACAATAAAAAAGGCTGAGCATCAAAAAATTGATGCCTTCAAACTGTGGTGCTGGAGAAGACTCTTGAGACTCCCTTGGACAGCAGGAAGATCAAACCAGTCAATCCTAAAGGAAATCGACTCTGAATATTCATGGGAAGGCCTGACACTGAAGCTGAAGCTCCAATACTTTGGTCACCTGATGCGAACAGCTGACTCATTGGAAATGACCTTGATGCTGGGAAAGATTGAAGACAGGAGGAGAAGGGGATGATGGAAGATGAGATGGTTGGATGGCATCACCGACTCAATGGACATGAGTTTGAGCAAACTTCGGGAGATGGGAAGCCTGACGTGCTGCAGTCCGTGGGGTTGCACCATTTAGCAACTGAACAATAGATAGATAGAGGCCTCCCTGGTGGCTCACTGGTAAAGAATTCGTCTGCAATGCAGGAAATCTGGGTTCAGTCCTTGAGATGGGAAGATCCCCTGGAGAAGGAAAAGGCCTGGAAAATCTTATGGACAATGTTCTTGCCTGGAAAATCTCATGGACAGAGGAGCCTGGTGGGCTACAGTTCATGGGGTTGCAAAGGAGTCAGACACAAATTAGCAAATAAACAGCAATAACATAGATAAATAAAAACTCTGAGGCTGTACACTGTAATCTATATAATCCAAAGTCCTCATGTCAGAAGCCTATGCTTTTGTTTAAACTTTATGCAAATATACTTTCTATTATATAATATAATGTGCTTATTTTAATATGTAAATTATTGTTTTAATTATTTCTCACTCAAGAAAATCAATGTTTTAGAATTATTTACATGCTTTATCTGTGACAAAGTCCACTGTGATTGAGAAGTCCAGCTGAAGATGTTGGTGAGGTGAGAGGAAAAGCAATGATATAATCATATTTGCCTCTCTGACAATACTAAGGGGACAGAGAAAGAAGAGGAAAATACTCCAGATCAGATTAGAATTGATGAGGGCTGGCCACACCCAGGCAATGACAGTGGTGATGAAGAAAGAGGAATGACTTTAGAAACATTTGTAAGAACATATATTAGCTAGTTATCAAATGAATGCAAGGGATAAAGAAGAAGACCAGAGGCTGCAAATCAATTAATGACAGGGCTATCTCATTAACTGAGATGGAAGAATTTAGGAAGGTTTTCCAACAATTTTCAAGAATTTCATTACAAGGAAGTCTTAAGACACAGACCCTAAATCCATGGCAATTAAGAATATGGTACAGTATGCTTGGAAAATGGTATAGAGGTTCCTCAAAAAACTAAAAATAGAATTACTGTATTGTTCAGCTATTCCACTTCTGGGTATATACCCAAAAGAATTGAAAGCAGAAACTTGAATGGATATCTGTACACTGATGTTCATAGTAGCATCATTCCCAACAGTCAAAAGTTTGAAACAACCCAAGTATACATCAACAGATTAACGGATGGACAAAATATGGTACATTCATATGATGAAATATCACCCAGCTTTAAAAAGGCTTAAGACTTAAAAAAGCCTCCCAGGTATTGCTAGTGGTAAAGAATCTGCCTGCCAATGCAGGAGACTCAAGAGATGCCACTTTGATCCCTGGGTAGGGAAGATACTTTGGAGTAGGAAATGGCAAATTACTCCAGTATTCTTGCCTGGGAAATTCCACGGACAGAGGAGCCTGGCAGGTTACAGTCCATGGGGCTGCAAAGAGTTGGACGTGACCCAACACACATAAGACTTAAAAAGCTTTAAAATTCTCACTTCAGTTCAGTTCAGTCACTCAGTCATGTCCGACTCTTTGCGACCCCATGAACCACAGCACGCCAGGCCTCCCTGTCCATCACAAACTCCCGGAGTCCACCCAAATCCATGTCCATTGAGTCGGTGATGCCATCCAATCATCTCATCCTCTGTTGTCCCCTTCTCCTCCTGCCCTCAATCTTTCCCACATCAGGGTCTTTTCAAATGAGTCAGCTCTCGGCATCAGGTGGCCAAACTAATGGAGTTTCAGCTTCAACATCAGTCCTTCCAATGAATACCCAGGACTGATCTCCTTTAGGATGGACTGGTTGGATCTCCTTGCAGTCCAAGGGACTCTCAAGAGTCTTCTCCAACACCACAGTTCAAAAACATCAATTCTTTGGTGCCCAGCTTTCTTCATAGACTAACTCTCACATCCATACATGACTACTGGAAAAACCATAGGTAAAAAGTGACTGGCTTACTTCACTTTTTAAATGTCTGATGTATGAGACTGTGATAAAATTTTTGAAAAGTCGGTTTTCCTGAAGTTGTTTATTAAATGATTGACTATTTCTCTATTAGTTGATGATGATTCTTTTTTGTGACTCAATTTCATATTTATACAAGGGAATATTTCAGGACCATATCTTCTATCATTCAATCTGTATGGATGATGAAGCTACACAGAGGTAAGAATATTGACTTTCAGTGAAGTGGCTTGTGTTGAGGCTCAGAACTTCACTTTCTAGTTGTGTGAATTTGGGGAAATCATTTAATCTTTATTAGCCTTGACCTTCTACATGCAAAATAAAAATAACACTATTATCCACCTTATGGAATTGTTGCCAGGTCTGAAAATGGAAGCCTTGAAAACTTTCAAAGTACCTTGCATGCAACGAGTGCTTAATCAATGTTAGCTATTATTATTACATTGCAACTTGGCAGTTTTATATGTATATTACAAATCTATCTTGACTCAAATACTTATATTTGGGTCCCACAATTTTCAAGTTGTTCATTATAGGGATGAATCAAGGCAGAAACTACGTAACTATAGCTTGCAGAGCTCTTTTGCATTCATTATTGTTCTCCTTTCCATCTACACAAAAATGCCACAAGATTTTTTTTCTCCCCTATGGAGATGTGGAAACTCTAAAAACTCACAAAAATGTTAAGGCCAAGACTGTGGACTTCAGTTACAAACTATCTGACATCCAAATTCAGTGCTTTTTTTCTGATTTATCACGCTGTTTTTGGGAATAGAATCTGTTGTATTATATAGCTAAGTAAACTGTGAACATAGTCTTTTTATTGACGAAAGTGTTTAAGTATGAAAAGAATCTTTCTCATGCTTCTAGGGTAGTCCACATGTCCATAGCTGAAATAACTCTAACTCCTAAAGCGTGAACAGGAGAGATTAAAGAGACCACTAGAATAATGTATATAACATAGCAGGTGCTTCATTTGTCCTTGTATAAAATTTCAGGAGGATTAAGGAGTCTTACTGTGAAAGTGGTGTCAAAACTAATTATAACACCTGACTCAAGACAGACATTCTTCAGACTTCTTTCTATCTGTGGGAGCTTTCTTGGCAGCCTGCTCTCATCACAAAAAGGTGTTGGAAGAGGGAGATTTTTCTCTGAGCAGCCAAGTTCTACTGAAATTTCCAGAGGGGGAAAAGTGTGTTTAAAGCTTTTCTTGGTTGTTAAGAAGTAACTGCAACTTCTTGCTGAATGTAAATTGGCCCTTTCTACTTTTCCATCCTGGCTTGTCATGGTAACTTAATTTTTTTTTAACTATAAATTAAGTCTTTCAACCAAATCACATATGATACATTATTTTGCATGCTTAAATGACTATTAATCATTTAGAATTTCAATTACATGAAAAGTGCTATTTCTTGCCTTTATTACCCATAATTAGCCATTCCTCCCCCAATTTTTTTCATATTTTCAACTTACTGAGGAAATTCAGTCAAGTTTAAAGTATCATACTGAAAATAAAAGTTAAGTCAACAACTGTATAATCACAAATTCTCTTTGGAAGCTATAATATAGCATGCAGCTTAGAAATATGTTTCCATTTATTACACAGAATTCTAAAAACCAGAATGAATTTCAATTTAGTTTTCAAAGAAACCTAGTTTATAGGGAAAGATTAGCTAAATCATCATACAAAAATAAATTTAAAGTATCTGCAGCTGGATTAAACTGCAAAGCTGTCATTTCTTATCTTGCCACAGAATATATTGATTTACACAGCCATGTAATTTGTTTACTATAGCGGACAGTTGGTTTTGTTTTGTTTTGGTTTTGCTTCCCAGCTTGCATTAATTTTCTTTTGGTACCTATTGGTACTCTATGATTTTCTGAAGAAGTGCCTCCTATATTCCATGTGTTGCTCTCTATCTAGAGATAGAGAAACTCTATCTCTAACTCCAGGGATGAGCATGTTATTCAAGCCCAGTTAGTCAGAGCATCTTATTCTCCTTGGCCAGAGTGATTACTTCAAGAATGGTATGTGGCCCAATCAGAGCAGAATGGCACTCAGTGGCACTCAATTAGAACAGCCTCAGTTCTGCTGGGACTTCAGGGGGATAAAGCTACTTTTTCCCACTGGGCTTGCAGAATATATATCTTGACCTGTAGTCAGACATGTTTGTCAGCAGGAGCAGCCTGAGTGAAGCCACCGTGTGAGACAGCAGAGTTGAGGACCAGAAAGTAGCTGGGTTTTGTAGACTTTGCTTTCAGCCTTGGATCAAGTTGGTATGCAAACCAGCCCTACTCCTGGAAATTCACCTTAATTGTTATACACTTACTGAGTTATTTCAAAGATCTTACAGTATAAAAGATGGTATGGTATAAATTGGCAAATATGATACAGTGTAATAAAGATTAGATCAAAACAAGGTGCTAAAGGGAAATTAGGATTACTGAGGATGAATCAGACAAGAAATTCAGGAGGAAGAGATCCATTCTAGGTGATCCTAAATGAAGAACAGAAGGTAGTGATTATTTGAGAGGAAGAGGGTGGTGAACAGAGAAAAGGATACAGATGAATGGTCTTGAACAAGAAAATAGTGCAAAATTCTAGAGAACAGAATAATGATTTCAAGTAACATTCAATATGATGGATCAAAAATTTAAGAAGTGGAGAAACAGTTTTCAAGTCATGAGACATCTAGCTGGCAGCATAAGCAGGAGCTAGATGAAGGAGATCCTTATACATCATGTTTTTAAACAGAAATCTTCTGTTTTAGAAATCTCACTCATAGCTGTGTAGAGAAATAGTTTGAGAGGCAACAAAACCAAAAGAAATAAAACTTAGAAGAAGAGAAATGATGGCCATATGGTCTGACATAGTGACTTTGTAAATGAAGCAAATCAGATAGATTTCAAAGAAGTTTTGGGTGGATGAAAAATCAAGTCATTTCATTGACTGGGTGTGGAAGAAACATAGGATGTATTAGAAGTGATTAAAATAAGAGATGGAAGTTTGGTAGTTAAATTCTCCTCCCATACTAAGGTTCTGTTCTCTGTGAAAAATTGTTTCTTCTTTTGTGACTGTTTATAGTAAATGATTGGAGAAGGAAATGGCAACCCACTCCAGTACTCTTGCCTGGAAAATTCCATGGATAGGGGAGCCTGGTAGGCTACAATCCATGGGGTCGCAAAGAGTCGTACACGATTGAGGGACTTCACTTTCTTTCTTTCTATAGCTCCTTTTGGAGAAGGAAATGGCAACCGACTCCAGTGTTCTTGCCTGGAGAATCCCATGGACAGAGGGGCCTGGTGGGCTACAGTCTATGGGGTTGCACAGATTCGGACATGACTAAGCAACTAACACACCCATAGTAAATGACATTACCAGCCACCCAACAGTTCAAGCTTCATCCCATTATTTATCTTTTTGGACTTCTGAGTGCATGTATAACTGTTTCTTGGCAGTCACTGTTGGGGAAATAAAACAATCCTGACCATAAAAAGTCCTCTTTGTACCAATATATTGAGGAAGAGATATAGAGAGAAAGAAAAGAGAGAATAAGAGAAAGAGAACACAATTTATTATCAGAAAATTATTAGCAGATTTATTTGTATTTAGTGAAAGTCACTCAGTTGTGTCCGACTCTTTGCAACTCCATGGCCTATACAACCCATGGAATTCTCTAGGCCAGGATACTGGAGTGGGTAGCTGTTCCCTTCTCCAGGGAACAGCTTATTTGCATTCAAGATTGGATGAAAGTGACCTACAAGGTACAAAGAGAATTTCACACAAATATACACAATAAAGCAGAAAAAGAACAAGAAACTTCTCTTATAGCCTCAACAGAAAAATGATGGTACCTGTGATTGCTACCTCCTGAAAGATACCAGTGTTCATTTTGGAGATACGTGTTTATAGTTCCAAAGGTCAGAAGATCTGTGACTTTACACTACAAAATCAAAAGATGGGGTCTCTTCTTAGGCCTAGTATTAGGCCTGTTTTTAAGGAGACACCCTAAAAATGGGAGGGTGGGGAGGCCACCACTTTCATTTTATTAACAAAGAAAACTTCATCACTTAACTCTGTGTCACCAAAATCTCTCTGACTGTTACATCCCAGCTGGTTCAGTCTGTGTCTGTTTTCTTCTCTGAACTGAGTACCTGTAATTAACTTTGATACTACATAACCCACATTTCAGAGTAAAAGACATATGAGACCTTAAGTCCTTGACAGGTTCAGAGACTAACAAGGTCCCACTCAAGTGGCTGGCTGACTTAGTAGTAATTATTGAAGATCCTATCATATTTGTTAATTGGGTACCTCCACGTGTTCAAATGTGTTTTCAATCATGGGACAACATTTAGGTCACCCAGGCAAAGGATGCTTGTTTCCGTATCTTCTCATCTCTTGTCTCCTAGTGTCTTAATAAAGTGCTGTGATGGCCGCATTCCAGGAAGATGAAAAATAGGATGAGATTGAGGAAGGCTTATGTTGTTCTCTTCTGGTTTACTTCACAAGTACCTTACAAGAATGTGTATCAAAAAGAAAAGTATAGAGGAATGCATGCTACTCAGGTACATAAAAATTCTTCCTCAAGTCAACAAACTTTCTCAAAGTACAGAGAAATAAAGACATGGTGCTTAGTACTATGAAGGATCCACCTTTCTTAGTGGGCTGAAATGAAAGAATTGCATAAACCTACAATTTAATATTAAATATTTAATATTTATTAAAATCTTAATTAATTAAATTAAAATTATTAAAATTTATTTATTAAATAAATTTATTTATTAATAATTTAATAAAAATTATTTGTTTTTATGCAATTAGGTTTATGCAATTCTTTCATTTCAGCCCACTAAGAAAGGTGGATCCTTCATAGTACTCAGCACCATGTCTGTTGAGGATGTATTTTGAAGAAGACAAAAGAAGAGTGAATAGAATTGAAAAGAAAATGAATAGAGGGATCGAGAGGAAAAGGAAAGAAAGCTAAAGTGGATTGTCAAGAGGAAGGTGGGGAAGAGAAGGTAAAAGAAATGGAAGAAGAGGCAAGGAGAGAAATGACGGAAAGACTTTGGAGAAAGAGCGAGATGCTTAAAGAGATACCTTAGGAAGACATTTATGTCATGTCAGATAAAATCCTTTCCTCACTCTCGCTATGACATCATCAATAAAATCCTTACCTGTAAATGCATTACTGCAGACCACCTCAGCCAATACACAAATGCCAGCATATTTTTCCTTTTCAAGAACCAACCAGGGGCTATTCACCCAAGTGTAATATCCCAAAAGGACAGCAGCTTCTGCTGCTCAGCTTCTCATCACAGCACTGTTCAGAGAAATTTCTGCAAAACAGCCAAAATCCCCCTTAGGATTCACAATAGAGGAGGTATCAGGTAGAACCCAGAGGCCAGTCTATGCTGGAGGCGGCAGATCACTGACACCGCTTTCTGGTATGAAATCAAATCCCTTATGAATATACAGTGGAAGTGAGAAATAGATTTAAGGGACTAGATCTGATAGACAGAGAGCCTGATGAACTATGGATGGAGGTTTGTGACACTGTACAGGAGACAGGAATCAAGACCATCCCCATGGAAAAGAAATGCAAAAAGGCAAAATGGTTGTCTGAGGAGGCCTTACAAATAGCTGTGAAAAGAAGAGAAGCAAAAAGCAAAGGAGAAAAGGAAAGATATTCCCATTTGAATGCAGAGTTCCAAAGAATAGCAAGGAGACATAAGAAAGCCTTCCTCAGTGATCAATGCAAAGATATAGAGGAAAACAACAGAATGGGAAAGACTAGAGATCTCTTCAAAAAAATTAGAGATACCAAGGGAACATTTCATGCAAAAATGGGCTCAATAAAGGACAGAAGTGGTATGGACCTAACAGAAGCAGAAGATATTAAGAAAAGGTGGCAAGAATACACAGAAGAACTGTACAAAAAGATCTTCATGACCCAGATAATCACAACGGTGTGATCACTCACCTAGAGCCAGACATCCTGGAGTCTGACATCAAGTGAGCCTTAGGAACATCATACGAACAGAGCTAGTGGAGGTGATGGAATTCCAGTTGAGCTATTTCAAATCCTGAAAGATGATGCTGTGAAAGTGCTGCACTCAATATGCCAGCAAATTTGGAAAACTCAGCAGTGAGCGGCCAGAGGACTGGAAAAGGTCAGTTTTCATTCCAATCCCTAAGAAAGGCAATCCCAAAGAATGCTCAAAATACCGCACAATTGCACTCATCTCACACACTAGTAAAGTAATGCTCAAAATTCTCCCAGCCAGGCTTCAACAGTACATGAACCATGAACTTCCAGATGTTCAAGCTGATTTTAGAAAAGGCAGAGGAACCAGAGATCAAATTGCCAATATCCGCTGGATCATCAAAAAAGCAAGAGAATTCCAGAAAAACATCTATTTCTGCTTTATTGACTATGCCAAAGTCTTTGACTATGTGGATCACAAAAAACTGTGGAAAATTCTGAAGGAGATGGGCATACCAGACCACCTGACCTGCCTCTTGAGAAACCTGTATGCCTGTCAGGAAGCAACAGTTAGAACTGGACATGGAACAACGAACTGGTTCCATATAGGGAAAGGAGTACATCAAGGCTGTATATTGTCACCCTGCTTATTTAACTTATATGCAGAGTACATCATGAGAAACGCTGGGCTGGAAGCAGCACAAGCTGGAATTAAGATTGCCGGGAGAAATATCAATAACCTCAGATATGCAGATGACACCACCCTTATGGCAGAAACTGAAGAGGAACTAAAAAGCCTCTTCATGAAAGTGAAAGAGGAGAGTGAAAATGTTGGCTTAAAGCTCAACATTCACAAAACTAAGATCATGGCATCTGGTCCCATCACTTCATGGGAAATGGAGAGACAGTGGAAACAGTGTCAGACTTTACTTTTGTGTGCTCCAAAATCACTGCAGATGGTGACTGCAGCCATGAAATTAAAAGATGCTTACTCCTTGGAAGGAAAGTTATGACCAACCTAGACAGTATATTAAAAAGCAGAGACATTACTTTGACAACAAAAGTCCGTCTGGTCAAGGCTATGGTTTTTTCCAGTGGTCATGTATAGATGTGAGAGTTGGACTGTGAAGAAAGCTGAGTGCCGAAGAATTGATGCTTTTGAACTGTGGTGTTGGAGAAGACTCTTGAGAGTCCCTTGGACTGAAAGGAGATCCAGCCAGTCCATCCTAAAGGAGATCAGTCCTGGGTGTTCATTGGAAGGACTGATGCTGAAGCTGAAACTCCAGTACTTTGGCCACCTCACACGAAGAGTTGACTCATTGGAAAAGACCCTGATGCTGGGAGGGATTGGGGGCAGGAGGAGAAGGGGATGAGATTGCTGGATGGTATCACCGACTTGATGGGCATGAGTTTGAGTAAACTCCGGGAGATTGTGATGGACAGGGAGGCCTGGGGTGCTGCGATTCATGGGGTCGCAAAGATTTGGACACGACTGAGCGACTTAACTGAACTGAACTGACTGATGATTTAATATGGCTTCCCTGGTGGCTCAGTAGTAAAGAATCCACCTGCAATGCAGGAGACACAGGTTTGATCCCTGGGAAGATTCCCTGAAGAAGGAAATGGCTATCCACTCCAGTATTCTTGCCTGGGAAATCCCATAGACAGAGGAACTTGGTGGCTTATAGTCCATGGGGTCACAAAACAGCTGGACACGACTTAGCAACTAAACAGAAACAACAAATGATTTAATACACAGATTTTCCTATCACTTTAAAAATGAGCTGTTCTTGAATCTTAGAGAACCCAAATGAAAGTATTTCTGTCTTGTATTATGGAATTGACAGGCCCAGTAAAAACTTTATAATCTCTCACTGGCTTTGTTAGAAAGGGAACTGATCATGAAGTGATATGCTGACCATCTGCAACTAGCAACTTTCTCAGAGACTGGAATTACCATTGTTAAAATTAAAAAAAATATATCCAGAAGGTTAAAAAATTATTATTGTCTTAAGTATTTCAGAATATATATATATATGTATATAATATACACATATACATACATACACACAAACTATACATATAATCATTTAGGCTTTAGCCTTGATGAGGAAAGTAGTAATGAAAAGTGAATTGCTTATTTTTTGAACACCAATACTTGTCAATCTAGTAGTCTCCTTTATACAAATACAGCAAAACTTTCTCCTATAAAGATTTTTGCTATTTATCAGGTATTAATCAGGCAGTAGAAGGTACCTATCAACCACAGAGTGTCCTGAGTTTGACTCTCAACTTGACTTTTATCTCCAAGGCTCAGTAGTCTTATCTTTAAAGTGGGGGAAATAATCTCCACAGGGCTTCTTACAGGACTGAATTCGTGATATACAATACATAGTAGACACTCATGAATGTTAATTTCATTTCTTTCTCTTGACCTTGATTTGCATTGTTTGGAAAAAAAGTAGGCATTTGTTGTTTTTTTTTTTCCCACCAAAATCAATGTAAATATAATACAAAGGTAAACATCTCATTAGCTAACTTCTGATGTATAAAGTTTCAGTTGTTGGTATTGGAGGAGGTGATATTTTCTTCACAGTTAAACTTTTCTCCATGAAAAGTTTGGATCATTTAAACTTTATTTCAACCATTCAGCCTAAAATAACACTATTTGTTAATCTTGTTAACCCAAATTTTTTTTATAGCTGTTTACTTAGAGTGGATTTCATTTATAAATTCTCATGATGTCAAAGAAATAAGGTAACTTTTGGCAATGTTCTGGATTCATATTTCAAGTCTCTTTGAAACTAAATAAGTCTGTTTATTTCTTTTCTTTTTGAATACACCTGTAAGCTGACAGTCTGTGATGATTAGCTATTTATCATTTCAGTTTGGAATGCTGATTGTTTTGTTAATTAAAAGCAGATGGTAGAAGCTGGAGAAAGAATGTGTAGCTGATTAGTGGAAGTAAATGAATTTGAAGATATTTAACTTCCAGATAACAGATGGGTCAAACACAGTTTATACTTCACTGTGTGTACTTTTAGAGTAATTCCATGAATGATGTTTGATAGTATATCAAGAAGTAGGTGTTTGTTCCTCATCTTCTTTTGCTCTATGTCTCATGATAGAATGCTCGCTTTCCTTGTACAGCATATATACAAACACATTAACTTCAGCTCAACTTGGTTACTTGGGTCACCAGTGGCTTCTTGATAAGGATTTGCCTTGCTGGGGGATAGCTTCAGGCTAAGAATTATGTTGCTCTTATTTTTCTTTATGGAATTTGCTACTGGTTTTCAAAGCCAGCATTCAACAAAGTACCCTACAAAGTTTATCTGTCAGCCTAAAACTTTTTAATTTGCTGCTTAAAAAGAAAAAAAAAGGCCTTCATTAGGTAAAATTAAGTTGCTCAGCAAGTTAGACATGTTTTAAACATGTTCATGAGCTGACCTCCATTCTCTCTCAGATTAATGTTAATTAAATTCTAATTTCCGCTCCCTTGGAATTGTGAAACCAATTTGAAAGATGTGGGTAACTTCCCTAATTTCAGCAAATTTGTCTAAGGAATTACTGGCCATAAAGGCTAAAGGATCCGGATATAAATGTAAACTCACTAAAGCGCTGAAAATTCATGTTCCATGAAGGAAAGTCACCAACATAGTTTATTTTTCATCGTTTTCAGTCATTTTCTGAGAAATGTCTGCTGAAATGGAAAAAGTGGGAGAATAAAAAATATGCTTCTAAAGGTAATAAAGTTCTTATCCTTCTCTGGGTAATCATCCTTGATTTCAAGACTTTTATTAACTTTTTGAGAATAGTTCTACTTTTTTCTTTATCTATTTCTGCCTTGATAGAGAACATAGTGCATGGTATAAATTATATTATTTCTTATTAAAGACCAATCTGTATGGGTTGAATTGTGCTCCCCTCCACAAAAAAGAGATATGCTGAAGTCCTAACCACCAATACCTCAGAATATGATGCTATTTGGAAATAGGATCTTTGTAGCTTTAACCAACAAAAACGAAGTGATTAAGATATGCTCTAACCCAATATAACTTGTGTCTTTATAAAAAGGAAATCTGGACGAATATACACAAAGAAGGAAGCTGATATGAAGGCAACTATGTGATGGTGAAGATGGGACAGATGAAACTGCAAGCAAAGTAATGCCAAAGAACTGTCCACCACCAGCAACTAGGAAGAGGCAAGTAAGGATTCTACCTAGAGTCTCAGATCGAGCATAGCTCTGCTGACACATGGATTTTGGACTTCCAGCTTGTATATTTGTAAAATAATACATTTTGGCTTGTTTTAAGCCACCTAGTTTGTGATACTTCATTATAGTCAGTCAGTCAGTGTTAGTCGCTCAGTCGTGTCCAACTCTTTGTAACCCCATGGACTGTAACCTGCCAGGTTCCTCTGTCCATGGATTCTCTAGGCAAGAATACTAGATTGGGTTTCCATTTCCTTCTCTGGGGGATCTTCCCAACCCATGGATCGGATCAGGTCTCCAGCATTGTGGGCAGATTCTTTACCATCTGAGCCACCAGGGAAGCCCTACTTTGTTTTAGTAACCCTAGCCAAATAATATACAATCCACTACCTGTCATGAAAGTTTTTTCTTGAGAAAGATATCTGGAAGAATGGGTTAATAGAGAATGTGATACTCTGCTTATTAATATATAGCCCTTCTATACATTTTTTGATGTTTTTAAATGTGAAATTTCTGTTATTAATACAAAAGCTATGCATGTTCACTACAGAAAATGTTCAAAATAGTGATAGGTGGTCTGAATGGGTCCTTCCTTGCCCTGTAATGTTTTCTCCATAGAGCAGCTAGGATGAACTAATTGAAATATTGATCTTGCCTCTTCTCTCATTAAAAACCTTCAATGACTTTTTCATCTCTCTCAGAGCAAATCTATAGAATTTAAGTGACTTATAATCCATATAAATCATTACAGTAATTGTTCTCAATGAACTGGGAACATTTGAAAACTGCTGCTGTCTGAGCTCCTTAAATTCAAACAGATCTCTGAGGGTGTGGACTGGGCATGGGTATTTTGAAAGTCTCTCTTGGTGATTCTAAAGTAAGATAAAGAACACTACCTGTCAATTTCTCCTACCCACTCCTAAACCCCCTTTTTTTTTCTCCTGTTATTTCTTCGACCTCATGTCCTACTACCTTCATCCTGGCTACACTGGCCTCCTTGCTGTATCTTATAATCCTCAAGCATGCTCTCATTTGCTCTTTGTTCTGTCGCTGTACCATCAGTTATTCATTTACATGACTGCCTTCTTCACTTCGTTCAGGTCTTTGCTCAAAGAAAACTTTACCAGTGAAGACTTTTCTGACCCCTTTAAAAAATACTCTTCGCATTCCATCCCCTATTCCTGCCCTAGTTCCTTTTCCCCTTTTCCTTCTTTACTTTTCTTCATATTATTTACTAACTTCTGACACATTATGCACTTGCTTATTTTTTGTCAGTCACATCCAATTTGAAAAAATGCTCCTTGAGGGCAAGCATTCTGTGTTGTTCATTCCCTAGCATGAATGACCAACAGTAGGTACTCAATATATTATGATAGGGTTGGTAAATATACAAAGATGTGAATGAAATCATGTCCTAATGGATTCATGTGAGTTCCTTCTCAGCTCAGGAGTCAACTTAGCCTATCAGGACTGTATTAATCATTTTATTATAATAAAATAACACAAGAGAACTTCATAAACATTTTGAACTATGCTTGGTATCTTGACATTTCTATGTTTACTTTCCAGTCATTTTTCTTTATTGATATTTTAAAACTCTGCTTTTTCCTCCTACTTTTAAAACTCTGGATCAGTGTTATCCAAATCCTTTACTCATATCTTGAATATTGGTGTTGGCCCTGTTCTCATTACACTCACCCCCTACATGTTCGTTTCCACTCCCAGTGGCTTCAGTGGTTCTCACTTTGGGTGCCCTTTAGAATATCTGAAGAGCTTTAAGAAATACCAATGAATAGTTCCCACTGTAAACCAACTGAATAAGAATCTCTGAGTTGAGTCTCAGGCATTGGTTTAAAAAATTCCTTGGGTAATTCTAACGGATAACTCAAATTCAGAATCAGAGATAGATGCTGAAAACTCAGATCACAGTTTGAACTTTTCCTGTTTTGGGGGAATACACACAATATATAAACAAGATGTAAGGAAGCAAGACAGATGATGGATTGTGGAAATGAAAATCAACCAGGGAGAGACTAGAGAGAAGGGAAAAAAATCAGCTATTGCAATACTCTAGGCAAGCTATGAGAACCTGAATTTAGGACATTGACGATGGGAGTGTAAAGATAGAATAGACACGCATTAGGGAGGATGTATCAGTTATCCATTGTTGCATAACAGACTACCTCCAAATTTAATGGGTTAAATGACAAACAATTACCGATTTTGCTTAAATTATGCAATTTGGCTAGACCTCAGTGGGAATGGCCTGTTTGATCCATGGCTGGCATCAGCAGGATGGCCTCAAAGAGATCTGAAAGATCTACTTTTAAGATGGGTTACTCACATGTCTGTGTCAGATAGGTGTTGACTGTCACTCTGAAGCTTAGCAAGGGCTGAGGCTGAGGGCGTTTGTAAAAAAAAAAAAAAAAAAAATGTTTTCGTTTTTTTAGTTTCACAAATCTCATGAGGGCCCGGCGGGGTATACATTTGGGAAGATGCCCCAAACCTGGCTCTGGAGGCTCCTCTCAGGGTAAGCCAGCTCTGAGCTACCTGTTTCTTCTCGGGTCCAAGCTCTAGGCCCGAGGGGTTTCACATCCTGATCTTGGGAAAAAGGGTCATCGATCAGTGCGGCGCAGAGTGACAGCGACAGCTAGGCAGACAGGTCCGGTTCTCATAGCCTGTTGGGGCGCGGCCTGTTCTCGGGTCTCACTTCCAGCAGTGGCGGCTTTGCCTGTCCTTCAGCACCGGCACTTGAGGGTACAAATGGCAGTGGGGGTGTCTTGGTGGAGTCCTGGAATGTTTCCTGTTGACCTGTTTGTGACTGTGTGTGCAGCGAGGCTGTGGGAGAGATCTGCTGGGAGAGCGAGGGCTCTCTGGGTGAGGGTGAGGCCTGCATCTCCAGGATGACTTCCGGCTTCTCCTCAGATTCATGCCAGGGCCAGTGACTGAGGTTGGGACGGTCTTGCTGCGCTGACTCTGTCTCTGCTGTACAGACGAGCGCAGCTCCCTTGCCTCCTCTGTCAGGATCACCAAGTAGAACTCGTGGTGCTCCTTCTGAAGCAGCTTCCGCGCCTCCTTCAGGAACCTCTGGGGTCTCGGTGACTGCCTTCGTCCGCCGCTCTTTCTGCGTGTGGAAGCCCGTCAGGTGTTTCCAGCAGGTGTTCCCGTGGCTTCTCACGGTAACTAGCCGCGACCTTGTCCCGCGGCCATTTTGCTTCTTGTCCTGCGGCCATTTTGCTTCTTGTCCTCGCGACCCCTGGCGGTGAAGCCGGTGCCGCATGGCTCCGGCTCGCCTCAGGCACCTCTAGGATCGAGTCAGAGAGTTTTGATTCCCCTTCATATGAGTCTATCCACGGGTTGCTCGGGCTTGCTTCCAGCACAGACGCTGACTTCCAGTAGCATGCAGAGCAAGAGAACGAAAGGGGACGTGGATTGCGTCACGTGTCGCAAAGGTCAACATCCGTTGAAGAAGGGACTCCAGACTCCAGGTCTTGATGAGGGACAAGCTAGGTTGTAGAAGAAATACAGGATAGGAAATAGTGCGGTAGCGTTTTAGGGAACAACAGTCCTGCACAATCTTGGGGAATAATTGGAAGGGGACAGTGGAAGAAAGTGAAAAAAGAAGAAAGTCATTTACACAAAAGCAACTTTGAAGGTATGCTTATTCGGATTATTATGAAAAATAAAATAATATTAGCTAAAGATGTGGGGAAATAGTTTGTGACATACAGTGTGGAGAGTAATTGCTTCCCTTGATTTTTTGAAAAGTTAAATTAAACATGAACAGTTCTTTTGAAGGGCAATGGTAGTTTTCTAAAAGCTTTTGGAGACTGATACTTAGGCTGTTTTTACACATACATAGTGTTAAATTTTTTTGTAAGCTTAATTTATTTATTTTTGGCTGTGCTGGGTCTTCATTGCTACTGACTGGGGTGGAGGTTACTCTCTAGTTGTGGTGCTTGAGCTTCTCATTGCAGTGGTTTCTCTTGTTGTGGAGCACTGGCTCTATCAAGGGCTCAGCACACAGGCTTAGTCCCTCCATGGAATGTGGGATAGTCTTGGATCAGGGATCCAGCCCATATTTCCTGCATTGACAGGTGGATTTTTTCCCATCCTGTTAAATTATTTGAATATACACTTCACCTCAAACAACTGGTAAGGTTAGTGCAAAAATAAAACCAAACCAATTACTGTAACTTGTCTTTTCTTTTAAAAATGAAAAGGTCATAACCTTTTCTCTCTTTCTTTCTTATTTCTTTCCTTTTTTAAAATAAAAATAAGAAGCCAGTCCTTCCAACTCACTGTTATTATTTTAAGGGATTAACACAGAGAATTTCCTGAGTTAACTGTAATCTGTCTTCAATTATAATGCTTCCATGGTTGATAATACAAAGTGGGCCCAGTGGAATCACATCTTTGTTTTAGGTAAATTTGCTGTTGGTTAGAAGTAGCAGCTAGAATCATTTTGAAAAATGACCTTCCCATAGTACTCCAAGGGTCAACTGCAATAAATATTATGTGATGACAGTAACTGTGATGAGTGATATCGAAGAGAACATAGAACAGTGTTTTGGGTTCCTTTTGGCTCTTTTATTCCTGTTGGCAAATACTACAAAAGAGAGGTTCATGCTCAGCTCTACCTTGTCCATTTGAATTTTTGGTTCACGTATTAAAGCAGAAGAATGAAGAAAAAGGGGGCTGAGAAATCTTTTTTAATGGTTTCATTGAAAAGCAAGTGTACCACACACTTTGATTTCCTTTTTCTCCCTGGAATGAACTACTCAAACTTCTGCCTAGGTTTGTTGTTTTGCCAGAGTTCAAACTTTGTGAATCATGTGAAAAGGGCATAATGTATCAGATATTTTAATATTAGGAAAACAGGTGCATGACAAGGCATATTCATGTACTTAGCAGCAATTTATTAAATGTTTTTTATGTGCAAAATACAGTGCTGAGTGAAAGTAGAACCTTGTTCTGATTTAGCTTAGGTTTGGATTCAAGAGTTGATTTTTCTATCTTTTAATTTTTTTTTTTAATTTTTATTTTTTATTTTATTTTTTTTTATTAGTTGGAGGCTAATTACTTCACAACATTTCAGTGGGTTTTGTCATACATTGATATGAATCAGCCATAGATTTACACATATTCCCCATCCCGATCCCCCCTCCCACCTCCCTCTCCACCCGATTCCTCTGGGTCTTCCCAGTGCACCAGGCCCGAGTACTTGTCTCATGCATCCCACCTGGGCTGGTGATCTGTTTCACCATAGATAGTATACATGCTGTTCTTTTGAAATATCCCACCCTCACCTTCTCCCACAGAGTTCAAAAGTCTGTTCTGTACTTCTGTGTCTCTTTTTCTGTTTTGCATATAGGGTTATCGTTACCATCTTTCTAAATTCCATATATATGTGTTAGTATGCTGTAATGTTCTTTATCTTTCTGGCTTACTTCACTCTGTATAAGGGGCTCCAGTTTCATCCATCTCATTAGGACTGATTCAAATGCATTCTTTTTAACGGCTGAGTAATATTCCATGGTGTATATGTACCACAGCTTCCTTATCCATTCATCTGCTGGTGGGCATCTAGGTTGCTTCCATGTCCTGGCAATTATAAACAGTGCTGCGATGAACATTGGGGTGCACGTGTCTCTTTCAGATCTGGTTTCCTCAGTGTGTATGCCCAGAAGTGGGATTGTTGGGTCATATGGCAGTTCTATTTCCAGTTTTTCAAGCAATCTCCACACTGTTCTCCATAGTGGCTGTACTAGTTTGCATTCCCACCAACAGTGTAAGAGGGTTCCCTTTTCTCCACACCCTCTCCAGCATTTATTGCTTGTAGACTTTTTGGATAGCAGCCATCCTGACTGGCGTGTAATGGTACCTCATTGTGGTTTTGATTTGCATTTCTCTAATAATGAGTGATGTTGAGCATCTTTTCATGTGTTTGTTAGCCATCTGTATGTCTTCTTTGGAGAAATGTCTGTTTAGTTCTTTGGCCCATTTTTTGATTGGGTCATTTATTTTTCTGGAATTGAGCTTCAGGAGTTGCTTGTATATTTTTGAGATTAATCCTTTGTCTGTTGCTTCGTTTGCTATTATTTTCTCCCAATCTGAGGGCTGTCTTTTTCATTAGTCCAGTATTTCACTTTTACTCAGCCAAGTTTACAGATCAGCACATTGCTTACAGTTGGACTCATGTAGTGGCAGATTTTTATTGCTGCTTTCTCTTTTCTCAGTCTTTTCATTGACTATCTGAATACATATAAAATCAACACCATTGGCTTTAAAGACATTTATTATAACAATGCATTTGTGAGAGGAAATTTTATGGGACCCATGGCTTACAAACTCCTTGATCTATTTACTCCAGATGATTGAATCCTAATCCTTGCAGGGTGGGACATGTCCTAATGCTTACAGGGTGGAATGAGAGAAGATTTAAACTTATCAGTCACAACTGGAATGCACTGCTCCCTCTCAGTGATTATGATCCTCATGTTTATTATTTTTGGCCCTTGATCTATCCAGCATAATGTTAAAAGTGTACTTATGTGGTAGGTAGTTCTCTTGAAGGAATGGCGTTATAACTACTATAACTTTAAAGGTATATTTTCTAAGTTACTAAATTTTAGTGACTGTGTGTATGTGATCTGTTTTATTCAGATAAATGTACCAATCAGTATTTAGTAAATAAAAAGTTGAGAATACATCTCTTAAAGAAACAATTTTTCTTAGGTAGTATTCTTATGTTTTGGAAGAAGGCTCAGAATAGTAACATAAGTTTTTGACAGAGGAACGAACCTTCTATTTGCATGCTACACATTGGATAGTCATTGGAGAATTAAAGCTGACCAAGATTTGTCTCATACCCTTGGGGAAGTTGCTGTAGGAGTGAAGAACTTGATTCAGATATAAAGGAAGATAATGCACCACCATATATGCTATGGTATTTGCCTCTGGGAAGGGTACTGGGTAGGTATCTTGGAGAAGCAGATACTTGAGTTGTCTCTTAAAGCGTGACTAGGAGTTTTCCAGGCAGGAAGAGCAGGGCTTTGTGTTCTAGGCGAAGAATCACATGAAATGACACCAAGGAACGAAAAGACACAAGTGCAACCGAAAAGCCAAACCCTAAGGACTTGTAAGAGAATGCTACATAGGACAAATGAAGGCAGCCCAGAGAACTTGGATGGTGTGAAACTCGGGGTAGAGACTGGCAAAGCTTAAGAGTTATTAAGAGCTCTTGAAAAATAAAGAGGGACAGAATAACTGGCTTTTCAACAATAACAGCAACAGCATTTGTAAGTCAGACTAGGCAAGAGGAACCTAATATAAAATCAGAAGTATTTCCCGTTGCCTAAAAGTCCTTGCTTTGTGGGGTTTCCACCTACTTTTGTAAGCTCATCTCCTGCCCCTCTCCTCATTTACTATGAATCTATTTAGCTTTTCACACATACTAAGCCTAATCCCACCTGAAGAATTTCACTCTAGGTCAGTGGTTCTCAGTCAGGGGTGATTTTACCCTCCAGAAGACTGTCTGAAGTGTCTACATTTTGGCAATAAGGACTTGGGGAGGGCTGTTGGCATCCTATAATACTGCTAAACATCCTACAATGCACAGGATGATCACACATAATAAAGAATTATCAGTCCCAAAGTGTTAGTAGTGCCAAAGTTAAGAAACTTTTAGGTGTCCCTTTGGCATCAGGACTCTTTGTGACATCCCTGTTTTGTTTTCTTTAAGCAAATTATCATGACCCAGTGAATTCTTGTTTATTTGTTGCAATTATTGTGTAGATCCTCTATCAGGACAAAAGACAGGGGCCTGTAGTATATCCCCAGCTCCCAGAATAGTGCCTGGCATACTGTGGGTGCTCAATACTTATTTGTTAAGTGAATAGATGAGAGGGTTGCATTCCTGGTTCTAGCCCTTACCAGCTCTGTGACTTTGGCAGGTTACTTAGATTTTCTAATATTTTTACATGTAAAACGAATTTTTAAAATATTAAGGATTCAAAGTGTTTTGAGAAATAACCAGATAATATAAAGTACCTCACATAAAGCAGGTAGTTGCCTAATAAATATTAATACCCTGCAGTATTGGATAACGAACCAATTATATATCATTGTCACATACAATTATACAACACTGTAACCTCATAACAAATTATAACTAATTAGGCAGAAAATATTTTACTTCAAGCTTCATTTCCTATAAAGAAAGGGAAGCTTAAGTATTTAAAGGTATGGACTGGTATCAGATTCCCTGGATTCGAATCCCATCTGCATTTACTGCCTGTAGGACCTTGAGCATTTGATGTAACCTTTCTGTGCTTCACTTTCTTCATCTGAATGCTAGGCTATTAACAGTGCAACTGTCTCACAGGAATTTTAGCTTGGGCTCTCCCAAAATACTGAGTCTGAGAAGAAGAGTTATGTATGGATGGTTTAGTTTGGAAAGTAATTCTTAGGCTTCATTAGATCTCTAGAATCAGGGAGTGGAAGGAATAAAACAGGTTGGTCCAAAGGATCATGAGTGAGGATGTAGAAGATGATCTGAGATTCTAATGGGCCCTCCTTGTGAAGCAGTAAAAGATAGTTCAGGGGTAGAAAAGGGGTTTGTCTATTAGCTCCCTGGCGCCATTAGTCAGGGGTTGTTGCCTTAGGGGGTGTACCTCCTTGAACTTCCAAGTTTGTGCAGGCATCAGTGTGACTAAGAGAGATACCCCTGGCATCCCTCTCAGTAGAGGCACAGAGCACTGGTAAAAAGCAACAGACAAGTAATGTGGCTGAGGGGAGACCAGAGTGGAAAAGTGGGCTGAGAGGATAAAAGTGAGGAACATAAAAATATCTAGGACATCTGGCTGTTTGAGCATTTACAATACCTGCCATACAAGGTATTGATGTAAGTGTTATATTAACATTTTTATGATTATTATTTTATATTAAAGTTCCTATTGATCTCATCTTAAGGGTTGATTATGGTATTACTTGGTAGAAAGAACACCAGATTGAGAATTAGGAAACTTTAATCCTGTCAGGTCCACTTGATAAGTCAGTTCTTTAATGTTTTTCAAATATGCTTTGGGTTCCTGCAAAGTGCTGAACTTTTGCATTAGACTATACAAAATGACGTTCCCTTGGTATCTCTAATTTTCCTGAAGAGATCTCTAGTCTTTCCCATTCTGTTGTTTTCCTCTATTTCTTTGCATTGATCCCTGAGGAAGGCTTTCTTATCTCTCCTGGCTATTCTTTGGAACTCTGCATTCAAATGGGATTATCTTATCTTTCCTTTTCTTCTTTGCTTTTAGCTTCTCTTCCTTTAACAGCTATTTGTAAGGCCTCCTCAGACAACCATTTTGCCTTTTTGCATTTCTTTTCCATGGGGATGGTCTTGATCCCTGTCTCCTGTACAATGTCACGAACCTCCGTCCATAGTTCATCAGGCTCTCTATCAGATCTAGCCCCTTAAATCTATTTCTCACTTCCACTGTATATTCATAAGGGATTTGATTTAGGTCATACCTGAATGGTCTAGTGGTTATCCCTACTCTCTTCAGTTTAAGTCTGAATTTGGCAATAAGGAGTTCATGATCTGAGCCACAGTCAGCTCCCGGTCTTGTTTTTGCTGACTGTATAGAGCTTCTCCATCTTTGGCTGCAAAGAATATAATCAGTCTGATTTCAGTGTTGACCATCTGGTGATGTCCATGTGTAGAGTCTTCTCTTGTGTTGTTGGTAGAGGGTGTTTGCTATGACCAGTGTGTTCTCTTGGCAAAACTGTATTAGACTTTGCCCTGCTCCAAGGCCAAATTTTCCTGTTACTCCAGGTGTTTCTTGACTTTCCTACTTTTGCATTCCAGTCCCCTATAATGAAAAGGACATCTTTTTTGGGTGTTAGTTCTAAAAGGTCTTGTAGGTCTTCATAGAACCATTCAACTTCAGCTTCTTTAGCATTACTGGTTGGGGCATAGGCTTGGATTACCGTGATATTGAATGGTTTGCCTTGGAAACGAACAGAGATCATTCTGACAGAAATGGTATGGACCTAACAGAAGCAGAAGATATTAAGAAGAGGTGGCAAGAATACACAGAAGAACTGTACAAAAAAGATCTTCACAACCCAGATAATCACAATGGTGTGATCACTCACCTAGAACCAGACATCCTGGAATGTGAAGTCAAGTGGGCCTTAGAAAGCATCACTACGAACAAAGACCACCTGACCAGCCTCTTGAGAAACCTGTATGCAGGTCAGGAAGCAGCAGTTAGAACTGGACATGGAACAACAGACTGGTTCCTAATAGGAAAAGGAGTACATCAAGGCTGTATATTGTCACCCTGCTTCTTTAACTTATATGTAGAGTACATCATGAGAAAAGCTGGGCTGGAAGAAGCACAAGCTGGAATCAAGATTTCCGGGAGAAATACCAATAACCTCAGATATGCAGATGACACCACCCTTATGGCGGAAAGTGAAGAGGAACTAAAAAGCCTCTTGATGAAAGTGAAAGAGGAGAGTGAAAAAGTTGGCTTAAAGCTCAACATTCAGAAAACTAAGATCATGGCATCTGGTCCCATCACTTCATGGGAAGTAGATGGGGAAACAGTGGAAACAGTGTCAGACTTTACTTTTTTGTGCTCCAAAATCACTGCAGATGGTGACTGCAGCCATGAAATTAAAACGCTTACTCCTTGGAAGGAAAGTTATGACCTAGATAGCATATTAAAAAGCAGAGACATTACTTTGCCAACAAAGGTCCATCTAGTCAAGGCTATGGTTTTTCCAGTGGTCATGTATAGATGTGAGAGTTGGACTGTGAAGAAAGCTGAACACCAAAAAATTGATGCTTTTGAACTGTGGTGTTGGAGAAGACTCTTGAGAGTCCCTTGGACTGCAAGGAGAACCAACCAGCTCATCCTGAAGGAGATCAGTCCTGGGTGTTCATTGGAAGGACTGATGCTGAAGCTGCAACTCCAATACGTTGGCCACCTGATGCGAAGAGTTGACTCATTGGAAAAGACCCTGATGCTGGGAGGGATTGGGGGTAGGAGGAGAAGGGGACGACAGAGGATGAGATGGCTGGATGGCATCACCGACTCGATGGACATGAGTTTGAGTAAACTCCGGGAGTTTGTGATGGACAGGGAGGCCTGGCGTGCTGTGATTCATGGGGTCTCAAAGATTCGGACACGACTGAGCGACTGAACTGAACTGAACTGATACAGAATGATTAGCCATGGTCTGTCCTTGAGGAACTTGAAATCTGTCAGTGGAGATAAGTATGCATACAGCTGAAACACCAAGTCAGAAAGTAATACCACGTTTCACTTGTTCTATAATGCATACCCCACTTCCCACCTTGAATTTCGCATTTCTGAAATCAAGTGTTTTAATAGATGACATCTTAATTGGATAAAATAAGGTAAATTTGGCTAGAGATTTACCAACAAAATTCCATGGGAATGAAAAGAAGGGGGTGATTATTTCTAACCAGGGAGTTTAGGAGACTAAGGAAAGATATAGAAAGTGACAGAAATAGTAGGTATGTTATAGTCAATGTTAGAAAGTGCCTTCTTTTTCTTTCTAAAATGAGAGGTTTAGGCTAAACTAGGATTTCCTCAGTTATGTAACCTGAAATCTTATTGATAGGTCTGGAAGCTTGTTGTAGTTGCTGTAGTCACTATCCACATGTTCCTCATGAAGAGGAGGGCTTTCCTGGTGGTTCAGATAGTAAAGAATCTGTCTGCAATGTGGGAGACCTGGGTTTGATTCTGGGGTTGGAAAGATCCCCTGGAGAAGGGAATGGCAACCCGCTTTAGTACTCTTGACTGGGAAATCCCATGGACTGAGGAGCCTTGAAGGCTACAGTCCATGAAGCTTCAAAGAGTTGGACAGGACTGAGCAACTAACACCTTCACTTTCATGAAGAGGTTTATCTGGACTTCCAATAAGTAGGAGAGTCATTTGGGTGTGGGACTCCTATGGGGCTTCTGGGTGCTCCCAGGGACTGTTATTATCAGGCTGTGGCATACCTGCCAGTATCTGCCATCTTCATGAGACTGTGAACTCTGTGGTTCAGGGACCATGTCTGTTGGGTGCAGAGTTTTGCTTACTCCCCCATAACTTGCTTGGGATATCAGTAGACCCTCACTGGCACTAGTTGAATGAGTGTCGAAGGTATTCAGTCTCTTACCAGAACCTACTAATACTTGCTTGGATGCCCAGGTAAACTTAGGAAAATGGAAAGGTAGGTAGATATTTTTGCTACTGTTGTTTGGAGTCTCTAAAACTAGATGATACAATACATTTTTTTTCTCCTTTAAGAAACTATTTTGTTGTTGGCTTTTTACTTGTGACTGACAAGTTCCAAACGGACCCCCCCCCCCATTTTTTTTCTTAGAAAGAAAGACTCTGGTTAAGCAGTTTAGAGTAGCTAAACTGTGTTTAGACCAATTCAAGCCAAACTTGAATGCTCAGCAAGGATAGAATTAGTACTGAGTCCAATGCAAGCCATCTTGGTGACAAAATAAGAAGTAATTCTCATGGTTGATTTGTAAAATAATTAATTTCAGTTTCCATTTTTGGAAAAAGCCCTGGGGATACCTCTGGTTCAGAAAAAATCTGATGAGACAGCATTAGAGGAGAAAGAAAATGTCACATTTAGTTTATGAAAAATATTAAGAAACGAACCAGAAAGATTCCCTATTGGTAAAACAAGCAAGAACTGGTAAACTGCTCCCATGGAAACCTGCCAATATCAAATCACCTACAGAGACTTTGCAGACTCTTGTTCATTTCTATTTCATGTAACTTCCCCTGTCTTTCCAGTACCTCTGTCATCTTTAATCAAGCATAAAATTAAACTGGGAAGCAATCTTTTCTGGTTTATGTTCTATTGTTTCATCCTCATCAGAGTTTAAAATTACACCTTAGGAAATATTCATGTCTACAAGATAATGTTCTCAACTATCCTAACCACGAGGAGATTGTACATTCTTAGGAAGAGTGTTTTGAACAAACAAATATTATTACTAATCTAATTTTAATAAAATATTAGCATTTGAACGAAGAAAATAGTTTGAAAATGTTTAGAGCTCTTTTGAAAAGCTCTGTGGCACCTGTTATACAAAGCTTGCAAATTAGTTGCCCATGGTACACATTTGTCACAAAAGTGTTTTGTTTATCTAGCAAGAGTTCTTTTTAGTTCAAAATTTAAAATTCAGTATATTTTATATAAAAATTTAAACTTGTGTTTTCTTTTAAAAAATCAGGAAATCTGCTAATCTAGGACCTTTTTATCCTGTATTCTTTCATATAGCCAACAAGTATTTCCTAAATGCCTACTGTCTGGCAAGCACTTAATGGAATCACCTGGGACCTTGTGCAGTTATCCGTTTTAATGGGCAGAGTGATGGTTGTAGGTATTTTCCAGTGTGCCACAGTCCAAGCCACTTCAGTGAGGCCTACTGTCAGTAGCTATTTATCATTATTCTTGCACAATTAATTTTCTCATAATGGAGAAAAAAATTTCATATTGATATCTGGCAAAAATAATAATTTGCAATCTCTCATAAAGTTGCCATTGGAAAATGGCTTTTTAAACCAGGTACTACATTTTACTGTCTCCTTTTTATCCAGGTGATAAGAAAAATTCTCATTGATGGAATGAAAGTGAAGTAATGGGTTTCATTCTTGAGCGGATGTTATTTTTCCTAACAAATTCAAACTCATTTTATTGAAAGTTATTGAGAAGCTATGAGCATTGCTAGTAAGGAGGATAAATGAAACACAGACTCTTTCCTTTCTTCCTGTGGAGAAGACAGACATGTGGACAACCAATTTAAAGAGATAACAGACTGAAGCTCAAGTGGGTAGTATAGGACAACTCCTTCTTCAGACCTCAGTTAGCCTTCCCTCCTTCCCCAGCCATTCTCATTGTCTAATGAGCTCATGAACAAAGGCTTCTTCTTTCTTTCTTTCTTTTTTTAATTTGGAGAAGATATTTAAGAAAGAAAAGGAAATAGGCTCTCTTCACTCTCTTTTTTCCCTTTTAAAGGCTGTCTTAGAATATCTGAGGTCTTGAGAGCCACGAAATGGAAGAAACTTGGATTCCTCAGTTCCATATGAAGAAAGTCAACCCCTGAGCACAAGCACATGCATGGACTGATACACTGGGATTATATGACACCAGCCAGCAATTATTTTGTTAAGAAATCATGTTTGTTACCGAAATTGGGAAAACAAAATATATTCAAGAGGGTGATATGTTTCAAAAGTAGAAGAGAAAATTACCTACTCACATCAATAATTTACAGTACCTACCTGACTCCTGCAGGCCTTTGAGCTTGAGAACCTTTGCCTTAATGAAACTGTTCAGATCATTGGTTTCCCTGTAATTTCATTCTTGGTCACCTTCTCTATAACAAGAGCAGATTGATCATAATATTCAATAGGTTGAAAACAAAGTCTTAAAATTTTAGAGAAAAAGAAATGGCTTGAGAAATCATTTCAAACATTTTGTATTCATTATTTTGTCTATGGAAAGCTATATTGCTTAATGGAATCAAGGATTAATAGAATTGAAGGCAGTCTAGAGCCATCTAACCTTGTCCTCTATATCCAGTGTGTGGATTTTCCTCTCAGTTGTTACCTTTAAGTACTTAGAGTGATGGGAGCTCTGTACCACACAAGACAACTTTATCTAACAGTTTTTGCTGTTAGAATATTTTTATTGTTTTAGATAAAAATCCGTCACCAAAACCTACCGCTGACTGTAACAAGTTCTATTCTCAAATGCCTGTAAGTCACATAGGATAAGCCTGATTTCTTCTCTGTGTGCCCATGAAATAGCTCTTTGTCTATTGGAAGATAGATGTTAGATATTATGTCTGTTACTAAATCTTAATTTTTCCACACCAAAGAGTCTCAGTTTTTTCATTGTTACTCATATTTACTATGCCATCACAGTCCTGATTGCCTTCTCTAGAAATACTGCATGAACTTGTAGGTGTATTATTAATTATATATTATTTTGCATTTGCTTTGGGTTATCCTCATCAGGCAGTTGAAACATATTTGAACTTTTTGTCAACCACATATCCTGTATTTTTCTGGTATTAAAGCCTACTACTTGCTATTTGTTATTTCAGCCTAATTAATTAATTCTTCTTCTGTCAGTTCGAAGTATTTCTGAAGTTTTCCTACCCTCAATAGTTAAAAATTTATAGTTTCTGCAGTTTTGATCTGATGGGAAAATTGATTTGATTTCCATGGAAAACTATATGTTTATTTTTTAAGCTTAAACTAAAATTTATAAGAGATTTAGAGGTAACTTCAAATTTAGGATTTTTGAGTTCCATTTTTAAACAGATAATTATTTTATCATTTTTTCTTCACATTTTTAAGTTACCATTAGATTCATGCATTTCTAAGTATCTGTAATTTCTTATGGAATTTAAAAAATTTGTTTATTCTTACCTTTGTTCAGTTTGAGGAAAAGCCCATTTTGTTTTTCAGAGTATCTGATAGGATGCTTCATGGTTGTGATTGGTTCACAAAAGTTAATGAAATAAAAACAAATGAAGCTGTCATTTTATAACTATACAGACTTCTCTAAAAGAGAAACCTCTTGTTTTGTCTCGCTCAGAGGACTTATCCTAGACTAGTACACATATTGATGTTTCTTCAAACAAATGTAGATATTATTAGTCGAGTTTAAAACACCACATATCAAGCTTCTTTTCCCTTCAAGTGTTTTCCATTCCTTCCTGATTCTAATTTCTTAAGGTGTTGAAAACTTGTATGGTGTTGGTAGGATGGGGAATGTGCATTTGTGTATATGATTGCCCAGTTGGCTTACTACTGGGAGGTAATCCAAATAGTCCAGGAGAACTTTATGTTGACTCCAGCTGGTAGTGATCTAAAAGTTCAGGGATTAGTGATTAGTTGTTAATGCCCTCTAGCATAGTGACCACAGTGCTGGTGCTATAGTGTGTCATACTGGGTAGGTGGTGTGCTCAGCTGGGCCTCCATGAAATTTCATGGTCTAATGGTCCTTTGACCTTCACCCCAGGGACTTTTCTACATCACTCCTGCCAAGATCCCTCTTGGGGACTTGTGGATTGACTAATGTGCCCAGCTAACATTTGTAGCCTCTTATAAGATTACAGGAAACTTAGGATTCTCTTCTGTACCAAAGGTATCCACAGAAAACTGATTGTCCCTTGCTCTTTCTAGCCTAGACATGCCTTTGTCCCATTCTTATGGTCTATCCCAGATGGATTTACGGGTTCTACTGTTAAGCAACTCTAATCAAGGAGTGGTTGATAGTTTTCTATTAATAGATTCCAAATCCTTTCTCCAGTTTCATGGGAGGGAATATTTTGTGGTTCTTTCTCTCTCCCAGTAAGCACCTGGGAAACAGCTAAGGGGAATTGCACTATCATTTCCTCTACTTCCTGTTCATTTTTTATAGCTGGAGAAACACCAGCTTTTCAGGTTTGCATATCTTTCTCCAGTCTCAGCCTGATGAGCTGTTTTTCAAGCCAGATAGTTTCTACCATCCTTATTTATTGGTGGTACATAGAGGAGATGGAAGGAAGTATGAGGATATCGTCAATATATGGCACATGTTGAGGCCGTATCTATCATTCAGTTTCATGCGGTTATGAGAGACAACATGATACTAAAAAACAGATGAATCGTGATGAAAATAAAGGGGAAATCAGAAAATGCCTCCAGGAAAATGACAAAGAAAAGAAAGTCTTAGAAAATCTATAGGATGCAGCAAAAGCATTTCTAAGAAGGAGGTTCATAGCAATACAGGCCTTCCTCAAGAAACAAGAAAAATCTCAAATAAACAACCTAACCTACCACCTGAAAGAATTAGAAAAAGAAGAGGCCCAAAGTGAGCATAAGGTAGGAAATAATAAAGACCAGAGAGGAAATAAATGAAATAGAGATTAAGAAAAAGTATTATCAATAAGACTAAGTGCTGCTTTTTTAAAGGGTAAGCAGAATCAACAAATCTTTAGCTGGGCCCACCAAGAAGAAGAGAGAGAGAATCCAAAGGAACAAAATAAGAATTGAAAAATGAGAAAGAACAACCAGTATTAGAGTATCATAGAAATATAAAAGTCATAGAAAGTTATTATGAGGAGTTATATACCAGCAAATTGTACAGTCTAGAGGAAATGGAGGTTTCTAGAAACATAAAGCCTACCAAAATTGAGTCAAGAAGAAACAGGTAATTTGAATAGCTCTACCACTGGATGTAAAATATTATAGAATCTGAAAAAAAAAAAAAAAACTTCCAGCAAACAAAAATTCAAGACCACTGGGGAAGGGCTTCACTGGGGAATTCTGCCAAACATACAGTGAATTTTATCCTGATCTACTCAAACACTTCCAAAAGATTAAAGAGGAGAGAACATTTACAGAGTCATTCTGTGAAGCCACTATCACCCTGATACCAAAACCAGACAAAGACATTATAAAAAAATAAAATTACAGGCCAATATCTTGAAAATAGATGCAAAATATCCAACAAAACACTGGCAAAAACAGTTCCAACAAGACATAAAAAGGATCATACACCTTGATCAAGCTGGATCCATTCCATGGATGCAAGGATAGTTCAGCATACACAGATAAATCAATGTGATATACCATGTTGAAAAAGGAAAAGACAAAGATTACATTATTATCTCAATAGATGCACCAAAAGCATTTGGTAAAAATTCAACATCCATTTATGATAAAACCTCTCACTAATGTGGATATAGAGGAAATATATCTAAATGGAATAAAAACCATTTATGACAAACCCACAGCCAATATAATTTTCAGTGGTGAAAAGCTGAACTCCTTCCTGCTTAACTCTGAAATAAGACAAGGGTGCCCACTCTCACCACTTCTATTTAACGTAGTTTTGGAAGTTTTATCCACAGCAATCAGAGAAGAAAAAGAAATAAAAGGAATCCAGATTGGAAAAAAAGAAGTAAAACTCACTGTTTGCAGGTGGCATGATCCTCTACATAGAAAACCCTAAAAACACCACCAGAAAATTACTAGAGCTAATCAAGGAATATAGTAAAGTTGCAGGATATAAAATTAGCACACAGAAATCCCTTGCATTCCTATACACTAACCATAAGAAAACAGAAACAGAAATTAAGGAAACAATTCCATTCACCATTGCAATGAAAAGAATAAAACACTTAGGAATAAATCTACCTAAAGGAACAAAAGGCCTATATATAGAAAACTATAAAACACTGGTGAAAGAAATCAAAGATGACACAAATAGATGGAAAAATATACCATGTTCATGGATTGGAAGAATCAATATAGTAAAAATAAGTACACTAACCAAAGAAATCTATAGATTCAATGCAACCCCTATCAAACTACCAGTGGTATTTTTCACACAACTAGAACAAATAATTTCACAATTTGTATGTGAATATAAAAAAACCTCAAGAATAGCTAAAGCAATCTTGAGAAAGAAGAATGGAACTGGAGGAATCAACCTGCCTGACTTCAGACTATACTACAAAGCTACAGTCATCAAGACAGTATGGTGCTGGTACAAAGACAGAAATATAGGTCAATGGAACAAAATAGAAAGCCCAGAGATAAATCCATGCACCTATGGACACCTTATCTTTGACAAAGGAGGCAAGAATATAAAATGGGGAAAAGACAATCTCTTTAACAAGTGGTGCTGGGAAAACTGGTCAGCCACTTGTTAAAGAATGAAACTAGAACACTTTCTAACACCATACACAAAAATAAACTCAAAATGGATTAAAGATCTAAATGTAAGACCAGAAACGATAAAACCCCTAGAGGAAATCATAGGCAAAACACTCTGACATAAACCACAGCAGGATCCTCTGTGACCCACCCCCCAGAGCAACGGAAATAAAAGCAAAAATAAACAAATGGGATCTAATTAAACTTAAAAGCTTTTGTACAACGAAGGAAACTATAAGCAAGGTGAAAAGACAGCCTTCAGAATGGGAGAAATTAATAGCAAATGAAGCAAGACAAAGAATTAATCTCAAAAATATACACACAGCTCATGCAGCTCAATACTGGAAAAATAAACAACCCAATCAAAAAATGAGCCAAAGAACTAAGCAGACATTTCTCCAAAGAAGACACACAGATGGCTAACACACATGAAAAGATGCTCAACATCACTCATTATCAGAGAAGTGCAAATCAAAACCACAATGAGGTACCATCTCATGCCACTCAGAATGACTGCTATCAAAAAGTCTACAAACAATAAATGCTGGAGAGGTTGCAGAGAATAGGGACCCCTCTTACACTTTTGGTGGGAATGCAAACTAGTATAGCCACTATGGAGAACAGTGTGAAGATTCCTTAAAAAACTGGAAGTAGAACCGCCATATGACCCAGGAATCCCACTGCTGAGCATACACACTGAGGAAACCAGAATTGAAAGTGACAGGTGTACCCCAGTGTTCATCACAGCAACTGTTTATAATAACCAGGACATAGAAGCAACCTAGATGTCCATCGGCAGATAAATGGATAAGAAAACTGTGGTACATATACACAATGGAATATTACTTAGCTATTAAAAAGAGTGCATTTGAATCAGTTCTAATGAGGTGGATGAAACTGGAGCCTATTATACAGAGTAAAGTAAGTCAGAAAGAAAAACACCAATACAGTATATTAACACATGTATATGGAATTTAGAAAGATGGTAATGATGACCCTATATGTGAGACAGCAGAAGAGACACAGATATAAAGAACAGACTTTTGGACTCTGTGGGAGAAGGCGAGGGTGGGATGATTTGAGAGAATAGCATTGAAACATGTTATGTGACCATATGTGAAATAGATTCCCAGTCCAGGTTTGATGTATGAGACAGGGCAGTCAGGGCCAGTGCACTGGGATGACCCAGAGGGATGGGTTGGGGAGGGAGTTGGGAGGGGGGTTCAGGATGAGGGATACATGTACACCCATGGCTGATTCATGTGAATTTATGGTAAAAGCCACTACAATATTTTAAAGTAATTAGCTTCCAATTAAAATAAATAAATTAATTTTTAAAAATGTGAAGGGAAAGGGTGACCATGAGGAATGAGTCAACAAAATGAAGGAGTAATTGATGGGTAAGGAAAGAAAAAAGTGGGAATAAAATCACTTAGAAAAAAAAATCTATCACTAAAGTGGGTATAGAGGGAATATATCTCAATAGAGTAAAAGGCATTTATGACAAACCCACAGCCAATATAATAGTCAGTGGTGAAAAGCTGAAATCCTTCCTGCTTAACTCTGGAATAAGACAAATGTGCCCACTCTCACCACTTCTATTCAACATAGTATTGGAAGTCCTAGCCACAGCAATTGGATAAGAAAAAGAAATTAAAGGTATCCAAATCAGAAGGGAAAAAGTAAAATTGTCATTATATGCAGATGTCATGATAGTCTATAAAGAAAATGCTAAAGATTCTACACAAAACTATTAGGAGTAATAAATGAATTTAGCAAGGTAGCAGAATACAAGATTAATACACAGAAATTTGTTACATTTCTTTCACTAACAATAAAATATCAGGGAAAAAAAGAAACTGAAAAAAAATCACATTTAAAACTGCAAAAAAAAAAAAAAAAAAAAAACCCTCCAAATAAAATTAACTGAAGATGTAGACAACTTACATGCTGAGAACTATAATACTTTGATAAAGGCAACTGAAAATGCTTCAAAGAAATGGAAAGATGTCCCATGCGCTTGGATTGGAAGAATTAATATTGTTAAAATGGCCATACTATATAAAGCAATCCACAGATTTAAGGCAAGCCCTATCATATTACCCATGACATTTTTCACAGAACTGGAATGTATAATCCTAAAGTTTATATGGACTCATTGAAAACCCAGAACTGCCAAAGCAACCCTGAGAAAAAAGAACAAAGCTGGAAACATAACCCTCTTGGGCTTCAAACAGTATTACAAAGCTGCAATAATGAAAATATCATGGTATTGTTACAAAAATAGAGTAGTAGAACAGAATAGAGAGCCAAGAAATAAATCCACACACCTAAAATTATTGATCACAGTTAATCTTTAATAAAGGAGGCATGGATATACAATGGAAAGAAAGACATTTTCTTTAGCAAGTGGTTTTTGGAAAGTTGGAGAACCTCATGTAAATCACTTTTTTATCCCAATACAAAAGTAAACTGAAAATGGTTTAAAGACTTAAATTCTTAGATTAATCTCCCAAGGAAAAAGAAATAAAAGCCAAAATTAGCAAGTGAGACCTAATCAAACTTAAAAGCTTTTGCACAGATAGCCAATAAGCACATGAAAAGGTGCTGAACATCACTAATTATTAGAGGAATGCAAATCTAAATACAATGAGATATCACCTCACACCAGTCAGCATGGCTATTATCAAAAAGTCTACAAATAATAAATGCTAGAGAAAGTGTAGAGAGAAGGAAATTCTCCTAAACTGTTGATGGGAATGTAAATTGGTGTGACCACCATGGAAAACAGTATGGAGGTTCCTTAAAAATCTATGAATAGAGTTACCATATGATCCAGCAATCCTACTCCTGGGCTGGAAAAGATGAGAACTCTTAATTCAAAAAGATACATGCATCCCAGTGTTCATAGCAGCCCTATTTACAGTGGTCAAGACATGGAAGCAGTGTAAGTGTTGATCACCAGAGGAATGAATGCAGAAGATATGGCACATATATGTGTGTGTGTGTGTGTGTGTGTGTGTGTGTGTGTGTATATCTATACAGTGAAATATTACTCAGCCATAAAAAGAGTAAAATATTGGTAATTGTAGCAACATAGATGGACCTAGAGGTTATTGTACTGAGTAAGTCTGAGAAAGACACATATGATATCACTTATATGTGGAATCTAAAAAAAGCACAATAATTTATTATAAATGTATTGTAAATAAATTCAGTTTACAAAAATCTAAAACAGACTCACAGACATAGAAGACAAACTTTTAATTACCAAAGGAGATAGAGGGGAGAGTGGAGGTAAATTAGGAGTATGGGATTAACAAATACACACCACTGTATATGAAATAGGTAAACAAGGGTTTACTGTAGAGCACAGGGAACTATATTCACTTTCTTGTAATAACCTACAATGAAAAATAATCTGAAAAAAGGATGTATAACTGAATGACTTTGCTGTGTACCTGAAACTGACACGACACTGTAAGTCAACTATTCTGCATGAAAAAAGTAGTTTCTGTGATTCCTATAATCTGTTCATTTGTCTTTGACCTCTCCTTTTTGCTATACAAATCTAGGCAGCTCTTCCACTCTATTTACATACTCAATTTAGCAATGTAAAAAAAAATTGTGTACTGGCTGCCATAAAATCATCAACTTGATTTCCTACATTTGATTTGGACATTATTTAAACTTTGCCTAACAGCGGCATTTAGTAAACAGTTTTACATTTTTTTCAAAAAATCTGCTTATTTGAATAGATTGTCATGCCATTTACCTTAAATTGATATCCCGAAGAATTGATGCTTTTGAACTGTGGTGTTGGAGAAGACTCTTGAGAGTCCCTTGGACTGCAAGGAGATCCAACCAAATCCTACCAACTTGGAGATCCAACCAACTCCTTTAGGAGTCCATCCTAAAGGAGATCAGTGCTGGGTGTTCACTGGAAGGACTGATGTTGAAGCTGAAACTCCAATACTTTGGCCACCTGATGGGGAGAGCTGACTCATTTGAAAAGACCCTGATGCTGGGAAAGATTGAGGGCAGGAGGAGAAGGGGATGACAGAGGGTGAGATGGTTGCATGGCATCACTGATGGACATTGGTTTGGGTAGACTCAGGGAGGCCTGGCATGCTGCGATTCCTGGGGTCACAAAGAGTCGGATATGACTGAGCGACTGAACTGAACTGATATCCTGAGTCAGTCAGAATGTTCAGTTGTAGCTAGCTGGGTAGATATCTTCCTTTATCCAGGAAAAATGTAGCATATAAAATCACTGGATTGTCTTTCTGTTGACTTATACTTCTGTATTTCAATACTAACACCTTCAATTTAATGTGAAATGTATCGTGAGTTAGAGCCTTTTAATCTAAATGTTTTCTAAGGATATTAAAGAAAAATATTATTTTAAAAATCAAGTGAGTTTTAAACAGTTATATTAAAACAACACTTGTATCTGAATTTACTGAATTTGAGAGGTAATTATGGATTTTGCCTTTTTTAGTGTGAAAGGAATTAGAATCTAGAGGTGGTTTGGTGTGTCAACTTTGTGTATGTAATAATTCAAACACTACCAAAACTGATCTGGCACAACCCATCTGCTTTTCCTCACTATTTCTTACTACTTGAATTATTCTTATCCCTGTCATTTATCTACCGATTATGTTATTCTTTTATGGCATTTATTTTGCCAAATAGAAACAGGATAAGCATAATTAAAACATGTCATATGATTTCCATGAAGAATATTCTGGTCAACCCCAAAGAGGACTGATACCAACCATATTAGAATTCTTTTAATTTCACAAACATACCAAACTCTTTCATTCTTCGGGGACTCTGCTTCCTCTCTCTAGAGAGGGCTGGTCTTTCACCAATTCTTTGTTCTGTTGATTCTCTCATTTTGTACCAGAAGTATTGGATCAGTCCAAGGCATTTATGATTACTAGGATTAGATTCATCTTATTCAGTATGGAAGATTTCAGAATGCTATGATATGGGTCACTGGTGTATCCTTAGTTGCTTTGTGGCACAAACTACTAGATAAGTTTTATGCAGAAATTTGTTTCAGATTGTCTGCTGTTTCTTTATTCCTCAATCTTTCTAAAGTGGGAAGCATGTTAAATACTCTTCCAGAAGATGAGGCTAAAAATCCTAATAATTAGAGATGAACAAGGTAGTAGTCACTTGGTCAGTTTGCCTCCTGTGTAGGGTGATTTCCTTTAGTATATTTTCTAGCGATTCAGGGTATTGAAGTTACATTATTTAAAGGAAGTTGGTGCTATTATTCCCAGAAGAAAATGTTTTCTAATGCAAGATGGGAAGTAGAAAGATCATAAAATTTGAATTGAAACTTCTGTATTCCAGTCAGTTCAGTCTCTCAGTCATTTCTGACTCTTTGCAACCCGATGGACTGCAGCACACCAGGCCTCCCTGTCCATCACAAACTCCCAGAGCATACTCAAACTCATGACCTTTGAGTCAGTGATGCCATCCAACCATCTCATCCTCTGTCATCCCCTTCTCCTCCCACCTGCAATGTTTCCCAGCATCAGGGTCTTTTCAAGTGAGTCAGTTCTTCGCATTAGGAGGCCAGAATATTGGAGTTTCAGCTTCAGCATCAGTCCTTCCAGTAAGTATTCAGGACTGATTTCATTTAGGATGGACTGGTTGGATCTCTTTGCAGTCCAAGGGACTCTCAAGAGTCTTCTCCAACACCACAGTTCAAAAGCATCAATTCTTTGGCACTCAGCTTTCTTTATAGTCCAACTCTCACATCCATACATGACTACTGGAAAAACCACATCTTTGACTCAGATGACCTTTTTTGGCAAAGTAATGTCTTTGCTTTTTAATATGCTGTCTATGTTGGTCATACCTTTTCTTCCAAGGAGCAAGCATCTTGGAATCACCATTTGCAGTTATTTTGGAGCCCCCCAAAATAAAGTCTGTCACTGTTTCCACTGTTTCCCTATTTATTTGCCATGAAGTGGTGGGACCAGATGCCATGATCTTAGTTTTCTGAATGTTGAGTTTTAAGCCAACTGTTTCACTCTCCTCTTTCACTTTCATCAAGTGGCTCTTTAGTTCTTCTTCATTTTCAGCCATAAGGGTGGTGTCATCTGCATATCTGAGGTTATTGATATTTCTCCTGGCAATCTTGATACCAGCTTGTGCTTCATCCAGTCCAGCATTTCTCTTGATTCCAGCTTAGCTAATCATTAGAAGAGTAATCATTTAATCATCTGTGAAATGAGTATAACAGATCATAAATTTATGAAAGTAAAAGTTGCTCTGTCATGTCTGAGTCTTTGTGACCACATAGACTATATAGTCCATGGAATTCTCCTGGGCAGAATACTGGAGTGGGTGGCCATGCCTTCCTCCAGGGGATCTTCCCAACCCAGGATTTGAACCCAGCTCTCCTTCATTGTGGGTGGATTCTTTATCAACTGAGCCACAAGAGAAGTCCAAGAATACTGGAGTGGGTTATCTATCCCTTCTCCAGTGGATATTCCCAACCCAGGAATCAAACCAGGGTCTCCAGCATTGCAGGCAGATTCTTTACCAACTGAGCAATTAGGGAAGTCCTCATAAATTTGTAGAAAGGACCAAATGAAATGCTGAATAAGAAAGTATTTGGTAAAGTGCTGGCCATAAATTAATGGCATCAGTTATTCAACATATCTTTTCTATATCTCATTTTGCTCCCAAGTTGGGGCAAAAAGTGACTCTTGGAAGAGGTGAAAAAAACTTAACTCTTTTTAAATATGCAAAACACATACAAATGTGGCACATAAATAGATATACAGTATATCTGTGTTATTAAAATTTTATGAGGGGTAATTAAGGGGAAAAATGTCTAGGAAGGCTCTCTTTAGAGGTGATAATACCAAAAAGAGTGAGAAACATTATTTCATAAATCTCAGTCTAGAAATTTGGTGTGGAAGAAATGTAACTTATTTCTTGTTCTCTGTTTTATGCTTGTTCTTTGTTTTATGCTTACCTTGGAACTTCCCTGGTGGCTCAGACGGTAAAGCATCTGCCTACAATATGGGAAACCCAGGTTCAATCCCTGGGTTGGGAAGATCTCCTGGAGAAGGAAATGGCAACCCATTCCAATAATCTTGCCTGGAAAATCCCATAGACAGAGGAGCCTAGTAGGCTACAGTCCATGGGGTTGCAAAGAGTCGGATACGACTAAGTGACTTCACTTTCTGCCAGGAGAAATAAATGTAATCTGAGAAATTCAAGGTTTCATTCCCTTCCCTCCTTCCATTCCCAGAATCAAATCTGTGTGCTGAGGAGCTTATGTAATAACAAGGTTTGGAGGCTCTGACTCTCCCTTGAATTCTGAGATCTCTGTGGAGTTTGTTCTCTCCCTTTCAGCTGCTTCTGCCTGTCTTTCTAATGCACAAGTCAAAGCTGGCTGCTTCCTTGCTACTTTAGAACTGTGGAAAACTTGGTGGAGTTCTCTGAGGCCTTCTGCCTAGATCTTCCCTCCAGATAGTTCTGCTCTGTTCACCTTTTTGGAAATGAGGAATTCAGAGATTTTGTCTGTGTTTTGAGCTTTATCCAAATACAGGAGCCAAGAATTTCTATCCGTTTAGATTCTTCAAAACTTTACTGGTTTTATTGTTACCACTAACCTACTGCATGTTTCAGCCTAGGGGTAGATGGTGGGGTGGGGTAGGATATGCAGAATATACGTCCCTTTTGGGAAAATAGTCTCAAAGCTAATATTGCTTCCAGGTGTTTTAGAAATGTATTTTGAAATTTAAAGGAATAAAAAACAAACAAGTGAGTTCTTTGTATTAATACTCTTGTTGTTAATAATAACACTGTCCTGATGAAATAGCTACCTCATAATATTATTCAATGGAGAATGACCACAATATAAAATAGAAATATGTAAGTAATAGGAGTATGCAGGTAACATGTTAGACTGTATTAAAAAATTACTTCAGAATGTTTCTCTCATATTGTTAATTCATCATATAGCAAATTAATCTTTTTTAAACAATAGTATTTAGATATAATTTTCCCATTATATGTACAACTTAAAAAATTTAGTAAATTATACAGTTGTGCAACCATTCAGTTTTAGAACATTTTTGTCACTCTGTAGATTATCAAAAGCCTATTTTAAGTCCATCCTTGTTGAAATTTACCATCCTGGTAGGATTTTGTGGATATACCACATTTTGTTTATCTATTGAACATTGTTAGACATTTGAATTGTTTCTAGCTTTTAGTTATGATCAGTGACTCCTGTGACCATTCACATGGAAGTCTTCATGTGGACGTAAATTTTCATTTCTCTTTGGTAGATTTCTAGGAATGGATTTGCTGATTTGTATGTTAGGTTTACAGTTTATGATTTACAGTTAACAGTTAACCAGAAAGTACTAAATTGTTTTCCAAAGAGGTGGTACTGTTTACATTCTGACCGGCACATATGAGGGTTCTAGTTTCTTCACACCCTTGTCAATACTTTGTATTGTATGTCTTTTAATTACAGTCATTTTGGTATGTCTACTGTCATATGTCATTGTGATTTTAACAGCCAATGATGTTGCACATCTTTCACATGCTTATTAGCCAATACTGTATTTTCCTCAGTGAACTAGCTGTTCAGATCTTTTGCTTCTTTTTCAGTTTTGTTGTTTTTTTTTTATTATTGAATTGTATGACTTGTTTGTATTTTCTGGGTCTAAGTCTTTTATCAGATGTATAGTTATCAAATACATTCTCCCTCTCTGTGATTTGTCTTTTCAATCTCTTAATGTCTTTATAAGAACAAAGTCTTTAATTTCAATGCAATCCAATTTGTCAGTTTTTTTTTTTTAGTGTTTTGTACATCTGTTGTCCTGTCCAAGAACACTTTTCCTAACCCACAGTAACAAAGATTTTCTTGTAAGAGTTTTTTAGTTTTAATTGTTACATTTTGATGTCTGTGATCCATTTTGATTTAATTTTTGTATATAATGTGATATAAGGTCTAAATTTAATTTTTATTTTATTATTTGCAAATGTATTTCTAATTGTTCCAGTACCATTTTTTTAAAATTATTTTTTCCTCTTAGAATTGACTTTGTGGCACCCTTTTTGAAAATCAGTTGACTGTAAATGTAAGGCTTTCTTTCCGGAATATCAATTTTGTTCCATTGATCTATTCTAACTGCTTATCTAACTGCCAATATTGCATTATCTTACTATGCCTTTTTACTAAGATTTGAAATCAGGTAAATTTAAGTCTTCCAATATACTTCTTCTTCTTCAAAATTATTTTGTCTCTTCCAGATTCTTTATATTTCCAAATATAAAGTTTTAAAATCAGCTTGTCAATTTCTATAGGAAAGATTTTTAGAATTTTGTTAATAATTATGATAGATCTACAGACAAATTTGGGGAGATTTGCAGTCTTAATATTGAGTCTTCCAATACATGAACATTGAATTTTTCTCTAATTATTTTGACCTTCTTAATTTCTTTCTACAATATTTTATAGTTCTCAATTTGCAGATCTGTAATTTCTTTTATTAAATTTATTCCTAAGTACAATATTTTATTCTTTACTACTTCTATTGTATATATAATTTTTTTCTTTTATTTTCATATTGTTCATTGGTAATGTTAATTTTGATTACTCAAGACTCCTAATTTGCATCCTAAAACTCCTCTTAAGTCTCTGGCCATTTCATTAGTCCACTGTTTACCCCCTATAGGACTGTAAACTCAGACTAGTGGAGCTGCTGTCTGTCATTCTTTGCCTGCCACCAGGGTCACCACTTTAAATGTTAACACTTTGTATCAAAGGAGTTTATTCTGGTGGAATCAGAACTATATAGTTGGTTTTCTGTCAGGCTCAGAGTTGGAAACAACTTGTTTGTCTGTTATTTTTTCTCTATATTTATTTTAGTATTTAAAAGGTTAGCTATTTTATACTTAGCAACTCTCTTTTGTTGTTGTTAGAACTTTATGTCACAATCAGTGGTTATACATATTATTTTTACTAAATAAAACCATTTCAAAAATGTTTTAATTTAGATACAATTTTAGATATTTTGTGTTATTTGAAAGGTGAAAGTAACTAATGAATAGCCAAAAGTAACCATGCAGTAAAGTCACTCGTTGTTGATTAGGTGATGTCACTATTAATATAGTTTTGGTAGTGTGGCATTTTTCAGTGCTTTGTTTCTCTTTCCAGCATTTCAAATTTGTTATTCCACTTCAGTGTTTAAAAAACTGTCATAATTTCAGCATCATTCTAACAGTGAGGGTTTTCAGGTTCTTAACCATATAATTGATTCATTAATAACGGTGTTCCAAAATCTACATACTTGGATACAGATACTAAACCAGAAATATTTATACAGGTTTCATTTACTCAGTATTTTCATTCATTGAGATTAACAATTTAGAATATTAGGTAACCTTTAGGCCAAAGTTTTGAATTATAGGGATCATAATAAATAAAATAATTTGCTTTATTCTTGACAACATTTTAAGTACTTTGAATGAAGGTAGATATCACATTCTTTTAGGAATAATACTCCATTAGTATTCTTCATAATACTTTGCAAAAGTAAATTCAAGATATGTATTCTCTACCCCACTCAGCCCTGCAATGTGACTCATATATCCCATTATTAAAAAACTAGAAATGAAAGATGAAGTTGAAAGTACCTAGATATTAAGATAAATGTATAAAACTTAATAGTTCTTCCACCATCTAATCAAAATTTTTTTTTCTGTCTTCCTTGTACAACTCACTAAATGAGATGCAGGTGTAACAGTAAACAATAACCAGCATTATTCCTGTGCTCAGGAATTATTTCACAGGGAGATAATCAGTAAATAATGAGAAAACAAATAATTCAAATCATTTGACTACTACAAAAGGCATTATCTAGATGAAACAACAAAGAATAATAGGAAAGTCTACTTTGATAGGATGGTTCAGAGAAAAGGCTTTTGACTAATTATCTCCCACTGTTTCACTATTTTACGTTTATTTTTTATTAAGTTTTTTTATTTGTAATACTTTCAGACTTATAAAAATTGCAGAAGTAAGTACAAAGAATATTTATATACACTTTCTCAGATACGTATAATGCTAATATTTTATATTATTCTCTTTGTCATGTTCTCTAAATCTGGAATCTATGCACCTATCTAGCTCATCTATCTATCTCAATCTGTTCATCTTGCTTTCTTCTGCATCATCAAATGCACCTGAGTCATATAACGTCCATTTGTCTTGGACCATTTACCCTAAATAATTTTGTGTGTATTTCTTAAGAAGAATAATATTCTCATATATAACCCCAGTGCAGTTGTCAATTGAGTAAAATTAGTCAGTCAGTTCATTCACTCAGTCATATCTAACTCTTTGTGACCCGATGGACTGCAGCACGCCAGGCCTCCCTGTCCATCACCAACTCCAGAGTTTACTCTAACTCATGTCCATTGAGTCGGTGATGCCATCCAACCATCTCATCCTCTTTCATCCCCTTCTCCTCCTGCCTTCAATGTTTCCCAGCATCAGGGTCTTCTCCAATGAGTAAGTTCTTCACATCAGGTGGTCAAAGTATTGGAGTTTCAGCTTCAACATCAGTCCTTCCAATGAATATTCAGGACTGCTTTCCTTTAGGATGGACTGGTTGGATCTCCTTGCAGTCCAAGGGACTCTCCAGAGTCTTCTCGAACACCGCAGTTCAAAAGCATCAATTCTTTGGCGCTCAGCTTCTTTTATAGTCCAACTCTCCAATCCATACATGACTACTGGAAAAACCATATCTTTGACTAGATGGACCTCTGTTGACAAAGTAATGTCTCTGCTTTTTAATATGCTGTCTATGTTGGTCATACCTTTTCTTCCAGGGAGCAAGCGTCTTTTAATTTCATGGCTGCAGTCACTGTCTGCAGTGATTTTGGAACCCCCCAAAATAAAGTCTGTCGCTATTTACACCATTTCCCCATCTATTTGCCGTGATCATGGGACCAGATGCCATGATCTTCGTTTTCAGAAAGTGCTGTTTACAGCACAATCAGAAGACGTCATTAGGCAATATTGTCTTTTACGGGCTATCACATCTGGAAGCACCCTATGTACATCTGTCCCTATTGGTAATACTAATTTTTATCACTTGTGGAGATAATTTCTCTATTTTGAAATAAACATTTACCCCATTATAACAAATAAGCAGGCTACAGGAACGCATTTTAAGACCATGTAAATAACTTTCTTCTCAGCAAAATATTCTCCTGGATTTTGCCTTCACTAACCTTTCTTTCCTGGTTCAATCTTTACTGAGATATTTGCAAAATAATTTTTTTTTCAACCTTTACTGCTCCCTCGCTAGTCTTCAGTCAGTGTTTGTCATTCTCCTATAAGCAGAACCTATTTTTCTCCTTCATTTAATTATTTATCTGATTATTACTGGTATGGATTTACAGATTCCTATTTTTAAATGATTTATAATTCATTGCTGAACTTAATATTGATGCTCAGATTGTCTCAGATTTGGCTAATAGACCCTCTTCAGTCTGATACCTATATCCTTATAACACATCCATCAATTTTTTTAAACCATTTTCCTACTTTCTGGCAATACAGATGTTCCAGGCTTGTCTAGTTACAACCCTATGTTGTACTTAAAGTCAATAATTTTCCAGAAACCATGATTAATAGCTCTTATATATAAGAAACAACCAGTTATAAGAATCATTAGCATTTAAATAAAAATTGCATGTAACCAACATTACCTGCTGAAAATCTTTTACAAAGACCAGTGTATCTTCTATTTGCTAATTAAACCCAGGAAAAAGAGCAAAAAATCAGATTTCATTTTGAGACATTTATAATAGCATGTATGGTTTTAGACTCAACAGGCATAGTACAGCAATAGGAAAGGCTAAAATAGATAAGCGATGATTTTTTTCAAAAGTTTAAGAATCACTCATCAATTAATAGATTATTCATTGAGTACTACAATATTTGGCTGTTTCTTCTCATTGAACAGGATTCATTTAAATGTATTAAAGAGTTAATGTAAAAAATTCAGTGTTAAAAAGAAGTTATATAAGAATATTTACTTAAACTCAGAATGACCAAGGACTTCATAAGTGTAAAAGCAAAAGAAAAAAACACTCAAATGAATATTTATAGAATAGTTACTCATTTCTACAGATGTTTTACCTTTCTTTTGAAATGTCGTCCAAAGCAGATTATTTCACAACCCTTAGAATGAAAGATTCTAATGAAAAAGGAGAAAAGAATTCATATATATGAGAAATTCATATATGAATTTGGGGCCTGCACTTTCTAAACCTTGTTAGCTTCATGTTCACTGTCATTTTGGCTCATTTTCTCTCCAGTGCCTAGCACAGTGCCCAAAACATGGTAGGGCCCGAGTAAATATTTTCTTAATGAAATGAATCAACAATGTGAGGGAATTGGAATAAATGATTTGTAAATACCCTTCCAGCTGCTGGATTAAAATGAAGGCTTTTTGACTTCAGACCTACTGTGTTTTCCATTATATGATGTCTGTCATCTGAAGGCAACTTCATTTATATCTATGTCCGGATATTGGCTGTGATGAGCATCCACAAATGCATTTCATTAATTTGGGCCTTCCTTTCCTTATCCTAGCATTAGTTTATATACACAGTTTCTAATGGACAGAATGGTAAAGAGGCCCGAGGACCATTTTAGTATTTTAAAGAAAATGTGATTTTAATCCTCTTTCAGATTTCTGAATATCTTGTGCACTCATACCCTTGGGATGACTAAAGTTTGGAGAAAGAAAAAAGATTGGAAGTTACTTTGGAACCCAGGGAGCATGAATGTTACCAGTTTCCGTTCTTTAGCAGCTGTTAGTAATGATAATAAAGAAAAAGAATACAGCTGCCAGCTTGGGCCTGAGGAAATGCACTGTGAAGCTCCAGGCCAGCAGTGGCTCCTAAAAAGATGTTAATTTGAAAGAGCTGTGTGATATATCCATAATGAACGTATTTCACAATTCTTTTTTTTTGTATTTGAACAATTGAATAATTACAATAATGCTTATATTGACTACTTTTTTTTAAAAATACTGTTTTGTCATGTTAAACTAAATGTGAGTAATTCTATCTAGTATTTTTTCTCACCCTACAATATCTGGCTTATATTATTATGTCTAATTTCTGTATTTGAGAAGGTACCACAAAACATGTGCATAGGTATGTGATACCTTTCCCATTATAAAAGCCTAATGCTGTGAATGTCAAAATATTACTGCCAATTTTGCAGAAGACATAAATTGATATTTCTCCAAAGAAAACTTTCAGGTGGCTAATAAACACATGAAAAATGCTCAACATCACTTGTTATTAGAGAAATGGCTGAAGCTCCAATGCTTTGGCCACCTGATGCAAAGAACTGAAGAATTTGAAAAGACCCTGATGCTGGGAAAGATCAAAGGTGGGAGGAAAAAGGGACAACAGAGGATGAAATGGTTGGATGGCATCACCAACTCAATGGACATGAGTTAGAGTAAACTCCGGGAGTTGGTGATGGGCAGGAAGGCCTGGCGTGCTGCAGCCCATGGGGTCGCAAAGAGTCAGACACTACTGAGTGACTGGACTGAACTGAAATCAAAACTACAATGAGATATCACCTTGCACCAGTCAGAATGGCCATCATCAAAAAATCTACAAACTATAAATTTTGGAGAGGATGTAGAGAAAAGGGAACACTCTTGCACTCTTGGTGGGAATGTAAACTGATACAGCCACTGTGGAGAACAGTATGGAGATGTCTTTAAAAAAGTAGAAATAAAACTACCATATGACTCAGCAATTCCACTACTGGGCATGTACTCTGAAAAAATCATAATTGCAAAAGACACACATATATTGTCCAAATGTTCATTGCAGCACATTTACAGTATCCAGGACATACAAGCAAGCTAGATGTCCTTTGATAGATGAATGGATAAAGAAGTTGTGGTGCATATATACAATGGAATATTACTTGGCCATAAAAAGTGATGAGTTGAGTCAGTTTTAGTGAGGTGGATGAATCTAGAGTCTATTATATGAGTGAAGTAAGTCAGAAAGAGCGACTGAACTGAACTAATAGGTGAGGAACCTGCGTCACAGAAAGCTCGAGCAGCTTGTCCAAGAAACACACTGTGAAATAGCAAAGCTAGGACCTATATCAAAAACTGCTTATCTTTGCAGCGTGGGCTGCCTTTGACTTCTCATGTGCTTATGAATTCCAAATGTATTTATTGAACGTGAGTGATTTTTTAGGTATAGAAGCCGTCATCCCCACATACTCTTTGTGTGCTTATCACTGTCCCTATAATTATACATACACATTCATCATCAATGGAGAAAAGAAAGGAGAAATACTGGCTGTAAAAAAAAAATACCTTAAAAAAAAAGGGAGAGAGATTTTTAACATGATTACCTACTATTACTTAAATACAGAAACTCATGATTTATAACATTGATTCTCAGTTAATTTTATGTTAACTCAGATCTTTCAGTTCCTGTCTTAAAACCTGAAATAGCTTCTGTGGTAGGAAGAATCATATCTCTCCTCAGATCTCCACATCCTACTCCCCATATCCTGTGACTAATGTTACTTTACACATGGCAAAAGGAATTCCACAGATGTGATTAAATTGAGTATCCTGAGATGGGGACATTATTCTGGTGGGCCCAATGTAATCATTTTATAAATGTGAAAGCGGGAGATGTGACACTGTAGTATTGGAATTTTTGTAAGGGGTACTGAAAGGTCATGCTGACCGCAGCCGGGAAAGCGCCAGCCAGAAAATGCTGACAGAGAAGCCCCCGCTGGAAAGTCCCGGATAAGTCCCAGGGACAGACATCCACCAATCAACAGCCCGTTGCCAGGCAGACTGATGGACGCGAAGGTGCTAAGACTTCGGCCAATCAAAAACTGACACGAGACTGAAAAGTCCAATCAGCACCCTAGAGCCCGATTCTAACCATATATGGAAAGGTCCCGCCACTTCCGCATCCGTCAGGGTATATAAGTGTCGCCCCCCTTCCCGCAGGTTGCAGACTCCCGCTTTCCCCCTGCTCGCGCTTGGGAGCTTTGTCTGGGAGCGATTGCCCAATAAAGCCTCTTAATACTCCGGGGCTCTCTTTGTCTTGCTGCGGCGTTCTTACAGGTACATGTGCTGAGAAATGTGAATGTGGACACCCTCTGGAAATTGGAAAAGAAAAGGTAATGGAATCTCTCCTAGAGTCTCCAGAAGAAAGGCAGCACGGATAGCCAGTTTTGGACTTCCGAACTCGAGAACTATAAGATAATAAATCTGTGGTGTTTTAGGCCACTAAAGTGAAAGTGAAAATTGCTCAGTCATTTCCGACTCTTTGTGACCCCATGGACTGTAGCCCACCAGGCTCCTCTGTCCATGGAATTCTCCAGGCAAGAATACTGGAGTGGTTTGCCATCCCCTTCTCTAGGGGATCTTCTAGACCCAGGGATGGAACCCTGGTCTCCTGCTTTGCAAGCAGATTCTTTACTGTCTGAGCCACCAGGGAAGCCATTTAGGGCACTAAGTTATCTTAAATTTAGGCCACTGAGTTTGAGATAATTTGTTAGAGCAGCAATAGGAAGCTAATATAGCTTCCTACTGCAATTAGGATAAAATCCAAAGTCCTCAACCTTGTCTCTAAGCACCTTTAAGATCAAATCTTGTTCAAATCTCCTTCCTTAAATCTGAACACTGTGTTCTGTGCTCTGCTCAGAGCTAATTGCTCAGAGTGGGCTTGTATAATCTTTGCTTTCTGTGTCTTCTGGCCTTTTCTCTGCCTCAGGCGGTACCTCCTTCCCTGTTCTCTCTCAGTCATCTCTTACCTACCTTAACCCCAATTCTACACATACTGTAACCAGGTTAATCAATACTTACATTCTTCTCAGGTTTCATTACTGAAGGAAGCTTTCTCAGTGCCTTGCTATCTCAAAATAAGCACTCTGTTTATGCTTCCTACAATATTGTGACTTATAAGGAATATATGTTTGGTTATTCAGATGACCAAAATGTATTTTTCATATACATTTAGTCTTTTAACTTGGCTTCTGGCTCACAGCTCCTGAAACCCTTGGAATTTCCTGTTCAGTTCAGTTGCTCAGTCATGTCCGACTCTTTGCGACCCCATGGATTGCAGCACACCAGGTTTCCCTGTCCATCACCAACTCTCAGGGCTTGCTCAAACTCATGTCCATCGAGTTGGTGATGCCATCCAACCATCTCATCCTCTTTTGTCCCCTTCTCCTCTTACCTTCAGTCTTTCCCAGCATCAGGATCTTTTTCAGTAAGTCAGTTCTTTGCATCAGGTGGCCAAAGTATTAGAGTTTCAGCTTCAGCATCAGTCCCTCCAGTAAGTATTCAGGACTGATTTCCTTTAGGATGGACTGGTTGAATCTCCTTGCATTCCCAGGAACTCTCAAGAGTCTTCTCCAACACCACAGTTCAAAAGCCGCTCAGCTTTCTTTATACTCCAACTCTCATCCATAGATGACAACTGGAAAAACCATAGCTTTGACTAGATGGACCTTTGTTGGCAAAGTAATGTGTCTGCTTTTTAATATGCTGTCTAGGTTGGTCACAGAGGAGCCTGGCAGGCTACAGCCTATGGGGTCGCAAAAAGTTGGACACGACTAAGTGACTAACACACACACAGGTTGGTCATAACTTTTCTTCCAAGGAGCAAGTGTCTTTTAATTTCACGGCTGCAGTCACCATCTGCAGTGATTTTGGAGCCCAAAAGAAATATCTCTCACTGTTTCCACTGTTTCCCTTCTGTTTGCCATGAAGTCATGGGACTGGATGCTATGATCTTAGTTTTCTGAATGTTAAGTTTTAAGCCAACTTTTTCACTTTCCTCTTTCACGTTCATCAAAAGGCTCTTTAGTTCTTCTTCACTTTTTGCCATAAAGGTGGTGTCATCTGGATATCTGAGATTATTGATATTTCTCCTGGAAATCTTGATTCCAGCTTGTGCTTCATCCACTCCAACATTTTGAATAATGTACTCTGCATATAAGTTGAATAAGCTAAGTGACGATATACAGCCTTGACGTACTCTTTTCCCAATTTGGAACCAGTCTGTTTTTCCATGTCCAGTTCTAAGTGTTGCTTCCTGACCTGCATACAGATTTCTCAGGAGGCAGGTCAGGTGGTCTGGTATTCCCATCTCTTTAAGAATTTTCCACAGTTTGCTGGGATCCACACAGTCAAAGGCTTTGGCGTAGTCAATAGAGCAGAAATAGATGTTTTTCTGGAACTCTCCTGCTTTTTCAATGATCCAACGGATGTTGGCAATTTGATCTTTGGTTCCTCTGCCTTTTCTTGAACATCTGGAAGTTCACATTTCATGTACTGTTGAAGCCTGGCTTGGAGAATTTTGAGCACTACTTTACTAGCGTGTAAGATGAGTGCAATTGTGTGGTAGTTTGAGCATTCTTTGGCATTGCCTTTCTTTGGGATTGGAATGAAAACTGATTTTTTCGAGTCCTGTGGCCACTGCTTTTTCCAAATTTGCTGGCATATTGAGTGCAGCACTTTCACAGCATCATCTTTTAGGATTTGAAATAGCTCAACTAGAATTTCCTGTGCTAAGAGCCATAAAGATATTTTTGTTATGTTGATGAGATGACTTTGGAAAGTCTGTAGGCCTTGTAAGGAAGGGACACTGGTTGCCAGGAGATCCAAACATGCCAATCATGTATTATATAATGAAAAGTTCATTATCCAAAATCACAATTACTTTTTCACCAACCTAATAGAGAGTTGGAACTTTCATTCCCTGCGTCTGCAGCACCCCTCCCCCACCGCCATCCACTGCCTCCTGCTCCCCAAACACAACACTTTCAGTAGGGGAGAGAGATTAGAGATTGAATTCAGTTGCTAGTGGCCAATGATTTAATCAATCACGCTTCCCTAAAAACCCAGAAGGACAGGATTTTTTCAAACTTGATGCACAAGTGTAGATTTGGGAAGAGTGAGTGGCAAGCTCTGAGAGAGCATGGAAGTCCTGTGTTCTTTCCCCATGCATAGCCCCATGCATCTCTCCCATTTGCCTGTTTCTGAGTTACAACCTTTCATAATAAACTGGTAATCTAGTCAGTTTCCTCAGTTCTGTGAACTGCTATAGCAAATTAATCAAACCTAAGAAAAAGAGTCTTGGAACCTCTAATTTATAGCCATTGGTCAGAAGTACAGGTAGCAACCTGGGCTTGCCACTTGCATCTGAAATTATGTGTGTGAAAGGGCAGTCTTATAGGATTTGTGGGGGAGGTAAAAACATTGCCTTTAACTTTCTAGATTCTTTTGACTGTTCTAATAATTAAAATGAGACAAATTTAACAAGAGATGATTTAATTTTATATATACTAGAACCCCACATACAGGAAAAGTTCAAAGACAGAAAGGTATAAGTCATTTCAACCTAAGGAATGGGGTAGGGGCCTGAGACATCCAGGGACTGAAGGATAATTCCAGGACTATGGGAGGAAGAGCAAATGTTGGGTAATTAGATGTTTGCCCTGTCATATAGATGGGCCACTCAGATAAAACTTATCTCTGGTAATAACTTTTTCTGGGAAAGAGCTTCAGTTAAATTCTTCCAGGTAGTTAAGTGAAGTGAAAGTCACTCAGTCGTGTCCAACTCTTTGGGACCCCATGGTCTATAGCCCATGGAATTCTCCAGGCCAGAGTACTGGAGTGGGTAGCCTTTCCCTTCTTCAGGGGATCTTCCCAACCCAGGAATTGAAACAGGGTCTCCTGCATTGCAGGCAGATTCTTTACCAACTGAGCTATAAGGGAAGCCCCAGGTGGTTAAGGGAGGGGCACAATTTTCTCTTGACCTCACAGGGGCTCAGTTACTTTTAATTCAAAATAATCTTTAGGTAAAAGTGTCACATTTGAAGGGGGTGGCTCATTTTGAACCCCATTAGACTCAACCCTTAACCTGTGGAAGCTAAACTATCTCAGGGTGTCTAATGTCAGAATTGAGTTGAATTGCAAGACATGCAGTTGGTGTGAGAATTGCTTGGAGGTGGTGGGGAAACTAACTCCTCCCATGAGTTGGAACTGGGATCTGGACACTTAATTCCACCTCCACCTCAGTTGATCTTTATGATAGCATCTGTCATACTACATAAAACAATAAATTTATACTTTTATCTTGGTTTTGTTCCATGGCCCAGCACAGTGCTGCTGGCACATGGCCAATGCTCATAAAACACTTGCTGAATTAATGTGCTCAAGAAGTTTACAAACTAAAAGTAACTGAGTTATTTGTAAAGGAGGAAAGGCCATTCTGTTTCCAGTTTTTTAAGGAATCTCCGCACTGTTCTCCATAGTGGCTGTACTAGTTTGCATCCCACCAACAGTGTAAGAGGGTTCCCTTTTCTCCACACCCTCTCCAGTATTTATTGCTGGTAGGCTTTTGGATAGCAGCCATTCTGACTGGCATGTAATGGTACCTCATTGTGGTTTTGATTTGCATTTCTCTGATAATGAGTGATGTTGAGCATCATTTCGTGTGTTTGTTAGCCATCTGTATGTCTTCTTTGGAGAAATGTCTGTTTAGTTCTTTGGCCCACTTTTTGATTGGGTCTTTTATTTTTCTGGAATTGAGCTTCAGGAGTTGCTTGTATATTTTTGAGATTAATTCCTTGTCTGTTGCTGCATTTGCTATTATTTTCTCCCATTCTGAAGGCTGTCTTTTCACCTTGCTTATAGTTTCCTTTGTAGTGCAAAAGCTTTTAAGTTTCATTAGGTCACATTTGTTTATTTTTGCTTTTATTTCTAATATTCTGGGAGATGGGTCATAGAGGATCCTGCTGTGGTTTATGTCAGAGAGTGTTTTGCCTATGTTTTCCTCTAGGAGTTTTATAGTTTCTGGTCTTACATTTAGATCTTTAATCCATTTTGAGTTTATTTTTCTGTATGGTTTTAGAAAGTGTTCTAATTTCATTCTTTTACAAGTGACTGACCAGTTTTCCCAGCACCACTTGTTAAAGAGATTGTCTTTTCTCCATTGTATATTTTTGCCTCCTTTGTCAAAGATAAGGTTTCCATAGGTGCATGGATTTATCTCTGGGCTTTCTATTTTTTTTCCATTGATCTATATTTCTGTCTTTGTGCCAGTACACTGTCTTGATCAGTGTGGCTTTGTAGTAGAGCCTGAAGTCAGGCAGGTTGATTCCTCCAGTTCCATCCTTCTTTCTCAAGATTGCTTTGGCTATTCGAGGTTTTTTGTATTTCCATACAAATTGTGAATTTGTTCTAGTTCTCTGAAAAATACCGTTGAATAGAACTGCCATATGACCCAGCAATCCCACTGCTGGGCATACACACTGAGGAAACCAGAATTGAAAGTGACACCTGTACCCCAATGTTCATCGCAGCACTGTTTATAATAGCCAGGACATGGAGCAACCTAGATGTCCATCAGCAGATGAATGGATAAGAAAGCCATGGTACATATACACAATGGAATATTACTCAGTCATTAAAAAGAATACATTTGAATCAGTTCTAATGAGGTGGATGAAACTGGAGCCTATTATACCAAGTGAAGTAGGCCAGAAAGAAAAACACCAATACAGTATACGAATGCATATATATGGAATTTAGAAAGATGGTAAGGATAACCCTGTATGCGAGATAGCAAGAGAGACACAGATGTATTGAACAGTCTTTTGGACTCTGTGGGAGAGGACAAGGGCGAAATGGTATGGGAGAATGGCATTGAAGCATGTGAATTATCATATGTGAAACGAGTCGCCAGTCCAGGTTTGATGCATGATACAGGGTGCTCAGGGCTGGTGCACTGGGATGATCCAGAGGGACAGGATGGGGAGGGAGGTGGGAGGGGGGTTCAGGATGGGGAACACATGTACACTCATGGCGGATTCAAGTCAATGTATGGCAAAACCAAAGAATGTTGTAAAGTAAAATGAATTAATTAATTAATTTTAAAAAGTTCATTAAAATAAAAGGAGGAAAGGCCTTCTTGAAACTAGTTCTAAAAAAAGTGACTCAAAATAAATACTTTTGATCATTAGCTTGTACACCTATCTGTGTCCTAGCACAATGGAATTTGTGATGTTGATAAATATAACATTCAGTTCAGATCAGTTCTTAACATTAGGTTCTTATAAAGGGGAAGGTACAAGATACCAACTTATAAAATGATTCACATTCTACAGCTGTTTATATCTGAAACACAAACATATCATAACTAATGAACTGTGGTATTGGAGAAGACTCTTGAGAGTCCCTTGGACTGCAAGGAGATCCAACCAGTCCATCCTAAAGGAGATCAGTCCTGGGTATTCATTGGAAGGAGTGACGTTGAAGCTGAAGCCACCTGATGCGAAGAGCTGACTCATTTGAAAAGACCCTCATGCTGGGAAAGATTAAGGGCAGGAGGAGAAGGGGATGACAGAAGATGAGATGGTTGGATGGCATCACTGACTCAATGGACATGAGTTTGGGTAGACTCCGGGAGTTGGTGATGGACAGGGAGGCCTGGTGTGCTGTGGTTCATGGGGTCGCAAAGGGTCGGACATAACTGAGTGACTGAACTGAACTGAACTGTACTAAATGTATCCAAAATTGGCAGTGTATACAAGTAACTGTAGGACATTTCTCACACAGAGTTCTAAATTTCTTTTAAAAATTCATTTTCATTTTATTAGTATAGACAGCTTGGAGAGTTCCAGGAAGAAGTGAGAGCCCTGTCTCTTTACAGTACTAGAGACGACTTCTTAAGTAGGCTGGGAAGTTAAGGAATGCTTCAGAAAGGTTGAATGAAGTGAAAGAGGGTTTCACATGAGGGAAGGGTTAGGATCTGCAGGTGAAGACTTGCCATCCTCACACTTGCTCCTTCAGAAAAGAATAGAAGAAATCACATAGAAATTTTTCAAAAATTAGTTTTCTGTTTGGACTGTTTAAGTGATACATAGCCTGTAGTTTCAGCTGGTAAGAACAATTATATTAAACAGATACACCCTGAAATCAGGGACAATTTGTTTATCAGCTTTTCTTATCTGAGTCTGAGTTAGGTCCTCCAGTGTTTGAAAAACTTTGATGCTTCAACATGATGTTTGCCAAAGTGATGTCTATAATGAGCAGCCAAATTCTCCGTATTTCAGGCACTTTCTTCTAAACTGTTTTTGAAAGAGACTGTCAAGGGTTGCATGTGATATGTCAGTTAACACTTGGGGAGTGAAATTCACAAAGGGCACTTATTGTACCTTCACAACAGGATATCTTTGCCAACACTTCAGAGCTATTTTAAGTTTTGGAGTTGTAAGTATCTCACTCTTGGAGATGATAGTGGCTGACCCAGAACGCCTGGGTTTTAAGTGAGTTTGCACTTTCAAGACCTGCTGGCACACGCTGGGATTTCAACTGCGTTGCATGCCCAGGGAAGTTGTCTTTTACTAATGTGGTTTTCTTCATTTATGAGGTTTAACAATAATGACAATGACAAAAAAATAAGCAATGATAAATGACATTTATTGATTTCTTAATTACCCAGCACTTTAAGCATTTGTCTCTATGATTTCATTGAATATATTACTACATTAGAACCTAGAGGTAGGCATTATTACTCCTATTTAGAGATGAGAAAATTGAGGCTCATAAGGTTTGAATAAAATGCTTAAGGAAATAGAACATAAGTGATGCAGTTGAATTTGCTCCCTGGATCACATGATTTGAGATCCTGTACTTTTTATTTCTTTGTTCTTAGAATACAAGAATGTCAAAGGAAGAAAAAAAAGTGTGTATGATTAGTAGGGTGGGAAAAGGTACACAGGTACCAATTAAGTTCTTTATTTCTCAGTATTCCTCAGTGGAGAGTATATTGTGTATGTATATACACATGTTTATGTGTATGCTTGTGTGTGTGTGTGTATGTGCATACTCTGTGTGTGTGTTTTCCTATTTTCCAGTTTCCTTGTGTCCTCAAAAAGGTTCTTGTGAGTACTGATAATGTGTGTTCTGTTCTAGTAACTTGAGATAATTATATTTTTCTATCACTCTCGTAATCCATTTTGTTGGTAATATTTGAAAAATATTTCAAGTCTTCCCAGGTGGCTCAGTGGTAAAGAATCCACCTGATAATTTAGGAGCTGCAGTGACCTGGGTTTGATCCCTGGGTCAGGAAGATCCCCTGGAGGAGAAAATGGGAACCCACTCCAGTATTCTTGCCTGGAAAATTCCATGGACAGTGGAGCCTGGTGGGCTACAGCCCATGGAGTCACAAAGAGTTGGACACGACAGAGCTACTGAGTACCCATGCAACAGATCAGAACTGCAAATTTAATAGACAACTCTTTACTTCCCTTGTTGCAAGTTGACTGCAGACTGCCTTTTTACACTAGTGCTTCTGAGAAAATGGAAAAATAAAAGCTGAGGTTAAAGGTGGGGGTCTAAAGACTGGGAAAATAAGCACAACACTCATTTTGGAAAAATTGTGGATTGGCCTACACATTTTTCTCTGTTTTTCATTCATGTCATTGTAATTGCTCTCTTCATTTGCTAGACAGATGAGTAGCAAGGGAGACAATAGAATTAAACTTTGAGGTCCCTTTCTCCCAGTTCCTCTGTGTTCCTTTCAAAAACAGGGACATTTAATGATGGGAGGTCCCTTCTGATTAACTGGAATATTTCTACCTCAGTAGTCATTGCTTTCAGCAAAACAAGGAAATATCTGTAAAGGGGTAAAGATTGAGTTAATTGCCCACTTTGAAGATAATCTGCTATAAGAAAAGGTGAACCCTGCAAATTTAATCTCTTCTGTGAAGAACCACACGATGAGGTGCTAGCCAGGCACTACCTTGTGTTTGGAAGATGCAAACTTTCTGTGTCCTTAGAGCTTAATGTTACATCTAGAGACTCCTTTTATGTCCTCTTCAAGTATCTGACTTCTCTTTCTCTTGGCCTGTTTATCCATATTTTTACTTTACTGAACTGCTGTAATGTCTACTCCTTGTCTTTTCTTGTCTTTCATCTTACTAGTTGGCTACTTAGTTAATCTTCCTCTAATACAGATCTGATTAGAATATTTTGCTGCACAAAAAACTTTAATGACTTACCTTTGTCTGAACAACAAAAGTCTGATTTTTCTGGTTTGACCTTCAGAGAACTGTCAATGACCTGGCCCTGTTCAGCACCTATCCAAACATTTTTCTGTCTCCCCAACTTTTTTTGTTTTGCTGTTTAATTGATTGGTTGATTGGCTCCTTGGTTTCTATCAAACTGAAAGTTTACTTACCTGCAATAGACAGACAGTAAGTTCCTCAAGGTCAGGATTTTTGCCTCTTTTGTTTACTGCCATATCTCAGGCACCAGCAACAGTAGCTGGCTCCTGGTTGTGTGTATTAGTTGCTCAGTCATGTCTGACTCTTGGTGACCCCATGGACTGGAGCCCACCAGGTTCTTCTGTCCATGGAATTCTCCAGGCACGAATACTGGAGTGGGTTGCCATTGGCACAGGGTGAATTTATGCTGAATAGGTTGAATGATGAAAAGACCTTTTCCCATGATTCCTTGATGCTGTAACTTAGTTTATCTCTCTCTTCCCCTGAATAAAGGTTACACCTTTGTTCATAACTTGTTAATAAACTAACTCTCTCGTTAAGCAACATCGGATTACTCAGGATAAATCTCTCCACTTTGTAAGTTCCAACAATTCTTTATGTTCCAACAATTCTCTATCACATCATTTTGTCACTTTCATCTTTCAGTTGTGATTATTTAGATGTAATTCTTATGTATTTTATTAAACTTGAAGCTCAGTAGAATAGAAAGCTTAGTGAGCAGAATATACATCTAAATTATTTTTGTCTCCCTGTCTCCTCCCCCATAGCAATGTTTCTAACTCAGAAAAGCACTTGGTTAAGAATTTTATATTATAATATCACTTATTTCACTAAAATAGTAAAATCCTCGCAGTGAAAGATATGTATTTTAGTGCTATTTTATTATATTCCAGTCAACTGAAATAAGATGTTTTATTAATAGTCACTGAATTATTTAAATATACTGGTAAAGGACTATTCCTCAGCATTTTTGGAAATAATTATTTACATAAACACCAATGGAATGCACAACACCAAAAATGAACTCTGATTTAACTGTGTCCTTTGGGTTATAATGTTGTGTCAGTATGAATTCCTGGAGAAGGAAATGGCAGTCCACTCCAGTATTCTTGCCTGGAGAATTCCCATGGACAGAGGAGCCTGGCAGGCCGCAGTCCATGGGGCCGCAAGAGTCGGACATGACTTAGCAACTAAACCACCACCACCAGTATGGATTCACCAATTTTAGCAATTGTACCACTCTGGCAGGGGATGTTGATAATGTGGGAGAGTGTGTGTGTTGCAGGGCAAAATATATGGCAACTTTCTGTACTTTCCTCTTAGTTTTTCTGTGAGCTTAAAACTGCTCTAAAGAATAAAGTGTATTAAAAAAATACTCACATATATACCTTTTCCTTTACTGCCAGAGTGTGAAGAGTACAGAGATTGACAACACACATATGCACTCATTCACATAATATCAGTATTTATCATAATAATGGCTAATATTTTTGATATTTAGACACATAACAATCATCTTAAACACTTAAATTATGCAGCAAGAGGATTTTTATTTTTAGGTAAATCTTAGAAATGCTAAATAACTAGATCACATCATCAAGCTATTAATTGGTGGGTTTGGAACCCAAATTCTGGTAGTCTGAAATAGGAGCTGAGCATCTTAAGCACTAGTCTACTTTCATCAAGTCATGTAAAGAGTGGTCTAGGATTGTGTGCCTCTGCTTTGGCCTCTAAGAACAAAATCTTTCTTCTAACACAAAGCCAAGAGGAGTGAAGGATGTTACTTAGTCAGGGTAAACCCCTTCAAGTATTCTAGCCTTTTCCAAGTTCTGTAATGCCTTGCTTTGCCTCTGCTTTCCCAATTCCAATGTCCTATCTTAGGAGCTGCATTTTCTCCATAAACAACTTTGGGAATAATAATTCATTTTCTGTTCCCTTCCTGTTGGGAGTAGATGCTAACACCTACCCATAGGAATTTTCCCTTTCCATAGATTGAACCTGGATGCCATAGTGAAAGACACTCAGTTGTTCAGTCACTCAGTCATGTCTGACTCTTTGCAGCCTCATGGACTGCAGCATACCAGGCTTTCCTGTCCTTCACTATCTCTCAGTGTTTGCTCAAACTCTTGTCCATTGAATCCGTGATTCCATCCAGCCATCTCATTCCCTGTTGTCCCTTTCTCCTCTTGCCTCCAGTCTTTTCCAGAATCAGGGTCTTTTCCATTGAGTCTGTTCTTCACATCATGTGGCTAAAGTATTGGAGCTTCAGCTTCAACATTAGTCCTTCCAATGAATATTTAGGGTGGATTTCCTTTAGGACTGATTGGTTTGATCTCCTTGCAGTCCAAGGGACTCTCAAGAGTCTTCTCAGTTCAGTGCAGTTCAGTGGTTCAGTCATGTCTGATTCTTTGCAACCCCATGGACTACAGCATGCCAGGCCTCCCTGTCCATCACTAACTCCTGGAGCTTACTCAAACTCATGTCCATTGAGTCCATAATGCCATCCAACCATCTCATCCTCTGCCATCCCCTTCTCCCCTACCTTCAGTCTTTCCCAGCATTAGGGTCTTTTCAAATGAATCAGCTCTTCACATCAGGTGGTCAAAGTATTGGAGTTTCAGCTTCAGCATCAGTCCTTCCAATGAATATTCAGGATGGCTTTCCTTTAGGATGGACTGGTTGGATCTCCTTGCAGCCCAAGGGACTCTCAAGAGTCTTCTCAGTCAGAATGGCTGCTATCCAAAATTCTACAAGCAATAAATGCTGGAGAGGGTGTGGAGAAAAGGGAACCTTCTTACACTGTTGGTGGGAATGCAAACTAGTACAGCCGCTATGGAGAACAGTGTGGAGATTCCTTAAAAAACTGGAAATAGAACTGCCATATGACCCAGCAATCCCACTCCTGGGCATACACACTGAGGAAACCAGATCTGAAAGAGACACATGCACCCCAATGTTCATCACAGCACAGTTTATAATAGCCAGGACATGGAAGCAACCTAGATGCCCATCAGCAGACGAATGGATAAGAAAGACATGGTACATATACACAATGGAATATTACTCAGCCATTAAAAAGAATACGTTTGAATCAGTTCTAATGAGATGGATGAAGCTGGAGCCCATTATACAGAGTGAAGTAAGCCAGAAAGATAAACACCAATACAGTATACTAATACATATATATGAAATTTGAAAAGATGGTAATGATAACCCTATATGCAGGACAGAAAAAGAGACACAGATGTATAGAACAGACTTTTGGACCCTGTGGGAGAAAACAAGGGTGGGATGATCTGAGAGAATAGCATTGAAACATGTATATTATCAAGTGTGAAACAGATCGCCAGCCCAGGTTGGATGCATGAGACAAGTGCTCAGGGCTGGTGCACTGGGAAGACCCAGAGGGATGGGATGGGGCGGGAGGTGGGAGGGGGGATCAGGATGGGAAACATATGTAAATCCATGGCTGATTTAAAAAAAAAAAGTAATCAAATAAATAACAAAACCTTTTATTTGAAAAAAAAAAAAAAAGAGTCTTCTCCAACACAGCAGTTCAAAAGCATCAATTTTTCAGCGCTCAGCCTTCTTTTAGTCAAACTCTTATGTCCATTCATGAATACTGGAAAAACCATAGCTTTGACTAGATGGACCTTTATTGTCAAAGTAATGTTTCTGATTTTTAATATGCTGCCTAGGTTGTTAATAACTTTTCTTCCAAGGAGCAAGCGTCTTTTAATTTCATGGCTGCAGTCACCATCTGCAGTGATTTTGGGGCCCACCAAAATAAAGTCTGTCGCTGTTTCCACTGTTTCCCCATCTATTTGCCATGAACTGATAGGACCAGATGCCATGATCTTAGTTTTCTGAATGTTGAGTTTTAGCCAACTTTTTCAAGAATCTTCTCCAGCCCCACAATTCAAAAGCATCAGTTCTTCAGCGCTCAGCCTTCTTTATGGTCCAACTCTCACATCAGTACATAGCTGCTTGAAAAACCAAAAAACCATAGCTTTGAGTATGCTGACCTTTTTCGGAAAAGTGATGTCTCTGATTTTATTATGCTGTCTAGGTTTGTCATAGCTTTCCTTCCAAGGAGCAATCGTCTTTTAATTTCATGGCTGCAGTCATCGTCCATAGTGATTTTAAAGTTCAAGAAAATAAAATCTACCACTGTTTCCATTTTTTCCCCATCTATCTGCCATGAAGTGATGGGACCAGATGCCATGATCTTAGTTTTTTTGAATGTTGAGTTTTAAGCCAGCTTTTTTACTCTCCTCTTTTACCCTTATCAAGAGGCTCTTTGGTTACTCTTCACTTTCTGCCATTAGAGGGCTATCATCTGCATATCTCAGGTTGTTGATATTTCTCCCTGCAATCTTGATTCCAGCTTGTGATTTTCCTAGTTCAGTATTTTGCATGATATACTCTGCATATAAGTTACATAAACAGGGTGACAATCTACAGCCTTGTCATACTCCTTTCCCAATTGGAACCAGTCTGTTGTTCCATGTCCGGTTCTAACTGTTGCTTCTTGACCTGCATATAGGTTTCTCAGGAGGCAGGTAAGATGGTCTGGTGTTCACATCTCTTTAAGAATTTTGCACAGTTTGGTGTGATTCACACAGTCAAATGTTTCAGCATAGTCAATGAAGCAGAAGTAGATGGTATTCTGGAATTCCCTTGCTTGTTCTATGATCCAGTGAATGTTGGCAAATATATTTTTGCCTTTGGTTTAAGCTTCCTATAATTCTAAGTAGTAGAACAGAATAACATTAACACTTACTTGACTGAGGTTAATCTCATATTCAGAGCTTTCCTGACTGTTCAGACAGTAAAGAATCTGCCTACAATTCAAGAGACGTGGGTTTGATCCCTGGGTCAGGAAGATCCCCTGAAGAAAAGAATGGTTATCCACTCCAGTATTCTTGCATGGAGTATTCCATGGACAGAGGAGCCTGGCAGGCTATAGTCCATGGGGTCGCAAAGAGTCAGACATGATTGAGTATCTAACACACATGTAATGTCATATTTATGTATTTCTGGAGAATTTACAAATAGATGTTACAGCACACACCCAATCTTGATAACTTTTTTTTTTTTTGTTTTTCTGCTTCTCTAGTCTACATATTTAAATATTTCACTGTTTATTGATATGGTCTCTTAGGGGAAAAAAGCAAACCCAAAGATAAATGAAAATCAGTTTCTAGCAGGCTGTTGTTCAGTCAACAAGTCATGTGTAACTCTTGTGACCCCATGGACTGCAGCATAACAGCCTCCCTTTCCCCCACCATCTCCTGGAGTTTGTCCAAGTTCATGTCCATTGCACTGGTGATGCCATCCAACCATCTCATCCTCTGTTGCCCTCTTCTTCTTCTGCCTTCAATTTTTCCCAGCATCAGGGTCTTTTCCAGCGAGTCAGCTGTTCATATCAGGTAACCACAGTATTGGAGCTTCAGCTTCAGTCCTTCTAATGAGTATTCAGGGTTGATTTCCCTTAAGATTGACTGGTTTGACCTCCTTGCTGTCCAATGGACTCTCAAGAGTCTTCTCCAGCATCACAGTTCAAAAGCATCAATTCTGTGGTGCTCTGCATTCTTTATGGTTTGGCTCTCAGAGCCATACATGACTCCTGGAAAGACCATAGCCTTGACTGTATGGACCTTTGCCGACAAAGTGATGTGTTTGCTTTTTAACACACTGTCTAGGTTTGTCATAGCTTTCCTGCCAAGAAACAATTGTCTTCTAATTTCATGGCTGCAGTCATCATCTGCAGTGATTTTAGAGCCCAAGAAGAGGAAATATGCCACTGCTTCCACCTTTTCTCCCTCTATTTGCCATGAAGTAATTGAATCGGATTCCATGATCTTAGTTTTTTTAATATTTAGTTTTAAGCTGGCTTTTTTCATTCTTTTCTTTCTCCTTCCTCAAGAGGTTCTTTAGTTCCCCTTTGCTCTCTGCCATTAGAGTACTATCATCAACATATCTGAGGTTGTTGATATTTCTTCCAGAAATCTTGATTCTAGCTTGTAACTCATCCAACCCAACATTTCTCATGATGTGCTCTGTGTATAAGTTAAACAAACAAGGTAATGATGAACAGCCTTGTCATACTAGTTTCTCAATCCTGAACCAATCAGTTGTTCCATATAAGGTTCTAAGTGTCACTTCTTGACCCACATATAGGTTTCTCAGGAGACAGATAAGATGGTCTAGTGTTCACATCTCTTTAAGAGTTCACATCTCTTTAAGAGTTTGTTATGATCCACACAAAGGCTTTAGTGTAGTCAATGAAGCAGAGGTAGATGTTTTTCTGGAATTCCCTTGCTTTCTCTGTGATCCAGCAAATGTTGGTGATTTGATCTCTTTTTCCGTTTCTAAACCCAGCTTATATATCTGAAAGTTCTCGATTCTGGTAATGCTGAAGCCTAACACGCAGGATTTTGAGCATAATCTTACTAGCACAGGTGATGAGTGAAACTGTCTAGTGTTTTGAAAATTCTTTAGTACTACTGCCCTTCTTGGAAATGAGGATAAGGTTTGACATTTTCCAGTCCTGTGGCCACTGCTGGATTTTCCAAATTTGCTGACATAATGAGCACAGCACTTTGATAGCATCATCTTTTAGGATTTTAAATAGCTCTGCTGGGATTCCATTCAAGCAGGTACTTTTATCTAATAAAATAGATGCCTTCTAAATTATAAGCTCTAATTCCTAAATTGGTTATTATTCTCAAAGGCATGCTTCTTCAAGAAGGAACATATTTTCCTGCAGGCTCCTCTCTTATTTGTTTGTACCACAGAAGGTAATAATTCATCCAAAGGAATCTTGACTTTGAAGAGACTCTTCAAGATATAATAGAGTTTCATTACAAAACTGCCAAAAAGAAACTGTGAAGTTGCCGATGTCTACATGGTTATCCTGTTTCTCTGTTTTTCTTACCTGCTTCATGTGGGAATATAATTATGTTTATTCCTACTGTTGATATCCTATTATTGTTGGGTTTGAAGATTGATGTTCTTCCACAAAATCTCCCTCTTTCAGTAGGGACTATATGGATTGCCAATAAGAGAGAAAGGGTTCAGTAGAACCCTGTGAACTCAGAGACCTTTATGCACAGGTACATGTTTCTCCTGAGATGTTACCAGTATCATTGATGGACAGGAGCACACTCTTTCCTAAAACACCGCAAAAGAGGTTTTACTTAAATTCTCTTCTCGGAAAAGAAGTTAGAGATTAGATGTACTGAAATTTCCTCAGATCTGGGAACTATATTTATGTGTGTGTATATACATATACACACACATACATAGATATACACACACACACACATACCACTTCCTCCTTAAAATATGGCATTGTCTACATTTACATTGAGTCATTTTTACTCAAGTGCTATCTACTTTTCAAAGATAAGTGTAGACAGATAGAGCTGACAAATATATTCAAATATTATCTTAATTTGAGCACAGAGATTGACAACCAAATGGAGAAAAGACTAAACCTATTGTTTGATCCTAAAATTAAATTCTCCATCTTTTAAATATTTACTATTTTTACTGGTTTTTATACATTCCAAAAATTAAAAAAGCAAAAGTCCCAAACCAAAATAGGTCTCTATTTGTGGTTGTTCTTACTCCTCCAGAGCCAGAAAAGGCTAAAGGTATTACTAAGTCCTACTTCTTTAATACGATTCCTAGAAAATGATATTCAGTTAAGCAAAAAAAATGCTCATTTAGATGTTTCAAATATACTGATATTTTGTCAACATAGAAACCAAAAAGTCTAGTTTTGAGTGGTTATAATTTTTTAAGTTTTACAGCCATACACCAATAAGCATCCATGTAAGCTGAGTTTTGCCATTTATATACTAATTTCTTTACTTGATAAAATATATATTCACTGCCTTCTGTATGACAAGTGTTGTGCTTGTTACTGAATAGTGAATAAAATAGATGTGATCCCTATCCTCTTGGGACTTATAGCCTATTGAAGAAAACAGTCTTACAACAAAAACAAAGAAATGTAGTTACAAAAGCCTAAAATATAAATGAGCAAAATGTAAGCACCCATCATTGTGTACAAGTAGATTTAGTAACATTTCCCCCCTACCTCTTTTGTTAAAAACAGATATTCATTACTAGAGTAAACATTTTGTTATGTGGCCCCACAGTATCATAATTTTTTTCTGTCACCTTCATTCTGTCTGTAAGCCTCCATAGTTGTTTTGTGTTTTGACCTTCCCTACTTTCCCACATGATCAAGGACATTCTCACTCAAACAACAAGACATGAACAGCCAAATAAAAATGTCCTTTTGACTGGTCAAGGCTGATGTCTCTTAAACTGACGGCCCAGTTTTCATGCTGAGTACTGCATGTGTCTCTGCAAATTGTCCTCCTCCATTCACCTCTTTGTGGCCCACTTTGTCACCTGCCATCGTCTGCTGACTTCCCAGAGGTTTTCTTCCCATCAGCTTTCTCTGCTAGTCAGTTTTTTTCCTGTTTCTAAACATACATCCCAATGTCTGGCATGATCTTCACACTTTTCCCAGTCACCTTCCTCAGTTAAACCTGTCTATTTGGCAGACAAGCACTTTGGAACTTCATATCTTCTCTTTCTCATGCCACTGACATATTCTTTTTTTGGCATACAAATGTCAACAGGTAGGATCAAATGGAAAGAGGCATGAAAGGTTAATTCTCCCATATCAGCACCAATTATAGGAAATGTATTTACAGAGTTACAGCTAAGTGGAGTCCATCGAATGAGCTGTGGTCTGTAACAACTATTAAATGAGAACATTTCTGTCACAATGAAGACAAAGTTAGGTTGCTCCAATGTCAAGAGTCACTGGGTGAAGAGCAGAGAAAGTCAGGTCTTCATTCTTACACAAGAGCTCTTCAAACATGGGAAACTAACATTACAGACTGTAAAGGTTTAACTAAAGCATGAACAGTTGTTGTCAAAAATCAAAGGACAAGTCTTAAAACACAATTATCTATCTTAATCAAATGCCTATTCAGACATGGCCAATATCAGTCCATCATTATGACATATGAAGAAAAATAAATATAAATGTATAAATGGACTAGCATTGTTCATTACATTATTGAGAAATATAATCAATGGCTACTTCTAGAATGGAGGCTATGTAATGAGTTTTACTTTAGTGGGTCTTTTTAGAAAAATTATGAAGTGAAAATGTCATTTGTTAATCTAAGTTTAAAACAAAACTCTGAGTTCTTTTTTTCAAAATGGCCCCCATCCAAATTTCTTCTTTTTGCAGGCCAAATTTTCAATCAGATTAATTTACCATGGGGGAGAAGTTCAATTAAGCATGAAGATCTTTCCTAATAAAATATTAATAGGAATTTATTTGTTTAATGATTGATTCATTTAAACTCATCTTTAAAAAATGATTTGAAGTGGCTTGTAAAAATACATTTAAGTCAAGAAGATAGATAAATGAGAAAAAGAGTAAAGAGAGCACAAAAATATATAAGTAAAGCTGAATCAGGAATAAAGTTAGTTTTCATAATAATGGATAGAGTTGGAATTTCCTAGCTGTGAAGACTGCATGAGAAGATAATCAGGGACATATAGATTTGAGCATTTAAAGAGAATAAAGTTATTTGTGTACTGACACCTGAAAAATGCTTCTCTTGAACAGCTCAAAAAAATAAATATATATATATATATATATATATATATAATATGGTATATAGTAAGCAACATACTCAACAAATTAGTTCCATAAAATATGTAAAATCTTCCATATTATGTTTTAGCCTACTATGTTAGTTTCTTATTCCTGCTATAACAAATTACCATAAACATAGTGGCTGAAAAAATGAAAATTTATTATTTAAGAGTTTTGGAGGTCAGTAGCCTGATAGTGCCAAAATCATGGTGTTGGCAGGACTATGATTTTTCTTGAGGTTTTAGGGGAGAATCTATTCCTTACATTTTCTGGCTTCCAAAGTCTGCCAGCATTCTTTGGTTCCTGGCCATATCACTCCAAGCTCTGTTCCTGTCACTAGATTTCCTTCTCTGACTCTCCTGCCTCCATAAGGACTATTATGGTTATGTTGGGCTCACTGGGATAATCCAGGATAATTTCCCCATCTCAAGACCTTAAGTCCCTTTTGCCATGTAAGTAACATATGTAAGAATTAAGACGTGTTTGTCTTTGGGAATTGATTATTGCACATGCCTTATTGTAGGCATATGATGGGATGATAAAATGTTCATATATGCAGTTCTCTGATATTTTCATCTGACATGAAAAAAAAGATGAATTACCTGGGCTCCAGGAAATTCTTTCTTAATGTGATTTATTTTAGTGAAAATTTTGACTAGTGTTGGGTGGCAAAAATGATTTAGGCTTTGTATTCTGGTAGTAATCTGTAATTCAGATATTCTGTGCTGCTGCTAAGGGCATATCTAAAATTTTGCCCTTAATTTTGTAGGAAACAGGTGATATTTTCAATTGAAAATTGAGAATTTTAACCAGATCTTCAATAGAAAGTCACCTTCCTTGGAACAAAAATTCCCTAGTCAGGGCTATTATTTATTCAGCAAACAGTTCTAGGTCTTACTGAACATAGAAAGAATGAAGACTCCAAAGTTCTGCATCATAGCACGTAGCAGAAATTATTTTATGTTGTATTTCTTAAACAAATATTTCAACATATCTACTGCAACCATGAAAATTCTCAGAAAAGCAATTTAATTGATGCAACAACTTAGTTGAGAAGTCCCCAGGGTAACATTTTGCAAAATAATCCCCCTCAATAAGGAGATTAACTCATTTAAAGGCTTCTTTTTCATCAGTGTTTGGGAATGGTTCTTCAGAAATGATGGCTGGGATCATTTTACCTAAATATGAGGTTTTCATTTTGACAGTAGTCAGATTAGCTAGATTGAAGGAACACCTCTCTACTAATTAACCATAAATATTAGACAATAATAAATCCTATTAGTAGATAGGAAAATATTAACTTTTCTCTTTAATAAAGTAGAAAGTGAAAGTGAAAGTCACTCAGTTGTGTCCGACTCTGTGTGACCCCATGGACTGTGTCCATGGAATTCTCCAGGCCAGAATACTAGAGTTGGTAAACTGTTCCCTCTCCAGGGGATCTTCCCAACCCAGGGATCAAACCCAGGTCTCCTGCATTGCAGGCGGATTCTTTACCAGCTGAGCCACAAGGTAAGCCCAAAGTGGAAATTGGATCCACTAAAATGATCTCAAGTCTTCAATATACAAAGAAAACCGATAAGAGTTCAAAACACATTCACATTTTACCTTCAAGATGGGAAAGCAAATCTGTTCTGACAGCTCTGGTTTTTGTTTTGATGTTATGCTATAGGTTCTACTCTGAGCATACATAGCTTATCTTAAGACCTATCTCTGCTTCAGAGCCAAAGGCCAAGAAAACGTTAATAAAAACTGTAAGTAAATATTTACAGATTAATCAACATAATGATAAAAAGTGTAACAATAGTCAACAGTAGTAGCTGTGTGTAAATTGTTTGTCTCCATGGAGAACATTGATCTAAGAAGTTCAGACTTGAAATTTATGGAAGAGGAAGTAGGCTTTACATTTTGTGAGGAACTAGATGGATAGTTTTAGAGAAAAATGCCTAATAATCTAAAATATTTGGGGTTTTTTTTAGCCAGTTGGCTTGACTGGCTAAGGCATTATCCCCTTCTTAAAAGTTCCCCCATCTTTAAAAGTATTCTTTTGGGGTTTTACATCTTTGGTGTCTTGGAAAGGTAGAATCCACATAAGATTTGAAGTAAGTACAGCCACTCTTGTTGAACATTACATGCCCCTGAAAGTTGATGTTCTCTTTACTAATCTCATCCTTAAATTAATTGAAAGTGGAACTGAGGTAGAGTTAAGGTTTGGCCAAATTTTGGAGCTGGCGTCTCTCAGGAGGGCCAGTAGGGAACTGTAGCCAGTAAAAGATCTATAAAAGAAAATGAGCCATACTTGGCATATGTAGTCATGTTTGAGTCTTAGCTGAATTTGGGAAAAACAGGAAAAATTCCATAGGACATCTATTATCATTGCAGACACAATCTTTATATCCAGTAAGTTACCTAGTAAGTTAGCCAGAGGTAATCACAGGAAAGGAAATATTTGGTAGCTGGTAGCTTATGTAGCCACTGCCTTTTGTGCAAGTGTTTAGCACTTCTACATCTCTCCTTATAAAATAAGGCATCAGATCCCCATCTCCCACCATTGGCCACAGCCCATCATAGCCAATTGACTTGGTCCAAGGCACAGATCAGTCAAGATCTCCTCAGAGATCTCTCAAGAGTCTTATCCAGCAGCACAATTCAAAAGTCTTGACTCTTTAACACTCAGCCTTCTTTATGGGCCAACTCTTACGTTCATATAGGACCACTGGAAAAATCATAGTTTTTTATCGGCAAAGCTAAATAAGTGGGGTAACAATATACAGCCTTGATGTCAGTTCAGTTCAGTCACTCACTCATGTCCGACTCTTTGTGACCCCATGAACCACAGAACACCAGGCCTCCCTGTCCATCACCAACTCCTGGAGTCCACCCAAACCCATGTCCATTGAGTCGGTGATGCCATCCAACCATCTCATCCTCTGTTGTCCCCTTCTCCTTCTGCCTTCAATCTTTCCCGGCATCAGGGTCTTTTCCAATGAGTCAGCTCTTGGCATCAGGTGGCCAAAGTATTGGAGTTTCAGCATCAACATCAGTCCTTCCAATGAACACCCAGGACTGATCTCCTTTAGGATGGACTGGTTGGATCTCCTTGCAGTCCAAGGGACTCTCAAGAGTCTTCTCCAATAGCACAGTTCAAAAGCATCAATTCTTCTGTGCTCAGCTTTCTTTATAGTCCACCTCTCACATCCATACATGACTATTGGAAAAACCATAGCCTTGACTAGACAGACCTTTGTTTTCAAACTAATGTCTCTGTTTTTTGATATGCTGTCTAGGTTGGTCATAACTTTCCTTCCCAGGTGTAAGCGTCTTAATTTCATGGCTGCAGTCACCATCTGTAGTCATTTTGGAGCCCAGAAAAATAAAGTCAGCCACTGTTTCCACTAGTCAGTTGCTCCATCTCCCATTCTCATTGTTGTTTCTTGACCTACATACAGGTTTCTCAGGAGGCAGGTAAGGTAATCTGGTATTCCCATCCCTTTAAGAATTTTCCACTGTTTGTTGTAATTCACATGGTCAAAGACTTTAGAGTAGTCAACGAAGCAGATGTTTTTCTGGAATTCCCTTCTTTCTCTATGATCTCACAAATGTTGGCAATTTGATCGCTTTTTCCTCTGCCTTTTCTAAACCCAACTTTTACCTCTGGAAGTTCTCAGTTCATGTACTGCTGAAGCCTGACATGCAGGGTTTTGAGTGTAACCATACTAGCATGTGAAATGAGCGCAATTGTATGGTAGTTTGACCATTCTTTGGCATTTCTCTTCTTTGGGATTGGGATGAAAATGGACCTTTTCTAGTCCTGTGGCCACTGCTGAGTTTTCCAAATTTGCTGACATATTGAGTGCAGCCTTTTAACAGCGTCATCTTTTAGGATTTTTAAATAGGTCAGTTGGACTCTCTGAGATGGGCTGCACATAATCTTTGAGACCTTTTATTATGTTTGCCAGTAAATCTCCCTCTTTGACATGCTCTCGCTCAACTTGAATATTTGTCATTTGCAACCAAGGTGTTCTGACATCTACCAGTGTTAACAGGTGATTGAATATTTCCCTTCATCCTATCTGAACTTGTGTATGCGTGCTCAGTCACTTCAGTCGTGTCTGACTCTTTGGCACCCCATGGACTTTAATCCTCCAGGCTTTTCTGTCCATGGGATTCTCCAGGCAAGAATACTGGAGTGGGTTGCCATGTCCTCCTCCAAGGGATCCTCCTGACTCAGGGATCGAATTCATGTCTCCTGTGTCTCCTGCATTGCAGTTGGATTTTTTACCCACTGAGTCACCTGGGAAGCCCTGTACTTGTGTATCACAGTCATCAAATGAATTGCCCCAAAGAAATTAATGAGTATTTTCAATATTCCCAGGATGTACTGCTGTTTTGTACTTCACATTTTTTTCTTATGTAAGCCATTGAGGCATCCCTGGTGTTTTTCCAAGATTGAATGCTGGACTTCATTTTCTGTTATGGTGGATTTAATGGCAGCAGAAGTTTCATGAAAGTCAAAAGCAAGGTTTATCTGGTACCTGTCTGTTCAGCATTCAAAATTCAGATGAGAAGTTAAACTTCATGGAACTGCTGTACCTCCCAGGTTTTGTTATTTTTGCAACTATTAATTTCTTAAATAGAGTAAAATATGATTTCCATTTCTTAAGGATTACAATGATAATACCCTATGAGTATTAGTGTTCTATACCTTTTGGTAAAAATCAATGCTTTGGTTTTTCTACTTTTTGTCTGTCTCCTACTCTTCCTTAGGTGTTTATCAGTGCCTGCAACATTAGAATAAATCAGTTAGTTTAATATATGTATACATGTAGACATAAAATATATATGACTAAAAATACATATGAAAGTGATTCATTTATTTACATCCAAGATTACTGCCATCACTTTTGCATTTGGTCCATTAGTATATCAGGGTCAGAATACTTTCTGTAAAAGACCAATTAGTAAATAGTTTGGGTTTGTATCCCAGATGATCTTACAGCAACTACTTACCTCTGCTATTTATTTTATTTTTTAGTATGAAAACAGCTATAGACAGTGTGCAAACAAATGGGTTTGTCTGTGTCCACTGAAATTTCATTTCTGAAAACAAGCAGTCATGGGCCCTATTTGTCCTTAATTGACTGACTCCTCATATAGATTGTAACTTTTATTGTGATACTTTATATCTGTAACTCTGATTCTATGTCCCTTTTGACCCAAGAACTTACTAATATTTACCTACATACTCCAACACTGGCTCAGATTTTACTGGAAGAAGAAACAGTTGGGCCTGTTTCAGTGATTCAGATGACAGAAGATGATGGTGTGGTTTTGGGTGACAGTGAATGTGGAAATGAGTGGGGATGTGTATATATTCATTATGTAAGCTCAGCAGGACTTGTGATTAACTAGATGAGGGGCAGTGAGGAAGAACAGATGAATCAGGGTTCATTCCCCTTCAGAAAAAATAGTATTTCCTTTTGAAAACCTTCTTGTGGATGGTTTGACCCCCATTCCATAAAAAATTCAACTTGTACTCATTCTTTGGAAAGCACCTATGCTCACCATTATACCACCAGTGCTAAATCCCACTCATTCTTTAAGTGAAAACTCACATCTTAATTATCCAAGATGCCTTTCCTTGCTACCCAAGTTCACAGAGACTCCCTTTTTTGAACTCCCATAGTATCTATTGTCTGTTTTTTTTTTTCTTTCCTTTTGGCATTTACACTAATACTATACTACACTATTGTTAATGCAGATGCCAGATTGTAGTGTATTGTAGGATATGTGGGCTACGTTTTGTATTTCTTCTGCTTCCTGTTAAATTTCTAGCATAGTTTCATGTACTTAGTAGATATACATTTAATGCTTATATGTAAGTGGATCCGTGAGCAATAAGTGAATTGCATTAGGATTTAATAAAGAACACAAGGAAACTTCAGAAGCAGTGTATATCTTCCACAGTCTAGTGTTATTTTTCTTCTCAATTCTATCAATTAATAACAGTGTCCAGTCTTAATGGCACTCAAGTTTCTTACTCCTTCATTAGTACTTATCCTTATTACACTGACTACATTTTGCTTTTTCAAATTATTTCATTTATTATCATTCCTTGACTATACTTCTCGTATTTCATTGTAATATTTAATTTCATATCCATTTTCAAGCTCTATTACTTACCATATGTAGCTATCATTTTGACCTTCTCTTCACCCAGACTTTTCTTTAAACTCTGGCAAAGATTTTCTCTGAATTGATGTCTTTTCCCAGTGAGATTTGAGCTCTGGAATATATGTTTGCAGACAAGATTCAGATCTGTAATAGTTTCACAGGGTTTAGGCAGTCCAGACCTGTTCCCATTGCCTCACTAAACAGTGTCAAGGGTTAGAGTTGAAATTTGGGAGCAGATAGTAATGAGTTTATGCTTTGGGGTGTAAGGATAACTATAACTAGAGAATGTCAGGAGGACAAATGATTTCTCTTTCTAGGAGTTGTTTCTCATCTTGGTATCATAGACTTTCAATGTTTTCAGTCCCATTTCCCAACATAATTGGAAGATTCTAATCACATTTCTTATATGTACTTACGTGCTTTCCAGATTGAGTCAAAAATATTGATTCAGAAAGGGTCATTTAACAAAGTCACAAATGATCACTGAAGCTTTAGTTATTAAATTATAATCACTATGATCCTTGAATTAGTGGAGCAAGCATAGACTAGAAGTTAAGTCTGATATGAAACTCTGAAAATATATGCTTGAATAATATATGTTTTGTTTATAAAATATATATTGCTTATAGTATATTAAAAACATATGAAACCAATTAGATGAAGAGAAAATACATTTAATGATTAATTACTATCTCCTATTAATTTCTTAAAGTACATATGGAAACTAAATTCTAAAAAGTATTTCTTTTCTTTTTCCTTTTTCTGGCCACACTGCATAGCATGTACAATTGTGTTAGTTCCCTGACTAGGAATTGAACCAGTGCTCCCTGCACTGGAAGTACAGAATCCTAACCACTGAATCACCAAGGAATTCCCCTAAAATTATTTCTTAATTTATTAGGTATAAGATTTATAAAATTACAGAGTTGAGAAAAATCCTCTTCTTTAAAATTCTTTTTTCCAGTTGAAGTATAGCTAATTTACAAATTTACAATATTGTGTTAGTTTCAGGCATACAGCAAAATGACTCAGGTGTGTGTGTGTGTATAATTTTTGTATTCTTTTCCATTGTAGGCTATTACAGCATATTTACTAAAGTTCCCTTTACAGTAGGTGCTTGTCATTTATCTGGTTTTTTTTTCATGTTTTTTAATTGTAGTATAATTGTTTTACAATGTTGTATTAGTTTCTGCTATAAAATTAAATAAATCAGCTATATGTATGCACAAATATACATATCCCCCTCCCTCTTGGGTCTCCCTCCCACTCTTTTCCCCATCCCACCTATTTAGGTCTTCACAAAGCACCTGAGCTGAGCTTCCTGTGCTATATAGCAGGTTCCAACTAGCTATCTTTTTTTACACATGATAGTGTATATATTAATATTAGGTTGATACAGAAGTAATTGTGGTTTTGGGCTGTGAATTTTTAATCATTACAATTAGGCTGACATCTTTATTAATCAAAATAAGAACCATTACAATCAATACATTTTTGCCAATGAGAAATAAATTTGTTTATTCCTACAGCATAAAAACCCATGCTTCAGAATGCGACACACTCTTGGAAAGCACTTTCCACTGCTGGTTGTGGAAGTATTTTCCCTGCAAAAAGTTGTTGAGATGCTTCAAGAAGTGATAGTCATTGGCAAGAGGTCAGGTGAATATGGTCGATGAGGCAAAACTTTGTAGCCCAATTTGTTCAACTTTTGAAGCATTGATTGTACGACTTGCAGTCGGGCATTGTGAAGAAGAATTGGGCCCTATCTGTTGACCAATACAGGCTGCAGGCATTGCAGTTTTCGGTGCATTGATTTGATGAGCATAATTCTCAGATGTAATGGTTTTGCCAAGATTCAGAAAGTTGTAGTGGATCAAAAGGGCAGTAGACCACCAAACAATGACGATGACATTTTTATGGTGCAAGTTTGGCTTTGGGAAGTGCTTAGGAGTTTGGCTTTGGGAAGTGCCTCTTCCCAAAGACCACTGAACTGGTCATTGCCAGTTGTCGTATAAAATCCACTTTTTGTTGCAAGTCACAATCCAATGAAGAAATAGTTCATTGTTGTTTCATAGAATAAGAGATGATGATACTTAAAAACGATTTTTTGGTTTTGATCAGCTTATTAGGCACCCACTTATCAAGCTTTTTTGCTTTTCCAATTTGCTTCAAATGCCAAATAACCATAAAATGGTCAACATTGAGTTCTTCACCAGCTTCTTGTGTAGTTGTAAGAGCTTCCATGATTGGTCTCAGTTGGTCATTGTCAACTTCCATGGCTGGCCACTATGCTCCTCATCTTCACGGCTCTTGTTGCCTTTGCAAAACTTCTTGAATCCCCACTGCACTGTACATTCTTTAACAGTTCCTGGGCCAAATGCATTGTCGTTGTTGCCAGTTGTCCCTGCTGCTTTACAATCCATTTTGAACTTGAATAAAAAAAAAATTGCTCGAATTTGCTTTTTGTCTAACATTATTTCTATAGTCTAAAATAAATATAAAATAAACAGCAAGTAATAAACCATTACTAAAAAAAAGTGTGAAATGCACATTATATAACATAGCCACATTTATTTAAAAACTTAACCCAGTATCAAACAGCAAAGTTCAACTGTGTAAAAACCACAATGCTTTTGCACCAACCTAATGTATCAATTCCAATCTCCCAATTTGTTTAACCCCCCCTTTCCCCCTTCCCCCTCCCCAGTGTCCACATGTCTATTCTGTAATTCTGTGTCTCTATTCTTGCCCTGCAAACAGGCACCATTTTTCTGGATTCCACATATATGCATTAATATATGATATTTGTTTTTTATATAGTAGGTTATATCTACAAATCCCATACTCCTAATTTATCCCTCCTTCTCCCATTCTCCCTTTAGTAACCATAAGATTATTTTTTAAATTTATTTTTAACTGCAGGATAATTGCTTTACAATGTTGTGTTGGCTTCCTCCGTACAACATTGTGAATCAGCTTTAAGTATACGTATATCCCCTCCCTGTGAAGCCCTCGCTCCCAGTCCCCCATCCTACCCATCTAGTTGTCATAGGGTGAGATCCCCGTGTTATATAACAACTTCCTACTTACTAGCTATCTGTTTTTCATATGGAATGTTTATGTTTCAGGGCTACTCTCTCAATTTGTTTCACCCTCTCCTTCCCCCGCTGTGTCCATAAGTCTGTTCTCTATGTCTACATCTCTATTCCTGCTGTGCAAATAGGTTCATCAGTACCATTTTTCTAGATTCCATATATATATGTGTTAATATATATTTTACTTTCCTTCCTGATTTACTTCCCTCTGTATAACAGTCTTTAGCTTCATCCACCTCAGTTCAACTGGCTCATATACATTTTTATGGCTGAGTAATATTTTGGTGTACATATGTACCACAGCTTCTTTATCCATTCATCTATCAATGAACATCTAGGTTGCTTCCATGTACTGGCTATTGTAAACAGTGCTGTAATGAATATTGGGGTATATGTGTCTTTTTCAGTTATGATTTTCTCAGGGTATATGCCTCGTAGTGGGATTGCTGGGTCATATGGTAGTTTTATTCATAGTTTATTAAGGAATCTAATACCGTGGCCTTACAAATAGCAGTGAAAAGAAGAATAGCGAAAAGCAAAGGAGAAAAGGAAAGATATTCTCATTTGAATGCAGAGTTCCAAAGAATAGCCGGGAGAGATAAGAAAGCCTTCCTCAGCGATCAATGCAAAGAAATAGAGGAAAATACAGAATGGGAAAGACTAGAGATCTCTTCAAGAAAATTAGAGAAATCAAGGGAACATTTCAGGCAAAGATGAGTTTGATAAAGGACAGAAATTGTATGGACCTAAAGGAAGCAGAAGATATTAAGAAAAGGTGGCAAGAATACACAGAAGAACTTTAAAAAAAAAAAAAAAAAAGATCTCCACAACCCAGATAATCACAATGGTGTGATCACTCACCTAGAGCCAGACATCCTGGAATGTGAAGTCAAGTGGGCCTTAGAAAGCATCACTACGAACAAAGCTAGTGGATGTGATGGAATTCCAGTTGAGCTATTTCAAATCCTGAAAGGTGATGCTATGAAAGTGCTACACTCAATATGCCAGCAAATTTGGAAAACTCAGCAGTGGCCACAGGACTGGAAAAGGTCTGTTTTCATTCCAATCCCTAAGAAAGGCAATCCCAAAGAATGCTCAAACTATAGCACAATTGCATTCATCTCACACGCTAGTAAAGTAATGCTCAAAATTCTCCAAGCCAGGCTTCAGCAATACGTGAAATGAGAACTTCCAGATGTTCAAGCTGGTTTTAGAAACAGCAGAGGAACCAGAGATCAAATTGCCAATATCCGCTGGATCATCGAAAAAGCAAGAGAGTTCCAGAAAAACATCTATGTCTGCTTTATTGACTACACCAAAGCCTTCGACTGTGTGGATCACAATAAACTGTGGAAAATTCTTCAAGAAATGGGAATACTAGACCACATGACCTACCTCTTGAGAAACCTATATGCAGGTCAGGAATCAACAGTTAGAACTGGACATGGAAAAACAGACTGGTTCCAAATAGGAAAAGGAGTACGTCAGGACTGTATATTATCACCCTGCTTATTTAACTTATATTCGGAGTACATCATGAGAAACACTGGGCTGGAAGAAGCACAAGCTGGAATCAAGATTGCTGGGAGAAATATCAATAACCTCAGATATGCAGATGACACCACCCTTATGGCAGAGAGTGAAGAGGAACTAAAAAGCCTCTTGATGAAGGTGAAAGAGGAAAGTGAAAAAGTTGGCTTAAAGCTTAACATTCAGAAAACTAAGATCATGGCATCCAGTCCCATCACCTCATGGGAAATAGATGGGGAGACAGTGGAAACAGTGTCAGACTTCACTTTTGGGGGGCTCCAAAATCACTGTGGATGGTGACTGCAGCCATGAAATTAAAAGATGCTTACTCCTTGGAAGGAAAGTTATGACCAACCTAGATAACATATTAAAGAGCAGAGACAAAAAAAAAAAAAAAAAGCAGAGCCATTACTTTGCCAACAAATGTCCATCTGGTCAAGGCTATGGTTTTTCCAGAGGTCATGTATGGATGTGACAGTTGGACTGTGAAGAAAGCTGAGTGCCGAAAAATTGATGCTTTTGAACTGTGGTGTTGGAGAAGACTCTTGAGAGTCCCTTGGACTGCAAGGAGATCCAACCAGTCCATCCTAAAGAAGATCATTCCTGTGTGTTCATTGGAAGGACTGATGCTGAAGCTAAAACTCCAATACTTTGGTCACCTGATGTGAAGAGTTGACTCATTGGAGAAGACCCTGATGCTGGGAGGGGTTGGGGGCAGGAGGAGAAGGGGACGACAGCGGATGAGATGGCTGGACGGCATCACCAACTCGATGGGCATGAGTTTGAGTAAACTCCGGGAGTTTGTGATGGACAGGGAGGCCTGGTGTGCTGCAATTCATGGGGTCTCAAAGAGTCGGACAGACTGAGCGACTGAACTGAACTGAACTGATACTGTTCTTCACAGTGGTTTTATCAATTTACATTCCCACCAACAGTTCAAGAGGGTTCCTTTTCTCCACATCCTCTCCAGCATTTACTGTTTGTAGATTTTTTGATGATGGCCATTCTGACCTTTGTGAACTGATACCTTATTGTAGTTTTTGATTTGCATTTCTCTAACAGTGAGTGATGTTGAGCATCTTTTCATGTGTTTATTGGCCATGTGTGTATCTTCTTTGGAGAAATGTCTGTTTATATATTCTGTCCATTTTTTTTATTGGGTTGTTTGTTTTTTTGATATTTAACTGCATGAGCTTCCTGCATATTTTAGATTACTACTTTGTCCATTGCTTCATTTGCAAATATTCCTCATTCTGAGGGTTGCCTTTTGGTCTTGTTTATGTTTCCTTTGCTGTGCAAATGCTTTTGAGTTTAATTGGGTCCCATTTATTTTTGTTTTTATTTTTATTATTCTAAGAGGTGGATCAAAAAAGATCTTGCTGCAAATTATATGAAAATGTTGTACCTATGTTTTCCTCTAAGAGTGTTATAGTGCTTAGTCTTACATTTGGGTCTTTAATCTATTTTGAGTTTTGTTGTGCATAGAGTTAAGGGAGTGTTCTAATCTCATTCTTTTACATATAACTGTCCAGTTTTCCCAGCACCACTTATTGAAGAGGCTATCTTTTCTCAATTGTATATTCTTGCTTCTGTTGTCATAGATTAGGTGACCATAGGTGCATAGGTTTATCTCTGGGCTTTTTATCCTGTTCCATTGATCTAGATTTCTGTTTTTGTGCCAGTACCATGTTGTCTTGATTATTTATAGCCTAGTATGAAGTCAGGGAGCCTTATTCCTCCAGATTACTTTTTCTTCCTCAAGATTTCTTTGACTATTCAAGGTTTTTTCTTTTCCATACAAATTGTAAAATTTTTTGTTCAAGGTCTGTGAAAAGTGCCATTGATAATTTGATAGAGATTGTATTGAATCTGTAGATTGCTTTGGGTAGTATAATCATTTTCACAATATTGATTCTTTCAATCCAGGAACTTGATATATCTCTCCATCTGTTTGTATCATCTTTGATTTCTTTCATCAGGGTACTGTAGATTTCTGCATATAGGACTTTTTCTCCTTAGGTGGATTTATTCCTAGGCATTTTATTCTTTCTATTGCAATGGTGAATGGGATTGTTTCTTTAATTTCTCTTTCTGATTTTTCATTGTTAGCTTCTATCATTCTCAAGCTCTTCCAAGAAATTGCAAAGGGAGAAACACTCCCAAAGTCATTCTACAAGGCCACCAGCACCCCAATACCAAAACTAGACAAAGATATCACACAAAAAGAAAATTGCAGGCCAGTATCACTGATGAACATAGATGCAAAAGTCCTCAACAAAGTGTTAGCAAACAAATTGGATTTAGAATTCAGTGACACATTAAAAGTATCATACACAATGATCAAGTGGGATTTATCTCAAGGATGCAAGTATTCTTCAGTATACACAAATTGATCAGTGTGATACAGCATAGTAGCAAACTGAAAGATAAAAACTATATGATAATCTCAATGATACAGGAAAAACTTTCAACAAAATTCAACACCCACTTATAAGAAAAACTCTTCAGAAAATGGGCATAGAAGGAACCTCTGTGTATGTGTGTGTGTGTGTGTTATAAGGAACCTACCTTAATGTAATAAAGGCCATATATGACAAACCCACAGCAAACATTATTCTCAATGGTGAAAAACTAAAAGCATTTCTTCTAGGATTAGGAATAAGAAAAGGATGCCCACTCTCACCACTATTATTTAACATAGTTTTGGAAGTCTTAGCCACAGAAGTCCAAGAAGAAAAAGAAATAAAAGAAGTCAAGATTCTAAAAGAAGTAAAACTTCCACTGTTTGCAAACTACATGATACTATACATAGAAAACCCTAAAGATATCATAAGAAAATTACTAGAACTAATAAATGAATTTAGTAAAGTTGCAGGATACAGAATCAATACACATAGGATTGTTTTTTATGTCTATGAGTCTATTTGTTTTGTAAATAAGTTCTTTTGTATCTTTTTTTGAGATTGCACATATAAGTGATATCATATGATATTTGTCTTTCTCTGTGTGACTTCACTCACTATAATAATCTCTAGGTCCATCTGTGTTGCTACAAATGGCATTATGTCATTCTTTCTTATGGGTGAGTAATATTCCACTGTGTAAATATAACCATATCTTCTTTATTCATTCATCTGTTGATGGACATTTAGATTGCTTCCAAGTCTTGGCTAATGTAAATAGTGCTGCTGTGAACATTGGGGAGCATATGTCTTTCTGAATTAGAGTTTTATCCAGATATATACCCATGAGTGGAATTATAAGGTATGATGATTCTATTTTTAGATTTTTGAGGAACCTCCATACTGGTCTATGGCTGCACCAATTTGTATTCCCACCATAGTGTAGGAGGGGTCCTTTTTCTCTGCTCCAACATTTATTGTATAGACATTTTAATGATGACCAGTCTGACCAGTCTGAGGTGATACCTCATTGTAACTTTAATTTGCATTTCTCTAATAAATTAGTGATACTGAACATCTTTTTATGTTGTTATGTGCCTATTGTTCATGTATGTCTTCTTTGGAGAAAAGTCAATTTAGGTCTCCTGCTCATTTTTTATTTGGGTTGTTTGGCTTTTTTATGTTGAGCTGCATGAACTGTTTTTATACTTTAGAAATTAATCCCCTCCCAGTAGAATTGGTTACAAGTATTTTCTTCAAATCCATAGGTTGCACTTTTGTTTTATTTATGGTTTCCTTTGCTGTTCAAAAGCTTTTAAGTTTAATTAAGTCCTATTTGTTTGTTTTAGTTATTTCCATTACTCTGGGAGGCAGATTCATAAAGATATTGCTGCAATTTATGTCAAAGAGTTTTCTACCTACATTTTTCTCTAAGAGTTTTATGGTATCCAGTCTTAGTTACACTTAGGGCTTTAATTCCTTTTGAATTTATTTTTATATATTAGAGAATGTTTTAATTTCATTCTTTTACATGTAGTTGTCCTTTTTATTAGCACAACTTATTGAAGAGAGTGTCTTTTCTGCATTGTATATTCTAGCCTCCTTTATCATAAATTAATTGATCATAAGCATATTCTGGGCTTTTTATCCTGTTTCATTGATCTCTGTGTCTGTCTTTGTGTCAGTACCACAACGTTTTGATTACTGAAGCTTAGTAAAGTCAGTGCCTGTAGCTGTGTAAATGGTAGTACACTTTGAGGGTCTTTTTGATTCCTACATATACCCACCTGCTTCTGCTGAATCTTAAGTTCTGAGTGTCTGTACAAATCTAGTTTTAGAGAAGCAAAACAGCTGGGACGTGGTGTGTGTATGTGTGCATACTTGGGTGTCTTAGCCATTCTATTTCAAGGATTTGACCTAATGTAACAGTGGGAGCTCATTAAGCACACTCTGTAAAGCTGTTTTTTTTTCACATGATGGTTAAACTTGAAGTCCTAAGTAAAGCTAGTTGGAAAGGAGAGATGGTATAAAGTGCAGGAGAGCAAGAAAAGCTGGAAACCCAAAATACACAGTGGAAGAGAACAAGAATAAGCCCATGAATTTGTACTGAGACCCTTGCCAGTTCTTAATAATAAACTCAAAAATAAACTCTGACCTGGATTTTGTGGGTCTCTTTAAAAAATAACTAGTACTCTTTTTTTTGTGTGTGTCATTATGATTATTCTTTTTATTATTCATCTGTTCTCCCAGCAGACCTTTTGCAAGAGGTATTAATATTACAGCAAGCAGCTTTTAGAGATGTTTTTCTTTTGTAGGAAAATTGTTAAGGCAAACTGCTATTTTGATATTTGAAAGATATCAGAAAGACTCAGGACCACAGAGATTGTAAAACTGCTTGTTTGCCAGAGTATGTTCGTCAAGGATGGCACCTCCCCTCTGGTAAATTATATAAGGGACGCATTTTGATCTCTGTACGTCAGACGGTCTTTGTTGGGGTTCCTCTCATAGCTGTTTGCCTACAGTTTCTCAGACACATAGGTGTAGGCGAAGTCCATATGTTCTTTGTTCAGAACAAGTAATAAAGATTCAGAGAGAAGAGAACTTTCATCTTAGTGTTTGAATTTTGTATTTGAGAAGAGTAGAAAATAAATGCTATAAAATGGTCCAAGAAAGTAGCTTTAAGAACTTTAACAATATTCCTTTTCCTCTCTTTTCCCACTTCCCCCTGAGATTTTTCACACTTATGTTAATTAGCTCCACAACTCGTATTAGGATATACAGTAGAATCTGGATTTCAAATAAATGACAAAATCAGAAAATAGACCTTCACTGCCAGCTATGAAGAGAATGGGCTTCCCTGTTTCTGAAGCATTTTGTCATCTGAAGCACAGACCTTATTTTACAAATACCCTGTCACCAAAATAACAAGGAAATAACATTAAAGACTCTCCAGGGTGCTGGAATTGTTGCAGAACATGGTCATGTGTGACAGCGAACCATGGAATGGCCATGCCTGGTCCGCCTCCCCCTGGCTCCAATGGCCTGTCACCTGGAAGTCTCTCCCAAGCTTCTCATCTGGAGAGTAAAGACAGTAAACAAGCTGATCTTCAGTGAGCTTTCCAGTATTCATTTCTATCAAAAATCTGGTCATCAAAACAGTATGGTACTGGCACAAAAACAGAAATATAGATTAGTGAAACAGGAAGAAAGCCCAGAAATAAACCCAGACACTTATGGTCTATTAACCTGTGACAAAGAAGGCAAGACTATATAATGGAAGAAAGACAGTCTCTTCAATAAATGGCGCTGGGAAAACTGGACAGCTGCATGTAAAAAAAAAAAAAATTAGAACACTTGTTAACACCATACACAAAAATAAACTCAAAATGGATTAAAGACCTAAGTGTAAGACTGGATACAGTAAAACGCTTAGAGGAAAACATAGGCAGAGCATTCTCTGACTTAAATCACAGCATTATTTTTTAAATCTGTCTCCCAGAGTAATGGAAATAAAAATAAGTAAATAGGACCTAATTAAACTCAAAAGTTTTTGCACAGCAAAGGCAATCATAAACAAAGTTAAAAGACATCCCACAGAATGGGGAAAATATTTGAAAATGATGTGACTGACAAGGAATTAGTCTACACAATGTACAAACAACTCATGTGACTTAATATCATATAAACAAACAACTCAATAAAAAATAGGCAGAAGACTTAAATAGACATTTCTCCAAAGAAGACATACAGATGGCCAAGACGTACATGAAAATATGTTCAACACTGCTAATTATTAGAGAAATGAAAATCAAAACTACAGTGGGATATCATCTCACACCAGTAAGAATGGCTGTCATCAAAAAATCCACAAACATTGAATGCTAGAGAAGGTGTGGAGAGAAGGGAACCCTCTGACACTATTGGTGGGAATGTAAGTTGGTATAGCTACTGTGAAGAAAAGTATGGAGATTCTTTAAAAAATTAAAAGTAGAGCTACCACACGATCCTTCAATCCCCTTCCTGGGCATTTATGTGGAGGATAACATGATCTGAAACGATACATGCATTCCAGTGTTCATTGCACACTGTCGACAATAGCCAAGGCAAATAGATGGGGAGACAGTGGAAACAGTGGCTGACTTTATTTTTTTGGGCTCCAAAATCAATGCAGATGGTGATTGCAGCCATGAAATTAAAAGATGCTTACTCCTTGGAAGAAAAGTTATGACCAACCTAGATAGCATAATAAAAAGCAGAAAAAAAAAATAAAAAGCAGAGACATTATTACTTTGCCAACTAAGGTCTATCTAGTCAAGGCTATGGTTTTTCCAGTGGTCATATATGGATGTGAGAGTTGGACTATAAAGAAAGCTGAGCGCCGAAGAATTGATGCTTTTGAACTGTGCTGTTGGCGAAGACTCTTGAGAGTCCCTTGGACTGCAAGGAGATCCAACCAGTCCATCCTAAAGGATATCAGTCCTAAATATTCATTGGAAGGACTGACGTTGAAGCTGAAACTCCAATACTTTGGCCTCCTGATGCGAAGAGCTGACTCATTGGAAAAGACCCTGATGCTGGGAAAGATTGAGGGCAGGAGGAGAAGGGGACGACAGAGGATGAGATGGTTGGATGGCATCACCAACTCAGTGGACATGAGTTGGGGAAAATCTGGGAGTTGGTGATGGACAGGGATGCCTGGCATGCTGCGGTTCAAGGGGTTGCAAAGAGTCAGACACTACTGAGCGACTGAACTGAATTGAAAGAACAACTTAAATTTCTATTGACAAATAAATGGATAAAGAAGATGTGATACATACATATTCATACAATGAGATATTACTCAGCCATTAAAAAGAATGAGATAATGCCATTTGCAGCAACATGGATAGACTTAGGGATTATCATACTTAGTGAAGGATGATTGAGTAAAATATGCAGAGTGGTGCCTCCTATGTATAATTGTAGAAAATCTAGTCCTCTTAATCATAGCACTATATGCAAACTCCTGTCCCAGGAGTTGGAAATGCTGAAGGACAGTACAAAGAAGGATGGGGAAGTACAGACCTGGCTACTGCCCCATGTCCATGAGGTGAGTCAGAAGATAAGCAGTTATGTGGCTGAAGAACAAAATCACCACTGCTTTACTTCTCCCTTCAAAACTTCCCACAAGATCCTCTCTTATAGACTCTGTTATGAGATATATAGGGAAAGGAATTCTGAGATATATAGATCAATTAGTCAGGTAGCTACGTTAACACATTATAGAGTCACCACAGCATCAAAATCATTGAAATGGTTTAGCATATTGTAAAGAAGTTCAAAATGTATGTTGTGTGTGTCTCTGTGTGTATTAGGAAGGAAGTGGTGGTATGAGTCTAGGATGAGGAGAGTAGAAAGTAGGTGTTTATAAAAGAAAAAGCATCTTAATGAAACAGAGTTATCACTATATTTCATATTGGAATATCACTTTGCAGAGTGACTTTACATGCATAAATTCCTTGATACATTGATGAAATTTCTAAAATTGTTATAAATACAATATATTTTTGGAAGAGTATAGTTAGCCTCAGGATTTCCTGAAGAAGTGTATTTCTCCTTCTAGTAATTATTGGAGTTTCTCATGATATTTCCTTCTGAATAGTATAAATAGAATTTTATGATTGTGGTGTTTTGTTTAATTCAGGGATGGTTACTTTTGGCCAGTTTGTGTATTTTTTACATCTTAAATCTCGTTTGTTCTAAGTTTGATGAAACATGTAGCCTGAAGGGATTTTCCTTTAACTTACAAGCCCTGTGCTTTGAGAAGGAAATTCAATCCATATATTTCTGATTTGTTTATACCAAAGTCATTAAGATGTTGTAGTATATACTGTCTGTCTTTAAAATAAGCATTTTTTTCATTAAAAGAGAAAGCTTCATTTTTTAAGAGTAAATGAACTCAGAGATCAATGATCTAAATCCTGTTTGAAAATTGAACTTCATGAAATTAGGGTAGACACTTTCCAAACTCATATTTTTTTTCTTTTGTCAGAGCTGTCAATTTTCATGCTAATCTCTATGCCAAAATCTCTAATTTTATTAACAACTCATTTTGATGTAGGGTGTCTTCATTCATATACATTTAGTTAAGGACTGTCATTACATTATTTTCCTATCAGAATTCTTTCGTCAGATGTACTGCTCACTAAAATTATTATCAAAATTCTTTTATTTTTATTTGTTTTCTAATTCAAGAATACCTCATTTCAGAAAAGACGTTATAAATCTGTTAAAAAAATTTAAATTTTGCTTCAAGATGATTAAATTGATTGATTAAATTGATAGTATTTAAATAATACCTAAATTTCTAACTAAATTTAAAATAGAATTTTCTTATTGATTTTTTTTCAGAGGCTTTTCACACCATTATATTGCTATAATTTTGGTGGGAAATTAAAAAGGATCAAATGCTATTCCTCCTATTTAGATCCTGAATTTAAGATTATAAACATCAATACAGTATATTACCATGTATATATGGAATTTAGAAAGATAGTATCGACGATCCTATATGCAAGGCAGCAAAAGAGACACAGATGTAAAGAACAGACTTTTGGACTGTGTGGGAGAAGGCGAGGGTGGGATGATTTGAGAGATTAGTATTGAAACATATATATTACCATATGTAAAATAGATGGCCAGTGCAAGTTTGATGGATGAAGCAGGGCATTCAAAGCCAGTCCTCTGGGACAACCCAGAGGAATGGGGTGGGGAGGGAGGTGGGAGGGGTGCTTAGGATGGAGAGACAAATGTGCACCCATGGGTGATTCATGTCGATGTATGGCAAAAAACACCACAATATTGTAAAGAAGTTATCCTGCAATTAAATTAATTTTTAAAAAACATTATATTATTGTAGTGAAAAATTGTCTTGAGGCAAATCAAAACAAAAACTCCCAAACTAGAAATATTACCACAAATGACACATTTAATAAATGTTTAAGCATTTTTATTTAGTCTTCTTTTATACACACTAATGTATGTGTATATGCATATATAGATTCATATACACACATATGTATATATATTCTACTTAGTTTTTAAACATGTATATAGTACTATATTACGTATCTTTTATGTGTATGTGTCTAAAAGTTACACATATCTCTAAGAATTATGTTTACTTGCTATGAAAAAAATGCACATACTCAGTTAAACAATTCAAACAATAAGGAAAAGATGTTAATTCTATCTTTTAACCATCACATGTTGAAGCAATACCTTAGTCTATAACATTTTTCCATATACTTATAGGTATATTTCTGTATTCTTATCTGTTCTACTGATCAGTCTATGTCCAGTACCAAACTATGTTAAATACTACAGCATTATAATAAATGTTATTATCTGAAAGAATGAGTCCCCCATCCCGTATTACTTTTTCAGAATTCCCCACCTGTTCATGGAGAAGAGCATTGTAATTTTTTAATATACATTTTAAAATAAAATTGTCATAATTTTAAGAGCTATAGTTTGAGGTTTTATTAATAATAAATTGAATTATTAATGAATTTAGAAATAATTAACATTAGAATATATACATATTGAAAAATATTTTTATATATCCCCTGCATATTTCTTGCTTATTCCTGTTTTTTTTATTTTCTCATTCCTATTTTTAAACGTAGTTTTACTTCCACTTTACTTCCATTTTACTTCCAAAATTTACTTTATTTTATTATTTTTTTGAAATATATACAATATTTTTCAAATATATGTATTTGAAATACATACAATATTTTTCATAGGGAATGTGTTAGTTGTTCAGTCATGTCCAACTCTATGTGACCGTACCGACTGTAGCCTGTCAGGCTCTTCTGTCCAATGGAATTCTCCAGGAGATCTTCCTGACCCAGGAATCATACCCAGGTCTGCTGCATTGCAGGCAGATTCTTTGAGCTACCAGGGAAGCCCTATAAGCTACATATAGTGAATATAAGAATTTATATGCATGGCTGTGGTGTAAGGAAGTAAATTAATTAAGATTTTGACTTTTGGTTGTTTTTGTATACGTCTTTGTTACTAAAAAATCTAAAATATATACATATTGCAAACATTCTAAATGTTAACTATTATGTAGATACTTATCAATTGAATAAATAGCTTCTTTTTCAGGTGTTTGGAGACTAATTGTTAGGGTTATCTCAATCAGCTATAAACATCCTAAGGACTAGAAATTTTGAAAACTAGATTTTTCAATTATCTTCAAACAAATTTTCTTCCAAGAAATATAGGAATGCTTTCGACATCTTTGTTATTTATCTAGATTGGAAAAGAATTACATCATTAAGAATTATATCATGTTATATTGTTGAAGTATTTAAAATTAATAAGGTCAAATGTATGAACAGAAAAGGACCATTAGCACAAAGAATTCTATTTATATTGTTACTCTGAGCCTTATTCTTTTAAAAAAGTATGATTTATTTATGTGAACTGCCCTGCTCTCCTTTCTTCACTGAAAAATGTCTTTTCTTCTCAACTCATGACATATTTTTCGTATTTTTATCTTAAAAATTGTATTTAAGAGTTTTATATATTTCATGGTGAAACCGAAATTTAATTATGTTTTATACACTAACAGTTTTATTATAGAAAAGTAATTTTGCATAAGTTTCTTCAAAGTGGGTTGCATTAATATGTTATCCTTTCATATTATAATTTATTCCTATTTGTAAATATGCATCAAAATGAAAATACAGTAAAATGTATAAACACTTCAAAACCACAAAAATGACTAGTTAAAAATTAGCCATAAAAGTACATCAAGGCTTGAGAGGGAAAAGAAAGAGAAATAAAATATTGTGAAGTAGGCATAGAATTTTCATTTTCTTATTCCAGAGGGTATAAGGCTAATATGACAGCATTGATTTAAAATTTTCAATTCTGCTCTTTAGAAATGTTTTGGGAATCAGTGGATGGAAAATCTTTGATGTTATTCTGATACATTAAAGGAAATAAAGGCATACAGATTTAACATGGTAGGTAGAGAAGAAATCAAATAATTTTTGGTTGTCATTCCTTCTCATTAATTTCTCTTTTGTCAACCATTAGAATAGCTTTTTATCTTCAATTTTTATTTTCCTTTAAGAAAATAGTAATTGTTAGGAAGAACAAGAGAGAAGTATCATGTTTTATGCAGTCACTGAATAAATTGGAAAACTTACCAATAAATAAATCACTTAGATTATATTTGAGAACTTGATAGAATTATTGAAGCAGCTATTATTTTAAAAAGTACAAAACACAGGGCTTGTCTAATTCAAAGCACATGGCGATAGGAAAATAGATATAAAAAATCCAAATTATCTAAGTCATTTTAAGTTTTGAAAGCTATACCTATAAATTAGCACAGGACTACCAAGGAAACCTAAGTTAATAGTAACTAGCAATTAAAGATCATATGCATTTTGAAATTTTATTGACAATACAAAAACTATGGATTTAATAACTAACAAAGGCAAAATTTAAATAGCAGCTCATGTTGCTTTTGCTTATTTCTCTGAAGGCACAATTTAAACATCAGTCCATGTTGCTTTTCCTTGTTTCTCTGAATTTTTTCTTGTAAATTTAGCATTTGTTTCTTTATACAATTATCAATTAAATTATATGCTATGGAAGATTTAAAGAGGTTGCACATTTTTCTTCTGTGGTGATCAGCAGTCATCTTCCAAAATACAGTGGATGAGTGGGTGATCTCAGTTCTCCTTTTAGTAAATTTTAAATGAAAATTCATGTGGACTTGGGAACTGTTATAACTGCAAGAGAGATTCTGCTTATTTTCCTCTTTAAAAAGTTCTCTTTATTTAGTTACGCCTAGTAGATTATCAAAAACTATTTTTCCAAAATTTAAATGCCAAAAAGTTTTAAAAATAAAACTAAGCAAAAATTGTATCCCTAGAGCAACTGTGGATACATAATTGAGTCTGTCTATAAACACTAAGTCGTTAAATGGAAATTTGCTTTAAGAGAACTAGAAAGAACAATAAGATATGATAACAATTTGAATTAAGGACGCCCGTGTAGTACTGTGGTTTCCCTGGTGGCTCAGACGGTAAAGCGTCTGCCTGCGATACGGTAGACCTGGCTTTGATCCCTGGGTCGGGAAAATCTTCCTGGAGAAGGAAATGGCAACCCACTCCAATACTCTTGCCTGGAAAATTCCATGGATGGAGGAGCCTGGTAGGCTACAGTCCATGGGGTTTGCAAAGAGTCGGACACGACTGAGCAACTTCACTGGTTCACTGGTGTGATACTGTTAAAGAAACATGGAAATCTTTCACATAAACCTAAGTTGAAAGTTTATAAGCTATGCTTAGCTGTTAAAATATGTATTACATGCTGAGTGTGTTTATAAGTTAATGATGTGCTAAGTTACCTAGCTGTTCACTACACAGTTTGTACATTTTGATGTTCTGGTCTTATAACAAAAGTACTGCAAAAGGGTTTTGAAATTAGTTTGTATGGTAGACAAAACAGGAAGAGGGAGAGTTAGCAGATACAAATTTATAGTCATAATAAAAGGTTTTTATTTACAATTTTTCCATTATCACAAGTATAGCTGAAAATCATGGTGTGGAGATCATTAGTAAATCTTAGCCTATCCCTTCTCCAGCGGATCTTCCCAACCCAGGAATAGAACTGGGGTGTCTTGCATTTCTGGCGGATTCTGAGCTGCCAGGGAAGCCCCAAGTAAATGTTAGTCTCGTGATTTTCATATGCTGTCCATGTACAGTTATGAAATATAGTTATAGAAGCTTGAATCTGTGAGACAAAATAGTAAAACCCTTTCATTTTACAGAAGAGATTCAGAAACTATCAATAGTATCATGTTTCTCTCTGTGACATTAAGTTGAATTCATGGAGTGAAAAGATGAGGAGAGAGAAGTAGGCAGGCATCCTGTGATAAGGAGCTTTATTTGCTAAACCAAGGATCTTTCTTTCCATCCTGTGACACTTCAAATGATGGGTGGAGAGCTCAGACCACAAGACTAGAGTTGTGTGTTGTGCTCTCAGATAGAAGGGAATCTTATTCAGGGAAGAGTTTTGTTGTGGTTGAAAACAGAGATTTATTAGTTGGATGCACTTACTTATTGTATATATGTATCTTTAAAAATATCTGAGACTATTTTAAAATTGCATGCTTTATAAAGAAGGAAATGGTTTTGAGAGTTAAAAACCACATTATAGGATAAGAACTATATAGATGTATGGAACTAGATTAATGCTATTTAAGTTTCTTTATTTTTCATGGTTATTTCCTCTTTTACATTGTACTGTATTTATTGTGATTTCCTCTTTTATTTTCAGCAGTAATACCAGTTATTGCTGTCTAACTGATCAGTACTTTCAAATAACTATCTTAAGTTTTAATTGGTAGTCTGTATTTGTAAGTTGTTTACTTCAATCTTTCCCAGCATCATGGTCTTCTCTAATGAGTCAGCTCTTTGCATCACATGGTCAAAGTATTGGAGCTTCAGCTTCAACATCAGTCCTTCCAATGAATATTTGGACTGATTTCCTTTAGGATGGACTGTTTTGATCTCCTTGCAGTCCAAGAGACTCTCAAGAGTCTTCTCCAACACCACAATCCAAAAGTATCAATTCTTTGGTGCTCAGCTTTCTTTATGGTCCAACTCTCACATCTATGTATGACTCCTGGAAAAACCATAGCTTTGACTAGATGGACCTTCGTCAGTAATGTCTCTGCTTTTTAGTATGCTGACTAGGTTGGTCATAGCTTTTCCTCCACGGAGCAAGCATCTTTTAATTTCATGGCGGCAGTCATCAACTGGAGTGATTTTGGAGCCCAAGAAAATAAAATCCATCGCTGTTTCCATTGTTTCCCCATCTATTTGCCATGAAGTGGTGGGACTGGATGCCATGATCTTCATTTTTTGAGTGTTGAGTTTTTTTTTTTTTTTTTTGAGTGTTGAGTTTTAAACCAGCTTTTTCACTCTCCTCTTTCACCCTCATCAAGAGGCTCTTTGATTCCTTTTCACTTTCTGACATTAGAAGGTTACCATCTGCATGTCTGAGGTTACTGATATTTCTCCCAGCAATCTTGATTCCAGTTTGTGCTTCATCCAGTCCAGCATTTTGCATGATGTACTCTGCATATGAGTTAAATAAGCAGGATGATAATATACAGCCTTGACATACTCCTTTCCCAATTTGGAACCAGTCCATTGTTCAATGTCTGATTCTAACTGTTGCTTCTTGACCTGCATGCAGATTTCTTAGGAGGCAGGTAAGGTGGTCTGGTGTTCCCATCTCTTTAGGAATTTTCCACAGTTTGTTGCAATCTACAGTCAAAGCCTTTAGTGTAGTCAGTGCAGCAGAAGTAGGTGTTTTTCTGGAATTCTCTTGCTTTTTCTGTGATCCAACAGATGTTGGCATTTTGATGTCTGGTTTCTCTACCTTTTCTAAAACCAGCTTGAACATCTGGAAGTTCACGGTTCACATATTGCTGAAGCCTGGCTTGGAGAATTTTGAGCATTCCTTTACTAGTGTGTGAGATGAGTGCAATTGTGCAGTAGTTCAAATATTCTTTGGCATTGCCTTTCTTTGGGATTGAAATGAAAACTGACCTTTTCTAGTCCTGTGGCCACTGCTGAGTGCTGAGTTTTCCAAATTTGCTGGCATGTTTGTGCAGCACTTTCACAGCATCATCTTTAGGATTTGAAATAGCTCAGCTGAAATTCCATCACCTCCACTAGCTTTGTTCATAGTGATGCTTCCTAAGTTCCACTTGACTTCACCCTCCAGGATGTCTGGCTCTAAGTGAGTGATCACACCATCGTGGTTATCTGAGTCATGAAGATCTTTTTTGTATAGTTCCTATGTGTATTCTTGCCACCTCTTCTTAATATCTTCTGCTTCTCTTTTATTATGTCTTATTATATTAGCTGCTATATTTCTGTCTTATTATATAGTCTCCTATAAGATATTATGAAAAACTAGAAGTGAAAACATTAAATGTCAGATGGTAATAAGTGCTACTGAAAAATAAAGCAGTGGAGGAGAAACAGAATTGTTGGGAGTAGCTTGAAATTTAGATTGTGCTGTCAGGAAAGGCCTCATTTTATTCAGGCACCCAGAATTCCCTGTTGAATGCTGGGCAGCTGCCATCCATACCCTCTCCTCTCAAGCATTGATGATAATGAGAGGAATGACACCAATGAGATAGACTATATAGGTTATTACTTATGTAGTAAGCAGCAAAAGGATTCCTAAAAGAGAATTAACGCAGATTTAACTGGGAGTGAAATAAGAGAGGATGCTGGAAGCTTCAGCTTATTGTGGATAGTAGATGAAGCCAGAGTGGGGATTTACAGTTTTGTTTCTCAGACAAAAAATGGGGTTTTGTCTTTCTTACAGCCTCACTGGACAGAGGGAGCAGTTGAGGAGAGACCTATGGCTCAGAGGCTAAAGCGTCTGCCTGCTATGCGGGAGACCTGGGTTCAATCCCTGGGTTGGGAAGATTCTCTGGAGAAGGAAATGGGAACCCACTCCAGTACCCTTGCCCAGAAAATTCCATGGATGGGGGAGCCCAGTAGGCTACAGTCCATGGGGTCGCAAAGAGTTGGACATGACTGAGCGACTTCACTTTACTATCCTTTCAACCTTTTTTATCCTTATTACTTGTTACTGGATTGTTTTTAATTCAATCTAGATATCTGTGTCTTGATCACATAAACTTATTCCATTTCCTATTCTTATTATTTGTATCAGATAGGACTTATTTTCATCTATTTACTTTTTTGTTTGCTATTATCACATTCTTTTGTCATACCATTTTTCTTGTTATTTTACATTGGATGTAATTTTTTCTGTATTATATCTTACAGGCATTATCACTATTGAAATCTTTTATTTGGCTATATTGACCTTTTTGTCTGAAATTTGTCAAATTCTAAAGATTCTATGTATTCAAACAAACAGAATATGTACCATTTTGTGTTCCCTTCTCTGAGGGCTTCCCTGGTGGCTCAGCAGTAAGGTAAAGAATTTACCTGCAATGCAAGAGAAGCTGGTTGGATCCCTGGGTCAAGAAGATAGCTTGAAGAAGGGAATGGTAATCCACTCCAGTATTCTTGCCTGGAAAATCCCACGGACAGGGGAACCTAGTGGGCTACAGTCTATGGGGTCACAAGAGTCGGACAAGACTAAATCACCACCACCACCACCATCTCCTATCCTGAATGCATAGTAAACCCAAAACTACCTCCCATGATAATGGTTGTATCTTAGGAATTTCAGTGTATTAAGGATATACATTTTTAAAGATCACCATTTAATCCGAAAACATGCCTTATTAAACTCTGCATTTATTTTCCTCTGAGATTAATCTTTCTTACACATGTAGTAAAATCTTCCAAGAATTATTTCAGATAGTATTCTCATATATTAAACTTGAACAAAGGTGTTTTTTTTTTTTTTTTGAACAAAGGTGTTTTTAACTATTGATTCTACCGTGGTTTTTCCCGGTATGCAGTAAGTGATAAATAAATATTTATTGACAGTTGAGTAAATGAGTATGAAAGTGTGTAAGAAGAATGTTTTGTTACAAAGCCAGAGAAACTAATGCTTAAAATGAACCAGAATTGCACACACAAAAAACAGTGTATCCTAATGTTCTTTTCACAGTAAAATCCTTAAACAGGAAAATAGATTTCTTGTTCTACACCTACCACAAGTTTCACTGAAAAATAAAGTGGTACATTTATTTTTAGAAAACTCTGGGAGATGGAGAGGGACAGGAAGCCCTGGCATGCTGCAGTCACAAAGAGTCAGACAGGACTGGGTGACTGAACAACAACAACAACAACAATGGTGTAAATGATCTTTAATAATCCTAAATTTTGACTTGTAAAGCTGTGGCATTTGTAAAATATATTTTCTCTTTAAATCACAGGGAAGGGATGAGTAGAAAGAGAAAGAATATATAAGTGGCCTTTCCTTAAGTGCCTTTTAGGACTTAAATTAGAATATTTTAAAATTGTAAACTCCATTTATACAAAACAAATTTTATGCTGAATTTTACTACAGTCAGAGGGCTTCACAGACTTAGCAGCTCCCTCTCGTGCCCTCTCATTTGTCTTTTCTCACTGCCTTTTGATCATCTGTTCATGTGTGTGTCTCCCTTGTTACACCACACACTCTGAGGAATGTGTCTTTCTCATTTATTGTTCAACAGTTACTGAATTTTGTCTCTGTGCTAGACACCATCTCCCCTATATTCAGAGGTTTCAGCCAGTTGAGACATGCTACTCAATGAGTCTCAAATGTGTTGATGAATCGTCTCTGCTCCTTGTTTAGAACATTTAGTAACATTTGGATCATCCATCTTTATTGTATTCATATACCTTTTGTTAGGAAAAGTGCTGCAAATTTATCCTAAAAATCCAAATGCTAATTTGTTTCTCTACATACATCAGAAAATAGTATCTATAGAAATGTCTTTTATCAGTATTTTCCTTAATACTTTTGTAAAAGGTTCATACCCAAATTGATGTATAGAGTCAATGCAATCCCAATGAAAAATCAGGCCAAATTTTTTTAAACAAATAGATAAATTAGAAATTTATATGGTCTACAGGACTTCCCTGGTGGCTTAGATGGTAAAGCATCTACCTACAATGTGGGAGACCCAGGTTCAATCTCTGGGTTGGGAAGATCCTCTAGAGAAGGAAATGGCAACCCACTCTAGTTCTCTTGCCTGGAAAATCCCATGGGCGGAGGAGTCTGGTAGGCTACAGTACATGGGGTCGCAAAGAGTGGACATGACTGAGTGACTTCACTATGGACTACAAAGGATCCGGAAAAGTCAAGGTAATGTCAAAAAAGAAAAAATTGAGGACTCATGCTGCCTTGATTTCAAAGTTATTATGAACAAAATAGTAATCATGTGCAGCGTAACAGAGAAATAGATCAATGATAGAGAAATAGACTTACACTTATACTGTCAATTGACATTTCACAAAATCTTCAAAACTCTTCAGTAGGAAAAAATGTATGTTCTGTAGAATAAGATGACACAACTGGTATCTATATGGGAAAAAAATTAACCTCAATTCCTAGTTCAACTGAGAAACAAATGGATTTTGAGATGGATTTAGATATACAAGCTTCTAGAAGAAAACAAAGGATAATATCATTGTAACCTTGGGATAGGCAAAGATTTTTTCCAGAAAATCTATACATAAAGAATTTTAAGTTGGATTTCATCAGTAGCTAAAACTTCTACTCATCAAAAGATGCTATTAAGTGCAGAGATATGCCCCAGGCAAAGAAAAATGTAATGCATAACAGTATTTATATTTTGAATATATAGGACTTGTGTTAAGATTATATAAATAGCTCCTATAAATAAAAAATAGATATAAAAGCAATCCAGTAAAACAATGGAAAAATAACATTTCACAAAGAAAAATACATAAGCAGCGAATCATCTTATTAAAAAGTCCTCAACCTCATTAGAAAAGTGAAAATTAGTATCATAATGAGATTGTAATTCATATGCACTGGAATTACTGAAATTAAAAATCCTAACACTAAATTTTGACCACAGTGTGGAGGAGTCAGAGATCTCATATATTATTGTTGGAAATGTAAAATGGCCTAGATGGTTTGGAATACCATCATTTTCTTTTTAAGTCAGACATATGTTGATGCTCTAATTGAACAACTGTCCTAATTTTCTCAAGTTAAAATAATTTTTTTCAAAACAGGCTTTACAACAATATATATCACAATGTTATATTTAAATGGCAAAAGCTAAAACCCAACAGGAAAATAAGTAAAAGAATTGTGATATTTCATACAAGGGGATATTAAGGAACAACTGGAAAGAAATGAGAAATTAGAATTAAGGTAATAAGAACTGAAATATTAAGGAGCAATAAAGAGGAGCAAGCTGCTGATACATACAACAGCATGGATACATCTCAAGAACATTCTTAGCAAAAGAAAGAAATCAGATGGAAAAGAATATCTTCTTTGAATGTATGTATATATAGTTCTAAGACAAGCTAAGTCTATCTCTGATGAAAGAAATTGGAATGATAGTGTCCTGGACTGTAGCCTGCCAGGCTCCTCTGTCCATGGAATTTCTCAGGCAAGAATACTGGAGTGTATTGCTGTTTCCTTCTCCAGGGGATCTTTCCTAGGCAAGAATACTGGAGTGGATTGCCATTTCATTCTCTAGGGGATCTTCCTGACTTAGGGATCAAACCTGGGTCTCCTGCATTGCAGGTAGTTTTTTGCATTGCAGGTGGCTTACCATCTGAGCCACCAGGGAAGTCCCGGCAAAAGAAAGAAACCAGACACAGCAGAATATCTTCTGTGACTCTATTTATATATAGTTCTAAGAGAAGCTAAGTCTATCTCTGGTGAAAGAAAATAGAATAATATTGTCCTCTGGAGTTGGTGGTTGGGAGGTGGTTATGTGGCAGTACTGAATAGAAAGGGGTATGAAGAAGCGTTTCGGTATGATGAAAATGATCTGTGTTTGAGTTTGGTATGGATATGGATCACATGAGTGTATGCATTTGTCAAAATTTATCCAAAATGTGCTACATGTGTGTTTCCTTGTATGTGGGCTTCCCTGTGGCTCAGCTGCTAAAGAATCCGCTCACACTGTGGGAGACCTGGGTTCAGTCCCTGGATTGGGAAGATCCCCTGGAGAAGGGAAAGGCTACCCTCTCCAATACTCTGACCTAGAGAATTCCATGGATTGGATAGTCCATGGGGTGGCAAAGAGTTGGACATGACTGAGCAACCTTCACTTCACTTCACTTCTTCACTATATGTGAATTATATTTCAATCTTAAAAATTAAAAAAGACATATCGACTTTCTTAAAAACCCTTTGAAAAATACATAAGGTTTTAGAAGATGTTGATTGGTTTTGTTGAATAGACAGGTAAGATAATAGAGGTATCAACAGTTAAATGACTTGTCCAAGATGACATAATCCCTACTAGACATTTTTATTACTGTTGTTTATTGCCAGTCTCCTGGACAGATTTCTCCTACAGGGCTTTTGAGCCTTGCACAGAAGAACTCTGTAAAGAGAGAGAAGGAAAGAGAGAAAGGTTGATTGTTTTATCTATTTAAAGGGAAATAGTGACTGTGTGGATCAAAACAAACTATGGAAAATTCTTAAAGAGATGGGAATACCAGACCACCTTACCTGCCTCCTGAGAAATCTGCAGGTCAAGAAGCAACAGTTAGAGGTGGACATGGAACAACAGACTGGTCCCAAATTGGGAAAGGAGTGTGTCAAGTCTGTATATTGTCACCCTGCTTATTTTACTTATATACAGAGTACATCATGCAAAATTCCAGACTGGATGAAGCACAAGCTGGAATCAAGATTGCCAGAGAAATATTAATAATCCCAGATACGCAGATGACCCTTATATCAGAAAGTGAACAGGAACTAAAGAGCCTCTTGAGGAAAGTGAGAGTGAAAACTGACTTAAAACTCAACACTCAAAAAACGAAGATAATGGTATACGGTCCCATCACTTCATGGCAATCAGATGGGGAAACATTGGAAACAGTGACTTTTCTTGGGTTTCAAAATCACTGCAGATGGTGACTGCGTCCATGAAATTAAAAGATGCTTGCTTCTTGGAGGGAAAGCTATGACGAACCTCAGTTCAGTTCAGTTCAGTTGCTCAGTCATGGTATGACTCTCTGTGACCCAGTGGACTGCAGCACGCCAGGCCTCCCTGTCTATCACCAGCTCCTGGAGTTTACTCAAACTCATGTCCATTGAGTCGGTGACGCCATCCAACCATCTCATCCTCTGTCGTCCCCTTCTCCTCTCGCCTTCAATCTTTCCCAGCATCAGGGTCTTTTCAAATGAGTCAGTTCTTCACATCAGATGGCCAAAGTATTGGAGTTTCAGCTTCAGCATCATTCCTTTCAGTGAACACCCAGGACTGATTTCCTTTAGGATGGACTGGTTGGATCTTCTTGCAGTCCAAGGGACTCTCAAGAGTCTTCTCCAACACCACAGTTCAAAAGCATCAATTCTTCGGCACTCAGCTTTCTTTACAGTTCAACTCTCACATCCATATATGACTACTGGAAAAACCATAGCCTTGACTAGACAGACCTTTGTGGACAAAGTAATGTCTCTGCTTTTTAATATGCTGTCTAGGTTGGTCATAACTTTTCTTCCAAGGAGCAAGCATCTTTTAATTTCATGGCTACAGTCACCATCTGCAGTGATTTGGAGCTCAAAAAAATTAAGTATGCCACTGTTTCCACTGTTTCCCCATCTATTTACCATGAAGTGATGGGACCGGATGCCATGATCTTAGTTTTCTGAATGTTGAGCTTTAAGCCACGTTTTTCACTCTCCTCTTTCACTTTCATCAAGGGGCTCTTTAGTTTTTCTTCACTTTCTGCCATAAGGGTGGTGTCATCTGCATATCTGAGGTTATTGATATTTCTCCTGGCAATCTTGATTCCAGCTTGTGCTTCATCCAGCCCAGTGTTTCTCATGTTGTACTTTGCATATAAGTTAAATAAGCAGGGTGACAATATACAGCCTTGACTTACTCCTTTTCCTATTTGGAACCTGTCTGTTTTTCCATGTCCAGTTCTAACTGTAACCAACCTAGACAGCATATTAAAAAACAGAGATATTACCAACAAAGGTCCTTCTAGTCAAAGCTATGGTTTTTCCAGTAGTCATGGATGGATGTGAGAATTGGACCATAAAGAAAGCTGATCACCAAAGAGTTGATACTTTTGAACTGTGATATTGGAGAAGACTCTTGATAGTCCCTTGGACTGCAACGAGATCTAACCAGTCCATCCTAAAGGAAATCAGTTCTGAATATTCATTGGAAAGACTGATTCTGAAGCTGCAACTCCAGTACTTTGGCCACGTGATGCAAAGAGCTGACTCATTAGAGAAGATTGTGATGCTGGGAAAGATTGAAGGCAGGAGGAGAAGGGAATGACAGAGGCCAAGATGATTGGATGACATCACCAACTCAATGGACATGAGTTTGAGCAAGCTCTAGGAGTTGGTGATGGACAAGCAAGCCTGGAAAGCTGCAGTCCATGGGGTTGCAAAGAGTCAGACTCGACAAAATTGAGCTGATCTAAGTAGAAGTGTAGATCAGATAAAAGGAAAAATGATTGAGCTAACTTAAGCATTCTGTTTGATTCAAGAGATATTGATAGCATGTGTACCATCCTTTGTCTAAACCCTTCAATCAGCAAGCAGAATTTGAAGGAAAATTTTTAAGAGGTTCCTCCAAGACAGATACATTTTTCTATTGCTATAAGTTCTATACTCACATTTTGAGGTATATTATTTTGGCAAGATTAAGAAAGAAAACTAATATTAGGAGCTAAAGATGCAGAAAAGGAAAGAAAATAGTCCTTTGCTCAGATTCAAAATGGCCTTCTATAGGTTATCATCAATCTGAATTGGAATGAACTCTTATCTATAGACAAAATGGAGCTGGCTATATTTGATTGGAAGAGAGCCAGAAAGCCTGCCTGCCTCTCCATTACCTGGCATTCCTTGTTGCTATTATTGTTCAGTCACTAAGTTGTGTCTGACTCTTTGCTACCCCATGGACTGTAGCATGCCAAGGTTTCTTGTCTTTCAGTGTCTCATGCAGTTTGCTCAAATTCATGTCCATTGAGTCAGTTATGCTATCTAACCATCTCAACCCTCTTTTTTTTTTTTGCCTTCAATCTTTCCCAGCATCATGGTCTTCTCCAATGAGTCAGCACTTCCCATCAGGTAGCCAAAGTATTGAAGCTTTAGCTTCAGCATCAGTCCTTCCAATGAGTATTCAAGGTTGATTCCCTTTAGGATTCACTGGTTTGATCTCCTTGTTGTCCAAGGGACTCTCAAGAGTCTTTTCCAACACCACAATTCAAAAGCATCAGTTCTTTGGCCTTCAGCCTTCTTTATGGTCCACCTCTCATATCCATACTTGACTACTGAAAAAACCACAGTTTTGACTATATAGACCTTTGTTGGCCAAGTGATGTCTCTGCTTTTTAATAGGCTGTCTGGGTTTGTTCATAACTTTTCTTCCAAGAGGCAATTGTCTTTTAGTTTCATGGCTATAGTCACCATCTGCAGTAATTTTGGATCCAAAGAAAGAAAAATATGTCACTGCTTCCACTTTTCCCTATCTATTTGCCATGAAGTGATAGGACCAGATGCCATGATCTTAATTTAATGAATGTTGAGTTTTAAGCCAGCTTTTTCACTCTTCTCTTTCACTCTCATCAAGAGACTTTTTAGTTCCTTTTCACTTTGTGCCATTAAAGTGGTATCATATATGAGGTTGTTTATATTTCTCTTGGCATTCTTGATTCCAGCTTGTGACTCATCCAGCCTGGCATTTAATGAATGTTGAGTTTTAAGCCAGCTTTTTCACTCTTCTCTTTCACTCTCATCAAGAGACTTTTTAGTTCCTTTTCACTTTGTGCCATTAAAGTGATATCATATATGAGGTTGTTTATATTTCTCTTGGCACTCTTGATTCCAGCTTGTGACTCATTGAGCCTGGCATTTTGCTTAATGTACTCTGCATTTAAGTTTAACAGGGTGACATATACAGCTTTATTGTACTCCTTTCCCAATTTTGAACCAGTCCATTGTTCCTTGTAAGGTTCTAAGTGTTACTTCTTGACACACATACAGGTTTCTCAAGAGACCGATAAGGTGGTCTGCTATTCTCATTTCTTTAAGAATGTTCCAGTTTGTTGTGATCCACAGAGTCAAAGGGTTTACCACAGTCGATGAAGCAAAAGTATGTGTTTTTCTCAAATTCCCTTGCTTTCTCCATAATCCAACAAATGCTGGCAATTTGATTGCTTGTTTCTCTGCCCTTTCTAAATCCATCTTGTACATTTGGAAGTTCTTGGTTTACATACCTCTGAAACCTACCTTGAAGGATTTTGAGTATAATATTACTAGCATGAGAAATGAGCGCAATTGTGGGGCAGTTTGAATATTTTTTGGCACTGCCCTTCTTTGGGATTGGAATGAAAATTGACCTTTTTTAGTCCTGTGGCGACAGCTGAGTTTACAGAATTCCTATATTAGAGTGGTCGAGAGAGTCATGGTATTAAAGGCAAAGACACAGTGCATCCATACTTTTCTAGCTCTTCTTTTACCCTAGAGCTTTACCTGAGAGAATGTTGGTTTATTCTTTGTCCCCTCAATAATGAAATCTTTTTTGGTCTCCATTCTGATAAGCGATATCAGGTAAGAGGACATCTAGCAGCAGAGGAAAGAAGAAAAGAGCCTTAAATAATGTCAGAGCTAGGAAATTGTTGTTTTTGTGGAGAAAGATATTAACTGTGGTTAAGCTGGAAGTATAGTCATGCATAAAAATGTTATAAAATTATTCAGGTCCTGTACTCATTTATGCAGATTGTCATTATTGATATACAAGTCAAATAAAATGATTGTTTAGAATTCAGGTAAGCATGTTAGCTAGATACCTAACATAGGTCTGAGTCAGAACATCTGGAAAATAATAAATGAGCTTTAAAACAAAAAAAGGGCATATTTAGAAGTTATTAATTAACATAAAAAGTTTGAAAATGAAGTTGTGAAATCTCTAGATTGCTAACATAGGAATACCTGTGTAATTATATAGTTTTTATAGACTGATAACCCTATTGATGCTAGTTTTTTTGGGGCAAATTATGCTATTTCAGCTAAATGAGCAATGGAGGAAAGGGATGAATTATGAAATCATAACCAGCAAAGGTCTGTTTTTAAAGATTCAATTTCAGTAATGCTTTACTGACATATAAATGATCTTTGAAAACAGTGCCTCTTACCTTTGATGTAGTGGCACTGTACTAAATTAACTGACTCATCTTTGATGAAGAGAGAAGGTTAGTTTTTCTATGAATCAGACATACGAAAATTCTTTTTCCAAGAAAACTAGACCCCTGGGCTTGAGAATTTAAGCCTCTTTGTGAGTCTCAGATTCCCCCAGCATGACTGATTTACCCAAGCAGGAAAAAGTGATGTATTACAAATGCAGGTCTCTTTTGAATACAGCCTGATGTTAAGGGATTGGTGGTAATATTCAATCTCATCTTTGTCTCCTCAGTGCCGTGTGGACTGGCTGTTTCTTCCTTGTGCATGTTCTGAAATAAAAAGCAATATTGTTAACTGCCTCTTAATTAAATACGAAGTGCATGACTTCTAAATGAAGGATGATCATGATGAGAAAAATAGTATAAGGTAAGTTCTCAGTTTCTTTTTTGAGGTTTTCTGGATCTCTCTGTGTCACAGCCAAAAATGAACTAACAGAGGCAATTGATACATATAATTGTGTTGTCTTGACACCACTGACTTCTTTGTGTGGGCCAGTGTATAGGCAGGACTGGGCTTGCTGTTATTCACAGTACCTCCTGGTCACTTATCCCTTAGTTAATATGACCATATACATAACTGCGTCTCGTCTTAGCAACCAAGGAGGGGATGTGAAGTTCAACTGTTGGCTTAATGGCACTTATCAGGCAAAGTCTTGGTATGACTTCTTCCATTGCAACCTTGGTTGTCATAACACGCTAGCATGGGAAATACTGCAGTTTGCCCTCTGAAGTTCAGATCACAGAAATTATCCAAGGAATAGAAGATAGAGGGGGCTTCCCTGGTGGCTCAGACAGTAAAGAATCTGCCTTCAATGCAGTTTGATCCCTGGGGTAGAAAGATCCCCTGGAGAAAGGTATGGCAACTCACTCCAGTATTCTTGCCTGGAGAATCCCCATGGACAGAGGAGCCTGGCAGGCTACAGTTCATGGTTCACAAAGAGTCAGTCACCACTGAGCTACTAAGCAGACAGAGGAGAATAATATATCTCAGTTCTTTATTGCTGTCTTGAGATACATGACACATTATCTCTGAGGCTGGAAATCAGGGTCGTATCCCTGGAAACCAGGCCTACTTACTGCACCCAAGCAAAGGCTAAGCATGTCCATCTACATTTTTAAAGTTACAAATGTCAAGCCTTAGTGTGCATGTATGTGATAATCACTGTTAGTGACTTAGAGATCTCTACAGAAACCCCCACATCCAGTTAGAAGGTAGACTGTAGTCTGAACCTGAGGTTAAAGATCTTAGTGCAGCTGGCTTCTGTATTGGTCCCACCTATTCCCTCATGCTTCCTGCTCTACCTCAGCTGTGGGATTGAAGATTTGACTTTAACATCTATTTATCTTTCTGGTCATTATAGCAATACTCTGTTCCCTGTCAGAAATATATTTTTTAAGGTTTTCTAAGTTACTTATATTCACTAATAAAATAGGCACTTTCATTTAAAAGGCTATTTTGCAGTTAAGAGATTGAACCGCATTATCTGAAAGCATTCACACCATGCTTTGTATGTTGAGATGGAGTGTTGATGCCTAAGGGAGTACTCATGCTGGGTAAATTGTTCATTACTGCAGAATGGTCAGGAAGCCAGTCTTCCTCAGAACAAATCAGGATAACTTTGAGAAAGTTAGTTAAACTTTCTGGGTCTGGGTCTTAGTTTTCTTGTTTGATGTGAGGACTAAACGGGAAACATAAATAAAGCACTTAGCACACAAAGTCTGTGGAACCTAGTAGTAAATGTTTAAGAGTGATGGGTATTATTTTATCTTTTTACTTAGATGCTAATCAAAAATTGGTAATACAAAGAATTGGATAAGAATTTTGAGGAAAGATAGTTAAAATAGCCTCTATCCGTTCCTCAAGACACCTCCAAGTCAGTTTCTAGCATCATCTTCATAGTATTTAGACAAATAAGATAGTAGTTTTTAGAAGTTAATAATATATATTTTTTGTACTTCAAAATGAGAAAATATACTGTTTTGGTGAAACCACAATTTATATTGTTGAATGTAATTAACAATAAGTTGGTTTTCCTTTATATTTAGTGTATATCCAGATTAGAGCATTCCATTATCTACAGAGTCAGGAGTCCTAATATTTATCTTTTCTTGTTTCTCTATCAAAACAGCAAAAAGGAATTTTATTTACTTTGTTGAATTCTCAGCCTTTGAATATTTTAAAATCATATATGAAGCAGAATTGAAAAACATTAGCTCTTCCTTTGAACCAGAATAAATGCTATAGATAGCATTGTCTTTTCCTTTTTTTGTTTGTAATATTTGGAAACTTTATGCTTCCCCCTTGGTATATTACAGATCTCAGTAAGATGAAATGGTAAAAAAGCTATTTAAATGCTAATTCTGAAGACTAATTAATTGATGCAACAAATATTGGTAACATGGTAGTGAAGAAACCATAGTACTTGCCTTTTTGAGGTAATCTGATATAGAGAGATAAATTAATAATTATCTTTTACAAACCCAGGTAGTGACATTAGTAATAAGTACTAGGGTAAAAGTTGGCTTCCCAGGTAGCACTAGTGGTTAAGAACTCCCCTGCTAATGCAGGAGATATGAGATGAGAGTGCCATCCCTGGGTCGGGAAGATCCCCTGGAGGAGGGCATGGCAATCCACTCCAGTATTCTTGCCTGGAGAATCCCATGGACAGAGACTCCTGGCAGGCTGTAGTCCACTGGGTTACAAAGAATTGAACACGACTGAAGCAAATTAGCACACATGTACACTAAGGTAAAAGTAAAGCAGGGAAAGAAGAAAATGAGCAAGTGGGAGGAAATGGCTACTTTGTCCAGGGGGATGAGGGAAGAAGTCTTTTAAGAGGTGACTTTGGAATAGATACTTAATTGAAACAAGCTATGTGAATATCTGGGGGGAAGAGCTTCCAGGAGATGGAGTAGAAAAAGGTCCTGAAAAAGAATGAATTTTAATTGTATAGGCCAGTATAGCTAGAGCATTGTGAGTGAGAAGAAAGGGAAGATGTAAGGTAAGAGTGGCATGGAAGGGGCTTCCCTGGTCTTCCAGTAGCTAAGACTCCATGCTCCCAATGCAGGAGGCCCAGGTTCGATCCCTAGTCAGGGAATTAGACCCCACATGCTGAAATTGAGAGTCTGCATGCTGCAACTAAAGATCCTGCATACCACAAATGAAAAAGATCCCTTGTGCCACAACTAAGACCCGGCACAGTCAAGTAAATAAATATATTTTTTAAAGAAGTAGCATGGAAAAGTAATAAAGACAAAAGGCCCCTCAATTCCAGTGGAAATTTTAATTTCTTCCTCTAGTTCTCCATGTATTTAAGATCTTAACAACTTTAGCATCCCAGCTTGATTTGTTTGTAATAGTAGACTCCTTTCTTCTTGAGACTGACAATTTATTTTAAAATGGCCAGAACAGCTTCAGTTCCATGCAACAAATTCTGGTAAATTCTCTTTTCATTTTTATTCTGTTACAAATATCTTCTAATTTCCCTTTTTATGGTTTCTTAGATACACCCATCAGTTAAAAGTGGACATTTAATTTCCAAATACATGGGGACTTTAAAATATTTTTTATATTAATTTCCCATTTTGATATTAATTTCTTATTTAAATGCTTTATTCTGCAATCATCTTCTGTGTTTTTTTGAGTCTTCTAAATTTATTTAGGCTTTCAGTGGCTAAGTCAAAGATATCTCTTGGTAAATATCACATTGCACTTCAAAATATGTGGGTTATTTTCAAATATCTTTTGATATTGGTTTCTAACATAATTCCACAGTGATAAGAGAGCAGACTCTGTATGATTTCAGTATGTTTAGACAATGAAATTTTTGCACCTAGTTTTATGTCCCTGGATATGTTCCAGTGTCTCCCACTTTATAGTCTATGGGAACTTGAATAGAATTTGTATCTTACTGTTGTGTGAAAATTGTATAAACCTTAATTATGTTGAATTGATTCATGGTGCTTTTCAGGTCTACTATATCCTTCTACTTTTCTGTGTATTCATTCTTTTAATTTTTGAGAGTTTGATATTGAAACTCCAACTAAAAATCTTACCTACTTAAAAAAATTGTAACATATAGTGGAACTATATGTAACTTTGTTCTGTATTTTCCAAGTCTCCTGCAAATGTGTTATCATACTTCCATAATTTAAAACATAAAAAAGAGGAAAAAAATAAGAAAGAGAAAATAAATAAAATGACCAGGAATGGTGAAAATTGGTAAACAGTTCAAAACATTTTTCTGTATTAAAAATGACTTAATGGATTATGCATTAATTGCTAAATGGGCCTTTACTTAAAAGAGTACTTTTAAACTTCTTATTTCTTGTTTTAAATCTCTTATGTAAAAGCTATATCCTCAAATATAATGACTGAAGTATCTTGAAATCAGAGTGCATTTTAATTTGATTATGACTTGTCTACATGCAAGATGCATAGTATATGATTGACACAGTTATCTAAATAATTAACAGCAGATAATAATTTTGTCTTAAATATACAAACAATTATGCAGTTAGGGAAACACAAAATTAGACAGCCAAATGGGATTGTTAAGTAATGTTTTGATAATTTAAGTGTAAATGAATCATAAACATTAGGATTAGATTTCCTCTGAAAATATCTTGTGTTTAAAATCTGTGGAAAGGTATACTTGGCAGGGTATATTTTGAGTTTTGTTAAAACCAAAGACTCATGAAAATTGTTTGAGATAGTTTGGTGGAACAAAATCTGGGTCTCCCCATATAACAAGCATGCAGCTGAAATAATTAGCTGATGGTTTGAAGATACAAATATATTTGTCAGAAATTCCCTGACTATTATACTCAGTCACTTCAGTCATGTCTGACTCTTTGGAACCCCATGGACTGCAGCACCCCACCCCCCTCAGGTTTCTCTGTCCATGGGATTCTCCAGTCAAGTATACTAGAGTGGGTTGCCATCCCCTCCCCCAGGGTACCTTCCCGACCCAGGGATTGAACTCACATCTCCTGTGATTCCTACATTGCAGGTGGATTCTTTACCCGCTGAGCCACAGGGGAAGCCCAGTACCAGTCATTTATTCATGCACTAAGTAAATTTTTTTTTTGAGTTCCTACTATGAGTTAGTCATTGTGCTGGGTTCTAAGTTTACAAAGGAGAACAAGAGAATCTTGCCTTACATCCATTGGGGCTTATAGGTTCTTAAGGAAATTAATGGGTAATAAGGAATGCCACTCCTCAACTTTCTGCAGTGGAGTTGTTGCTGATGTTGTTCAGTTGCTAAATCGTGTCTGATTCTTTGTGACCCCATGGACTGCAACACACCAGACTCCCCTGTCCTTCACTATTGCCCAGAGTTTGCTCAAATTCATGTCCATTGAGTTGGTGATGCTATCTAACCATCTCACCCTCTGCTTTCCCCTTCTCCTTTTGCCTTCAATCTTTGGCAGCATCTGTAGTGAAGAGGGGACTTCAACTCCATTCCCAGGATGGAAAGTTTAGAAAGATCATCTGGTCTTTGTCTGTATCCTTTCTTTAAAAACTGAGGGACCGTCTTACCGATGAGCTGTATTTTTGCTCTTGAGCAAATAGATTAGGAGTTGAGGTATGAGGGAGGAATGACTTGAAGAAGTAATAGTTACCATTGCCATGTGACGCAATTGCTTCTCTCCTCTTATTAGGAAGGAAAGGAAAGAGAAAACTCAACTATTGGTTCAGAGCCCACTCATGTGACTTCCTGAACAACATTCACAGCCTCGTTGACTTTTCTGGGTAGAGACATTTGCAAGAATAGTGTCAAGGAAGGAGAAGTTTAGAAGTAATGAATCAGAGATGTAGAGGATAAATAAGGAAGCAGTGGCTAATAGACAAGAAGGTAGAAAGATTTGTGAGTAGAATCTAATGAAATTGAAAAGATCTATGGGAAAGTCAGAAAACTGTGGTTTTAAGAATAGAGAGAAGGCATTTCCAGTTTCTGAAGTGGAACATTTCTGGGTATGTCCAGTTAGAAGGATAACAAGTAGAGTAAAGAAGATAAGTTCAAAGATTATTTTGTTTAGGTTTGGATAAGTCATCCAGTAGATGATGACATTTCTCAGAATACCAAGAAAAAAAAAGGTTTCAACAGGTGCCAAAGATTTTATAAAATCAAGGGAACTGACCAGGAGAATAATAGAAGATCATGTCAATGTATGGCAAAAACCACTACAATGTTGTAAAGTAATTAGCCTCCAACTAATAAAAATAAATGGAAAAAAATTGAGAAAGACTGTATAGTCAATAGGGGGGAATACTCTGGTGGTTCAGTGGTTAGAACCTTGCACTTCCACTCTAGGGGGCATGGATTTGATCCCTGGTTGGGGAACTCAGATCCCACATGCTGTGTGGCATGACCAAAAAGTAACACTCTCCTCCCCAACTAGCAAGAGCTTCAAGAAAACCGATGTATTTATTTACTTGTTTGTTTATATAAACATGAGGGACTCTTGAACTGAAAGTTGTTTGGAAACCCTAAAATATGTAGTGTGTTGGAAAAAGAGATTCTACACTTTGGAAAACAGGGAGAATATATAGAAAGAGTCAGTGTCCAGTTAAGTCAGTCTGAAAGATTAATAGAGAACAAGTGTTATAGAGGGATTTGTCTAACTAATAGGCAAAGAAGTCCATATAATGAATGTGAGGAATAGTAAGATCTTTGTGGTTTGGATCTTGAACTAGACTATTAAGTCCCAAATTTAGTTTTACTTTAATATCAGGGGGATAAAAGCACTAGAGCTCCTTAGCCAGTAAAAATCAACATATTGCCTGAATTTACTTCATTTCATAGGTATAGATCTTGCATTAATACTCTGTTGTTAGTATATCATCTGATTTTTAAATGTCTTGAATTTAAAGCCTAAGTATACTTTGCCAAGAAAATATCATCTGGGATATTAGGCACATTTATTTTAGGAGAAATACAATCCTTGTGTTTATGATTCATTTACACTTAAAATATTGTTAAGAGAAACCTATAATACATCCAAGATAGTTCTTATCACTCACGAATCTTTTTAAGAGAAGTTTTCTGTATAGATTATAGATTTATAACTGTAAGGATTAAACTATATCTAATTTGAAAAGTTAAGAGATATGGATGGCATCACCAACATGATGGACATGGGTTTGGGTGAACTTGGTAATGGACAGGGAGGCCTGGCATGCTGCGGTTCATGGGGTCGCAAAGAGTCCGACACGACTGAGTGGCAGAACTGAGCTGAACTGAAGAGATATGGCTTCTCAGTTTAGGGAGTGACACAACCACATTGAACTTACACCACTAGAAAGGACTTTGGACATCATCTAATAGCCTGATTATAAAAGAAGAAACTGAGAAGCAGAGGAATCACCTGACATACCTATAATCACACTCAACTTAGGGAAGAACCAAACCAAATAATTTAGGTGGTTTTAATTAATGTTTTACTTTAGAGCACATGAGCACTTAGCACAGAGTTTTAAACACAATAAATGCCAACTAAATATTTAGTGAATAGATCACTGTCACTGGGACTCCACCTATCAGATGAATGTGCTCCAGTTTGCCATTTGACATATTTATCGTATGTGTGTGTGCTCAGTCTCTCAGTCGTGTATGACTCTTTGAGACCCCATGGACTGTAGTCCGCCAGGCTCCTCTGTCCATGGAATTTTCCAGGCAAGAATGCTAGAGTGGGTTGCCATTTCCTCCTTCAGGGGATCTTCCCGACTGAGGGATAAACTGTGTCTCCACTGACAGGTGGATTCATTACTATTGAGCCCCCTAGGAAGCCATACCTGTAATCACCCTCAACTTAGGGAAGAACCGAACCGAGTAAGTTAGGTGGTTTTAATTAGTGTTTTACTTTAGAGCACATGAGCACTTAGCATAGGATTTTAAACATAATAGGGGGCAAATAAATGTTTAATGAATAGATCAATGTCACTGGGACACCACTATCAGATGAATGTGCTCTAGTTTGCCATTTGACATATTTATTATCATCCTCAAATGAGGAGCCTAATGGGCTTTGTACCAAATTTCCTTATCAGACATAATTACTGGCCTCTAGAAACTGTGACCTCAAAAATAACAAAGTGAATGCAGTGTTCACATGTTAAAGAGATTTATTACATTAATACATAAGGATATAAGTGTCATTTTGTCTCTATTAATATGAGAATGTCTATGAATCAAAATGTATACATTATAATAAGTGAAATACCAGTGTTTATTACAAGTTGATGGGAAATGCTTATGGAAGAGAAGGATTTGAAGAGCTTTTTAATTAGACAGTACTGCTCCAGGAATCATTCTGTTGGATCATTGAACAGACTGAGAGATCTAAGAGCAGGAGGGAGAATTTAAGGAAGTGGAGTTGATGAGAAGGTTTGCTGCCATGAAGCAAAGTACAGTGGAGGACCATAGGGTGACAGTATGAAAATGATCTAATAGAAAGAAATGTTTTGGGAACTCCAGAAAAGCATTAGAAGTTGAGGGGGAGGATTTTGATGGTGTGATAGAGGTTTAGCTGTGTGACCTTGGAAAAGTGACTTAATTTTAAATATTGCTTTTTTGGGTGGTAATCTTAAAAACACAGATAATCATAGTACCTCTTTCAGAAAGATTAAATTAAATAATGACTCTACATATAGATAAAGTTGAACCTTGAGACAAGAATTTCAATAAGATCCTGAATTCTGGGTTCTATCCTTAGTTAAGAGGTGCTACTGCATTTCTTTTTTAATTGTAGATCTCAATCAGAGAATTTTTATACATATCATTTCCCATAGGCCTCTCTTTTCTGGCAGCAGTTTTCCTGTATGAGCTTCTATATTCTACCTGGAATGCTTTTAAGGATCACAGCCTTGTCTTGATGAAGGGGCTTGTGGAATTCAATGAAGCTATGAGCCCATATTTTGCAGATGGTCACCAAGACAGATGGGTCATAATGAAGAGTTCTGAAAAAATGTGGTTCACTGGAGGAGGGAATGGCAAACCACTCAAGTATTCTTGCTGAGAGAACTTCATGAACAGTATGAAAAGGCAAAAAGATATGACACTGGAAGCCCCCCAGGTCAGAAGGTATCCAATATGCTAATGGGAAAGAGTGGAGGGCAGTTACTAATAGCTCCAGAAAGAATGAAGCATCTGGGCTGAAGGAGAAACAACACTCAGTTGTGGATGTGCCTGGTGGTGAAAGTAAATTTAGATGTGGTAAAGTACAATATTGCACAGGAACCTGGAACCTTACATCCATGAATCAAAGTAAATTGGAAGTGGTCAAGTGGAAGATGGCAGTAGTGACCATTAACATCTTAGGAATCAGTGAATGAAAATGGATGGGAAGGGGTGAATTGGCTATTACAGTAAACAAGAATCTCTTAGGAGAAGTGGAGTAGCCCTCATAGTCAACAAAAAAGTCCAAAATGCAGTACTTGGGTGCAATCTCAAAAATGATAGAATGATCTCAGTTCATTTCCAGTAAAAACCATTCAACATTATGATAATCCAAGTCTTTTCCCCAACCACTAATACTGAAGAAGCTGAAGTTGACTGGTTCTATGAAGACCTATAAGGCATTCTAGAACTAACACCAAAGAAAGATGTGCTTTTCATCATAGGGGATTGGAATGCAAAAGTAAAAAGTCAAGAGATACCTGGAGTAACAGACAAGTTTGGCCTTGGAGGACAAGATGAAACAAGGCAAAGACTAACAGAGTTTTGTCAAGAGAACACACTGGTCATAGCAAACATGCTGTTTCATCAGCAGATGCTCGATGCTGAAATCAGATTGATTATATTCTTTGCAGATGGAGATGGAGAAGCTCTATACAGTCAGCAAAAATAAGACCTGGAGCTGACTGTGGCTTGGATGATGAGCTCCTTGTTGAAAAATTCAGTTCTGTTAAATTGAAGAAAGTAGGGAAAATCACTAGGCCTTTTGTGTATGACCTAAATCAAATCCTTTATGATTATGCAATGGAGATGATGAACAAATTCAAGGAATTAGGTCTGGTAGACAGTGTGCCTGAAGAATTGTGGATGGAGGTCCATAACATTGTACAGTAGGCAGTGACCAAAACCATCCCCAAGAAAGGAATGCAATAAGGCAGAGTGGTTGTCTAGGAGGCTTTGCAAATAGGTGAGTAAAGAAGAGAAGCAAAAGGCAAGAAAGAAAGGGAAAGATATACCCAATTAATATAGTTCCAGAGAAGAGCAAGTAGAGAAAATAAGAAGACCTTCTTCAATGACCAATGCAGAGAAATAGAGGAAAGCAATGGAATGGGAAAGACTAGAGATCTTTTCAAGAAAATTGAAGATACCATAAGAGTATTTCTTGGAAGGATGGGGATGATACAGGACAGAAAGGGTTATGGACCTAACAGAAGCAGAAGTGATTTTAAAAAGGTGGCAAGTATACACAGAACTATGCAAAAAAGGTCTTAAAGACCATGATAACCACAATGGTGTAGTCACTTACCTAGAGTCAGACATCCTGGAGTGTGAAGTCAAGTGGGTCTTAGGAAGCATTGCTATGAACAAAGCTAGTGAAAGTGACTTAATTCTAGCTGAACTATTTAAAATCATAAAAGATAATACTGTTAAATGCTACACTCAATATTTCAGCATATTTGGAAAACTCAGCAGTGGCTTCAGGACTGGAAAAGGTCAGTTTTCATTCTAATCCCAGAGAAGAACAATGCCAAAGAATGTTCAAACTACCATATAGGTGTGCTCATTTCACATGGTAGCAAGACAATGCTCAAAATCCTTCAAGCTAGGCTTCAACAGTACATGAACTGAGAACTTCCAGATGTACAAGCTAGGTTTAGAAAAGGCAGAGGACCCAGAGGCCAAATTGCCAACATCGGTTGGATCATAGAGAAAGCAAGCGAATTCCAGAAAAACTTATGTTTCTGCTTCATTGACTATGCTAAAGCCTTTAACTGTGTGGATCACAACAAACTGTGGAACATTCTTAAAGAGATGGGAATTTCAGACCACCTTACCTGCCTCCTGAGAAATCTGTATGCAGGTCAAGAAGCAATGGTTAGAACTGGACATGGAACAATTAACTGGTTCAAATTTGGGGAAGGGGTATGAGAAGGCTGTATATTGTCATCTTGCTTATTTAACTTATGTGCAGAGATATTGTTGTCATTCAGTCACCCAGTCATGTTTGACTCTTTGTGACCCCATGGACTGTAGCACACCAGGCCTCCCTGTCCCTCACCATCTCCCAGAGTTTGCTCAAGTTCATGTTCATTGCATCGGTGATACTGTCCAGCCATCTCATCCTCTGACACCCTCTTTTCCTCCTGCCCTCAATCTTTCCCAGCATCAGGGACTTTTCCCGTGAGTTGTCTGTTTGCATCAGATGACCAAAATACTGGAGCTTCAGCTTTAGCATCAGTCCTTCTGGTGACTATTCAGGGTTGATCTCCCTTAAGATTGACTGGTTTGATCTCCTTGCAGTCCAAGGGACTTTCAGGAGTCTTCTCCAGCACCACAGTTTGAAGACATCAGTTCTTTGGTGTTCTACCTTCTTTATGATCCAGTTCTCACAGTCGTATCCCTGGGAAGACTGTAGCCTTGACTATACAGACCTTTGTCGGCAGATTAATGTCTTTGCTTTTCAACACACTGTCTAGGTTGTCATCGCTTTCCTGCCAAGAAGCAATCGTCTTCTGATTTCATGGCTGCAGTCACCATCCTCCGTGATTTTGGAGCTTAGGAAGAGGAAAACTGTCACTACTTCCACCTTTTCCCCTTCTATTTGCCATACAGTAATGGGGCCGGATGTCATGATCTTAGTTTTTTTAATATTTAGTCTTAAGCCAACTCTTTCACTCTCCTCCTTAACCCTCATCAAGAGGCTCTTTTGTTCCTCCTCGTTTTCTGCCATTAGAGTGGTATCATCTGCATATATGAGGTTGTTGATGATTCCCCCACCTATCTTGATTCCAGCTTGTAACTCATCCAGCTTGGCATTTCTCATGATGTGCTCAGCATATAGGTTAAACAGAGTGACAGCAGACAGCCCTGTTCTACTCCTTTCTTGATTTTGAACCAATCATTTGTTCCCATACAGAGTTCTAACTTTTGCTTCTTGACCTGCATACAGGTTTCTGCCTATCTGCTCTGGTTGTAGAAGCAGACATGCAGAGTACATCATGCAAAATGCTGCAGGGCTGAATGAATCACAAGCTGGAATCAAAATTGCTGGAAGAAATATCAACAACCTCAGATATGCAGATGATACCACCCTAATAGCAGAAAGTGAAGAGGAACTAAAGAGCCTCTTGATGAAAGTGAAAGAGGAAAGTGAAAAAGCTAACTAAAACTCAGCATTCAAAGAACTAAGATCATGGCATCTAGTCCCATCACTTCATGGCATATAGAAGGGGAAAAAGTGGAAGTAGTGACAGATTTTCTTTTCTTGGGTTCCAAATCACTGCAGCCATGAAATTAAAAGATGCTTGCTCCTTGGAAGGAAAACTATGACAAATCTAGACTGCATATTAAAAAGCAGAGACATCATTTTAAAAAAGATATCTCATGTTAAAAAGGTCAACAGCAGTCTGTATAGTCAAACCTATGTTTTTTCCAGTATTCATGTACAGATGTGAGAGTTGGACTGTACAGAAGGCTGAGCACTAGCCTTGATGCCTTCGAATTGCAGTGCTGGAGAAGACTCTTGAGAGTCCCTGTACTGCAAGGAGATCAAACCAGTCAATCCTAAAAGAAGTCAACCCTGAATATGAATTGGAAGGACTGATGCTGAAGCTCAGATACTTTGACCACTTGATGCGAAGAGCTGACTCATTGGAAAAGTCCCTGATTCTGGGAAAGATTGTAGGTAAAAAGAGAAGGGGGCAGCAGAGTATGAGATGATTGGATGACATCACCAACTCAATGGATATGAGTTTTAGCAAACTCTAGGGGATGGTGAAGAACAGGGGAGCCTTGTGTGCTGTAGTCCATGGGGTCAGATATGACTTAGTGACTGAACAACAACAGCAATAAATGAGAATTATGCATGATGACCATATTAGAGTGATTCTGACCATTCCCTTGGTGATATGTTCTAGATTATCAGTGTATAGGTCAGAATGAGGGTATCCTGATGACCTGTTTCTACACGTGGGTTGTCATTGGAAAAGCACTAGACATAGAGTTGGAAGACTGACCTAGGTTTGACGGAAAAGCCTGCTTATGCCACTTGCTAGCTGCATGACTTTGAATCTAACTTTTCTGAGCCCTCTGTAAAATAGAGATAATAATACAAACCACAGGTGTTTTAGACATTAGATGACATATGCCTGTGTGCTGTGCTCCATTGCTCAGTTATGTCTGACTCTTTGCAACCTCATAGCTATAGTTCGCCAGACTCCTCTGTCTATGGAATTATCCCAGCAAGAATATTGGACTGGGTTGCCATTTTTCTACTCCAGGCGACCTTCTTGAACCAGGGATTGAACCAGCATCTCCTGCACTGGCAATTGGATTCTTTACCACTGAGCCACCTGGGAAGCATAGATGACATAGTACATTACAAAAAGCCTAGCACTGTGCCTGACACTCAGTCAGATCTTAATAAAAACCCCTGTACTCCTCCTTCATCCTATCATTTAATTAAAGCGATTTGCAGATTCTTTAAAGGAGAACCTAAAAAGCACGCCCAAAAAAGAGTGGAGAAGGAGGAATACTTTTATCTTAATCATCTAAGGGAGCAAGAAATGAAAGCTATAATTGATTCATGTTTTTGTGTGGCAGAAACCAACATGAAATTGTAAAGCAACTTTCCACCAATTTAGTAAAAAAGCATTCACATGGGCTATCTGTTATTCTCATTACATGTTAAGAAAATGCAAACCTTGTGAATTTTTTAGGCATTAAATATTAATATCTAATGCTGCCTGATGATGGGTGTAACACTTTGGAATGGTTCTTAAAAATCACATCATAGTTGGGTAGCAGAGTCAAGTTGAATGGTGGAAAATCAACTTCTGTTCCAACCCTTTAATTTTGTGAAATGATCACAAACGAGAGATGAGAAAAAATATGAAATTTATTTGTGACATGGGCATGGTAGTACAGCATAGTGAGTAATCAAGTTTTATAACATTATAGAGTATTAGAAAGACATTAGTGGAATCTTCTAGATTTCTGCTGTGCTTTCTTACCACAGAGCTGAAAGTGTCTGTCCTGTTGTCTACATGGGTTCCATCAAATGTGAAACTGTTTTGAGAACTAACCTTAGGAGTGTAATCTTTTCAAGTGGCTTTACCATCATCACCTACTAACCATGTCATTTCCACTAGGTAGGGAGTCACCTGTGCAAATAAGCCTGAAACTAAGTTATTGGGTGTGACAGGTACCAGGGGAGATTTGTTTTTAGCTTTAAGACAAATTAAACATCATTTAGCTTCTTAGCCATATGTATAACAGAATCAAAAAGTTTATTTTGAACACTTGGAAAGATGTAATTTATGTGTTATCTGGATAATTACAGAAGAATGGCTTTTGAAAAATTATATTATTTTGTACAATTCAATTCACAAGTCAGATTTCTAAGAGTGTGTAACATGTAACTGTGAGGTAATGAGCTTTTTCTTTGTACCCCAGAAATTCCATTGATTTATTTTGGTGGTCACTGATATGACTCCATTGAAAAGGTAAAATTCAGACAGGATTTATACTATCTTACATTCAAATAAAAGTGTTTCTAAACTGAAACTAGCAAATCCATAGAGAATGAGAACATGTCCAGCACTGTGTGTCTATCACTTAATTACAAAAAAGCACCTAAGAAACACCCAGTAGTTAGACTTGGAATTCCTCATAAACATTGGCCTATAAAATCCTTGAGGAAAGGATTTCTGATCTACTTTCCTTTGCATCCATTATGTACAGTGCAAAAATTTTTATTCTACTGTCAGAGTCTGTAACACCGCAGTGAAAATTGTTCTTAAGTAAGTTTTCTGGCAGATGTTAAGGGCATGTTCTCATTTCCTTCTGATCTAACTCTAAACTGAAAGTAATGTTTATATGTGGTAAGCATAGTATTTTCTTTCATTGGCACTTGAGGTCTAAACTTTTACAGTCTTATACAACATTCACCTTTGTTTTCTATGTCCCCATTTGAGAATCATGCAAAAAGGGCCTTCGGTGTGGGAAGCTGAACAGTTAAGACTGTTACATCCTGCACAGAATAAAGGTCAGCTCCCTTCAGGGTGGAAATCAGCAGCATGCTTTATAATGGGAGTTGATTATCCTTTCACTCCTTCTTTCAACAAGCATTTGTGGGTCAGGCCTTATGCTGGATGTTGGGTATAGAGAAATAAATATGACATAATTACAAAGAGCCTCTGATATTAAGGAAAGTCAGCAGTAGTTTTTGTTTTTGTTTTTAAAAAGTTTTACATTGTTTTAAACACACTGAAATGTTAAGTTAAGAACTGAAATGTTTACATTGCAGCATGTAACTTTAACCCAAGTTTCCTCAATCTCAGCACTAAAGACATTTGGAGCAGTTATTTCTTTGTTGTGGAGGAAAGGCTGTCCTGTCCATTATAACATTTTTAGCAGCATTTGTCACCTCTACCAGTTAGATATCAGTACTGCCACCGCCTCCAGCTATGACAACCAAAAGTGTCTACAGGTATTATTCTTCATTGAGAACAATTGCTTTAATCTGAAAATACTTTAGTTATAAGATACTTGAGCCCCCAACATGACAATTACAATATACATATCTAAGGAACTAAAACATTTACTGTTTATGCTTATTTTAGATTGATCATTTTAAACATTAGCAAATGCTTAAGCCAAATTTCATTCTGGGTAAAATTTTCTCCTGGGAATATCATTCCTTTCTCACCAACCATGCTTATTATGTAGACCTGAGAATTCTTAATCCCATCTGCTAACATCCTGAATTATTCTTCTAGTCACTCAGTTTAGATAACAGAGCTCATCCAAGATCTGATTAGACTTAGCTGAGATCACCCATTTAACCACATGTTTCCCATAGCTGTAAAACATGTGTCTGAAGGACTAGTAAGACGGCATCCCACTTGTAAATTTTTTGTAAAATTTAGTAAATACTCAATGAACAATTATTTAATATTTATTTTTATTTAATCATTTACTCCTTACCTTTTTTCAATAAAAAAGATTTCAGGCAGATTTCAAAGAACAAACAATATGAACAGCTAAATAAAAGAAATGAATTGTTTAAAAAAGAAAAACAGTGTTATTAAAAATGAGTTAAACTGCAGTATGAGGTCAACACTCAAGTCATGTTCTCTCAGTTGCAAACATTAGGCAACAAATTTGACTTTTAGCAGACATAGCAAAGAGGAAACCAAAACCAGCTATGTGATTCAGGATGTCAAAATAAAGACAGTTGCTCCAGAGAAGTTCAACTATTTCTGTTAGTGAGAAATTTTACATGCGTATTCTTCTAAAGGGGGCAATAGTGGTGTCTTGAACTACAGCTTCAACTACATTCACATAATAATAGGTATCATAATAAGCTTTATAGGTATAATAATAAGCTTAATAATAAGCTTTATAAGGCAGTGTCTTATTAACGCTGTCAAAGTGAGGGGATGCTATAATGTCAAAGTTCAATTTAGTAAAGATTACTAATACGGCATTAGAACTGTGCTGTGCTTAGTCACTCAGTTGTGTCCGACTCTTTGTGACCCCATGTACTGTAGCCCACCAGGCTACTCTGTCTATGGTGATTCTCCAGGGAAGAATATTGGAGTAAGTGGCCATGCCCTCCTCCAGGGGATCTTTCCAACTCAAGGATCAAACTTAGGTCTCCCACATGGCAGTCAGATTCTTTACTGTATAAACCACCCTGCAAGCCCAGATGAATCCAGGTACAAACAAGGTTTTGTTGTTGTTCAGTTGCCCAGTTGTGTCTTACTCTTTGTGACTCCATGGGCTACAAATGGCAGGCTTCCCTGTCCATCACCAGTTCCTGAAGCTTGCTCAAACTCATGTCCATTGAGTCAGTAATGCCACCCAACCATCTCGTCCTCTGTCATCCCCTTGTCTTCCTGCCTTCAATCTTTCCCAGCATCTCGATCTTTTCTAAGGAGTCAGCTGTTCGCATCAGGTGGCCAAAGAATTGGAGCTTCAGCTTCAGCATCAGTCCTTCCAGTGAATATTCAGGATTGATTTCCTTTAGGATTGACTCGTTGATCTCCTTGCTGTTCAAGGGACTCTCAAGATCTTCTCCAACACCATAGTTTAAAAGCATCAATTCTTCAGCACTCAGTCTTCTTTATGGTCCAACTCTCACATCCGTACATGACTACTGGAAAAACGATAGCTTTGACTAGATGGACCTTTGTTAGCAAAGTAATGCCTCTGTGTTTTAATATACTGTCTAGGTTTGTCATAGCTTTTCTTCCAGTGAGCAAGCATCTTTTAATTTCATGGCTGCAGTCACCATCTTCAGTGATTTTGGAGCCCAAGAAAATAAAGTCTGTCACTGTTTCCATTGTTTCACATCCATTTGCCATGAAGTGATGGGACTGGATGCCATAATCTTAGTTTTTTGAATTTTGAGTTTTAAGTTAGCTTTTTCACCCTTCTCTTTCACTTTCATCAAGAAGCTCCTTAGTTCTTCTTCACTCTCTGCCATAAGGATGGTGTCATCTTGCATATCTGAGGTTATTGATGTTTCTCCCTACAATCTTGATTCCAGCCTGTACTTCATCCAGCCCAGCATTTTGCATGATATACTCTGCATATAAGTTAAATAAGCAAGATGACAATATACAGACTTGATGTACTCCTTTCCCAACTTGGAACCAGTCTGTTCCATGTCCAGTTCTAACTGTTGCTTCTTGACCTGCATACAGGTTTGCAGGAAGCAGATAAGGAAGCCTGGTATTCCCATCTCTTTAAGAATTTTCCAGTTTATTGTGATCCACACAGTCAGTGCTTTAGCATAGTCAATGAAACAGATGTTTTTCTGGAATTCTCTTGCTTTTTCTGTGATCCAACAGATGTTGACAAATTGATCACTGGTTCCTCTGACTTTTCTAAACCCAGCTTGTAAATCTGGAAGTTCTCGGTTCACATACTGTTGAAGCCTAGCTTAAAGGATTTGGAGCATTACTTTGCTAGCATGTGAAATGAATGCAATTGTGTTGTAGTTTGAACATTCTTTGGTGTTGCCCTTCTTTGGGATTGGAATGAAATCTGATCTTTCCCAGTCCTGTGGCCACTGTTGCGATTTTCCAAATTTGCTGACATAGCGAATGTATTACTTTAACAGAATCATCTTTTAGGATTTGAAATAGCTCAACTGGAATTGCATCACCTCCATTAGCTTTGTTCATAGTGATGCTTCCTAAGGCCCACTTGACTTCATACTCTAGGATGTCTGGCTCTAGGTGAGTGATCACACCATCATGATTATCTGGGTTGTGAATATCTTTTTTGTATAGTTCTTCTGTGTATCCTTGCCATCTCTTCTTAATATCTTCTGCTTCTGTTAGGTCCATGCCATTTCTGTTCTTTATTGTGTCCATCTTTGCATGAAATATTCCCTTGGTATCTCTAATTTTCTTGCAGAGATCTCTAGTCTTGCCTATTCTGTTGTTTTCCTCTGTTTCTTTGCATTGTTCACTTGGGAAGGCTTTCTTACCTCTCCTTTCCTATTCTTTGGAACTTTCCATTCATATGGGTTTATCTTTCCTTTTCTCCCTTGACTTTTGCTTCTCTTTTTTTCTAAGCTATTTGTAAGGCCTCCTCAGCCAACCATTTTACCTTTTTGCATTTCTCTTTCTTGGGGATGATTTTGATCATTGCCTCCTGTACAATGTAACGAATTTCTGTCTATGGTTCTTCAGGCACTCTGTCTACCAGATCCAATCCCTTGAATCTATTTGTCACTTCCAGTGTAAGAGATTTAGGTCATACCTAAATTGAGCTTCCCTTGTGGCTCAGCTGGTAAGGAATCTGCCTGCAATGCGGGAGACCTGGGTTTGATCCCTGGGTTGGGAAGACCCCTGGAGAAAGGGAAAGACTACTTACTCCAATGTTCTGGCCTGGAGAAGTCCATGGGTTTGCAAAGAGTCAGACATGATTGAGTGACTGTCACTTTCACTTTCTGAATACCCTAGTGGTTTTCCCTACTTTCTTCAATTTAAGTCTGAATTTTGCCATAAGGTGTTCATGATCTGAGCCACAGTCAACTCCCAGTCTTATTTTTACTGACTGTATAGAGCTTCTCCATCTTCAACTGCAAATATTATAATCAATTTGATTTTGGTATTGGTGATTGGTGATGCCCATGTGTACGTATTCCCCAATATGAGGATCTGGCTAAAGGACTGAGAATCCCCAGGGAAACAGACTCTTGGAGGGCACAAACAAAACCTGTGTGTACCAGAATCCAGGAGAAAGGAACAGTGACCCCACAAATGAGGTTTGGGGGACTGCAGTACCAACCCTTCTCAGGAATTCATTATTTCTAACACTTGTTCCAACTAATTTTTGCCAAGTTGTCAATGGCTGTTAGGTAGAAGTTATACTATGAAGAAATACTTGGAATGTGGGTACTTTATCTTACAAGTTATTTTCACAGTCATATTCTTAACACTTGGCCATGTTGAGAGAGTTAATATTCTCCAGAATTTGAGTAGCTTATCAAGGCAATGTGCCTGCAAAGAAAGTTATTTATGCCAAAGACATTAATATCAAAGGCAAGAATAATTTAACTTGTCTGTCACAACTACGCTTCCTGGCTGTGTTTCTCCCACATATTAATTAGGAACTACCTTCCGTGCTTTAAAGTCATTGAATTATATATATATTACACAGTTTTTTTCCTGCTAGCATACAAACTCTATGAGGGAAAAAATACTCTATCTTTGTCACTTCTGTATATTACTTCATGTAAATTTTTGTTGACTGATGATTTGTTCCTGATAATATTAATCATTTATCTCTATCCTTAGTGCTTAGTACATTGGCTAATACATGGTAGACATTCAACCAAAGTTGAAAATGTTGTTATTGAGATAGTTCAGGAGAATTTTACTCAGTGAAAAGAATTTCACCATTAGCTTAACATTCAGAGGAACTCCCTAAAATATCAGTAACCAGGGTTACAAATATCCACATGTAAAGAAATTTCACAAACAGTGTTAGAATGCATGGGAAGAAAGGGATATTCAAAAGAGCACAAGCTGTTCTGTGAATACCAAGTCTCCTCTCATGTAGCTGAAGATGATCTGTATGGTGGTGAGGAAGTCATACTCCTGAAACCACATGCTTAATTTCTCATTGTATGCCAAGGTTCAGCAGCCTTGCCTTGTGAAGGGAAAATAAAAACTGTTTCTGCATTCTGTTCTCCAGGTCTTTCCATTTACCTAGCAGATTGCATGGCTACAGCTGGAGTACCCTTATTTCTAGAGTGGTTATGTTCCCTTATTCCTATGAACTGAAGAATATACTTCCCAATAGAAATAATGGTATACATTTTGACTGGCTTCCTGGGTTAGCCTATAATATAGGTCTAACTCATTAAATGGCTGAAATACTATTTTTTTCTTTTGCATTCAAAGTTCTAGAAAGCAATATGTGGCCAATTTATTTATACCGCTGTATTCTAACTACAGTATGGATTAAATAGATTTCTGTAGACTAGCCTGAGGGCCTGAATAGTAAATAATTGTAATCCTTCATCTGAGATATGATTCTCTGTGACTTTAATTAATTAATTAATAATAACTTTTCTGAAGACTTTCTATGTACAGCCAGAACATTATTAGTATGTGGTTGTCATAGCCCCAAGCAGATGACCTTGCAGCAGTGAGAAGCATTTGTGTAAACTGATAATTGTTATTTAATGTAGAACTTGTGTTAGAGAGGAAGTTAGCATGCAGTGCTCTGGAACACAAAAGAAGGAGACTGCCTAATGGAGAACTTGAACCTGTCTTGAAGAATTATAAAGAACTTATCATAAGTAGAAGGGTATAGAGGACATTCTAAGCCAGAGAATTGTTGCATGCAGAAGCCACCGAGTTCTGAAAGGCATGTTGTTTAGGAATGACTGGAAGAAATCCGGTAGAGATAGATAATGAGAAATGATGAGAGATGTAGAAAATGCTTGTCAGAGCCTTGATTGAAAAGTTACTATGATAGAGACTGAAATGTTTCTAGAAGGAATTCAGTGATGGTTATGCAGAAGAGTGACCGGATATGATTTGTTTTGTAGGAACTCTGGGAGCAGAAATATCCATTAGAAAGCTCATGAAAATGTGTAATTGAGAAGCAGTGGTAGTCTTATTTATGACAGTGACAGCAGCAGAGTTTCAAAGGAGAAACTTCATGCAAGAGACAGTCTGGAAGCAGATTTATCAAAATTTGATGGCCAACTGGGGAGGCCGTGGCAGAGGACAGGATGCCCAATGATGCTGGGAGAAATCGGGGGGAAAAAGAGTAGAGAATACTAAAGAGATTTGTATTTGAGGATTTTAGGAAATTATTGCTCATGAAATATGGGAGAATGAGTGGATTTGAAATAATGGATTATGAGTAAGTGATGTTTGAAGTGGAATAACAGTTCTAAATCTTGGGTGCCTACATCATTTTCTAAAAATCTCTTCCAAGCATCAGTCTCTCCTTTTGCTTATTTAATATCTTGGGGTCCAATGAAGTGATTGGTTTTCTCAAATGTACCTTGTAAACAATAGACAACAATTTCAATTCAGCTTTCCTTTGAAATCCAAACCAGGCAGAATGACCATCCCTGCCTTGAGCCCCCACTCTGCACCATTCAGACAGTTATATTTCACTTATTGTTTTAATGAAAAGTTGTCAAGACCATTTTCTTTTTTGAAATATGATTTTGTCACTTGGAATAAATGGAGAAATGAATGAATAATAAATTGGGTTTTTGTCCAAGGTGGCAGTGTAGGAAGGTGTTGAACTCATCTCCTCCCAGGGATACACTAAATCTACATCTATGTAAAGAGCAGTTGCTCCTGAAAAATAGCTGAGGGCTTATTGAGCAACTTTCGCACAAGAAAAGATAGACGAAACACATAGAGATGGGTAGGAGACTCAGAGATATGATATCAATGGGAACTCTATCCCTCAGACTGCATCCTGCGGGAAGAAGAAATATCACTGAAGGACCTGTGTGCAGACTCAGCCACCCTGGGAAACAGTGAAAAACAGTGGTTTGAAGGGTTTCTAAACTGCATGTGCAGTAAATCCATTTATTAACCCTAGTAATGGATACCAAATGGGCAGGGAACTGCTGGAATTCTCTCCAGGGTTGGAGATGCTGGGGAATACTATTTGTTGCAGTCCTCCTCTGCCTTGATAGTGCCAGTAGGAACACAGTCCAGGCAGTGTAGCCAACTTGTCAGGGCTGCCTCAGAGTGCCACATTGCTCTGGCCCACATCAGCTGTAGCCATCCCCCCAAGGCAGCCCTGGCACTGCATACCCTGGGCTCTCCTGCCCCATGCTAGACCAATTTCTCACACCATATACAAAAATAAATTCAATACAGATTATAGACTTAAATGTAAGACTTGAAGTCTTAAATTTCTAGAAGGAAACAGGCAGTATGCTCTCTGACATTGGTCTTAGTAATAAATTTTTGGATGCGTCTCCCTAGGCAAAGGCAACAAAAGAAAAAATAAAAAAATGGAATTACATCAAACTAAACACTTTTACCAAGCAAATGAAATCATCAACAAAATGAAAGGGCAACCTCCTGAATTGGAGAAGATATTTACAAATGACAAGAGGTTAATATCCGAAATATATAAAGAATTCATATAACTCAATATCAAACAACAAATAGACTGATTTAAAAACTGGGCAGAAGACCTGAATAGACATTTTCCAAAGGAGGCATGCTGATGGCCAGTAGGCACATGAAAAGATGTTCAGTATCACTAATTATCAGAGAAATGCAAATCAAAATAACAGTGAGATACCACCTTATACTTATCAGAATGGCTATAGTAAAAAAAGACAAAATATAGCAGGTGTTGGTGAGGATGTAGAGAAGAGGGAACCCTTGTGCACTGTTAGTGGGAAAATAAATTAGTATAGACCCTATGTAAAGTAGTATGGAGGTTCCTCAAAAAATTAAAAATCAAACCACTATACAATTCAGCAATTCCACTTCTCAATATTCATCAGGAAGAATGGAAATGCTAACTTGAGAAAATATATCCACTTAATTGTTCATTGCAGCATTATTTATAAGAGCAAACATAGGGAAGCAATCTCAATCCTCATCCATAGATAAGTGAAAAAGATGTGGTATATAAATATACAATGGAGTAATTACTCAGTTATCAAAAGAATGAAATCTTTCCATTTGAAATAAAATGGAAGGGTATTATGCTAAGTGAAATAAGTCAGAGAAAGACAAATACCTGTGATTTCACTCATATGTGAAATCTAAAAATAAACGAACAGACATAGCAAAACAAACACATTCATCGATAATAGAGAAAAAAATTGGTGTTTGCTGGAGGATACATGCTGGGTGAGTGAAATAGGTGAAGGGGATTAAATGGTTCACATTTCCAGTTATAAAATAAGTCAACAGGATGTAATGTACAGGATGGGGAGTATAGTCAGTAGTATTGTAATAAATTTGTGTGGTAACACGGGAACTAGACTTACTGTGGTGATCATTCCATGATGTGTAAAAATATCAAATAACTATTTGAACACTCAAGCTTATATAGTATTATTAAGTCATTTATACTTCCATTTAAAATAATGAACAAATAAACTACAGGGTTTACCATCTTTTCTAGACATTTAATTCTGATTTAGTCAGAATTCAACTAGAGAAGAAATAGTAGGAATATAGCTTATATATTTATATTACAAATCAGAGAAGTGGAGAAAACCATTAGACCATTCAGGTATGACCTAAATCAAATCCCTTATGACTATACTATATCCCCTATCCCTATACAGTGGAAACGAGAAATACACTTAAGGGACAAGATCAGATAGACAGAGTGCCTGATGAACTATGGATGGAGATATGTGACATTGTACAAGAAACAGGAATCAAGACCATCCCCAAGAAAAAGAAATGCAAAAAAGCAAAATGGCTGCCTGAGGAGGCCTTACAAATAGCTGTGAAAATAAGGGAAGAGAAAAACAAAGGAAAAAAGGAAAGATATACCCATTTGAATGCAGAGTTCCAAAGAATAGCAAGGAGAGATAAGAAAGCCTTCTAGTGATCAATGCAAAGAAACAGAGGAAAACAATAGAATGGGAAAGACTAGAGATCCCTTCAAGAAAATTAGAGATACCAAGGGAACATTTCATGCAAAGATGGACTCAATAAAGAACAGAAATGGTAGGGACCTAACAGAAGCAGAAGATACTAAGAAGAGGTGGCAAGAATACACAGAAGAACTGTACAAAAAGGATCTTCATGACCCAGAAAATCACGATGGTGTGATCACTCACCTAGAGCCAGACATCCTGGAATGTGAAGTCAGGTGGGCCTTAGAAAGCATCACTATGAACAAAGCTAGTGGAGGTGATGGAATTCCAGTTAAGCCATTTGAAATCCTAAAAGATAATGCTGTGAAAGTGCTGCACTCAATATGCCAGCAACTTTGGAGAACTCAGCAGCGGCCACAGGACTGGAAAAGGTCAGTTTTCATTCCAATCCCAAAGAAAGGCAATGCCAAAGAATGCTCAAACTACCGCACAATTGCACTCATCTCACACGCTAGTAAAGTAATGCTTAAAATTCTCTAAGCCAGGCTTCAGCAATGCATGAACCATGACCTTCCAGATGTTCAAGCTAGTTTTAGAAAAGGCAGAAGAACCAGAGATCAAATTGCCAACATCTGTTGAATCATCGGAAAAGCAAGAGAGTTTCAGAAAAACATCTACTTCTGCTTTACTGACTATGCCAAATCCTTTGACTATGTGGTCCACAACAAACTCTGGAAAATTTTTAAAGAGATGGAGATACCAGACCACCTGACCTGCCTCTTGAGAAACCTGTATGCAGGTCAGGAAGCAACAGTTAGAACTGGACATAGAACAACAGACTGGTTCCAAATAGGGAAAGGAGTATGTCAAGCCTGTATATTGTCACCCTGCTTATTTAACTTTTATGCAGAGTACATCATGAGAAATGCTGTCTTGGATGAAGCACAAGCTGGAATCAAGATTGCTGGGAGAAATATCAATAACCTCAGATATGCAGATGACATCACCCTTATGGCAGAAAGCAAGTAAAAACTAAAAAGCCTCTTGATGAAAATGAAAGAGGAGAGTGAAACAGTTGGCTTAAAACTCAACATTCAGAAACCTAAGATCATGGCATCTGGTCCCATCACTTCATGGCAAATAGATGGGGAAACAGTGGAAACAATGACAGACTTTATTTTTTTTTGGTTCCAAAATCACTGCAGATGGTGACTGCAGCCATGAAATTAAAAGATGCTTGTTCCTTGGAAGAAAAGTCATGACCAACCTAGACAGCATATTAAAAAGCAGAGACATTACTTTGCCAACAAAGGTCTGTCTGGTCAAGGCTACCGTTTTTCCAGTAGTCATGTATGGATGTGAGAGTTGGACTATAAAGAAAGCTGAGTGATAAAGAATTGATGCTTGTGAACTCTGGTGCTGGAGAAGACTCTGGAGAGTCCCTTGGACTGCAAGGAGATCCAACCAGTCCATCCTAAAGGAAATCTGTCCTAAATATTCATTAGGACTGATGCTGAAGCTGAAACTCAATACCTTGGCCACCTGATGCAAAGAACTGACTCATTTGAAAAGACACCTATGCTGGAAAGATTGAAGGCAGGAGGAGAAGGGGATGACAGAAGATGAGATGGTTGGATGGCATCACTGACTCAATGGACATGAGTTTGAGTAAACTTTGGAAGTTGGTGATGGACAGGGAAGCCTGGTGTGCTGCAGTCCATGGGGTCACAAAGAGTCAGACATGACTGAGTGACTGAACTGAACTGAAAATGGGACTAGTCCAAATTAAGATGTGGTCGAAGTGTAAAGTATACACTGGATATTGAAAGACATGGTACATATAAAGGATGTAAACTATTTCAATAATAACTAGTTAATTACATGTTAAAATGTTCATTATGGCTATTCTGAATTAAAGTATGTTAACGTTTCTTTTATTTTTTGTATACTGGCTACTAGGAAAATTAAAATCACATATGTGACATGCATTTTATCTCTCTTGGACATTGGTATTCTTGTTATTCTCATGAAAGAGCCCCATGAAATATGTAAAGGATCACAGAAGGCACAGCCAAGAGAAAGCAGTCAAGGGAAAAGTCTTGTAACTCTCGAGAGAAGCCTATGTTTAGGTGCCAGGTAAAGAAAGAGGAGATGGCAAAGGAGACTAGACAGTGATCCAGGATTACAATATCAAGATGGAAACTTGTCACAGGTTGCAGAAAGGCCAGGGATGATAACAGAAAGAGCCTGTTAGATTTGCCAATTAGGAGGTAATTTGCTTTTAAGACTTTTCATAGAGTATTTCTGGTGGAAGCTAGATTGAAAAAGGGAATTGGGCGGGACTGAAGATACAGTTTTAAGGAAAAAGATGATGTGAACATGTTTTAATTTTAGAGGAGGGGAAGAGATTAAAGGGGCTTCCCAGGTAGCACTAGTGGTAAAGAACCTGCCTGTCAATGCAGGAGATCTAAGAGATAGGTCAGGAAGATACCCTGGAGGAGGGCATGGCAACCGACTCCAGTATTCTTGCCTGGAGAATCCCATAGACAGAGGAGTCCGGTGGGCTACAGTCCATAGGGTTGCAAAGAGTTGGACACAACTTAGAGAGACTTAGCACACATGTACAAAAGATTAAAGATTCAAAAGGAAGAGGAGATTGTTGACATAGTAAGGGTTTCCCAGGTGGCACCAGGGGTAAAGAACCGGCCTGTCAATGCAGGAGAAGTAAGAGACAGGTAAGAATGATCCCCTGGAGAAGGGCATGGCAACTGACTCCAGCATTCTTGCTTGGAGAATCCCATGGACAGAGGAGCCTGGTGGGCTAAAATCCATAGAGTCACAAAGAGTGGGACACGACTGAAACAACTTAGCACACATGCACCTGTTTTATAAAACCAACTTGCAAAGGAGAGAATTCAGGATACTTTTTCTCTGATGCCACAGGGAAGGAAAGGAAACTCAGAGATATCACATGATTTTATTTCCTATATTTTCTGAAATGAATGAGATGAGGCTATAGTCTAAAGAGTTAGAATACTGAGGGTGAATTTGAGAGCTTGAAAAGGCCTGGAAAAGACACAGTAGCATGTCTTCACTGTGGAATAATAAAAGCTCAGAAAATGAACAGTGAAGAGCCAGTGGAATTTGGATAGCATAAATATTCAGGGGCATGGCTGACACAATGACATTGTTTTCGCCAACAGAGCTAAGTTTTCTGAGGCTTACACAAGATTCGAAATTGACCAAGTAAGTGTGATTGAAGGATAAGGGGCCTCTTCTCTTCCTTGTGTGAAAATGATGAAAATTATAGAACAGAATGCCCAGGTTGGATTAAAAAAAAAAGCTTTCAAAGACAAGAAGGAAGATTTAGGAGGAGGAAGGGAAGCAGTAGCCATTGTGTAGCATATACACTTTGCCAGTCTGAGGACTCATCTCATTGGTATAAAGCAGTGCCAGGATCAGTTCAGTTCAGTTCAGTCACTCAGTCATGTCTGACTCTTTGTGACCCCATGGACTGCAGCACACCAGGCTTCCCTGTCCATCACCAACTTCCAAAGTTTACTCAAACTCATGTCCATTGAGTCAGTGATGCCATCCAACCATCTCATCTTCTGTCATCCCCTTCTCCTCCTGCCTTCAATCTTTCCAGCATAGGTGTCTTTTCAAATGAGTCAGTTCTTTGCATCAGGTGGCCAAGGTATTGAGTTTCAGCTTCAGCATCAGTCCTAATGAATATTTAGGACAGATTTCCTTTAGGATGGACTGGTTGGATCTCCTTGCAGTCCAAGGGACTCTCCAGAGTCTTCTCCAGCACCAGAGTTCACAAGCATCAATTCTTTATCACTCAGCTTTCTTTATAGTCCAACTCTCACATCCATACATGACTACTGGAAAAACGGTAGCCTTGACCAGACAGACCTTTGTTGGCAAAGTAATGTCTCTGCTTTTTAATATGCTGTCTAGGTTGGTCATGACTTTTCTTCCAAGGAACAAGCATCTTTTAATTTCATGGCTGCAGTCACCATCTGCAGTGATTTTGGAACCAAAAAAAAATAAAGTCTGTCATTGTTTCCACTGTTTCCCCATCTATTTGCCATGAAGTGATGGGACCAGATGCCATGATCTTAGGTTTCTGAATGTTGAGTTTTAAGCCAACTGTTTCACTCTCCTCTTTCATTTTCATCAAGAGGCTTTTTAGTTTTTACTTGCTTTCTGCCATAAGGGTGATGTCATCTGCATATCTGAGGTTATTGATATTTCTCCCAGCAATCTTGATTCCAGTCCCATTTTAGGCACTCAATAGTCTCATGAAGCTAATAGCCACTGCCTTGGACATTCCAGCTCTGGAATCTACAGTGGGTAGCTATTCCCTTTTCCGGGGGATCTTCCTGACCCAGAGATCGAACCCAGGTCTCCTGCATCCCAAGCAAATTCTTCATGATCTTAGCCACCAGGGAAGCCCAAGAAATCTACAAACCTGTCCTGAGTTCCAGATCTGGAATCCAGCTGCCACTAAGATCTAACATTCTTCCTCTTGTGTAATCTATCACTCATAATGGTGACAGTTACCTGTGAAAACACAAGACAAAGATTTTACTCCACTCCTGACGTCTCTTTATCGCTTTCTATTTGCCTAATGAAAGGCAGCATGATAAGCATAAATTTTGAAGTCCCAGAAAATTAGATTTGAATCCAAGCTTCATGGCTAACTTGCATGTACTTTGGGACAAGTTACTTAAACTTCATGAAAGTCGGTTTTCCCATCTAACGTGGGGAAAATAATACTTCCTTCTGGGTTTGTTTTAGAAAGATGTTGTTATTCCTCACACAGTGTATGATTGTGTGTGCATGCATGCTTGCTGAGTTGCTTCAGTCATGTCTGACTCTTCGTGACTCTATGAACGGTAGCCTACCAGGCTCCTCTGTCCATGGGGATACTCCAGGCAAGAATACTGGAGTGGGTTGCCATGCCCTCCTTCAGGGAATCTTCCCGACCCAGGGATCAAACCTACGTCTCCTGCATCTCCTGCATTGGCAGGCCGGTTCTTTATCCCCAGCACCACTTGGGAAGCCCATATGACCCATAGTAATAGCCTAATAAATGGTAACTAGGCCATTAACATGACAATTAAGTTTTTCCATGAATTGTTCCAAAATACCTTTCCAATCTTGTGTCCTGCTCTGAGATCCAGCCGCATACCTGCACTCTTATAAATCTATGCCTTCATGCCTTCGTTCTTCAAAGAGCATAGCCACTGTGAGTCAGGCCCCATAACTAAAACTTTCTTTAAGGAGTTCATTTATTTGTTCATTCAAGACAAATTGATTAAACATAAACTTGGTGGTAACTTCTTTTTAGATGCTTGAATGAATTACTGAATAAAGCACAGCCAAATAAAATAGACAAAATATTCGCACTTAAGTAACTTACTTGGAAAGACAGAAAACCAGAGTAAACATGATTAATTAGAAAATTATGGGTAATTTAGAATTAATTAGAATGGATGGGGAAATGAGATCTATTTTTCCAGCTAAACAGTTTATATCTGTGCTTTATGAGCACTTTTTATTTTAAATTGGAGCCCCTTTGATATTCTCTAGCAGAGTTATTGGACCTGGCATTTTAACAGGTACCTTTGTTTCCTCACAATTTTAGTCCTTCAGGTGCATGCATGCATGCTCAGTCATTCAGTCTTGTCCAACTCTTTGTGACCCCATGGACTGCAGCCCACCAGGGTCCTCTGTCCATGGAATTTCCCAGGCAAGAATACTAGAGTTGGTTGCCATTTCCTGCTCTAGGGCATCTTCCCAACCCAGGGACTGAACCAATGTCTCCTGTATCTGCTGCATTGGCAGGAAGATTCTTAGCACTGAGCCACCTGGGAAGCCCCTCCTTTAGGTGGGATATAGCTAAAGAAGTGTATAAGTGAGGTTACGGGTCCTGTGATAATTGGAAGTGAGCACTCATGGAACTATGGATAATTTTACCTCCATGTCAACAACAACAACAAAAACTGGTGGGCTGGTAATTAGTACAAAATTTTTTGAGTTTTGGGAGCACAGAAGGTTGAGCAGCCTTAAATATGTGAATGTAACTCTCCAAGAAGGCTGCTGCATTTTAACCATAGAAATCTTGAAATATGGAGGAATTAGAATTCAGGTAAATGCACATTTGGAAATGATATTCTAAAAAACAAATGGTAATGTTGTCAGAAGTGTTTAGACTATAAATAGGATGGTCTTATAATTTATCTTTTAAAACAGACATGTTTGAGAATAAAATGTCATGGTTAAAAATTATGCCAGGAAAAGAGGCATTAACCAAGATTGTCCCCAGTAAATTGGAACATGTGGTCACTGTATTTATAGTTCATTTTACATTGATATCTCTCCCCAAATACATTTTCCTCTTAGTTTCTCCAGTTCCCTTGGGAGGTAAATTCAAGGGGAAACCCTGTATGAAAAGAAGTTATAATAGCTGTGCATTCCTTTCAGAGGAATATCTTTTGAAATTCCTCTAAATTTCATAATGTACTTTAAAAGAGGAAATTAAAAATGAAAACACTGAGGAAATATGTGTTAGCATTTTCAAGCAAAGTAAGGAACTATCTCATCCCTGAAGATACTAATTTAGTGAAACTTGTCAACTTAGGTAATTGTTTTGGTTACTTTTCCAGAGATACTCTAGAAGAGTTCTTTTTAAATATATTAATGTATTTGTGGCTGTATTTGATATGGAGGCCACTATCAATACCTAGAATGTATGGTTTAAAAAATTTAATGAATTCAGAATTTTATAATAAGGTGTAAACAATAAGAATGTAGAGTTCTGGAGAAGGAAATGGCAACCCACTCCAGTGTTCTTGCCTGGAGAATCCCAGGGATGGGGTCGCACAGAGTCAGACACGACTGAAGTGACTTAGCAGCAGCATAATTATTACATAAAGAATGATATTGAATGGATAAATAGCAACTGAATAGCATAGGGAATTATATTTAATATAATGGAATTATACGCAATAATAAACTACTTCCTTTCCACTGGAAAAAAAAAAAAAGAATGTAGAGTTCATGAAACAGTAAAACAAATTTTTCTTTTTAATGAATATATGAGCACTCACTTTTTTATTTATATTTTGTGCATCTTACTGTAAAAATCTACACTGAACTAAGGAACAGATCAAAATCCAGCCTTCTGCAACAAATTCTATTTCTGTTCTTCATATTAACACAGAAAGCCAGCCAATAACTTGCCATTCTCAAAGTGGAATTCAGTATTCCTTATATTAATTATAGTCTTCCTTCAGCAAGTAATTTTTAAACACAGCATCTAAATTCAGGATCATTGAGCACTAAAAAAGAAAAGAACCTTATTCAGAACTGGTCCATAGCTAAGTGGAGTAATATTTTATAGAGTTCTGGATAAATGTTTTATGACTCTTGGAAGAGAAAAGTTCTAATTTTATTAAAGAACATTTCGTCCTCACATCTCCTTTCCAAGTTCAATAAATATAGAAAGCCCCCAATGCAAAGACATGACATGCCTACCTATTCACCAGAACATAATTGTTTTAAGGAGACAGTAATATTTGTAACATTTAAAGAAATATGTTATTAAAATGAAAACTTTCTGAGTTGAGTTGCAGGATAAATCACATTGTAGTTTATCTGAAACAGCCTGAATGTCATAATTTGCATTTTCTGTTTCCTTTGACCTGACAGTCTGATTGTCTCTAAATGAGGCAACTGGCCTTGACATGTATAGACAGAGGACATGGTTACCCTGACAACAGGTACCATGTACTACATGTGACCCCTCTCCAAAGAAAATCAATGCCTCTTTTTTAAAACATAAAATGAAACAAATCTGTTGTCTTCTACTTAAGACCAAATAAAGTCCCTTTAAAAAAAAACTAATAGAAAAAGGTATCCCCAACCAATTTCAGTTTATTTGGTAAATTGTTTTATTGTGAATTTTGAAATGGATCATCATCACTTCTTTGTGTTAATCTCATCATTATGAATAATCCAATTGATTAGGTAAATATAAAGTACTAAAACCTCCTTCTGGCTTTCACAGTCCAAAGATCCAGCAGAGGGAGCTCACACATTATTGTTGTTTTTTAAATGTTAGTCTAAAATGATGATACAGTTTTAAAATGTTCTAGTAGTAGAGCTCTTGGTACTTTTGAATTCTAGGATATCTAACCTGCAAAGTATGGATACTCTAGTGTTATTTTGTTACTGTTGCTTTTTAAATCTAATTAACTGCCAATGTTTCTTAACTTTCAATATATTTATGTAAGCAAACAATTTTTAGATATGTTTTATGCAACCAATTCATGATTACCCTGTGGGACAGATCTAACCTTTATTTCAGATTTCTCAAAGTTTTTAGCCATACCCACCACTCCATTCACATACACCCCCCAAAAATACTTGACTATAGACAACAAGGGCACATCCATGAAAAATGTCATGGAACAGTTTTTTTAACTGAGAACAAAAAACTTGAGGAATCCCTAGCTGGTTCCATAAAAAGAATACAAGTGGTTTACACGGCATTGTTTTCATGTCAAGAAAGACGTCTTTGAAAATGACATGCCTTCCATAGGAAGCTGTGGGATTCCAGGGCCTTCCTTGCTCCCAGAAGACACACAGAGATTCTGGGTGTTGTTCATCAACCAAGGAACAATTATTTGCCCAATCATTCCTTCAAAAATATTAATTGATTTTTTTCTTTATTCTAGTTACTGTTTCAAGTTTAGAGAACATAAGCCTAATAAAGATAGCTATCATTTATTGTATTGTTATGATGATATGGATACTGCACTGCATTTTCTCTTCTAAGCCTTACAATAACTCATTTACAGATGAAAAACTACACCTCAGGGAACTTAAATAAATTGCATATGGTCCTAAAGGTTATAAATAGCAAAGCTTGAGTTTGAATGCAAGTCTATAATACCCTAAAGTACACATTGGTAACCACTATAAAATATTGCCTTCCTAGACCGAAGAGATTCACAGTCTATCAAATTAACTCTTGTTTTTATAGAAACAAGAATTTCTTGTCCTTAGTGCAAAGAGTTTTAGAAAGAGAAATAGATAGTGGATAATATTTGAGTGTTTATCATGAACCAGTTGTTGTGCTAGATGCCTTATATGTCTTGTTTAATCTTTACAGCAGCCTCAGGAGGTACATATTATCCCCAGCCTTACAGGTGAAAAAATGGAGGCCCAGAAGATTATATTATATACCCAGGATGATACTATGAACCTTGAATTTGAACCTAGATTTTTCTGATTTTAAAAATCTTCATTGTCATCCTGCCTCTACTTAAACAATTATTTCTTTCAAATAGTTCCTTAAAAAAAGGTTTCTCAAGTACTATTTGGAGTTAGTTCATACTCCGGGAGTTAGTGATAGACAGGGAGGCCTGGTAGGCTGAGGTCCATGTGGTCGCAAAGAGTTGGACACGACTTAATGACTGAACTGAAACAGTAAGAAGTATTTTTAAGGAAAATTTCTAACTCAAATTTTCATTCACACAAGTTTTTTGGGGAAAAAAAAGTATATATGCTTATCTGTGTGTGCTTATTAGTTGCTCAGTCGTGTCTGACTCTTTGCAACCCCATGAACTGCAGCTCACCAGGCTCTTCTGTCCATGGAATTCTTCAGGCCACAATACTAGAGTGGGTTGCCATTCACTTCTCCGGGGGATCTTCCTGACCCAGGGATTAAACCCAGGTCTCCTGCATTACAGGTGGATTCTTTACCATCTGAGCCACCAGTGAAACCCTATAAATGCTTATATTAAGTTGTAAATAAAAACATGGTTTGTTTTGCATTTGTCAGATAATCTAAACATTAACTGTAAATTGAGCCAAAGAATCATGGAGTTTTAAAACTGCAATGGGCCTTAGTACTCATCTAGTGCAATTCTTAGTTTATTATTGAGAAAGCTGAGACCCAGAGAAATTGTGACTTAATTGGTTTCCTGTCATTAGTCAGTGACAACGCAGGACTACCATTCTAGCCTAGGAAAGTACCATTTCCCTACTCTGTTTCAAAAAAGAATTTAAGATGAATTGTATTAGAAACAGATCTAATCCTCAGGTCTTACCCTGGTTCGTAACCTAATGTTGAGTTTAGAAAGCTAAAGTCTATTTACAAAGGCAGTTCTGGATTGTACTCATGGTGTGAAAATAAAAATTAAGGTAAGTTTTATCCAGGGTTTAAAAAGAAAATTGGTTCATAGTTTAAAATTTAATAAAATTAGTGTCAAAATTCTTTTAAGATCAAGGTAATGACCAAAGACACTAAAATTTACAGAGCTTTTTATTTGGATAAGACATATATATGGATATTAAAATATCAAGTTCAGAAGGCAATGCAATTACACCATTGGTTTGTTATAGTAAACCACTAATTTGAGCTATATATGTATATTGTACATTTTAATTCAACATTACATACAATTTTTTGTGGCTTTCTTTTGTCATTTGCAGATAGACTATTTCCACAGGTAAGTGTCAAAGCACATAAGAGCACACGTGCACACATACAAACACACTTTTTTTAAAGCAGTACATGACACTTTTGCCATGTGCTTAAAGTCACAGTGGCAAATTTGGTAAGTGAAGACTGGACAGCAGCTAAATCCTGATGAGATCGTGACCCCTGGTGTCTTGAACAGTTCTGAAAAAGAAAAGTTTGTTCTGGGGTGAAGGCACCTAATTGGGAAGACAAGTTAGTTTTCAGAGTTTTTGCTTTCATTAAGGTCCTCGAATCCTGTCAATATGTACAGATGTCCATGATATGATCTCAGCAGTGATCAAGTGTAAGGAAGTCAGACTGAGCCTTAACTATGTTATTGGTTGAGTATATACCTCATAAACTTTCAGAACTTGCCTGCGGCAGAGAAAAATTAGTCAACCAGAAAGTAACCATTGTATGCTAGAGCTAATCAAAAGAAATTGCAGATGTGGCATATAGAGTACCATACAAGCCATTAGAGGAAATAAGGCCAGTGGAAAAATACCCAAGATTGCAAATATTTAAAAAAAGATAAAACTTAAAAGCACTGTTTTAGTTAAGTTCTTTTTTTATTTGTTCCCCTTAGCTTAGGCCCTCATAACTGTAGGCTTTCCATACTTGTTGGTTTGATGGGCAAAGACTAGCAGCCAATATTTACTGAGTCCTTTCTGTGAGCCAAAACAGTATAGTGAGAACTTCTAACTACATTATCACATTTATATATATCCATGGGATATAGTTGCAGAAACTGAGACTTCTGTTACATATTCAAGGTCACCCAGTGAGTGAGGAAGGCAGGATTTAAAGCAGGATCTGTTGCCCAACGTGGTGCTTTTAATAACTAAATTTGAGTCCTTAAGGCAGACCAAAGTTGTAACATTTTCATCAGAGGCTAAATTGTTGGTGTACTCTCTAGTTCTGTTCACAGAAACTTTATTTTTTTCAATGGCACTGATTATAGTATGATCATATTGTTGCTACAATTTTTACTGGCTTATGTAAGACATTTTATTTGGTTTTCTATAAATGCCTCTTTAAGGAACATAGGGACACTGGACTTAAATGTAATTTCAGGTCACTCGTTGACCCATCTCCAAAAATTCCTGTGAAAATGTTGCTTCCCACGGGTAAAAGATACATTCAAGATATAGGAATTGGTGTACAACATTTTAATTCTTGACATAAAGCCCAGAACTTCTGTGTATAAATGGACTTTGGATCATGTTATGTTATAGCAACCTATCACCTTGGCACCTGGTTATTACCTTACTGACATTTAAATTCCAGGAGAGCTAGAAAAATTGCTGTTTTTTCCCACTAAATAGTATTTTAAACAAAACTTAACTCCACAGTGGGATTTGGAGTTCACCTCTGAGCTCGTGGAAACGTGAAGAAGGTCTAAGACCAAGGTCAAAATGGTCAAATAGCTTGGAATTTGGTCTGATATTTTTTTCTTGTTAATTGAAAAAGGGATTATTTTCTCTTGCCAGTGAGTGGCTCTTGGGCTGGGAATATTGTATAACCCCAAAAACCATCATAATAAATTAGTCAGGAAATGCATAGTTCGAACAATCTTATTTTTTGGCCTGTGGGGAGGATATATATGGCTAAGTGAGCCAAGGGGTAGGGTAGGGCAGGATATTTACAAGATGAATGTTGGAGAATTGCATTCTTTGTGCATTCAAGATCTACCATAACTTACTGCACTGATCAAATTCCTATAAAACAAATTCTAGTATGTTGGATCTATAGAAGACGTTACCATTTTAGAATAGCTTACTACCTAGAAAAGTCATTCGTTATGCAGCTGGATGAATTAGTATGTCTTTCTGACCACCCTTCCATGATTCCATACAATAGATTAGTTCTATTTTTTATCTTGAGCTCCATTTTCTCACAGGATACAAGCTGAGACAAACTATGTCCTAACTGGCCATTCCTTTGCAGATGACCTATTTAGTTTGTTATAAATATGACTGAGTGTCTTGCTTAGTCCAAGTTATTTCTTTGAAAATAGCCTGAGTTAAATATGATTTTCAAGAGACAGTCTTAAGATGGAATCTAGAAACAACTAGATTAAGCCACCTCTTTAATCATAGAATCTCCTGTTTGGAAGGTACCTCAAAGGTCACACAGTACAACCACATTAACTACAGTTTACCATTAACCACAATCAGTTAATATTCATCAAATACTTGCTAGTACCTATGCTCCAAAGTTGTTTAATTAAAAAATAGACACTTTAATTTTATTTCCTCTGCTTTTGTTGTCACTTCAAAAGCCCTGAAATAGTTCCTGGTCAGTTCTGTTTGATGCAGCACATTAATGGTCAGGCAAGGAATATGTCTGTGAAAAGTTTAATGGTAGAGTGATACTCTGTGACCACTGATAGGTTGTTTTGCCAGATAACCAAGCAAAGGGACTTCTCAGCAGACAGGCTGTCTGGATTCAGTGTGGTTCTGATGTTTGCTAGCTCTGTGATTTCCAGTGCTGTGCCAGTGTCTCAGAGTCTCAGTGTTCTAACATATCAAAGGGATGGCAATACACTGGCCTCACAATCTTGTTTTAAAGGTCAAATGCAATAATGCACATACATGAGTTAGCCTACCACTTTACTCACTGTATGTACTTAATTCATGCAGCTATTATTTATAGCATCATGACTGTTATTATCAGACTTCCCTGGTGGCTCAGACGGTAAAGAATCAGCCTGCAATGTGGAAAGACCTGGGTTTGATCCCTGGGTTGGAAAGATACCCTGGAGGAGGGCATGGCAACCCACTCCAGTATTCTTGCCTGGAGAATCCCCATGGACAGAGGAGCCTGGCGGGCTACAGTCCATGGGTTTGCAGAGACGTTACTATCACACCATACTGTCCAAGGGGTCACAAAGACTGTTATTATCATACTGTGTTCTTTGTGACAGCATAGTACCTGCCATATAATTGTGCTCAGCATATATTTATCAAGTGAGTGAATGAAATAAATGAAAGAGACATCTTTTCTATGAGGTAAGTCAGTTAGCATTAGTGAATAGTCAGCCCAAATGTTTGTTATATGTTACACTTGTGGGCACCACAAGTATTCATAAATAAGTTATAATAAGGTTGTAAAAGTTGGTCAATAATCTCTGCTCACTCTTGGAAATCTAGATCTTGAATACAAGGAAGTTGAGGTTTAGGGGGAAACATGGCATGAGGTCAATTCACCCAGAAGAAAAGCTGTCACCTTTTATGTACAGCTAAATATAGGAGGCTTGGCTCAGACCTGCTTCATGGCCCAAACAGGTTTGGTAGGTTTGAAGCAAATAAAATCAAGAACAACTGTTGTTCATATAAGGTCATGCAAAGACATGGATTCAGTGTCTTTACACTGATTTTAGTTAGTGTTTATATTTCAAATCCAAAGTGGTGTTGGCTAATTTCCATAGTAGAAACTTGCCATGGTGAATATTTTCAAGCAGTTTCTTCTTCTTCCTCATTCTTAACAAAGAAAAAAAAATTAAATATCTCTCATGAATTATTGAAAAAAGCACATGCAGATGAGAAGGAAAATTTTATTGCAGATCATCAATAACATTACTAAACAATGACATTATTTAAATAAATAAGATGTATACTATAAACATTTTTAAAAGAAAATGGTTTTTCAAATATATTTTTGAAATATTGAGGGACTGTGATATTTTATAAATTCTTAACAGCTTTATATTATCATCTATTACTTTCATTATGGGTTGATTTATTTCAGTTCAGTGACTGTTTTTTTTATTTTATTTATTTATTTATTTTTCAGCGACTGTTTTTTGAGTACTTACTCTGTACTAATGATTTGGTCCCTGAGGAGACTGCACAAATAGGGAAAAAGCTAGTTTTAGTTAAAGATGGTAAATGCTGTGATGAGTAGGGGGACATTGTGAGAAAAACCAAACATAGTTTAGAAAGGTCAAAAAATGTTTCCTAGAAGAGATGAAACTTGAGATGTGTTTTGAAAGATGAGTAGGAGTTAGTCAGAAGGTGCAAGTGGTTGATAGGTTTAGAATAGGTAATGGGAGTCAGAGACACATGGGAAGGAACATGGTGCTCATGAGGAATGCAATTTATACAAGGTTCTCAGGATGTGAACTGTAGGGTGGAAAGAGCAAAATAGACTGGCGTCATGGACAGGGTCATTCCATTTACTTTACTTTATTTAATGAAGTAGCTGTTACTTGGGGGAAAAAAAGAGCTCACGAGTCAAACGCTTGTGGGATATACTGGGTTGTAAAATGAATGTGTTTCTTTACTTCACATCTTTTCAGGAACTTTATTATGTCAGTGGCCTTTATGATGTTGAAAATGAGGATATAGTATGCAGCATTTTCTAAACTTACTTGAACACAGATCATCTTGCAGTTTTTGTATTTCATCTTGCAAGATTTGTGTTTCATGGAATATACTTTTGGCACCATTGCTATAGACAATAGGGAGTCTGAAAATATTTTAAAATATTGGAGTATAGGTCATTCTGGTAGCAGAGTAGAGGAAGGATATAAAGGGAAATCTAATTTTAATCTCTAGGCATCTAATTATGATCTCTCTGTCATAGTCCTGGAGTGGACTAGAGAGAGACAGGACAGACCGAACCTTCATCAGTAGACAACAATAATGAAGAGAAGGTGATTGATTGAGAGGTACTTAGGCATCTATGGGGAACAGAGTTCTGATGATTGTCTTCTCCTATTTAATTAGGGGGTTAAAATCAGCAGGATTAGGCAATTAATTGCATGTGAAGGGTGAGGAGTGGATGAATGACTCTATAATGACTCAGGTTCCTGATTTGGGAAAGTTGGTGCAAGTGGTACTTTCGCTGAGGTCTGAAAAACTAGAAGGACAACTTAGAACTAAGAATAATGGGAAGGAGACCTTTAGACATATAAATTTTAATGTGTCTAGGGAACAAGTTGAATATTTAAGTGGATGTGGGAGACATGAGTATAGAGTTGTAGTTCAGTCCTTTTGAGTGGATAAGGTTACTCATCCAGGGAGGAACATGAACTATTTTACCAAAAAACAATTTGCAAAAAGCTGTCTTTTTCATGGAATTGCTTTCATAGAATTAGACATTTAGAAAATTGCAGTTTGCCTAATTATACATTGGCAAATTGTCATAGGCAAATTGACTTAGAGCCACCAGGAAGACGAGGGCATGAGAAGACTTTAGGACAAAAATGAACTTTTGCATTAAGAGACAGCAGGGAAAAAAGAAGCCCATAAAAGAGAAATGATTGAATGCCACCATATTTTTTACCAGAATGATAATTTGTACTGCCAAGTAAATATTTATTTACATAAAAATGATTGCCTCAACAGAAGAATTAATACCAAACTGTTTAAGTTGCAAAATAGCTGGGGAGTTGTGCTTATTCTATAATATGCTTTAAAAAAGGGTCCAAGGTTCAGGATAATTGAACTTCTTTGTTTCTATCAGGAGTCCACTGTTAACCCAGGTCACCCATTTATATCATGTATTTTTTAACTAGCTCAAACTATACCTAAATCTAACTGCGTTTAATAGTAGGTGTATATAGTTAGACACATCCAGTTCAGTTCAGTTCATTACATGCATATAATAGTGGCCAACATGTTTCAAGGTGGAATATAACTTATTTTTGAGACTTCTTTCTTAAATAAGAAATGATGATGATTCTTAGATTCTAGTTTTGTACTCTTTCAAAACTACGAAAGTTTTGAGTAACTTTCAACAACTATGAAAGTTGTATAAGTAAACTCATAGGTTTCTTTCTCAATAATCAGTTATCTTCAAAATTAACTGTCTTATATAGCTTCTGTGGGGCTAATTCTGTGCCTAGGATCTTGGGTTATCACCAAAGAATAAGTGTGTGGCCTTGTGTGTGGGGACTTTGTGACCTGTAGGACAAACAGAAGACAGGGTTTCTAGTTGCAAAGTTTGTTTATTAAATTATCTTTATTTTTATTTAATGTTATTTTATTGTGGTAAGAACAAAGATCATAACATGAAATCTACCTTTGTAAGAAAATTTTAAGTGTAAAGTATTGTTAATTATAGGGCCAATGTTGTCTAGCACATCTCTCGAACTTATTTATCTTCATAACTGAGACTTTTTGCCTTTTGATTAGAAACTTCCCACTTTCTCTTCCTTTCAGTCCCTGGCAACCAGCATTTTAATCTCATTCTATGAGGCTGTTTTACATTTTATGTAAAAGTGAACTCATGCAACATTTTGTTCTTCCATTACCAGTTTATTTTATTTAACAACATGTCTTCACAGGTTGGTCATGTTGTCACATACAACCATACATTAGATTGGTTTCAGAGAAAAGGAGGGAAAGGAGTGTATTGTGTTACATTGCAAGAGGCTATAAAGCAGGGAGGACAAATAAATCTGAAAGGAAATCAGAGATTAGCTAGGCATCAGTAGTAGCTACTCATTCTCTGAATTCCCTAAAGTTTGAGTTTCAATTATTTGGATAAATGATGAGAATTCATTCCTTAAATGAAGATCCTGGGTTGCACGCTTCTAAAAAGTTAGGACACATACTTGAAAACCATATTTGAATGATTTTAACATCTGTGAATTAAAGAAGTTGTTCTATTACTTTTCCTAAATCCAGGCAGTCAGACATTGGTGTCCTGTACATTCATATTGAGAGGTTGGGAATATTTCTTCCACACTGTCTATGCTGTGCCATTCCAGCTGTGGCATATAAGGGCAGCATGCTGTGTACATCCTCTTATCCATCCATATTCTATCTTTATGTTTAGCTGGAGGTGTCTCTTCTCCATGAAGATGTCTTTTCTCTATTAAGATTTTCTTATCTTCTCTTGTGAATATCTCATTAGTTCTGTGTCATTAGTTCATTCAGAAATATTTATTTAGTGTCAGTTATGTGTCAGGGCTCCATTCTTGAACCAGAGTTAATAGCAGTAAACAAAACCAAGCTCCCTTTCTCAAGGAATTTACATGAACTTAACTTGACTAAGAAAATAATCTCTTAATAGGTAGATAAAAAGAGAGAGAGAGAGAGCTGTAAGTGGATGGATGGATGAAAGGACAGATGGATAGAGATATAGTTGATGAATACTATCAGGAAAAAAATAGGAGACAAAATGATAAGAGAATGATCAGCATGTATGTGGTGGCATGCTGACAGCCAGGAAGTTGTTATTGTTATTATTACCGCCGTAATTGTAAGTTCCTTAAAGAGAAGCGGTCTATTCTACTTCTCTCATCCTCTCATCAGTGCCCAAGCACAGGGCTTGTTTTGGGTAATAGGCTTAACAGATATTTCTTTATTGACATAGTTTTTCACTTTTAATCCAGATATTTTGGCATCACAAAGGCATAGCTTTAGTTTCCATTGAAATATCAGATTGGTCTAAATAGACTGGCTTAGAGATTTGTTTGGTTTCATATTTATATGCAGAGCAGTATGCTCTAAATAAATCCAAAGGGATTCAGTAACAGTTTTTGGCAGCAGTTTCTCCTCCATGCTTCTATTTTTTCTTTCTTGGTTTTTTCCCTGATGTCCTTGCATTACTGGGAGATTTCCTAGTGCAATTAGTGTGGCTCCGCCCAGTGACCTTTCACCCTTGCCCGGAACAGATGAAAAAGCTGAATCAGAAAGGAAAGGAGGATCACGACAGAGGTTACTGAAGAGCACTCTTTGGGGCTGAGAGGAGTCGGGGTGCGTAGATGATGCCCTCTCATCCATTTATGCCTCATCCCCTTTAGTTCTTACCAGACCTGTTGCAGAAGGGCACAAACTATTACAAAGGAAAAAAAGACTCCTTTTGCCCAAGAAGTTATTAGGGGCAGTGCCAGGAAGAAGAAAAACAGAGTGAGAGAGAAGGGAGGAGGAGGGGAAAAGAATAAATCTCAGGGGGTCAAAAATGAGCCAGGCCAAAAATTTTGCCCAGTGCTTCTATCAGATATGGCATCCCCAGATAGAGTTTCTTAAACCCAGTGAACTTTCAAATGGCATTAGGAAGAATTCCACTTGGAGTTTGGGGAGAATTTATAGTATTCTTGGAAAGGGTTTTTAAACATCACTGGTCTGCAAAGAAATAAAAACAACAATCTGATTTGCTCTGTACTGTTTGCATTTTTCCTCCTATTTATTAATGTAGTCTTAGTTTATAAAAACAAATGAAAATTGCACTAATTGGGCCTCTGTGAATACAGACCCTTTGCCTGTGCTATGTAATTTCAACCTTACCATGATCCCTGAGAGGGAGACATGATTACTTCCCTGTCACAAAGGAAGAAACCCAAGTTTGAAGGAATTAAGAGCCTTCCCCAAAGCACACAGAAGCTAAGTGTCTGAACAGGGATTTGAACCCAGGTCTTTGGGACCGCAGTCTGAGTTTATGAATTCTTTATCTCCTTTAACAAGTGTCAGATTGTTCAGATGAGAAATTACGGGTATAATACTGATGGCTGAAAAGAGTTATCATTCTCACCATATCACTCACACATACACAGACACACACACACAGACACACACACACAAACACACATTGGATATAGATGGACATAACGAGTAACAAGTCATGTTACCTTCCTTGCTTGCCTAAAATTGTATGGGTCTTCTGCCTAATTTCTTTTTCCTTGTCTGATTCTTCTTAGGTCGTGGGCAAGTAGTCTGGTTTTTATAGCCATGGTTATTTATAGTCATGTTTTATATGGTTTGGCATGTAGGAACTTATCCTGAAGGTCTCCAAATCCCTTAAGGTGTCAAATAACCCCACCATTGGATAGGAAGGTACTTTTTATGAAAATCAGGTAAGACTGTGAAGATAGGGAAGAGAGGAAGGTTTCTATTAAGTGGACATTAGAAATAAAGATTAAAAGTGAGAAATAAAATTTGCTTTTAGTACTTAGATACTGATATCCTAATTTGGAGCCTGTCTTTCAAGATATGTATTATAAAAGTATGGGGCAGTATGGCTTCTAGTTGAAAGCCGTGGTGACCTGGGGAAAATCCTTGAGTTATAGTTTCCTTATCTGGAAAATAAAGGAGTTTATTTTAAATCATTCAATGCCAGAATTTTATGATGTTTTAAAATTTCCCTTGTTTAAAGCTATGTGTTTTTGAGCCTCTAAAAACGACTTGAATAGAATTCTAAATATTATTTTAGAATACTTTATTTTCTTATTTAGTAACTATCTAAATCTTAGACTAATTGTCAAGGGGTCCCTAACCTGTACTTTGTGTTCAAAATTCACCTAGAATTGCATGGATATAAATATTCTCACTATTCTCACTCTAGCTATTTGTAGATCCATTTGGGGTTCATAAGCATGAAATTTCAAGGTTCAGGGCAATAATGTTTGCTCTCTTGCTAAGGAGATGTTGGTCACATCATGCAGTCCATCTTTGTGGAAAAGCCTTCCTTAGGACTTTTACCTGGAAAAATTGAAGAGCAACCTGTCAGGAGACTGACAGCCATGGGTAGCAGGCATACAGTAAGTGCATGGAGCCAACATTCTGCTTCTTTGGGTGAGTAAATGCAACAGCCTCAGCCAAGATCATTGGAACAGCTGTCATGCTGAGGTCACGGCACAAGGTTACAGGACATGGCATCCAGGAGCCATTACAAGGACAGATAGGTAACACTTCAGCAATGATTGAAGATCAGAAAGAAGAGATTCTTTTCAGCTGAGTGGAAGGCAGAGGCATAAGGAAATATTTATAACAATTTCCAGTGTAATCTAGAAATGTTTCTATGAAAACCATTCAAACTTTGTAGTGAAACCACAGTAATTCTCTGGTCTCAGTTCTTAGTGGGGACTTTGCGTATGCATAAGAAACAGACATTTTTACCAAATTGAACTTCAGATAAGTAATTCAGCAGATGGCTATGCGTTTTTGAATTCCCAAGTATTACCGAACATGTCAGCCTTGTATTTATATATAGTGTGTTCCATAGTGTATGACAATCTGGTAAGATATATATCTATGCTTTCCTTCCTTTTCATACAAGATTCACCAAAATAATATATATGTATATATATATATATTAATTCTGCCGTTTAGAAATGTGTTTATCATATGATTTTATGATCTGTCCTTTTGAAAGTTAGCTTGAATAATTTTGATTTTAAAAACTTTATTTTCTTGATTTTTTAAAAATTGTATTAACATTCTTTCTCCTTTCTGACTAACCCCATAATTGGAAAAGATACTTAATAGTGTATGTGTGAGATTTGAGGGACTTTGCCCTTTGCTTATGGTAGGGCTTAGAGTATCAAATGACAGTCATACGTAAAATGATTTAACTTTAAAAAATATTTTTACAGGGAATTTTGGTAAATTTGTGGTTGTTGTCTTTTGGAAAATCTGATACTCATCAACCAAGGCTGGGGAATTACTGTTCTGAAATTGTAATTTTTCTTAGCAATGATCTCAGAAAGTTTTACAGTGTTTGTAGCTGCCCCCAAAATCATTCTTTTTAAATGAAAAAATGGTCAGAATCAAGAGATATGGCTGTAGAGAAAACCCCCATAGACTGGTGATACTTGGGAGAGGAAAACCTGGAAGCTTGGGTCCATCCACTGGTAAATTAGACTGCCCACAAGTGGAGGGGCAGAGAGGGAGTGAGACTGGGGGGGATGGGGGCAGAGATGATAAGGGGACAGCAAGCCCCCTTACTGCTAATCAAAGATAAGGGATGGGAACGTTGGAAATTACTTCCTTATGTGAAGCGCAGCTCCCTTGTGGGAACAGGTGCCTGACACCTGAAGAAAAAAAAAAAATCACACTTCAGGTTATGGCAAGCTATAGTCACAGGGTGCCTGGGCCCTGCAAAGTTTGGCCTCTCCCTGGCTTCTTTGGCGGAGTTTTACCCACTCTGCACAAGGCGGACCAGTGGAACCAGGAGAAGCCATGGCATGTGGGAGGCCCGTCTGAGGAGCTGTTCCCATGACTCATTCCTGGCCCCTGAACTTGGCCGCCTTCCTCAGAGGTGGGAGCCCGGAAGTAGCAAATTTGGTGGAGGAGGGGACAGCAGAGATGGCAAAAGTAGTAGACAAAGATGAGAATATGAAGCTATCATGGATAGCAATGGATTCTCTGGATAGCAGCTGGACAGGAGGCTGGAGGGGTCCTTGAAACCAGCTAACCGCCAGGAGAAGAGAGGCAGCTGAGTGACACCCCAGAGGGAAGAATTTGGAGGGACTGTTGTTCCAGTGACTCAGCTCTTTTGTCCCTACTTTTTGTTCTGTAACTGTATCTAGGCCTGGAGAAAAGCTTTTATGAATAAAACAGAATTTTAGAAAAATGAATGAAGAATTAATAGAGAATGAGAAGAATGCATTAAGAACATATACTGAGTATTAGAGGTTTCTGTGTCCATAAACTTGCTTGATTAGATTGTGCCTTGTTTTGTATGTAGGCCTGCAACTCGTTTTAAGAAAACTAAAAATAAAAGATAATAGGTCTTCCTTTCTTATCACTCCATGGTTCAAAAGTGTTTTCATATGTTTTCCATCATCTATTAAAAAGAAAAATAAATAAACAAGGCGTGTTTTTCCAATTTTATGGATTAAGAAACCATGCTCAGGATGATAGTTAAGTTACTATACAAGGTTACATAGTCTATGAGTGAATCAGGATTTGTCTCCAGTTCTGCTTTGTTTTTATTTTATTTCTCTTTAGCTTGGATTGTCTGTGTATTTATATGATTAAAAAATCCAACTGTAACATCATTAAGAAGTTTCTCTCCAACCCCTGTCCATGTCCACTGTAGTCTCCCTACTTTTATAAACAAAAGATACCGTACTGTATGCCCTGTTACATGACTTTCTAAAAAATGCAGTTGGTAATATATCCTGGAGCTCTTTTCTTGTCCATGCAGAGAGAGCTTCCTCCTTGATTTTTATAACTGTATAGTATTCCCTTGGGTGAATGTTTTGCAGTATGTAAGTTTGAGTTTGATAACATTTAGGTTTTTTTCTATTACAAACAAAGTTTTAGGGAATAGTTGAACATACATCATTTCATACTCATGTTTTTATAAGATAATTCCCCAAAGCAAAATCTTGGGTGAAAGAATAAATGAATTTATAATTAAATAAAAATTGCCATATTTCTCCTCAGAGTAATTGTACTGTTTTTCACTTTCATTTGTAATGTATAAGATTGTCAGTTTCCTTATAAACTTGCCCACAAATTGGTATTGTCTAACTTTTGAATTTATGCCATTATGATTGTTTAGACTGATTGCTTTATGTAGCCTTAGTTTGAATTTTTCTTTTTTTGGGAAATCCCTTTATTTTAACTTTTTATTGAAGTGTAGTTGATTTATAATATTATATTAGTTTCAGGTATACAACATAGTGCTTCAGAAATTTTATGGTTTCTATCTCATCTAAAGTTATTATAATGTATTGGCTATATTTCCTGTGCTATACAATATATCTTCATATTATATTTTATACATAGCAGTTTGTACCTCTTAATCCCCTTAATTCTTTGTTTAACTTTGACTTTATGATAAGGTACAATATTTGTCCTTGGTCTGACTTTTTTCTCTAAGCATAATACCTTCCAGGTCCAACCATGTTGTTGCAAATGGCAAAATTTATTTTTTATGACCGACTAGTATTCCTCTGTGTGTGTGTGTGTGTGTGTGTGAGTGCTTATCTGTTTAATCTATTGATAGACATTTAGTTGCTTTCACATCTTGGCTATTGTAAATAATGTTGCTATGGAAATTGGTGTGCATATATCTTTTCAGATTAGTGTTTTTCTTTTCATTACATATATACCTAGAAGTAGAATTTCTGGATCAGATGATAGTTCTATTTTTAATTTTTTGAGGAAATCTTATATTTTCCATAGTAGTTGCATCAATTTGAATTACCACGAATAGTATACAAGTGTTCATTTTTGTCCACATCCTCACCAACATCAGTTATTTGTTGTCTTTTTGATGATAGCAATTCTGACAGGTGTAAGGTGATACCATTGTTTTGATTTTGCATTTCTCTAATGATTAGTGAAGTTGAACATCATTTCATGGGCCTGTTGGACATCTGTGTGTCTTCTTTGGAAATAATGTCTGTTCAAGTTTTCCGCCCATGTTTTAATTGGATTGTTTTTGGCCTTGGGTTATTTGAGCTGTTTATATATTTTGAATATTAATCCCTTATCTGTCATATCATTTGAAAATATTTTCTCTCATTCAGTAGGTTGTCTTATCATTTTATTGATTGTTTTCTGTGTTCTGCAGAAGTTTTTAGTTTTATTAGGTCCCATTTGTTTATTTTTGCTTTTATTTCCTTTGCCTGAGGAGACAGATCCAAAAAGAAAAATATTGCTATGATCTATGGAAAGTGTTCTGCCTATGTTTTCTTTAGAAGTTTTATGGTTAATAGTCTTTAGTTCATTTTGAGTTTATTTTTGTTCATGGTGTGAGAAAGTGTTCTAATTTCATTCTTTTACATGGAGCTGTCCAGTTTACCAAGCACCACCTATTGAAGAGACTGTCTCTTCCCCATTGTATATCTTTGCCTCCTTTGTTATAGATTAAATGAGCATAAGTGTGTGAGTTAATTTGTAAGCTCTCTATTCTGCTCCATATTTTTTTGTGTCTGGTTTTGTGCTGAACCATACTGTTTTAATTACTATAGCTTTGTAGTGTAGTCTGAAGTCTAGGCGCATGATACTCTTAGCTCTGTTCTTCTTTCTCAAGATTGTTTTGGCATTTGTCTTTTAAGTTATGAATTACAAATAACTTTTTCTCTGTCATTTGCCTTTTGATTTTGTGCCTTTTTTTTCAATTTGGCATTCAGACTTTTTTATATTTTTGGTAGTTAAAATGATTAATTTTAGCAATTTTTAAAATGATTCTAGATTGTAAATTAGAAAGGCCTTTTTTAACCTAAGGATATATTTTCTCTTAATAATTTATTTATTTTTAATGTAAATTTTTGATATGAAATTTATCTTTGTGTATAGTAAGAAGTATGAAACCAACTTATTTTTTTCTGGATGGACACACAATTGTTCTAACACCATTTACTTTAAAAAATTCTTTGCCTACTGAGTTGAGATGTCACCTTGCTCATATACTAAATTTGTGTAACTATTTGAGAATATTTTTTGAAACCATACTTTCTAAAGTGCCAAGGTCAATTATGTTCCCCTTTCATCATACTTCTTCAGATAAAATAACCTTTTAGTTACTCATCAGTAACATTTTCTGCCATATTTGATGAAAGAATCAAGAGGGAGGTGTGATTATTACCCATATAAGAAAATAATTTGAGGAAAGCCATGTATAAGCCCAGAAGAAAAATAATTCTCCAGATAATATTGCTAGAAAATCCCCAAACAACAGGATTTTGCTTTTTATTTCTAAAGATGTTGCCAAGTCATTCCATACTACTCAGGAGGTCTTCTTCTACAAGTGGTCAAAGAGGGAAAAACCCACAATACTTAAGGAGAAAAAATGAAACAAAAAACATATCCCTCTCCAAGCATACATTTCCTGCTGCCCCTTTTAATAGGAAACTACATAAAAGAGAAAAGTAATTCACTTAACAAAAACCTTATCAAGCCAAGTAAGGGGGTTATGTTGCATTCATATGTATATAGTTAGACTTAGTTTTCTGGCAGCAGTACTTTTTAGAGTAAATCTTGCTTATTTGTGCAAAGAGAGTTTAGGATAGTTTATTGGCAAGTACAAAGATATTGTTTCAGTAACTCTACTGGCATAACAAGATATAAAAATAAGACCAAAGCCAATATCTATAAGTTCAGTGTGTCCAGGTTAGCATACTTCACACCAGCACTGGTGGAGGTCTGAATCTTGTGTCCTCATTTTCCCATAACATTAGCGGAAAATGCCGTGCACAACGTTTTAAAATTCTTTTTATAGGTTCTTCCTTCTTCAAGACTGATGTAGCTATTAGCAGCAAATCTCCTTGAGATGTTTCTCATCGTTTACTAATGCCAGTTTCTTGCTTTCCAGGCTTTCTTAAACCAACTGTGTTTCCGGATCATCAGCAGTCCACATTTCCACATTCCCACTATTTTGAATCTGCCATTTTTTTTTTTAAGGGTATCTGTTACTTTCATGTGGCTTAAAACACTGGTCAGTTCTTAGTCCTCATATTACTTGATCTAAAAACTACATCTGTCACTGATCACCCATCTTCTTGGCTTCCCAGGTGGTGGCTCAATGGTAAAGAATCCATCAGCTAGTGCAGGATACACAGGAGATGCAGGTTCAGTCCCTGGGTTGGGAAGATCCCCTGGAGGAGGAAATGGCAACCCCCTGCAGTATTCTTGCTTGAAAAAAATCCCATGGAAAGAGTAGGCTGACCAGATAAAGTCCATGGGGTTTCAAAGAGTCAGACACAACTGAGCTCACACGCACACACCCACCTTCTTGAAACATACTTCACTTGGTTTCCAGGATACGTACTTCCCTGTTTTGTTTCGTTTTCCTACTTCACTGGCTACCTCTCTTCAGGATTTTTTGCTCATTCCTAATCTCTTGACTTTAGGGTTTTCAAGGTCCAGTCTTAGATCTCTTTTCTTTCTGCCCACCCTCCTTCTGTTGGTGATTGCCCCTGCTCTCACATCTTCCAATACCACCTAACTCCCCCTGACCATATTGATTTATGTTTCCATTGTGGATCACTCCCCTAACTCTAGAAGTCATATATCCAACTTTGTACCAGCTGTCTCTTCAATATGTACCTCAAGTTTAACATGTCTGAAACTAAGCTTCTATTCTCTCTTTCCTAAGTCTGTACATAGTCTTCTCCATCTCAGTTAACAAAACTTAGCTTTGCATTTCCTTAGGTCAGAACCTCGAGACATCTCTCACACCCATCATTCAAGCCACAAGGAAATCTTTTGGCCTCAGCTTCAAAATATTTACCTGAGCACTTATCTCCATAACTATTGCCCTTATTGAAGCCACCATCATCTGGTTCATTCAAAGAGCCTCCCCAGTGAGCTCTAGGTTTTTGTCCTTGCCCTCCCACAGAGTAACTATCCCTTTAAGATGTAAGATAGATCATACTCCTCTGTTTTAAGAATTCCAAGTGGCTTCTCATCTCCGAATAAACACCAATGTTGTTAAACTGGCCACCAAGGCCCTTTATAATCTTTATCTCCTCTGTTCTACTCTGACATCATCTTCTAATTCTGCACTTCTCCAGCTCACTGACCTTTCCACTGCTCCTTGATTCATAAGCTCACTCTATTAGTTTTCTATTGCTACTGTAATAGGTTACCACAAACTTAATAGTTTAAAGTTACACAGATTTATTATTTTACAGTTTTGTAGGTCACAAGTCAGACACAGGTCTCACTTGCCCAAAATCCAGATGTTAGGAGGTCTGTGTTCTCTTCTGGAGGCTGTAGAAGTAAATTTATTTCCTTTCCTTTTCCACCTTCTAGAGGTCACCCACATTCATTGGCTTGTGGTACTTTTTCTTCATCTTCAAAGCAAAAAAGATTGTATCTCTCTGATCCTTCTTCCATTGTCATATGTCCTTATGACCCAGGCTGGGAAAAGTGCTTTGATTTTTAAGGACTCAATGTAATTAGATTGGGCCCACTTGGATAATCTCTTCATCTCAGGGTTGGTAACCTTATTAATATCTGAAAAGTCCTTTTTGCCATGTAAGATAACACATTTAGAATTCCAGGGCTTAGGATATCTTTGGGGAGAGGCATTATTTTGCCTAGCATACTTATCTCCTTAAATACTAGCTCATATTTTACCTTTTCGGTGAGTTTGTCCTGACTATCCTATTTAAATCCAGCTTCATCACAGTAGTCCCTCTCTTATTTTCCTGTTTAGTTTGTAACAACACTGGTCCCCAAGTAATATACTGTGTGGTATATGTTAATAATTTAGCTTGATTTTTCTCTCACGTCATCAGAATATAAGCAGTGTGGTATGAAAGTTATGAAAGTTGATCTGTTTGTTTCGTTCTCTACCTACAATATCTAGAGCAGTGCCTGTCATACAGTAATACTTTCAATAGATACTTATTGAATGAATTAATAAAAGAAAGTGGAGATTAAAACACAAGAATCTCACCTTGTTTCTAAGACAGACTTTCCAAATCAAGGGATGAAATATATTTTGAACCACTATCCTCATGGACTCATTGTTATTTAACATTTCTTTTTTTTCTGATGGACTTTATTCACTATGTATTAAGTAATTGAATTTACTGGATTTTAGCATATGTATAGTGACATAGTGGATCTTCAGCCCTTTAATAGTGCCTTATTCATAAAGGAAATAGATAACACACCTCATTGGTCTAATTTGATCTATAATGTGTTGATTTCATAACTATCAAATTAAGGATGATTCCTTCTATTCCTAGTTTTCTAAGTGGTTTTTTTTCTTTTCTTCTTCTTTTTTAACCATAAATGGGTTTCACATTTTGTGAAGTGCTTTTTTTGGTATCAGTTCTTGTGATCGGGTGATTTTTCATTACCCTGTTAATATAGTGGATCATATTGATTGATTTTCAGATGTTGAACCAGTCTTGTATCTTTGAAATTTGTTCAGAGTGTAATTCTTTTTATATGTTCCTAGATTTTATTTTCTAATGTTTTGTTAAGAATTTTTTGCTCATATATTCATGAGGGAAACTCCCTGTAGTTTTCGTTTTTGTCTAGTTTCAATATCAGTTTTGTCTTTGTCTAGTTTCAATATCAGGGTAATAGGGGTTTCATGGAATAAGTTGAGAAGTGTCCTTCCTCTTCTATTTTCTAGAAGAACTTGTGGAGAAGTTCTGGCCAGAGAAATAAGGTAAAAAAGGGAAATAAAAGACATATAAACTAGGAAGAAATAAACTTTCTCTATTTGCAGATGACATGATGGTCTATGTTAAAAAAAAAAAAAAAATTCTAAGAAATCTACCGAAAACTTCTAGAAGTAATAAGTGAGTTCAGGAAGTTAACAGGATATAAAATAAACATTCAAAAATCAGTTATGTTTCAGACTTCCCTGGTGGTCCAGTGGTTAAAACTCAGCACTTCCACTGCAGGGGGCATGGGTTAGATCCCTGGTCAGGGAAGTTCCACAAGCTGCATGGTGCAGCCAAAAAAAAAAGAAAAAAAAATTTCTATATTCCAACAGTGAAAATATAGAAACCCAAATTAAATAAAAATGCCATTTATAGCCACTCAAAAACTTAAATAGACATAAATTTAATAAAACATGCAGTACTTGTATGCTGGAAACTATAAAACACTGATGAAAGAAATCAAAGATCTAAAATGGAAAGACAAACCATGTCCATGGATTTAAAGTCTCAATATATTAAAGCATTGTAAACAAGGCAGTTCTCCCCAGATTAACGTGCAAAACGTCTAAATATCTCAGCAAGATTTTTTATAGATGTAGCTAGGCAGTGTTATTCTAAAATTATATGGAAAAGCAAAGGAACTAGAATAGCTTAAACAAGTTTTAAAAAGAATAATAAATTGGTAAGAATCACTCCACCTGAGTTCAAGAATGATATACGATAGAAACCAAAACTGTAGTGGAACTGGTTAAAGGAGAGGCACAGAGATCAGTTGGATGGAAGAAAGAACTTAGAAATAAGCCCAGACATATATAGCCAGTTGATTTTTTTTTCTAAAGGTGATTCAGTGAAAGATGAATAATCTTCCCAATAAATGGTGCTGGAGCAGCTGGCTATCCACAAAAAAGAACTGCTTCAACTTAAACCTTACACATTATACCAAAATTAACATAAAATGTTAGTACATTCAAATGTAAAATGTAAAACTATAGAAGTTCTAGGGGATCTTCCCCACCCAGGGATTGAACCCCTGTCTCCTGCATTGCTGGCAGATTCTTTAGCATCTGAGCCACCAGGGAAGCCCTATATGAGTCTATACACATAATAAAACAGAAAAAGCCCAGCAAAGATTTGCTTTCAGATAAGTTTAGCTCTGAGGTGATGGTGTAAATTGAACCATAGAATTTGTCTCATCTGGAGAAAAGAAATACAATTATAATCTGGTTATATTGCAGTTTTGATCCCAGACTACCACAATAAAGTGAATATCCCAATTAAAAAAAATGATATAGAACTAGCACTGCCTTCTGGTAAACTGTGTCCCCAAATTTTGAAGAGCACATGTGTGCACACCCTTGCTCCTTTTGCTATTTGCAGCCAAGAGACCAACATGGGTCACCAGCAGCTCTACTGGAGACATCTGAGAAAATTTGTCCAGGGTTCTCATTCTTACCGGGTCTGCTCAAACCAGCAGAGTCTAATTTGGAAATATGGCCTCAATATGTGCCGTCAGTGCTTCTTCCAGTACACAAAAAACATGGACTTCGTTAAATGAAGTTAAGTTACTAAGTGAATTTTTTTGAATGGATCATCCAGCACATCTATGTTATACAGAAACAATACTAGATCTTTGTATATAAAATAAAAGTTGAAAAACTTAAAAAAAGAACTATACATGCTCATTGTACTAATATCCAATTCGACATAATTACATAAGATATGACCGGTAGGGAACCTGAGTGAAGAGTACATGGGTCCCCCTTATACTATCTTTGCTGTGTCCTGTTTATAATTATTTCAAAATAAAGTGAAAAAATGCATATTTTATTTTGATGCATTTCATGGTAATCTAAAGAAGACACAGATGCCAAATGTCGAGAAGTAGTGCCAGTTATTTTTAAAATTACCTTTTATTGAGGTGAAATCACATAACATTAAAATTAACCATTTGAAGCATACAACTCAGTGGTTTTTAGTACTTTCAAAATGCCATGCAATCATCACGACTTTCTAGGTCAAAAACACTTTATCAACCTGAAAGAAGACCTTGTACTCATTAAGCAGTCACTCCCTACTCCCCCTTGCCGTCAGTCCCTGGAAAACCATTATCTACTTACTGTGTCTACTAAGGATTTACTTATTCTCGATATTTCATATAAGTGAAATCATACAATATGTGACCTTTTGTGTCTGGCTTCTTAGCATAATATTTTCAAGGTTCATCCCTATGTTTGTGTCAATACTTCATTCCTTTTTGTAACTGAGTAATATTCTATTGTAAGGATGTACCATAGTTTATCTGTTAATGGCAGTTAGCTTATTTCCACATTTTGGCTATTGTGCATAGTGTTGTTATAGACATGTGGCAGTTTGATGCAACGAAACAGTTTTTTCCAAAGTTCATCGTTTCCTTGTGGAAGGTGTAGAATCCCTGCAGGCTATGTATCATTGGTTGCAACCGTTAACTCTAAAGCTTTTGTAATTTATTTGAGGAAGATGATGTGTCACTGCAGTTTTCCCCGTTGTTCATTCATCCCAGGTGAATCAGATATTGAAACAGTTAGAGATGATAACACAGGCACTGACTGCTTATTTTGGGAGGAAAAATAAGAACGCTTTGTGAGGTTGGAGATAAAATGTCATCATAAGAGCAATAGTAAATTATTAGTTGAGAGTCTACATACTGCTTATGAGTGATCAAGACATAAATATTTTATTCTTTAAAAGCTTTGAAAACATAAATTTAGGAGATAAAGTACTTTAACAACAACAAAATAATATGAATCATGGATGTGCTTAATCTCTTGGGCCCAGTTTATTTAATATGTGGTCATCCTTGTGTCCTTAAGTGCTTCAGAAATTAAATATATAACACTTTAAAGGCAGAAAGGTCCTTGTTTTATAATCCTATAATTAAAGAGCTCTCCAGAAAGGTTTTTAGGCATATCCAAGTAAGTTTACTCTTTCTTTGTACAGAACAAATCCAGCTCTTTCATGGCCTTTCTTCTTAGTTAGTTTTTCAGTTTTAAACCATTGGTTCTCAACCATCCTGCACATTAGAACTACCTGATACATTTTCTAAAATACCATTTTCTATGCTGCCACCCAGATCAACTGAATCAGAATTTCTAGGAACAAGCCCAAGCATCTTATTTATGTAAAGTTCTCAAGTGATCTTGAGGTGTTGCCAGGGTAAGGGAGTAATAATTCGAACTACTGGTTCTCAAAGTTGATGAGTATCAGAGTTACCTACAAGTCTTGATAGAAAGAAGCTGGGTGCCACACTCAGGTTTCTGATTCAATAGTTCTAGGTAGGACCTGACATTTTGCATTATGAATAAGATTGCAGATGGTGCTGATGCTGCCAGCTCAGGATTCAATTTTGAGGATGATGGGTTAATCTTGTCCTTTTTACTCGGTGAAGATGAGGACTGGTCGAATTACTCCATATGAATACCCTGAAAATGATTGTTTTCACTTATATTAGATGAAGTCCTTCAGCATGTTAAGATAATGGACTGTATAGTCAGAATGCCTGGTTAAAGTACTGCTTCTATATAACTTTGATTAAGTTCCTTATTTTTTAAATCTCCAGTTTCTTTATCTGTGAAATGGATATTATATATTTGTTTTGAGGGTTAAATTTGATAATATATGTGAAATGATTCACATACAATAAATATACTTTTTAAGTTTTCTTGATAACTTTCATTTTCCAGTATTATAGCTGTCCTTTGGTCTAACTGGCTATCAAGTTCTGTGCTTCTTAGTGGTTTAACAAATAAAGAAATATATGTTAAAAATCAAGAAGATAATTAATCGGGGAATTCAACTGAGGCTTTCCAAGAACTGAAAGAGGGTGTATACATATGTAGTAGTTAAAAAGCTTCATCTCTGGAGTCAGAGAACCCTGGGTTTGAGTCCTGTCAGAGACCTCTCCGTTTGTTTTCCTTTGAAAAATGATGGTGATAAAAGTTCCCTACATATTGGGTTGTTGTGATTGTAATAAAACAGATAATTCAAGTACAATGATTAGCACAATCCTGGACATATCATAGGTACTCAATAAATGTTAACTATTATTAAACTGAGGGTAATTGATTGCTAACTTCTCCTTTAAATATTAACTCTCCTTTTCGTCTTTTGAACTGACGTGGTGTTTTTATAGCTCTTTGAGGTATGTCAGGAAGGAATGTAAATTCTCCAAGGGGAATGCAACTATTGAGAAGAAATTTGTTTACTATTTCCTCAACACTCTTCTGAATACAAGACTGAGAAAGAGTGAAGATTTACTCTTCAAACACTGGATAACTTCTCTTTTATTTCCATTGCCAGAATCAAGAGAAGAGCTGTTGAAACTCCTGGTCAATCATTAGTTTCTATTTCAGACCTTCAGTTGGGCATTTCTGTCAATGGACCGCCTTACAAATAGGGCTGTTGCCAGTTCCCTGCTGTGACTTCCTGACTAGAAACCCTTTACCTGCTCTCTGGCCATGTACGTGCAGAAACCTCTATTTCAAAAAAAAAAAAAAGAAGAAGCATTTCTTTTTGTATTTTTTATTGGACAGCAAAATGGAAACAATCCCCCAAATACTCTGGACATGATGCAAACTGATCTTGACAGGCTGCAGCATAGATAGTTGCAGATAGATATTGTAAGGTAAACTGCTACAATAGTCTTTTGCATAGATACAGTGACAGGAGGTATGGTTTCATTCATTTTGCAGGGGATGACTCTGCTGTTGTAACACTTAGTCTGTTTTCCCAAAGTGTGTGGTACAAATTCCACTGGGGATGTGAATTACTTGATGTGTATGAATGGACAGATGCTTACTTTAATATTCAGTGTTTCTTTTAATATACATCAGGAAAAAACACGCATGCTTATTTTCTCAGATACTCTTGTTTAAGGTAAATCTAAAATGCATAGAAAGCTTAAAATATGAGGTAAAGGGAACTATTAGGTACACAATAGTAGAAAGAAAATGTAAGCAGTTTTGATAAATACAATGAAGGTGAATATGATAGGTTTGGGAAATTTTTTGCAAAATATTCAGGCTGTTTGGTGCCTCAGAAGCTAATGGTGATCCATCTGTATATTGTTTCTGTATATCCATCTATACATTTAGCTATAGAGAGTGAAATGGCTATGGCAGTCTTTTCCAGTCTTTCATTCATGTATTGTTGTTTAGTCACTAAGTTGTGTCTGACTCTTTTGTGACCCCAGGGACTGTAGCCTTCCAGGCTCCTCTGTCTGTGAGACTTCCCAGGCAAAAATACTGGAATGGGTTGTCGTTTCCTTCTCCAGGGTTCATTGTATGCTTGTCTTCTACTGTAGCCTTTCTTTGCCACAATTCTCCCCTTTAAATATGTTTGCTAATTGTAAGAGAAAGATAAAGAAGAAAGAACCAACACACATATTCAGTGAAAAGTAAAGTATAAATTTTTCAGATTTGATGGGTGCTTCATTTAAAATGACCAGTCTTTGCTTATCAACTTATGGTTAAAGCCATTATATTTTCACATGTTTTATATACCACTGGAATTTATTTTCTAATTTAATTGCCAAATTCCTTATCTGATTAGATCCTGAGGAGAAGCAAATTAGTGTTGGAGAAAAAAATAGACAAGATAAGATTTTCTTTACTGTTGTGCAAGTCATGTATATTTCATGTAAGATTAACAGTGGAATGTTTCATTTTATCAGAGGCAAACACTTGCTACTTTATCTCCCCATCCCAGGAAACAGAACGGGGTGATATATGCCACAAGTCTAGTAATAAAAGAAGCTCTTGAAAATGAAGTCATTTAGTTGAATTGGCCAAAAATGACTCGGATAACAAGTCATGATGATGAAGCCATAAATGGCGTCCTCATTGCTACCATGGTTCCCAGGGAATAAAATTCTTATCCTACTACTAAATGTGACTGGTTTATAATTCTGCCCTACTAGTGTCTCTGTGAAGTAGTATATTCTTACTAAGTTGTTTTCAACTTTTTTCATTCATTCAACAAATATTTATTGAGTACTTGTTTTGTGTCCATTGCTTAACTGCTTCAGGTGCATGTCATGTGGCAGTGAGGAGGAACATTGAAGTCACTGCCCTCAAGGAAACCAACTGTTTATATGAACTATCATTGTAAACATGATCACCGACCTGTATTAAAGTGTACCTCTTAAATATTCTGATTTTTAAGACGTTCAGAAGTGATTTTAAACAATTAAGTTGAAATGATAGGGGATGAAGTTAATTGGGCTTCCCTTGTAGCTCAGTTGGTAAAGAATTTGCCTGTAATTCAGGAGACCCAGGTTCAATTCCTGGATCGGGAAGATTGCCTGGAGAAGGAAATGGCAACCCACTCCAGTATTCTTGCCTGGAGAATCCCATGGACAGAGGAGCCTGGCAGGCTACAGTCCATGGGGTTACAAGAGTCGAATGCAACTTAGTGACTAAACCAACACAGAAGTGATTTTAAAGAATTAAGATGGAATGATAGGGGGTGAAGTTAGGTTGTAAGATTTAATTAAGCAAGTTTAAAAACAGGAATATTTTTGAATGCAAGAAAGAGAACTCACACTTAAAAACAACAAGAACTAATATTTAGAGTACTGGATATGCTCTAGACACTTTGCTCAGTACTTTGTATCCATTATCTTATTTAATTTTCCACATGCATACATGTGCTCACTCACGTCTGACCCTTTGTGACCTTGTGGGCTGTAGCCTGTCAGGCTTCTTTATCCATGGGATTTCCCAGGCAAGAATACTGAAGTGGGTTGCTATTTCCTCTTCCAGTGTATCTTTTCAACAGGGATCAAACCCTGTCTCTGTATCTCCTGTATTGGCAGGTGGATTCTTTACCACTAGCGCCACCTAGGAAGCCTTCACATCTACCTTATATAAGTGGTACTATATTATCATCCTTATTTTATGGATGACGACATTGAGCTTAGGCTAATTAAACATCTTGTCCAATGTAATCCAATCTTGTTTGACAGCATAAATAAGAAATATACAAAAACAAAAATAAAGTAATCTGTCTCCTACCTTAACTTCTATGGAACAGTTCATCCAATTTGGCAGGAGAAAAAAGAAATGATTAGATTGACCCAAAGTATGAGTGGAAGACTAAAAATCAAAGAATGATAGATTACAGAAAAGTTCAGGGATCTTATTTACCTGAAATAAGTGATTTAACCTTTTTTTTTTTTAACCTTTTTTTTTTTTTTCTCTACCTGTGATGAGTAGAGGTTGTCGCAACTCTCTAACAGCAAATACAAAATCACAAAAAGTCCTGTATCCTCAAGTCACTGCTCCGTGGATGGAATTTATCAGCCTTGGCTGCATGTATTAGCCACCCATAGTCCAACAGCCCTTGGATGTAGGAGTCTTCAAATGGTGATTTCAGCCATTCATTTCAAATACACACTATTTCTTAATTTCTGAGAACATATAAAACACATATTTGTTCCTGAGTTTGGAAAAGATAAGACAGAAAGACCTTTGTGTTTTTCTCTCATGTAGGAATCAAGACTTCTATAGGGTAAAAAAAAGAAGGAAGGAGACAGTAAACGAAAGTGGTTTATATGCTTTTTCCTGTAATAAAATCTCATTTCATTGGGTCTTCAATGGAAATCTTTCTCCATTCTGGTATGAGGGGAATGTTGGCATCTGTATTTTTACTTGGTACAGTCTCCAGCTGTTTGTTTACTTTTCTGACTTGGTCCTTGTAGAAGTTATCTCTGTTGTAGAGTTAACAAGTAACCTCACACTGGAAACTATTTCTGCAGTGGTTCTTGAATGGTTCCTTCACCACGGCAATGCCCATGAGTGGCCAAGATTGTTAGACACTGTTCCACTGCCACTTCTGGGATTTGCTTTGAAATCTATAGACTCTGAGTTTCTTATGTGGCTCTCCAGAAAGTGATGTTTGGGTGGGGCGGAGGGAGTGCTAGGCAAGATCAGTGCATGAAAACCTCCAGGGAAGGGTGATTCTTCTGTGTTTTCAGATCTCATCATCATAAATGAAAGTGAATGAGTCAGTGAGACAGTCAGCTGTATCACAGATATTTGTCAATTGCTTTCTGTGTGCCAGGAAAAAGGTATAGAGTGATCAAAAATATAGATATAGATCTAGGGAGGCTCTAACCTAATGTCAAAGACCAATAGGAAATAAGTCCTTAGGTCAAAATTAACAGTCTAAGAAACCCAGAGGTTAGTTATTTCTATATATGCAACAAGGACCAGTGATTCTTCTCACTCACCCTAAAGAAGTCACTTGCCCCAAAGCATGTATTTTACTGAAAATGATAAGACATTTTTTTTTTCCCTCACAGGAAAACACTGTTTCCCTCCAAATCTCCCTACTTGTTATCTCTTTCTTTTAAAGAGAAATATCCTTTTTCTTTTGACTCTTCTCTAAACCTCTTTAGCTTCAGTCATCCATTTCCAAATCTTTCCTTGAGTCCTTTCTCTCCTTTCCTTGGTAGATAAAATTAATTCTGTTTCATAGCTGCAATTAAAAACTGATTTAGCAAGAAGCATACCCACCAGTTATCAGGAACTTTCTCATTAGAAGGCAGGGGATATTTTTTCCTTAATTTATTTTTTTAAATTGAAGGATAATTACAATATTGTCTTGGTTTCTGTCATTCATCAACAGGGATCAGTTATAAGTATACATAGGTCCCACTCCCTTTGGAGCCCCCCTGCCCCATCCCACCCCATTCCTCACCCCTCTAGGTTGTCACAGAGCCAGGGTTTGAGTTCCCCGAGTCATACAGAAAATTCCCACTAGTTATCTACTTTACATATCTTAGTATGTATGTTTCCATGCCACTCTTTCTGTTAGTCCCACCCTTTCCTTCCTACCCACCCTGCCATGTCCGTAAGTCTGTTCTCTTAAGTCTGCATCTCCATTGCTGCCCTGCGAATAGGTTCATCAGTACCAACTTTCTAGATTCCATATATATATATATACATTAATACGTGATATTTGGTTTTCTCTTTCTGACTTACTTCACTCTGTATGATGCATTCTAGGTTGATCCACATCATTTGCACTGACTTAAATGCCTTCCTTTTTATGGCTGAATAATATTCCATTGTATATATGTACCACAACTTCTTTATCCATTCATCTATTGATGGACATCTAGGTTGCTTCCATGTCCTAGCTATTGTAAATAGTGCTTCAGTGAACATTGGGATGCATGTATCTTTTAGGTTTTGGGTTTTCTCAGAGTGTATGCCCAGTAGTAGGATGGTTGGGTCATATGGTAGATTTAGTCATAGTTTTTTAAGGAATCTCCATAGTATTTTCCATAGTAGAAGGCAAGGAATACTTATGTAATAATTTTTATTTCTTCACCTATCTACAGGTCTCCACCACTGCAGTGTCTTCCTCACCCCCACCCACTGCAGTGTTTTCACCTCTTTGCAAAGACTTTCTGGTTTGAAAGTTCCCAGCTGATATTTCACATGTTCTTACAAAGTGCTGTCAATCCTCAGGTGAGATTCTCCATCTTTTTGTTTTTTCTGTTTAGCCCCTTGTGGTTTTTCCATCTGTTGTGAATAGGCCTGATGTCGACACAGTCACCTGAAGTGATCTTAGCTCTTGACTTCAAGATTTTCAGCCAAGTGCTCTCCTTGTAGACATAGCTGCCAGTATCATAGCCCTGCTGATATTCTTGAGCCCTAAAAGTTCAAGATCAGAGCCACAGAGTATGGTACCATTAGGATATAGAATGTTCTTCCCAGGGGGCTCAGTGGTAAAGAATCCACCTGCCAATGCAGGAGATGCTGGTTCTATCCCTGGCTTGGGAAGATCCCCTGGGGGAGGAAAGGGCAACCCACTCTAGTATTCTTGCCTGGAAAATTCCATGAAAATCCCATGGAATCTGGTAGGCTACAGTCCATGGGTTTGCAAAGTGTTGGACATGACTTTAGCAACTGAGAACACAAGATACAGAATATAGTCATAGAACATGTGCTGAATGACATTGTGTTTAGTATGCAAGGAGGAATAATGCTTTCCCACTCTTTTTGCTGTCACGGGAGTCCTATGAATACTAAAGGAGTATTTAATGGTGTTTTTGAGAAATAATTTTGTTTTAGAGCATGATAATCATGATATATAACAGAACTGATCATCAAGAATGAACTTAAAATACAGCCAGAACAATCAGACTGGGTATTTGTTAGCAGATGACACAACTATATTGGTGTACCCCAGGTTAAAATTAGCTCTGTTTTGGAAAACCATAACATGAATTCATGAAGGCTGTGGGTAGGAAGAGGAAGAGTCCTCTCTTAACTATAGAAGCCATGCTACTTCTGTCCCCTAAATTTAAGAAATTTTTTCTCTCCATTTCCTAGTACTCAGATATTGTTGGAGACATTACAGTTCAGAGGAATGTGAGTGTGGGGTCTGGCGTTAGATGGACTGAGGATCAAATTCCTGTTCTGCCACAAGGGAGATCATAGATCCTGGGCAGTTAACCTCTATATACTGTAATTTTCTCATCTGCAAAATGGGAATAAAATGTGTAATTATGGGAGTGCTGTAGATATTAAAAGAGGAAATTAATTTTTAAGGATTACAAATGTTATGCATTATTATTATATCATGTTCTTGTGCCTAACTCATACTTTAAAATAACTTTGGTTTCATCCTGACTGTAGGCAAACTCATGCAGTAAATACAGCAGATGTGGTCAGCCATGTAGTAGTTAGATGCTAAATAATTAATCAGTTCATTCACTCATTTCTTTAATTTTTTTCATTCTTTCAACTAAAGGGGATGGTAAGCACTGGAGAATCAATGATGGCAATGAGGAGATGACTTTATGAGCTCACAACCAGAGGGGATACAGACCAAAAAAGAAATAATTAGAAAACAGTGTGAGAAGTGCCATGGAAATAAGAAGAAAAGGTTACTGAAATACATTGGAGAAAGCCAATTATTATGCCTGGAGAAATTAAGAAAGAGTCACAAAAGAAGTAGTAAAGACTTGTCCTTAGGACAGATTTAGGGTCATCAATTTCCCATGTAAGTGATGTTCCCTGTCCCACTGGAAAGTTCCAGATGAGCCTAACGTTTCCTGGAACTGCTGTAAATATGAGATTGACTCTTAAAGCATATACCTCCCTATTCCAGAGTTCCAGTCATGCAAATAAAAGATACACGACTTTTAAGATTAAGCTTAAAAATGGGAATACCAGACCACCTGACCTGCCTCTTGAGAAACCTGTATTCAGGTCAGGAAGCAACAGTTAGAACTGGACATGGGACAACAGACTGGTTCCAAATAGGAAAAGGAGTACGTCAAGGCTGTATATTGTCACCCTGCTTATTTAACTTCTATGCAGAGTACATCATGAGAAACGCTGGGCTGGAAGAAGCACAAGCTGGAATCAAGATTGCTGGGAGAAATATCAATAACCTCAGATATGCAGATGACACCACCCTTATGGTAGAAAGTGGAGAGGAACTAAAAAGCCTCTTGATGAAAGTGAAAGAAGAGAGTGAAAAACTTAAAGCTTTTCACTTGTTGAGCTTAAAGCTCAACATTCAGAAAACTAAGATCATGGCATCTGGTCCTATCACCTCATGGGAAATAGATGGGGAAACAGTGGAAACAGTGTCAGACTTTATTTTTGGGGGCTCCAAAATCACTGCGGATGGTGACTGCAGCCATGAAATTAAAAGACGCTTACTCCTTGGAAGGAAAGTTATCACCTAGATAGCATATTAAAAAGCAGAGACATTACTTTGCCAACAAAGGTCCGTCTGGTCAAGGCTATGGTTTTTCCAGTGGTCATGTATGGATGTGAGAGTTGGACTGTGAAGAAAGCTGAGCGCCAAAAAATTGATGCTTTTGAACTGTGGTGTTGGAGAAGACTCTTGAGAGTCCCTTGGACTGCAAGGACATCCAACCAGTCCATCCTGAAGGAGATCAGTCCTGGGTGTTCACTGGAAGGACTGATGCTGAAGCTGAAGCTCCAATACTTCGGCCACCTCATGCAAAGTGTTGACTCATTGGAAAAGACCCTGATGCTGGGAGGGATTGAGGGCCGGAGGAGAAGGGGATGATAGAGGATGAGATGGCTAGATGGCATCACCGACTTGATGGACATGAGTTTGAGTAAACTCTGGGAGTTTGTGATGGACAGGGAGGCCTGGTGTGCTGCGATTCATGGGGTCTCAAAGAGTCGGACACGACTGAGCGACTGAACTGAACTGAACTGAACTGAAGATTAAGCCCCTTCAGTATTCAATTTAATATAACTATTCTTTAGAACACTTAAAACTTTTTTGAGTGGAAGTGAAAAAATGGGGCTGGATTTCATGTTACCTCTTAAATTCTAAAGTCTTGTAAATTGCATCATTTCTGAATATGTTCAGCAACAAAAAATAGTATTGCTACCAGTTAGATTAAGTCCCCGAAAACCGTGGTCTTTATGGCATGTCATTAGGATCTTCTAATGCTCGCAGGGTCTGCTCACCTAAAGTCCCAAAATGCAAGTCCAATTCTGCATGTTCCTGTGATTTCAGGTTGCTTGAAATTGATCCTAAGCTTTTTTTTCTGGATTGACATCAGTGCTTCCAGTGTTATGGGTTTTTGGTTTGTTTGTTTGTTTGCTTATTTTTCTATAAAATAAATCACTCTCTTACTATTTCTCTATCTCTTCCTTTAAAAAAATTTTTTTTTTCACTTTTCTTAGTTGTCTACTTTTCCCTCAGGAAGTTGTACATTCCTTCTTTTCATTTGTTCAGGTTGTAAAAGTTTAAGTGAACAAACATGTGGATACACTCAGACAGACACACACACACTCACATGGAAGAACAAATTTTTAACAATTCTGGCTGATACAAAACACAGAAGAACTTTAATAGAGACCTCACTACTCCTTCGTGTATCTTCTGCCGATTTTTGACTGTATTTAGTTCTTAATGAAGCACTTACAGGTGTTGGTTTTGGACTCTTTTCCTTCCAGGGATAATTTTTGAAGCCCGTAATGTTGGAAAATGTTCTCAGACAATCTGTGCTCTGCTGATGCCCTTTGTCCCTGTGGGCCCTTAAAAACTCAAATTCATGGGTCACAAACAAACTTTGTATGTTTGTTTTTTGGGGGCACACAAAAGGATTAAACTACCTTAGTAGTATAAAATGGCTTTTAATCGGTTTTTTTCCTTCTAAATATGATCATTTAACCTGCTTTATAACTGTGAATCAGTGCAGCTGGAGCCCTTTTGGAAATCCCTTGGCTGGTATGGGGTTAGAAGCACAGGGTTGGAATCAGTTGGCCAGAGTTCACATATTGACACCGTTGTTTGCTGGCTGTGTGACTTGTGACTGATTAGCCTTTCTTTGATTCAGTTTTCCTATTGATAAAAATAGAGTCAAAGGTAATATTCATGTCTCAGGTTTGTTGGGATAGTTAAATTAGATTGTGTGTAAGGAGTGCTTAGCCTGGCCTGGAATATAGTAAGTTCTTAGCAAGTGTCGTTCTTATTATGGCCTATGAGTAACACAGCCAACAAGGAGACAGGGCAATATCAGGAAGAGGCCACAAAGGCGGTTCAGAGACTATTGCTATGTTTGGTATTACTTGCTCCTGTATCTGTCAGTTCAGAAATTTGTTATTTTGTGTGGAAAGGACTGATAAATCTTGGCACAGTTTCCCCCCAAGTAAATCACATTATTTCTGAAATTTGTTTTGCACTCTCCTTTAACTTCTCTCCACACATTAGTCTCTAACCCTTACCGCTCTTCATCCACTGCCTTCTGCCTCAATTCCAGGACACGAGAGTCAACATCTGTGGCTTCTGTTTTCACACCATGATTGCAGTTGGGAAACTCCATTCCCAAAAATCCCTCCCAGTTCTTGGTGAAAGCCTCTGCTTATAATTCATGTTTTCCACACAGAGCTAGTAAAGATCTCAGTGCTGTAAAATTTATTCTATAATTATCACCTGTTCTTTATGTTCAAATGTTTGTTCAAACGTTTACACCCTACATGTAAGAAATCATCTTCTGATACTTTTTATTTCGTACTTAATAGAAGCAGAGATTTCTCCCATGCAGCCCTATGCTGTCTCGTTAACACACCTGATCTGTATGTTCTCAGATAGTTTTCCTGTGCAGCCACGGGAGAATTTATGTAGAACTTCCATACCAGCATTAAAGATAGCCATAGCAGTACCAAAGAGGTCCTTGTGAAATATATGATTGGGATGTACCACAGGAATTAATAATTCTCAGGCTACTGTCTTAAATGGTAACCACAGTGTTTTTGTAAGGAAGTTGCTCAATTTATGTACACAGAACACACAGGGCTGCATTCTGACTGGGGAGCCAGTTTTATTTAAAATTTATATCTCAGAAAATACTAAAATTATTCTACTTAATATGCACATGCTATATTCCTTTGAGTGACATTATGAAATGTTTTGCTAATTTGACCCTTCCTTATAATTTCCTGAAATTCTAAGTGAATAAATGCCATCTCTAAAAATGGTTTTAATGTCTTTTTCCCCAGAGTAAAGAATTATTTTTTTTTTAAATTAATAATTGTACAGATTTATCATCCACTATAAAAAATAATTTTCTTGGAAACTATGCCAGTTTTCTTCTTCAGGTTCCCCAATTAAGTAAAACTTTAAAAACATACTTCTAGTTTGCTGGATTTTAGTAGGTCAGCATACACACAAAAAGTGTATTAAGGTGGACTGCTCTATTTATTGATTTGCAGTGAATCTGCTAAAGGCTCAAGGCAATTGTCTGTGGAAGGGGCGGGAGGGCCATACACGATAGAGGTCATGCACATCTAGCCAATTTGTAAGACGATCCAGCCGCTTCAAGCCATCAGCAATCCTTAGCATAGGGGCACACTCATGCATTCTTGTCAAGTCATCTTGTGAAAGGCTGCCTGCTTCCAGCTTGGCTTGGATGTGCAACCTTAATAAAACTCACTGAGGTCTGGGAGAAAATAGCAGATCTGCAGCAGATAGGGTAGAGGAAAGGGTCTAGAATATGTACACGCAGCTGACTCAGGCAGGCTCCACGCTGAACGGTTACACCGAGAGGAAACAATAAATCTCAGCTACTATGCAATAAATATCTCAAGTTTTTAACTAAGGAAACTATCATTACGGTGAAATTAAAAAAAAAAAATACCATTTTAGAACAAAGCTAAAAATGGCTAGTTTTCTTTGATTCTTCTACAAAACTTTCTTTGAAAGGGAAAAGTCAAACAAACAAGCAGTTTTACCTGAAATAAAGAACTAGTTTAAAGGTCAGAAGAAAGCAGCGAGTTTTGCGAGAGGCACGGAAAGAGAGTGCGGGCAGTACAATGACAGTTTTCCTTTCCTTTGCTTTCCTCGCTGCTATTCTGACTCACATAGGGTGCAGCAACCAGCGCCGAAGTCCAGAAAACGGTGGGAGAAGATATAACCGGATTCAACATGGGCAATGTGCCTACACTTTCATTCTTCCAGAACACGACGGTAACTGTCGTGAGAGTACGACAGACCAGTACAACACAAACGCCCTGCAGAGAGATGCTCCACACGTGGAACAGGATTTCTCTTCCCAGAAACTTCAACATCTGGAGCATGTGATGGAAAATTATACTCAGTGGCTGCAAAAAGTAAGTGAACGCTTTCAGTTTCTAATTGCACGGAGTCTTTTCTGTTCTCCCGCTGCAACTAACTTAGAGTTCCTTAGGGGGCCATTCGTGTGTTTACCTTTTGCTCCAGGGGGGCAGTGTTTGCAAATGCAAGACGGCTCTCTCCCTGTGACTTAAGGGGGCGAGCCAATGTTTTGTAGGCTTGTGCCTCCGAAGGTATGGTGGCACCCCATTTGTGTGTGCCTCACACTGGCATATTTTGTGACGTTTTTGGTTTTCTCTTATTTAAAATTTAGCTTGAGTTTTTCTGACTGTCAAAGCTCAACTTAAAAAAAAAAAAAAAAAAGCATGTATGTCTTGAGTAAGTTGGTGAAAAAATTAAATAATAACAACAGTACTATTAGGATCAAATCAATTTTACACCCTGACATTTTATGCAGCTAGGACAGAAAGTCATCACCAGATACTTATTTTTCAACCTCTAGTAAAGTTAATATAAAATGCAGATAAATACAAAGTATGATATTTGATTGAAGAAATTGAATAAGTATGTAAAGGAAACAGTTTCAGCAAGTAGTAGAATAGTAAATGACTGATTTCTGTCATATATTTCTACTGTCCTTGAGAAAAAAATCAGGAAGATATTTGAATGTGAACTCATCAGGAAGAGGTTGTTTGCCCACTGTGAAAAGACATGCACCTGCAGATTTGGGCTGAACACGACATGTAGATTTTGCTATGTCCCTAAAGTGCCTCTTTCCTCAAGACACACACAGTGCAATGTGGGGATCCAGATAAATGTTAATGTTGAGTATGCATTTAATCCCAATTTATAAAAATCAAGCACTGTATTTAGTTATTTCTCTATAAACCATTTAAAAGTTTTTGTTGAAAATATGCCAATGAAAAATACCACACTTTCTTCAATTCCTTCCCTCTTTGCTCTCTGTTTAATTGTGTAACAAGCAAGCAGCAGATAACAAGTGTATTTTAATGTGTCACTGGAAGGGTGACAATGTCAGTGTCCCATTTGTGGAAAGCTTCTCCTGCAGGGATCTTTGCTAAAAATTCACTTGATGTGTATGGGTAGGAACACAAGCAGTCTAGTCTTCTTTATGTTAGTCTGTTAACAGAACAAACCCTTTAAGAAGATAAAAGATAGGGAAAGGACAAACGCTCTTTTTTGTTCCTGTGTGGTCATACTCACTTAGATCACCTCCTGCTGAATCATGCCAAGTAATAGTTATTTTACTTTTGTCCACTAGGGACTGAACTAAGATCACTGTTATTTTATTTGACAAGTTAACTAAAACTTAGCAGTTTTAGAGTTTCCAAGCTTGGAATTTTTGTTAATCTTCCTATTGTAGATTACAGGTGAAAAAAGTACATCGATAGGCAAAATAATAGAAAACAAACAATTCTGAAGTCTTTTGATAACATGGCTTAAATTTCAGGCACTAATTAAATGTAGCTTAAATTTCAGGCACTAATTACAGCAGCAGCTTATAATAGGATTTTTTTTTCCTTTCACAAAACTTATTTCCATCATGAACAAATGAATTTGGTTGAATAGCTTATTACTATTCTCAATATACTGTTCATATAGTTTTAAATGAGAATTTAATCATTATAAGTTAGTCTGGATTCATTGAGGAAAGTGGACAGGGAAATTTAATTCCAAATTGTCTTCAATGAGTTGTTCTACCAAAAATGTAATATTTTGTTTGCTTAAAATATACAATCTAAATGATGATTTAAGCATGAAAATGCGTATTTTTGTTGTTGTTATACAGTTATTCAACTGTAGCAGGATAAAGACATGATTCTACTGGGTTTAAATCATGCACGTGCTTCGTATGTTAATGTTTGAAATACATTTGATTTTTGTTTATATTATTTTTGGTCAAGATTATGGCATAATTTTCAGATTATAGCCAAGCATAACTATGAACATGTTTTTTGGTTAAATTGACATAGAGTCGGACATGACTGAAGCGACTTAGCAGCAGCAGCAGCAGCATGAATCAAGCTGAATATATGCTGACAATGTCTCTGTTGGTTTGAGTCAGAGCAGTTTGGCTTGACTATTGTCCATTTGAATTTGCATATCTTTTGTCATTGTTAATGCGATTGGTTGGAGGATCAAGAAACCAAATAAATGCACTCAGCAAAGAACTTGCTAAAGGCTCTCATAAGTTTCCCTTAATTAGAAGTTTTCTGTCCTTCAAGTTCTAAGTTTCATGCAATGTATTTGTTTTGATAATTCAAATGGAGATCTTTTTTATTGTAACCATTTGGTATACTTAATACTGTAATTTGTACTACTTCTATTTTGAGTCTCAGTAGTTGTATTAGGATCAGAAGTAATGCACTGCAGAAACTGAGGCCATCAGTGTAAGTAATTCATCCATTTATTCCACAGAATAATTAATCAAACGTGCTTATTATGCAGCTCATGTCATCACTATTGGGAATTTTTTTTTTTATGCAGAATGTATGTTATCAAAGCTAGCAGCAACTTGATGATAATTTATGTTAATCTATTACCTTGCTTGATGTTTGGTAAACTGGATTCTTTTAAATATTCTTCACAAGAGACTGGCTGTCACTATAAGTCAATATATGAGACTTACACTTTCCAATCTCATTCCTCAACTTTTCTGGTCTTGTAACTGAAGAAGATGAGAAGCAAGGTGGGCAGTGGGGCATAGAATGTATTGATCATCATAAGTGCTGGAACTGTTACATTACTGGTCTCTTGATGTGACAGATTTAGTTCTTGGAGATCAGCTTTCCATGATAACTTGTTGATTAACACCAACATGAGATAGGTTTGTAGTATCATCCTTACTTTTCAATCAGGAAAAGCAATATACATAAATGTTCAAGAGTCACATTTTTATTGGATGAAACACCTGGGTTGTCTGTCTGGGTTTGACTTTCTTCTGCCATATTGCTCTTTTCAGAATTATTAACAAATCATACTAATACCTGAGAGTGACCAGATATTAGGATAGTAAAGATAAGTACAAAAGGCCTTTGTATCTTTGCCGCTTTTTTTGTGATTCCTTTTTACTTTTCAATGACACAGAAATGTCTATTGTTGAATGTCTATTCCACATCCTGTGCTTCTTGAACTGTTGTTTTCTTTCTCTCATATACCCCAAGTTCACAAATACGTGTATTTAAAATATATTGGGAGAATGCTTAGAAAATCTATTTGCCTTTGCCAAATGGTGTCTTTTCTTTTTTTTTTTTTTTGGTAGAAAGTATAAATAAATTGAGTTAAAAACATGCCTTGTAGCAGAGAGCAAAGATCTATCTACTATACTATTTCACACTAGCTAAAATTAATGAATTGATTGTTAGTATAAAATGCAGTTATGAATTGTCATCGGAATATTAATAAATGAAACCTTTTTATTGAAGTGCTTGGATAATTTTTTTTTTAAGAGCACTTTTTGGCTAACAACATTCTCTACTTGAATATTATATTCTTTGCTTCAGAGAATTAGGATTTAGCATACAGTTATCTGAAACATATTAATGATAGCAAGGGCTTCCCTGGTGGCTCAGACGGTAAAAAATCTGTCTGCAATGCGGGAGACCTGAGTTCAACCCCTGGGTTGGAAAGATCTCCCGGAGGAGGGCATGGCAACCCATTTCAGTATTCTTGCCTGGAGAATCCCCTTGGACAGAGGAGCCTGGAAGGCTACAGTCCATGGGGTTGGAAAGAGCTGGACACGACTGAGTGACTAAGCACAGCACAGCAATGATAGTGATTATCTTTTTAAAAAAACCCTTGTATTACACCTATCAACTCATATTAATATCTACTAGGGTGTGACTTCCTTGCGTGTTTGTCCAGTGTCATTTCCCAGGGCTTAGAGTAGCATATCATCCGTGTGTGTGTGCTTAGTCACTCAGTCAGGTCTGACTCTTTGTGACCCCATAGACTGTAGCCCGCCAGGCTCCTCTGTCTAGGGGGATTCTCCTGGCAAGAATACTGGAGTGGTTGCCATGTCCTCCTCCAGGATATCCATAGAATATGGGTAATAAATGTTTGTTGATTGAATAAATGAATACATTGTCTTTGTATTGCAGTCTGCACTTACTATATGCTATTAACATTTTGGGTATATACTTCACTTTTCCAACTATATTTTAAGTTATCTCTTAAGCAAGGACCATGTGGAGGAGGAAAAAGAATACTTTCTCTACCGTTCCAGGTTCATGACTGAGACCTCTCTATAACACAAAACATGTTAACAAGAGAAAAACAAACAGAAGTTTAATAATATGTATACCTGCACCCAGGAAAACTGAGTAACCCCCCAAAATGACCTCAAATACTGTTTCCAGCTAAACACAAAAGGTGTTGTCTCAGGTAAGTCAGGTTTTCAGGGCAAGCACAGTAAACAAGAGTAGGGTTGTTATGAAGATTTAAATCCATGCCTTCTCTGTTGATAGAGTTGTTAGAGGTTTAGTCATCTTCCTCTTGTGATACAGAGAGTGAGTATGTGTGCATGTCTGCTAAGTTGCTTCAGTCATATCTGACTCTTTGTGACCCATGAACTGTGTAGCCTGCCAGGCTCCTCTGTCTGTGGGACTCTCTGGGCAAGAATACTGGAGTGAGTAGCCATTCCCTTCTCCAGGGGATCTTCCCAACCCAGGGATTAAACCCAGGTCTCTTACATCTGCATTGGCAGCATGGGCTCTTTACCAGGACACCTGGGAAGCCCACACCCTTACAAATGGAGATCTCTTCTGTAAATGTAATTTCCTCTGTAAATGTAAATTAGAAGGCTACTTTCTACTTGGTTTTTGGAGCTTTTCCTATGTCTGCTGTTTCTTAAAAATAATCAGCCTAAAAAAAAAAAAAATCAGCCTGCATCAAAAAAAGGAAAAAAGATCAGCCTGAAATAATCCTTATGCCAAAAAGGCATATTTTGGCGTGACAAATTCTGCTCCCCTTCAACTACATCATGCAACATTTTTGTCCTAATATTACATTAAAAGATATTGAATCTAGGCTATATGGTATTAATTATCCTAATTGTATTTAGCCAAATGGTCTAGGATCTTAAAAACTTCTATGACTCCCTTTGTCTTCTTAATTATTCTTTAAGAGTCAGCTTCATTGCCAGTTTCTCCATGAAATGTATCCATATTCTACTTACCTTCAAAGGCCGAGTTCTCCAGTATTATCACATTGTACATATCATATTAGTACTGCATTTCCATGTGTGTAGCTGTTGTCATTTTCATTATTTGTCTTGAGGGCTGTTTGCTTACTTAGACTATGAGTCCCCAGAGTGTAGTGAATGTCTCCTTATCCACCTTTATATTTCCCAAGGTGTCTATTAAATGTCTGAACAATAGTACTGTGATCATCATAATGTAAAAATAAAAAATAGCAAGTGCTAAAGTGTGTGGGTGGTGCTAGGTATAAAATAAAGCAAGTTAAGGGACCTTGCAACTGCTTTCAGATGCCAAAATTGGCTTCTAAGTTACTTGAGGGCCAGCTAGATCTTCCTGTGGGATGAAAAATAACTTTATACTTCCAGACTAATAGGCAAACATTTATTGCGTACAGGATAATATGTGCACATGTGAATCTAAGTAACAAGAACTGACTTCTCATCCGTGGATTATTTTAGTGACTGGTAACTGTGCAATACTAAACCAGAGAGGGTGCTTTCTTATTTGCACATGTGAGGGGATTTCTAGACTGGGTAAAATGAGCAGACAGTCAACAAGTATGTTTTTAAAAATTCGTTGTTAAACTTGAATAGAATATGCATATACGATTTATGCATGTGCTTAGTCACTGGGTTGTGTCCGACTCTTTGTGACCCTTTAGCTGTAGCCCACCAGGCTCCTCTGTCCATGAGATTTTTCAGGTAAGAATACTGGATGAGTTGCCATTTCCTTCTCCAGGGGATCTTCCTGACCCAGGGATCGAACCTGTGTCTCCTGTCTCTCTTGTATTGCAGGCAGATTCTTTACCTGTTGAACCATCTGGGAAGCCATTATTTATACAAAGAGATAGAAAAAAAGTCAGTTGCTGAGAAATGTTAATAGGAATAACAATTGTCTTTTAAACTCACAAGTAGAAATTTCTCTACTGACTTCGTTAGTGAGAGAATAACCCTTGATTTTCAAGCTAAATAGAGCTCTGTATTAGCTTTTCAATGAATACTTAGATTTTGGTTGTTGTATTTAAAACCGAAAGATCCAAGAAGGCATGCAGACTTTCTGGGCCCCAGAAGTTGGGTATTTGGAGCTATACTACAACCTTTTGAGTGTCTCTGCAAGAAGGAGCAAGCCTTCCCCCAAACTGTCTCCACTGATGGATCTCAGATTTTGGGAGCAGGGCAAATAGGTTTTTTCCTATGGGTAACTGCAGCCCTTCCTTACTCCTGACTTCCATTTCACATTGAGCTTTTAGTAGCACTCATCTCATATGTAATTCTTGATTTAGTGTAAAGTGTATAAGAATGTATTGTTCTTTTCCTTAATATCTTCTTACAGTTCTCCATTATGTGAGGAAAGAATCCAGATTCTTTACCATGATGTCCTATATGATCTGCCCCACACTCCTCTCTGGATTTCTCATTTATTAAACCTTTCTCTCATTCCAGACACTCAGATGACTTTAGCCTTCTTGTTATAACTCCCTCAGACCAGCTCATTCCTGTCTCAGGGACTTTACATGCTGTTTACCTAGCTAGAAAAATTCTTGCCCCACATCTTGGCATAAATGGCTCTTTCTCTTCATTCAGCTCTTTGCTCAGAAATATTCTCTGAAAGTCTTCTTTGAGCACCATTACCTACCACTTTTCCTCACTCTGCTAAGTGATTTTCTATCATTGTATATATAATTTCTTCATGACATTTACCACTGTGATCTTTTGTTGTTTACTGTTTGTCACCAAATTTATTCTCTCTGCCTCTACTAAGAATGTAAATACCACCAGAGGTCCTTGTCTGGCTTGTTCCATACAGTATACCTTTACTGGTAGAAGAGTGCGTGATACATAGTAGACCTCAGTAAATATCTGCATATATATTCCCTCAGACTCTATGCTGTGAGGTAGGGACTGTGCCTGTTTTGTTCACTAGTTCTTTTTTTGATTATTTTATATATTATTTTGATAGCAGATCTACTTTTTTTACACAATGACTGGAACATAGTTGGAAAGAATCATTTCTTTTTAATGACTAGAGAAATGAATGAATTCCATGGGCAAATTTCAACTCAAATTAAACATATGTATGAAAATAAGACTTAACTATGTTCTATACATTTCCCTACTAACTATGTTAATGGAAGAAATTTTAATTAGTCCTGAGTTTTCGTAATCTATTACGTGAGTCAGCAAACTTTGGCCCTTGGCCTGAATTCTGCCTGCTACCTATGTTTGTAAATAAACTTTATTAGAATACATCTGCATTCATTACTTAACTGTCCATCTATTTTTAAATAAAGTTTTATTGGAACAGAGCCATACCCACTTGCTAATGTATTCTCTATGGCTGCTTTCTTTGTGTAAAAGCAGAGTTGAGTGGTTGCAATAGAGTCCAGAAGGCCCACAGGGCTTTAAATCTGATATCCAGGCCTTTACAAAAAAAAAAAAAGTTTGCTGAGCCCTGTTCTATATCACAAAAGGAATGTAGTATTAACATTGGGACCATTGCAAAGTAAATTGTGAGGTTTGCTGTGTGAGAAAAGGATGGCACTGCAGGAAGCCAAGTAATCTTCAGGTCCTTGCCAATTGGCAGGGATCCTGTCTAAGCCATTTCTTGGCTTGGTATTAGAACATGCTGTGAGATGACATTTTAGAGTACAGGTAGATAAATTGCATGTCTTTTTTGCCCCTGCCCTTCTTCATGTGAGTAGAGAAATGTTTCAAAAACAAATACATGTTAAAAAATAAAAAGCACCTGACTAACAAATCAGCAGCCTCTGGTTAAACAATGAACAAGTCTGGGTGCCAGCGTGCTCTGTGCCTGTTTCGTCTTGTTGTGACATTAACAAGAATGTTGACAAAATATCAGAGGCATTCTATTTTCATAGAAATGGGACTCCTAAGCTCTCTCTTTTACATTCAGTCTATTTAGAAACCTTTTCTCCTCTGTCATTTGTTACAGATATAAATGTTACAAGTGTTCCCACTCTATAAATGATGAGGTGGGGAGGAGCAACAAGTGGGATGCTCAGCTACAAAATTCAGAGGTTTATCATCCCCTTTGCTGTATTTTATTAATTAAGGAGTTTTTTTTCCTTTTTCTTCTCATTCTGCATGCCTTGTCTCTGTGTGGAAACAACAGCAGCCTTTTCCTGGGCCTTGTCTTCTTTTTTAATACCACAAGTTATATTGTGTCATTTGCTTACATGCAAAACCCTAATTACATTCTGAGTCATCCTTGCGTTTTGTTCCAATACAAGATTATCGTTTGCTGTGAAGTTGGGAAGTTCCAAACCCCCTTTGGTTCTAGCCCGTGGTCTGAGAGAAGGAGGGCCTCTTAGCGTTTAAATCTCTTTACAAAATGTACAAAAGATATGCCCCCTCCCTTATCACAGAGGTTTCTAAAGAATGAAGCACTCCATGGATTATCTTTTCTTTAAATTTGGAGGCTTTATACCTAAATGCTCTTCTCTAATTCTTACATAGAAATATTGTAAGTGGGAGGTTTTCAGGCTTATTTAATCTTTTTTTGCCTATGCAAATGATCTGACTTCTTCCTTCAAACAAATAAAATGGTAATACTTAACCGAGAAAGTGAAGAAAACACATAAAGTCAGACATGACACTACTGGTAGCTAATAATTTCATCAGTAATGTATTTGGACATACAGAGATCTTTTCTTTTGGCAGTAAGTATTGGAGAATATAGAGAAAAAATAATATAATAAATTATATACACTATATGACTATCAGCTCACTTACTACAGGTCCACATTGTCATGTATTGAAGTTTGTGTTGACCTACCGAATGTGCATGAAAATTAGCATCAAGCTGTGTCTAAAGTAAATAAGTAGCTTAAATATTAATAAAATGCAAATGAAATGTGAATGTCTTGAATTGTTAATAACATATACATGTAAGCCATCAACCTCAGTGGCATCAAATAGGTAAACTTACTACATATTGCTACAAAATGGCTGAATAATTTTGGAGGGTGGTGTATTTTAAAGTTTCATTTTATGTTTAGTTTAATTCATTAATAAGTTATACACTGTATAGATAGTCACTGTACTGTTTGTGAAAGCTAAATGAGTTGAATTATAATACTAGACCCTAAAGATTATTGGAGGATTTCTCTTCTACACTGTTGGTGGGAATGTAAGTGGGTGCAGCAACTATGGAAAACAGTATGGAGGTTCCTCAGAAAACTAAAAATAGAACTATCATATCCAGCAATCCTACTCCTGGGCATATGCCTGGACAAAATTATAATTAAAAAGATACATGCACCCCTGTGTCCATAGCAGCACTATTCACAATAGTCAAGACATGAAAGTAACATAAACGTCCATAGATGGATGAATGGATAAAGAAGATGTGCTACATGTATACAATGGGATACTACTCAGCCATAAAGAAGGACAGTGTAATGCCACTTGTAGCAGCATGAATGCAACTAGAAATGATCATACTAACTGAAAAAAGTCAAAATGAGAAAGACAAATACCATATGATGTCACTTACATGTAGAATCTAAAATATGGCACAAATGAACCTACATATAGAACAGAAACAGACACACAGACATAGAGAACAGGCCCGTGATTGCCAAGGTTTGGGGAGAGGGATGGGCTGGGAGTTTGAGGTTGGTAGATGGAAACTATTACATTCAGAATAGATAAGCAGCAAGGCCCTACTGCATAGCACAGAGACTATGTCCAATTTCCTGGGGTAAAAGAATATAAAAAGAATGTGCATATGTATACAACTGAGTCACTTGCTATACAGCAGAAATTAGCACAACATTCTAAATTGTTTCTTTTCTTCAATAAAAAGAAAAGATTACTGGAGAATTTCCATTCTCAGAAAACAAATAAAATCCCAAATTTTATTTCTAAACCTTTAAAGATAATTCCAAGATTTTATAAAACATTTTAACCCTGTTCTTGTCTTCACTATTAATATATAGTTGACTAGATTATAATCCAGTAGGAATTTATTGTGGCTAAAGCAGCCATGAAATTAAAAGACGCTTACTCCTTGGAAGGAAAGTTGTGACCAACCTAGATAGCATATTAAAAAGCAGAGACATTACTTTGCCAACAAAGGTCCATCTAGTCAATGCTGTGGTTTTTCCAGTGGTCATGTATGGATGTGAGAGCTGGACTGTGAAGAAAGCTGAGCGCCGAAAAATTGAAGCTTTTGAACTCTGGTGTTGGAGAAGACTCTTGAGAGTCCCTTGGACTGCACGGAGATCCAACCAGTCCATCCTAAAGGAGATCGGTCCTGGGTGTTCATTGGAAGGACTGATGCTGAAGCTGAAACTCCAATACTTTGGCCACCTCATGCGAAGAGTTGACTCATTGGAAAAGACCCTGATGCTGGGAGGGGTTGGGGGCAGGAGGAGAAGGGGACGACAGAGGATGAGATGGCTGGATGGCATCACCAACTCGATGGACATGAGTTTGAGTAAACTCCGGGAGTTTGTGATGGACAGGGAGGCCTGGCATGCTGTGATTCATGGGGTTGCAGAGAGTCAGACATGACTGAGCAGCTGAACTGAACTGAACTGAACTGGAAGGTTTGATTTGGTGTATGTACCCAGCAGCCCTTACATCTGCCTTATCTCAGTTGCACAGACATGAGCTTTATTACTAATATCACCAGTATTTATTGTCCAGTTTTACTCAGTTTTTGAATGTCAAGAACAGAGTTATAATAAGCAATAAGTGTAATATTTATAGTATTAAAGAAAAATTTATTGATTAAATTGAGTATTTAATGACTTTATAATAATGTGAAGGTTTGATTTTTTTTTAAGGTTTGATATTTTTAACAAATGAGTTAATGAATTATACATATTTCTTAGCAGTGGAGCCTTATTTCCAAGCAAATTATTAGGCAGAAACTTAAAATGTAATCTAGATGCAAAGCAAGGGGCCCAAGGAGAAATGGAGTGAGACCCCACGGTGATCATCTTGCTCAGCCCCTCTCCCAGAGGCATCCTTCAGGAGACTCTATCTGTACAAAAGAAGACAGATTCAAAATAACTGCAACAAAGCTTTCAAATAATCAAATATTAGGCAGATAAATTTGCCAAAACCAATCTACTGGCAAGCAGGAAGAAACATAACACTTGAAATTTGAATGTTTTTGGCAAGCTGATGTAAGGATATCCAAATTTGTCATATGCAAATCAGTTTAAGAATACTAATGTGTAAGTTACCAAAAATATGTAGACTCAAAAGTGTTGAGGCCCCCCCATATTTAACATGACCTAAATATGTTGACAGTAGGCAATTCTTGAATAACTAGTGACAAATTGTATAACATCTATTTTCATGATAGTTTATGCTTTTTAAAATTTAGGAATATTGATTACATTGATGACATAATATCTCAAGCTACACTATTTACTTAGAACAGAATTCATTGTTAAGGGTAGTGAAAAGGAATATAAATTTTAAGTAGGCATTTTGGTATTTTCAAAATTTGCAAAGATTCTTGTTAAATATACTAAGCTAATCTTTATTTTTGTTTTTAATACATGACACCAGAATTGCCATTTTCTTGTTCACATGTGCTGGCTCTTTAGGATTTTTAAAGACATTGCCTGGGTTCTGAAGATTAATTCAGCTAAGAATAGGTAAAAATCATTCTTGAATCCACTTTCCCAAATACACCTAAATTACCACATGTCACAGTATACTGGAAGAGGACAATCATATAAAGGCAATGCCTTCAATTCCATTAACTCTGTGGAGCTTTTTCTCTTTCTTTAGAAGATGAATAATGCAGAGCTGTTTGATATACTAATGGGATGAAGGCTCCAAAATTAGACCTTATACAAATTTATTATTAACTTGCTTATTATATCAGAAGTGAAAGTTCTAATTTCCTTTCTGGCTTCGCAGTGGCCTGCTTTTTCTTACACACTAGTTGGCCCATTCTTCATTTTGGAGACTTATGAGGCTTGAAAACCAGAAAAGAGAGGTGGTGACTCCACTGTAGCCCCTTTTTGCTGAGAAGTCTAAACCCACTGAAATAGATAGTGAAACCAAATGCACTGTTTGTGTCCACTGTTTCCTGTGTCAGGTCTAGAGGCAGTACACACAGTGATGAAACGTGTTGTACCTAGAGCCGGACCACCTGGGTGGATCTTGACAGTACCGCTTCTTGCTCTGTGCCCTAGGGCAAGTTTCTCTATGCCTCATTTTCATTACTAGTGAAGTAAGGTAATAGCACTTACATTACAGGATGATTGTTAAGAGTAAGTATAAGTCACATAAATTACTTTTAATAAGTCCTATTACATAGTAAATGTTGAGCAAATATTAGTAATTCCTTGGGGGCAGTTCTGGGTTATAGTAATAGTTCAGTGTTGAGACCTTTTACCAACTCTCAGTCCCTTTGGAAGAACTTTACATGTATTAATTCATTCAATATTTTCAGTAGATAATACTATAATTTTTCGACATAGCAAATGAGGAAGCTGAGGCACAGAGAGGGGAGAAACTTGCCCAGCATTGCCCAATGGCTCAGCGACAGGACACATACCCAATTCCAAGCAGCCTGGCTCTATGACCCATGCTCTTAACCAACTATGCAATTAGATACAGCAACTTTATGATATCTCTTCTTGTCAGTCTTCAAACCTTAAGTCTATTTAAACTGTTTTTCTGTGATAGTCTTTGTATCTAAACCTGTAATTCTCTCACACCAAATAAGTTGCCCCTTTCTCAAGTTTTGCTTCATACAACCATTTGTCCTCATCCCACCTCTAAAGCTTGGTGGTTAAATTGACTGTGACATGTAGGTTATGCTGCTGATTGAAGCACAATAGTCCAATTCTCTCTACCCTCCCACAGATCTGTTAATAGACTAAGGAATCCCATGTCTGCAGCCCTTCCCGTCATATCCTTAGAAGCACCATTTCTTGAAGTTACAGAGCTTAAATGAATCTATTTATCTAAAAACTTCTGAAACACAGAGAACGGCTTACAGTTGCTTTATATGGGGTGAGGCTGCCTATTCTAAATATCTTCTGTTTAATTTAATGACCTCGCTTGTGGATTTTTCTGTGGAGAATCCTTCTTGGAAAAGCAAAAGCACATCCTGGAACTTAAAATATTATTTGTATGCAGCTTCCCTTTGTGGGTCATTCAAAGAGTTGTAAAAATGAGAAGAAAAGCCTTGTTTTCTCAGTCAATGACCTCTTATCTAACTTCCTATTTTATTTATCATTGTCTCTATTAATTAAAATATTTCTGGTATTTTGGTTCAAGAACAAAACACTGCTACTTGCAAGCAATTGTAATGACTCTTCTTCCTGGTCTCAGAGGCCTGATTACTCAGATGCCTGGGCCTTGAGATTAGCTGCCTTCATGGCTGATAAATACCAATTGCATGAGGTGGAAAGGCTCCAAGTTACCCTAACTTCCCTCTGTCCATTGTTCTTCACAGAGTGCAGAAGAGAAGAGAGGACAGAATGGGGTGGGGCAAAATAGAACTCAGTTGTACCTTTTCATCCTCCCCCCTTGCATAGTGGGACAGATTAAAAAACATTAAGAAAAGAAAACAAAACTCACTGCATATCCCTTTGGTTGACCCAAGTTCTCCAAGGAGTGCTAAGAATCAGATTGTAGGGACCCCAAAGATAGTGATAGGATATATATTGAACCATGAATAAATTCATGCTGTAGAGATCAAACTATTTAGGGGTGACTCTTTGGTCAGTGAAGTGGTCTGAAGAATTCTGGTGCTAACAGTGACCCTTATAACTTTCTCAAGTTTAAGGTTTTCTTTCTTCATCCTCTCCATATTTTTCAACTTGCATCTGTTGTGTCTGATACTATTCATCTCCTTTCAAGTGTTGTGTACATGTACTTAGTCGCTCAGTCATGTCCAAGTGTTTGCTACCCATGGACTGTAGCCCTCCAGTCTCCTCTGTCCATGGGATTTCCCAGGCAAGAATACTGGAATGGGTTGCCATTTCCAGGAGATCTTCCCAACTCTGGGATTGAACCCACATCTCCTGCATTTCCTGAATTGGTAGGTGGATTCTTTAGCACTGCACCACCTGGGAAACCCTTAAGAGTTAACTGACAAAATAGCAAATACAAATTAATAGAAGCTGGGTTGTGACCTCCCATATTTAGTCATATGAAAGTGAAAAAGTGAACTCACTCAGTTGTGTCTGACTCTCTGAGACCCCATGGACTATAGCCTACCAGGTTCCTCCATCCATGGGATTTTCCAGGCAAGAATAGTGGAGTGGGTTGTCATTTCCTTCTCCCAGGAGATCTTCCCAACCCAGGGATTGAACCCAGGTCTCCTGCATTGTAGATAGACGCTTTACCATCTGAGCCACCAGGGAAGTCTATATTGTTTGCTCTTTATCTTGACACGTGATTATGGTGTGCTTTATCTCATCCATATAGCAACCACATTTCCTGCCTTTGAAATTGCTATTGCTTTGTGTATGGAATAAATCAAGCTATCTGAAAAGAGGGCAATGGATATTGGGTGTTCTGTCCCAAAAGGAAGTATGAAAATGACATTCTATTAAGAAAGGTGTTTAGTAGCAAATAGGATGTTAATGTCTACTTTCGTTAAGCAATATCAACATCCAAACAGATAAACACATATATTTTTATAAATAGTAGGTATTACCATATGTCGTTTACAGATAAGCAGACTGAGGAACAATGAAGTCAAGTAATTTTTAAAAGGTTACATATTTACTTTGAACCGATGTTCTGAGTGGTTAACTCTAAAGTTCTTCATTGTTCATGTCTTTTGCATTTCTCCTTCACAAATTAAAACCAGTTTTGCATGATGGAGCATTGGGAAGAGATTTAATGAATGATACTGTCCTCTAAGTTTTTATAGTGTATGTCTAGAATAAATAACCTTCTTTGGAGAGTAGAATAACTTACCATGTGTATATAAAAATTACTAAAAGAAAGCTACTGTTCTTAAGAGAACTATTTTCTGGAACTACTCTTAACTGGATAAAAGTTTTTATTTAAAAATATGTCAGAGCCAAAAAACTGATTCCTGTTTTTACATTTTTACAAATAAGTGAATTGCTTACACAAACTGCCTAGTTGAGGTTGCTGTGATATGACTGTACAAATAAAGGTAAAATTTTAAGCTAGTTAGTTTATCTACATTTTCTTTAAGCACAATCTTGAAAGTTAGATTGTGTTTATTTCAGGTAAAGACCAAACAAGGATAAAATATAGTCAGTAGAGGATATTGCTTAATATTTCAGCAGTAATGAATTAGGATCTGTTTATAGTATTTTTGGGAAAATGACTATATATGTATTTTTAATTTTACTTTATTTTAGTTCTTAAGTATATAAAACTAAAAATTGATCTCAGATTTATTTATGCTTAGAAAAAAAGAACAAAAAATTAATGGACACTGGTGAAGGTGAAACTGTCATCTCTTACTGACAGTCAAGATAAACTAATGGACTAAAGAGACTTTGGTTCAAATAGATGATTAAAGTTGACAATAGAAGTGGAAATCCTACACTTATCCCTCAACAAAGCTCTTAACTTAGAATTGAGTACATATTGAAGCTAAGAAGTCTCCATGCCAGAGAGAAAGGGAAATTATTTTGTGTCCTTTATGTTTCATAGGGACTAAAGCTTACATACCTTGAGTTCACAAATCAAATATGTGAAGTTTTTGAGGGAAAAGGTCACTATGGAAATTAATTATACTGAGCGTAAAATATTCCTATATATTATTCTAGTTTTTAAGAATGTCTTCCACTGTATCTAGTATTGAAAGTCCTGACCTAAAAAGGTATCAAGGCAACTAAAAACTTCAAATAAACTCTGTAACCATATTTTAAAATTGTTTATGTTTCAAATATTTTACCACATATTTTGAAGATTTCCCTTCTGTTCAAATACAAAATATCTCCTGTAGAAAATGAGATTAACATGTGCTTAGTCTTTCTCTGATTACTAGGCAATTGAGAAATCAATGGCAAAGAGGTGAGTTTCTACTGGAAAGATATACCAGTCCTACATGTTCATTTGATGGACACTCAGAATCTTTGAGAAAGGTGTAGCTTAAAATATTTTATGTAGCTTTAAAATTTAGAACCAAAAACTATACAAATAAAATGCAACTTTTAAATTTAACAAGGTGGGAAGAGTATAAGTTTAATAGCTAGTAAACAGTGCCAGAGGGTAAATTAGTTATATAGTCCAAAGATGGTTATAATACAATACTACTGTATGTATGTATATGAGTGTATGTTTGTAGTATTATGTCATAAATAGTTTTACGTCATCCCATAAAGAATTCTCTTCCCTTTGAATCTGAGTCATAAAAGGCAATTCAGTTTCCAGTCTGTTCACTACAATATTCATACTTGAAACCCTGAGCTGCCATGTTAGAATTCTGACTTAAAGCCACCATGTTGTAAGGCAATCAAACCACATGGGAAGGCAGTGTTTAGGTTCTCTGGCTAGCAAGTCCCCGTTATCCAACCCAAGCTCTAGCCATGTGAGTGAATGAGCCTTCAGATGATTCCAGCCCCTAAATCACTATATTACTTCCATATGTGGAGTTCAAGTCCTAGCATTATGGAATAGGAACAACTCATCCCCTCTGTACCTTGTCTGAAATCCTGACCCACTAGAGTCTACAAGCCTAATGAGGATAACTGAATGGTTGTTCTAAGCCACTAAATTTGTGAGTTATATATTAAAGAAACTTAGATATATGTGCAGGGCTTACTATGGTACCCATGATTATGATAATCATTGGAGGGTTATACATTAGACATGAGCTTTGCCTTCCCGAAGCTCGTCTTCCAGTAAGGCTCATGATATGGATAGAACATCATAAGTGTTGGTTTTTAAGCCATTGTTTTTACTATTTTTCTCTACTCTTGAGGATAAATATTTCACTTTTACATAAATTAAGATTCAATAAACATAACTTGAAGACTGCGTGTATCTTTTGTACTCCTTTGAGTAAAATATTTATTAGTACGGATTTTTCTAACTTCAAGGTAGTATTTGTAAAAATCCTCTGAGCCTTCCTAAACTATTAATTCAAGTCAGCCAGAAGTCCATAATGCCAAAACAATGTATTGTATAGTTTATGTGATTTGTAATCTGTACATTGTTTGAAAATTTTCTGATCATTTAAAAATTGTAAATATCTCAGTGAATTCAGATTTTTGAGAATCAAGGCATGAAGCTATTTTATAGCTATATGCTGCTTAACCTGTCATGTTTAGGCTGTAAGTTTAAATCCAGATGTTTCTGAAAGCTGTTATTAAGCATGGCTGACTGGTGGCCTCCCAAATGTAAAATGAGTGAGCAGCATCTATTCAATTCCCAGCAGTTTGGAATTCCTGCAATAAAATCCACCCCAGATTCTCCCCTTCTTAACTGATGATCCTAGGATCTGGACCTGAATGAAACAAGTATAGAAACATTCTTTAAATATATGAGGTGCTTGTTACATTATATAATGGTTCAAACTAGTGGAAAACAGCGTAACAGTAAATACAAAGAACATAGCTATTTTTTTAAATCCTTTGACTCTGTAATACTACATTTGGGGATTGTTTTCAAGGAAATAATTGAAAAGAAGGAAAAAGAAATATATATGAACATGTTCATTGATGGTACTCTAACAGGAGTTTGGAAACAATAGATGTTATTATTTATTTGATATTTACTATGATACCTTACACACATTATCTCTAATATTTTTTAAAAAATATGAAAAGTAAACAGTGTTATCCACAGTTTTGAATGAGGAAACCACACACAAGTTCCTACCAGCAATCAATGGCAGAAAAAGTAAGATACTCCAACACAGGATCGTATGATGAAAGACCATGTCATCAGTGACATCACTATTGAAGTTATTAAAAATCATATTTTTACAAGAGAAAATTCCTATAAAATGTTGAGTGAACAAGTTTATATACCTGAATAATTGTAGTAATAGAAAATAATATCTGATACTTTTGAGCATTTAATATGTACCAGACCACCTGACCTGCCTCTTGAGAAACCTGTATTCAGGTCAGGAAGCAACAGTTAGAACTGGACATGGGACAACAGACTGGTTCCAAATAGGAAAAGGAGTACGTCAAGGCTGTATATTGTCACCCTGCTTATTTAACTTCTATGCAGAGTACATCATGAGAAACGCTGGGCTGGAAGAAGCACAAGCTGGAATCAAGATTGCTGGGAGAAATATCAATAACCTCAGATATGCAGATGACACCACCCTTATGGCAGAAAGTGAAGAGGAACTAAAAAGCCTCTTGATGAAAGTGAAAGAAGAGAGTGAAAAACTTAAAGCTTTTCACTTGTTGAGCTTAAAGCTCAACATTCAGAAAACTAAGATCATGGCATCTGGTCCTATCACCTCATGGGAAATAGATGGGGAAACAGTGGAAACAGTGTCAGACTTTATTTTTGGGGGCTCCAAAATCACTGCGGATGGTGACTGCAGCCATGAAATTAAAAGACGCTTACTCCTTGGAAGGAAAGTTATCACCTAGATAGCATATTAAAAAGCAGAGACATTACTTTGCCAACAAAGGTCCGTCTGGTCAAGGCTATGGTTTTTCCAGTGGTCAAGTATAGATGTGAGAGTTGGACTGTGCAGAAAGCTGAGTGCTGAAAAATTGATGCTTTTGAACTGTGGTGTTGGAGAAGACTCTTGAGAGTCCCTTGGACTGCACGGAGATCCAACCAGTCCATCCTAAAGGAGATCGGTCCTGGGTGTTCATTGGAAGGACTGATGCTGAGGCTGAAACTCCAGTACTTTGGCCACCTGATGCGTAGAGTTGACTCATTGGAAAAGACCCTGATGCTGGAAAAGATTGGGGGCAGGAGGAGAAGGGGATGACAGAGGATGAGATGGCTGGATGGCATCACCGACTTGATGGGCATGAGTTTGAGTAAACTCCGGGAGTTTGTGATGGACAGGGAGGCCTGGCGTGCTGCGATTCATGTGGTCACAAAGAGTCAGACACGACTGAGCGACTGAACTGAACTGAACTGAACTGAAGCCTACAACAGAAAAAAAGATGTTATTTTATTTTATCCTCTGAACTCTGTACATAGATATTGTCATTGTCTTCACTTTAGGGAAAGTGGATGGTAGAAGATTTTTTGTGTATTTGTAACTATATGCATAAAACCACTGACAGGAGCACATCCAAAACATTCTCAGTGATTCATTTTTAATGAATGGAAGGTTGGAGTTGATGTTTTTTCATTTTCTCTTATGCCTATCATGTTGTTGTTGTTTAGTTGCTAAGTTGTGTATGACTCTTTGCGACCCCATGAACTATAGCACACTTATCATATTTATTGTGTAATGTGTGTGCCATTTTTATAATCAAAGTATGGTAACCTTTTTTTTTCCTAAGAAAAATAGGTATATCTATAGTGAAGCCAAATACAAATAAGCAGGAGTGAAATGGACATGAAGGGGACTTGAGCATGTTAAAATTTCCATCACTTTTCAAAGTAAAGTTTCTCAGGGCAAGAAAAATATGGAAGAAATAGTAATGGACTTACAATAGTAATAGTAATGGAATTACTGTTTAGAAATAGTGGTGGAATATGTCAGTAAAGGAAACCTAGGAGAAATAATTTGGACTAGAGTTTTTTTCTTCTGTAGCCACATTTTACCTCCCAAACAGTACCTTGACCAGTTCTGAACCTATTTTATCATGTGGTGGTCATTTATTTATTTCACACCAATTTTTATTTCTTACTTCCTTCTCTATTTTTGTGGATAAATTTATGTTAAAAGCTCTGATTGGTGGATTATAGACAGATATTAAGTTGAGGTAGTCCATGATCCTCAGTTGATTTTATTCTTTTTATTGAAAGGAAGAAATACACTAGACATTTTTACTTAATAATGATAGAAAGATAAGTTATAAAACAGAAGATGAATGGGTGAGCTTGGTTTTTAAAATATAAAACTAGGATTAAATGCTTCAGGATTTGATATAACAAAGAGCAGGAAGACATATGGTGGAGAGATTAAGGAAGTTATGATTATATCACAATACATATGAAGTTTGAAACATCTTAATATCTATCCCAGTGCACTTACATCAGGCAATCAGAACTTTTCAAAAGTCAAAACCTGATCATGCATTCTTCTGGTTAAAAGGCATCAATGGCCCTAAAGTACCCTCAGAATGAAGTTCAGATGCCATATTTTACTAAAGGTAGATGTTTCACATTGCTGTAGTTTCATCTCTCAATATTTTTCCATGGTTTTCTATTTTCTAGCCATACCTAAAATCCTAATAGTTCTAGTATAATATCATGATTTATTCCTCTTCCTGAACTTTGTTCATTCTATGCTGCAACAGGTTCCTTGCATCTCTCTTGAATAAATGGATGGAGAGATGGATGATTTGTAAGTATGTGTGAAACGCTCCTGCTACTCACTAGGCAGTGGAATTTCATAGGAAAGGTGACAAACAAAATGACAGAAATGGACTTCCAATTTTGAAGGACACAGACAAAATAGTAGTAATGATGAGAAAATGGTTTTGTTTTCTGTAGTTAGTTTCATTATAAAAAGGTGAATAACCAAAAGCTGGGGTGGTGGAGAGAGTGGCCCTCATGACTCTGCTGCTGCTGCTAAGTCACATCGGTCATGTCCGACTCTGTGTGACCCCATAGATGGCAGCCCACCAGGCTCCCGTCCCTGGGATTCTCCAGGCAAGAATACTGGAGTGGGTTGCCATTTCCTTCTCCAGTGCATGAAAGTGAAAAGTGAAAGTGAAGTCGCTCAGTCATGTCTGACGCTTTGTGACCCCATGGACTGTAGCCTATCAGGCTCCTCCGTCCATGGGATTTCCCAGACAAGAGTACTGGAGTGGGTTGCCATTGCCTTCTCTGCTCATGACTCTGACACTTGCCTAAAGTTAGAAGGTTAATAAGGTAAACAGGTTAGAGGATGAGGAAAGCAGCTAGAGAATTAGGTAACAGAAGAAATCCTAAGGGAAACATCCTAATAGCACTCAGGCAAATAAAAATAAAGCAGAAATATTTATTAATATCAAGGACAAAACTGATATTTTAGAATGGGGGACATTAGAAGGGTGCTTTATTCAGGTAATATGTATTCGTTGAAAAAACATAAAATTATAGCTGAAAATATTTCTGAATTTGCAATGTATGAGCTGTTAACTTCAGTTGACTTTTAGAGTAATTCTCAATATTACAAATGAGAGGAGGAAAGGACCTCCTAAGCTGCTTTAAAATCTCTTAATTCAGTTAGAGGTAAAGAGCCCCATTCTGTCTTCCAGTCATTGGTATATACCACACATTTATAGTATAAAATGTGTTAGAGAATTGAGTCAAATTACTTACCAAGTCTAAGGTTAATAAACCTTAGCTTCTAGCCACTTAAAAATATACACTTGTACTCTCAGGCAAGATGTATACTGTGTTATTCTGCTTGTATGATGTATATAAACTGCCTAAAGGAATGATTTCATTTTTTAAGTGTGTTTGATTATTTCAAATTAAATGAATCCTACTGAAAAAAATTAAGCTCCATGGTTCCATTTTGAAAATAAAGACATTAATCATTTCCTTGAGGAATCAGTTAGGTACCAGAGGTATCTCTGTTCAGACAGGCATTAGGTATATTAAATGTCATTTGACATATATACTCATGTGGCATGCTTTTTTTCTTTTAAGCTACCGGAGTCTGACCTTTTGTTCTCAATTGGCTTGTTATACATTTGTAAACATGTTCATTTTGTGATAAGAAATGTGAAATACTCTTCAGCACTTACGAAGTAGGTCCTGCCTTATGACTCAGTTTTGTGACTGTACAGCACAGAGAGATTCCTGGTTAACATTAGAAATACGTGCATCCTGATAGTCATGCAAGTTTTAGAGAAAATGTTTAAGTGGAAATCTGGTTCTGTAAAATCAAAGACATTCTATGTTTGCTGAGCAAGAATAATGGTCTTGTAACATGGAACATATGGATATTTAAACAAACACATTTTTATGCCTAGAAATAAAATATGCTCACTGGGAAATTCACATCTTAAAATGCACACTCCTCTTATAGTCTCATAACTTTATATCAAGGAGTCTTATTCATGCAAATGACTACAACTCTTAGAGAACTGGACACCTCAAACCAGGTGTCAACCAGTTCTAGTGGTTGTGATGAAAGGGAAGCTATTTATGTTCTTTATAATGGTAAATGAAAGGGACAAAATTAGATATCTACAATTAGCCAAGTCTTCTCTTCTTAAAAAAAAGGCAAAGCAGAGCCTTTGATGTGTTTTCTGCTATTTCATAAATACAATAACCATATATATGTTTGTGCACATGTGTGCATATATATATATATATAGTTTACTTTTCAGCATATGATGGATTGCATGTGTGAATTTGGCAGGCTACTTTAGTCCTCTTGAGCTTCAAATTTCCACATCTATGAAATAAGAATAATAATGCTTTCCTCATAATGTTATGGTGATTATGAGACAAGATTTACCAACACCTAATAACAAAACCTGGCACATAGCATTATGTTTGACAGACTACAACTTTTAAAAAACATTTTAAACATTTTCTTTACAAACTGTACCCAGCCAAAGCTAAATGAATTTCTTAGGGCTACATGGCTTAATAATAATCAGATGACGACTACTGTAAGATTGCCATGTTCCGATCCCAGTGACTAATTCTCTTGTGAAGAAGAATTTAAAATAACTTAGAGATGCTTCTCCCTCAAGGAGGTAGGACATAACTCTCCACTTCTCAAGTGTGGGCGGTGCTCAGTGTCTTTTTTCTAAAGAGTACGGTATACAAGGGGGAAAAGAGCGTAACTTCACAGTGGAGAAACCTGACAGATGCTATCTCAGCCAGGTGATGAAAATCAGTATCAACAGTGGTAAGTCATGTTGGCAGTGTGTCTGTTTATCAGTGCCATGAAAATAACACAGAATGGCACTGTCTTCTGTGGTCTCTTCCTCAAACCCTACAACCTCAGTCTAATCATGACAGAAGCACCAGAAACTCTCACTTTAGGGATGGTCAACAAAATATATGACAGGCACTTTTCGAGAATGTCAAAGTTATCAAAGTAGCAGGAGCCCAGGGAGACATGATCAATAAATGTCATGTGATATCCTGAATGGGATCCTGGACCAAATTAAGGAAATCTGAACGAAATGTGGAGTTTAGTTTAACAAAAAAAAGAGAGAGAGAGAGAGAGAGAGAGACCAACAAGCAGAAACACATGCTAGGAAAAAATGTGTACTGTTTTGGATTTGATAGACTTTTGTGATTATACCATGTGATGGATTTCTCCAGACTTTAAGAAGACATATCAGATAATTCTTTAGTACTATGAATAATTTTCTCAGCAAGAATCTGAGAACAGTTTTGGTACACAGTGACTCTTTACAGTTACTTGAAAAGCAAAAACCTGTGAAATAATATATTTCAACGTTTCAGATCTCAAGAATCTTTTAAAAGCTTCCTAAGATAAGAGAGATAAGGCTTTCCCTACCTGGCATAGAAACCTATGACACATGCTAATGTTTATGGGTAATATGATAGTTATGTACAGAAAATATTATACTTTTGAAAAACAAAGTCCTATATGAACATATAAAAATGAATTTGCCAGGCCACCAAGGATGCATTAAGTGAAATCTGATGTATTTTATTACCCTCCTACAATAATGCAAATGAAAAAAATTAGTAAATTTGCTATAAGTGCATACTTGACAAAACATTACAGTCTCTATGAATGTCTTTCTTCCATGCTGTTGAGGCTTATACCTTTAGTATGAAAAACTGGGATATAATTTTTCTTCCAAAAATGTTATTAATTTCCTTTTTTCTATCATTATTAAGGCCACAAGTTGTAACAGAACAAGAAATCAGAGCTATATCATTTTATTGAAATACTTCCTGTGAAAATATCCAAAAAATTTTATTATATTAATTCAGATCTGAAAGTATTCTAGTTTGTAAATATGGATATGGTTTTAACTCCTCTATTTTGTAACATTTGTAATGAGCATCACAGATGCTTATAATTATAGATTGCATGCAGATGAATGATGAAATATTCCCTGCTTATTTTAGCTTACAGAAAATGGTTAAGGGCACCACTCAAGCAAGCCAACAAAATCTGCATCATGTTATTCTTTTGTATGCCTCATGAAAAGGTATTTTTAAGATGTGGTACGGTGTTATCTATTTGCCTGATGTCAGATCTCATTGCTTGGTCACTCAAGACAAATCTGTTGTGTGTTAGCTAGGAGCTTATGAAGTATAATTTGAAAAGTCAGAAATCTGACTTGGTTTTCCAAAAAAAAGATTGCCGTGATAAAATCTCATAAATTAGGGATGGAAAAACATTCTAGAGCTTGGCCAGTCTAAGGCTGATTTGTGGACTGTGTTTATTGCCCTTTTTATTCTTTAGAGATGATACAATTAATGGTAGTGTTCTTCAACAGTGTAAAAATGGCTTTTGTCTTAAACTTTTCTGCAGATGCATTCTTTGTATGTAATAAAGTCTGTCCTGGAGTCTGTGCAGATGGTTTATAGAGCCTGAGATTAATCAAAATTTGTTCTCCACAGTTGCATTTATTAATTTGTTCATTCACTAAATATTTATTGACTGATATCATTTGTAGCAACTTTGTCCTGAAACTCTGGGGACAAAAGTGAGCAAAAATAGACATCATATCTAACTTCATAGGATGTACAGTCTAGGCGGACATGGATATTAATTAAATTAATGAAATAATTTTAAGCTAACACAATAAAGAAGGGATACAGAAGAGACAAAGACAGTGAGAATATAAAATAAAGAATTGGACTTGGTCAGGATTTGACCTGTTCAGCTACTGATGCACTATAGACATTATAAACATTTACCTTAAAAAAATAGGGACTTCCCTTGTGGTCCAGTGGTTAAGACACTGCACTGGGAGTGCAGGTTTGATACCTGGTTGGGGAACTAAGATCCCACATACCGTATGGTGTGCCCTAAAAAAATCGAAAAAGAAAAGAACTAAATGAATGAACCCAATTTGTTTATATTCTCTGACTATCTCTGTGTTTATATCAGGGAAAACCTAGAGTTTTGTGGTTCTACTTCCTGAAGTAGCAAGTATTTGCTCTGGGTTCTCCCAGTCTCTCTATTGTTGCTCCATGCATATAACCCATGATTACTTTTTTTAAATTTTTACCACCTGAATTTGACTCTGAAACAACTGACAAAAATAGGGGGAGAAGAAGGAAGGAAGGAAACTAGCGCTGTATGCAGAGCCACATGGGCTAACTTTCTCTCCTGAAGACCTTGTAATCTGATCCAGTTGGAAGGTTTCCCTCCACTTACCAGGGCACTCTGGTAGGATCTGAGGAGCTTACATTCGTGGAAGATGCAGGCTCAAGAAATGCAATAAGATTCTTATTTTCCAGTGTCAAACTTGAGCTGAGAGTTTCTCTGTTATGACACCAGTATATATTCAGAAATAGCTTTGTTAGATGCTCATTCCATCCAGTGTCATCAATCTTCTGCATATATCTAGAGAGGGGACTGAGAGATTTTGAAGTAACTATATTCTATAACCTTGTAAATAAAGACCTTGTTACTAGTCTTGCTATTAATATGATGTATAGGTGATATTTGTAAACTTGCTTTTAAAGACAGAAAACCCAAATAAAATGTGACCAATTAAATAAACAGATAAATGGGTATGTCTTCATAGATAAACTGGAACAGCTATTTGATTGAAGAGACCTGTCAGTTCAGCATAAAATTGGTTTGAATAACTTTTTATATTTAATTTGATTTGACCTACATAGTATATAATACCAAGACAACAGAAGTACCCCATTTCTTAGAATCAGATTCATGAAATCTGAAGGAGGGAAACCTGAAGGTTACCTAACCCCACCTTCCAACCAACATAGAAAATTTTTTTTTTAATACAAATTCTGTTTCTTACATTTCCCCTCAGCTTGATCACATGTAACAAAGGAGAACTTGCTAGTAGGCAGGCAGACAATTCCATTCTAATGTAGTTATAACTATCTGAACTTTTTCTTTTGTATCAGGTTGTAGCTTCCATTCATTTCCCTTTAGAAAAAAACAAGTGTTTCTCACTTCTGCACAAATGCCTTCCAATAGTTAACCTGAAAGTAATCTTAGACATCTTACTTTTTCTGAACATCACATTCCTCACCTGAAAAAGGAAGATAATAACATTACCTATTAGGATTTATGCAGGAGTCAAAGCAGACTTGTTTTAAGTGGACTCCAGCACATTGAAAGCACTGCTTTATCAGTGTTGCAGTTGTTATAGTAGTGTTGTTAGACTGTTATTTTGCCTCCCTAACTTTTTGCGAAGCTATGCATTCTTTCCCTCCTCCTTTGTTCATAATAGTCTTCTGTCTATTTTACCTTCAAATACAGGCTGAACACAGTACCACACATGGTCCTAACATACAGAAAACCATGTGCCATGTGTGCTTAGTCACTCAGTTGTGTCCAACTTTTGTGACCTCATAGACTGTAGCCTGCCAGGTTCCTCTATCCATGGGATTCTCCAGGCAAGAATACTGGAGTGGGTTGCTATTTCCTTCTCCAGGGGATCTTCCCAACCCTGGGATCGAACCCAGGTCTCCTGCATTACAGGCAGACTTTTTACCAATTGAGCTACAAAGGAAGCCCACCACTGCCACCATAAATAGGACTTCATTTCCTCTGCAGGATTATAAATAACAATGTTGAAATACTAATCCTCACCATGTCTTACTTAACAATCGTGGCTTGTCTGAAGATTTAGAACAGACTTGTCAGATGTGCAGATGACCAAAAGTTATGGAAACCTTAGGACTGTTTTGTTCATTTGTCTAGACACTCGCTTTTTTTCAACCTAAAGATTACTCATTCTTAGTATCTTTATTACACCATTGGTCACGCTATCAAATAATTCTTCAGATTCCTGTTATGCAGTTTTGTATCAGTCCTTCATATTTTTTTTGTTTGTTTCATTTTAAGCTAAACATAGAACTTTCCATTTATCTACATTAAACTGTATTTTTCTTTAAGTGGGCTTTTTGTTTTAGCCCATTAAGAACTTTAAGAATTTTTAGCCTCTTATCCAACAAATTATGCTTTAATCATAACTTTGGTCATCTGCACATCTGACAAATCTGTGTTCTAAATCTTCAGACATGCCATGATTGTTAACTAAGATATGATGAGGATTAGTATTTCAACATTGTATTTATAATCCTGCAGAGGAAATGAAGTCCTATTTATGGTGATAATGGTGGGGCTGGAAAATAAGGGATTGAATTTGGGTATGATTCCTCAATTTTAATTTTTAACATCCAGTGTTCAGGTAAATGCTTAAATCCTTTGGTCTTCCTTGATTTTAGGCATGATTTTCTTTTCTTAATTTTTTTTTCTCACTGTCGCCTACATAGAATGTGTATGACATATCAGGCCTGGTAGACTTAGGGTTGTAGCTGAGAGGAACAATAGATGTCACTAGCATTTAGTGTAGTAAAACTCTATTAAGAAGAAGAGATTATTCTTTTCAGACATAGAATCCAGCTTGTCAATCTCCGTGGGGCTGGTTGACAGACTCTTGGAGGCATATCACTTTAAAAAGGACTTAATAGTCTTTCATGACAATGGACATTTTTGAAATTCAGGGGTGGTCTACTGATAATTTCACCAAGTCAATACACATAAACAGGACTGTAAAGGAATTCCTCATTTTCCCAACTCACATTTTTTCCCAATAAAATGGATATTCAAGTAATTGAATTGCACTTTAGGATTGAGTGGAAATTTATAAGTCATTTTATTTATCCTCTCTCTCCATACAAAACCTGTCTCAGGCTGACCTCTCAAATATGTGTTATTACACCCCTGAACTGATGGGGTTTTGTTTTGTTTGTTTGTTTGTTTGTTGCTGAAGTGAATGCTCCTGGAGCCTGGAATGGCACTATGGCTTTTATGGTAGCATAAAAGCTCTCAGAGGATCAGCAGTTCTTAGCATTAGGTAGTTCTCCTAGATAGAAGCCCTTCCCAGGACTTGTTCTTAGTAATTCACCTCCTAGCAATATGTAAGTTAAATTGGTGTGCACTTTGTAGCTGAAGTCTCACCCATGGAGTGGGCACATTGCCTGGGACCCTTTTGCTATTGGGACTCCAGATGTGCTGTGACATGGGACTTCCCTGAACTGTTTTAAGTCTGGATGTTGGTCAAAAGCCAATTTGGTGATGTACTATTGGTGATGCTCTATTTCTCTTTTCTTTTAATGTTAGTATATTGAAAGTAAGCTAGATCATTCTCTAATAAATATCTGTACTATTTATTTGTCTATAATGAGTGGCTTATTCTGTTAACAAATCCTTCGAACCTGAGATGAAAGTGAAAACTTTCAGCAAAACATTAATTGGCTCTGTGAGCAGGATTTGTGAGACAAAATGCCACTCTTTAAGAAAAATGAGATTAAGGTTGATGACGTTTTTATTCCCAGACGGGAAGATTCACCTTATTGCTCATTAGCTAGTGAATAGGACGTATTCACTGAATTATGTGAGAATTGGAACCTTAAATTAAAGCGGGCCAAACCTTTAGAGGGCTTCCCTGGTAACTCAGCTGGTAAAGCATCCACCTGCAATGCAAGAGACCCCAGTTTGATTCCTGGTTCGGGAATATCCGCTGGAGAAGGGATAGGCTACCCACTCCAGTATTGTTAGGTTTCCTTTGTGGCTCAGCTGGTAAAGAATCTGCCTTCAGTGCGGGAGACCTGGGTTTTATCCCTGGGTTGGGAAGATCCCCTGGAGAAGGGAAAGGCTACCCACTCAAGTGTTTTGGCCTGGAGAATTCCTTGGACTGTATAGTCCATGGGATCACAGAGAGGCGGACACTACTGAGCGACTTTCACTTTCACTTTTCACTTGTAACTTCCCAGCTATTTGATGACAGTTACCATGTGGGGAAAGTTAGATGAGTGATGTGATGGCATGAATACCACAGCAGACCCTTGCCCCACATTCCTTTTAAAATGCTACCAGTTGGAGAGGCATTTGCGTTTAGGATCTTGTTCCCCTAAAGGAATAATATGGTTATCTGAATTGTTTTTCCTGCCATATGACATCTATTGGCGACCTCAGTGAATGCTATATTGCATTTATTTAGAAATGAATATGTATGTGAATGGACAGAGTCTGAACCAAGACCCCTCAGTCAATGTGTACTGAAGTGGAGTAAATCTTATTTACTTGCTTATTTTTTGATGAAATATTGTTATACTTAAAAAATATTTCACATTGAAATACTTAACTGTGTTATACGTTCTTCAACAGCTTCTCTCAGTTCTTTAATATGAGATCAAATATTGACTCCTCTGGGAAATTTTCTTGAGGTCTCTATACTGTTTTGCATCCTCGTTTATTTAGCTTCACTGATAAATAATGAAAGAATCTTTCATTCATTGGTAAAGAATCCCCCTGCAATGTGGAAGACCCTGGTTCAATTCCTGGGTCAGGGAAGATCCCCTGGAGAAGGGATAAGCTACCCCCTCCAGTGTTCTTGGTCTTCCCTCATGGCTCAGCTGGTAAAGAACCTGCCTGCAATGTGGGAGACCTGGGCTTGATCCTTGGGTTGGGAAGATCCCCTGGAGAAGGGAAAGGATTCTCTGGTATTCTGGCCTGGAGAATTCCATGGACAGTCCATAGGATCGCAAAGAGTTGGACACAACTGAATGACTTTCACTTCACTTATTTACTGTTCTAGCTCACTGTGCATTGTGTTTTGCCACCCCCATTGTCATCTTTATCACACTGTGTTTGTTTCCTGTTCTCTCCTCCTGATAATACTGGCATTTACTGAGTACTTATAATGTTCCGAGTTCTGTCTACAAGGTTTACCTGTATTAGCTATGTTGATCCTCAAAACAAACTTATAAATTTGAAACTGTTATCATTCCCATTTCAAAGGAGAGGAAACTAGTGCACTGAGAGTTAAGAAAATTGTCCAAAATCATAAAGGCTTAAGTCCAAGAAAGTCTGATTCCAGAGCTTGGGCTCCTGTTACCCTGTACTGCTTCTCTAGATCAGCTCCTAGAAGTCAGGAGCAGGCTTTTATCTTAGTATTGTTAACATCTGGTACACTGTCTAGAACATAGTAGGGACTTGATAAATAGTATTAATTGAATGAATAAATGAATGTTTTCTACTTAAGTATTTTGAGTGATAGAAGACAAAAATCGTCAAAGGACTATAAAAGCTTGTCTTATTCAATCTCTTATTTTGTAGCTGGAAAAGCCATGATGCATAGGGGTAAGTTCTACCTATAAGATCATTTACATAGTTTAGCTGACTTTTTTTAACCTTTTACCATATCCTGGAAACTTATTTCAGATTCCTTACATGTATAATTCTATCTAATCCTCATCTGAGTAAATATTCTTATTATCTACATTTTAGAGATGAGGAAACAGGCATAAAGAGGTTGTCCAGTGTCTCATAGTTGTTAAGTGGCAAATCTATGAATTCAGTTAACTGGCTTCAGAATTCATGTTCTTGCCTACTATACTAAATTGACTCTCAGATAGCTAATCATTGCCAGATCTAGTCCCAAGTGAGTGCTAATTTCTAAAGTACACTCTATCCATATCCTGTCCATATAGTTCCAAAAATACACTTATTTTAACTTATTCTCAATCTTTGTCTAAATTTTTATAATGCACTTAGTATGTTTTATTTTATTTGAGCATCTTGATTTTTAGAATATATTTTACATGTCAAAAATACTTATGTAGCTTTTAAAGCAATCCTTTAATTTATCCTAGAGAACTTTCAACCTTTTAGAAAAGGTCATTTATGATTACCCTGAAATTGTCAGTGGTTGTGCATAGAATTTGAAATGTGTGTGTGTGTGTGTGTGTATATACACATAGGTATTACAATTTTAGAATGCAGGGAAGATTGGGAGCCATCTTAGAGGACTGCTAAGGAACTGAGAGATAAGAATAGCTTAATTTTAATGTTTATTTTTCTGTATTCAGTATATGGCTTTCTTATTCTTTAGTTTTTATTTTAGGGGTAGGATTAGTTGTTTGATTAGTTGCTTGTGTTATGCTTGCAATTAGTATACCGACTGTAAAAAATAAAAATTCCTTTAGAAGTTTTGTGCTTTTTTACTGGGGTTGTATTAAATGTATAGTTGAACAATGATACATTTTTGTTGGTCTTGGCTTGTGATTCATAAGCTTTTACTACTAAATGAACCTACAAACCCAGGAGTCACATTTTATTCCTTTATCTGTGGATCCCCAGCTGTAATAGTCTGATGATCACCTGTGAGATGGGCCAGGTGAGCTGGCAACTTCAGGTGTAAAAATCTTATACATTTAACCTCTCAATTTCTAAAGTCCCCTTTGCTATCTGCTCCAAAGACTGTCATCTCTGAATGTTTATTTTTGATACTAATAGTATGACCCAATGTTTTTTGTGTAGCTGAAACAAATTATCTAGTCAATTATGCTTTTATTTACACATTTTTAAATAAAATTCATTTTCAAAAAGAGGTTCCATATTCTTCCTGATGCTGTTGCAGGAAGGGGGATCCCTTCCAGGGCCTGAAACTGGGCTTTTGTCTAACACTCGAAAATGAATTGTCAGAGGAGACACATGTGCTGACAAAGCAAGAGATTTTATTGGGAAAGGGCACCCGGGTGGAGAGCAGTAGGGTAAGGGGACCCAGGAGAACAGCTCTGTTTTATGGTGATGGGATTAATTTCCGTTTGTCTTCAGCCAATCTTTCTGGCTCAGAGTCCTTCCTGGTGGTGCACGCATTGTTCAGCCAAGATGGATGCTAGAGAGGATTCTGGGAGGTGGTCGGATCTGTGGTGTCTCCTTTTGACCTTTCCCAAACTCTTCCGGTTGGTGGTGGCTTACTAGTTTCGTGTTCCTTACCAGGACCTCCTGTCGTAAAACAACTTGTGCAAATGGTTACTATGGTGCCTGGCTGGGGTGAAAGGTTTCAATCAGTGTGCTTCCCCTAACAACTCCTCCCTGAGAGACTTCATACTCAAGATACTTACTTGGGAATTGGGGTGGAGGTCTCTTTCTTCTGTTAACTTCTTCCTGCTGTGCATGGGTGTAGGCCTGCCTAGCAGAGCAGAAGTCTGTCTCTCTACCTGATCTAAGTCAATGTATTTTTTGTCTGAAACCAGCATTCACCCTTGTAACAACAGCAATTTAGTTTGAAACTGTTGGTTCCTCTCAGAGATGAACTAGACAGGGGCCAAATAGGAGACCTAACAGAATGGTCATCACTGGTCCCCAGAAACAGGAGGCAACATTTGGGGTGAGGGCTCCAGGGTCTGTGACTTTTTTTTTTTTTTAGGTTGGTGGTGAGGCAACAGAGCTGTGCTCCAGGAGTCTTGTGTTTAGTCTGAAGTTACCATCCTCCACCTGGGTGGGGGCTCCAGTTCTGTAGAAGAACTCAAAGACATTGTTATGCATATTTCTTTGAGTAGGAACAAGGACCCTGTCTCAAGGCTGTACCACCATTTGATTCTCCTGTTTCTGTATCCCCTCCCTTCCCTGATTAGCAATTGTTTGAATCCACCCTTTGGAACTCAGGGAAGGTCAAGGAGGCTGAATGAAGCCTATATCCTACAGATAAAAAATGGAGAACACACAACAGATCTGTACTCCAGAGCCCCAGAGTCCTGCTCAGTTTTAATTTAGGGAAAAGAGCAACTATGACTGTGATAACTTCCTATCAAAATGGCTCATAGTACTGCCTCAGCTTGGAGAAGAGACACTGAGTTGGAAGCATTCCTGAGTTACAAATCCTAGATCTGAGCCTTGTACGATTGAAATCTCAATCCCTTGGTCTGCCACTTTGTTGTAACAGACCCAAATAGAAGTAGCTGGAGGAGGGATAACTGGAATTTTAATAGACAAAATAAATCTCATTTCTTTTTAGAAGAATAGGCCTGAAACCCAGTCTGGACCTGGCACTTCGGGGAGACTTGTAGCCAGGTAGTTGCCTAGTTTTATAAAAAGAAAGGTAGAAATTACCAGCTTCCAGCAGACATTGTTTTGAGAATGGTGGCATCTAAGCCTGACACGACTCAGAAAACTCAAGTGTTTAGCGATACGATGTCTAATCTGAAATTACACCCATAGTATCACCTGGTTATTTCCCAGGATGTCTGAACCATAGCTACTCTATTTTGACTTTTAATTGTAAAATTTTCCTTAATAGCCAAAGCAGATGTCACCATTAATGATGTCATTGTTTTTCTAGGTATGAGAAGATGCAAGAATTGAAACTCGTAAAATCTTCTCCTGAAAAGATCTAACTATCTGAAGTCCTGTTCTGCCAGTTTTTCCCAGAGCACAGAGTGCCTCATTCCTCATTTTCACCCTAAATTCCTTTCAGGGGCATTGAAAGTCGGCAGTTGCAGTGGCCATGATTTAATCTCTGTAGATGTAGATGGCAAGTGTCAGTCTTCAGTTGGCAGAGCCCCTTTTTGCTCATAAACTTGACCATGATTTTAAGGGGGGCAATTCATGACCATTTTATCCCATGGTGCTGAGAATGTTCATTCTCAGGTTTGGCAAAGATTTTGTTGACAGGCCACTCAATGTGCTGTTACTGGACTAGGCCATAAAACAGTATCCAAAATTCTCTGGACCACCTGTCTTACTAGCCTCTTGGTCCAGGAAAACATTCCCTCTTGTTACTTCTTCCCATATCTAGAGTTACACTGTTACCATCATCGATCTCTATTAGAGGCCTCAGACACACATTTGGCAGTGGAGGAAACAGCAGTTTTGTGAAACAGGTGAGATGCAAATAAGATAGCCAGCAGTGTTAGTGAAGTCACAAGTAAGACTCAAGTTAAGAGCTTCCGTTAGATGTAGCCAGTATATCCCAGGTCATCTGGCTTAGTCTGTTTTGTAGAATCTTTATCTTCCAGGGAAATTATATATTGGCACCACCGTCTATAAGTCTAGTGTTACTAGACTGATTATCCTTAGTATGATTTGATTGTTTCCAACACAGAGGAGACTTTAAACCTAAATTACCATAGCCCGGTGTTATCTATATTAATCCATCCCATAATTGTGGGAGATTTTTTCCTCCTTTGCTGAAACTTCTGTTGTTGCTCTGATTGAGCTTGAGTGATAGAAAAAGGCTCAAATTTATGGCCAGAGTCAGAGCAGGCATTATTAATTGGCCCAGTGAGGAGATCCCATCTGGTAGTATCACAGTGACCTGAACATGACTATAATTTTTTTTTAGGTAAAATTTCCCAGGGCTGACCAGTTAGTCTTGTAGTAGAGAAATTTACCAAGGTAACCCAGAACTAGACACAGGTAATTGACCACAAACCCAACAATTGGATTGATTTCTAAAACTAGCATAGGATCAGTCCTATGATAGAAAAGCATTTGATTTATATGCAAAGATCTAAAAAGTCAAGAAAACATTATTAATGGTCATACGAATTAGGTCCAGCATCTTGGGCAAGCTGTCTACCTCTGATGTCGTCATCTTCTCATCCTGGTGTAGTGTAGTTTCTCCTGATAAAAAAGTCCTTCCATCCAGGTTGGAGACAGTCCCTCAAATGATGTCTTTTTCCAGTCCTGGGTGCAGGTCATGAGGCATCTGATCTTCATCCAAAGATAGATTACTGAGATAAGCTTCAGAAACAAACTTAGTTAAATTTTACATTAATATCACATAACAGCAAAGAACTATCCAAGAAATGAGTTTTACTACCTCCATTGGTAGACCTCCATTAGCAAACTGGGATTCAACATTTACTGAAACATCTTTTTCCCCCTAAAATTACCCTCATTTTTATCAAATATAACCAAATTCAGGCTAGCTTGTTTGCAAAATAGGTCTGTTCTCACTAATTTTGGTCTGATGATTTATATAACCATAATTGATCATAGACTTTTAATTTTGCTGAAACATTTATAGAATCTCAGAAGGAAATTTTAAAATAAAACAGGGCTGGGAAACTCATACCAAAGGCTTATCACAGATTTTGCCTAACAAATCCAGGTGAATTCTTCCCTTTTTAAGGTCTCAAAAATTCCTTGAGATTTTTGTACCTGTTAGTGAGATAACCTTACTGGAAACCTAAGAGTTTCAAATTTCTGGAGGAGTCAGATAGAGAGAAAATATAATTGTTTTGTTTATAACATATAATTTTACCAAATTATTTTCATAATTAGTTTGAGAGGAAGGTTTTTTCTACTCCCAGAAAACACAAGATTCAAACCTATAATTTTTCAGATAGAAACCATAAAAGTTATAAGCATATTCGCTGGTTCATTCAGTCCTTTTTTAACTTTTGTGAAGTCATCAGGTTTCTCATTAGAACACCAAGACATATCAAAATGTTAAGAACTCCATATAATTTCTAGGATATCTGTATTAGTAATTCTACCATACATTATAACATGAGCAGATTTATTACTCATTTGATAATCTTTTTCATGTAATTTAACCAACCAAATAAACACAGTTTAATATCTCTCTTTGGGATGTTTCAGGGGCCCTCTGAAGCATCCCAAAGTTAGCTAGAGGTCAAAGGAACTTAAGAATTTGATTTAGGAAGTTTTATCAAAAAGACCAATTAAAAGCATTTAGAACATTTGGTCAGATTTAGTCAATGTTGATGGGTGTATTATTTAGCTTGCTGATATGTCACAATGGGCATAAATACCAAAGCTCAAGGTCTAGTGAAAGTTAGCTCCACCGTCTTGGACCTAGTTGGCTCTAACCAGTTTTCTTATGGCTGTCATTCCTAACAAAATCCATTTATCTAACTAATTGTAATCCAATTTTAGAAAATCCTGATCATGCATAACTCTTTTTAGTATTTTTTCATACCTTTTTTTTTTTTTTTTTTTTTTACTGAAAACACACTTTCTACTTTCCCTTAGCAACCAAGAACTAACTTTTATATTAGCATTTTATAGATTGGTGAGCATAAATACCAGTGATAATTTCTAAAACCCTTGCTTTCTTAGGACATTTTAGGATGGCACCAAATAGTATTCATTTATAGTCCCAAATCTCTTTAGTTTCTCTGTAAAAGGAAATTGGTGTTTAGCAGTAAATGTTTCAAAATCTTATTTTATTTGGAAAAGACCTAACTATTCAATAGACTTCCAACACTTAGCACACTTACCACAACCCTTAGAAATTCAAGTTACACCAATCTGGAGAGACTATTTTAGACAGATATTCCTAAAGAATAACTATTCTTAACAGAGTTTATATGAAAACTCATATCTCTTTTACATTTTTTTTCAGAAGTTTCTTCACTCAAGGTAATTTCCTTGTTGACAAACTTGTAGCAGATATAATATTTAACTTATATTAAACCTAGGTACAATGAAAATATTCTACTTAATGTGAATTACTCTAAGACATGTCTATATTAGATAGGTCAACAAACATTAATATCTGGTATTTAATACTGAATATTTCCCAGTTCACATGAACCTGGAATTTATTGTTTAATTTAGAATTATTTGATTTGTAAGTGCTTACCTTTCTTTAAGCCAATTAAATAGAGCTCATTTACAAATTAACCTCAAAAGTATTACCCAGAGACAAAGACATACCAAGACATATTTAGACAGACACAATGCAAGATCTAGCTTCATTTTCTAAGTTTAGTCATGAATTAGATATTACAACATAAAATTTGCCAGTTTATTAAAAAACAGTTGAAATAGATAAAATTTTTAAAGGCTTTTTCCCCTTTTCCCTCAGTCTCAGGAGTTAAGAGATGGTCTAGAAAAGTGTTCCTTAGGGCCCTGGTCTCAAAGCACAGGGAAAGAAAATCAAGTTCTAACAAAATGGCAGCAGGTCTAAACCAAGTGGTGGCCAGACAAAGCAAAATGGCCATCAAAAATCACAACATAGAACACAGAGTTAAAATACACACATATAAACCTGGCAGTCCTCATCAGACACTCCCTTAAGTACAAGAATACAGTCTCTCAGAAAATCTCCTATAGAGACACAGAACTTCAGATCCAAGTACTAACAGAATAAAGGAAAATATCTCAGGTCTTCAAAGATTTCAAAGGGAGGAAAGGAAGCCAGGTTGAAAGAAGAAGGGGGAAGAGGCAGGAGAGGGGTGGCCTTACAGACGTCTCCTGCCACCTGCAGATACCCAGGCGTTATGGGACTTTACCCTGGGCCTCCAGAGAAGGGAGGACTGGAACTCGGCCCTACCAGAAATCAGAACCAGAATTCGAGTTCTCTGCCAAGAGGAGGTGATCAGTCTCCAATCCTCAGCTCAGGCTGAAGCCCTTTGACCAGATTCCTGCGTCCAGGACCGGGGGACTAGAAAAACAGGAAGGATAGGAAGGGTTAAGGAGAGGAAAGAGAGAGGGAAGGGGAGGGAGGTCAATAAAGTCCCTCGTTCCTTACAGGTTGGGGACTCTGGCCAGTTGTCCACACTGTGGCCAGTTGTCTGCGTCAGGAGGAGACCAGGGACAAAAGGGTCCCAGTTGCGGCTGCTGGGTCTGGTCCATTGGCAGGCAAGCTGGCCCCTGAGTACCCCGGAGTGGTCAGGATGTCAGTCTCAGCGAAGAAGAGTTCCCACCAGAGTCGCCATTTGTTGCAGGAAGGGGGACCCCCTCCAGGGACCGAAACTGGGCTCTTGTCTAACACTCGGAAATGAATTGTCTGAGGAGACACATGTGCTGACCAGGGTGGAAGGTTTCAATCAGTGTGCTTCCCCTAACAATGCTTTGTGTGTTCTAGACTTGCTCCAATATGCCTCTCAAGTCCAAAATACCCTGGGAGACTCAGGCAACCTGAGGCAATATATAGATCTAGCAAAGGATTTTCATCATTTTTGATTATCACCCCCCCCACCCCCCGCTGAATCTGACAGAAGGCCAAACATAAATTACTGAATCTTATTATAGAGTATTAGCATAACTTTTCTGCATTAGACCCGATCCAGGCAATGCCTTCCTGTGAAGAGTTAATGCCTATTAGGATTTAACTGAAAATTATATCTAAATGAGAGAAAACTAGAATTGCTTTGCTCGATCATTAAATTTGTAATTGAATTGAATGTTAGTTTTCCACCCTATCGCCATGCGCATTAATCTTGCAGCAAGTTGACTAGCACATAGTGTTCTCTGTTTATCTTTTGTATGGGTGTTGCAGAAATCCTTCTTTAGAAAGGCTTTCATTTTCTAGCAAGGATTTAAACTGACACTAGGTAAAAACAGTGGCATAGTTACATAAAGATCTGCAGTTGTTCGTGTGTCCAACAGCAGAGAAGTGTTCACTCATCATGCACAAGTGTTTGAGTCATAATTTCCTGGTTCAGTCTATTTTGCAAAATTTAATCCCGTTTCATTTTTAGTTTTATTTGCAACATCCAAGTAGGCAAGCGCTAGTCCTTTTATATGCATCCAAAGACATGTTCTGTACATACCTGTCCTACTTAAATTTTTTCAACTCTGATCCTACCCCCAACCTGATTCCTGCTCCTCAACCTTCACAGCCCCCCCACCCCCGCTCCAAAAAAAAAAAAATACAAGTTTGGGAATCTCTACAAGCTGTAGAATGTGCTTCTAGATACAGAATTTAAAATAACCCCTTTACACTCCACCACATATTGGAATTGTTGAACAAGTCTACTTAGAGCATCCCTGGTGTGATTTATCAGACTCATACTGTGAAAGACTCACATGTGTCCTTGTCCCTTGAATGGAAGCCTAACACGGAGACTTGAATGTCCAAAATGAAGTAGTGAAATTATGATTCTTTCTGCATGTTTTCATAGGGCAGGTCAAATCTGCTGAAAATTACTTGGATTCCATGAAATTTATGATAGACATTTTTAGCATTAGCCCAACAAACAGTCATTTGTTCTTAGTTCATCTATTTCTAAAGCAAAGGGCAGAAAGTTGAAAATGAGTTTTAGAGTAAATTTGCACTTTGATTCAGTTGTACAGTTTATTCGGTGTGTTTTTTTTTTTCCCCCTAATACAGTAGCATTCTGAAAAGGCAGTTGAGCATGTTTTAAAAGGTCTAAGACTCTGTAAGACTATATACTAGAAATAATTTATGTTATGTGAACTGGTTTGACCATGCATCCAAATAGCATAAAGCTTGTGTTAGCAAAAATAACATCCCTGAGTTTTGACTGCTGAGGCTGTTGTAATCATTGGTAGTAGGGCACAGTGGATTTTCTTATTCATGCCCAATTCCCACATACTACGAGTTGAATCCTAATCAACTTTTCATTTTGTTCTACTGGCTTAAAATGCTTTACTTAATTAAAATGTTTTATTGTGTATTCCCATGTAGTTGCTGGACATGTGGACAGGTTTGCTCTTTGAATATGAAATGAAGCCAAAGTTTACTTCATGTGAGATGTAAAAAAAAAAAGAGTTTGAAAAACCAGGACACAAAAGTATACATATCTAGAGCTCTTAGAATTAGTACTAATAATAAATGCTTAGAATGAATGCTCTGAGCATTCAAAAAAATAGAAACTTTTTTTCCTGACTAGACGGCAGATTTTCTTGGAGTTATGAGAAATAGCTTTAAAGTTTGACTATCCCGAGTTTTAACTGCTAACTATGTGACTTTCTGCTAGTTACTTAACCTTTGGGGCCTTAATTTTGTCATGTGTCATACATAAAGAGAGGATAATAGAATTTATTTGATAGGATTATTGGGAAGATTAAATAAGATAATATATGTGAGGCACTTAGCATAATATTTGACCTCTTGGACCCATGTGCAATGTGTTCAATATTTAATTAGTGAGAAAAGAGAGAAATTGAAATTTTATAAAAAAAATAGTTCACCTTTTTTTTATATTTGAAATAAGGAATATATTGTTGCATGAAACATAACATTTTGATTTTTATTTTAATACTTTCTCACTCCTTAGATACAATTACTCATTTTCACTCACCAGATTATCTGCTAGATATAGTTGCAAAGACTTGTTCAAAATGTTTTAAAATTAGTTTTTCCATTGTTTTAGTTTAGAAAATTTATACTTCATGATACTTCTACTTTTTTATTAGAGGCATTTCCAACCTATAACTGGGTCAGAGAACTCAGACTTTCTTTTAATATGGACAGTTCTAAGAGCATTTGATGAGTTTATTAAAGTTATAATGCAAATTCACAAGTCAGATTTTTTATTAGCAGTTTTTCTGTAATACACTGAAACAGACAATGGAAGTTAATGGAATCTCAAAGATAAACTCATTGTTTATTCTTGTTTACATCCTGCATGTTAGAATTCAACATAAAACACTCCAGTCACAAAGGCCAGTTAGCAGATCAATGTAATTAATGTCAGACATCAGTCAAATCTTGTTTATCAGTGTATACTGGAATTTCAGCTATAGATGAACAAGAACTGTCTTAATCCCAACTTGGCCTTCAGTTGCAGAAACTTGCAAGTAAATATTGGATACAACAGAATGTTGTATTGATTCTCTATTTTATTTTTGTTTTCATGTTCGGTATGAACATAACTTTCTGTTAAAAAATAGCTTTTATAGGTAGAGAAAGAACTGAAATAGTTTTAATAACTAGTTCACTTCCACCTACAGTTATTGTCCTAAAAAAATTCCCTTAGGTATATTTTCACCTCTTTGGGGGTGTGTGTGTGTGTGTGTATATGTGTGTATGTAATTTCCTAAATCAAACTTGGTGGGAGGCATACTGAATGGTTTAAACTTCAGACAATGACATAAATAACCTTCTTCTGGTACAGAGACTTATCCACATATTAATAGTTTCAGTTGACTAAGACTGTGAGATACAAACAACTCCGCTGGCTGCTTTTAGGGTTAGTGGTAGTTCTGGCAGTTATACATGGCAACTTACCTCTTGGAAGAGAGATTGGGGTTAGCAAAAATATATTTATTATTTTAAATTTTGTTTACTGGAACTAATTTGGAGCAAGTAGGCTCAATTTTCACCTCAGCAACCACAAAACAATCTCATGTGGAAATCTGAGTTAATTGATAATCATATTACAGTGTATTCTAGGGATGTTTAATTCCCCATAAAGTGTCCATTTGGTTAGTTGGTTAACTACTTCACCTATTAGCATAAATTTGCTATTACTATTATAGTTGTTATTGTTGTTGTTCAGTCGCTCGGTTGTGTCCGACTCTTTGTGACCCCATGGACTGCAGCATACCAGGCTTCCTTGTCCTTCACTGTCTCCCAGAGGTTGCTCAAACTCACATCCATTGCGTCGATGATGCCATCCAACTATCTCATTCTCTGTCGTCCCCTTCTCCTCCCATCTTCAATCTTTCCCAGCATCAGGGTCTTTTCTAATGAGTCAGCTCTTTGTATCAGGTGGCTAAAGTATTGGAGCTTCAGCTACAGCATCAGTCTTTGCAATCAATATTCAGGATTGATGTCCTTTAGGATTGATTGGTTTGATCTCCTTGCAATCCAGGGGACTCAAGAGTCTTCTCTAGCACCACAGTTTGAAAGCATCAATTCTTTGGCGCTCAGCCTTCTTTATTACTGTTTATTACTTCTTTATTACTATTATAGTATTATTATTATTAGTAGTAGTATTATGGTCGTTATCATTATATGCAAGTAAGAGTAAGACACATTTTGCATGTGACAGTTATATTCTTCTGCCATCTCTACATTAGACTTTTGGGAGCATCTTACCCAGGGATTTCAGACTTCTGAATGCAACTTTATGTACTGCTGTTGTGAAATCGAAAAAAAAAAAAACCCAAAAACTAATACCTAAAAGTTGAGAGCTAGGTTTATTTGGTGGGAATTATGAGGACTTCAAGTCCGGGAAACAGCATCCCAGGTCACCCTGAGAGAACTGTTTCTAAGGAGGTGGGGGGAGGAGCCAGGCTGTAAGTTTTCAACAAGGGACAGGTAATCTGAATATTAAAAAATAATTGTTAATTTAGGAAAACCAGATACCTCACATAAGGGGTTTAGCACTCTTCTGTGTATGGGAAGATGCAAGTGTCTGGCATCACTGCATTTGTTACATTCGTATGCATCTCAGCTATCTGGGGCCAGCATCCTGCTTCTTGATTGTTCACATCCTTAATTCTTCCTTCACCATAAAGGGTGGTGGATGTGGTAGATGGCTGACTCTAGCACTTTCCTTTCTCACTTACCGGGGTAAGTAGCTCATGGCTGTTGTATAGCCAGTATTATTCTACCTGGGCTCAGAAATTTACATTTGGAAGGCTGGAATCCCTGATGACTGTGACACTCTTGTTTACTGAAACAGCACAAAATATTTCATTTCACACTATGTATGTATGTATAACTGTATAATAATTTAGTAAATGTACAACCTAATACCCAATATAGAATAGATGTGATATTATTGAGTAGGCTCTGTTATTTGTCATAGTAGTAAAGTTATGATACCAGCCACATAGTTGGATTCATAAAAATCAAGTATCATATGATACAACTCAACTATATTGAAGAAAAATTATAATTTGAGGCATGCCTCCCATTGACTACAAACCAAAATAATTTTCAACATAAAAATATTGCTCTATTACATTCTGTCTTGACCATATTTCTGAGAAAGTAAGATGTTCAAAAAAAGTATAATTCAGAGATTTGCTTTTTATTTTTTACATTTGGGTCTATAGGTTTTATATTTCCATTTTTAAAAATTAAATGTTATATCTTAATACACTGAGATTTGTAGTTTGGAAAAATGCCATGAAAATGTTTCAGTTCAGTTCAGTCGCTCAGTCATATCCAACTCATTGTGACCCCATGAACTGCAGCATGCTAGGCCTCCCGGTCCATCACCAACTCCCGGAGCCTACCTAAACTCATATCCATTGAGTTGGTGATGCCATCCAACCATCTCATCCTCTATCATCCCCTTCTCCTCCTGCTCTCAATCTTTCCCAGCATCAGGGTCTTTTCAAATGAGTCAGCTCTTTGAATTAGGTGGCCAAAGTATGGAGTTTCAGCGTCAACATTAGTCCTTCCAATGAACACCCAGGACCTATCTCCTTTAGGATGGACTGGTTGGATCTGCTTGCAGTCCAAGGGATTCTCAAGAGTCTTCTCCAACACCACAGTTCAGAAACATCAATTCTTCGGTGCTCAGCTTTCTTTATAGTCCAACTCTCACATCCATACATGACTACTGGAAAAACCATAGCCTTGACTAGATGGACCTTTGTTGACAAAGTAATGTCTCTGCTTTTTAATATGCTGTCTAGGTTGGTCATAACTTTCCTTCCAAGGAGTAAGAATCTTTTAATTTCATGGCTGCAGTCACCATCTGCAGTGATTTTGGAGCCTAAATAAAGCCTGCCACTGTTTCCACTGTTTCCCCATCTATTTACCATGAAGTGATGGGACTGGATGCCATGATCCTAGTTTTCTGAATGTTGAGCTTTAAGCCAACATTTTTACTCTCTTCTTTCACTTTCATCAAGAGGCTCTTTAGTTCTTCTTCACTTTCTGCCACAAGGGTGGTGTCATCTGCATATCTGAGGTTATTGATATTTCTCCTGGCAATCTTGATTCCAGCTTGTGCTTCATCCAGCCCAGCACTTCTCATGATGTACTCTGCATATAAGTTAAATAAGCAGGGTGACATGGGAATGGTAGGCCACATTTAACATTTTTTTACTTCCAGGATTTGAGGAAACTTTTTCTTTCCAGGCCTTAAGAAAAGTTATACAAACAGGTTTGCTGTGCATTTCACTTTCTTCTCTGCTCAGTATTGTGTATGTTGATTTATCTTATTTATAGACATTGTAAACATTTGGGGAAGATATTGGGCTAGATAGCTAGAAGTTCAAGTTTACAGATTTAAGTAAATTTGTATTTTGAGTCAATATATGACTTTAAGTCATCCATAAATGATTTAAAAGAGAAGTCAAAACACTTATGACCTTCTCTACAGCTCAATTTTTAGATCAGGCCATTTGACTTGAGAAGCTTTTTATTCAGGCCTTGAACCCTGAATACCACTGAGCATGGAGTTTCTTTTTAAAGAGAAATATGCATGTGGAATGTTGTTGCTACAGAGAAGATTATGCAAACATCTCAACTTTGCTCAAGATATCCAAGTTCACAGAAAACTATTTGTAACTTCAATTGCTACCCAGCTTTCAGTTTTAATGTTGATCAAATGGTGTTTGATTGACCTGATTATAATAGCACAAAGAACATTTCTGAGCCTAAGAGAAGGAAAAGCATAATGAACCCCATTTTGATATAATGACAGTGCTCTCCCATCAGTTGATGTGCTGAGGCCTCAGGTCTCAGGAGTACCTTCCACATGGTAGAAAACCAGTGAAGATCAACTTTATAACTTCTTGTTCTTATAAAAAATGCTTTTTATGGCTTCATTCCAATCTCAAAGTCTTATAATTTGGATCTTTCTAAGACTATTTCTATGTTTGAAAATGTTGACAGAAGAAACTAATGAGGAGGGACGTTCTTCAAACAGGTTCTTTCTTAAAGATAAAAGCCTTGATTGAGAGTCTAGTCAGGACCCACTGCCTGTCTTATTGGAGATATTTTATTGCAGTTTTGGCCACAGGTAAGGGATATTTAACAACCATATCAAATAGGAAAGTTTACCTACAATGATTCATGAAGACAGGTTAGGAATTGCCATAAAGATCTATTTTATTATTAATGAACTCTCCTTTTGAAATATTGTGCACCATTCAAAACATAAACTGGTTCACCAAGGTGCATGATGGAAACACTTTTGTATTAATTTGACTTTCATTCCTAGAATGGAAGACCAGAGTTAAGCCACTTACCTACCTTGGGAATTTGGTAATAGTTATTAATCATAGGATGTGGGAAAACAGAAGATACTTCCTGGAAATGTGAGCAGAGAATTCAATTTGGACCTTTAGCAAGGGACTCAGTATGTTAGAGTTTGTCACTTATTAGTTGGATATATGGGACAGTTCCTTGTAAAATTATTTTAAAAAAATACAAATATAAACCAAGGAAGTATGCTAAAACTTCAAAATTTTGTTTATTTATACATGAAGTTACAGAAAACAGTTTTCTATATTTCTGAACTGTTCATATAGAGACAAAGAAAGGACCTGTTGTTAAACCCATTCTGCTATCTTTCCTAACCATACAACCTTAGTAAAGGGAAGAGAGGCTACACAGTGAGGTAGCAAGACATCTGGAAGCTATTTTTAGGTTGAGTAAAAGCTTCCGAGAGAGTATTTTGAGAAGGTGGGTAGAGAGGAGGATATATGGGAGCCAAAGGTCAGTAGAGGCTAGTAGAACCTATTTACAAACCACTTCATTTTACAAGCACAGACAATGTTTTGGGAAAGTACACTTAGACATTTACACTTCTTAGATAGGGCTCCTATTGTATGTTCTTTGCCGTCTCAACAAAAACACACAAATGTATTTTACAGGCCACTGTAACAGTAGCATAGATGTATTTGTTTGTTTTAAAGGCAGAAAAATAAATGTTACGTTGAATTAAAGAGCCAGGAACAATGTTAGGTACATGAGATTTATCAGAGAAACGTGAAATTTCCATCCTGAATCCAAGCCTCTCCAGAATATTAAATTAGATACTTAGGGTTGGACACTATATCTCAATTCATTAGCATGTCATTTAGATTTGTTAACAATGTATGTAGTACTTTTGAGTAGAAAATGCACTACTTTCTACTTGGTGTATACTTCTCTAGTATATTCCTATACATGTAGAAAGACATGCATAGATATCAGTTTACTCTAATGACTAAAAAGTAGTTGAAACATTATATCAAAGTATCTATAATACTAACAGATACTCAAAAGTGAGGGAAAATTGGCCCAAACTTGCTCTAAATGACTTGCCTTGAAATTGAATTCTATTGTAACAAGTAAACAGAATATTCAGTCTTGTCCACTACAAAAGAGACATGTCTTGAGCTAGAAAAGAGAATCTAAATGGTGCTGATAAAATCCCACAAACCTCGTCACTCTCCCTACAAAACTTATTCTCAACTATTTTATTATCTAGGCTATTCAAGGTCACATCTATTAAAAAAAAAAAAGTAAAGGATGTGATTGTAGACCACACTGTATAAGTAACATGTTATGCTCAGTTCTTTGAACTATACCACCAATGAAGCAAAGAGCAGAAGGGAAATGAGGAGGAGTTGAACTTTTGGCAGTTGTTTTTATTTTCCTGTTAATGACTCAGAGTTCTTCACTGGAAAATTAGAAAATATACACATAGACTAAAATAAATGCAAATCACCTGCCTTGCAGTAGAGACAACCATAGTCATTCTTCACATTGTTTAATTAAACTCCCTCAGATTTTTTGTCTTTAGAAAAATATGAATTTATTCAAAAAATAGGATGATTCTATATATGGCATTTCAAGATGCTTTTTGTCACAACAGTATATAATATGTATATATTTTCATATCAAGAAATGTACTTTGTCATCTCATCATAATAGTAAGAATTTATTATTTAAATATATTCCACTTTGCCTAATCATTTACTATTGAACATATAGATTTCTAACCATGTTTATATAATAATTAGAATTGCAGGGAACATCTTTGTAAATACATTTCTGTGCTTATTCCTATTTGGTTTTTTGTCAAAATTTTTGGAGGTTGAATTTCCAGATCAAAGGTAACATACAGAGATCCAGTGACAATTTGTAGCAAATTAATGTATTTTCATGTTAGCATTCAGTGAGAATAACCATTTCTCAACAAGTAGAAACACACACTATACAGTTTTCCAAGCACTGGGCACCATTATTTAAAAAATGCATCAAGCATTTTCCCTTCCAGGATGTAAAGCTATAGTCAGTTTCTGCCTATGCAGCCAATTCCAGTAATGAAAAATAGGCTCATAATTCCTTATCATAGTTCACTTACTAACATTTTCAGAATGTCTAGTATGTGTTTAGGGAAGATTTTGGTGAGTGGAGATTTCCACAAAAAAAGGCTAAGAACAGGACCAGTATTTACTAAGTCTGAGTCTGTATTATGTGCCAAATTTATTTAATCCCATTTAATTCTAACAGACATTTGACAAATAAAAAATATTCTCTCCATTTTTGAGATAGAAAGCTAAAACTCTTGGAGGTTGGGAAGTTTCTGCAAGCTCACAGAGTTAGCCTGAGCTAAGAAGGAATAGGAATCAAAATCTCTCTAGCTTGATTGTCCTTGGTCTATCCACATACCTTAATTGTTAAGGATAGGAACAAATTTAATTGCTTATTGCATGCATGTGTGCTAAGTTGCTTCAGTCTTTCCCAGCATCAGGGTGTTTTCCAATGAGTTGGCCCTTCATATCAGGTGGCCAAAGTATTGGAGCTTCTGCTTCAGCAACAGTCCTTTCAATGAATATTCAGAGTTGATTTCCTCTAGGATTGACTGGTTTGATCTCCTTTCTGTCCAGGTGACTCTTAAAAGATCTTCTCTAGCAACAAAGTTTGAAAGTACCGATTCTTCAATGCTCAGCTTTCTTTATGATCCAACTTTCACATCTGTACATGACTACTGGAAAAACCACAGTTTTGATTGTTTGGACCTTTGTCGACAAAGTTGTATCTTTGCTTTCTGATACGCTGTCTAGGTTTATCATAGCTTTCCTTCCAAGGAGCAAGCATCTTTTAATATCATGACTGCAATCACCTCCCACAGGGATTTTGTCACTGCTTCCTCTTTTTCCCTTTCTATTTGCCATGAAGTGATGGGACTGAATGCCGTGATCTTAGTTTTTTGAATGCTGAGTTTTAAACCAGCTTTTTCACTCTCCTCTTTTACTCTCATCAAGAGGCTCTTTAGTTCCTCTTTACTTTCTGCCATTAGGGTGGTATCATCTGTGTATCTGAGGTTGTTGATATTTCTCCTGACAATCTTAGTTCAGTTTGTGATTCATCCAGCCCAGCATTTCACATGATGTACTCTGCATATAAGTTAAATACGCAGGGTGACAATATATAGCCTGGTCATACTCCTTTTCCAATTTGGAACTAGTTAATTATTCCATGTAAGGTTCTAACTGTTGCTTCTTGACCCACATACAGATTTCTCAGGAGACAGGTAAGGTGATCCGGTATTCCCATCTCTAAGAATTTTTCAGTTTGTTGTGATCCACACAGTCTAAGGCTTTCACATAGTCGATGAAGCAGAAGAAGTTTTTCTGGAATTCTCTTGCTTTCTCTATGATCCAGTGAATGTTCACAATTTGATCTCTTGGTCCTCTGCCTTTTCTAAACTCAACTTGTATATCTGGAAGTTCTCGGTTCACATACTACTGAAGAGTAACTTGAAGGATTTTGAGCATAACCTTACTAGCATGGAAAATGAGTGCAATTGCATTGCCCTTCTTTGGAATTGGAATGAAAACTGACCTTTTCCAATCCTGGGGCCACTGCTGAGTTTTCCAAATTTGCTGACATGTTGAGTGCAGCACTTTAACAGCATCATCTTTTAGGATTTTAAATAGCTCAACTGGAATTCCATCTGCTCCACTGGCTTTGTTTGTGATAATGCTTCCTAAGGCCCACTTGACCTCACACTCCAGGATGTCTGGCTCTAGGTGAGTGACCACACCCTCGTGGTTATCCCTGTCATTAAGACTTTTTTAGTATAATCCTTCTGTGTATTCTTAATCTCCTCTTCTTAATCTCTTCTGCCTCTGTAGGTCCTTACTGTTTTTGTCCTTTATTGTGCCCATCCTTGTGTGACATGTTCCCTTGATGTCTCCAACTTTTTTGACAAGATCTCTAGTCTTTCTCCTTCTGTTGTTATCCTCTACTTCTTTGCATTGTTCATTGAAGAAGGCTTTCTTATCAATATCTTCTTGCTACTCTCTGGAACTCTGCATTCAGCTGGTATGTCTTTCCCTTTCTCCCTTGCTTTTTGCTTCTCTTCTTCTCTCAACTATGTGTAAACCGTCCTCAGGCAACCACTTTGCCTTCTTGCATTTCTTTTCCTTTGGGATGGTTTTGGTCACTGACTCCTATACAATGTTACCAACCTCTGTCCATAGTTCTTCAGTCACAATGTCTACCAGATTTAATCCTCTGAATTTATTACCTTCATTTTATAATCATAAGAGATTTGATTTAGGTCATACTTGAAGGACCTACTGGACTTTCTTCAAATTAAGCCTGAATTTTGCAGTGGGGCGCTGATGATCTGAGCCACATTCAGCTCCCAGTCTTGTTTTTGCTGACTGTATAGGGCTTCTCTACCTTTGGATGAAAAGAATATAATCAATCTGATTTCAGTATTGACCATCTGGTTATATCCATGTGTAGAGTCACCTCTTGTGTTGTTGGAAAAGGGTGTTTGCTATGACCAGTGTGTTCTCTTGACAAAACTCTGTTAGCCTTCGCCCTGGTTCATTTTGTACTACAAGGCCAAACTTGCCTGTCACTCCAGGTATCTCTTGACTTCCTACATTTTCATTCCAGTCCCCTATGATGAAAGGCACATCTTTCTTTGGTTTAGTTCTAAAACGTCTTATAGGTCTTCATAGAACCAGTCAGCTTCAGCATCAGTGGTTGAGGCATAGACTTGAGTTACTGTGATGTTGAATGTTTTGCCTTGGAAATGAACCAAGATCATTCTGTCATTTTTGAGATTGCACCTAAGTACTGCATTTCAAACTCTTTTGTTGACCATGAGGCCTAATTAGTTTCTTCAAAGGGATTCTTTGCCCACAGTAGTAGATATAATGGTCTTCTGAATTATATTCACCCATTCCCGCCCGTTTTAGTTCACTGATTCCTAAGATGTCAATGTTCACTCTTGTCATCTCCTGCTTGACCACATTTGATTTGCCTTGATTCATGGACCTAACATTCCAGGTTCCTATGCAATATTGTTCTTTATAGCATTAGACTTAACTTTCACCACCAGACACATGCATAGCTTAGTGTCATTTCCGTTTTGGCCCAGCCACTTCAGTTTTCTGAAGCTATTAGTAATTGCCCTCTACTCTTCCCCAGTAGCATATTGGACACTTTCCCACCTGGGAGACTCATCTTCTGGTGTCATATCTTTTTGCCTTTTCATATTGTTCATGTTCTGGGTTCTCACGGCTAGAATGGCATGGTTTGCCATTCGCTCCTCCAGTGGACCACATTTTGACAGAATTCTTCACCATGACCCATCTGTCATTTGTGGCCCTGCACGGCATGGCTCATAGCTTCATTGAGTTATGCAAGCCCCTTTGCCATGACAAGGCTGTGATCCGTGAAAGGGATTTCCTGGTTAGAATACCCTAATCAGAAGCTCTCACAAATTGTTGTTCAAATGACTGACAAAATAGCAAGTTCCATGTTTAAAGGAATCACCCATTTTAGTCACTTTGAGAAAATGTGAAAAGAATAAATGTTACCATATATAGATCTGCTTCTGTAGGTATTTACAGTGTTGTTAACAATGAACCAGAATTTTCTTTTGATAAAAGCTCTCTTCTCATTATAAATAAAGTTCAATATCTGTTAAAACTCAACTCTTGTAAGGCTACAGTATACTTTGAAAGGTATTGTGTCTAATATCATAAGGTTAAAAAAAGTAGTGTGTGTATTTTCAACTGTTAAGTGTTGGGAGAGCACTTTCTCATTTTTTTTTATTTTTTATTTTTTTTCACTTTCTCATTTTTAATGGCTTTAATACAGCTGTACTTTGTGTATAGTCAGTACCCAACTGATATCTACTGTTGGCAATTATTATTTTGGAAAGAGATGGTAGGAAAGAGTTAATGCAAACCCTAGAGGTGTTGTTTTTTCTTTTTCTTTTCTTTTTTTAAGAAATATACCTATGAGGACACCTTCATTTGCCCTAACTAGAGGTAGAATCATAAAAAGTGAGGACAACAATTATATCTTGTCATATATTTTTTACCTAAATGAGACATTGTTTGAAATAAAATATGATAGTGCATTTGCACAATATTCTAGCAAATACATAAAAGAGGTCATTAATTTACTCATGTGTAACATGATATTAACTGCATACTGTGATTGTGGTGATTTAAACAAAGTAAATGAAGGAAAAGCAATTAATGGAGTATCACAAATGTGATTTGTTTTGCTATTACTGGTATTACTATAGCTGTAATATATTTCTATAATTTTCTGATTTTAAATAGGAGCACATATATAACCTATTCTTACATTCATATTCTTGGCAACATTCTTGGAAATACTTCAATTGTCTCGAACAATTTTTCAAGATTTTGTCTTAAAATAATATTAGACTTCGTTTTGCTTGTTTTGGGTGCTTTCACTTTCTTTTCGGATGTTCTTGGCAATTTCATGTGTGCTTATTATTCTGATCCAAACCTGTGAGGAAAATATCCCACAACACTGCCCAATTTACAAGACCACACAGTGATTTATAAGGGTTCCTCCCCTACAGAGCTTTTAATGGGGAAAAACTCATCTATATTGCTGTGTCAAGAAATCACCACCTTTATCACATACCACAGACATAAATGAACCATATAAAAGCAAATAATCCTTAACTCCTCTACAGGAAGCGAGAGCAGAATTTGAACTTTAACAGATGCTTAGAATGTGTAACTAGTTGTAGAGGCCATGTAATATGGATACCAACAAGTAGTTACAGATAGCTTATCTAGTGCAATGGATTTAAAATCACTTTTGAAAAACTGAAATCTTTTAAACATATACAATATGCCATAATATACCATACAGTTCTGAGAACTCAAATGATTTTTATTTCTATATCAATTTTACGTGGATTTAGATAGAGTACTTTTACCAAACTCTGTTGGGCTTTTAACCAAAATACTAATACATTTTCATTTTAAACATCCTAACAATGATTGATCATTGAATTTACTTTTAAAACCTGAATTTTAAAATCAGATATATTTAGCTACTTCTAAGCTTTGTAAGTGTATCTACATTATAACAAATTGAAACAAAGGAAGCATAACACAAATTATTTCAGGGTAAATTTCATGTAATCTCTACTTATTATTCATGATGCATATACAAAGAGATATACCTAATGTCACTAGACTTATGTGAGCTAATATATATAAGTGACTAAGGATAGTGCTTTGTACAAACTAAGATATTAAATATTACAACATGACCTCAATTCAAAACACTTTTTGCCTAATGCAAGAAGTCACACAAGACTTAAAAACATGTTGATTCCAAGCTAAGGTACATCTGGTTACATTATTTGATGCAGACGTAATAAAATAAATCTCATTTATATTATATAATAGGTAAAGAATATTCTCCATATGAGTAAATATTGTTCAGCTAGCAGTCTCTAAACACTGATCCTTACCTGTTCTGTCATCTTTGAGTCCCAGAGTCTCAAGTGAAACTGTTGATTTGGGATCTTGTTTTTCTGATATATTTTTTCTCTCAAGAACATCAGAATTTTTTTTCTTTTGCTTTGTTAATAAGAGATTGATAAAGGCAGCAAAAACTCTACCTATATTCTAGATTATGATACATAGTTCACTAACTAGTAACTACTTAATGTCATATATGCAAAAAATGGACCTAAAAATTCAATGTAGAGTGAGTCTGTGGTGACCTAAGTAAAACAATAATCATTATTGACATTTTAATTGTTATACTGAGTAGGACTAACATTATACGTTAATAATTTGTAAAATCACAGCAGTACAAAGGGCATGATATAGTCATGTAGCTTTTAGACATATCCACTTCTCCGACTCTTTTCCATTTACAACTCTCTTCATGAAAGAAATATTACTTTGTTTTCATTCCCCCCTCATTTGGAAGTCCCCAGATCACTCTCATTTCAAGAACAGACTGAGAGCAATCCTATTCAAACTTAATTTATGCTGCACTTGGATATTTTGTTTCCAGCGTGGACTATCCTCAAATGGTTAATTTGCCTATACCATAAAGGTATGATGTACACAGAACACTGGGTCAAACCATGAGCAGAGAAAATGTGTCTACTAATGCTAGAGACCAAACAGTGAGTGATATAGAAATTGACCATGATTTGCATTGTTCTCTTATTATTACTTATTCAGTAATATCACCACCTAGTAAGCCAACCTACAAAAACAACAACCACCGCAATAGTCACTCACTTGGAGGAGGGTAAGTCTAATAATGATTAAGTATGATTTTTCCAGGCACTTTCTAGTAGATGTCATGTTCATCTTTAGAAATTAAAAAACTTGATAACAGAATAACTAAATAAGTATCTCAAAATGACCCTTATGGCAGAAAGCGAAGAAGACCTAAAGAGCCTCTTGATGCAAGTGAAAGTGGAGAGTGAAAAAGTTGGCTTAAAACTAAACATTCAGAAACCTAAGATCATGGCGTCCGGTTCCATCACTTCATAACAAATAGATGGGGAAACAATGGAAACAGTGAAAGACTTTATTTTCTTGGGCTCCAAAGTCACTGCAGATGGTGACTGCAGCCATGAAATTAAAACACGCTTACTCCTTGGAGGAAAAGTTATGACCAACCTAGATAGCGTGTTAAAAAGCAGAGATATTACTTTGCCAACAAAGGTTCATCTAGTCAAAGCTATGGTTTTTCCAGTAGTCATGTATGGATGTGAGAGTTGGGTTATAAACAAAGCTGAGTGCTGAAAAATTGATGCTTTTGAACCGTGGTGTTGGAGAAGACTCTTGAGAGTCCCTTGGACAGCAAGGAGATCCAACCAGTCCATCCTAAAGAAAATCAATCTTGAATATTATTGGAAGGACTGATGCTGAAGCTGAAGCTCCAATACTTTGGCCACCTGATGCTAAGAGCCAACTCATTTGAAAAAGACCCTGATGCTGGGAAAGATTGAAGGCAGGAGGAGAAGGGGATGAAAGAGGATGAGATGGTTGGATGGCATCACCAATGTGATGGACATGAGTTTGAATAGGCTCTGGGAGTTGGTGATGGACAGGGAGATCTGGCATGCTGCAGTCCAAGGGGTCGCAAGGAGTCGGACACAACTGAGTGACTGAACTGAACTGAATATGTTATAGATTCAGGACCCACCTCCACGTGCATCTGATCCTGAGTGGTTTGCCTTTGTGTTGCCCTACCTTGCTTCGTTCTTTGTCTGAAAAGACCGGAGCCAGAATGTCTGGGTTTCTCTGTCTGTCCCTACCACTTACTAGCTGGGTGACTTTAGTAAAGCTACTTACCCTCTTTATACTTCAGGTTTCTCATTTATAAAGCAAAGACAGTGATACCTGTCTCACAAATTTTGGTTGAAAAAAATAAGTGTAAAGTAAAGCACTTGGAATTACTTTGGGTACATAGTAAGTATTCGACTGTGTGCTCATCCATTGTGCTCAGTTGGAGCATGTTTTATTATAATGGTAGTGATCATTGATTCAGTAACCTCCTATTATAACACCACTTCCTAGCTCACATTTTCTTTTATCATCTCTCTCTTGCTCTCTTCAAAGAATTATTGAGCATCTACTTTGTGCCAAGCACTTTTTAGGAGCTAACTTCTTTGCAACCCCATGGACTGTAGCCCACAAGGCTCCTCTGTCCGTGGAATTTTCCAGGAGTGGAGTAGCCATTTCCTTCTCCAGGGCATCTTCCTGATCCAGGGATTGAACCCAGGTCTTCTGCATTGTAGGCATATTCTTAAACATCTGATCCACCAGGGAAGCTCAGGAGCTAGCTTAGACTATATCAAGGGACCAAAAGAGGCATAGAGGGTGCCCTTATAGATTTACATTTTAGTTGTTTTAGGTAGATCAAATAGACAATAAATGATAAATGATATGGACTTCCTATGTGGCACTAGTGGTACAGACCCTGCCTTTAGCATGTTAAAAGGTAGTAAGTGCTATGAAAAAAAGAACACAGAATAATTTAAGTTGAGTAGCTGGTGACCAGCAGAAGGCATTTAAAGAACTGATATTATTTCAGACTTGCAGAAGAGTTGCAAGAATAGTATAAGCAAATACCACAGACATTGCTCCATTTGCTTTGTTAATAAGTCTGTCTACAAAAATATGTGCATATACAGATTTTTGTTCCTCAACTTTTGGGAAGAAGTTGAAGACATTGTGTCCCTTAACTTCTAAATATTTCAATGTGTATTTCCAAAGAATAAAGACATTTTAAAAAATAAGTACATTGCAGTTATCAAAATCAGAATATAAAATATTGATATGCTTCTGTTATATAACCCAGAATCCTTATTCACATTTCATCAGTTTTCCAAGTAATGTCATTTACAGTTTTTCTTGGCCCAAAATTCAATGCAGGATCATGTATTGAATTTTGTTGTCAAGTTTTTCTTGTTTTATGTGATCTCTTAATTTTGACATTTTTGAAGAATTCAGGCCAATGACGTTTGGTTTAGATTTGCTTTATTTCCTCTGGAATTGATAAGGTTATACATTTTTTAGAAGAAAATCACTACAATTATATTCAGTTTTTCTCAATACTCTGCCAGGTGTCACAAGACACTGAGTTGTTCCAGTGTTGGTGATGTTAGCTTTGATCTCCTGGTGGTAATCAATAAGGATTCTCCATTGTAAAGTCAACATTTTCACTTTATAGTTAGTAACTTGTAGGGAGATACTTTAAGAATATTTAAATATCTGTTTCTCAGCACACTCTACCACCATTTTTATCTCTATTGATAATTTTCTAAATCTATTATTATTTCTAGCTCAGATGGTAAAGCGTCTGCCTGCAGTGCGGGAGACCCAGGTTCGATCTCTGGGTTGGGAAGAATCCCTGGAGAAGGAAATGGCAACCCACTCCAGTACTGTTACCTGGAAAACTCCATGGATGGAGGAGCCTCGTAGGCTACAGTCCATGGGGTTGCAAAGAGTTGGACACTACTGAGCGACTTCACTTTCACTTCACTTTATTCTATACGGAAGGCATTTCCCTTCTTCAATTTCTTTATTTTTTTCATTTGTTAATTCAGACTAGATGGACTCATGGCTTTTTACTGAACTCAATAGATTATGATCCATTTTTTATAATATTTGGATTCACACATGGTCCCAGATTTGATCAGTAGGATTTCCTTCAAGCTGGCTACTGTGACCTTTTGAGACATCTCCATGATTGCTTGAGCACTTCCTTACCTTCTGATATACCAAAATATTCCAGTTGATCTTATATTTTCCTGCCCCTACCAGGGAGTTAGCCATTTATCCAAAGAACTGTGTTTTCTATTAGTAGAGAATGGTATATGGAAATCAAGACCTGGGCACTAGATGTACTTATTCTTACTGATATAACATCACTTCTAGGCCCTCTTAGAGAACAGTTAAGATAGATATCTATTTCTATCTCATATCTTTATTTCTACATGTTCATCTGAATCTATCTATGAAGCATGATGAATCCATGCATGTTTGTATGTATGTAAGCCATTAGTTCACATTTCTGTCTCCAATTCCTTTATAATATTAGACTGTATTTTCTGTATAATCTTCCTTCTCCCATACATGTAAGTATGTTCTCCAAAGGAAGAAATTTGATTTTCATTATCTATAATATATTTACTTAATTGCATGACTCATAAAAAAGTTTCAGAATTGAATACTGATACCAGTGTACAATGTAAACACACTAAGAGTTCAATATTTGTTTAAAGTTTTTCTTTTTGCAATAAATATATGTAGTGATAGTCACATATCTTAAATGTGCAAATTGAAAATTTTGTCACATATTCACACTCATATAACATATAACCCTATATGGTACATTTGTATAACCTCAGAACGTTCCCTTATGCCCCTTCATCATCCTTGGGCTGGAGGATTGACATGCAGTTTATTTATTTATTTATATTTTTAACGTTTAGGTTCATTGAGGCATAATTTACATGCAGTCCTGTCATCTACCAGGCTCCTCTGTCCATGGGATTATCCAGGCAAGGATACTGGAGTGGGTTGCCATTTCCTACTTCAGGGAACTTTCCTGACCCAGGGATCGAACCTGCATCTCCTGTGTCTCCTGCATTGCAGACAGATTCTTTACCTTCTGAGTCATCAGAGAAGCCCCATAAAATAAAGTTAATAATAAAACTTGTTTTTTTATTGTGCAGTTTTATTTTTTATTTTTTCCTCTTTTTTAGTGTGTGTGTGTTTATATATATATATATATATATATATATATATATATATATATATATTCTTTTTCAGATTCTTTTCCTTATAGGTTATTACAGGATACTGAGTAGTTCCTTGTGCTATGTAATATACAATAGGTCCTTGTTGGTTATCTGTTTTATACATAATAGTGTGTATATATTAATCCCAAATTCCTAATTTGTACCTCCCCTGCTTTCCTCTTTGTTAACTGTAAGGTTGTTTTCTATGTGTGTGAGTCTATATCAGTTTTGTAAATAAGTTCATTTGTATCATGTTTTAGGTTCCACATATAAGTGATATCATAAAATATTTGTCTTTATCTGCCTGGCTTACTTCACTTAGTATGATGATCTCTAGGTCCATCCATGTTGCTGCAAATGGCATTATTTTATTCTTTTTTATGGCTGAATAATATTCCATTATGTATATATCCTACATCTTCTTTATCCATTCATCTGGTGATGGACATTTAAGTTGCTTCCATATCTTGACTACTCTAAATAGTGCTTCAGTGAGAATTGGGATGCATCTATCTTTCTAAATTAGAATTTTCTCCAGATATATGCCCAATGTGGGATCAGTGGATCATATGGTAACTTTCAGCTTTCTGGGAAACCTCCATACAGTTCTCTGTAGTGGCTGATCTATTTACATTCTCACTAACAGTCAACAGTGCAGGAGGGTTTCTTTTTCTCCACATCCCCTCCAGTGTTTATCATTTGTAGACTTTTTGATAATGGCCATTCTGATCAGTGTGAGGTGATATGTCATGGTAGTTTTGATGCACATTTTTCTTATAATTAATGATGTTGACTACTTTTTCATGTGCCTGTTGGCCATCTTTGCTGCTGCTGCTAAGTCACTTCAGTCGTGTTCGACTCTGTGCAACCCCATAGACGGCAGCCCACCAGGCTCCCCTGTCCCTGGGATACTCCAGGCAAGAACACTGGAGTGGGTTGCCATTTCCTTCTCCAATGCATGAAAGTGAAAAGTCAAAATGAAGTCACTCAGTCGTGTCTGACTCTTAGCGACCCCATGGACCACAGCCTACCAGGCTCCTCCATCCATGGGATTTTCCAGGCAAGAATACTGGAGTGGGGTGCCAAGGCCATCTCTATGGGCATGCAATTTAAATAGACTGACAAGGTAGGTCTGGTTGAGAAGTTGACAGTTAACTTGGAGGAAATAAGGATGTGAGTCATAAGTATCTAGAAGAGAAATGATTTAGGCAAAGGGATCAGTCAGTGCAAAGACCCTTAAGAAGGAACATGCTTGGTATATTTGAGGAATAATAAAGAGTCTGTAGCAGTGGAAGTGGAATAAGTGAAACAGAGAAAAGTAGGTAGAAAGGGAAGAGAGATGGAAGGAAGGAATGTATACAGAGTGTAAGGGGTCTGATTGACTACTGTAGGGTATATTAGGCAGCTGTTGCTATAATAGTGATATGTAACAAGCAACCTCATCTGGAGCAACAAGTGTTTATTTCGCATTCAGGAGTCAGCAGGGAAGTTGTGACTCTATTAAGCTTGGCTTGGATTGGCTGGGCTTGGGTCCAGGTTGCAAATTGGGATCAAGTCTGCCCCACATGTCTTCTCATTCTGGATCTAGTAGCTATCTGGGCTCTATCCTTCTCAGAGGGGATGGTATAGTGCAAAAGGAATGAGTGAAAACATAAGATGTCTCTTGAAGCTGTGACTCAGAAATGAAGTCACATTTCTTCATTTCTTCCAAAGAAATGAAGTCTTTTTTACCTATTTCATTGGCCAAAGAAAGACATTTACCAGGCCGAAAGTCAATGCAACAAAGATGTGTATTCTGCCTACTCTTGGGAGAAATGTTAAAAATTCACATTTTAATACTAAAAGCTAAGGACATGAGTGATAATTCTATTACAGAGAGGAAATGATGAGTTGGGAATAGTGTGATCTGCCACATAGTTACTTTGCCTGTGAATGAAATGGGGATTTCAGAAGATAAGCCGGTTTAAACTTCAAAAGTGCCAGTCTGATTTCTGTACTGAAAATATGCCCTAGAGGACAAGGAAAGAGCAAGGAAAATATGTAGGAATTATCATAGCAATTCAGTGAGGGACACTGGTTATTCAGAGCAGGGTGGTAGCTATAGGAATACAGAGAAGAGGTCAGATTGTGGATATCTGTCAAAGGAACAATAAATAGGATTTCCTATGGAGGTTGTAATGGGACATGGAAAGAAAAAGAGGAATGAACAATAATTTTAATATTTTAAGCTAAACAGATAGATTATAAGAATAAAGCGGCCTCAACTGAGATGGGGATGCCTGTGTGTAGTGAAAGATTAGGAGCTAAATTTTTATTATTTTATGTCAACGCTGTATACTGAGTATCCAAGTGGACTGGTTAGGTATGAAATTGTCAGGTCTGAAGTTTAGGAGCGAGATCTGGTTGAAGAGCTATATTTGGGAACCTTAAATATATTGATGATATTTAAATCCATGTCCCATATTCTTTGCAATAGCCATATAACTAACTAGTCTACTTGGTTCTACTCTTCCAATTTTCCAATTCATCTTCCATTCTGCCAGCATTTTTTAAAAATTATTTATTTTACTTTACAACACTGTATTGGTTTTACCATACATTGACTTGAAAGAAAAACGCTGATCCTGTTACTCCTTGCCTTAAAAACCTAGTCATAGCTTAAAAGACAAAATCCAAACTTTAATATAAAGCTTCACTATCTGGCCACAATCTGTTTTTATTTTACCTATAAATTCCTGTTTATCTTTATAGGTCAGACTCAAAAGTCAACACTTTTGTTCCATTTTCCTGATGGTCCAGGGAGCATCAATCTCTTTTTCCTTTGCGTTCCCTCAGAACTCTGTATACTTCTCTCTGCATCATTCAGTATGATAGCCACTAGTTGCATGTAACTATTATACACTTGGTACAAATTGTACACTGGTACAAATTGAGATGTGCTGCACATGTGAAATTCACATCTCATTCAAAGACTTAGTACAATATTTAAAATATACTATCTATGATTTATATGCTTGTGAAATGGTAATATTCAGGATGTTAGTTTAAATTATGTATTAAAATTAATTTTACTTGTTTAATTTTTGCTTTTTAAATGTGAGCTGCTAAAATCTTTAAAATTGCATCTGTGGCTTCTCATTTGTGACTTGCAATTGATTTCTATTGGACAATTCTACCTTAGAGCATTACATTTCTGTGATTAGATCTCTGTTAATCACATCATTTTTTTGTTCTTCTGAAAGCTGAGTTTTTTAAAAGAGAAGTTATATTTGATTTCTAAGACCCAGTAGGATTATCCTGCTGCTGCTGCTGCTAAGTCGCTTCAGTCGTGTCCAACTCTGTGCGACCCCATAGATGGCAGCCCACCAGGCTCCCCCGTCAATGGGATTCTCCAGGCAAGAGCCACTGGAGTGGGTTGCCATTGCCTTCTCCGGTAGGATTATGGCCAGATGCTTAAAAGTTAGCTGAAAGTTTCTGATTGTTGCTTGTCCTCAGACACTGATCTATAGACAGATTGCCTGTAGCATAAACATAAACAGAATTTGAAAATGAGTCAGCATAGGAGGTCCACAGTATACATTTAGGGAACTGAAGTACTTTGGCAAAGTCACTCACAATTTTAGCTAGTCACATATTTGTGTTACTAGTTCAACCTGTTTCCTAAAAGTAGTGCATTTAGGATCAAGTTACAAATTAAAATATTGTATTGTTTTGGTAAAGATTAATAGTTTTACATACATTTATAGTGAAATTCTTTGATTTTTTCCAAAGACAAGTTTCTTTCTGACTTCTACTTTGTAAGTAAAATCTTATAGTGAATTTTATCTTAAAATATGTATTAAGAGAATCATATTCTATTATTCCTTTTACTCTACTGTGAAATAAATAGAATATAATAATATATGTGCATGCATGCATGCTCAGTCACTTCAGTCCTGTCCGACTCTTTGTGACACCATGGACTGTAGCCCACCAGACTGCTCTGTCTGTGAGACTCTCCAGGCAAGAATACTGGAGTGGGTACCCATTCCCTTCTCCAGGGGATCTTCCTGACCCAGGGATCGAACCCAGATCTTCTTCATGGCAGGTGGATTCTTTACTGCTGAGCCACTGGGAAAGCCTTTAATAATATATAACTTTATGTAAACTGACAATTGTAAATTTTTAATGAGTTCTCAGGACCCAAGAACATTTCCAAGGGATAAAAGTAAGGGTAAATAAGTTTCTTCTCTTTGCTTTTATTCTTTCTCTCTCCCCATTGTATACAAATATATCTATTCTGATTTTGGAAATAATATTAAAATGAATAATACACTGAGCAATGAGATTCTGATGAGATCAGGATACACCAAAATGAATAATCCAGTGAATAAAACAGTAAAATGCTTCCTGAAGCTCTGTGCTCTGATATGCTAGGGGATATGATGTAACTCACATAGAGAAAACACTGTTGTAGAAAAAGCAGAGTTAGAGGGTGCAAATTAGGGTGTAGATGTTTCCTCGGGGTCCTGTTCAGGGCGAAGTGCATTGATTTTAATGACCAGTACTAGATGTCTAGAGAGAAATACCCCTGCAGGGAAGAAGAATAACATCTCAAGATATGTTAATTTGATGTAAATCTCTCTTTGTCATCTGAATGTTCCCTTTATGGTTTACTCAATAGGGTTTTGGTTTGTTATTTGGTCACAGGAGTGCTCTGCCCTTCAGAAAAGGAGTGGAAGCCTAATTTATCTTCCAAGATAAATTAATAACCATTCTCTGAACTACAAATCATTATCTTATGTGTTTTCACAGGGTAAATAAGTTTTCTCTCTCATAATTGTTGTAAAGTGATAAAACTGATGCCTGAGTCTGAGACTCAAGAGAGTCTCTGCTAAAACTCAAATATTTAGGAAACTCTATGTAAGCATAGTCTTTGGTCTATATGTGTCTCTCTGTTCCCTATCAGGTTGACTTAACCAAATTTGAAGGAGTCTTCTAAGCATTATTGATGATAGTGTCATAAAATTTTACCTATATATACAATATCTTCATATGTGTCTATGTGTCTGTGTGTGTGTGTGTGTGTGTGTGTGTGTGTGTAAACACACACATACAGAGCTATTTCATTTCACTGAGGAAAAACACATCATGCTAGAGTGTTGACCTCACTTGGATGCTCAGTAATATTGTTTAACACTTGAACTAAGTGACAGAAACAGAAGAAGGTTGGCCTGTTGCCTTGTATGCTTGAAAAGTGAATAATTTGCTGTGTCCTGATTAACTGTGTGAAATTGTGAAAGATAAAGATATCTAAGGTTCAGTTTGATGTTAAGAATCTGCCCTTTTCCATAGGTGGTGGTTGTTACTCAGTCGTGTCCGACTCTTTGCGACGCCATGGACTGCAGCACGCCAGGCTTCCCTATCCATCAACAACTCCCAGAGCTTGCTCAAACTCATGTCCATTGAGTCAGTGATGCCATCCCACCATCTCATCCTCTTTCGTTCCCTTCTCCTCCTGGCCTTCAATCTTTCCTAGCATCAGGGTCTTTTCTAATGAGTTGGCTCTTTGCATCAGGTGGCCAAAGTATTAGAGCTTCCAGTTCATTTTCCATAGGTATCCTAAGCCAAAGTAAGATATACTTTCAGAACTTTCAGTGTTGCTAAATATCTTGCCCAGCACTTAATAGTTTGAGGTGGGAGGTTTGGGAGTTTTTTGTTTGGCATTAGGCACCAGTGCCAATGATTCACACATGATAAACCCCTGTGTAACCTACAGACATGTTGAGCCAGATTCTATCTTCATGGAGATTTTCTGAGAGCAATTTAGAAAATTATGGAAGCACATTGACTCTCCATTGGAACTATTAATGCATTTGCCATTGTGGGAACTATTAATTCACTTGCCATCAAGTGTACTAAATCATGCCCAAATAGTCTGAATGTGTATTTAAAATTTTGAAGACTTTAACCACAGATTATTTTATATTCATCTGCATGGTTAACTTGCATTTTTAACAATAATATTGATGACCCAGTCTCATTTTGTCTTTTTGATTATAATAGTGTGCCAATCTACTTTAAAAAGTCCAGCCTCTTCAATAAATGGTGCTGGGAAAACTGGATAGCTACATGTAAAAGAATGAAATTAGAACACTTTCTAACACCATGCACAAAGATGAACTCAAAATGGATTAAAGACCTAAATGTAAAACCAGAAACTATAAAACTTTAGAGGAAAACATAGGCAGAACACTTGATGACATAAATCAAAGCAAGATTCTCTATGACCCACCTCCTACAGTAGTGGAAATAAAAACAAAAGTAAACAAGTAGGACCTGATTAAACTTAAAAGCTTTTACACAGCAAAGGAAACTATAAGCTAGGTGAAAAGACAACCCTCAGAATGGGAGAAAATAATAGCAAATAAAACAATTGACGAAGGATTAACTTCCAAAATATTCAAGGAGCTCATACAACTCAATGCTAGCAAAACAAACAATGCAGTCAAAAAGTGGGGAAAAGACCTAAACAGACATTTCTCCAAAGAAGACAAACAGATGGCTAACAAACACATGAAAAGATGCTCAACATTGCTCATTATTAGAGAAATGCAAATCAAAATGACAATGAGATATCACTTCACACTGGTCATAATGGCCATCCTCAAAAAGTCTACAAACAATAAATGCTGGAGAGGATGTAGAGAAAGGGGAATGTTCTTGCACTGTTGTGGGAATGTAAATTGATGCAACCACTATGGAAGATGTTATGGAGATTCTTTAAAAAACTAGGAATAAAACCATCATATGACCCAGCAGTCCCACTCCTAGGTATATACCCTGAGGAAACAAAAATTGAAAGAGACACATGTATCCCATTGTTCATTGCAGCACTATTTACAATAGCTAAAACATGAAAGCAACCCTGTAGATGCCCATCGACAGATGAATGGATAAAGAAGTTGTGGTACATATACATAATGGAATATTACCCAGCCATAAAAAGGAATGTGTTTGAGTCTGTTCTGATGAGGTGGATGAACCTTGAACCTTTTATACAGAGTGAAGTGAGTCAGAAAGAGAAAGATAAATATCATATTCTAATGCACATATTTGTAATCTAGAAAAATGGTACTGAAGAATTTATTTATAGGGCAGCACTGGAGAAACAGACATAGAGAATAGACTTATGGACATAAGGAGAGGGGAGGAGAGGGTGAGATGTATGGAAAGAGTAACATGGAAACTTACATTACCATATGTAAAATAGATAGCCAATGGGAATTTGCTGTGTGGCTCAGGAAACTCAAACAGGGGCTCTGTATCAATTTAGAGAGGTGGGATGGGGAGGGAGATGGGAGGGAGGTTCAAAAGGAGGGGATCTATATGTACTATGGCTGACTCATGTTGAGGTTTGACAGAAAGCAACACAATTCTGTAAAGCAATTATCCTTCAATTAAAAAAAAAATGAAAAAAATCTCACTGCTCCTACTGCATTATAAAGTATATGATGGCTTAAAGCTCAACATTCAGAAAACTAAGATCATGGCATCTGGTCCCATCACCTCATGGGAAATAGATGGGGAAACAGTGGAAACAGTGACAGACTTTATTTTTGGGGGCTCCAAAATCACTGCAGACGGTGATTGCAGCCACGAAATTGGAAGGAAAGTTATGACCAACCTAGACAGCATATTAAAAAGCAGAGACATTACTTTGCTAACAAAGGTCCATCTAGTCAAGGCCATGGTTTTTCCAGTAGTCATGTATGGATGTGAGAGTTGGACTGTGAAGAAAGCTGAGTGCCAAAGAATTGATGCTTTTGAACTGTGATGTTGGAGAAGACTGTTGAGATTCCCTTGGACTGCAAGGAGATCCAACCAGTCCATCCTGAAGGAGATAAGTCCTGGGTGTTCATTGGAAGGACTGATGCTGAAGCTGAAACTCCAATACTTTGGCCACCTGATGTGAAGAGTTGACTCATTGGAAAAGACCCTGATGCTTGGAGGGATTGGGGGCAGGAGGAGAAGGGGACGACAGAGGATGAGATGGTTGGATGGCATCACTGACTCGATGGACATGAGTTTGAGTAAACTCCAGGAGTTGGTGATGGACAGGGAAGCCTGGCGTGCTGCGATTCATGGGGTTGCAAAGAGTCGGACATGACTGAGTGACTGAACTGACTGAACTGACTAAGTACTGAGAATTTTCAGTTTCAAGGAAATTTTAATCCAGGAATCAGAATTTATAATCCAAGGAAAATTTTAAAGGTAGTTTAGTTCAACCATCTTATTTTAGGTGCCCCTAGAAGTTAATTAACTTTAAGATCAATCAATAACAGAGCTAGAACCAGGACTGAAACCCAGGTCTCCTAAATTATAGTCCCTGTCTTTCCTCTGTATAATTTTGTCTTAAAAATTTGAACCAAAGAGATTCACTGGAATGGGGAAAAGATGTTGAGCTAAGTACTGTTCCAGACCTTCAGGATGACCAGGGCATTTCCCCTGCCCTCAGAAAGCTTATGGTCTAAGGAAGGAGAAAGCTAAGTAAATAAGTTAGAGCAATTGCCTTTTTTGTATTCTGATAGAAGTATATAAAGTAGAGAAAAGGATAAAAAATAGTCTATTATGCTGGTAGATGATTGGAACATGCTTAATAGAAAATGATTCAAGGATTTTGCAAGAAAGACTGGGCTATGCATTCCACATTAGGGGAAGAATATTTAATTCTAATTTCTGACATGTAGACATTGTCCAGATGTTACCAGAAATATGAGTATAGCTGAAAGAATGTTTTCTTATTTGCCCTATACGGAAAAAATGTGGCACCTTCTTACAGATGCTTAACAGGCTCAATTACTAATACTCATGGGATATCGGGGTGTTTAGGCAAAGTTTCAGCAGTACTTCTATACTGCATATGTGTGTGTTGAAATGCAATTATTGCCAGCTTTCAAAGCAATAGGCTGAAACAGTTATATTTGGGGATGCTACTGCTAAGTCACTTTAGTCGTGTCCGACTCTGTGCGACTGCAACCCCATCCCTCGGATTCTCCAGGCAAGAACACTGGAGTGGGTTGCCATTTCCTTCTCCAATGCATAAAAGTGAAAAGTGAAAGTGAAGTCTCTCAGTCATGTCTGACTCTTCGCGATCCCATGGACTGCAGCCTACCAGGCTCCTCCGTCCATGGGATTTTCCAGGCAAGAGTACTGGAGTGGGGTGCCATTGCCTTCTCCGAACTAAATAAACTAGATCAGTTCAGTTCAGTCTCTCAGTCGTGTCTGACTCTTTGCGACCCCGTGAATCATAGCATGCCAGGCCTCCCTGTCCATCACCAACCCCCGGAGTCTACTCAAACCCATGTCCATCGAGTCAGTGATGCCATCCAGCCATCTCATCCTCTATCGTCCCCTTCTCCTCCTGCCCCCAATCCTTCCCAGCATTAAGGTCTTTTCCAATGAGTCAACTCTTCGCATCAGGTGGCCCAAGTATTGGAGTTTCAGCTTCAACATCAATCCTTCTAATGAACACCCAGGACTGATCTCCTTTAGGATAGACTGGTTGTATCTTCTTACAGTCCAAGGGACTCTCAAGAGTCTTCTCCAACACCACAGTTCAAAAGCAAACTAGATAAGGAGTGAGGGTAATCATTTAAAATATGTAAAGTTTTCCCAAGAGTTACCATTTTCTTATAGAGGGATGTTTTTCAGAAGAGAAGCAGCTCACATTACTTGACAATATTTTAAAGCATTCACTTTTCTTGTTCTTATACTTTCTTGACAAATATGTTACCTGGTAATGAGATAGAGTGACAGGTATAGTATCCATAGAAAAGGAAGAAAAGTACAACCTGAAAGTGGGTTAGATGGTAATATTAAAAAAAAAAAAAAAAAAGAGTGCACTACCAGTTGGTTTTTGTTGGTCTATACTATCTTTGCCAAAATGTATTCTTTTTCTTTTCCTTTTACATTTTGGCTCATTTATATTGCCAAAGATACTAAGCATGTGATTACATTTTGTGAAGTTGCATCAGGGTCTCTTTTGAAGATGTGTGTATGTCTGTGTGTACACACATGAAACATGCAAATATTGAAATATATTTTTAATTCTCCTTGGTTTCTAAATAGAACATGATAGCTAATTCTAAAAAGCGATGGAAGTCCTCTTTTAACAGGAGCAAAGATCTGACTTTTGTTAGGGTTGTGGGTTTGATGAGAGCTGAACCAAGCATTGGACCATGCAAGATTTCATTTTGTCATCACTACTTGACTCTGAGGTCATGGCTCTTATTTCAGATTTGACAGATAAGAAAACAATGCTCAGGAAGGTTAAACTGTATACAATTTAGTGACCAAGCAGAGATTCAAATAAAGATCTGTCCAGCTCTTGAGTTAAATGTCCGTTCTACTATGCTCTGTCACGTTACAGAAGGTCTGCAGTGAATGGGAGAAACTTCTGTGTAGGAAAAACCAAACCAAGAGAGCAAGTTGCTTATGCCAATTCATAGGAGGAATGATCAGGGTGCAAAGAAACACAGAGGGAACCTGGTGGCTTTCTTTAAACAATGAAAGGATTATCGGGCCGAAGGACCTATTATGATTGATTTATATAATCCCTAAGAAGACTATGAACCCATATTTATGTGTAAGTTGCAGGGAAACGTCATTGTGTGAAAGAATTTTCCAAAGAGATAATGATAGACTGTGATTGCTTCGAAGCTAATCAGTTTTCTGTCAGTGGACACATTCAGTCATATGGTGTGTAACCATTTCATAGTCTATTACCAAAAACAATCAAATGTAAATTTTGCAGTTTGATGAAGTTGCCTTTTAAAAAATTCAGACTGCTGTCAGTTGAATAAACTATGCAGTTTGGTTAAATACCAAAGAAAGTGATTGAGTGTTTTTCCAAATAAACAACTGAAAGCTGATAGCCTAGGTTATAGCCATGCTGGGGTTTCTGCTAGATATTTTTTTTTCCTTTGGTTTTACTTGAGTGTATAAAAGGTGACTTGGAAAGCATACCTCTTTTTTCTAGTTTTGAGTATTCATATTTTACATGACAAGTTAAGCATATAACATGGCTGAAATCAACTTAAGTAAACTCATATGTCAAACTGAAGTTTATAATACATCCTACATATATAGGTATATAGATTATTCTGACTTCAACTAAAATGAAGTGTTTCTGAATGTGAATGTTTTGGTAGCATCAGCCTATTGGTTTTAAAAGACATATTAAGTTTTGTAGAAAACCTTTGATTTCCTAGTTATTGTATCATGTATGGCTTTGGGCGAGTCATTTCAGTATATATACCTTGGCTTAGCACAAATATGACTAAATTACAATCATAAAAAGATTGACAATTTATAAATCGAAATGCATGTCAATATAGAATTTTTAAAACATCCCATATTTGCACTCATCTGTATCTGCATATTTGAACCTATTCAATGAATGAACAAATGGAAACTTTCTTCTCAATAACCTTGAGCATTTCACTTCACACCTCTGAGCTTCTGCCTGTCTACAAAAGGAAGGAATTGAATCTGAAATATTTCAGGTGTTTTTCTAGTGTAAATGGGTAGTTTGTAAATTTGGTAATGTATCAACTCCCAGAGAGAATCCAGAAATACTTAAAAAACAAGTGTGATTAAAATAGGAAATGTTTTCCATAATCTTCTGTGGTTTGCAGCTCATGTCCTCTCTGCAAATCAGGATGCTTGAGCCCCAGTTTTCATGAGCCACCCACCTCTATGCAGACAATTTCCAGATCTTCCTCTTCTGCCCTGACCTTTATATTCTCTCCAGTCACAGATTTCATCCTGTTTATGAAACATCTTTACTTAGATGTTCTGCCATCACCTAAATCTAAACATGAAAAAAAAAAAAAAAAAGGAATTCATGGTGTCCCTTTAGCCTATCTATCCTGCTTTTCCTGTGTCTTCATTTTCAGGCAGATACCCTGGGTTTCCCCTGCCCAGTCCCAGTCATTCACAACTGGAGGCTAGCCTCAAGTTCTTCTGATTCCTACTCAATGTTTTTTCATTTCTGTACGTTTGCATTTTCACAGTCTCATCCTTGTCCATGCCTTGTACTTCCAGACTTATTTTAGGGGCTTTCAAGCAAACCTACCTGTCTGTATTCTTTTCTTATTTTCATGGACTCTATGAAAGTTGTAGAATTCTTTCATTCAAATGCCTTTTGAGCAGCAAGACAAACTTCATTCCTGACTCTAATAATTTAGCAGCTGGTATGTGGCTTTAGGGTGGTACTTATTTTTATATATAAATTCCAAGCATAAATGTTTACTTATGTAAGTTCTATCTTTCATACTAAATTAGGAGTTTGTTTAAGATTAGAACCGGGTCCTTTCCTCTCTTCTCCCTTTTTTTCCCTATAGATTTTATTGAATAGCCACTTGTGTAAGACATTCTACCAAGCACTTTGGCAGATACAAATATGGATGAAACATGACTTTTATCCTTAGGAAAAGAACTCCCACTTCATAAAGTAAAGGAAACTAAAATTTATTGAGTACATTTATGTTGCTGGGTTTAGGTCAAGGTATAAATTATCTTATTTAAGTCTTCTTGAAAACTTTCTTCCAGCTTTATTGATATATAATTGATATGTAACATTGTGTAAGTTTAAGGTGTACAACATAATGGTTTGATATATTGCAAAATGACTATCTCAATAAGGTTAGTTAACATATCCATCACCTCACATTGTTTTTTTTTTTTGGTGTGGTGAGAATTTTTAAGATCTACTCTTTTAACAACTTTCAAATACATAGTAAAAGGCATTGTTAACTATACTCTTCTTAAAACTTTGTACAATAAATTATTATTCCCATTTTATAGATGAAGACAAGGTTAGAAGAGGTCAAATCACCTCTAGGTTTGTTGCAGCTTCCCCGGTGGCTTGGAGGTAAAGAATCTGCCTGCTAAGGCAGGAAACATGGGCTTGATTCCTGGATCTGGAAGATCCCCTGGAGAAGGAAATGGCAAACCATTCCAGTATTCTTGCCTGGAAAATCCCATGGACAGAGGAGCCTGGTGGGCTCCAGTCCATGGGGTCACAAAGAGTTGGACACAACTTAGCAACTAAATAACAAAAAAGGTTTATTGACTGTGAAACCCCATTTCTTCCACTGGCCTGTACTGGAATCTATATTTAATAGTTGCTAAATTAATGGCATTAATTCTGGAATTATAATAGCCTAACTGTTTTCCAAATGGTTGCTTGCAAGTTTAAGTAATTAATATGCATCTAGACTTTTGGTTTCTTTTCTCATAAATAAGTGGTGCTGTGGTTACTGACATAAACGAGCTTATTATTTAGATCATAAACACTATTGTAAACAGTATTCCATGGAACACAGAAGACCTATGTATCTTAGAAACTATACAATAATATGGTATTATATTTAGATCTCAAAAATTTTTATTTAATTTTTAAAATTCATTTAAAAACATACATTTGTTACTTAATTATATATCATATGCTACTTTTAAAAAAAAAAGATGTAGCATATAGCTATCTCTCCGATGAATTATTTTGTTAATTCTGTCCTTCTATAAACCTTGGTAGGGCTTTCTTAGGATGCCCATTATTAAACCAAATAAGGCTATTTTTTTTCCCTCCAAGACCACACACCACATAAAATAGATTTGTGTATGGAGTGATTTTTGTCAACAGTCATCAAAAGAACATCAGATAATTTCTCTGATAGCCATGGCTCAAAATCTCTATCAGGTTGAGAGGTAAATAGTAGCGATAAATATGTGTTTTTTTCCTGCCTGCAGATTCACTGCCTTTCAAGATTACTTTAATAAATAACTACAGTGTATGATAAAAGTTCTTCAGTTCCCTGTTTACAGTAAAATCACTGCCTTTCTACTGCAAACATATTTTGTGAGAACATGACATTTAAAAATTCTGCATAGAAATTATCACATTATTTCTGATAAGTATTTTAAATGTTTGTATAAAGCTAAACAATCTTTATCAGGAAAAACCTCCACAATTATTTAAAATGAGATTAAGACAAACTCCCTCCAAAGATGAATAAAGGTAGAGATAATAAAGATGAAGATGGTGACAAAGAAGAAATGAATGAGGAAGAAGGTGGAGGAAAAGGAAGGGAAAGGAAAAATAATAATGAAGCTAAAATATGAGTTTCCACATGGATCATTATTGACAGAAGTTTGTGTGATTCCTTGTCTGCCCCTGCATTGTGAAACACACATGAGTTTCCTTCTTTCCTAGGCTTGGATAGCATTATGGATGGTTAAGATTTTCTGTACGTATCAAGTTCTTATGAGTAACTGAGTTAGGTAGGGTTTGAAGACTAAGCTTCATACAGTAGTTACCAGCACAGGATTTTCCTGACACGAGAGAGAAATAATCATCTAGTTCCATCAGGTCAAAGCACGCTGGAGAGAAATGCCCTCCAACAACTCCCCCCCATAGAGCCTGATGTCTGGTAAGTAAACTTTAGTCTCCAGTACTATCAATCCTTTGCTTTTCAGAAACACTTAATTCAACTAAATTTTTTTTTAGTCCTAGATAAAAGGATACCTGTCTGTCCTCTTAGTGTCTGCTCTAGTCCATCTGCCGTCATCTACTATGCTTGGTGATTTATCACATCCATAGCTTGTCAATTAAAAGTGCTCGCAAAGACAAAATCTGCAATAATGTTTCTAGCATGTTTAATAGAGTTTGGTTAAGTAAACATCCTCAACCAAAGCAGCAAGAGATCTTAAAATAAACAGAGCTACTGTGCCAAGTTCACAATTAGTCACATATTTAGTGCTCTGCCCATCTTCTAAGCACAGTCATTAAAACCAGATTTGTGTACTTAATGTAATTGTCTTGAAACCATAGCTGTTTAAATACTACAGGCCATTTACATGCTTGAACCTTTTTTAGTCTCTTTACTCCTTCAGTTTTAAAATAAAAACTGGAATTTGTTTCACAAAACTTATTTCAAGGTAGCTAGTAACAACTCTCTCTAGAACAAGCCAAATCAAATAACTGGTCCTAGTAGAGTCAACTAATCGTTGGGGGAGACACACTGTTGTTCAGATTCTCCAAACCAAGTGTTCTTTGGGAGAGTACTGAGAAGTTTCAAATCCCAAATTAGAAGGGTAGCATGGTTAGTTTCTTAAAAGCCCAGTTAAAATGACAACCAAAAAATATCAGTATTAAATGTAGCAATATAAGCAATATTAGATAAATATATAAATTTTGAAGAAAGTCTGCTCTGGAGATGTAATCTTACCTCACTGGCTCTCAGTTTCTGGCCTGGGAAATAGTGGCAATGGTGAGAAATGTAGCTATATTGTAAGGTGATTTTTTTAAAATTAAAGATAATAATATAATGAAGTTATTCACATATTTATGTTCAATAAATGTTAGCTATTATAGTGTTCAAATATATTAGAATATAATTCCAATTTTATATTTCCATCATTGTTCATATTCATGCAAGTAAGTTGTGATTTTCAAATATTTCTCCCATATATTTATCTAGGGATTTATATTCATCTGTTAACTGTAGTGGCTTGTTCTTGCTCCAGTGCGAACACTTTGAACTAAGACATTCCCCTGAAGGAGCGGATGATGGACGTAAAGTGAGCACAGAATCTGTGGAGCTGTCCTCACGGGTCAGTGTTGAGTTCTATTTTGTTTAACTATATCATTAGTGAACTGAGAAAAGGAAGTAAGTAGCATGAGAAACATATCTGCAGATGATAAATGAAGATGAACTTCAAATTCCCAGGAGAGGAGAATATAAATAGATTCTCAGCAAGTTCTGAAATTGGTAGCAAAGAAAGAAATGTAGACCTAAATAACAATCTTCCATATAAGCACATGAACATTTTAATAATGTGAGACCCAGAAAGAGGAAAAAGCTAAGCTGATAGATAGTACAAATAGTACAACTTGCCAATGGGGCAGAAGCCCAAAAGAACATAGTATGCATTCTCTAATGTTAAATGCAATCTACCTTTCTCATTTTTTAAATGTATCAATATTTCCCTTGTAGCTCAGTTGGTAAAGAATCTGCCTGCTGTTCAGGGACTCAGGTTCAATTCCTAGGTTGGGAAAATTCCCTGGAGAAGGAAATGGCAACCCACTCCAGTATTCTTGCCTGGAGAATTCCATGAACAGAGGAGCCTAGCAGGCTACAGTTCATGGAGTTGCCACATGAAGAGTCGGACACAAATGAGCAACTAGCACACAAATGTAATTATGAAATTGAGGAGATTACAGTCTAGCATAGTGTTGAGAAGGTCTTAGGTTTGAGACAGCACTGATATGAGCTGTGTGGCCTTCTGCTTCTGTAAAATAAAGAGAATTATATTACATACTTTGTAGGGTTGTTTTGATGGTAAAAGGAGTGTGGCATGAGATTGTAAATTTCATGAGATCAGTAGTGCTGGTGGTTTGCTCACAATTGCGTCTCCATCATCTTTTGTGATGCCTGACATGTGATGGGCAATGAACACAAGTATTTTGAGATATAATAGTGAATCACAAGGGCTTCCCTTGTAGCTCAGATGGTAAAGTGTCTGCCTACAATGCGGGAGACCAGGGTTCGATCCCTGGGTTGGGAAGATCCTCTGGAGAAGGAAATGGCAACCCACTCCAGTACTCTTGCCTGGAAAGTCCCATGGACAGAGGAGCCTGGTAGGCTACAGTCCATGTGGTCGCAAAGAGTTGGACTCGACTGAGTGGCTTCAGTTCACTTCACTTCACTTCACTGAATCACAGTGTTGTTTTGAAGGTTTGGTAATATATATGAGAAACTATCTTGGGCTTTTATTTATTTGCTTGATTACTTAACTGCCTCCTTTCCTAGGATGCCAGCTCCATGCAAGCAAGAAAATTGCTTTCTTATTCCTTGCTATATTCCCAGTGTCTAGAACTTTGGCATTCAAATGTAGTTTTCCAGCCAGTGCATGGATTACCTGGAAGTTTGTTGAAATGGTAGAATTATGGACCTATATTGAGACCTGCTGAATTAGAATCTGCATTTACTATCCATTGATAATTCTTAAACACATTAAATTCAAGAAGCATTGGTTTATCCTGTCCCTAGTATTTTTGCTATAGACTGTTACTGGACAAATGACTGCAAATTATATATTAGATTTAGCATGTATAAAATTTACATTTAGCAGATTTAAAATTCTTACTGCATGTACACATAATGTTCTTAATAGCTTCAATGAGGTATAATTTACATACCATAAAATTCACCCATTTAAAATATAAATCCAATGACTTTTAGTAAATTTACAGAGTAGTGCAACCAGTCCTACAATCTAATTTCAGGAAATTTCCATGATTCTTTAAAAAAAGTTCCCATCTGCAGTCATTCCCTATTTCCAACCTCAATCCCAAAACCAACTATTGTAATAATATTGTTTTAATATCCACCCACCCATTTTCTATTTTAGATGGAGAGTAACTAAAGGGAGAAGAAATAAATCTCTTCCATTCATACTTCAGTAAATAAGAATGATTCTTGAATGAGTTTCACTGTGATTTAACTTGCCATTAACCACATCTAAATGGAATTGATAAACAACTAAGAATTCAAATGTGGTTCAAGACAGATGTTTACCACTTTCAGGGAACAAAACATTTTCAAATAATCTTTTTTCCCTAAACTTATTGAGCACACATTTACAAGCAAACATTATCAGTCTAACAAAAACAGAAGCCGAAAGATTTTAGTCTTCTTTAATACGCTAATTACAAATCATTGCTATCCAATCAGGGTCAGTCCTAGGCCAGTTTACAAGCTTTAACTTAAGTTTCTATTTGATGTTTTGTATTTCTTTAGAAATTTGTGTTAGCTGAGACTGACCTTCTTTGGAAAAGTCTCTTTACTCATTCATGCCCTCTACTGAATTCAGGTCCTTAAGTTCTTTCCCATGGACTTTTGAGCAGGCCAGTAAATGATCTCATTGGCCCCAAATACTCTGTACTTATCTCCTATATTCTGTCCTCCCAACTCCAAGAGGAGGTATTTCAAGTTCTTCTGCTTAAAAAACTTTCACGATTCAAAACTATCCACAAAATGAAGTCCAAACTCTCTCTCACACATTTCGTCCAGCCTTATTTTCCTGTCTCATTGCTTGCCACACTCACATTCCCATAGGCTTATCAAGCATGCTACACTTCTCTCTGTTCTCAAAACTTGCCAAGCACATCACACATCCTCTTTATCTTTGCTAAGGCGGTTCCCTCCTGTTGAATGTTATCCCTTTTTCTCCATTCTTAGGCATTGGAATCATATTATTTTGTTGTTGTTCAGTCACTAAGTTGTGTCTGACTCTGTGACCCCATATTTAGACAACAACAAATACTTCTGTAACCCATTTTAAAATATTCACTCATTTACTCAATCAGAATTTCCTCTTTCCCTTGTATTGACTTATCATTGTATTTTAACTCAAATTTATTATATAGAATGGTGGACACTATGCCATAGTTAATTATGTATTCCACCACATTTCATAGTATCTGGAATGTAATAGGAGCTTAATAAGGAATATATGAATTAATGAAAGGTTGAGGAATCTTTGAAATCTTGCCTTGGAAGATTGTTGGACCTGGACTAGTTATGACCTCTGAATGAGACATACACTTCCAACTTCTCAATTGAGAGTACTTTGTGCCTTTTTGTGAATGTCCCTTTGGTACAAAAGTATCTTTTGAAACTTTTAAATTTCCTATTTGAGATAAGGGAAAGCATTAACAAGATGGGATTTTTGTAGAATTGGTCCTAGATCCCTGGTTTATGATGGAAGTTAATATCCTGTTTCATCCATTTAAAATCACAGACTCGAAAGGAATTGAAAGATCATTGTTTTCAGGACATTAATTTTCCAGATAAGGGAAATATTGTTCAGTGTCTTTATTTGTACAGTTTTCTTTTTCATCTCACATGGTTGAGATTTGGGTTTTGTTTTCAATCCTTTATTCAATATTTCTCTGTTTAAATTTATTTTTAATTGAAGGATAATTGCTTCACAATATTATGTTGGTTTCTGCCATAACACAATGTTTATCAGTTATAAGCATACATATTTCTTTATTAATAACTTAATTGCATGCTCTGCCTGGAAATGTCCTTTCTCTGCACAGAATTTTGAAAGCAACAAAACTATTTCATAAGGAAGGATTGGTTTCCTGGGGCAGAACTCACCACTCTAATCACTTGCAATAGAATGTTCCTTTCTGAACATTATTTGCCACTTGGTAGACATTAGGTACTGTGTGAATGCTGGAGTGGGTAGCCTTTCCCTTTTCCAGGAATGAAAATGAATTATGTGGTACCAAATTAAAAGTTTGAAATTCACTTGTGTCTATTCCCCCTCCCATTTATCAATTTTGTATTTGGGAAATCATTAAAAAGAAATGCAATTTCACTTATACCCCTCCCAGTTGAGCAGTAATTTCAACCACTATTTAAGAAAGTACAATGCTTAAAAAGTATATTAAGGAAAAAAGGAAGAAAAAAACCTTTCATATCAATGTAAAATATGAATGATTATTGAGATGTTTTTGAAGAAATAGAATCTATTATTTTAATGAAATCTTCCTTTATAAGGCAAGAATTATAAATTGCAAATTGGAAGGAATGCATCCAGAAATAAATACCTAAGAAAAAAGTACAGTTAAAGCTGGAGATTCTATAAAGAACATGGATACTGAGATTAGCAGTTCTCTTATATTGTCATGATGACCTCAGTTGTTCAAATAGACCAAGGCATAAACTGTATATATCTCCCTTGAAATAAATACCACTAACAGTATTATGAAATATCTAATACATATTAAACACTTTATTTAAAATCTGACAGGTGAGTTAAACACTCCTGCAGATTTCCCTTGCCTTCCTTGCTGCTGCTGCTGCTAAGTCACATCAGTCGTGTCCAACTCTGTGTGACCCCATAGGCGGCAGCCCACCAGGCTCCCGTCCCTGGGATTCTCCAGGCAAGAACACTGGAGTGGGCTGCCATTTCCTTCTCCAGTGCATGAAAGTGAAAAGTGAAAGTGAAGTTGCTCAGTCATGTCTGACTCTTCGCAACCCCAGGGACAGTAGCCTACCAGGCTCCTCCGTCCATGGGATTTTCCAGGCAAGAGTACTGGAGTGGGGTGCCATTGCCTTCTCCTTGCCTTCCTTAGAAAGCTGTATTTCAGAAAATTTAGTGGGGAAGTAAATCTGCTTGTCTCACCTGACTTCCATTATAGCATCATTTTAGAATGGCCATAGTCTCTAAATAATTTATTTAAAATCTGTGTGTGTATGAGTCGTGTCTGACTCTTAGCAGCTTTATAGACTGGAGCCCACCAGGCTTCTCCGTCTATGGGATTCACCAGGCTAGAATACTGGAGTGGGTTGCCATGCTGTCTTTTAGGGGATCTTCCTAATTTAGGGATCAAACCTGCATCTCTTATGTCTCCTGCTTTAGCAGCTGGGTTCTTTACCACTAGAGCCCCCTGAGAAGCCCTTAGTGGAAATTAAACAGAATTGAAGAGTTCATAACTGGGCGCTTAAGAAGGCAGGGAAGACTTCATAGAGACTGCAGATTCTTGCTAAGGAGAAAGGGGTTGGTAGTTGTGAGATGGAGGAGGACATTCTTGCTGAAGCAAGGCTCAGAGGCCTGGGAGAACATTCATTGTGAGGAAAGCTACATGTACTCTAACATGGCCAGACTAAAGCTGATTCATCTTGGCCTAATTCCTGGTTTTTCCTCAGTCTGTCCTCAGTTACCAAATGTGTCAGAAAATTGAATACCTGGAAAATTCTTCCTCATAAATGCCTTGTGACAACCTGAGTGTGAGACATATGTAATGGGCAAAGCAACTTGTGACTTCTAACTAGAATCTGTGTTCTTCCAAGGTGATTTATTTAGACACAGTGAATGATAAATTATTTAGACACAACCAAATCAATAGTCTTATATTTCCTATTAAGAAACAAAATCACTGACTAATTACCATACACTAATATACTAATAAGTAGTCTTCCCTGGCAGCTCAGATGGTAAAGATTCTGCCTGAAATGTGAATACATACACACACACTTTACCTCATTTCTCAGAGGAAACAAAAAGGCCTGTGATGTATGAACTATTATCTCCATTTTACCAACATGGAAACTAAGATTGTGAGAGATTAAAGAACACTGAGGTCAGACAGATAATTACTACGGAGCTAGGATTTGAACTAAGGAAATTTGACTTAAAAGCCCAGGTTTTCACCTTTCACATACTCCCTCATCTAAGAAGACATGACACCATGAGATTTATCAGAGGGAAACTCAAGGAGAATAAGTGATTGTAGTACACCATATAGTAACAAACTCTGTTAGTTTCATGTTGCTGCTGTTGCAAATTATGTCAAACATAGTCAGGATATTGGCAGTCTGATTCCTTTCTGGAGGCCCTGGGGGAGAATCCATTTTCTTGCCTTTTTCAGCTTCTAGAGGCCATCTGTCATCCTTGGCTTACTGATCACTTCTCTCATAAACTCTAACCTCTTGCTTCCATGGTAGCATCTTTTCCTACTGATGTAGAAGCTCCTGCCTCTTCTTCTAAGACTCCTTTGATTATGTTGGACCAATTCTTATAATACGGGATAAAGAGTCCATCCCAAGATCCTTAATTGAATCACATTTGCAAAGTACGCTTTGCTCTGTAAGTTAAAATATTCATAGATTCTGAAGTTTAGAATGTGGGCATCTTTGGGGAGGCCAAGTCACAAAGACTGATACAATCTATGAAAAATTATTTGTGTAAGTTCTAGGTAAGGAATCCAGATTCAGTCCCTGGGTCAAGATTCCCCTGGAGAAGGGAATGGCAGTTCACCCCACTATTGTTGCCTGGAAACTTCCATGGACAGAGGAGCCTGGCAGGCTGCAATCCATGGTTTAGCAAAGAGTCAGATATGACTGGACGACTAACACGTTAGGTAACGAAGAGTAAACAGGCATGAATTCTGACCTTAAGGGGCTTCAAGTCAAAAATGAATAAAACAAAGTACTAGAGGATACAGAATAAGTACTTAATGGTAGCCTGATCTAATGATGATACAGAGAAATTCACATAGCATTCTCCTGTGTTTGAAATGTTATTAGCACTCTATAAAGACTGTTGTCTGAAATTAATTTTCCATTGAGAAAACAGTAAACTTAAGTTTAACTTATTATTTTTATGACTTTTGTGAAATACCTAAAACATTAAGTGTTACCTTAGAAATTAAAATTTCTTTCAAGGATTTTTTTTTTCCTGTATATTCTGAAGTTAAAAGTTTTAATTATACTGAAAGTGACATATGTACCTCAGTATTCATTGGAGCACTGTTTACAATAGCTTGGATATGGAAGCAACCTAGATGTCCATTGGCAGATGAATGGATCATATAGGCAATGAAATATTACTCAGCTATAAAAACGAACACATTTGAGTCAGTTCTAATGAGGTGGATGAACTTAGAGCCTATTATACAGAGTGAAATAAGTCAAAAAGAGAAAGACAGCTACTGTATATTAACATATATATGTGGAATTTAGAAAGATGGTACTGACAATCCTTTATGCAGGGCAGTAAAGAAGAAACAGATGTAAAGAACAGACTTTTGGACTCAGTGGGAGGAGAGGGTAGGACGATTTGACAGAATAGCATTGAAACTTATACATTACTATATGTAAAATAGGTGACTAGTGCTAGTTTGATACATGAAGCAGGGCACCCAAAGCTGGTGCTCTGGGACAACCTAGCAGGATAGAGTGGGGAAGGTGGTGGGAGAGGGGTTCAGGATAGGGGGGACACATGTATACTTATGGCTGATTCATGTTGTTGTATGGCAGAAACCATCACAATGTTGTAAAGTAATTATCCTCCAATTAAAATAATTTAAAAAATTTAATTCTAAAAAAAGGAACAGAAACCCTTTCAGCACTTTCTAGAGACATTCTAGAAGATACTAAGACACTGGTTCATATGTATGCAACTAGCTAGTCTATTACTCTAAATGAAAAATAACCTATATGTCAAATGGATTTTTTTCCTCAGAAATGAAATATATCCCAGTTATTGACCTAAGAACTTTTTAAAGTTACCTCTATATTGCTTTTGCTTTCATGTAAATCATATCAAGCCACCACAATGTCAGTGGCCTAAAACAAAAGATTTGTGAAGGCTTGCATTTCAAAAATAATATTTGTCTATAAAAATACTTCTTTATACCATGAAACAAGGACTATCCTTTGACCAAGCTCCTGGAAATTCTCCCTCAACAAGAAAAAAGCAATCCCAAAACTAACCAACACAGTTTATTCTTTTTGCCCTCCTGGAATTTGGCAATAGGCTTTCACAGTTTTTTCAAGCTCCCATTGGCTCTGGGGAGAAAAGACAATTAACCCCGAAGTAAGAAGCATTTCACTGTGGACTCTTCCTGCTGGGTTAACAAACAGCTAAGAGAGAGAGCTTCTTGGGAGTGTCTCACTAGGTGTTATTATCAATTAGTGACACCCATTATCTTAGCAAAGCTTTGAGGAACTTAAGATTCAAGAGGGTTTGATAATTAGAGACGAAGTTTTCAGTTGCTTTTTTGTACACATTAGTTAACCGAACTGTTAAGTGATGCGATGCTGACTAGAAAGCCTCCCTGGGAAGCCCTGGTCTCACTCAGCATGTGACTGGTCATGCCTAAGTGCGGCTCGCTACCGTCCTCCTCGCTGAGTGACCCCTCCCCACCGCTCTCAGGGCCCTACAGGCAGTGTCACACCATCCCAAGCTTGAACGTGCAACATACAAGCATCCTTCAATTAAGGACTGTGACTGTTTATCCTTGACTAACCTGCTTATTCATTCCCTTAAACAGCTTTGTTTTGTTTTTTAAATAAGCCTCAGGCCATGTAATAAGACATGATGCTTATGATTTAAAATTTCAAAATTCTATTGTATCAGAATTTTTTTAACATATTCAGAAATGAATGCAAATTTTCAAAGTGCATGAAAGGCAGTTATTGAATGAATAGCTTTTCCTTTATTTTACCTGAGGGTTTAGAGGAAGACAGTAATACGAATAGTGCTTTTTAAAATATTCTTTCTGTAGGCTGGGAATTTTACCAACTTGATTAGAGGGTGAGCTAAGAGGTCAAAATAACCAGTGTGATCCTTATAAAGCTTAGTTACTGCTTGTTCCATGGCTATCACCAGTCACTGTCAAAATGTGTGTCCTTGCTCATAAAAGTACCTGGCAGGTGTCTATGATTGTTCTTGTTTAATCTCAGCACAAGGAAAGGAAAACAAAATACTACCAATCATCACCACAACAAAAAGACCGAGATCTGAACTAGAAACTAGGACATTCACAAGTAATGGGGTGACCAGAAAAGAGGGACTGAAGGTGGAACCTTGGGAAAACATGCATTTTCTCTGAAACACATGATAATAATGTTCTGTCTGTTTTTGTTTGGTTGATCTTTTAATATCATATATTTTACTTTGCATAGCCTAGTGTTCATTAAAAAGTCTCATGGGATTTAATCCTATTCCTCATATGGCAGACCTCAGACCACCTATATCCTTTATAATCTCTCAAAGTACCCTAGCATGGGTTAGACACACACTAATTGAATTTATGTATACTGAGTTACAGTTAGTAGATGGCCACATAAAAGATGATGGTAATAAATGGAGAGGGCTTCCTTGGTGATTCAGCTGGTAAAGAATCCATCTGCAATGTGGGAGACCTGGGTTTGATCACTGGGTTGGGAAGATCCCCTGGAGAAGGGAATGGCTACCTACTTTTTTATCATAGTTTGGCCCCAGAGAAGTACCAGGGAGGGAACACAGCCCCACCCACCCATTTCTTTAATCCACACAAAATTAGATTAAAGGTTTACAGGGCATGGCCCTGCCCATCAGAACAAGACCCAATTTCCCCTCAGCCAGTCTCTCCCATCAGGAAGTTTCCATAAGCCTCTTATCCTCCATCAGAGGGCAGACAGACTGAAAACCACAATCACAGAAAACTAACCAATCGAATCACATGGACCACAGCCTGTCTAACTCAATGAAACTATGAACCATGCCGTGTAGGGCCACCCAAGATAGACGGGTCATGGTGAAGAGTTCTGACAAAACGTGGTCCACTGGAGAAGTGAATGGCAAAGCACTTCAGTATTCTAGTCTTGAGAACCCCATGAACAGCATGAAAAGCCAAAAAATAGGACACTGAAAGATGAACTAGGTCAGTAGGTGCCCATAATGATTCTGGAGATCAGTGGAGAAATAACTCTAGAAAGAATGAAGAGACGGAGCCAGAGTAAAAACAACACCCAGTTGTGGATGTGACTAGTGATGGAAGTAAAGTCCGACGCTGTAAAGAGCAATTTTGCATAGGAACCTGGAATATTAGGTCCATGAATTAAGGGAAATTGGAAGCGGTCAAACAGGAGACAGCAAGAGTGAATGTCTACATTTTAGGAATCAGCGAACTAAAATGGACTGGAATGGGTGAATTTAACTCATATGACCTTTATATTTACTACTGTGGGCAAGAATTCCTTAGAAGAAATTGAGTAGCCATCATAGTCAACAAAAGAGTCCAAAATGCAGTACGTGGATGCAATCTCAAAAACAACAGAATGATCTCTGTTTCCAAGGCAAACCATTCAATATCACAGTAATCCAAGTCTATGCCCTGACTAGTAATACTGAAGAAGTCAAAGTTGAATGGTACTATGAAGACCTACAAGACCTTCTAGAACTAATACCCCCAAAAGATGTCCTTTTCATTATAGGGGACTGGAATGCAAAAGTAGAAAGTCAAGAGATACCTGGAGTAATGGGCAAATTTGGCTTAGGAATACAGAATGAAGCAGGGCAAAGGCTAATAGAATTTTGCCAAGAGAACGCACTGGTCATAGCGAACACAACTCTTCCAACAACACAAGAGAAGACTATACACATGGACATCACCAGATGGTCAATACTGAAATCAGACTGATTATATGTTTTGCAACCAAAGATGGAGAAGCTCTATACAGTCAGCAAAAACAAGACTGGGAGCTGATGGTGGCTCAGACCATGAACTGCTTATTGCCAAGTTCAGACTAAATTGAAGAAAGTAGGGAAAACCACTAGACTGTTCAGGTATGACCTAAATCAAATCCCTTACAAATATAGAAGTGACAAATAGATTCAGGGGATTAGATCTGATAGAGAGCCTGAAGAACTATGGACAGTGGTTTGTGACATTGTACAGGAGACAGGGATCAAGACTATCCCCAAGGAAAAGAAATGCAAAAAGGCAAAATGGTTGTCTGAAGAGGCCTTACAAATAGCTGTGAAAAGAAGAGAAATGAAAGGCAAAGAGAAAAGGAAAGACATACCCATTTGAATGCAGAGTTTGAAAGAATAGCAAGGAGAGATAAGAAAGCCTTCCTCAAAGGTCAATGCAAAGAAATAGAGGAAAACAATACAATGGGAAAGACTAGAGATCTCTTCCAGAAAATGAGAGATACCAAGGGAACATTTCATGCAAAGATGGCCTCAATAAAGGACAGAAATGGTATGGACCTAACAGAAGTAGAAGATATTAAGAAGAGGTGGCAAGAATATGCAGAAGAACTATACAAAAAAGATCTTCATGACCCAGATAATCATGATGGTGTGATAACACCTAGAGTCAGACATCCTGGAATGTGAAGTCAAGTGGGCCTTAGGAAGCATCACTATGAACAAAGCTAGTGGAGGTGATGGAATTCCAGTTGAACTACTTCAAATCCTAAAAGATGATGCTGTGAAAGTGCTGCACTCAATATGCCAGCAAATTTGGAAAACTCATCAGTGGCCACAGGACTGGAAAAGGTCAGTTTTCATTCCAATCCCAAAGGAAGGCAACACCAAAGAATACTCAAACTACTGTACCATTGCACTCATCTCACATGCTAGTAAAGTAATACTCAAAATTGTCCAAGCCAGGCTTCAGCAACATGTGAACTGTGAACTTCCAGATGTTCAAGCTGGTTTTAGAAAAGGCAGAGGAATTAGAGATCAAATTGCCAACATCATTTGGGTCATCGAAAAAGGAAGAGAGTTGCAGAAAAACATCGACTTCTGCTTTATTGACTATGTCAAAGCCTTTGTGTGGACCACAGCAATCTCTGGAAAGCTCTTAAAGAGATGGGAATACCAGACCACCTGACCTGCCTCTTGAGAAATCTGTATGCAGGTCAGGAAGCAGCAGTTAGAACTGAACAAGGAACAGACTGGTGCCAAATAAGGAAAGTAGTATGTCAAGGTTGTATATTGTCACCCTACCTATGTAACTTATGTGCAGAGTACATCATGAGAAACAGTGGGTTGGATGAAGCACAAGCTGAAATCAAGATTGCGGAGAAATATCAACAACCTCAGATATGCAGATGACACCACCCTTATGGCAGAAAGCAAAGAAGAACTGAAAAGCCTCTTGATGAAAGTGAATGAGGAGACTGAAAAAGTTGACTTAAAACTCAACATTCAGAAAACTAAGATCATGGCATCTGGTCCAACTACTTCATGGCAAATAGATGGGAAAACAATGGAAACAGTGAGAGAATTTATTTTTGGGGGCTTCAGAATCACTACAGATGGTAACTGCAGCCATGAAATTCAAAGATGTTCTCTCCTTGGAAGAAAAGTTATGACCCACCTAGACAGCATATTAAAAAGCAGAGACATTACTTTGCCAACAAAAGTCCGTCTGGTCAAGGCTATGGTTTTTCCAGTGGTCGTGTATGGATGTGGGAGTTGAACTATAAAGAAAGCTGAGTGTTGAAGAATTGATGCTTTTGAACTGTGGTGTTGGAGAAGACTCTTGAGAGTCCCTTGGACTGCAAGGAGATCCAACCAGTCCATCCTAAAGGAAATCAGTCCTGAATATTCATTGGAAGGGCTGATGCTGGAGCTGAAACTCCGATACTTTGGCCACCTGATGCAAAGAGCTGACTCATTTGAAAAGACCCTGATGCTGGGAAAGATTGAGGGTGGGAGGAGAAGGGGACGACAGAGGATGAGATGGTTGGATGACATCACCAACTCAATGGACTTGAGTTTGAGTAAACTCTGGGAGTTGGTGATGGACAGGGAAGCCTGGTGTGTTGCAAGTCCATGAGGTCGCAGAGTCCGTTATGACTGAGCTATTGAACTGAACTGAGTAAGTGGAGAAAAGCCATGTGAAGGGGCAAATGTAAAGTGTAGTTCTGCCTGACCCCTGAAAATTCACCTACTTAACAAATTGGCTTTCAAAGTATAGATTCTTCAATCTGAAATGTTTGGATCCCTTTTCTTTTATTTGCTTGCTGGTTATACCCCTTCAAGCAGCCTAGTATCCTCCAAGTTCTGTTATGCCTTGCTTGGTCTCTGTTTTCCAAATTCCAGTGTCCTATCTTAGGAGCTGCATCTTCTCCATAAATGACCTTGGAGATAATAATACATTTCCTTTTCCCTTCTTGTTGGGAGTAGATACTGACACCTACCCATAGGAATGGGCTTGCCAGGTGGCACTAGTGGTAAAGAACCTGCCTGCCAATGCAGGAGACTTAAGAGACAGAGGTTTGATCCCTGGTTCAAGAAGATCCCCTGGAGGATAGCATGGCAACCCACTCCAGTATTCTTGCCTTGAGAATCCCCACGGATAGAGGAGCCTGGAGGTCTGCAGTTCATAGGCTCGCAAAGAGTCAGACATTTGTGCGCACCCATAGGAATTTTCCCTTTCTATAGACCACACCTGGGTGCCATACTGAAAGACAGTCTACAATAAGTAAACTTTCATACAGTTTCAAACATGCAATAGCAGAGAGATCTTTCCTTAGTGATTACAGTTGTTTTAGAAAATCTTACCTGTGCAAAGGAAGAAAGAAATAGAGAAACTTAATGGACCAGGGGATCCAAAAAGATACAGAACACTGAATATTGACTTGAAGGACAGGCCTGGTGTGGCCACATGTTCTACATAGATAGGAACATCTTTAGGATGGTGTGTGCAAGTGAAGGGAGAAAGAAGTACCCCAACACATAGCCAGTACAGATGAGGAGCCTTTGCAGACATTAGGATCTGCTTCACAAATGGCTCACAGCTGGTTCTCTGATGCTCAAGTTTAGATTATAGTCTGACTGGGCAGAATGTCTGGTAGGGTATTTAGAGTCTAACAATGGCATGGTACTGGAATCCTTACAGGATCATACATTCTGCTGTACAAAGTTCAAAACGAAATTCAGCCCTTGGCCTTAGACAAACTGCCTCTCAAATTCCCATTCCTCCAGAACACACACAGAAGTATCCTTCACAATTCTAGGAACCAGAGAACAGTCTGTTCTCTTTGGTTTTAATTGTGTTATTGACTAAAGCAGAACTCACTCCATTAAAGAACTCACAAAGTTCACTATGTGAAGTGAAGTGAAAGTTGCTCAGTCATGTCCAACTCTTTGCTACCCCATGGACTATACAGTCCAAGGAATTCTCCAGGTCAGAATACTGGAGTGGGTAGCCTCTCCCTTCTCCAGGGCATCTTCCTGACCCAGGAATCGAACCGGGGTCTCCTGCAGTGCAGTCAGATTCTTTATCAACTGAGCCATCAGGGAAACCCCTATTCAAGGTTTTTATCTAGATTAGGAAAAAGGGAGTGTATGGGAAGCAGAGTTTGGACCCACACTCTTTTTCCATATTGGAATTCTTGTGTTAGTTCTGTGAGAAGTTGAACTTACTTGATTTTAATTTTTAAATTTTCTTAAATATAGGGTATCATTTTTCTCTACTCCATGAACTTTCATTGACACAGTTCCTATACGGAAAGGGTAGTGTTTGTTTTTCTTGTTAAGCTTCTTAATGCTATAAGGGTCTTGGTATAAAAGAGAAAATCCTTGTCATTTGTTATTTTCTACTCTTTTTCCCCTCTCCTTTTTGAGTGCTGTGTTTATTTTAAGGACAAGGAAAAAAATCCCCCCAAATGGAAAGCATATGCATAAATGCAAGCCTTTGAAGTATCCTTCTTCCTAGAAGCCCAAAGTCCAAGAAAGTGAAAAGGAGGAGGAGTAGCGCATAAGAAGAGGAAAACCACAGACTTAACAGGCATATTGTAGGATTATATGGAGAGGGGATTCTCAGACCTGCCACCTCAAGTCACCTTTTCTTTACATTTGAATGTTTTCTCTAACATGCAGCTATTTCTTGAAACTGCAACATAATGCTGAGAACTCACACAGTCTTGGGCCCCACCCACTTCTATTACTTAAGAACACTTGTTAATCATCTAGGGAGTGCTCATCCTCTCAGAGCTTTTCCAGGACCCAGCTGTCCCACTGCCCACTGCACTTTGGACAGATGTGTCCATGAAGGCAGATTTACCTCAAAGCTAATGGGGGCCTGAGCTTCAGGCCCTCTCATCTGTACATGCCTCTTAGTGTCCTCAGAATTGTAGAGAGTTCTGTGTGGGAAGGGAGGTCAGTCGTATTTCAGAAGCAGCCTTATGTAAGCAAAGTATTGTAAATTACCAAAGATACAATCCTGCAAGGGTCCCATAACGTGTATTTTTCCCTCTTGTTCAAAATGATGACATTTTTACCTGGTTGTGCATTCATAATCTTTAATTCTTTTTCTAAGGGTATTCCCAAATAGTATAAGCTTCAGCCATCACAAAATCTGGAGCTCTCCTGATTGTTCTACTGAAAATTGAAGAAACTTGTCCTAAGCTTGTTTGGAAGGGATACCCAGATTGCTTCCAGGAACAACAATGGACACCAGCTCTTGGTGTGTTCTGGATGAAAGCTTGGGACCCATTTCAACTCCTTTGGCCTTGGCTTTATTATTCATATAATGGGAAAATAACTGTAGTCTCCCATTCATAAACGTCCAGATCCAAAAGGGAGGAAACCTTGGTTGGGACAATCCCAGGATAGGCCTCTGATGGACTCAGCTTGAGACTGATGTGTCCAGGGTTTTAATTTCTGTGACAGGAAGCCCCCAGCAGAGCCAATGGAAAGGGTAACGGAGATAATGGGTGTGGAGAGGCAGTGTGATGTCATCTATGGAGGCAAGTAAAACATGTTGAGAAGATATTTACTAGATTATGTCTACTTTAATTGAGTTTTTTTACATGTATGTCTTGTCCATAAAAATACAGATTTTGTAAAAGGCGTAACATTTTTCATTTATCTCATTATCTTCAGTATCTTCTATAATGTCTTGACCAGAGTGGTCTGGCTAAACTAATAAATCAGGAAATGAAGAGAAAAAAATCAATGTAGCATCCTCCAGTAATAGAATATAGCTATTATATTGTTAACAGAACCTGAATTTTATACTAGAAATCAGATACCAAACAATATTCATATTCCCTTAATGTGATTTTTCCAATATGTGAAAAATACATAAATGGTCTTTCGAATGTGTCAGAAATATTTTATTTCAATATATGACCAATATGCAAATTGTTGTTTTAATTTTGTTAATTTCCTCACAGGGTTCTAAGAAACACTGTTATTCCAAATAAAATGCCTAAACCCTTAGTAGTCATCATTATGTTAATACATAATCAAGAATGCACACAGAATATTATTTTACTCAATAGTTGTGATGGCTGCCCAGTGTTTTTCAGTTATGTTTAGCATTGAATCCTCCCTAGAGATACATTATGCTCAGGTCCTATGCAGTCTTAGGTGGGGAATAATGTGGCCATTACATTCATTTTTTTTTTTATGCAATTGCCCAAAGACAGTTTTTATTAGCTAGTCATATTACTGATGAGTTAACCTCTTAATTATCCTTATTGGAACTGCAGTGTTTTCAAATATTTATTAATATTACAGTTAAAGACTCCTGAATGTGTGTGTGTGTTAGTCACTTCGTTGTGTCCGCCTCTTTGCAACCCTGTGGACTGTAGCCCACCAAGCTCCTCTGTCCATGGGATTCTCCAGGCAAGAATACAGAAGTGCCTCACCATACACCTCTCCAGGGGATCTTTCCAACCAGGGATTGAACCCGAGTCTCCCACATTGCAGGCAGATTCTTTACCATCTGAACCACCAAGGAAGCCCAGGGAAAGACTCCTGAGTGTAGTGTCTTGGAAATTACACATGCCTAAGATTCAGCAATAATAATTTGACAAATTCTTGAAAGTATTATTTAATCAAGTTTTACCAACATTTCTTGACTCTTAAAGGGATTTTTATCATATAAAATCCCCAAGAAATTCACACAAGTTACAGGTGTTCTCTTGGCCTAAATATGTACTTCATTCAGTTCCAACATTTCAAAGAGTTAACCATGTTTATAGACAATCTTTATTTCGTTATTGTTATATTTTCCATAGTAGAATCTAATTATTTTTAACATGAGAAGAGGAAAAGGTACTTAAAACCATTTTTCTTCTCTATTTTAACAACTGCACTTAGAGTAGTAATAATGTACAGTGAAAGAATGATTACAAATATATTGTTAACAACTAACATTTATTAAGCAATGTTTCCTATATGTCTTGGCTTAGTTTTCCTAGGAAACAAACTCTGAGAGATTTCTGTGTAATTTGTGGGGAAGGGGAGCACTGCTCTCAGGAGCAGTGCCTGTAAAGGAGAGAAGGGAGCTGAACTGAGCAAAGGGAGACGTTCAACTACGAAGTCGTTGAAACAGAGATTTCTTCTGATCCCACAAGAAGCTCTGGAGCTGGAATTTCTTTCTTGAGGGCCCTGGTCATTGTATTTCAACCAGACTATCCAAAGAGCAAGGGGCATAATCTTGGCGGGACAGCACCCTTCAGCTGACGGTTTACAGAAGGGTGCAGCTGAGGGTCATCAACAGCCAACACTGCCTGCACCTGGAAGTGTGGCAGCTCCCTTCTTATCCACTATAATGACGTATTATCGTACATATTATCTTATGTCATCAGTGTTACGTGAAAACTGTTTACCAGTAGGCTCAGAATAGGGAGTGGACAAGGGCAACCTTGATTCGTTGTCTTTGTCAATTTCCATGGTGTCAATACTCCCACCCATGGCCAATTTCAAGTTAACTTGATAGTGAACAGAGTTAAGAAGTGGGCACAATCAGTCCACAATCACCTCCTAGAAATATGAACAGGCTCCAGAACATCTCTTAATCATCAACTCTTTGATAAAAAATAGTATTAATTCCATTTGTGAAATGGAAGAGCATATAAGAAACACATTACTCAACAAGTTAATAGTAGTGATTCTGAAGGATATGGCATTATAGGGTTACGTTCACTTCCTCTTTACCATCTGAATTTTAGAATGACAATATGTTATCCAAAAAAATAAAATATATTATGAAAGGAAAAAAAAGAAACACATTGCTTAATTCTTCTATGTATTCAACTTGCAGATTTCCTTGCAAAATAAATGCTGACTGTAGAGTTTTCCACAGTTGCATTTAAACATGCCTATCTATATATATTCAGTTTCTTATGTATATGTATTTGAGTAAAATATGTTTTAAAAATTTTCCAAAAAATAATATCTAAATACTGTTTTGGTGAGTTACTATAGTGATTTCTTTTAGGTTAAGTAAAAAGTTTAAATTAGACCAAGTGCTAAGGAAACTCTAAATGTAAAATTTATATCATAAAGTCCAGGCCTTTTTGTATTCCAAGTGTGATATGTAGAGATTACTGAATATTTGAGACTAAAGGCAAAGTAACAAATGCAGGTGACTGTGTATTAAATCTTTTGTAAGAAGCTACTGGAGACATCTGGAAAAGTGAATCAAGATTTTCAGTCTGGCTGAGAAAACAAGATTAGTATCAGCTGTGTTTGGAATTTAACTATAATAAGTTTAATGGATCCTAGAAACATGTTCATTCTTTTGTATGGCATTATTTTTAAGAAGCTAAAATGAGTTTTTGGGGCGATGAAAATACTCTTATGATACTATAATGATAGATGCAGTTATACATTTGTCTAAGCTCACAAAATGTACAACTGAAAGAGTGAACCTAAACATAAAACTATGGACTTGGGTGATAATGATGTGCTAATGCAGGTTCATCAGTTGTAGTGAATTTACTGCTCTGATCATGGATATTGATGATGGAGGAGTCATGCATGTGGGGAGTGGGTAGGGAACATGTGGGAAACCTTTTTACCTTCCTCTCATTTTTTCCATGAATCTAAAAGTGTTCTATTCTACATAAAATCTTTCAAGAAATCAAAGCTAAGGTTATGTTTTATGAACATTGTGGAGCAACTACAATGTAGTATGAAGAGCCTGCGTTGTATAGAAGGAGAGATTTGAGTTGGAGTTATAACTGCACGTCCTTGGGCAAACGTTCAATTTCTCTGATCCCCAGTTTTCTCATCTGTATAAGAGAGCGTATCAATAATACCTCTCTTGCAGGTTGTTGACAAGTTTAAATGGGGCATCTGATTGCTCAAGGCATAATAAATTATAGCTGATGTAATTAATGTCAGAAGCTGAGCATTTGGAACTGAGTTATCAGCAGACAAAAACAATTGTTTGATGTTTCTTGGAATTTTCCTTAAAACTTAGAATAAATTATTTTCATTTGTGCGTAGAAGATATCAATAAACTCAAGGAGTATGTATGTACTTGCTCCCTATAGATAACTCTGAAAGAATGAATTCTAATAGGTATGTAACGTGAAACTCATTAAAATTCTATTCAGCGGCCCACAAATGGAACACAGATGATTAATGGAAGCCAGTACAAATAAGAAGTGTCCCAGAAAAAAAATAAGATGACTGAGATAAGATATATGAATTATCATGCTTATGAACAACATGTAAGAAAGCTATTTTAATTGGTATCACAGCAAACGCTCAAATTATAATGAAATGACAAGCTTAACCATTTCTCACTTGCTTTCCTGAAACTAACCTCCTTCCTATCTAAAGTAATCCACACGCAATATTGTGTTTCTTGTGAAACCCTGAGCTGCAGATAGACTCCATTCACTGGGAGAACTCATTAAGCAAACAATTCAAAGAGCGGCCTTGCTTTTGTACCAGGCCTTATATTGACAGATGCTAACCTTACCAGCAAGACTCCTCTTTTGTACACTTGGGATGGGGAAGGAGGTTTTCTTTCCTTTTGTAGCTTGGGGGAGGACTGACAGAGACACCGAAGTCTCGTTTCTCTTACTCTTCAGCGTGGCTTTTGGATACTTGTAAGTGGTACAGAAAAAGTAGACTTTACTGTCTTCTTCTTTTCTTTCCAGTTTTACTTTGTTTTGACTTGTGTCTTAGTCATATTTTATGTCCTCACAAAGGCTGTGGGCCATTTTTAATAGGCTTGGAGAGAAATGTTACTTAACTTTTTTATGTTGGCATGTTTTCATGCAAAGTGTGACTAATACTGTTTCCATTGTTATTTAACAAAAGAATAAAAGGGAATTTTTCACTCATAATGAAAAAATGCTGACAGCTACTAGATAAGGATATACCCTTTACCTTTTTGCTCTGAGATTCTTTATATGTAATAGAAAATTTTTTAAAATTGTATCCATAATATCTAGTACCATGTTGTCCCTGTCAAAATAAAGCAAAATATTGTCTTGCTATTTTTATAAGAATCAATAATATAAAAGTGTCAGAATTTATGACTATCTTTAGAAAAATTCCAACTGGAAGACATATACTGATGGAATTTAAAGAATTAAACATCCAAGGATTATTTTTTCACACATGTTCTAATTTATGTATTAATCAACAAGTACTAGTGTTAGAAGAAATAGTTACGAATAAATGTAATTTCCATATGAGATCAGTTCTTTTAATGATTAGTGCTGTGGGGACTTGGTACATATCTATTCGTTTTTACATTGATGGGCATGTTTTCAGAACTAAAAAGTATTTGGACAATAAAAACTTTTAATTTTTTGAACTACTTGTGTGTTCTTATGTAATGAAAGGAAATTTCTAAACCAAATATCTAGAGATTCTTTCTCCACAGACCATATATAAATGATGATCTAAGTGACAGATTGATAACAAAAGTTTGGGGGCAATTCCCAATTCCTCCAGGGTTGACAAGAAGAGTATTATGTAACTGAAAGGGTGTGAAACCTGAGGCTGTCCCTCTCCACCTGGCTGGGAATTATATGCATCTTTAACAATATAGTCTACCAAGTTTAGGAATGGAATAGTCAGTTAAATAAAGGAGACAGTAAAGACTCACAGCAAACCTGTGATGTTTGCTTGGATACTAGCAATCATAGTTTTAAATCCTGGTGATTCCTTCTCAGAATAAAATCATGGCATCTTTTTTTAAAGAACTCATGGGCTATTTCATTTATAGTTCATGATTAATACAGTCGGGCCTTAAAACCCTTTTTTTTTTTTTTTCTTTAATATTTGAACTGCAGCTGAGCCCAAGTGTGTTTCTTTGTTGAACAGAGGTATCATGTCTAATGTTAGCAGTCACACTAGCAAATCCTTCTTTTTTTACCTGTAAATAATTATAGACATAGACCGTTTCAGAGAGCAAGTTAGATGAATACTTAAGTAATTGCTTATCAAATAAACTACTAGGAGCTATGAACAGTGATCAGTGCAATTGATCTACTTGTGATATGCTGATAGGCATTCTGTAAAAGCTTCATGGTTAATGTCTCTTGGATTCTGAGTCAGATAAACCCAAATTAAAATCTTGGCTCCTGTCCTTATCTTCTTTAAGTTTAAAATTCTTCTTTATCTGTAAAATGGGTATATATTAACTCCTGGAGTTATTGTGGAGAATAAATGAAGTCATGAATATAAAGTGCTTAAAAGTGGTTGATATAGAATAGAGGTGCAATACATGACATATTTATAATGGCTACTGAGAAACATTATCTTGTGAGATCCTTTGAAATTAGTTAAACCTAAATACCTGATCTTTTCCACTCAAAAGCTTTGGAATAGCCCAAAGCTTTGACTGGATTGAAGTTTATCCTCCTTGGTCAATGTTCATGTCTTTTTCTCTCTTTCTCTACTTGTGTACATGATAGGATGAAGAGGGGTCATGATTGATTTTAGACCTTGAAAGTGAAAGTGAAAGTGAAGTCGCTCAGTCATGTCCGACTCTTTGTGACCCCACGGACTGTAGCCCACAAGGCTCCTCCATCCATGGAATTTTCTAGGCAGGAGTACTGGAGTGGGTTGCCATGTCCTCCTCCAGGGGATTTTCCTGACCCAGGGATCGAACCCCGGTCTCCCGCATTGCGGGCAGATGCTTTAATGTCTGAGCCACCAGGGAATCAGACCTAGAAAATATATTATTGATAAATTTATGAATTCATTCTTGGCTTAGGATACTTATTAACTTTCTATGTCAGAAGAGAAGTAAAAGATACTTATTTGCATTTTGTACAAATAACTGACTCCATCAAGTAATTCCATAGGCAAGATCTTCTTCCCTTCATTTGAGAGGATGGTTATCTTCAGGCAGTTTTACAACTTTGCCTGAATAGAAAAAAAAAATCTCTATTAATTCAGGAGCTTTAAAATAAAAGCTAGAACTCTGAAGGAAGGGCTTTATGGCTGGTGACAGGCCAGTATTTTATCCTTGTCTGGTTTCAGCTGGCTCTCATTATGTGAACAAAATACAAGCTTTCAGATTGGATCCAAAATTCCTACTTTGTGTGACCCAGATGTTGTTTCACCTTTTTCTCCTTTGTTACTTACATATGAATGGCTACTTTACTTACACCTTCAAAAGTCATTAGCCCTTTTAATTTCACTGTCTTACTGGATTTTTCAAGTAGTATTGCATACATCAACAAATATGGCACTACATTCTTACAGGTTTCTTCAAATAGCTAAATAGAGAAGCATGAAAATTGTCAATCCAGATTAACAAGTGTCCCATCAAATCTGTTGGTTCGTCCCAAACCAATACTAAACTCGACTGATTGTCATGTAATTACTAAGCAACTTGGTATCATCACAAACAAAAGAGCAGAAACACCCATGTGCCCACTTTTTCTAAACTTTTCTCATCAAATATTTTTTGATGTTGTCTAAAGAAAAGCAGTTTAAAGGTTTTGGCTTGAAAAGATTATATTATGCTCAGCTAAATAAATTGTCATGGAAAGTGATAAAATTGCAGGAGGGGCATTGTTTTAGAGAAGATAAAGTAAATCACTGTCTTACACCAGATTTGATTTAATAATCTTTGCTGCATAGTTTGTCTGAAGTTCTCTGGTTTAAAAAAAAAGAAGTCTAAACCTTTCTTACATGAAAAGCAAATATCTGCTTTATACACATCTCACATAAAGAGGAAAAAATTGTATTACAGTACTTCAGTCCCTTGAAGACACTGCATAGCTGTAATTTTTAGTCAATGATCTGAGGCCATAGCACATTACAGAAGGTAAACATTTATGTGCCAGTTTATAGAGACAGAACAATTCTTAGTTTAATGTATTCATTATTTTTACAGGACTCTAGAGAAAATCCTGTCCTCAAAGGCTCTCCTTTCCCACTGTAGAATTACATAATTTAAAATTGATGCTGCTGCTGTTTAAATAGCTTGTGTTTAAGTAGTTTGGGATTGAAACCAACTGATAAATTCATAGTCACAAAACATTTCTGCCCCGTCTTGTAACTTTCTTCTTTCTGTTGAAGAGAGAAAATAGCATACCTTTCAGATGTGTCCTCATCAGATTTGATTCTTCCAGATGAATTTGCAGCTTTATTTAATGAGCTAAGATTTACTCTTGTTGCCAGCAGCCTCTTATTATCTTAGCTGCTTCTAGGATGTTCATGATCTAGTTGAGGGAAATGCAACATTTAAATGTGGACAGTTACCAAGTTCTCTTCCCAGGAATGAAAATAATGAGCGATGGAGACTGATCTAGAGAGTTTTCTTGATTGAAGAAACTTGAATTAGAGTCCTGTGCTTGGAAGCTGCCCTTCCAAAAAAAAGAGAGTTGGCAAATGCTAATACTGCTCTTTCTAGAAGTCTTCATGAATATATGATATTTCTGGTGTTGTATCATATAATGACAGTGGTGTTGGCCTTTAACTAGCCTTTCCATCCATTCAACCTGACATCCTAATGTTGTGCATTATTCTACTAAAAGTACAACTCTTTTATGACTTTCTGTTCAAAAACATCTATGATGATTATGGCATGATTATAAGTTAAGCTCTATTCCTCACTCCTTCATCAGTGCCCTTTGTAATGTGGTTACCACTCACCTGTCCATTCTTTCTTTACTTTGTTTCTGTTCTTACTGTGTGTACCAAGAAATTGAGTCCTTACTATGTCTTAAACATCGTCCTCACTTCCCCTCTCACAGTACGTCGAAAGTCCTCTTTTCTGTGTCTACATACTGTTCAAGATGTTTTTCAGATGCCATCTTCACCTTATATATTTTCTGACTCCCTCAGACCAAGGAGATCTTTCATTTAGCTTTTTATTTCTTTCATGACATTGGTCAAAGGAATCTTGAGTCAGATTTTCATATTTTCTAGTTACATTCCTTTTCCTCCTGAACTATTTAGCTCTTTAAAATTTGAGATTGTATTTCATTTATTTATTTATCTCATTGGTTAGTACACAGCTACACACAATTGTTCAATAGCTCTATTATGATTCCATTATAAGGGGGAGCCTGCCATGGCCATCTAGTACTGTGTTTATAGAAGGGTTGGCTTTAAAGCATGCAAAGGATTTTTGATGTGTTAAAATAGGCTGAATTATTGATGTAACATAACATGGGAGCAGACGAGTTTCTTTCTATTGTTTGTCCAAAAAGCACTAAGTCATGACCCTTTACTGGATCACCTTCACCTTATCAGTGGCATATACTATTGCTTCCACTGAGCAAGATTTTAACTTTCTGTTAAAGCAAAGCATGGACATTTTCAGACTTAAATTACATCATGTAACAGGACACAAGAGATACTTGATATCCATTTGAGTGAGGTTTTAATGGGTAAAGTAAACCTTTTCTTGCAATGGGAAATACCTTAATAAACTCACACACTTGGTTCGACGTGCAGAGCTCTATGATGGGAAACTTGAGCATGGTCTCTGAAAGGTTTCAGATCCATTTTGTAAAATTATCAATGGTTTTCACTTAGACTGGAATGTCACTAAAAGAAATCTTAGTTAACTCTAAATACAAACCTAGATAACGTTAGAGGTTATTGGGCTCTTTCATTCTATACTGTTTGAAATGAATAGTCTTGCACTAAAGTTTTACTCTGAGAAAGCTCTTCCACTTGGACATGACCTCTTCTGTAGAACATGTCCACACATATTTTACCGTATGATCATGGAGAACAGAATCATGGATGAGCAACAAATTTTAGCACTACTGCTTCTGTACAAGATTTTTTTTTTTTAATTATGCTGATTTAGAATGATGCAGCAACCCATGGTCCTTATCAGGGCAGTGAAAACTGGATTTGACTACCACCTAGTTCAGCAGCGACTCTGTTACAGTTACAGCAAGCAGTATATTTTAGTCCTACACCCTGGTATATCCTATGATTATCTGCTTAGTATGTTCAGAGCTGTTCATAATACTAATATTGTAACCAGTTTGACAAAATTTAAAGAGAGGCAGCTCTGTGCAAGATGCCCGTTGTACTCTTCTTTCTTTATGCCTCCTCTCATATCCAGTGGCCATTCATAGGTTGGGAAACAGTGGAGACAGTGGCTGACTTTATTTTTCCGGGCTCCAAAATACTGCAGATGGTGATTGCAGCCATGAAATTAAAAGACACTTACTCCTTGAAAAGAAAGTTATGACAAACCTAGACAGCATATTAAAAAGCAGAGACATTACTTTGCCAACAAAGGTCCATCTAGTCAAGGCTATGGTTTTTCCAGTGGTCATGTGTGGATGTGAGAGTTGGACTCTAAAGAAAGCTGGGTGCCGAAAAATTGATGCTTTTGAACTGTGGTGTTGGAGAAGACTCTTGAGAGTCCCTTGGACTACAAGAAGATCCAACCAGTTTATCCTAAAGGAGATCAGCCCTGGGTGTTCATTGAAAGGGCTGATGTAGAAGCTGAAACTCCAATACTTTGGCCACCTGATGCCAAGAGCTGACTCATTGGAAAAGACCCTGATGCTGGGAAAGATTGAAGGCAGGAGGAGAAGGGGACAACAGAGGATGAGATGGTTGGATGGCATCACCGACTCAATGGACATGGGTTTGGGTGGACTCCAGGAGTTGGTGGTGGACAGGGAGGCCTGGAGTGCTGTGGTTCATGGGGTCACAAAGAGTCAGACATGACTGAGCAACTGAACTGAACTGAACTTCTTTAGTAGGCAAGAGGGATATCCAAAAAATTTAAAGACTTAAGTTCATATCTGTAGTTGAATTATGCTTTACTTGGAATTTAGTGCTTAGGTAGACGGTTGAAGGTAAGAAGCATTATACTAGATCTCAGAAGTTGATGTTAAAATAATGTTATGGTTGTCAAGCTTGGATGAAGCTACTAGTTTTCTGCCCTAATACCTGCTTTATCAAAGTTAGAACTCTCACTTTTTGTGGAGAGTGGGGGCTGGGTCTGTGAAAGTGAAAGTGTTACTCCCTCAGTGGTGTCCAACTCTTTGAGACCCCATGGACTGTAGCCAGCCAGGCTTCTCTGTCCATGGAATTCTCTAGGCAAGAATACTGGAGTGGGTGGCCATTCCCTTTTACAGGGGATCTTCCCAAACCAGGGACTGAACCCAGGGTCGCATGCCTGCATTGCAGGTGGACTCTTTACCATCTGAGCCACCTATAGCTGCCTCATAAGAAAATATACAAAACAAAACAAAAAATACATTTTCCAGTCTCTTTTCCAGACAAGTGAAGCCAGCAGAATTCTGTTGAAAGGGATGCTGGCAGAAATGTAAAGTAGCAGCTTCTAGGAATTTCCTTTAAAGACACATGCTTTCTATTTCTTCTTGTCTTCTTGCTCCGTCTTATTCTTGGAATTTTTATGTGGTAGCCAGAATTCTAGTTAGGACCTTGAAAAAGAATTTATTTCCTGGTGTGACCAGAAAGAAAACTGGATACAATCTGGATTCTTAGGACTTTGATGAGCAGAGCTTTCTTCACAGATCTAAGCAGCTGTATCTAGACTTTTATTTGCAAGAGAAATAACTTTCTGTGTTGGTTATGTCCCTATTATTTTTTATTTCTGTTACCATTAGTCATATTGAGGTCCCACAGAACAGTATGGCACTTAAAGAATTACTAATGAATCATAGAATAATGATACTTAAAAGGACCTTAGACTTTGTCTGGTTTGTCATTGTATTCCCAGCACCTAGAAACAGTGTCTGGAGCAATCAGGTATAAAGATATTGAATGAATACATTTCTGAATAGTCTGCGAACAAGATTTTTTTTTCCTCCCCCTCATTCGAGAGTTCTATTTCTTATTTCTATTTCACGTCTTATGTCACTGGCCAGAGTATCTAAGACAGTGTGGATTTTGGTTTTCACTTTTCTGTTTACAAAATGGATTTCTAGTATAGTCACCTTTTGAGGAGAGTGTTGGTGCTTGAGCTGAATGTTTCCTGAATGCTGTTTTTCTGTAATTTTACAAGATTGTATCAGATTTTTTAAGTTCAAAGTCTTCCTAAAATCCTTTGATGATCAATTCTTCATCTTAGTTATATCTATTTCTAAATTGAAATTTTTCCATTCTTACAGATCACCCCCTGCCCATGTACACATGCATATGTGCTAAGTTGCTTCAGTTGTGTCTGACTTTTTGGGACCCTTTGGACTGTAGTCCCCAAGGCTCCTCTGCTCATGGGATTCTCTAGGCAAGAATACTGGAGTTGGTGCCATTTCCTTCCCTAGGGGATCTTCCCAACTCAGGGCTCAAACCCATATCTCTTATGTTTCCTGCAGTGGCAGGCGGGTTCTTTACCACTAGCACCACCTGGGAAGCACCCTCCTCCCCCCCCCAAATATACTTTATATATTTAGGAAGTAAATTGTTCTTCAGTCAATAACAATCAGTTCTGACTCATATTTATTATTCATAGCCTGAAAAATCTTCAAATAGAGAAGACAATTTAAAAAACATTTTAATACAGAGATTAACAAAGAAAATTGTTTAAAGAAGATGATGGTTCTCTTGGAAAATTGCCTTTGATGTAAATACAAGAAATCCAAGTAAAGTAGTAACTTTCCAAAGAAATAATTTTTCAGTGAAATCATCTCTATGGTATGTTTACTAATGTATATGATTAGTGAATATTAATTATGGCAAATTCATATAATTAATGCAGTGGTTTATTACAAGATGTTAATAAGACCAATTGAAATATTTAAAAAGGATTTATTTGCTTATTTTAATCATATTGCTAGTTAATATCTCTAGCAGTATAGAGCAGAGGTCTGAGTTGTTAGTCATAGGTTCCTTTCCAATTTTGAGAATTTAAAGAAGCCATGATCAAGATTATCTATTAATATAGTTACCAATTATGTACATATTTTTGGCACATTATACCTCAAATTAATGTTGTTCTCATTTATAGATTAATTTATATAATCTATAAAAAATGCAAAGTAGAAAATAAAATCACAAATAATTTCTAAAACTGACTCCTGAGGTTTTAAAATGTTTATTTTCACATTTTAGAATTTGTATCCCTTTCTCTGAATACCCTAATACATGATTTTTTTCATGAATTTAAAAAGTTGATTTATTAGTAGTGGCAGCAGTGAGAATTTCTGTTACATAACAGTTGTCAGATAGAATGGTTTAAGACCACTTTCTCTAAAATAGGTTTTGTTCATTATTTCCATAAATTTAATTTAATGCATTATCTCTCTTGTTCATATATTAGGTGGGTTTATTTAGTACCTTACTACATACTGCAGCTACTCCTGAAAGTTGTGTGTCCATCAGTATTGTTTATAATCAGGTATTTTGTTGCTAGAGTATTGAGAGATTTCTGTAGTCATGAGAGAGAAATCATGTTTTAAAAATTTACAGCAAACTGTATCACAACCCTGGCCTTCTTACTATCTAATCATAAGCAGAAAAAGTTTAGTTAAATTTCTATAATATTAAAGAATTGTTGTCTATTCAGTTGGTTTTTATCTGCTGTTAATCTGCAACACAAATGGCTGAACTCTTCAACTTGTCTACTCTTTGATTTTTATCAAAAAGTGGATTGAATGAAACAGTGTGAAAGGGAAATAATTGTTTGGACGCATAGTTTGTTTATTCCTTTAGCCAGTCTCCTTTTTAACCTGAATTTTAATCTGTTTTTTAGTCTGAACCAAAATGGATTTCCAGAAGCTGTTTACTTAGATTCCATTATTTTGGGGACCTCACTTATATCTTCCCACCAGATCCCAAAGAACTGTCTCCATTGAGCATTCTCCCTTCAAGGTCTGTTGAGGGTTCTTTCATGTCACAATTAATGCTGTCAAAGGTGTTCTCATAAATCTTACACTGATGTATCAAGAACCTTTTGGACATCATGATCAGATGAAAGAGTTTCAGGTGCCATAATCTCAACACAGTCACTGTTATTCCTGAATTTACTTTAACTACTAAACCTGCTTATCTTCCTGTGTTCCCTTTCCCAATAATTAGAGTAACTATGCAATTTGCCACATCAGTCAATCACTAATATTTACCATTCCGTCTATGAGCTATCTCTAAAATCCATCCACCTTTCACAAGCCTCACTGCCCTAACAGTATTACTGATAATTTCCTTTTTGCCCCAAGCTCCACTATGGCTCACCAAGGCACTGTCACTGATGCTGTTTATTTAACACTTGAAATTTTGTTCATAATGGATTTTTAAAAATTATTTTTGATTTAAAAATATTTTGTTAAAATATTTTAGCATTAATATTGACACTAATTAATATTTTAATATCAATTTTATAGAAACTTAAATATATTATTATGTGTTATTTATCTTGGTTTTGGAGTTTGGGGTTAAATTTTGTGCCTGAGGCAAGTACCTCACTCACTTTAGTCCCAACAGTGTTTCCCAGATCCCCATTTCTTGGCTTCCCTAGTTTTCTTTTTCACCTGTATGTATGTGAAATCACTCAGTCTTGTCCGACTCTTTGCGACCCCATGGACTGTAGCCTACTACACTTCTTCGTCCATGGGATTTTCTAGGCAAGAGTACTGGAGTGGGTTGCCATTTCCTTCTCCAGAGGATCTTCCTGACCCAGGGATCAAACCCGGGTCTCCCTCACTATAGGCAGATGCTTTACCGTCTGAGCCACCAGGGGAACAAAATATGTGCAAAGGATTAGAGGATGGGAGGCAGGGGGAGCAGAGGGATCAGGACTTTTCCTTCTAGTCTAAAGCTGTTACAAGGGAGGTGAGAGGAAGACTTAATACCAAGTAAAATTTAAATTGTTAGTAATTACCTTGGACTGATCACTCAATTTCTGATTAAGATCATATCTGCAATTTAAAGTAACTGCAGGCTGAAGTACCTGAGAGGTAATGGAATAGTGGGCTTCCCTGGTAGCTCAGCTGGTAAAGAATCTGCTTGCAATGCAGGACACCCCAGTTTGATCCCTAGGTCAGGAAGATCCCCTGGAGAAGGGATAGGCTACCCACTCCAGTATTCTTGCCTGGAGAAGGCCCATGGACAGAGGAACCTGGCAGGCTATCGTCCATAAGGTCGCCAAGAGTCAGACATGACTGAGCACAGCGCAGTGGAATGGCATCATGCCCACTACTGTTTCATCTAGAGCTAAGTGAACTTTCCTCCTTCAACTAAATAAGGGGAAAGATCAAAACAGAAAAATTCTGATGTTCCTAGTTATGTCACAAGCCAGGCTTGCTTCACATATTGACCATGTAAATTTATTTGATTGCTATATCTCCTCATTAAGAAGGTTCACTTTTAAAATCTAGAATGGTGCCCAGTGCGTGCGTGCTAACTTGGTTCAGTCATGTCTGACTCTGTGTGATGTTATGGATTGTAGCCTGCCAGGTTCTTCTGTCTGTGGCATTCTCCAGGCAAGAATACAGGAGTGGGTTGCCGTGTACACCTCCAGGAGATATTCCCAACCCAGGGATTGAACCCACATCTCTTAAGTCTCCTGCATTGGCAGGCAGGTTCTTTACCACTAGTGCCACATGGGAAGCCTGCCCAATGCATGGTAGGAGCTTGATATTTGGCATTTGCTTATTCATTTATTCAATAAATATTTATAAAAATCTACTATGAGCTATCTATATTTCCATCTGCTAAGAACAGAGAGTGATCAAAGCAGGCAAACCACAGAGAATCATTCCTGTGTGTACAATAAAGATTTAAATAAATGAGTCAACCACAATTCTCAGTGTTTCTCTATGAAGATTTACTTGAGTAATTTCTTTATAAATACACATCAGAGTCTATCTTGTTTGTTCTGAGGAACAGTTTTGTGAATTTTGTTCTGAATCCAGTAACATCTTTGTTTCTTTTTAATACAATTCTGATTTTGTTCAGGAATCCACCTTCCCTTATGAAGGGAAACTCCTATTACCAGGAATTTGACCTGATTAGTTCTAATGAAAGTATATATCCCTCACCCCCCCCACCCCCAATTTGATTGGGATATAATGCTAATGAAAGTATTTCTAATCTTGTTGGGTATGGTTGGTTTTGGTATGGCCATGCAATTTAGGTCAATTTTTTCTGAGATGTTTTCCAAGGGCTTTTGGAAAAATTTTCCAGTATTGAAAACCTTATCAGTGATTCTAAACTGTTGGCAGTTGACCTCCCAGGGGACATTTGGCAATGTCTGGAGACATTTTTGTTTGTCACAACTTGGGGAATGCTATTGACATCTAGTGGGTAGAGGTCAAGGATGAAGGTCAGCATCCTACACGGCTCAGTAGAGCATAATAAAGAAAGATGTGGTCCAAATGTCATAGGAGTTAATTGTATCGAGGTGGAGATATCCTGACCAAAACACGCAGAGAAGCATGTAGCCTGATGATTTCCTACTACCAGACAGCCATGGGAAGACTAGCTTTAGGATGAAGCCCAATACCATAGGTGTTAGAAAGAAGAGAAGGATCATGGGTTCTTGATTACATCTCCAGGTAGTTGTATCAACTGATATTAAAGCTGATCTTGGTTTTGGACTGTCAGTTGTCTGAGCCAACATATTCCCTAATTGCTTCTGCCAATTTGAGCTAGATCATTTTTTCATAGCCATTAAAAAACTTTCTAGCCTGTTTAAGCTAGTACATACTTCTGTATTCAGTTCAGTTCAGTCACTCAGTCGTGTCCGACTCTTTGCGACCCCATGAATTGAAGCACGCCAGGCCTCCCTGTCCACCACCAACTCCTGGAGTTTACTCAAATTCATGTCCATTGAGTCGGTGATGCCATCCAGCCATCTCATCCTCTGTCATCCCCTTCTCCTCCTGCCCCCAAACCCTCCCAGCATCAGGGTCTTTTCCAGTAAGTCAGCTCTTCGCATCAGGTGGCCAAAGTATTGGAGTTTCAGCTTCAGCATCAGTCCTTCCGATGAACACCCAGGACTGATCTCCTTTAGGATGGACTGGTTGGATCTCCTTGCAGTCCAAAGGACTCTCAAGAGTCTTCTCCAACACCATAGTTCAGAAGCATCAATTCTTCAGCACTCAACTTTCATCATAGTCGAACTCTCACATCCATACGTGACCACTGGAAAAACCATAGCCTTGATTAGACGGACCTTTGCTGGCAAAGTAATGTCTCTGCTTTTTAATATGCTGTCTAGGTTGGTCATAACTTTCCTTCCAAGGAGTAAGAATCTTTTAATTTCATTACTGCAGTCACCATCTGCAGTGATTTTGGAGCCTCCAAAAATAAAGTCTGATACTGTTTCCACTGTTTCCCCATCTATTTCCCATGAAGTGATGGGACCAGATGCCATGATCTTAGTTTTCTGAATGTTGAGCTTTAAGCCAACTTTTTCACTCTCCTCTTTCACTTTCATCAAGAGGCTTTTTAGTTCCTCTTCACTTTCTGCCATAAGGGTGGTGTCATCTGCATATCTGAGGTTATTGATATTTCTCCCAGCAATCTTGATTTCAGCTTGTGCTTCTTCCAACCCAGCGTTTCTCATGATGTGCTCTGCATAAAAGTTAAGTAAGAAGGGTGACAATATACAGCCTTGACATACTCCTTTTCCTATTTGGAACCAGTCTGTTGTCCATGTCCAGTTATAACTGTTGCATCCTGACCTGCATATATGTTTTTCAAGGGGCAGGTCAGGTGGTCTGGTATTCCCATCTCTTTCAGAATTTTCCACAGTTTAGTGTGATCCACACAGTCAAAGGCTTTGTCATAGTCAATAAAGGAGAAATAGATGTTTTTCTGGAACTCTTGCTTTTTGGATGATCCAGCGGACGTTGGCAATTTGATCTCTGGTTCCTCTGCCTCTTCTAAAACCAGCTTGAACATCTGGAAGTTCATGGTTCACGTATTGCTGAAGCCTGGCTTGGAGAATTTTGAGTATTACTTTACTAGCATGTGAGATGAGTGCAATGGTGCAGTAGTTTGAGCATTCTTTGGGATTGCCTTTCTTTGGGACTGGAATGAAAACTGACCTTTTCCAGTCATGTGGCCACTGCTGAGTTTTCCAAATTTGCTTGCATATAGAGTGCAGCACTTTCACAGCATCATCTTTCAGGATTTGAAATAGCTCAACTGGAATTCCATCACCTCCACTAGCTTTGTTCGTAGTTATGCTTTCTAAGGCCCACTTGACTTCGCATTCTAGGATGTCTGGCTCTAGGTGAGTGATCATACCATCGTGATTATCTTGGTCGTGAAGATCTTTTTGGTACAGTTCTGTGTATTCTTGCCATCTCTTCTTATATCTTCTACTTCTGTTAGGTCCATACCATTTCTGTCCTTTATTGAGTCCATCTTTGCATGAAATGTTCCCTTGGTATCTCTCATTTTCCTGAAGGGATCTCTAGTCTTTCCCATTCTGTTGTTTTCCTCTATTTCTTTGCATTGATCGCTGAGGAAGGCTTTATTATGTCTCCTTGCTATTCTTTGGAACTCTGTATTCAAATGGGAATATCGTTCCTTTTCTCCTTTGCTTTTCACTTCTCTTTTTTTCACAGCTATTTGTAAGGCCTCCTCAGACAGCCATTTTGCTTTTTTGCATTTCTTTTCCATGGGGATGGTCCTGATCCCTGTCTCCTTTACATTGTCACAAACCACTGTCCATAGTTCATCAGGCACTCTGTCTATCAGATCTAGTCCCTTAAATATATTTATCACTTCCACTGTATAATCATAAAAGATTTGATTTAGGTCATATCTGAATGGTCTAGTGGTTTTCCCTACTTTCTTCAATTTAAGTCTGAATTTGGCAATAAGGAGTTCATGGTCTGAGCCACAATCAGCTCCTGGTCTTGTTTTTGCTGGCTGTATAGAGCTTCTCCATCTTTGGCTGCAAAGAATATAATCAGTCTGATTTCGGTGTTGACCATCTGGTGATTTCCATGTGTAGAGTCTTTTTTATTAGGCAGTGGTAATTCAGTTGCTGATTTCATTTTGCTTTGGTGTTCAATCAAAAGATTGTTTTAAGTTTAATAACCATAGGATTTTCTTTTACCTGAACTTTCTATATAGTCTTTTATTTTAGTCTGATTCATATATTTTATACTGAATATGTGTAGCACACATTTTTAAAAGTGTAAATTTTATTGAAGTATATAGGTTAGATAATATATTGTTGTTGCTGTTTGGTCACTATGTCATGTCCAACTATTTTCAACCCCATGGACTGTAGCATGCCAGGCTTCCCTGTCCTTCATTATCACCCAGAGTTTGCTTAAACTCAAGTCCATTGAGTTGGTGATGCTAAGCATCTAACCAACTCATCCTCTGCCACCGCCTTTTCTTCCTGCCCTCAATCTTTCCCAGAATCACAATCTATTGCAGTGAATCAGCTCTTCACATCAAGTGGCCGAAGTAGTAGAGGTTCAGCTTCAGCATCAGTCCTTCTGATGAATATTCAGCGTTGATTTCCTTTAGGATTGCCTGGTTTGATTTCTTTGCTGTCCAAGGGACTCTCAAGTGTTTTCTCCAGCGCCACAATTCAAAAGCATCAATTCTTTGTCATTCAGCCTTCTTTATGGTCCAGCTCTCATATCTGTACCTGACTACTGGAATAACCATAGCTTTGACTATATAGACCTTTGGCAGCAAAGTGATGTCTCTGCTTTTTAATACACTATCTTGGTTTGTCATAGCTTTTCTGTGGCGACCCACAAACTGATGAACAATAATACCAAAAAAGTTCTCACACTGTTGCAAAGATTCTAGGCCCCACATCCGTCATCCCAACCTGGGGATCCAGCAAAGGGATTGGGAATCCCCAGGGAATCTGACTTTGAAGAACAGCGGGATTTTATTATAGAACTCCCACAGGACTGGTGGAAACGAGATTCTTGGAGACCAAAAACAACGTCTTGAGATAATACATAAAAAGGACTAAAGAGATACATGTTGAATTTTGAATAATTGTATACCAATGGTTTTTTTTCAATTTTTATATTATATATTTAATTGTTTTTTATGATCTTTGAAAATTGTATAGCAGTACTTGAAATAACTTGGAAACAACATGGGAGTCAAAACCCCATCTGTAAGCACTGCTTTAAGAGATTGAGGGGCTTCCCAAGTGGTGCTAGTGGTAAAGAACCAGCCTGCCAATGCAGGGGGCATAAGAGATGTGGGTTCAATCCCTGGGTCGAGAAGATCCCCTGGAGAAGGGATAGACTACTCACGCTAGTATTCTTGCCTGGAGAATCCCATGGACAGGGGAGCCTGGCAGGCTGCAATCCATAGTATCGCAGAGTCAAACATGACTGAAGTGACTTAAAACAGCAAGGGATTGAAATCTATCGATTAACCTCCTTTTTTTTTTTTTTTTTTTTTTCCTGCAAATGGTATGTCTAACCATTCTCTTCTTAGGCAAAAACAAATGTGGAGAGTTATGTCAGGTCTCTTATATCATGAATGTTGTAAAATAGATCTTAAAATATTTACAGAATAGTTGAACCAGCCCTTAAGGATTTTTGAGCTCTTAACCTTCATATACCAATTTTATATTCACTAATTTCCTTCAGGTTCTTTGAAACAGATTTGTTTCTCCCATTATATCTCTAAAATAAGAATTATGAAGTGAAAGTGTTAGTCACTCAGTCGTGTCTAACTCTTTGCCATGGACTGTAGCCTGCTGGGCTCCTCTGCCCATGGGATTTTCCAGGCAAGAACATTGGAGTGGGTTGCCATTTGCTTCTCCAAGGGATCTTCCTGACCCAGGGATCAAACTCAGCTCTCCCACATTGCAGGCAAGTTCTTTAACATAGAGACCTACAAAAATGTAATATGAAAATTAGTTGTCACAAACAACTATATAATATTTTATAAAGCTGAAAAGCTTAATAATAGGTATAAGAGATAAATGATAACTGGGCGAAGTGTTTTAGAAACATAAATATAGTTTAGTAAAGTCTCAGAAGGGGGGAAAAAGAAAGACATCACCTTGACTAATATAAAATTAGCCAACTTATAGTTAAATTTATTTTGTACTGCCAATGTATTTATACTGGGGCTTCCCTGGTGGCTCAGGGGTTAAAAAAAAAATGTGCTTTGCAATGCAGGAGACGCAGGTTCAATCCCTGGGTCAAGAAGATGCCCTGGAGAAGAAAATGGCAACCCGCTCCAGTATTCTTGCCTGTAAAATTCCATGGACAGAGGAGCCTGACAGGCTATAGTCCATGGGGTCGCAAAGAGTCAGACATGACTTAGCAACTAAACAACCAAAATATATTTGTACTATCAGGAGAAACTACCACATTTCTTCTTTGTTCATTTTGTCAAATCTCTTGCTAGTCTCGTACATAATCTGAAAGTTACTGGGATGTGTAATTAATATAGCATTAGAAGATTTTAGTTAATTTAACCTCTTTTTTCACAGTTTCCTTTTTTCTATATAATTCTCAGATTCAAATATGCACCTAACTTTTTTAGATAAGACAGATTCACTATCAAAACAATTAAGGCCCTGTTGCTAAATGAGAGAAAGAGAGGTTCAGAAGTTTTGGATATTTATATGTCACTTGCAGACTCTAGGGATAAAAAGGGTTCTTTTGGCACAATGCCTTGTGTAGAAGAAAGCAGAGCATGGGAGGGAGGGAATTCCAGAGCCTTAGGACCCTGACCTAGGGACTTTCTCTTCAATTCCTAGGCCATCAATCCTGAGATCTGCCGATTGCCTTGAGTCAGTGGTGGGGGAGTTAGGTATGGGGTTAGAATGTCAAAAGACTTCCTGGCAGGGTGAGTCCTGGAGCCTTGAAGTTGAAGGTAACATTTCCAGATACTTTCAGAGTTGTTGGAAGTGTCAGGAACCAATGATTTGTGAGCTCTGTCCTTACTCATGCTTCACTCCTCTAACCTTTGTCCAGGGCTGGCCTGCACAAGTGCTGTAAGCAGCTGCCAGCGAAGTGTGATTTGAAGGGCATCGAAAGGTCCTCTTGGCCCTAATTCTTTTCCCCTGGGTCTGTCATAACGTCCCCATTTCCTAGCAGAGCTCTGGCTCAAAAAATATTGGATGGATGTATGGATAAATGGATGGATGGATGAATAGATGGATGAACGAGTGAATTTATTCAGCACATATATATTAGTAGTTACTGTATGCCAGGTATTACACAAAACCCAGAATATCTGACAATAAGCATGATCAGTATGTTTCTACTTTTCACAAGACTCAAAGTCTAGTTAGACGAAAAGAACAAAATAAGTACAATTTTAAGTGAGGGTTCAGAAAATTTAGAAGGAAATAAACATGGTGCTAAGGGAAATGGACATGAGAAGGCATTTCAGATATAAAAAATAGCCCTGTTTGAAAGGTGAAGATACTGGCAGGAAGGAATGGTGTAAGCCCTTGCCCCTGTTTAGGTGCTTGGGAAGTTTTGCCCACGAAAGAGTGAAAGCTGATCACTGAGAGCACCAGGGACTCTTGATGTAGGGCAACTGTTTGAGGAAGGGGAAACCGAGTCCCCAGATTGAGCTGAGTGGAGCCGGGAACAGAGAGGGCCTTAGCAGACCAGGACAGAGCCTCTAGAAACCTGGAGGAGGGTGTCCAGAACCAACTGGCCAGAGTCTCACTGGGATGATGCATCCTGGGATTCCAAGCTGATAGATGAGCCGCACTAACAGTATCTGAATGTGAAAAGTGGTGCGTAAGAAGGTGCTTTTCTGATGGAGAGGTGACACAGTATATCAGAGATCAAAGAACTGGTTGGGGGCCACCAGTTTAGTTAAGAGTTGAGAGAAAAACCTGAGCCTATTGAAAGAAACTGTTCTTTTGCTCCAGGTTAGAATCTCACTTACCATTTCTGAAGCCATTTAATCTTCTCTTTATCAGCTGCCTTTGGATTAATTAGAGACAGGAAGTACATGAAATACTTTAAAATGAGCCTTATCTGTGATCATAATTACTTTATCTTTCCCAATTTGACGAGCAACTACTGGTAGGAGAATAATAGGTGAACAAATGAATAAATGAATGAATGTCGAATAAGATGAAGGAATGAATAATGGAGTAAGATTTATTATTCTGCTGTCTGTGACACACTCTTGTGCTATGGTCACATCTTTCCCTCATTCATTTGACACTGTGCTCCTGGGAAAAGTACAAAAAAATAATCTTACCTCAAATTTCTGGGTTTTATGTAAATTGCTATAAGTTTTATTTTTTTTTATGTCATTAGCCAGGCTTCTAAAGCTACATTATATAGTCCCAAAGCACATAAGCACAGACTGACATATAAAAGATGAAAGTTCAGCTTTAGGGGTAAGCCTTAAACTAAATTTGGACTGCTTCCTGGTGTCTACTTCAAAATTCCAAAGATAAGAGTCCCTTTATTTGCAATCCATTATCACTATTTAAACATCTTTCATTGCAGAAGCTGTACTTTCACAGAGTTGGGTGGGTTGATTTTGAACAGTAGCAGTTCATAAAGACAGCAGAGCCCTCACCTCCCAACCTTGTCTCCTGTTCTGCTGTTATATTTTCAGCATGAAGGCTCTTTTTAGTATCTGATGGAGGAATACATTTTTCTTTCTAAAAGACATCAAAGGAAATGAAGTGAAGCAAAACCTCAAAAGCAATCTTTTTAAACTTGTAAAATTTCCCTTTACAAATCATAATTTCTGCTTTCTAATAATAACCAAAAAAGTCTTATTGAACATCAAATAAATTTTGCAAAATGATGTTTTAAAAATATTCAATGTATACAACTAGAAACATATGGAAAAAATAGCAAACATTTAGGAGTTAGGGAATTAAATGGAAAAACACCTCTGAAAGTACAGTTTTATATTGTTGCTGAAAAACCACAATGTTACTAATATTGGATAAATCCTAAAAACAGCTGGATTTTGGCTTCCTTTAATTTTGTCTGACCTAAATTGCTCATTTTCTTTTCTTTTTCTTTTTTATTTTTTTTTAAGAAGACAACAGCATTTCTATACATTACTCTTAACATTCAGGGCTGTGAGTACTGGACTGTATGGAAATGCTTACTAAATTCATTTTCTTCATGTGCATGAGTAAGGAGGGGTGAACCTGCAGCCCACTGCTGAGTATTCATAAAATTAAAGGAACAAAGGTCTTTGAAAGTCACAGATAACCCTTAATCCTCATTGCCTTCTTCTGCTTCAACCCAACCATTCTCTAGAACCACTAACAAGATGCAAAATTGACTGATGATCTTTTCCTTTCCCCGTCTGACCCTACACACATTCCCCCTCTCCTAGATGTGCCAAGAAGTAGTGAAGTGACCAACAGGCAGGCAGTAGGAGGGAGAGGAAAGAAAAACAGAGTTATCAACCCCAAGAGGCCAAGTGTTGGCTGTTTTCTATTATTCACTCTTTTGAGCTTTCTCAGATGTGTTTTTTTGAGAAGACTTTCATGTTATGTTTTCTTTCCTCTCTTAGAGCTAACCACCTTTTACCATGCAAGGGACTGGGGCAGCAGAGCACTTGAATAAGGTCCAGGTAGGCTGGCAGATTCTTGGGATGTTCAAACACAGTGTTTCCATCTATCCTCTTTTTCTGTAAAAACAGGCTTTTAAATTGTGCGTGAAACCTTGTCAGTAATGAGCAGAAATGAAGGTCACAGAGCAGTGATAGAAATTTAGATACCATCTCTCTTTGGTATTTGCATACAGTTCTAAATATAAGAATGTTTACTGAATTATGCATTTTCATATTTTGTATATCTACTTTATAAGGAGCAGCCTGCAGTTTATAAAACTATGATCCCCATTGAGTTGCATTTTCATCTACCCTCTCTATCAAGTGTGCATTTAGATTCTTGTGTCATGAATTAAACATTGAACAGTCTCATTCATTTAAATAAAATCCGCCTATTGGGAGCCATATGCATGGTCTGGGTCAAATCTGTGGAAGCGACATTGTGGAAAAGAATGCCCTTAGGCCATGTCTTTTCTGTTTCAATTGTTCAAGGGGTAAGAATGAACACCAAAGAGGAAGGAACACATCAATCTGAGTCACCAGTACTTCAAAGATACTCATGCTTTCTCAAAAGACCAGTATATTGCAGGCTTTCATCAGACATAAACTGACCAAAAGAGATAGACTTTATATAAAATTACTTTTTGTTTGCTGTCAATTTAATGGTACAGGATTTTCTTTGTTAAGTAATAAAAATAATTCTAGAGTAATTATTATTATGATGTATAGAATAACAATTTTGTTCCAACTTAGCATAATTCTGAGTGCTTTACACAATTAAATTATGCAGTTCAATTATTTTTTAAAAACCCTGTAAGATAGCTAGTATTATTCATCTGTATTACTATAAGTGATGAAAAGGAAACACAGAGAAGTATCTTACTAAAGTTCACAAAGCATAATTTGAATTTCCTTTATCTTACTTCAAAACTTAAGCATTAATGTTGAAAATATTGCGTATTTCATTAAGATACTGAACAGTTTCTTGAAGAGGCTACTAATGTAGTTTGATTCTAGAACACTCAAAAAGGAATTTCATATAATTTTGGCTATTGATGGTTATTTGAAAATATCACAATAAGAATACATATTAGAAGCATGAACGTTGCCCATGTATATTTCAAGATTTCTAAACTTAGGACAATTGTTTTCAATATTTGTTTTCCATTTATATTGTCACATAGTTTTGCTTAAATAGAATCTATACCTTATTTATATGGCAGATGTATTAAAGAAGTAAATGATAAAAAAATCCAGAAATGAATGTTAATATCTTTATAAAGAGTTTTTATGATTCAATACTAAAAAGTAAACAACTGAACTGAAAAACAGAAAATATATCTAGGAAATTCAATGAAGAATGAATATAAATAGTTAAACTCAAACACATATGATAAAGTGCTCAATATAAGTTGTGATTATAGGAATTCTAATTAAGCAATGTAATATTTTAATCTATTAAAATGTGAAAGATTAAAAACTATTTCATACCTATTGTTGGAAACTTATAGAAATGTGAGCAACCTCAAAGATCACTAGTGGGAGTATAAATTATTAAAATTTACACACACATATGCATAGTTTAAAATATAAGTAGAAATCCCAAGATTTAAATATATTTATATTCTTTCAGCCAATAATTTTACTTGTAATAATTTATATGAAGGAAAGAGAGAGGTATATAAAATTTTACCTGCAAGAATTTTTAGAGAAATCTCATTTGAAAAAAAAAAATTGAATAGCTTGTAAGTTCAATGCAAAATAAAGCCTGGTTAATAAGTTTGTGACATAGCAATATGGCAGCCATAATTTGAAGACCAATTAGTGTAAAATCATAATATAGTATTTATAAAATACTGTTATGAGACAAAGGATATGAAATAATGTGTACAGTATGATCTCAGTTTTTTGTTTTTGTTTTTTTTCAAATCTCAGTTTTAACAACAAATGTCTTGAGACTTTTCTGGCAGTCCAGTCATTAAAATCCCATGCTCACACTGCAGGGATCGTGAATTCAATCCCTAGTAGGGGACCTAAGATCCCATATGCCCCATGACACAGCCAAAATAAAAAAAAAAAAGAAACAAACACATAAAAAGAAATTTCTAATAGATATATGTATAATGAAGCTATATTATATATTACATATGCATACCATATGGACTTCGCTGGTGGTTCAAATGATAAAGATACTGCCTGCAATGCAGGAAACCCTGATTCGATCCCTGGGTCAGGATGATCCCCTGGAAAAGGGAATGGCTACCCACTCCAGTATTCTTGCCTGGAGAATTCCATGGACAGAGGAGCCTGGCAGTCCATGGGGTCGCAAAGAGTTGGACTCTACTGAGCAACTAACACACATACATACTATATACATATATAATTGTATATAGTAGAATATTAAAAGGTTACTGAGTATCTAAAGGTGTTAAAATTATAGATTATGCATGCTTCATTCTTTGTATGTTTCTGCTTATAAAAATCTACTACAATTAATGTGTGTGTGTGTATATATATATATATTTATTGTTTAGTTGCTAAGTCATGTCTGATTCATATGTATACATATATATGCAACTTTTTATATATTATATATATATATAACTTATAATTATAAAAATATGAAGTACTTGAGAGTACATATAGAGTATATATCTCTATAAAGATGATTATGGCTAATACATATTGGATCAACCCATCATGTTCTCATGAAATAATAGCCCAATTTAAATCTAGGCCACTGCTATTAGTATAAATGTTTATTTGGGTAAACACATGATAGAAAGTTAAACCTCACTATTAGTACTCACTGGAGAAGGAAATGGCAACCCACTCCAGTCTCTTGCCTGGAAAATCCCCTGGATGGAGGAGCCTAGTAGGCTATAGTCCATGGGGTCATGAAGAGTCAGACACGACTGAGCCACTTCACTTTCACTTTTCATTCTCATGCATTGGGGAAGGAAATGGCAACCCACTCTAGTATTCTTGCCTGGAGAATCCCATGGACAGAGGAGCCTGGTGGGCTGCTGTCTATGGGGTCGCTCAGGGTCTGACACGACTGAAGCGACTCAACAGCAGCAGCATTAGTACTCACAATATGAATTAAATACAGTGATATTACCCACATCTGTTGATGTTCAGTGCTGCTGAAGATGGAAACAATGAGCATATTCAAACTCTGGTGGATGGAGTGTGAAATTGGTACAACAGTTTTGGAAGGCGTTGTGTCACTTCTATCAAAATGTTAAATGTATATTTAAAGTAATTTCACTTCTAAAACCTTGCACTACTAAACTATCCTTTGATGTGAACAAAACTTGATATGTAAGATGTTCATTGCAGCATTTTTTATACAAGCAAAGTACTGAGGATAATCTAAATATCCATCAAAGAAAGAATGTTTAAATAGATTTGATAGCTCCTGAAAAAATGAGAGAGATCTCTATATAATGACATATAGGGATATATGAGACATAGTTTTATGTTATAAAAAGCACATGGTATAACAGTGTGTACAGTATGATTTAATTAAGATTAAAAAAAACCCTGAATATATAGAAAATATATGAAGAGAGAAATCCTAAATTTAACAATGGTTGTTTCTTTGAAGGGAGACAAGCCAAGTATTGTTGGGGCAATGAAATAAGAATTTTATTATCTACTTTTATTCTTCAGTGGTATTTGAAGTTTGTGCAGTGGGAAGTATTTATGCATAAGTTACATAATTAAAATGATTTAAAATGTTCAATGAAAAACCAAGAAAAGTGTTAGCCATTTGTTTTAACTAAACATTAAAATATTGGCCTATATCATCATGCTGTTAAAACTGTGAATTACTTTCCCCCAAATAAGAGTATTTTCCTTCTTCTCTTAAACTATTTTAATTTTTGCATAAAAGCTTATCTTGGCAAGAGTAAAAGACATTCTCATGAGAGAAGAAATCCATAGAGCAATGCTTCTAATATATTAGATGCAACAGTTATTTCTTTAAATCTTTTAGTTGTATCATCATCTCTTAGCAAAACATTTTATTTTTCCAGATTTAAAATTCTCCAGTGACCATTTGCTTGATTTCTCTTTTGTCTTTCTTTGATTTCTTCATGACAGTAATGCAAAACAAAATTTGATTCAAATGTCTTGTTCATTTTTCAACTGTTCAACTCTGTGCTTCCAAGCTGAGCCAAAGAACATTAATATTATGATAGGAAATATTTTTTCTCTTTGAATTATATTGCTTTTCAAAACTGGAATTTTTTTATTATGAAAGCAATTTATGTTAATATTTTGTAAAAATACAAAAAAAGTAAAAATACCTCTCTTATCACAAAGAAAGAACTATTGCTAGGATTTTGGTGTATATCTTTTGTACATCAGATTTCTTAAACCTTAATTTTTTTCTTCATGTAATCGACTTCTTACCTATATTGTCATTTATAGTTATAGTCGCAGCACAAGATTATGCTATATGGATATTCTGTTTTTAGATGCTGACGCTTCTGGTAGGCCCAATTGATTTCCAATACAACAGCTTCCCCCTTTCTTCCTTCCTGCTTCCCTTAATAGGGGCTGCAATGCCAGTTACTCACTTTTTCCGTATTCCTTACAGCTAAAGCGTAGGGCGTGAAACCCAAACCTGGTTTTCCTACTAGGTAAGAAATTGACATGCTTGGAGAAACTGCCCTCTTCTGACTTCAGATGTGATTGTGTGAGGTGTGATGCCTGGAGTTGCAGAAGCTTTCTTGTGACCATGAGGAATGAAGCCTAAGAACAAAATTATGCCAAGGATAATAGGGTATGAAGATTAAGATCCTTGACATTCCTGAGCTTCTGAACTAACTGTAGAACCTTTTTTTCCCCCCAGTAATTCTTATAAGCTGAGAAAATTCCTATTGTTTAAGTCATGTTAGTCAATAATTCTATTACTTGCAGCTAAAAGCAAATCAACCAATAGAGGATTATTTCCAGTTCTTCATTATCTCAGACAAAGATGAAATGTTCATTGTTAAATATATAATTCTGTAAATCTGTCCAAGTGTTTTCTTGAGGTAAATTCTTCATAGTGGAATTCCTGGCTCAATGGCTAAGCTACTTTAAATATAAATATATAATAATTTTAAGGTCATTTGATCCATAATTTATTACTCTGTCCTGTATCCCTTTATATCCTAATTGTGGTAGTAAGATCGTGGACTGAGGAGATACATGACACTGATTGGGTTCCTGCCTGCATTGCTTACTACAGGTTGACTTTGGGGCATATTTCTTAATTTGTTTCTCCCTCAGTTTGCTCATCTGTAAAATGAGGATTAAAAAGTACCCACTTTATCGTTTTTTCGTGTGTGAGGATTAGGTAGGTAACACCTGTTTGTTCAGTGTAAATTAAAACTCTTTGTTCAGTGTAAATATTTGTTCCTCTGTGTGGCCTCACTTCCTAACCCAGTAATTGATATAGATTAGTTGCTTAATAAATATTTATCAAATTAGTGAAGGTAAGAATAATAAGTCTGCAGCTATTACCTGGACTACTATTTTCTCATATCTATGGGTGTCTAGAATCCACTCTGTTTGCTTTTGCCTCTGTTATTTGCCTTTTTTTCTGGTTGCTACATTGAGCTGGCTGATAGTATTACAGTTAGATGAAACATTCTTAGGATGGGCACACTGGATTGTGAAAAATGAGTTTGTTTCACGCAAATACCAACTTGCTCTTTAAAAATCAACATTTTGAAGTATCTTCAAAAGATAAAAGGGTTTTTATAGTCAGCGTAGTCCCATCTATTGGCAGTGAAGCCATTTCCTCCTTTGCATCATAGATAGATAACCATCCAAATTCTGACCAAATCTTTCCTCTTTTTGTTATTTTAAAGTCCTGGAAGAGAAGCAAAATTAGAATATCACTGATAGAATGTTGTTTTACCCACTATAGTCATTAAAACAAAACAAGGACATTACATTTCTAGATATTATAACTTTAAACATCTATCATAGTTTCCTTTTTTTTTTCAGATTTTTCAACATTTATTTTCCAAAGTAAAACAATCTGTAAAATGAACAATGAGAGCATATAAAACATGACATATTTTATACACATATAAACATATATGTTTGTTACAGTGAATGTGTACAGACAAATCTGAATTCTACAGTGAATTTCACTGTATTACTAAGTGCAAATAGAATAATCCTGCATCAAAGGAGTGTTGAACTTAATGGAAGTTTTATGTGAAGTTCAACTGTCTTACCCTTTGGCTAATGACTATCAATCAACCCACTCATTGCCCTCAGTTATGTGTTATCCTTTTGAGGATTTAAAAGCAGGTCACTTCAGATCTTTAGTGCATTATCTCATCTCTCTAATCTACTCAGCAGTGTATGAGGCTACCGAAATGAAGTGACTATTCCAACCTGTAGAAATAGTCAAGAATATTATAGTGGTTCTTTGAGAACTCTTGTATTTTAGTGGTTCTGTGAGAGTAACTTTATTTAGAAAAAGGAAAAAAGGGAAGAGAAAAATTTCATCTAACTATTAAGCTTTAAAAAATATAATTAATGACAGAAAAAGGAAAGAAATGCATGTTGCACATTTACAGTAATAACAGATGGTTGGTTAATGTTAATGAATAATCCAGAATGGAGAGTAGGAAAAGAAACTGCACAAAAACCACAAGGGCTTAAAATAAAGACTGTTCTGGGTATACTACCTGGGTATACTACCTGGGTCTTGGTGCCATCTCAACAAAGTTTATGAACTCAAAAGCTAGTGAGCAAACTACAGAACAGTTTTCTGGAGTACCAGAAACATTTCAAAAAGTCACATTTTATAGCAGAATCAAAATTTAGAATTTGGCATTTATGTTAAAATCAGTGATTGGTGTGTTTGGGGGTAAGGAATGTGCTTTCATTTTTCTGAAAAAAAGATCAGGCATTTGCTAGCATGATCTCGTGTAAATTTGTACACTTTCAAGTTACTCTAAAAGAATTTTCAAGTGAAGAGGGAATATTAATACTGTCCCCAGCTTAAAAAGCTCTGATGCAACTTTCTCTTCCTGTGTTTTATCAGTCAGTTCAGTAGCTCAGTGTGTTCCACTCTTTGTAGTTCCATGGAGTGTAGCACGCCAGGCCTCCCTGTCCATCGCCAACTCCCAGAGTTTACTCAAACTCATGTCCATTGAGTCGGTGGTGCCATCCAACCATCTCATCCTCTGTCGTCCCCTTCTCCTCCTGTCTTCAATCTTTCCCAGCGTCAGGGTCTTCTCAGATGAGTCAGTCCTTCCAATCAGGTGGCCAAATTATTGGAGTTTCACCTTCAGCATCAATCCTTCCAATTAATATTCAGGAATGATTTCCTTTTAGATGGACTCGTTGGATCTCCTTGCTGTCCAAGGGACTCTCAAGGGTCTTCTCCAACACCACGGTTCAAAAGCATCAATTCTTCAGAGCTCAGCTTTCTTTATAGTCCAACTCTCACATCCATACATGACTTCTGGAAAAACCATAGCCTTTACTAGATGGACCTTTATTAACAAAGTAATGTCTCTACTTTTTAATATGCTATCTAGGTTGGTCATAACTTTTCTTCCAATGTGCAAATATCTTTTAATTTCATGGTTGCAGTCACCATCTGCAGTGATTTTGGAGCCCCCCCAAAATAAAAGTCTGTCACTGTTTCCATTATTTCCCCATCTATTTGCCATGAAGTGATGGGACTGGATGCCATGATCTTAGTTTTCTGAATGTTGAGTTTTGAGCCAACTTTCACTCTCCTCTTTCACTTTCTTCAAGAGGCTCTTTAGTTCTTCTTCACTTTCTGCCATAAGGGTGGTGTCATCTGCATATCTGAGGTTATTGATATTTGTCCCGGCAATCTTGATTCCAGCTTGTACTTCATCCACCTGACATTTTGCATGATGTACTTTGCATATAAGTTAAATAAGCAGGGTAACAATAGACAGCCTTGACATATTCCTTTCTCTGCTTGGAACCAGTTTATTGTTCTATCTGTTGCTTCCTGATCTGTATACAGATTTCTCAAGAGGTAGGTCAGGTGGTCTGGTATTCCCATTTCTTTAAGAATTTTCCACAGTTTGTTGTGGTCCACACAGTCAAAGGCTTTGGCATAGTCAATAAAGCAGAAGTATATGTTTTTTTCTGAAACTCTCTTGCTTTTTCAATGATCCAACAGATGTTGGCAATTTGAACTCTGGTTCCTCTGCCTTTTCTAAATCCAACTTGAATATCTGGAAGTTCAAGGTTCACATACTGTTGAAGTCTGGCTTGGAGAATTTTGAACATTACTTTACTAGTGTGTGAGATGAGTACAATTGTGTGGTAGTTTGAACATTCTTTGGCATTGCCAAAGAATTTGGGATTGGAATGAAAACTAACCTTTTCCAGTCCTGTGGCCACTGATGAGTTTTCCAAATTTGCTGACATATTGAGTGCAGCACTTTCATGGCATCATATATTAGATTTGAAATAACTCAATTGGCTTTCCATCACCTCCACTAGCTATGTTCATAGTGATACTTCCTAAGGCCCACTTAACTTCTCATTCCAGGATATCTGACTCTAGGTGAGTGATCACACCATGTTGATTATCTGGGTAGTGAAGATCTTTTTTGTATAGTTCTTCTGTGTATTTTTTCCACCTCTTTTTAATATCTTCTGCTTCCCCTAGGTCCATACCATTTCTGTCCTTTATTGTGCCCATTTTTGCATGAAGTGTTCCCTTGGTATCTCTAATTTTCTTGAAGAGATCTCTAGACTGTCCCATTCTATGGTTATCCCCTATTTCTTTGCATTGCTCACTGAGGAAGGCTTTCTTATCTCTCCTTGCTTTTCTTTGGAACTCTGCATTCAAATGGGTATATCTTTCCTTTTCTCTTTTGCCTTTCACTTCCCTTCTTTTCTCAGCTATTTGTAAGCCCTCCTCAGACAACCATTTTGCCTTTGTGCATTTCTTTTCCTTGGGAATGGTCTTGATCCCTGTCTCCTGTACAATGTCAGGAACTTTTGTCCATAGTTCTTTAGACACTCTGTCTATCAGATCTAATCCCTAGAATCTATTTGCTACTTCCACTGTATAATCATAAAGGATTTGATTTAAGTCATACCTGAATGGACTAGTGGTTTTCCTCACTTTCTTCAATTTAAGTCTGAATTTGGCAATAAGGAGTTCATGGTCTGTGCCACAGTCAGCTCCTGGTCTTATTTCTGCTGAGTTTTATAGTTGATAATGTTTTCTAGACAGGTATAGACCCAGATGTCTAGTACTGTAAAATTTAAAAAAAAAAATTTTTATTCTTTTATTCATTAACTGTTTGTTGAGGATATACTATATACTAGGTACTGTTGTGAGTGAGTGAGTGATAGTCACTCAGTCATGTCTGGCTCTTTGTGACCCCATGGACTGTAGTTTGCCAGGCTTCTCTATTCATTGGATTCTCCCGGCAAGAATACTGCAATGAATTGCCATTTCCTTCTCCAAGGCATTGTTGTAGGCATTTAAAATATAGCAGGGAGCAAACTAGACAAAATATCATGCTCTCATGGAACATTACCAAAAAAGTACTGTTGAATTCATCCATTTGGCTGAGGGATCAGGATGTGTTCAGTAATAGTCATGCAGCGTCCCTTTGGGATGAGGACTTAAATTATGTAATATATTTGAAATATATTATAAATAATTTGAAAGGAACAAACTCTCCTCTTTCCTGATCTGATATCCCACAAACAGAGGTCAGAAAATGAATGTGGCACCTTAGAAAAGGGCCTGAATAAAGTAGATAAACTATGAGCAGTAGATGAATAATACAAGTATGTGTTTAATAAATATTTACATGTTTTAGAAAAAGTTTCCATCCTTCTAATGGTGTGCAGGTGGCTGTACTGTGTTTCTGTCAGAGTTGGAGTCTGGAAGGAGAAGGAGAACCTTCTTGAATTTCTGATGCTGGACTCTCCTGTGATGAGGGCCAGTATTGTCGTGGCAGCATTTCAGGTACCCTAGATTGTCGGGAGGAATATCAATAACCTCAGATATGCAGATGACACCACCCTTATGACAGAAAGTGAAGAACTAAAGAGCCTCTTGATGAAAGTGAAAGAGGAGAGTGAAAATGTTGGCTTAAAGCTCAACATTCAGAAAACTAGGATCACAGCATCCGGTCCCATCACTTCATGGCAAATAGATGGGGAAACAGTGGAAACAGTGTCAGACTTTATTTTGGGGGGCTCCAAAGTCACTGCACATGGTGATTGCAGCCATGAAATTAAAAAACACTTACTCCTTGGAAGGAAAGTTATGACCAACCTAGATAGCATATTAAAAAGCAGAGACATTACTTTGCCAACAAAGGTCCATCTAGTCAAGGCTATGGTTTTTCCAGTGGTCACGTATGGATGTGAGAGTTGGACTGTGAAGAAAGCTGAGCACTGAAGAATTGATGTTTTTGAGCTGTTATGTTGGAGAAGACTCTTGAGAGTCCCTTGGACTGCAAGGAGATCCAACCAGTCCATCCTAAAGGAGATAAGTCTTGGGTGTTCATTGGAAGGACTGATGCTGAAGCTGAAACTCCAATACTTTGGCCACCTGATGCGAAGAGTTGACTCATTGGAAAAGACCCTGATGCTGGGAGGGATTGGGGACAGGAGGAGAAGGGGACGACAGAGGATGAGATGGTTGGATGGCATCACCGACTCGATGAACTTGAGTTTGAGTAAACTCTTGGAATTGGTGATGGACAGGGAAGCCTGGCGTGCTGCGATTCATGGGGTCTCAAAGAGTTGGACATGACTGAGCGACTGAACTGAACTGGACTGAACATTTTCTAAGCCGTGTCTGTCCCCACAAGTATGGCACCTGGCTTCTTAACTTATCAGTGAGATTGCCTCTCAAAGCAATGGTGTTGTTTTTACTGGTATGTCTAACCACTGTGTCACCTCTTGCAAATCATGTCACTTTGCATGTGGGTTGTCAGGATTGACATTCTTATGACAGTGCAATGGAAACGGTCTGATATTGGGACTCTGAGGAGAGAAACCTTGTGAAGTTGGAGTCTGGGTCAACCATCAACTTGAAAGAGACCTACGAGCCAGCCATAACCTTCTTGTCTAAAAGGATCTTGAAAGGTCTTTACTGTTTCATTGCTGTGAATTCATGAATCACCTATATTTGTAATGGTGAAGTTTTTAATGGGAAAAATTAACAGCATGAGAAACAAACAATTTTGGGATGTTAGTACATACTTCTCCTTTTGAATTAATATCCAAAGCAGCACATAATTTTTGATAGTACAGTAAAAATTATAGTCACTTGTTTTGATAGCGTCTTTGCTTAACATGTTATAAAACCATTGTAATCAATCCTGTTTTCAGGGGAAAAAAAATAATGCCAGCTATTATCCTCTTTGGGGGCTTCCCTGATCACTCAGATGGTACAGTGGAGAAAGGAGAGGGTAGGATGATAGGAGAGAATAGCATTGAAACATATATACTACCATATGTAAAATAGCCAGTGGGAGTTCGATTATGACACAGGGAACCTAAAACCAGTGCTCTGTGACAACCCAGAAGGGTGGAATGGGGAGGGAAGTAGGAGGGGGGTTCAAGAGGGAGGGGACTTAGGTTCCCTAATGCTGATTCATGGTGATGTATGGCAGAAACCATCACAATATTGTGAAGTAACTATCCTCTAATTTAAAATGTAAAATAAAATATTTTTTAAAAATTGAAAAAAAAAAAAGAATCCCCTCCTTCTATTCAGGAAGCCTGGGTTTGATCCTTGAGTCAGGAAGATCCCTGAAGAAGGGAATGGCTACCCACTTCAGTATTCTTGCCTGGAGAATTCCTTGGACAGAGGAGCCTGGTGGGCTACCGCCCATGGGGTTACAAAAAGTCGGACATGACTGACTGAACACACACGCAGTATCCTCTTTTTAACTCTTTCCCTCAAGCCTATCGTAGTCCTTGAGTTATCCTCACCAACCACCTAAAAGGCTGATATTGGTGATAGAGACTATATAGTTCAGAAAGTCGGAGAACATGAAGAAAGCCCCTTCTGGAATAGAAGATGGAATGAGAGCTTCACCCAGGAAGGTTTTCTACTTCGTCTCTCTCCTGTTATTACTGTTCCATGCAAATGTTGGTCCTTACTTACAGCCACTGAATGTAATATTTACATATTGTTATATATTTGTCAAAATATTTAAATTAATTTAATCCAAACTGAAATTGACCTGGATATTTTGGAACAACAACGGAGGCTTTGGAAAGTGTATGTTTTTAATTCATTTGTGTTTTAAATACGTATTTAATTTCCTTTACATTTTATCTGATCTTGTAGCTTCTGAATTTGGTTAAATGCTACAGCTACAGAAAGAACTCTGAAAGGATCATTCTCCTGAGTTTACCAAAACAGCTAGAATTATGGAAATAATGAAAATGTCCCAGTCAGTGTCTTCTCAGCTTATTTCCTAGTGAAGTAAAGATTTCTCTTCCTCCTAATGGTAATCTCCTCTCCTCCCTTCCTTTTCTCATCCCACCCCTATGGAAGCAGATTTGCAAAAATAGAATAAGAAACATTTGTATTTATAATAATACACAAGTTATATTTAGTTTTCTGTGCAAAGTAAAATAAAATAAAATAAATCTAGGTACCACTCTGTCCAGACCAGTTTTAAGTCTGCTATGAGCCCAGAAAATGAATTATATGAACCATCAGTTAACCTTTCATGCTTGTGCATACTGCAAAAAATAAAAAATTGTTGACTCTTTGAGTCACAAGGCATTTTCACACTTGGTAGGAAATTTGAAACTTGTAAAGAATTTTAAAGCATATAGACAGTTTGTCTTTGCAACCAAGGAAATCTTTGAGTAAAGTCCTGATATTCCCCTTGAAATAATTGAGCTTAAAAGTAACTTTGAACAATTTAAGTTTGCATTATATTTTTAAGGTTTACTTGCTGGAAATTCTCAAGCATATACAAAATGAGAACACATGGCTTAATGACTCTTCATATATCAGTTGCCCAACTTTTAAAATGAGCTAAACTACATTTTAGCTCATAAACTAAGTTACACCTAAATAGGAACCCTTTGTGTCACTACAAATAGGCAATGAAATTATTTACTTAGGTAAAATAAGAATATTCCACTACTATCTTAAATTCAGAAAGTTCACAAGAAAATAAAATAGATTGTTAAAATTGTCACATTTACTACTATGTGAGGTGGTGTTCTACATGTCACGTTATGTTCTACATGTCTTATGGTCTGTTAACAATTGTATAACTTAAGATCTTCAGTGGAATAAAAGCCATGACATAAAATAAAAATTAAGTATGTGAAAACTATTTCTATTCTTTGGGGCCAATTGATAGACTATAAATATTCAGGTAGCTGCATGCTTAAAAAAACATACAAATTCTTCTTCAGGGATACTTAACACTTCAATCCCTTCCATAATACCCTCAAAGACAGTGTCAGCACTTGGGAGCAAGCCAGTTCAGAAGAATTCATCTGCCACATGTTAAAGGGCAGGGAGTCAGCCAAATCCTGATAATCTGATAATAATTTGAGTTAGTTTCATTCCAACTTTGGTATTTGAATCATAGGAAACCAAAGACCTTCCATGCATGGACAAGTTCGTCTTTGGGGGAGTTTGGTGGGTTTGTTGAACAGAATGAAATTGTTTTCACTATGTAAATATAACTCTGCTAACTGTATTTCCATGTGGCCCTTGAGGACTGAACTCAACAGAACCCAAAACAAAATAATGGGACTTAGAAGGGAAGGGGAAATGGGGACAAATGAGAAAATGCTTCCAATGTGAGTGGTTGGTACTGAGACCTGACTAGTTCTTTTGATCGCCTTTCTCAGTATGCCCGGACCCAACTTTAGGTTAGAAGAAGGTAATGCTGCCTGACTCTGTAGCATAGCATCCATGATCTGGAAGCTGTAAAAGAAGTGGTCTTTGGAAACCATTTCAATGACAAAGTTATGTTCATGAAACACCTGGTATTCCATGAGTTATCGCAGACCTGTGATGTGTATAAAGAGGGAAATAAACTACTTTTAAAAGGAGAGGGGAGCCCTCAAGTTACCATAAGAAAAAGGAAATATTAATATTTGTGTGGATCAAAAGCATCTGGCTTTATTTCATTTGAGCCTAAAATTTTCCATTTGGCATTCTTTTCATATTGCTTGCCATAGGCCTTGCAGATGTCCCTGGCCCATTGCCATAATGGGCATTTTCAGAAAGAGGAGGAGGTGAGAGCCAGATATATGTGCGTTTGTATCTAGTATTTAGGACAGATACTTTTGTAGTAGTCTTCTGCTAAAAAAACCAAGCAAAACAAAACCTACACATTCCTTCTACAAGTAAGTAATGCCTTTTTTAAAGAGGTTGAAAGCAAGTGATGAAAATTATGTAATCCAGCTTTTAAGTATCCCTTATAAGGTCTCTACCTTGTCGTTCCAAAAGACAAGTCTGCAGTTCCCTGCCCAGTGTCCCTTACTTCTTTCCATTATTAGCATTTGCCCACTTCCCTTACAGACAGCCCTCACTACAGAGTAAAAGGGGCATTTGCTGAATTGCCAATCACCCACTTCTGCCTCCTTTGAATTCATCTCAAAATACTTAGAAGGAATTGAAACTGTGAGAACTGTTTTTAGTCAGTGTTTGAAAAAATCTAAAAAGGGCTATTTTTAGTTATGTTTAAATTTAATTTTCTCTCATATCTCCATTATCTCCCATTTCTAGAGATAATAGTGGCTTGCATAGTATAATAATTGTATTAGTTTCTGTGGTTAAAAACCTAGACTTAAGTGTCTATTAGGATTTAATTTTAAGAGCAAAATGTAGAGATGAATGAAAAATAATTCAGCTAACTGGATAGGATGAACAAGCATAGAGAAGGTAAACAAATTCCTGTTGTGAATTTCCCAGCATGGTACTTGGTCAATCTCTGGTTTAGCAATTTGCTAAAGTGTACAAGAGCCTTAGCTATTAACTGATGTTGTGATCAAGTTATCATTATACGTTCATTCTATCACTACCTCAGGTATAAATAGATCACTGTCTTTCTTCCCAAAAGTAACTGCAGAGATAAGCTTTTCTCTTTATTATTCAGATTCCAAAGTGCTATCTATCCCAATAACCAAATACTTTTCTTAATAGCATAACATACTATGCATAAATTTATTTTGTATTACCGGAGAATGAGATTGTTCACTAAAGAATGAAGAGGGAAAATGCCACAATATCCTCCTTGAGATCAATTATTTATTTCATCACCCAGTTTCTAGCCATGTATGCACAGTGATTAAGGAACACACCTGTTTGGTTTTTTTTTCTTGCAACTTTAACAGTTTTTCTGCTACTGCTAAGTGTTGATTCCAAATGCCTTTTAATGGTATACACTGACTCACAGTTAGTCAGTGATGTGTGCTCAATTGCTCAGTTATGTTCAACTCTGAGACTCCATGACTCCTGCGAAGCTCCTCTGTTCATGGGATTTTCCAGTCAAGAATGCTAGTGTGGGTTGCCTTTCCTACTCCAGGGGGTCTTCCCAACCTAGGGATCAAACCCAAAACTCCTGCATTGGGAGGCAGATTGTTTACCGCTGAACCATCAGAGAAACCCAGTTCAGTTCAGTTCAGTCACTCAGGGAAGCCCAATACATACGTAATTATCCATATATATTTTTTAAACCTATTTCCTACTGTATGGAAGTGACAGTATATTTTGGTGTAGTTATTGTGAAATATCCTGATTTATCATTCAGGCCAAAGTAAAATGTTATGAGAGGTATTTGCCATTTTTGTTATGACTTTCTTAAATCAATATAAACTTTTAAAGGTGTTTATTGTCATCTTTATGTGACAAAGATATGGTGGGAAATTATTCAGCCATAGAAGATGAAATCATGAGACCAGTGAACTACCTATGGCCTATTGTCTTCCATTGAAAACTCTGAATAAAAATGTGGAAACATAGAGTCAAGAAGTATAGAAATGTAAGCAACTTTAAAGGCCATTGAGTCCAGAGTCATCCCCCAGCATGAAATCCTTTAGCCATGTAGCTGGCAAGAATCTTCAGGTGACCAATAAAGGAACGGTGAATGAACAAAAGAAAGAAAGGACTAGGTTCATCTTGAACATTCTGAAGGCAGCCCTGTCTATTCTGAACAGTTTCAACACTTTAGAGTGTTCTTTTCTAAACTACTTGATGGCATTTATTACTTTATTATTTATTATTATTGGTAATAATAATAAATTGATAGTCTTCAATCTATAGAAAGAGATAGCCCCTTGAAAGAAATATGAGGGCTACTATGAGAAATTTTATCATGCTTGAGATTTTTCAAGAGATAAGTTATCCATAAAGAAGCTCTGGGAAAAAAAAAGAAGCTCTGGGAAAAGCCACTTTATTTGCAATGGGTTATTAATATGCCATGTTGTTTTATTATGCTATTATCTTGTTCAAATAATAAATATAAAATTAATGTAATGTAATATAGGTATAGGGAAAGCTTAACAGCATCATCAGAAGAATAGAATGACATTGGAAATAGAAGTCTATAAATTTGTTTTGCAGTTCAAGGTAAGTGGCTAAAAGGTATTAGTGATAATCTGTTAATTCAGCATGGCTCCTATCAGTTTACTTTCAGATAGTCTACATTTTCACAAGTGAGAAAGAGCAGGCACATTGTCATGATATCTCTTAAACCTAGTCTCACCCCCTCCCCTCCTTCTTGTTCTGACTCTGGAAACTAACTCCTCTAAGATAAACCCTGATAGCATTAAATCTGGAGCTGCCATCAGGGCTGTTTCAGTAGATTACCAGGATGAACCTTCTGTCCCTGTGTCTGGGACTGAGACTGGGGCTGGCTCTCTGCAGAAGTGCTCATCAATCTTCCCTGGCTTTTTGGCTCTGGTTTTTGAGAGATAGTACAGTTTCTTGCTTGTGTATTCTAGTTAAGAGTCAACAAGGAGAACAGTTTTACCCTAAATGCATTGACAAAAATAAAGTGGAAACAAGAACGCTATAGGCCCACAGCTCTGTCAATTTTAAACCTCATTCAGCCTCAGTTTCCTTAAATGGAAAATTAGTGCTTAGATGCTACTGAGGACCAGACCTCCAGCTCTAACCCCTAGCTTTAGGAAAATGTCAGTATCTTTAACAGTTTGTAGAATGCTTGTTGGGACTTGTAATAAAATCTGTGTAAGAGAGTGAATTGCTTCCCTAGCATGATCTCTTTGTATGACAGAAAGTCAAAATGCAGCAGTGACAGGAATGCCCACATTTCCCCCCTGAAATTCTGATTTTCTTTTGTTACAGGGGTTAAAACAAAGGTAAGCTTGGATTCCAGCTCCATGTATTGCAGGAAGTAGACAGGTTTTATCCCCCAAATACAGAAAATGACATATTCAACACATATAGTTTGAGTCAAATTTATTGAGATATATCTGGCATATAATGAAATTCATACTTTCTAAGTGTCCTGTTTGATAAGCTCCAACAAATGTGTATTTGGTGGTCATTAAACCACCACCACAGTCCAGATATAGAACATTCTCAAGCCTGAAGAACTACCCATTTTCAGTCAATTCCCTCTCCCCATATTTCTTAGCTAGTCCCTTTAGTTTTGCTTCTTGGACTTGCCTGGTGGCTCAATGTTAAAGAATGCGCCTGCCAGTTCAGGAGACAGAGATTCAATCCCTGGTCCGGGAGGATCCCCTGGAGAAGGAAATGCCAACTTACTTCAGTATTCTTGCCTGGAGAACCCCATGGACAGAGGAGCCTGCCAGGCTACAGTCCATGGGGTTACAAAGAGTCTGACACGACTTAATGACTAAACAACAACAACATAGTTGTGCCTTTTACAGAATGTTGATACTCAGACTAAAAAAAGAAAATAATACAAATAATAAATACTTAGGGGTAAAAAGTTAAGACATCAGCCAGCACTGATGGAAGAAATAATTAAAAAGTAACTTGATAGGTGTAAAATTTTCAGTTCATAGTTTCTGATTTGAATACAAACTGAAGATAATTCCACATGAAGATAATTCCAAATAGACTGAAAAATTTTAATGTAAACAATGCTACTAAAATATTAGAAAATAATTTAGGAGAAGAATAGGAGTAGAGGAGATATTCCTGGAAAAGTAGATACTTGAAAACCACACACATCAACCAGGCGTAGTTGCATGGCAAAAGATGATTTAAAGTAGGTAAAAAAATAAAGATTAATTTATGACAATGAGTTAATATCTTTCATATATAAAAATTGTCTGAAAATTGACAAGAAAAAATAATCAACAGGTAAGAATAGCATTATTTCAGTAAATTTATAACTCAATAAATAAGATGTTCATCCTCATTACTAGTCAAAATAAAAATTAAAATGACAAAATATAATTGACAAAATTTTAAGGCAGCGTAATACCCAATACTTTTGAGCATGTAGGGAAATAGATATTCAAAATATTGGGGTGGGGACAAATTATTTCTATCATTCTGAAAAGAAACAGCAAGACTGAAAATTTGAGATTCTGTCCTATGGCTGATTCATGTCAATGTATGGCAAAAATCACTACAATATTGTAAAGTAATTAGCCTCCAACTAATAAAAATAAATGAAAAAAAAGTACTAGTACTCATAAAAGTGTATGCAAAACTATTTTCTTTAAATATTTTATTAAAATAATAGTTGGCATACAATATTATGTTACTTTTGGGTATACTGCATAGTGATTTGACATTTGGGTACATTATGAAATAATCATGCTGATAGTTCTACTAATCATCTATCTCTATAGCAAGTTATTATAATATTGTTAATGATATTACTTATGCTATATATTACATTCCCATGTCTTATTTATTTTAAAACTGAAGGTTTTACCTCTTAATTCCCATCCCTCATTTTGTGGCCCCTAACACCCCCAGCAGTCACTCAAATGTTCTTTATCTATGAGTCTGTTTTCAGTTTGGTTTATTTTTTTTTTTTTTAGATTCCACAAATAAGTAAGATCATACAGTATTTGTCTCTTTCTATCTGATTTATTTCACTTAGCATAAGACCTAAATTCATCCATATTGTTGCAGATGACAAGTTTTTTTTTAAATGGCTGAGTAATGTTCCATTGTGTGTATATATGCATATATATGCACATGTATACGTATATACACACCACATCTTCATCTGTTTTTCTGTTGATGGACACAGGTTGCTTTCATATCTTGGCTATTATAAATAATGCTGCAGTGAACATTGTTGTGCATATATCTTTTATATTATTGTTTTTATTTTTTTCAGTTGTAAATACCCCATAGTGAAATTTACTGGATCATATGGAAGTTCTATATTTAACTTTTTGAGGAACCTCCATATAGTTTCCATATTGTCTGCACCAGTTTACAGTCTCACTCACAGTGCACCAGAGTTCCCTTTTCTCCACACCCTTGCCAACACTTTTTTATTTGTTGTCTTTTCTGATGATAGCCATCCTGCCAAGTGTGAGGTAATAGCTCATTATGGTTTTGATTTGCATTTCCCTGATAACTGATGACATTGAGCATCTTTTCACCTGCCTTCTGGTAATCTGTATGTCTTCTTTGGAAAAATGTTATTCAGTTCTCTCTCCATTGTGTTTAATGGAGCTCATTGGGTTTTTTTCATGCAGAGTTGTTTGAGTTCTTTATATATGTTAGATATTAACCCCTCATCATATGCCATTTGCAAATATCTTCTCCCATTTAGTAGGCTGCCTTTTCATTTTGTTGGTAGTTTCTTTTACTGTGAAAATGCTTTTTAGCTTGATGTAATCCCATTTCTTTATTTTTACTTTGTTGCCATTGCCTGAGGCAAGTCAATCAGTCATATCCAACTCTTTGCAACCCCATGGACTATACAGTCCAAGGAATTCTCCAGGCTACAATACTGGAGTGGGTAACCTTTCCCTTCTCCAGGGGATCTTCCCAACTCAGGGATCAAACCCAGGTCTCCCTCATTACAGGTGGATTCTTTACCAGCTGAGCCACAAGGAAAGCCCAAGAATACTGGAGTGGGTAGTCCCTCCCTTCTCCGGAGGATCTTCCCAACCCAGGAATCAAACTGGGGTCTCCTGCATTGCAGGTGGATTTCTTTACCAACAGAGATATCAGGGAAGCCCTTTCCTGAGGAGACAAGTCCAAAAAATATTACTAAGACTAATGTCAAAGAATTTATTGCCTGAGTTGTATGGTGTCAGGTCTTAAATTTAAGCATTTAATCCATTTTGAGTTTATTTTTGTATATGGTGTGAAAAAGTAGTCTGGTGTGATTCTATTGCATGGAGCCATCAAGTTTTTACAACACTATTTATGAAGGGGCTGTCTTTTCCCCACTTATGGGCTCTCTATTCTGTTTGTTGATCTGTGTATCTGTTTTTGTGCAAGTGCTATATGGTTTTGGTTACTGTAGCTCTGTAGGGTGATTTGAAATCAAGGTATGTGATATCTCCTCCTTTGTTCTCTTTTCTCAAGATTTCTTTGGCCAGACAGTGTCTTTTGTGTTTCCATACAAAATTAGAATTATTTATTCTACTTCTGTGGCGAATGCCTTTGTTATTTTGATAGAGATTACATTGAATCTATATGTTGCCTTGAGTAATATAATCATTTCAGCGTTAATTCTCCAAATCCATGAGCACAGTATACCTTTCCATTTGTGTAATCTTACTTTCATCAGTGTCTTACAGTTTTTAGAGTACAATTTTTTTTACCACTTTGGTTTGATTTTTGCCTAGGTATTTTATTCTTTTTGATGAAATTGTAAATGGGATTGTTTTCTTAATTTCTCTTTATGATTGTTATTAGTGTGTAGAAATGCAGTAGATTTCTGTATATCAATGTTGTAACATCAGTGAATTCAGTTATTAGTTCTGATAATCTTGTTATAGTATCTTTAGAATTTTCTGTATAAAGTTTTTTTAATCTGCAAACAGTAATAGTTTCAATTCTCCCTATCCAGTTAGGATTCCTCTAATTTCTTGTTCTTGTCTGATTGCTATGACTAAGATTTCTAAAACTATGTTGGCTATAAGTGATGAGAGTGGATATCTTTGTCTTGTTTTTGATCTTGGAGGGAATGCTTTCAGCTTTTCACCATTGAACATGATATTGGCTGTGGGTTTGTCATATATGACCTTTATTATGTTGAGATATATTCCTTCTATACTCACTTTGTTGAGAGTTTTTATCATATATGGATGCTGTATTTTGTCGAAGGTTTTTTAGCATCTATTGAGATGATCATATGATTCTTATTCTTCAGTTTGTTAATGTACTGTGTCATGTTGATTGATTTGCAGATAAATCCCACTTGATCATGATGTATAATCCTTTTAAAATAATGTTGATTAACTCTTCTTTAAATGTTTTATAGAATTCACCTGTGAAGCAGTCTGATCCTGGACTTTTGTTTGTTAGAAGATCTTTTGTTACCATTTCAGTGTTATTACTGATTATTGATTTGTTTATTTTTCTATTTCTTCCTGAGTTAGGGTTAGGAGATTGTACATTTCTAGAAATATATCCATATTTTCTAAGTTGTCCATTTTATTGGTATATAATTGTTCATGATAATCTTATGATCTTTACATTTCTGTGGTATCGAGAGAGAGAAGAAGTTGTAACTTCTCTTTCACTTCTTAATTTATTTGCACCCTCTCTCTTTTTTTCTTGATGGGTCTGGCCAAAAGTTTGTTAATTTTGTTTATCTTTTCAAAGAACCAGCTCTTTATATATACTCATACATGTGATTATTTTAAGTTGAGATCTCTTAATGAACACATTATAACCACTCTATATTTTTACTCCTCCATCCTGGCAAGTTTAATTTTTTTGGTGTCATATTTCATACAAATCTTTGATTTGTGTATCCATTAACTGTTATATAGCTATGAATGATTTTACTATTTTTGTCTCTTATACTAGCTTTGTAAATGAACCTTTACTGTATGTTTTCCTTTACCTGTGAGATTTTTTTAATTTCATAGTTGTCACATTTCTAGTTATTCCTTTTTCCTTTCCACTTAGAAAAGTCTGTTTAATATTTCTTATAAGCCAGTTTAGGGTTCTGAACTCTTTTATTTTTTGCTTGTCTGTGAAACTGTTTACCACTCCTTTGAATCTGAACGGTGACCTTGCTCAGTGAAGTATTCTTGGTTGTAGGTTTTTCCCTTTCATCACTTTTATTATACTGTGTCACTCTCATCTAGCCTGTGGAGTTTCAGCTGAAAAGTTAGCTTATTGTTTTATAGACGTTTCCTTCCCTTGTATATAACTAGTTGCTTTTCTCTTGCACTTTTAAGATTCTTCCTTTGTCTGTAAATTTTACCATTTTAATTGTAATGAGTTTTGATATGGACCTCTTTGGATTCATCTTGTTTGGGACATTGCGCTTCCTGAACTTGGATCTCTGTTTCCATTTCCAAGTTAGGGAAATCTTTAGCTGTTACTTCTTCAAATAAGTTCTCTCCTTTCTCTTTTTTCCTTCTGCTGTCCCTGAAATGTGATTGTCAGTATACTTGCTACTGTCCCAGAGATTTCAAACTATCTTCACTTCTTAAAATTCTTTTTTTCTTTATTCTGTTCAGCTTGGATGATTTCCACTACTGTATCTTCCAGTTCACTGATCCATTCCTCTGAATTACCTGATCTAATCTACTGTTGATTATTTTGGGTGTATTTTTTATTTTGGTTATTGTATTCTTCAGTTCTGTTGTTTTTTCTTAATATTTTCTAACTCTTTGTTTAATTTCTCACTGTGTTCATTCATTCCTCTTCCAAGTTTGCTGAGCATGTTTGTGGTTATACCTTGAACTTTTTATTGGGCAAATTGCTTATCTCCACTTCATTTAGTTCTTTTTCTGAAGTTTTGTTTTGTTCTGTCATTGAGAACACATTCTTCAGTCTCATTATTTTGCCAATTTTTTTTTTTATTTCTGTGTGTTGGATAGGTTAGTTATGTTTCTCAGCCTTTGAGAAGCAGCTTTATATGGGAGATGTCCTGTGGGGCCCAGAAGCACATTCCCCCGGAGTTTGCTACAGTTGTGTATTCTAGGGGGCCCCATGTGGGCTGCATATGCTCTTCTATTGTGGCAGGGCTGACTACTGTGGGCATGCCAATAGGTAGTCGGCCCCTGACTTGGCTGGCTGTGAAGCTGCGCCTTGTGCAGACCTGTGGGCCTGCTGGAGGGGCTGGACATCTCATGTGACTGGCTACATGACCTGGAGGGCTGGGGCTGGGGATGAGCACAGAGTTGGTGTTGGCCTGTTGGAGGGCAGGGCTAGGTTCTCACTTGGTTGTCTGTGCAGCCTGGGGAAGCAGCTCTGGGCGGATACAGGCCCTTTGGTGGGCTTACCGGAGTCCCGGGAGCTAACAGGCTAAAAGGAGGATTCCAAAATAGCATTTACTAGTGCTGTTAAGGAGAAGGATATGGCAACCCACTCCAGTATTCTTGCCTGGAGAATTCCATGGACAGGGGAGCCTGGTGGGCTACGGTCCACAGGATCACAAAGAGTCGGACATGACTGGGCCCACAGCACACACAGTGCTGTTACTGTCAAGGAGAATCAGCTCCTACAAATGGCTGCTGCCAGCATCGCTGCCCTCAGCGGGAGTCCCAGTTGCCTTCCTTCTCACAAGGAAGTTCTCTAAGATCAGCAGGTGTGTCTGACCAAGGCTGCTTTCAAAGGAGACTTGTCCCTGCACTGGAACTCAGAACACGTGTGATTTTGCTTGTGGCCCTTTAAGAACAGAATGTCTGTTTCTTATAGCCCTCTGGCTGTCTCAAGCCCCTCTAGTTCTCAAACCAGATATTCTGAGGGCTTACTCCTGGTTCAGGGCCCCTGGGCTGAGGAACCCAATGTGGAACTTGAACCCTTGACTCCTTGGGGTGCACCTCTACAATTATGATATTTCTCCTTTTTGTAGCTTGCTCATCTGGGGAGTGGGATATTAGTCTTAACTATGCTTTTTCTCCTACTCTTCTACTCTTCTCATTGTGGTTCCTTCTTTACATCTTTAGTTGTGGAAAATCTTTCCCTCTAGTCTTCAGGTTGTTCTCTTAGTTGCTCTGAGAGAGTTGTAATTTTTGTGTGTCTGTGGAAAGAAGCGAGTTCAGGGTCTTCCTACTTCACCACCACCTCCACAAGACTATATTCATAGATATTTATTGAATTATTGTCCAAGGAGCAAGGAAAAAGCTGAAGTTCTTTCAAGAATAAAATAGTTGAATAAATTATGACACATCTGCATTTTGAAATATCATGTAGTTATTAAAATAAATTTATATTTATTGATTGACTCAGGTGGGTATCTGTGTTTTGTTTTTTTTTTGAGAAGACACATAGAACATTAATGTATATACTGTGATCCCAGTTTTGTAAAACAGTGTCATGTTTTAGAACAAATACATATTCATATATTTGTATGTATGAACATAGAGAAAATTGTTATACACATCAAAATGTGAGGCTATTAACTCAAGAATATCAGAGTGGAGGAGAAAATATGTTTTTAGATTATTGCATTATTATAATGAACATACATATATTTTGCAATTGATAAAGAAACAAATGGGAAAATAAAAAGATTGAGCCAGGCTTCCAGGTGAACTTGGGCCAGATACAATAAATAGACTGTCACATATACCGAGAAACTTATTACTCTGTTCTCAGGAGACCAAGCCTTGCTTATGATGGGAGCCAGAGATGTGGAGGCACATATAATCTGAAGCCACAGTCACAGACAGAATTTAGGCTGGAGCTTGGGCATCTATATTTGAGAGTTAAATTTATTCTTGATTAGTAGTTACTTTAATTAAAAAAAAATCCATTGCCATGGTAACTGATATGCAAATTTTAAAATGCAGCCTTTATAATGAAAATCTTGAGACTAACAAATATTAAACATTGGCGCTCTGGGATTTTTGTTATGCCCATCTGTTTTAACAGCAGAGGAAATAAATAGCAGAGTCATCAGAGAATTGTTTCAGGAGCCAGCTTCCTGAATTCAGAACCGAGCTTAGTCTCTTCTAGATCTGTGATCTTGGGCAAGTTGCTGAACTTCTCTGTGCTTCAGTACCTCTATCTGCAAAATAGGTATAATAATTGTGCCTACCTCAGTGAGTTGTTTTAAGAATTATGTGAGTTATTATCTGTAAAAGCACTTAAAAGTGACAGAAAATGCTGTACATGTGTTTATTAAATGAATAAATAATTAATAAATGACCATTGTGTACCATTTTCTAAATAGTCTTTTAGGAATTTATTCTGTATTCTTTTCAGGATCTTCAAACTACAGATTCCCTAATGATACAATTTCACATCATGATTCCACATAGACCCTTCAGACAATAAACTAATATAAACCATTTTGTGAGCTTGCTTGGGGTAAGGAAATGTTATCACTAACCTAAGTATATCTGGGTTAAGGATAGGACAACTGCAGAGCATTCAGTTCAATGTTACAAAGCAAACTGAACTGCATAGTCAAGCTCTCCTGGCCACAGTGAATTAACTCCTGCTTTTTAGTCATATGCAAGTACATTCTTGTTTAACTCTGGGGTCAGCATTAGGTTCCAGTGCACTCAGTTTCATAAAATTTAAGTCTGTACTTGCAGGCTTCTCTCCAATAGCCATATACTTATTATATGGGTGGGTTGATAAGGAAAATATTTTCTGAGCATAAAATTTAAGGAACTCTTAAAAATACTGAAGAGTAGATGATGTGGCAAAATTATTATGGGTAGTTTACCTTATGGTGTGTTTGGCCTGTTGGCCTTAAAGAGAATGCAGTTATTGAGTTTAGGATTAAAGCCTTTGAAATTTGTAATTTATAACACATTTTGGAAATGAAGTACGAACCATGAGATGCTGATTTTGTACTCTCAAAGTGCTTGCTGCAACTTGATTTTTTAAGGGAAAAACCCTATGTTTCAGTATTTCTGGCATGTAAGAATGCACAGAAGGATATTATGGCACCCTTACCACATTGCCTGGGTTGAAATTATTTTTAGATGGAGGGAGTAGCCACAGCCATTTTCTACAGTTCTGTTATTTGAATTTACTCTGTGTATTATATATATTCCTAATTATATTTCAAATGTTTCTGAAGAACTACAAAATCCGTGTTTTGCACAGAAGTTTACTTTGGCAGTATGTAATTGTTTTTATTATATGTTATCCTCTGTTTGGCCTTACTGTAAGCTAAAACAGACAGAAGATGTCCAGGAAAATTAAGCCAGTTTTCAAATCTGTATGTGGAAGAGTCCCCAGGAGGATTTGCAATGGAACTAACAGAGACTGAGGATCATCTTTAATTTGCTATCCTGTCAAGGTTCTGCCACATCCATTACCATGAAGTGTAAATGCTTTACATATCAAATTTACCTCTCTCAGACCCCTGCAGAATTATCCTTTTCTTCACTTCCCAGGCTAATTTGACTTTGGATAACTGAACTCCAACATGTTATGCAATGTTGATTTAGATATTCCCCAAAACCAAGGAGTGGACGCTGGGCATTCAGACACAGCATATATAGCCCTTGCCTTGTTCAGACAAACCTGTGAGATAAGTAGAAGACATATTTTCCCCATTTTATACATGAGAAAACTAAAGGTTCCAAAGTCACAGTACTAGATATTGGCAAAGTCATGATTTGAACCCAGATTCCCAGGCTCAATAATTCTCAATTTTGTATCACCACAGTTTTGTTCTAGAAAATCATATTAATAGTGGGTCATCATAACTATATGTAATTTAAATATTGGGTCCATTTGGCCTATTTGAATCCCAAAGACTACTTTAATTGTGCAAGTGAATATATTCCCATTGTGTATACAGTTGTCTGGTCATTTATATGCAAATTAAACATCAGAATTTTATAGCCTTCTCTGAACCAAAGTCTGTACTAAACTTTGAAAATGCTCTACCTGGTAGTGCTTCACTGTTTCACTTCACAGAAATTAAAGGAGATTTTTAAATTTTACTTGAAATTTATACCATGTCTACCACAAATTAGTTCATTATTTTAGATTCTTTCTCTATAAAATAGAAATAATAACAGTACCTACTTCGTAAAGCTGTGCTTATAAACAGAATAATTTTAAGTGCTAAAAACAGATCCTCTTCCTCTTTGTTCTTGTGTATCCTACTTTTTAGGATACAAAGGATACACATCAAAATCTTCACCTTTTCATTTTTCTCTCCTCCTCTTTCTCATAAAAATGCTCTCATTTTGTATATCACTTTAAGGATTTACTGGACTCCAGTGACTTAAGGAAAAACTATTTATCACTTTTCATATTATTTCTTTATTAAATTGTGTAGGAACTCTGTACTTCCTTTCTAGTACTCTTAAGTAGTACTTTCTAGTGTGAATATAATCCATACAATGCAGAGAGGGTTCTTGGCAGCAGGAAATGCTTGACACTTAGCCAGTCAATTCAGGTACATCGTCACCTTCTGCGAAGATGTAGAAAGTTACTGCTTCAGTTTCTTTATAGATTCACTGAAAATTCTGTGGTAAAGGAGGTTTATTCTAAAAATGTGCTTTATAAAGTTTATTCAGTATGGTATTCTAGATGGTATAGTCAGGCAATTTTGTTTATTCAAGTAACAGTGGACTAGGATATTTTGGGAAGGAAAGCGCAAAATAAATTTCTATTTACTAAATGGAATCTGACTCCTTTTGATTATATTGGTCACTGATCAAGATATTTTGTATATGAGACTACCTTTCAGGGGTTTTCCCGGTGGCTCAGTTGGTAAAGAATCTGCTTGCAATGCAAGAGATCCAGGTTTTACCCCTGCATCGGGAAGATCCCCTGGAGAAGGGAGTGTCACGCACTCCAGTATTCTTGCCTGGAGAGTTCCATGGACAGAGGAGCCTGGTGGGCTGCAGTCCATGGGGTCACAAAGAGTCAAACATGAATGAGTGACTAACACACACACACTGTCTTTCAAGAACCTTTGCCCAAGTTATTGAAGTCATCATGCGTTCTTCGCAATTATGATTTTCATTCAGTCAACGGTTATTAGAAACCAGGTAAAAAATACAAATTGAATATGTCATAGAAACCCTTCAATTTGTCACTAAAGTTGAATAAACCTTTTAAGAAATAATTAGTATATATCACTAGTAAATTGTTGTCCAAGTTATTTATTCTCTTAAATAGTAGACCAAAATCAAGAAATACATAACTGATTCCCAAAATTTAGAAAGGAGTTGGGATCCAGGCATTTTAATAATTTATTTGAAAAAAATTTATTTTTTAAGTAATGGAAAAAGGTTGTTTCAATAGTTCCTCATATAATACAAAGTTTAATATTAAAAAATAGTCTATGTAGAGATTACAGCATTTTGGGAAACAAGTCTTTAAATAACACCCACCACCAGGATCTGGAATATTTCAACTTTTTCTACAATTTTTTTCTATCTCAGTGTTTTGTTTTTTTTTTCAAAATTTAATCTTGCCCAAGATTGTGTATAATTAATTACTGATAATGTTATAATTCCCCTAAATGATCATCAAATATAAAAGTCATTTGAGCATAAGAACTATCTGTCTGAAAGTTCTTTTGCCCCTGTGATTTTGCAGTGCACAGACGGAAGTGCTTGCTAGCATTTGGGACCAGTATTATATGTCAATAATGCCCTAATAATATGGTCAACAGAGATGGAATTCATGGTAAGAAGTTAGCAACTCCCAAGTCATTTCAATAAAGCAGAGATGGATATCTTCGTGCTAAGTAGCTTCAGTCGTGTCTGATGCTAGGCAACCCTGTGCGCTGTACCTGCCAGGCTGCTCTGTCCATGGGGTTCTCCAAGCAAGAACACTGGAGTGGGTTCTCATTTCTTTCTCTGGGGGATCTTCCCCACTCAGCGAGATTATATATATGTATAGCCTTCCTTATCATGAATAGCTTTCATATCTGAGATCTGTCCTGCATTCCTGAGAGTTAGATGTTACTCTTCCTATTTAACACAGAAGGTTATAAAGATTCAGAGAAGTTGTTTAGAGATTCTCAACCACAGATACATATTAGAATCACCTGTCTGTCCTCAAACAAACAAAAAAACCATGCTGACACCTGAACTCTACTCATGACAAATTAATTAGAATCTCTGGACTGGACCATGACAACAATATTGTGTAAGCACTCGTCTAGTGATTCTAATGTGCAGTCAGACTGAGAACCACTGGGTTAAATGAGTCACCTGATTCACAAGCTGAACCTTAAATCCTGGACTTCTGACTCTGTAGGCTGTGGTAGGCCATGTTCACCTCATCAAACACACACAGCTTTGGCTTTCTTTTCCTAGGGATTACTGACACCCTTAATACATGGCCGCATGTGCAGTAGAATATTTCTTTTTTCATCCACAGCTGTAGGTTTGGATGAATGATACCAAATACTGATGGCCTCAAGTTCTTCTGAAAATCTCATTTAAAAAATTGTGAAAGATGAGGTGTCATAAAGACCTCATCAGCTCCCAGAACTTCCCAAGAAAATAGTCTAGAGTAAAACAGTATGCTTACTGGGTAAATGTCCCTTAAAGAGAGTTCTAGCCCTTCTCTCCAAAAGTTTATAGACCTATAACCCCTCACATATAAAATTCTGGAGTTTTGTCTCATAGTCTAACACTTTCTCTTGAGGTTTTGATGTTAGAATGTCTATTTTAGTCATCTTTTCAGGCTAAATAATTCTAAATGTGACAGGTATCATAATAGCACCTTCACACTCAGCAGCCAATGGGACTTGAAGTATGACTTGCTGCTGCTAGTATTAGGCTGTGGTAAATCTAGAATTGGGTCCGACAAGAGTGAGTCCTGGATGTGGATAAGCTCAGTTGAAATTATCCTCTGCTTATAGCTGTATTTGCTCAGTTCCTAAAGCTAGATTTTAGCTTTGGCTATGATTAGCATGCCAGTTCTCTCCTTATCTCGCAGTGTCAGCTGTACACTCACCCCTTTCTTGGCACTCTTGCTTAGGATCACTCTTTCCTTTCTGAATTTTCACAACCAGTCTAATACTTACTGTGTACTTCTCAAACTGGCCTACTTACTCCCTAAGTAGCTTCCCTCAGGTTCTGGTTAGGATCTTAAACGTAAACTAGATTACCACATGATTACCCGAAATATAACCCACTCTAGTATTCTCGCCTGGAAAATCCCATGGATGGGGGAGCCTGGTGGGCTGCCGTCTGTGGGGTCGCACAGAGTCAGACATGACTGAAGCGACTTAGAAGCAGCAGCAGCCACTTTCATAGCCAAACTCTACAGCTAATAGTCTTATAGTTTTCCTCCTGGTTCTGGTTATCTACTGGTGCATAATAAACTACCCTTAAACTTTGTGCTTAAAATATCTTATTGTTCTAGGAGATAAACAGGGCTCAGCTTAGAGGTTCTTGCTTGTGCTTCTCATATGCATAATATAATCAGATGAAACATGAGACTGGAGTCATCAGATGGGCCAGACATCCAAGAGGGCCTCCTCAAATGACTGGCAGATGATGCTGGTCTTTGACCTGACACTTACATGTACTAATGACCAAAGAAGCTACATGTGACTTCTCCATGTGACTAGCTTCCCCATGTGCCAAGAAGGAAAGTTCCAAGATACCCAGGTAGAAGCTGCAAGACTTCTCAAAGTCTGATTTGGAAATCCCCAAATGTCATTTCTGCTGCATTGTACCAGTAAAGCCACGTCAAAAGGCCATCCAGATGAAAGAATAAAGGGAACAGACTTCACCTCTTGATGTTAGGAGTGTCATGCACTTAAAGGGAGAGAAGGGATTAATGGAAACCATCAATAAATGTCTGTCACCCACTCACTGTATCCCTTTTTTAATCATGACATCATTTCTCTTTAGAATGGTAGTCTAGGCCAGTGGTGCTGGAACTTTTTAATATCAGAGCCCCTTCATCACAGTTTTAAAATTATTGAGCCCACTTTATCTGTATGAGTTCAGTCTATTGATTTTATTATGTTAGAAAGTAAAATGGAGACATTTAAGACATTTATTAGTTTATTTAAAAATAGCAATGATAAACCTATTACTTGCTAACATAAATAACATATTCCAATGAAATATATATTTTGTAAAACAAAAACTTTTAGTGAGAGGAGTGGCATTGTTTTAAGTTTTTGCAAGTCTTTTTAATTAAAGACACCTGACTTCCTGTATCTCCTTCTGTAATATGTTGTTTTGGTTTAAGTGTTTGAAGAAAATACCACCTTGGAGAGGTATGTTGAAAAAGGGAGGCATGTTTAAATAACCTCTTCAGATAATTATGAATATTCTTCTTTAATAACTTTCTGATAGACCGGACATGTAGAAATTTCTTTAGTTTTCATTCAAATGTGGAAACTGAATCTATGTCAACACATTTTTATAGTGTTATATTAAAATTCTTTGGTGTCTTTTGCACTGCAAATAGATCTTTCATCAGTGTGTGATTTTGTAACATTAAACATTGGTTGTTTTAAAGATACTGGCTTACTGAATTAAACAGATCATTCAAATATATTTTGTTATACAATATTTTAAAATCACCTTTGTAAATATCAACAACTATTGAATTAGAAGAGTCTTTAAATATTAGAAAGTTATCTGGCTTAAAGGCGTGGACACAGGGTTTTCAGTTTTCTAATTTTCTCTTGAAATCTTGAATTTCACAACAAGTATTGTCAAGTTTCTTTCCTTTCACTGATAGAGTTCATTCATTTTGGGAAAACAGCTGTCAAATATCCACATCTGAATATCTTGTCCTGTCATTCACTTAGTTCTTGATGATTAGAAAGTCAGATTGAGCCTGAAAATCATACGATTCACAGTTTATGAGTACTTCTTCTGCAGATAACCAATGAAATCGAGTATGCAGCATAAGTACTTTATACAAAATCCCCTGTATGCTCACAGAATATTTAAAAATGTGTACTCAAGAGGTAAAGCTTAATAAAATTAATAATCTTTACTGCTTCATTCAATGCACTGTTAAGGGAAACTGGCTCTTTAAATCCAAGAATGCCATGATGACTGATTTTGATGGTTAACATTGCCTTGATTTGCAGTGAGACACAAACTGCTGTTTGTTCTAATTGCATTTGCACAAAGGCAAACATCCATGCAATGAGAAGACTAGTAATATCCTGAGATTATTATAAAAATAATTTGACCTTGTAGACCCCCTGAAAGTGTCTCAGGGAATCCTCAGGAACCAGAAGACTGTGTTTTGAGAACTACTAATCTAGTTCATATCTGAGGAAGCCATACCTCTATTGTCACTAACATAGACCTTCCATATACTGATATGCAGGAAGCTACATCAAAAAGTCTTAGCAGGGCTCTGCTGTTAGACAGAGAGGGTGGGACCGTTCCTTCAGGGTATGGGTTGAAGCCAAGAATTTCCAAAAGACCTGGACAGGAGATGTTGGGAGGGAGACATACAATGAGAAGTAAGAATAGCCTTTAAGTAGGTACCAGTTGCCTCCCTCAATATATTCACTTCTATTATTTATGTGTATTTTGAAAAATGAGAAAAAAACATTCATTGCTTTTCTTTTATCATTCCTCAGTTTGCGATAGGGAGGTGCACGGGCAGATTCATCATTATATTTAGTGAAGTAGAAAGGGCCCTGGACCAGGAATAATGTACAGCACCGATTTCCAACTTAGCCCACTCTTGCTTGGCTTGCTATGAATCATACCACTTCCAAGTCTCATTTCCTACTTTAAACAACTAGAAGTCTGAGATAGAGGATTTCTTAATTGCCTCCTAGCTCCAACTATATCTATATATAATGTGCTGGCTAGAACAGATTCATGAGCGTCAGTTATACACATCTTCTCCCTACTCTGTGTTTAGTGACATTAGCTTGAAATCTGCTATTATGGGAACATTTGCACCATAGAAAATGGCAAATGCTATAAATAGAAATTAAAAAAAACAACAACCCAATTTACCAGTATAGCACAGTCTATCTATTTAATTCCCTTGTGCTATGGAATACATATGTAATAACTGGAAACTTCCTATGGTGCTCAACTCATAGAAAATCTCAGCTGATCTTGTGACGGTATGGGATTCACACACTCTTCAGTTTGACTTGGATGTTCTTTCTTAATTAGCATATGCAGTTTAGCTAAACTAGTCTGTTTTCCTATACTTTGTCGAGAGAAAAAATAAAAAGTAATAGGAAAGTGAAAGTTTTCTAAACATATGTCAAAATTCCTTTAAAATTTTTCTTTTTTATGTCTTCAGATTTATGACCTATTGATACACTTCTTTCATTTAGTAAAACTTAAAAGTTAAGTTCCTCTGGTCTGTCTGAAATAATAACTAACCTACTGTTTCAATTCAGAATCTAGATGCAGAAATAAATAATGGAGTCAATAACTTAAAGTAACAATCCTTAACATAAATGGTCTGTGCCTCTTAACAGGACTCCTAAGTGACAATCTATCCTCTGCGTCTTAAAAAAAATTTTTTGACCACCCAGAGTAGAGGAATACTTGAGAAAGAATAGGAAAAAAATGATGGAGAGAAGGCAGGCAGAGAAGAAGCATTTCCCAATCAAACAAGAAGCTTTAGCTAGTTTTAAAACTCAATGTCCCGTAGAACTATTTTGTCATTTGGAAAAATACCGTCTCATATCCCATTCCTGTCATGCTCGCCGTCTCCATGCCCAGTTGTCATAACGTCCCAGTCTGACATGGAAAAAATGCTCCGGTTTGCCTTTGGGAGTGTGGTTCAGCCCCGCTGGCAGGGGTTCCTTTGAAAGATCCTGACCCATTCTCAGGATGCTCTCAGTTTGCCAGAAGCAAGCAATAGAATGGATGGGGTTTCACAAAGAGAGAATTCAGGGGGCTTCACGAGTATAATTCCTCTTCAGGGCTGCCCTCACACGTCTGCCAAGACCCAGCACGGTCCTTTCATGAGGTCACCTAGTCTTCTCTTTCAAAGATATCCAGTTACTCGGGCTCCAAGCTATGAAGTAGGGCTTCAGTAAGCATGGTGGTTCTTGGGAACCTCTAGAGAAGCAGACATTGACAGGTAATGTCACAACTGCCTATCACTATTCAACAGGGTTGATCTCTGGACATGCACAGTGTTGCTTTTAAGTCCTGCTGATTTGGATTCAGTTTTTCCCTTTTAGCATTTTGCCTGAAATTTCTGTTTGACTTGGAACTCCCCAAACACCAAATTAAGTGAAATGAGCTTGATAAAAAAAAAAGTTCATTGAAATTTACCACAGCCATTTGAAGAAACTTCCAACAAAACCAGAAAGAAAGCCAATGGCCATCTGCCCAGTGACATAAAACAAAAAGCTACCCACTAGGAGATGAAATTAAAACACTAAGGAAATCAGGGATAGGAATAATCCAACTTTCTACAGTTTCCACTTATCTTAAATTCAGACCTTCCCAAGAGTTAGCAAAATCCATCTGGAAGAGTACTCAGTACACTTCCCATCAGAGGGAAACATACTTGTATTTTGCCAATAATGGAGTATTAAACAAATACATATACAACAAACCAAACCCCATAAAAAACACAAAGGAGTAAATAATTGGGTCCTGTAAGCCACTCTTTTTCACACAGTGATCACCAAAATGAGTAAAACTCCATTTTTGCACTCTGTGGCTCTGTTCCACATTTGTAGAAGAGATACATAGATAAGATGGGTGTAACATGGGGTAGAAGGATTTATTATGTCAGAATAATGATATACCTATTTTTGAAATACATTTTGTTTTTGATAAAATGAGAAAGGTTCAGCATGGCACCAGATGAATGATTAAAAAAAGTAGTCTTAATAAAGAAAGCTACAGTACTAGAGAATGAACTCACACTGGTTTTATCTCTACAACCTATTTTAAAAACCCACACACTGAATGAGTTCTGGAGATCTACTGTGCAGCAAGCAAAACAAATTTTAAAAATCACCTTAAGAAATAAAATAAGAAAAAGGTAACGAATCAAAATATAATTAAAACAGTTAAAAATCACATCTCGTTTCCAGTGTGTATTTGTATGTGTAGTCTCTATATACATTTATATGGCTTCCCTGGAGACTCAGACTGTAAAGAATCTGCCTGCAATGCAGGAGACACAGATTCGATCCCTGGGTTGGTAAGATCCCCTGGAAGAGGGCACAGCAACTCACTCCAGTATTCTTGCCTGGAGAATTACATGGGCAGAGGAGTTGGCAGGCTATAGTCCATGAGGTCACAAAGAGTCAGACACGACTGAGCGACTAACCCTTTCACATGTATGTAAAAGTAATATAATAAAGTGCTCTCTGTGTAATAAACTCTTGGTAGAAATTTTATGACAATTTGCTGATGAATATATCATGTAGCCTTTAAATGCTGCCTTTGTGAATATAATCAAAGACTGAACAGTTCATTTTCAAACATCAAATTTTAGTCTGTGATACATGCAATAAGCTTTATAGATATTTGGCATTCCTTCTTTCTATTCCATTTAATTATTGTGTTAACATTTTCCTAGTAATTTTTCTTAGCTGTTTGTGTTTTCCTTTTCTCTTAAACCACATTCAAAAGTAGCATATCCCAGAGCTCTGGTATCTGATGATAAAGCACATTCACTAAATTTTTCACAAACAATACTCATAGTTATAAAATTTGTACATATTTTTTTAGATACTTTTGTGTGGAAGAAGTTCTTTCATCATTTGTATCCCTTTGGGATATCTCAAGACCCTAACATCTGGTTAGTGGTTTCTTGAAAAGACACACTTTTTCAATACAAAATGTTCTTTTGCTTAAAATAACAATAACAACTTAATTCTCATGTTTAGTAGCTTAAAAGATTGTATAAAATTCACTTTTCCTTAATGTCAGATTTTATTTTATCATATATCAGTGCACCTGTTCTGAAATAGCATGAAATTTTAGCTTAAAAATATGTATGCAAATGAAAAGTTGGCAAATTAATAACAAAATGTGAAAATGTTGAAATACTCAATGAAAGCTGAAGAAATGATTTGGTAGTAGAAGCATGGATAGCATAAAACATTTGTTGTGTATGAAAGAGGTACAGGTTTTATATTGATAAACTTGAATTTAAGCCTTGATTTTATCACTTTCACACTGGATACATTTTTTTTTTTTTTTCAAATCCCTCTGACACTCAATTTTCTAATCTGTAAAACTGGTAGGCTCATACCTTGGACTTTTCATAAATACTATTTTTTAAACAATGCTTTAATGCTTACTCTTTACCCGGCACTCTTCTGAGAACTTTTCAAATTGTGATCTATTTAATTTTCATGGCAGACATTTGGAGTAAGCACTTTTCAGTTCAGTTTAGTTCAGTTCAGTCGCTCAGTCGTGTCTGACTCTTTGCGACCCCATGAATCCCAGCACGCCAGGCCTCCCTGTCTGTCACCAACTGCCGGAGTTTACTCAAACTCATGTCCATTGAGTCGGTGATGCCATCCAGCCATCTCATCCTCTATCGTCCCCTTCTCCTGCTGCCCTCAATCCCTCCCAGAATCAGGGTCTTTTCCAATGAGTCAACTCTTCGCATGAGGTGGCCAAAGCACTGGAGTTTCAGCTTCAGCATCAGTCCTTCCAATGAACACCCAGGACTGATCTCCTTTAGGATGGACTGGCTTGATCTCCTTGCAGTCCAAGGGACTCTCAAGAGTCTTCTCCAACACCACAGTTCAAAAGCATCAATTCTTCAACACTCAGCTTTCTTCACAGTCCAACTCTCACATCCATACATGACCACTGGAAAAACCATAGCCTTGACCAGACGGACCTTTGTTGGCAAAGTAATGTCTCTGCTTTTTAATATGCTATCCAGGTTCTCTTTAATGAAAAAGAGACAGAGACATTTAAGCATGGTTATTTTTTCACCTAGAAACCCTCAGTCACTGGCATACCAAGGTAGGTCAATTGAGGTAGGCCATTCCAGGTTCCTATTAGGAGATAATTTAAAATTAATAATGTTAAAAAAATAAAAAAAATAAAATAAAATTAATAATGTTGTTGTTCAATTGCTCAGTCATTGTCTGACTCTTTGCAACCCCATGGATGGCAGCATGCCATCTTCTCTGTGCTTCACCATCTCTCAGAGCTTGCTCAAATTCATGTTCATTGAGTCGATGATGCCATCCAACCATCTCATCCTCTGTTATCCCCTTCTCCTCCTGCCTTCCATCTTTCCCAGCATCAAGGTCTTTTCTAATGAGTTGGCTCTTTACATCAGGTGGCCAAAGTACTGGAGCTTCAGCTTCAGGATCAGCCCTTCAACAAATAATCAGGGATGATTTCCTTTAGGATTGACTTAATTAAATTAAATTAATAATGAAAGTGAAAGTGAAGTCGCTCAGTCATGTCTGACTCTTTGCGACCCCACGGACTTTAGCGTACCAGGCTCCTCCATCCATGGGATTTTCCAGGCAAGAGTAGTGGAGTGGGTTGCCATTTCCTTCTCAGGGGATCTTCCCAACCCAGGGATCGAACCCAGGTCTCCTGCATTGCAGACAGATGCTTTACCATCTAAGCCACCAGGGAAACCCCAAATTAAATGAATATTAATACTTTATTATTGAATAAATTAATAAATTTATTATTAAATTTAAGTTAATAATAAAACCAACTAAAAGTTGGTCTACATTTTGTTATTATCAGGCAATAGCAGTTCTAAACAACCTATGAGATATTATTCCCCTCAGGATGGATCACTTTCATCCTCCATTCCTAAATATTCATTTCCCTCTATATTTATAACAGTAGATTTTTAATTAAAGTAAGAAAAAGAAAACTATAGGCACTTATAAAAGTTTGGAAATTTAGCAAAAATCTAAATAGATTCTAGGACTACAGATAGTCTTGAATGAGTTGGTACATGTAATATGTATGTAATAGTATTAATAATATACAGTATAATTAATGTGTACATAGTATATATATATATATATATACACACACACACACATACACATGCACATATATGCATGCATATATGTATGCATAGATACACACCTTTCTCTTTTATGATAATTAATGTATTAGTGACATCTGCATTTGTCCTTTATACTATACACATGATGTTCACTGGAGATTAGACCATTTAGTAAAATTTTCATCTGTACTCTCCTCACTATACTTCCTTTTCAAAATATGTGAATAGAAATTTTCAGATGAAGTTGTGGTTTATAATATATGGCTCTTAATATAATCATAATAAAAACAACAACAAAAACAGACAAATCTCACCTCCACCATTACTTGTTGTGTAACATTGGCTTTCTCTATGAGCATCAGTTCTTTTTTTTAACTGTGGAAACAGGTGGAACAACATTTACAATGCAGGGTATGTCCTTGCTTATATCAACGGTGCTCAAAAATATTGCTCCGTTCCTTCAAATCTTCCTACTTTATTCCACTTCTCCAAAGATGAAAATACCTTAAAATAGTCCCATAGAGCAGCAGTCTTTAAATTTCTTCTCCAGTGGGTTTCTGCCTTTAGAAAGACCCTAAATAAGATTTGGAGATGGATTCAATTTCAGTATCTGCAGGTGATGTCTGGCCTGACTAGCACACATAGCAGATTCATCCAGATGAGATTATAACTGGGAGTCTGTAAACTTCTGGCTATGCTTATGTCAGTGTCATGAGGCATCTGGGAAGGAAATTCAGCCTGTTCATTTTTGAACAAGGCACCAAAAAATTTCCAGTGTTTTTATTATATAGTTATTTTGGAATAAAGGACAAACAAAAGCTATATTTCAACATTAAAAAGATGTTGATGTATACTCAGAATTTTTTATGTATGCCAAAAGAAATAGAACATTCCCTTGCAAGAGTGTGTACTGAAATGAAATAAAACAAATGGTTCTTTATTTATTTATGTAAGGCTAGACATTGGGTATATTGCATCATTTAAGCTTCATCCTTACACTTCATTACCTACTAAAAATGAGCCCTGCTTGTAAGTATTTGTATAATCAGTGATGAGCTGTGCTTTGAAATGGAGTGCTGCAGATTAAGCAGTAGAAGAAAAGAAAAAAAAAAAAAAGGAAAATTGTACTTGATCTTTTGGAATATCAGAGAATAATTACTTCAAAATAGGGAATTTCCTCAACTCCAAGTTCAAAAATCTTAGGACTACTCTATTTCTCCAGTGTACTGACCCACAGATCACATGTTGATAGCTTGGAAATAGCATTTCCAGTTGTTAAAACAGATTTTTTAAAAATTTTGGAATTTAGGAAGAACTGGAAGTCAAATTTGAAGGCCTTTGTTCTTGGATTTTCTCCTTTTTCAGTGGGATAAAATTCAAATTCCCTTTAGCTTAATGCTAAATACCCACCACAATTTGTCTGGGCCTGAGCCTAGAGGGCTACAGTCCATGGGGTCACAGAGAGTCGGACACAACTGAATGAGTAACATGCTGCACACACATGCATACACATGCACGCACACACACAGATGCAAACACACACACACACATACACACACCCTCCTTCGTACTGCTTTCCTTTCTCAAACCCCCACTCTGGCTGGGGTGGGATCTGTAGCGCTCCCTCCCACCTCTACCAAAATGAAGTATGTGTCTTTATGGCTTCTATGCCTTTGTAGGGGCTGTTCTTCCTACTAACAATCCCCCTGTGTTTCTCCCTAGACATTCATTAAGTCTGAGTTTAACTTTTACCTTTCCCATGAAAAATTTTATCTCCCTTCTAAATTGCAGCATTCTTTCCTGCAAAATAAACCCATGGAGTTCACATAATGTATATTGAAATTATTTCTTAAAACTTTGCTAAACTTTACCACATACATAAATTCTATCATTCCAACCACATGGCATACAGCTTGGGATAAGTAGTATGGATTCGACTTTTTTCAGTATGCTCACCATGGCGGTATGAGAAATGCAGGCACAGAATGTTAGGTGTGGAAGGAGGGGGGCATTACAGTGCTGCGCTACACCTCTTCAGACTATTTGGCATATGCAATTTGAGTTTTAGTTTCAGTGCAGACTTCCTGTACATCAGTGCTCCGTTTTGTGCTAGTACAGTTTATCTGAGAGCTCTGTATTGGAATTTGTCACAAAGGACAAATATTTAAAATGTGAAATGGGTTTCTTTTTTACACTGTTTCTTGGGTTATATTTTCCTAGGATAACTCAAGGGGACAGGGTTATGACTGGACAAGATAAAGATTTAAGAATTTCTGTTCCCCTAGCTGACTACATCTGATACTTCCCCCAATTTCCAGGACATGTAACAGTGAAGAATAGGGATCCCTAGGCACTTTTGGGGAATGAGTGTGGGAACACGTCAGATTGGGAAATGTAAGTCAACTATCTGGCCTTTAGCCACATGCTCCCCTTTCCTCTGACAGAGCATTGTTAAAGAGAAGGATTGCGACTGGACTATTAGATGAAAGGCAGTTTGGGACCTCAGATTGTCCAGAAGTAACCACCACTAATCCATATCAGAGTTTTGAGAGATTTAGAAACACCCTGGTCTTGCCCAAAGCACTAAGGTTTAGGGAGCTGAAAGTGGACTGATTTCAGTGTCCACTTATCCCCATGGCGGGGTGCTCTTGCACAGAATAGAACCTGCATAACTATTGAGGTGACCTTGAATGAGAATATACAGAGCAAGTGAATATGTTGGTTTAATTTTTTTGTCTTTTTTTAAAAGTATTTTTCCTCATGAGAACTGCCATTGTGTAAAGTATAATTAAATATAAATACTATACTTTCTAATCTTATAATAATTTCCTGATAAATATACTTGATAAAATAGTCTGTAGATTATATTACAGTCTATTGCAGTTGGCTCTCCTGGCCTCCGATTTATTTACCACAACTCTATTTGATCATTTTTAGGATGGAAATAACCTGATCTTAATCCTTTGAATAAAAAGAGGTTGGCAAACTTCTCTTATGAGTAAATGGAAAGGGTTTTGCAAGGCAGCATATGTAAAAAAGAACCATAAATCCTAACCCTTCAGTCTCTTAAAAGGGAATTAAGGTCAGCATTCTTAGAGCAGCCAACTGAAGTGGTGCTGAGTTCAGACACTCTATGGAAATGGAACCAAACAGCTGACTTTCACTAGAGAAAAAGCCATTTCAAGAGTTGGGTGTTAAGCACTGGTGATATCTTTCCAAGTCTTTAAATAGGTCACCTGTCTCTTAAGAGAATAATGAGAGACCCAAAAAAAAAAAAAAAAGAATTATCACAACCCTCATCTATTTAATTCTTTATTTATACTCTATTGTAAGATAAAGTAAGTCAGATTTTTTTCCCAAAAGCCTAAGTTTTCCCTTAGGGGAAAGTAAGGCATTTAGAAAAAACTAGAAAGTCTTCGGGCTTCCCTGGTAGTTCAGCTGGTAAAGAATCCATTTGCAATGTGGGAGACCCCGATTCGATCCCTGGGTTGGGAAGATCCCCTGGAGAAGGGATAGGCTACCCACTCCAGTATTCTTACTGGTGGCTCAGATGGTAAAGAATTTGCCTGCAATGCAAGAGACCTGGGTTCGATCCCTGGGTTGGGAAGATTCCCTGGAGGAGGGCATGGCAACGCACTCCAGTATTCTTGCCTGCAGAATCCCCATGGACAGAGGAGCCTGGTGGGCTGCAGTCCAAGAGTTGGACACGACTGAGTAACTAAGCACGAGAAGTCTTCAGTTCAGCAGAATGAATGATGCACTAAAGAGGACATTCAGGAGAACCTCAGAAAGCAAATCAGGGGAGACCGTACCAAACTTGTGTTTTTCCAGGCTCAAATGGCAAGTAGTATCTTTTTGGAGAAGAAATGTTTCTAGGAATGCTCTCTCATGGACATCATTTCACTCCTTAAATCTACATTTCATCTTCCAACATGACAAACATGATTACACTCAGATGCCCCATCAATGCATCTGTGATCCAATTCCCTCTGTGGTCAATTGTCTGTTTTTCACATTTCAGCGTACTTCAGAATTCAACCTCTATCTTAAATATGATGTTATGACTTACATATACAATGGCAGAAAGATAGTGTTCCCTTAAAACTTTATGAATTTTCTTCCAATTGCTTAAAATGAATTCTTCTTTCCACAAAGTTCGATCTATTTTGTACTTGACTAAAAATAGCCTTAAAGTTAATTCCCACTTAAGAGAGTAGGGAATTGAGATACTGAAAAGAACAGTTAGGAAATGGAAAAGGATTTACACTTTGTCAAAGAGGCCATTTTTAGCACCTTATCACAGCAATAACATAAACTCTTTGTAAATTTAGTTTTGACAGCATTGGAATTATCACATTTTTCTATCTGAGATAAACTTTTGTCTGTGTTCATCATTTATATAACTGTCTCAAACAGTTTAGCTTCACAGTGAACTAATTCACATTTTAATTGCATATGATAGTTTACAAAGCCTTCACGATGATACCTGGCTGTGTCTGGTAATCAGGCTCATGTCTTCTGCTTGGTGCTTCTAGGTGCATGTATAGCAAATATAACACACAGATCCAGGGAAAATATATATCACATGTGTGCTGGTGAGCTAGTAACCAAGAGGAAAGTACATTTTGTTGTTTCTACCTTACAGGGGAGCAAATGAGAGTCAGAGACTTGGATTCTAGTCTTTAATAGGTGATTGAATCTCTATGAGACCTTCTTTTCTCTGGGCCATGGTCTTTAAAGAAAAGGCATTTCAGGAAAATGGTAGCCATGATCCTTTCCAGGGTGTACTTTATGAAAATGTCTGTTTGTGCTTTGTAAATAGAGCCAAATTGAAACTATCTGGTAAATAGTAGAGTTAAAGTAAAATTAGCAATTTCAGTCTCTGTCTCTTATTAGAATTCTGGATAAAAGTTGGGTAAATCAATTTGGCTTTACACTATAATTGTAATTTTAGAAGCACCAGGAAAGTGGTCACATCTTAAATAACCCCACAACATTTCCTAAAGTCGTTTTTTTATATCCTCTTACTAACTATACACACACACTTGTTCAAAAATTGTAACAATTATTTATATCAGTGGTTCTTAACTAGGCATGATCTGGAGTTCCAGTAAACATTTGGCAATGTCTGGAAACATTTTTGATTGTCACAGTGGGGTTGCCATTGGTGTCTAGTGGTTGGAGGCCAGTAATGCTGCTAAACATTCTAGTGCATAAGACACACTGCAACGTATTCACAAACACACACAAAAAACACTGTCCTGACTAATGTCAGTATGCTGAAGTTGAGAAACACTATTTAAATTTATAGATAATTGAACAATGGTCTTAACATCATAAAACAAGTTACTTTTTTTTCTAGAAGTTTCAGTTTGAGTTCATATGACACAAGTAAGATACATATATTTTCAATTATAAAACCTTTACTTCAGCTTATAATGCTGCACAAGATCCCAAAAGTCAGTATTTAATTGAGTAAACAAGTGTCTTTTAGAAATTAAAATAGCCAGAAGAGTTGTAAATTAGAAATCACTCATTCATGACTTTGTGTGAATTAATGCAACAAGAAGTTATTGGAGGGAAAGACAGACCTGGGTGGATGCCGTGGTAGAAGGGTTTAGGCAGCTGGGTGACAGATGAGAGTCTTAAGCACTCCTTAGGGGAAGAGAGATTCTGGAAGGATGATGGTGCCCAGTTTGACTACTTTTCAAATTTCAAAGGCTAGCTCCACCATAAGCTACAAAAAATAGCAGAACTCACATATGTAAGTTTCAGTTCACTTTTCTAATTCATCCTCAAGTGGGATGTCAGTGACTTTTAAAACAGCCAATAATTAATTGAGGAGAATAAGAGTAAAGGAGATGCTGATGAATTATAGATTGGTTGACAAGTTGTTATATTAACTGCTTGAGTTTAGGACAGCTTCTTATCTAGACTATATAGTTTGACTTCAAAATCTAATTTAAAACTATTAGATTTCCTATGCCATTCATGGTTTAGTTTTCTTCTCTTTTTTCTTTAGTGTTTTCCAATCTGAGTTTTCTGTTACCTTTCCATTATTGCTATTAAAGGTGCTGTGTAACACATACAGACAAAAACCCTGTTGAGCTAGCATCCTACAGAGTTTATAATCTACTTATATTGTCTCTTGTTGTCTAACATACTGTGCCAAAATTTAGTAGTTTAAAACAGCAAACATTCATCATCTCACATAGCTTCTGAGAATCACGGATCTGGGTCTGAGGGCCATTTAACGGGGTGTTTCTGGCTCCAGGTCCTTTGTGAGCTTACAGTCAAGCCTGTTAACTGGGGCTGTGGTCTCTGAAGACCTGACCGAGAGAGAGGACCCATTCCGGCTCATTCACCTGGCTGCTGGTCAGAGGCTTCAGTTTCTCACTATGTGGACCTCTCCGTGGGGCTGCTTGTGACAGGACTTACCCAGAGTAAGTAGTGGTGGGAGGGCAGAGAGCCGTAGTGTCTTATCTGGAGCGCCCCATCATCTCTTCTGCCCTGTTCTCTTCGTCACACAGACAACTCTAGTAGAATGCAGAAGACTAAACATGAATACCAAGAACAGGAAGAGGGGATCACTGGATCATCTTACAGGCTGATTACCACGCTGATGTTGCCTTTCAATACAATAACCAGCCAGAATCCTTCCTATTGCAATGTCTGAATGTAACAACATACAAATAAGCTCTGTAACTGGCCACTTAAAATAATGATAGCAAGTTTTATTGGAGGGGGGGGGAAAGTGTTCTAAAAAGGACTTCATTGAATTTGTAGAAAATACACACAATGGTCATTTTTAAAAAATACGTTAGATTCTGCTAGTTTCTTTATTGTACAGAAACAGTTTTTGTGCTCCTTAAGTCAGAAGCCTGCCTAGTCTGCCCTGAATATCAACTTTAGGCTTTTTGGTGGCATATGGAGTGTGATTTTGAGTGAGAGTTAGAAAAGATTGACTTTTAAACCCTGATTTTTCCATTTCCTGGCTGCACAGTCAGAGCCAAGTTTTGAATGCTTCATCTATGAAATAGATGTAATAGCACTCATCTCTAATGGTTGTTTTGAGGTCTAAAGGCTATGATGTGAACAAACTATTCAGCACATTTCCTCTCGCATAGTGAGGGCCTAATAAATAGTAGGCATGAACATCAGCTTCCAGTCCAGTCTTTTTTTGAACATCATGACCATTAATAGGTTGTGAAACTAAAATAGTTGGTTCGGTCATCTCTTTTTGGAAAAATGAAATAAAATTGAACAGTACAGAAAATATCAAAATCTCAGAGGATCAGAAACCTGAGTTATAATTCTTCTCTGTGTCACTGAAGTAAATAGTTTCATTAAACTTGTTTCTTATTTGTGTCTACATGCAAGCTTGTGTGTGTCTGTATGTTTGTATGTGTGTGTGTGTGTGATATTTATTCCTCATCCTGATTAAAATGATACCTTTTACTATGGGTCCTTGGAAGAAGAGCTACGACAAACCTAGACGAACAGCATGTATACTATCTATGGTGAAACAGATCACCAGCCCAGGTGGGATGCATGAGACAAGTGCTCGGGCCTGGTGCACTGGGAAGACCCAGAGGAATCGGGTGGAGAGGGAGGTGGGAGGGGGGATCGGGATGGGGAATAAGTGTAAATCTATGGCTGATTCATATCAATGTATGACAAAACCCACTGAAATGTTGTGAAGTAATTAGCCTCCAACTAATAAAAAAATTAAAAAAAAAAAAAAAAAAAAGCAGAGACATCACTCTGCCAACAGAGATCCGTATAGTCAAAACAACGGTTTTTCCAGTAGTCCTGAATGGATGTGAGGGCTGAGACCTTAAGGAAGGCTGCACGCCAAAGAATTGATGCTTTTGAATTGTGGTGCTAGAGCAGACTCTTGAGACAGCAAGGAGTTCAAACCAGTCAATCCTAAAGGAAATCAACCCTGAATATTCATTGGAAGGACTGATGCTGAAGCTGAGGCTCCCATACTCTGGCCACCTGATGAGAAGCACAAACTCATTGGAAAGGACCCTGATGCTGGGAAAGAATGAGGGCAGGAGGAGATGAGGGCAGCAGAGGATGAGGTGGTTGGATGGCATCACTGACTCAAAGGACATGAATTTGAGCAAACTCCAGAAGATAGTGAAGGACAGGGAAGCCTGGCGTGCTGCAGGCTATGGTGTTGCAAAGAGTCGAACATAACTTTGCAACTGAAGGACAACACTCAAAAAATGAGAAAGCCACTACTTTAGCCTTACTTTGTTACATATGTGTTTTCTTTTGAGAATGCTGCTGCTGCTGCTGCTAAGTCGCTTCAGTCGTGTCTGTTTCTGTGCGACCCCATAGACGGCAGCCCACCAGGCTCCCCCGTCCCTGGGACTCTCCAGGCAAGAACACTGGAGTGGGTTGCCGTTTCCTTCTCCAATGCATGAAAGTGAAATGTGAAAGTGAAGTCGCTCAGTCATGTCCGACTCTTAGCGCCCCCGTGGACTGCAGCCCACCAGGCTCCTTCGTCCATGGGATTTTCCAGGCAAGAGTACTGGAGTGGGGTTCCATTGCCCTCTCTGCATCTTTTGAGGATAATCAACCTTATTCTGTTCTAGTGAGTTCATCTCTCTGAATATTTTGGAGATTGGACTATTTAATACCTCTTTGCTGGAGAGCCTCTTCTTTAGAATTGCATCTAAAGATGAAGTTCCAGTACACACAGAACCATGATCTTCCTGTATTATAGAATGTGCCCCAGACCAGTATGTGACTCATTTCTCTGTACCCAATAGCATGGTCATTGTAGATGCATTAATGGTAGGTGTCACAGGAAGCTCAGAAATCTCAAAAGCCTTACTTGTTTGGAATCTTTTATGTAGCAAGTTTCCACAGGGACTTTTTTAGTCACATGGTTAAATAAAGACGTGCTAAGCCCCCAAGGTTTATGAAATTCTAAACATCAATCTGCCTCAAAGGAAGCATGCTTTTCATGGAAGAAACTACACTTGAGGCCTTACATTCTCAAGTTTGCCAAATGTCCAGTAGTGAACCATGCAAGTAAATGCTGTTTATATTGTTTTCATATATTTTCTTTGTCTTAAATTTTTATTAATAGTTATCATTGGTGGCTTGTAGTGCTTCATCTTCAATTTATCAGTCAATTTATCTGAAAACAAAACAAAACCTAAACACTTGAAATACTGCTGCTTTCAGATCCCTGTCATAAGTAAAGTGATGAATACTTTTATAATGTGAATAATTTTATAATTTATCTGCTTTTAAGTCAGATGTTCAGCTAGTTGAACTAGCTATACTGTTTAAAATTTTAAAGAGAAAGACTTTTTTTTTCTCTTTTATAACCTTCCCCCAATTCCACCCTCTCCTCCCTGGCCCCAGTATTTTTATGAAAGACATCTGGGAACTTTATTCACTGCAGTCTTACACTTTATTCCTTGCTGGTCTAGCAATTCAGAGTCTAATCATCATCAAAATCATAATTGTAGATATTTTGGGGTTAAAGTTGCTCAAGGAGAAAGTTTCCTCTGAAGGTTTGAAACAACTAGCACATGTTGTACAAGAGGTTTCTTTACACCCTGTGGCCATAACGTCTGGAAGAATTACTGAATATATGTAATACATGACTTTCCGACATTACATTAAAATACAATAAAATATTATTATCTGTTCCCAGACATTTTGGCCACCCCACAGTACATGGATTTCTGAGACAGTGTAAATAGGAAAGATACTTACAATTCTTTAAGAATGAAGATTTGCAAAACCCTTTAGCATTAGGCAAGCAGTAGTATCAGGGATTGACAACATGCTGTAATGAATCTTTTATCTTTGTATGCCTGTGGTTTACAAAATATTTTTACTTTAGCTTTATAAAACTGTTTTGATGTACATTTTGTGTATAGTTGAAATCAAAGCTCAGAATAGTGAAGCAGCTTCTTCATAGTTACAATGTTCAGTGTTAGCATTGTAACTAACAATGTTATGTCCTCAGTATGTCTCTAAGGACAAATTCCTCATATTTTTTTCTTTTTAACTCTACCATACCATCTCTTAGTCAGGTTTCCCTGGTGGCTCAGATGGTAAAGAATCTACCTGCAATGCAGAAGATCCAGGTTCAATCCCTGGGTTGGGAAGATTACCTGGAATAGGGAATGGCTACCCATTCCAGTATTCTTGCTTGGGAAATCCCATGGACAGAGGAGCCTGTAGGCTATAGTTCATGGGGTCACAAAGAGTTGGACACAACTGAGCAACTAGCACTTTCATTTTCACTTTTCACCATCTCTTCCATATCTGCTGAGAAAATTCAAACCCATTCCTTTCCATTAGAAACTTATTATTTTATTTTTCAATGTAGGTCTTTTCATAATATTTCCTTTTTAATCCTTGAACAATACTATGTTGTAGGTACATTATTATTCCCATTTTCTAGATGCAGAAGCTGAGGCACAGAGAGGGAAGGCAATTTGCTTAACCTTACACAGTTAATCAATTGCAAGTATAAAGCTATCAGAATCCAAAACTTGCTCTTTTATCTCATACACTGCTTCTTCTCACATACTGGTGGCTATAAATCTGAATTCAGTAAGGGAAGTAATGCAATGGCTAGTTTGAACCATTAATTATCTTCTCATTGATATATATATGGGAGAACTTTAACTTCTAATAGATTTTCAAACTGCTTCTCCTAACTTGACTCTCGACCAAAGTATAAGTATCTGTCATTTGTATAGCATCTTAGAGCTGACCACGTGTTTTCACATACTTATTTCATTGATCATGACAACAAACTTATGAGATACTTAGGACAGGTATAATTAGCAGGATGATTTTCCTGATGAGAAATATTTATCTCAGAGGAGTAAAAGGCTATACAGTTCATATGGCTGATAAGTGAAAAAAAAAAATCACCCAGATCTCCTGATGATACATCCTGGGAGCTCTCTGTGAAAGTGAAAGTGAAGTTGCTCAGTCATGTCCAACTCTTTGAGACCCTATGGACTGTAGCCTACCAGGCTTCTCCGTCCATGGGATTTTCCAGGCAAGAGTACCAGAGTGGGTTGCCTTTCCCTTCTCCAGGCAATCTTCCTGATCCAGGGATCGAACCCATGTCTCCTGCATTGCAGACAGACGCTTTACCCTCTGAGCCACCAGGTAAGCCCGTAACACTATGATAAAGATTGCCCAGCACCCCATAAGGTTCCACCTGCTTATGCAGGTTTACCAAGAGCGCTCTTCCTCTTTGGAAGAAGTCAAATAGGCCATAATGAATCTTAACTTTTGATAGGAGAGATTCTTAAACCTGGGCTAATAGACATCATGTGTGGATGTGTGTTAGTATAGACTATGGACTCTGGATTTGGAAAAGGCACAGCAAGAATTCTGGTTCTGCTGTGAGCTCTAACTCGCTGTTTCTTTGCTGGAAGTTAGTCTATTATTTTGATTCTCAATTTTTACAGATGAAAATATTGTGAGAAAACAAATGTATGATCTCCTGCTATGATGGTGATTTTCTGGCAAACTCCTTAAATTTTTAATGTAGCATATCTCATGCTGTGGCATGAAAATGCTTGGCTTTAGGAAGTCAAGAATGTAAAAGACCTCAGTGACATCCTAGGTTATGTAATTTTGGAGTTTCATGGTTTCCTGGAAATAATGATGTTGATATAATTTTAATATAAAAAAGGCATGATAAAACTGTGAATGCTGACAGCAATCAGTCCTGGGTAGGAATTCACATCAGAACAGAAGAGAGGCTGATTAAACATGTGCATTTTGCAAATTATACTTGTGCTCAGTCACGTTGTGCTAACTGAGAAGACTACCAAACTATTTCTTCTGTATGAGTATATGGAATAAAACTGTAATGAATTTCATAAACGTGGGGTATATATTTCACAATCCTGTATAGGCAATTTATATTCTAATCATTACCACATTATAATGATGTCTGCTTATATACTGTCTTTATCACCAGACAGGGACTAGTCAAGAACTATATATTTTGCATCTTATATTCATGATACAAGGCTTCTTAACAGAAAACATATAAAAGTGACTCAAGAGATGTTTACCTAACTGGGTTTGTCTCACATGATAGAGTCTATACGTACATATATTTATACACACATATATATTATGTAAACATACATAATTACACACCCACATCTGTGCATGTTCTTTATGTCTTTGTTGATATGTAATCTACTATCTATAATCTTACACCTACTTGGTAAGACATGACATTTTTAAAGGGAAACAGTTAGTCTACTACTATATCGTATGTATATTCTAATTCATTATTCTACAAATATATATATCTGCAAGATACAGTAAGCATATTTAGTTGTAAATATACCTTTAGTTTTAGCAACTGAAAATTTTTGAGCAAAAATTTAGTTCAGCAATATTTATTTATATATAGTTCAACCAGTTTTAATAACCTCAAAAACAACCTAAAAAGAGGCTTGTTTGCAGAGTTTTGATGAAAATTTCTTGGTAAGCTTATTTTAAATCACAATATTAGAGTATATTCTATGATAATAAGCTTTCAATGAGTATGTAAACATTAGATTAAATATTTCACTTGGCATTTGTGTTGTTTTGAAGGGGTAGTGGTATAAAGAACAGGAGAATAGGCATGATACTAATCCATATGCTATAGGAAGTTGATATCTCTCTTTTGGTTGAGTAAATGAAAGAAAATGCTAATACTTTTCAGTAAGGATAATTAATGAGGCAATAAAAAGCATATCATCATGGAGCTGAGGAAAGAGTCACCTAATCATATAAAATTACTACTTCATGTTCAGTTTAGAAAGTCTTCAAAGTTTAGGTGGGTTTAGCGAGGCCTACTGCATATCAGCCCAATCCTTCTTTCAGTATTCCTCAGCATGATGGTGGTGAGGGGGATTTTTCACTTTATTTAAAAAGGGAGAACAGTGAACGGAGAGCTGTTGCTGTGTTTTACCATTGTGGGGTGATGATTGTTAAGTACTCTGATTTTCCCCATCCCCCCACACTAGTGGCAACTCTAACGGCTTTAGGGTCAGGACAGCGTCTCTTAGTAACTTAAAGTGAAAGAGAGGTAGGTTAATTGGAGATTATGAGTTCTGGAGAAAGGTCTTGAAACTATACTTAAAGAATAAAGTGCTAGCCAAAGAATGCTTTACCTGAATGAATTTGGGCAGCAAATGGCATGTTTGTGATCCTTGCACTAACCAAGGACCTGAGGCTAACTGAAGTGGAAAGAAAATGGACAGGTATCAGACAGACTGCTACTTCCAGCATTTGGGCCCTTTGACCCTGATCGCATCCCTTAATTTCTCAGTTTTACCATTTCACCAATATAAGATGGTGAGAATACCTATTCAAAAGGACTGCTGTGAGGAATAATTAAAGCTCACTGACATGCAGTGAAGTGAAAGTCACTCAGTTGTGTCCGACCCTTTGCGGCCCTATGGGCTGTACAGTCCATGGAATTCTCCAGGCCAGATACTGGAGTGGGTGGCCTTTCCCTTCTCCAGGGGATCTTTCCAACCCAGGGATTGCACCCAGGTCTCCCGCATTGCAGGCAGATTCTTTACCAGATGAACCACCAGGGAAGCCCCATTGACATAGGAAATGCTCAATAAAGGATGGCTGCTATTCTAAGCTTTCCACAAAACCACCTGTGACTGTGTCTGCTCTCTCTTTTTTTTTCCTTTGTTTACTTGTTTTCTTTAGTTCTTTTGAAGCCATGGAATTGGGGATGGGTGGATAAGGGACAGCCCTAAAGGAAAAAGAAAAAACAAAACAATGGAAGCAGTGGCACATCTGTGGATACAGCTTTGGTCTAACTCAGCCGCCCCTAAGTTGCCACATGTTTATACGTTTCCCACTGAATGAATGCATTCTGATATCTTTAGTGTCTTTCTCTCATTCTTTATGTCTTTTTCTGAATATAAAATTAAATTGTTATTTTCTTAAAGAAAGTGGAAAATATCAAAGCATTTTAAGAAGAAAACAAAATTCACCTGTATTCCCATTAGCCAGAGACATGCATTGTTTACAATCCAGTATTTCTTTTCTTTTTCCAACGTATACAATTGTGTACCTGAATACACTTACCGTAGTTGAGAACATACTACATATGTCATTTGTATACTACTTGTTATGTTAAATAGAAGGGTATTTTTAAGCCATGGAGAGCTAGTACTTTTTCATCACTTTATTCTTTAAAATATAGACTACACAGTCCATTCAGTGAAAAGCTCCCTAGGAAGTTGGGAGAACTGTCATTATAATTTATGCCGTGGTTATTTTAATATCTTAATGTAGTAATTTATGCTTGAGTAGGACTATAGAGTGAATTTTTAGTTTTGGCAACTTGTTTCCTTTTCTCCCTTTTCCTCAATCCCGTAATTGCTCTCTCTGGGAAATAACTATTTGCCGAAGATAAAAATTATTGGTATGGATCCTTGAGATACAGTCTATAAATGGGAGAAGATTCATCATGCAGCTTTCTTTCTGCTCCTTAAAGAAGAAATCCTAGGGGCTTTGTGAGATGCTGAGAAACACTTTGTTCTTTATTGTGACAGAGCTAGATCTCAGGGTAATGGATCTGATTAGAGTCTGAACTCCTCTTTTCTGGGTAAGATAAGCCTTGAGATATAAGACTGTTTTCCGAGAAGGCAATGGCAACCCACTCCAGTACTCTTGCCTGGAAAATCCCATGGACGGAGGAGCCTAGTGGGCTGCGGTCCATGGGGTGGCTACGAGTTGGGCACAACTGAGCGACTTCACTTTCACTTTTCACTTTCATGCATTGGAGAAGGAAATGGCAACCCACTCCAGTGTTCTTGCCTGGAGAATCCCAGGGACGGGGGAGCCTGGTGGGCTGCCGTCTGTGGGGTCGCAGAGTCCGACACGAGTGAATCGACCTAGCAGCAGCAGCAGCATAAGACTGTTTTATTAGCAGTTGAAATGACTAAATCTGACTCAGTCTTACAATGCATAATAAAAAGTACACTACTAATATGGCTAAGTCTCAAAAACATAATGTTGATTAAAAAATAAGAATTTAAGAAGCCATACAATAAGGGACTTCCCTGGTGGCTCAGACGGTAAAGTGTCTGCCTACAATGCAGGAGACCTGGGTTCAATCCCTGGGTTGGGAAGATCTCCTGGAGAAGGAAATGGCAACCCACTCCAGTATTCTTGCCTGAAAAATCCCATGGACAGAGAAGCCTGGTAGGCAGCCCAACATGGGGTCGCAAAGAGTCTGACACGACTTCACTTTCACTTTCACAGTAAGGTAATGTTTTTGTAAGTCTAGAAATTATAGTTGACAGTATAACTTATTATTTTGGTATATATCTATGTAGTATAAATTCATATCAGCTTCAGGATAATGGTTAATTTTGGTGTTTGGAGGGGGTGTTTTTTCTAGATAACATTCTATTTCTTACTGAAAAAAATTCAAAGCAAATATGTCAAAATATGACATTTGCTAAGTTTTAATGGTATCTTTATTGTGTCTATTAATAATATGTCGTGATTTTTAAAATATTTTTCAGTTTGTTTCCAGGATTTAGTCTTTCTAATGACTGAAGCGACTTAGCAGCAGCAGCAGCGAGTTAGAGCAGCCTTCTTTCAGCTAGTGAAAAACAATTTTGAGTGGTCATTGCTTGTTGGGGGTGGAATGAAATCAAAAGGAACACTTTGAGGTGATCTGTAGCTCCCAAAACTCGATTAGAGAGTGTTTAAAACGAATGTTCACAGAATCCCTCCGGCACTGCCTGCGGTAATGGGAGCAGGTATTTTGAACAGTTACTCATGCGCAGGGTCCTTCTCTCTCCTGGTAAGAGGTTAATTCTAAGAGAGACTAACTCATTGTAATGGTAATTTGGGCTCGCTTCCAATAACACTTGAGATGTAACAAGCATCACTAGGGCACCAGAATGGTCTTTGTGAAAGAAGAAACAATGTCCAGTGTCTGTCGTCCTTTGATCAATGTGAGGAAAAATGGGGATTTTATTTCATTTATAAGATGTCAGCAATCATTATCCCTTTCTTATGTTTTGAATGACTATTTCCAGCCTACTAATCTTTCTAGTACATGGACCAAAAGTAATTTAAATACAAACTACTCAACAAATATTATTCAGGAAAAATTAGGTAGACCTCACATGGAATGCTTTGGAATGTGTATTATACAATGACTTTGACAGTTTTATGCCTGTGCAAACTTATTGTACATTCCACTGAGGAATTCCATGTATAGGAGAAATACATACATATATATATGCACACATGCTCTTACCATTAATTTTGCCACAATTAAGCAGATAAAAGTTAATTTTAAAAAGCAATTACAAACTTAAGAGATTTATAGAAAATAAGAAAAGCAGATAGAGCAACTGTATTTTGAAAAAAGAAACAGCACATATGGGAAAGTAATAGCCTAAAACATCAGAGTGTTGAACAGAGGGATTTTATTGAGAGGGGTTTTATTAGAATAAGGTTAGATTTTATGTGCTAATACCTTGCAATTTTGTATGAAATACCAGAGTAAAATGATGGCATTTTTCTACCTACTAGTGGCATTTCTTAAAATCTATAAATTCCTTAATTATTAAGGCTTTTCCATTTTTGTTACTGTGTATCTTTTATCATCTGTTAAGGATTTAGATTGCATGATCTGTCTTGCCATGTTTTCATTTAACACAGGAGGTTTCCTTTAAAAAACGAACATCATAAGCTACTTGTTTGCATCACAGCCATTTGTCATAGGAGGAAAAATGTAGTTTGCAGAAGATGTTTCTTAGAATTATTCATGGAGAGTCTCTTTTACCCTATCAGCTCCCCACAACCTACCGTCTGTTGGGGTGGTCTTTAGTTCAGATGTCAAAGCTTTCTTTTTTTAAGTGAACCAGATGCATTGATGTAGCTTGTTGAAAGTGTTAGTCGCTCAGTCAAGCCCGACTCTGCATCCCATGGACTGCAGCCCACCAGGCTCCTCTGTCCGTGATTTTCTAGGCAAGGATACTGCAGTGGTTTGCTATTTCCATCCCAGGGGATCTTCCTGATCCAGGGATTGAACCTGGGTCTCCAGCACTGCAGGCAGATTCTTTACCAACTGAACTTGCAGGGGGTTAAATTTCATTCCAGATAAGAAACTAAAAAACATTAACTTAAAGGAACTTGTTTGCAGTTTTCTGTTTGAAACAATATGTTCTTTAATTAAAAACCATCACTTTTACTGATATAAAACCATGTATACAAAGTTGCGTTGTGCTTCTTCCCTTTTTTCTGTCATCTAAGTATAAATTCAGAATTTAGGAGAAAGGTTTCTCAGTTGTTGGGCAGAATACTGAAGCTGTCCGTGACTGTTTAATAGGCATTATCTATACTGATTAAATCTGACATGAAACATACCTCATCCAAAGGAAAGTGATCCATTAGTTATTTTAAATGGATTTTTAACGAAACAAACTACAATGAAATGAATGGAACCACAGAGTATGAATGTAAAGCCTGACAACATGTAGGTTAAGAGTATAAGAATAAATGTGTGTGAGAGCATATATGTGCAAGCAAATACACACATACACACACACACATACATGAGATGCACTTTTATGTTTTATTAAAAAGAGTGAATTTTATGCTCAGTATGTTTGGAAATTTAGTTAAGGGTGAAGAAATTATCTCCCTGAGTCTTCTAATGAATCTCATATTAAAAATCTGATAGCATGCCCTTGCCCTGTGTGTGTGTGGCCTTGGTGGCATGTCCATGCTTCTAACTGATTTATCTCTTGATTTCCTGAACAGCACATTCCAAGAGATGGTCAGGAAAGTCACCTTACCCGAGCAAGCAGTTTTCATACTGTCATAGTCTTCCTGGCTTCCTTCTTTATCCTCCCATCCTCCAGGTTTTCCAAGTCATATTTTTGTGAATTAAGGCAAATATAAGAAATGTGTTCCCTCCTGCCATATTCATATGGTATTGCCTCTGGGAAGATGTTCTTGATTCCTTTTTAGAAAACGTATTCCTTCCTTCATCCTACCCCAACAGGCAGGCAGGATATTTGTACCTTCATGCCAGCACTTGTAACATACTTGCATTATAAACAGCCTTGGTCATCAGAGTCAGGGTTTAGTTGTTCTTTTGCTTTCATTGTATAGCCCAGTGATTAACACATGGTTCATTTTCAATGTGTTTACTCTATTTTACCTAATTTAAATAATTACCTATAATAGATGATTGAGAAAAGTAGAGAAGATAACAAGAAAATAAGGTAGGATTATATGATTCAGTGAGTGAGAATATCATCTTCAGACCTTTTTACTTTTGCATCATTTAGTATTTTCATTAGATGTTCGTTCATTCATTCATTTATTTATCTATATATTATTGAGGACTTACTCTGTGCCAGCCACTAAGGGATACCAAGCTCAACAAGACAGTGCTTCCGTCAAGGAGCTAATGATGTACTGGGTTGTGGGCAATGCTGTTTTGAAAAAAAGGAATCTCAGGATACTCTTTAAGTACCCAGGAGAGGAGATTCATGAAAAGTTTCCTTGAGGAGAAAATATTTGAATCGATATTGAAAATCAGGACTTCGCCCAGGAAACGGGAGAAAGAGATAGAAAAGAAACATTCTAGTTACAGTAAACTATATGCCAAGGCATGGAAGCAAAATAAAATAATGTTTAGAAAAAGACAAATAATTTGGTATATCTGGAGCATAATGTACATTTGGGAGAAGGAAGCCCAGATCATAAGTATTCTTGAGTGCTGATTAAGGAGTTGTGACTTTATGTGCAGATGGTGGAAGCTATGAAAGAGTTTAAGAAGTGGTGTGGCAAAGCCAAATTTGTGTTTTAGATTGGTCTATCCTTTTTATTAAGCCTGGATGATGGATTGAAGGAAGCAAGCCTATAGTCAGAAAATCAGTTATGGGGTCATTAACAAATCTAGAAGAAAAATGGCAAGAATCTGACCTAAGTCAGTACCAATGAGGATAAAGAGATATAGTAGGGAGAGAGGGAACAAGAGAGAGGAATGGACCTAAGCACCCCTCAAGAATCAGAAGCAAAGCAATCTGATGCTGAATGAATGTAGAAAATGAAGATAAGGAATAGTCAAAGATAACTTCCATGGCTTGGGTGAATGGGAAAGTAATGGTGATGTCATTCAGTGACATAAGTAACATAGGGAGAGAGCTTGGTTGTGTTGGGAGGAAAACAGGGAATATATTTTGGACAGAATGGTTCCTGGGGATTAAGGGAATAGGAGATTCTGCTTCTTTACCTCAAAACAGAGATTTGAGTCAGGGCTTTTCTGTTGTGTTCCTGTATCATTGTTTCAAAACTGCCATTAAGGATGTATATTATATACCTTATAGACATAGGTATATACATCCATATTTTGATTTTTCTGTAATAAATAAAAATTAAAATATTGCAGACTCCTATACTTTGTAAAGGATGTTTTAAATCAAGTAATTGGAGAGCTTCAAATGATATTAAAAATAATCTAAACCAGCCCTTCCTTTCTAGATGAATCTCTGAAACCCAGTTTGCTTAAGTGACTTGTCCAAGTTCACAGAGTAAATCAATAGTACCTTGAATTAAAACCCAGATAGCGCAACTCCTAGTTGAGTGTATTTTTCACATTTCATCTCCCTTTTAAAAATGTAAAGAGAAAAGTTAAGCAGCTGTTTATAAACACTTTTAAAGATTCATGACTGACTTTTTCTGCATGTGAAAAGGTGGGATGCAAAAGAGATATTCCAGGCTAGTGAAATGTGTTTTGGTACAGGAAACATCTCATTTGTTTACGTGACGAGAGAATGATTTTCCTGGGTACAGACCCAATTATGTGAAATGGCAACTTTCAGCATCTATAAAAATGTGGTCTTAAGAGTCATAACTAAGAAAAATAACTGAAAAATGTATTCTTAAGGGATTTTTCTGGGGTATCCTTGAAGCTTAGCTTCTCCATTTGTCTCAATAGGGGTCTTGCCATTACTCTGTTGGAGAGATGTAACAAATGTCCCATGAACATTATTAATTACAGTAGCTGACAGCTTCTTCTTAAAAAAAAAAAAAGAATATTTACAGGAACAAATACAGTCGGAAGTAAGCTCCATCAGAATATTCACCTAATTTATTGAAATGACCAATCTATAAGCATCTATTTCTGGGAAGATTCAGCTGTTTGTACTGGTAACATCTGGCACCAGGCTTAGTGCGTAGGATTCATTCAACACATATTGCTAGGACTAACGTGAACTGGTGCGGGATTAATAAGCCTGAAGTAATAAAGGGTCTGGTCTCAGTGTTTTTCCATTTGAAGGGTGACGTGTAGGGAGAATAAAAGTCAGGGAGATGCTGAGACTCCTGGGCTAAGGAGCAGCTAGTGGGCATTAGTGCTGGAAAGCGAGAGTAGAGTCCAGAAAACAAAGTTAACCCCCGCCCCCCAAACTGATAAGCATGAATTAGTATTGTGATGGGGTAGCCTCAAATTAGGAGCCACCAGAAGTAAAGCAAGTAGGAAGAAGCAAGAGGCTAGAAAAGAAATGTGGGTGAGCCAACGGCACCAGCAGCCATTGCTGTTGGCTCAGCCTGCTGATGCAAGGCTGAGTTTCCCACACACCAAGTGGCCACAGCCCGGCATCTGACATCAATTAGTCGTTTCACCTTGCTTTCTATAACCTCTCTGAACCTCAGTCACCACATCTATAAAACGAGGTTCTTGGAGCTCATAATATTTAATGTCTCTTCCAGCTCACTTATTCTAATGGTTTTCTTTCTTCTGTGAATACTGTTTTTTCAGATACTGAAATAAGAAATGAGATTCATGCCACGCATATCACTACAGAAACTATTTCAAATGTCAGTTTGATGGATCTATTGTCTATAAAGACAATAATGCTTCTCCATTTTGTAATAGAAGCAGTATACTGGAAATTCTAATAATAGAAATTCTTGAAAATAATATATTTGGCCTCAGCCATCGTTTTTATAAAACCATAAACCAAGATTTGGTTGCGTGTTCAGTATTGCCACTGATTTATGAAACAACAATATTAGATAAAGGTATCAACTTTTAAGGCATCTTTTTGCATTGCTTTACCTTTTTATTACTTTCCCATATTTGCCCTTTTACTTTATTTCATGGTTGTTTTGCCATAACTGAGTAATACCATATGCACCAACATTGAATGAGAGTCCATTTAATCTACAACATATTTTAAGTGAACAATGCCTTTGTCAATTTTTATAGGGCTTAAAATGTTATTTTCCTAAGAATTATATGGGGAAATTCTATTCTTTGTGCTTTAAGATATGCTCTTGTTTAAGAGGTTCCTTGAAGTGATCTCTTAAAGTAAAATGATAGAGAATGCATTTCATATGCAAGACATGGCATAATCTCACACAGATTGTGGTTCTTATGAACATGAAGTGGCAAGAGTTTTGAGGGCTCAGTAAAAAAATCTCTCCCCAAACTCTCTTTTGTGGTAGAAAATTATAGCATTAATTCTCTGCTAGTCACTGGGCAAAAGACTTGGGCATGCAATTTATGAATGAACTACAAATATCTGATAATCTTCACTTCTTAAAAATATTTTTTCTCTGCTTAAGAATGCTACACTGGACTCTAAATTTTCTTTCTCACCACCTATAACATTTCACAGGATATTACAGGCATCAATCACTATGAAAATGATTAAATAAAAAAATGAAAAACTATCTATCCTTGAACAGTTGCACCTCGTTCATTCTGTAGCCTTCATTTTTTTATTCCCTGCATGAATATTGTGTGTTACCAGAATTTGTCTGTGACATTCATTATAGTGTGCTTGTCCTTGATGGGTGATCATTCTTTAGAAGGAGCACATCCTGAGGGGGTCCATCTAGTTTCTTTCAAAGCAACATCACAGTTCTACCCCAACTTACTGTGTGATCATAGACAATTTGCCTAACTTCCAGAGTCTGTTTCCTTATCAGTGAAATGAGAAAAATAATAGAGTGGCTGGATTGTTGTAAGTAGTCAATGAGCTATATACTTGTAAACCCTCACACATACTTAGCTTTAGTAGAGGCTTAGTGTGTTGTCATTGTTGTTATTACTTTTGTTATATTAAACAGTAGTTTGTAAGAAATGAAATCAGTGGAAGAAAATATTATTAAAAACTGCATACTAAGGCAAAAAAGGTAGGTGTTGATGAGAGTATTTTTAATGACCCATTGTATTAAAAGTGCTGGCAAAGTAAACTTGCCAGCTACCTGGCCTGAGATCTGTCACTTCATCTCAAATTACCTTGCCCTCTAATATAGTAAATCAGAATGAAGTAATCACTCTCTAATGTTGCATGTTTTTATCAAAGAAAAAAGTAAGTGAATTCTCAATGAGCTGGCTAAAAATGAAATCAGTCAATCAACCAATCAACCAGTCCACAGAAAAACAGTTCCCACAATTCTGATGTTAGTGAAACAGCAGAAGGTAGATTTGAGTCCATTCTTTCATTTCTAACAAGACACCTAACACCTCTGAGCCTTAGATTTTTAAATCATAAAATAGAGTCAATACTTTCCTTTTAAGGTTGGTGTAAGAATCAGGTCAGACAGTGTATGAAAGTTCTTTGTAAACACAAAATCACTTTACAAATGTAATATTAAGGCCTTGCTTAAAAATCATCACTGATTGTTTACTGTGTCATTTTGAATCACATCCTATATCCTCTTACTAGCTTTTTGGCCCATACTTTATAAAAGCTCTGGAGTCAGACACTGAATGTGGCATTGTAGTCAAATAATTTTATGAGTCAGATTGGGAGTCTCCTACTTTATAATCCATTAGCTCTTGTGGCCACCAAATTCTATGCTTAAGATGCACATCTTAGGTGTTTATAAAACATGGAACCTTGAAGTAGCTATCATGTTCTGTAAGCATATTTTGAAACCAGTACAGAATATATGAAGACAATCAAATTTGTTGCATATATTTTCAGAACCTGGCTAATGTAGCACCCGAAGATGGATTTCACAAATATACATCTACAGAGGAATGTTTAGAGATAAGATGAAAGTTGTCCTTCTTATTAATCACACATTGTATATTCGACTTCTGCCTCTCTCCTCAGCCTTTAAATCAACTACGTCTGGTTTTTGCTACTTAAGTGTGCCATTACCTTTTACATTAAAAAGCAGTTAGAGAGAGCAGCCCCATTTGATTAAAAAATAATTAGCTAGCATTAGACTGTAAAAAATTGTTACTCATCATGGCAACCCAAAGAAGAATTTTAGGATAGGTTGGAGACCTGCTTTATTTCTACAACAGGATCAGCAGTAGAAGTGGGAGGCTCTTTGTGATGAATACTGGCACAAGGCAGATACTAGATTTGCTGGTGTTGATTTTTACAGTTAAAGGCACAGTAATGCAGAATAGGTGAATGGATAGTATCTAACACTGATAAACCACAAAGCAGCTAAACCTGGATGTAGTCACTCTATGTCAGAGGGAGTCCTCCTCTATGGAGATTGGGGCACATGGTTATTACTACACCCAGAATAAGTCAGACTCTGGGAACTGATTCCCACTATCCAACCACATAGAAGTTGAAGTAATTGTATCAGCAGATCTATACTGGAGCTCACTGGTTAGTGAATTTCCTCTCAGGAAAGAAATCTGCATAGGGAAAACAAGTTGTTAGTTGAAATTTCTTGGTAAGCATGGAATCTGGCATAAAATAATTTTGATGGTCTAAATCACTTTTACTCAAGGAAATTGCCATTTTGTGAACAAGGTAAAAGGCTAGTTGTTCTTTAGTCCCTAGGTCAAGTCCATCTCTTTACAACCCCATCCATGGCCAGGCCCCTCTGTCCGTGGGATTTCCCAGGCAATAATACTGGAGTGCACTGCCATTTCCTCCTCCAGGGGATCTTCCTGACCCAGGGATGGAATCCATGTCTCCTGTGTCTCCTGCATTGCAGGAGGATTCTTGGAGCCAGCTGGGAAACTCATAGAGTAATTAAGTAGTGCTTAAGAGTCCCTGGGTCGGGAAGATCCTCTGGAGAAGGAAATGGCAACCCACTCCAGTACTCTTGCCTGGAAAATCCCATGGACAGTGGAGCCTGGTAGGCTATAGTCCATGGGGTCACAAAGAGTCGGGCACGACTGAGCGACTTTACTTACTACTTACTTTACTAAGATGACTAGATTAAAGGTTAAAAACATGGGTTTTAGCACTGGGGGTTGAATTCTTGTTTGTTCTTGAGCAAGCTATGGATTTTCTAAGCCTTAGTAGTCTCACCTATAAAATGGCTATAACAATACCTACCATATATAATCGTCATAAGGTTTAAGTGGTATCATAAAAGGAAAAGCACTTAACTCAGTGCCTGCAGCATAGTAGACAATGGCTAAATGTCAGCTATAAATGCCAGATATCATCTCCATGATGGAGATTTACCTGCTGTTTTTGAGAATATACACATTTATATACTGCCCCAGATTTCTGGATAAGCATGAAGCATACTGCTAATACGTGCTTGAGGCTTCCTTTGCTAAGCATTCATTGTTAGAAACTTAAATCAATGTGATTGAAGCAAAAGAAAAAAAAAAGTGGGCTGCTCAAGGAACATCACACAGTTTACAACTTCATGTCCAAGGATGAATCTGGCTAAAAACATGACAAGATTGAGGTACTCTAAAAATACCCTTCTATCTGTATTACCTGGCTATCTGTCTACCTACCTACCTATCTTTCTGACTTAGCCTCATACTTAGGCTGGCTCTGGTTTTGTGATGGCAAAATGGGACATCAAGTGTCAAGCATATATGTTACCAACTTACCACAGAGGAAAAAGAAGTTCTTTTGTAAATGTTGGACAGAATTGCATAACTGAGACTTAATGGCTTTGCTTATGGTATCTTTTCATTCTTGAACAATTCATTCTCTCCAAGCAAGAGCAGAACATTGTGGTTTGTCAGGCTCAAACATGTACCTACCCCTGAAGCCAGGGTAGGACTACTCTACTCAAAGCATTTGTTCTGAAGGAAGAAAAGACACTTTTCCAAAAGAAAGTTAAGGGGTGTTATTAGGAAAAAAAGGAACAGATGAGCAGAATCCAAAACAATAGATGTCTGATACTCCAACCTACCCTCTGTTCTCCTACACTTCCATTGCTGTTTAAATATGTTAGTTCAATTGGAATAAAGCCAAGATTGAATTTAGCCCAGAGACATAAATTTTGTTAAGATAATTTCCAGATATGTATCCTAATCTATTTTGTATTTGTTTTATTAAAAAGAAAAATTGTTTCCTCCTACTTCTAATTTGGGAATAAAGGATGAAGAGGAGTTACCTTATACTGACCACAAACAAGGTCAGAACTTATTACTAATAACATGAGTTTGATTCTGACCTTTCATTTTCTTTAGCTTGGGGCAGACTCACATTTGAGAAATAGAAATAAGAGATGTTGTTAGAAGGTGAACTGCCAAAGTTTACAAAGAAGAATTTCGTTTTAGGCTATATTTATTACATGACAATAGTGTTACTATAGATTATAAAATAGGGGATGTATTTTGGTTCACCAAATCAGTAAAAATCACGTAGCTGTTAAAGACTTGGAACCCAGCTTGTGAAGCAGGACTTGGCAGAGCTACCCAGTGGTGAGCAGTGTCGGTGTGAGAGTTAAGGACTTCAGCGCTCAGCTCCAAGTCGGGCTGTTTCTGCGGTGTGTGGCCTTGGATCTGACTTCTCTCGGATGCAGTTTTCCCCGTATGTGTAATTGGGTAATAAAACGTAGTCACCACACAGTGCTGGGGGAGAATTCAGTGCACTGGGAGGGAAGTGCAGGCTTCTCTCTGTATTTTTCCAGCAGTGCATATGCTCAGCCTTATTCTCCCAGGTGCCTAACGGGCTCCCTTATATTAAGTCGCTGAGTAATTCTTCTTGGCCTCTATGGTACTATTTATTTTACAACTGTAGTATTTTCTAAGATGGCACCATAAAGGACTAAATGTTGCCCAAGGCAAGAACGGCAAATGCTGCTTTATGGACCATACTCTCAGTGAGTTTGTGTGTGTGTGTGTGTGTGTGTGTGTGTATGTGTGTGTGTGAAAGAACACTGAGGAGCTCTGAGGCTCTGCCGCTCATTTCATATGCTCTTGCCTATTCTTGAATATTCCAAGCCTTGTGTTTTGGAAAACTGTCCCCCTCCCACTAGTTGTCCCATTTCTCTAACCCAGCATAATCTTTTATTTTTCATTACAGAGGAGGCGGAATTATTCTCAAAGTTGAGTGGTCATTATGATAATAATGAAAAGACCAGAGAACCAAGATTTAGATTTAAATTATTGTGGTAACTCTGTTGAGTTTTTGCTGGATGACCTTAGGCTCATCATTGACCTCCTCTAATTCTGTTTCCTCACCTATAAAATGAAAAGAACAGTGAGTTCATCTGTGCGTGACTCTCACATCTTTGCTGTAAGGGTTAAATGAGAAAGCACTAGCCAAGTGTGAATTTCCACGCTGATTGTGTTGATTAGATATGTGCATCAGTATATTAGGAGTTTGTTAGCAACTCCTGTGTGCTCTGTCCCGTTTCCACAGCCTCTCAGAGTTGCAGAGGATTCCTGCCAGATGGCTGATTTGCCAGCTGTATCTTGTTTTGTCATTGTAAATATTATATGCTCCAACCGAAAGGCTTTGCTTATAATGTAGTATTCCTTGCCCTTCATCTCTTGCAGATTGAGAATTACATTGTGGAAAATATGAAGTCGGAGATGGCTCAGATACAGCAGAATGCAGTTCAGAACCACACGGCCACCATGCTCGAGATAGGGACCAGCCTCCTCTCTCAGACCGCAGAGCAGACCAGAAAGCTGACAGATGTTGAGACCCAGGTACGTCGCAGACCCAGAGATGACAAGCTCTTAACTGGAAAGATTTCTTTTTTTTCTTTTAGCTTACTCCATAAATACAGAGCACATTTCAGCACTGAGATTGGGGAAACATACACATTTTTGTTTATTGGTTTAATAACAACAGTGACTGCCTGACATGGCAGGCATGCTTCTCTTGATTTCATGAGAGTTGATATATTTAGCTTTGTATGTTTGCAAAAACAGGACTGGCAAAGCACTTAATCAGCATTTAAATTTCAAATAAATTCATTACAACTACCAACTGTGATACGACCTATGTCAAACAGAATAAGCGTTTGTGTCAAATCAGTGCCTTTGATGTACATTTTGACCTATGCTGTTTTATCTCTGGTAGTACTCTACCATAATGGCACCTGCAGAGGCTTTGTGCAGTCAGTGGATAGGAAGAAAGACCCCAAATGAACTGATCTGGAATGTGTAGATTTTTTTGTCAGCATGATTTTATAATGAAAAGTAAATTAAAACTCTGTCTTCATAGGTTTGCTCACATATGTGTGTGTGCTCAGTTGTTCAGTCGTGTCCGACTCTGCAATCCCATGGACTGTAGCCTGCCAGGCTCCTCTGCCCATGGAATATTCCAGGCAGGTTGCCATTTCCTCCTCCAGGAGATCTTCCTGACCCAGGGATCGAACCCACATCTCATGAATCTCCTGCACTGGCAGCTGGATTCTTTTACCAGTGTACCACCTGGGAAGCCCCATATGTACACATATGTATATGTATTATATATTATATATTACCCTACTATGGACAATGACATACTTATGTTCAAGTCAGTAAAATGTCTTTTAACTATCACTGCCACAAGTCTACCAGTACAGTTCAATGAAAATATTATTTTTGATGACTGGAAGATAATCTCTGGGTCCCCTTTAAACATGGAAATGGTTATTCCAGTTACCATCCTGAAATCCAGAGGATGATTCTGTCTCAATGAAACTGATTTCTGGAATTGAAGGTGAACTATACTGTGAAAAGATAAACCGAGGCACATTAAACTTTTCAAGAGTTTACTTGAGCAAACATTGATTTAAATTGTGCAGCCCAAAAGTAGCTCTACTACAGGAGAAAAGGGAAAGGTTTTAATGTGGAAAATGTAGAAGCGAAGCAAGGAAATTATTTGATTGGCCCTAGCTTAGGCATTTGCCATATTTAGGAAAGCCTAGTTGGCTGTTTGTGATTGGTTGTTCCTAAGGTTCATTTTCATGGATTTAAGCCCATTGACTCTGGCTTAGATTTGGGTTTGCTTATGTAGGTTACCAAGGCATTAGAGTCATCTCAGTCTAATGGCCTCTAATGTTTAATTTTTAACAATATAAATTCAAAAATAATATGCCATCTTTGTGTTATTCAGCTGCTAAGTCGTGTCCAACTCTTTGCAACCCCGTGGACGGCAGCATGACAGGCTTCCCTGTCCTCCAATATGCGGCCTTGTTTCTGCTTTATGTCATTTGTGTTAAATGGCATCACAGGTCAAATGCTGATATTTAAAGACAAATAGCAATAATAATTTATTTGGACAGGGCATTTTATATTATGCAAACCACTTTCTCTTGGACAAATGATATTCATGAAGACTATTTAGAAGAGAAAGCTTGAGTGGTTTTCTCACATTGATACAGCTTGTTGTTGTTCAGTAGCTAAGTTGTCTCCAACTCTGTGACCCCATGGACTGCAGCAAGCCTGGCTTTCCTGTCCTTCACTATCTCCTGGAGTTTTCTAAAACTCAAGTCCATTGTATCAACTATGCCACCCAACCATCTCAGCCTCTGTTGATACAGCTAGTGAATTGACTTTGATACTCAAACTGAGACATATACATTTCTTTCCTTCTCTGGCCTCCTTGCTTAGTGATAATACCTGCATTGGCAGGTGGGTTCTTTACCACTAGCGCCACCTGAGAAGCACCATACATGTTCTACTTAAACCTAATTGAAAGTAAAAGTTGCTCAGTCGTGTCTGACTCTTTGCAACCCCATGGACTATACAATCCATGGAATTCTGTAGGCCAGAATACTGGAATGGGTAGCCTTTCCCATTTCTCCAGGGGATCTTCCCAACCCAGGGATTGAACCTAGGTCTCCCACATTGCAGGTGGATTCTTTACCAGCTGAGCCACAAGGGAAACCCAAGAATACTGGAGTGGGTAGCCTATCCCTTCTCCAGTGGATCTTCCTGACCCAGGAATTGAACCGGGGTCTCCTGTATTGCAGGTGGATTCTTTACCAACTGAGCTATCAGAGAAGTCCTAAAACCTAATTATTCAACTTCTAATGCAAGGCCAAGTTTACAAAGTGAGTCCTAAATTATTCCTTAATCTCAGTACACTCTATTCTTTTGTCATAAGCATTTATAAACCTTTAGTGCTATCCAAGTGTGCTCCCAGGTTTTTCCTCCCTTATTCAGTCTGCTTTGTTTCACTTTGGTAAGTCTTGCTATTCCTAAACTCATTTCAGGTCTTCAGTTATTTTAGGAACTCATGCCAATAGTTTTGCAGTGTATTTTAATGCCCTAGCTTTCACATGATGTTGTTATAAAGATAAGTAACTTACTGCTTTTTAGTCTTCTGCAACCTTCTAGACTTGAACTTAATAAAAGTAGATAGAACCTTGGATTTATTGCAGTGGCGTTTAAAAGTATTCTTGTGCTCAATAAGCATCATAATCAGAAAAGAGAGAGAATGAGTGCTATAACATAACCCTACTGGTCATGGTGGTGAGACCAGGAACCAGTGCTGGGTGTGTCCCTTCCTCTTTAGTTTAGCTTGCAGTGTTTTCTTTACTCTGTTACCAGTTCATACCAATATCTCCTCTCTTTCTAGTTCCTCTTTCCAAGCGAACAGTGTGAAGGGATTAATTTCAGATATTATTCATGCCTCTTGCTGTAGTGTGCATCTATTTCTGACTTCTTCCTCAGGCCAACAATTTTGAGTCAATGTACACCAGGAGATAAAAAAAAAAAATTAAAATTCACATCTAATAATCTGCGCTTACCTCTTTTTAAAGCAATTTTCAGTGTAGTTCAGTTCAGTTGCTTGGTCATGACTGACTCTTTGCGACCCCATGAACTGCAGCACGCCAGGCCTCCCTATCCATCACCAACTCCCGGAGTCCACCCAAACACATGTCCATTGAGTTGGTGATGCCATTCAACCATCTCATCCTCTGTCGTCCCCTTCTCCTCCTGCCCACAATCTTTCCCAGCAAGGACAGGTTTACAAAGTGAGTCCTAAATTGTTCCTTAATCTCATTTTCCAGTGAGTCAGTTCTTCGAATCAGGTGGCCAAAGTACTGGAGTTTCAGCTTCAACATCAGTCCTTCCAATGAACACCCAGGACTGATCTCCTTTAGGATGGACTGGTTGAATCTCCTTGCAGTCCAAGAGACTCTGAAGAGTCTTCTCCAACACCACAGTTCAAAAGCATCAATTCTTCAGTGCTCAGATTTCTTTATAGTCCAACTCTCACATCCATACATGACCCTGGAAAAACCATAGCCTTGACTAGATGGACCTTTGTTGGCAACGTAATGTCTCTGCTTTTTAATATACTGTCTAGGTTGGTTGTAACTTTCCTTCCAAGGAATAAGTGTCTTTTAATTTCATGGCTTCAGTCACCATCTGCAGTGATTTTGGAGCCCAGAAAAATAAAGTCTCTTACTGTTTCCCCATCTATTTTCCATGAAGTGATGGGACCAGATGCCATGATCTTCGTTTTCTGAATATTGAGTTTTAAGCCAACTTTTTCACTCACCTCTTTCACTTTCATCAAGAGGCTCTTTAGTTCTTCTTCACTTTCTGTCATAAGGGTGGTGTCATCTACATTTCTGAAGTTATTGATATTTCTCCCGGCAATCTTGATTCCAACTTGTGCTTCATCCAGCCCAGAATTTCTCATGATGTACTCTGCATACAAGTTAAATAAGCAGGGTGACAGTGTAAAGCCTTGACGTACTCCTTTCCCTAGTTGAAACCTATGTTGTTCCATGTCTACTTCTAACTATTGCTTCCTGACCTACATATAGATTTCTCAAGAGCAATGTCTTCCCATCTCTCTAAGAATTTTCCAGAGTTTCTTGTGGTTCACACAGTCAAAGGTTTTGGCATAGTCAATAAAGCAAAAGTAGATGTTTTTTTGCAGCTCGCTTGCTTTTTCAGTAATCCAATAGATGTTGGCAATTTGATCTCTGGTTTCTCTGCCTTTTCTAAATCCTGCTTGAACATCTGGAAGTTCATGGTTCACTTACTGTTGAAGCCTGGCTTGGAGAATTTTGAGTATTACTTTGCTAGCGTGTGAGATAAGTGCAATTTTGCAGTATGTTGACCATTCTTTGGCATTGCCTTTCTTTGGGATTGGGATGAAAACTGACCTTTTTCAGTCCTGTGGCCACTGCTGAGTTTTCCAAATTTGCTGGCATATTGAGTGCAGCACTTTCACAGCATCATCTTTTAGGATTCGAAATAGCTCAACTGGAATTTCCATCACCTCCACTAGCTTTGTTCGTAGTGATGCTTCCGAAGGCCCACTTGACTTCGCATTCCAGGATGTCTGGCTCTAGTGGAGTGATCACACCATTGTGATTATCTGGGTCATGAAGATCATTTTTGCATAGTTTTTCTGTGTATTCTTGCCACCTCTTCTTAATATCTTCTGCTTCTGTTATGTCTACACCATTTCTGTCCTTTATTGAGTCCATCTTTGCATGAAATATTCCCTTGGTATCTCTCATTTTCTGGAAGAGATCTTTAGTCTTTCCCATTGTATTGTTTTCCTCTATTTCTTTGCACTTATCACTGAGGAAGGTTTTTTTATGTCTCCTTGCTATTCTTTGGAACTCTTTATTCAAATTAGTGTATCTTTCCTTTTCTCCTTTGCCTTTTGCTTCTCTTCTATTCACAGCTATTTATAAGGCCTCTTCAAACAACCATTTTGCTTTTTTGCATTTCTTTTCCTTGGGGGTGGTCTTGATCCCTCATGTACAATGTAACGAACCTGTGTCCATAGTTCTTCAGGCACTCTGTCTATCAGATCTAATCCCTTGAATCTATTTGCCACTTCCACTGTATAAAGTAAGGGATTTGATTCAGGTCATACCTGAATGATCTAGTGGTTTTCCCTACCTTCTTCAATTTAATTCTGAATTTGGCAGTAAGGAGTTCATGGTCTGTGCCACAGTCAGCTCCTGGTCTTATTTTTGCTGACTGTGTAGAACTTCTCCATCTTTGTCTGCAAAGAATATAATCAATCTGTATTAGTTTTTAATAATTTTTTTTAAAAAAAGTATTGGGGTAGGTATTATTACCATCCCTTGTTAAAGATGTGGAAGCTGAAACTCAGAGAGGTAAAGCAATTGGCTCCAGGTGAAAAAACTTATGAATACTAGAGGGAAGATTTGAACCCAAGACAGTCTGGCATCAGAGTCTACATGCTTTACCAAATTTACATGCTTTCTGCCTATACTCTTGTGATTCCTTTCTTTCTCAGAGGCTGCAGATGCAACTTGGGTTCTAGCAGAGGACAAAATGAATTTCAGATAAAGCAGATTAATGTGGACCTAATAGTGGAAACAGAACATTTTCTATAAATGATGAAGCTGCTGCTGTAGCTACTGCTGCTGAGGGAACCACCAGCTATTGGTGGTTTTTACCATGTGCCTGCACATCATCTCGTGTAACCCACTGCTGCCCTTGTCACTTTCTGGCTGTGTAACTATTAATATAAAGAAGTTCTGTAGAGACTGAGTGTAATTCTCCTCCAACTTCCAATCATTTATATAGAGCCATAGTTTTAGAAATGTAATTTATAAAAATTTTAAACATATATTTTGAATACCTCCTTGATGCAAGATATTTTAATAGGTATCAAATAGAATACAGCAATAAGTAAAGCAGTCTTTATACTCAGTGAGCTTGGGTTAATGTGACAAAAATTTGCTAAACCGTTTCTTTCTTGACTTTCCATTATTAGCTATGGAGCTACCCCTCACAGTCATAAAAGCATCTTTCCAATCTCCTACTGGTGGAGAGGTGTAATAGATCAATGGCCCCAGCTGTTGGGCTCTGAAATCCATCATTGTGTTAGTATAGAGACCACAATTCTCAGTGGCCCCTTCCAGCCAAGGTCGTACTGTGGCAGTGATATTTAGACCCACTCCTGGTAGCTGTCAAGTCACTAACACATGACTTGACTAAGGGCTCTCCATCATCAGCCTTCCCAAACTTTAGTACAATTCCCTGCATACTAAGACGTCCAGTTAGCTTTACTCTTTTCCCTCTCCACTGTGGTTAGATCTACATCCCAGTCAGAAGGTGACCCTAGTCAACTCTGGCTTTTCCCCAATTTTCTCTCACAGGCATTTCCCCTAATTAATTTCCTGCAGTCTGGTATCTGCTTCTTAGAGGTCACAAACGATCACACCTGTTATTTGGACTTGACTCATACAATTGTAAACTTAAAGTAATTAAGGAACAATTTAAACAACAAGCTTGTATGTCTAAGCAAAAATAAGTTTGAAAGAACAGAAAGGTCAGCTCTCAAAGTTGAACCACTATCTCTTTAACTTGATGAGAGGATAGCTGAGTAAATATTTAACTTTTTGACTGAATTGAAACGGCAGTAAAATAAATTTGCTAATGAGTCATCCAAGGAAAATACCCTGATAAATAATTTTCTCACAAGGTCTGGAAGAGGGTTTGATAACCCATTAGAAGAGGGCTCAGTCAAATTTGAAATGCCATTTTTCAGTGGCATTTTATTTTTGTAAAATAAAGTTTTATATGTTGCACATGGGTGGTTTCTCAGTGTTGTTGTCCAGTCATTCAGTTGTGTCTGATTCTGTGACCCCATGGACTGTAGCACAACAGACTTCCCTGCTCATCACCATCTTCCAGAGCTTGGTCAAACTCATGACCATTGAGTCAGTGATGCCATCCAACCATCTCATCCTCTGTTGACCCCTTCTCCTCCTGCCTTCAATCTTTCCCAGCCTCAGGGTCTTTTCTAATGAATTAGCTTTTTGCATCAGGTGGCTAAACTATTGGAGCTTCAGCTTCAGCATCAGTCCTTCCAATGAATATTCAGGACTGATTTCTTTTAGGATGGTCTGGTTGGATCTCCTTGCAGTCCAAGGGACTCTCAAGAGTCTTCAACACCACAGTTCAAAAGCATCAATTCTTCAGCGCTCAGCTTTCTTTATAGTTCAACTCACATCCACAGCTTTCTTTATAGTTCAACTCTCACATCCATACATGACTATTGGAAAACCATAGCTTAGACTAGACGGACCTTTGTTGACAAAGTAATGTCTCTGCTTTTGAATATGCTGTCTAGGTTTGTCCTAGCTTCTCTTCCTCAATAAGAGAGCAGAATTGAGTAGTTGCACCAGGGCCTGCTAAGACTAAGATATTTACTATCTGGCTTTCTACAGCAATAGCTGATTAACTCCTGCACCAAGATTCCAACTCATAGAGCACAGATTTTGTCTGTCTTGGTTAGTACTCTATCCGTAGGATTTAAAATAGTACTTACACAACAGGCTGTCATTAAATTCATGTTGAATGATTAAATTCACTAATAATAGTCACGTTGTTGTTATTCAGTTGCTCAGTCGTGTCTGACTCTGTGACCCCATGGACTGCAGCACGCCAGGTTTTGCTGTCCATCACCAACTCCCAGAACTTTCTCAAACTCATGTCCATTGAGTCGGTGATGCCATTCAAACATCTTGTCCTCTGTTATCCCCTTCTCCTCCTGCCTTCTATCTTTCACAGCGTCAGGGTCTTTTCCAATGAATCAGCTCTTTGTCTCAGGTGGCCAAAGTAGTTGGAGCTTCAGCTCTATCATCAGTCCTTCAAATGCATATTCAGCATTGATTTTCTTTAGGATTGACTGGTTTGATCTCCTTGCAGTCCAAGGGACTCTCAAGAGTCTTCTCCAACACTACAGTTCAAAAGCATCAATTCTTCACTACTCAACCTTCTTTCTTGTCCAACTCTCACATCCATACATGACTACTGAAAAAACCATTGCTTTGACTATACAGATATTTGTTGGCAAAGTAATGTCTCTGCTTTTTAGTGTGCTGTCTAGGTTGGTCTAGCTTTTCATCCAAGGAACAAACTAGCTTTAATTTCATGGCTGTAGTCACATCCTCAGTGATTTTGGAGCCCAAGAAAATAAAGTCTGTCTTTGTTTCCATTGTTTCCTCATCTGTTTGCCATGAAATGATGGGACAAGATGCCATGATCTTAATTTTTTGAATGTTTAGTTTTAAGCCAGCTTTTTCACTTTCCTTTTTCACCCTCATCAAAAGTCTCTTTAGTTCCTCTTTGATTTCTGCCATAGGGGTGGTGTCATCTACATATCTGAGATTATTGATATATTATTAATAATAATTCTCTAAGATTATCTAATTTCACAGATTTCCTCAACTTTTTAACAGAAATTTTACTGGCATTTTATTTTCTAAGACTTAATAGTCCCTTTTAATTTGGAGCAATGTTACAATTTTTTTACATTGACGTATAGTTGATTTGCAGTTGTATATAAGTTTCAGGTGTATAGCATAATGATTCACAATTTTTAAAGATTATACTTCATTTGAAGTTATAAATTATCAACTATATTCCCTGTGTTGTACAATATATCATTGTAACGTTTATTTTATGTGTGCATACACACTCAGTCGCTTCAGTCATTGTGTGACTCTTTGTGACCCTGTGGACTGTAGTCCACCAGGCTCTATCCATGGGATTCTCCACTAAGAATACTGGAGCGGGTTGTCCTGCTCTTCTCCAGGGGATCTTCCTGACCCAGGGATTGAACCTGCATCTCCTGCATTGCAGACACTCTTTACCGCTGAACCATCAGGGAAGATCCATTTATTTTATACATAATAGTTTGTATCCCATTGTCCCCTACCTCTATCTTGACCCTTCCTCACTTCCTTCTCCCCACTGGTAACCACTAAATTGTTCTCTATAACTGTGAGTCTGTTTCTTTTTTGTTATATTCACTAGTTTGTTTTTTTAGATTCTTCATATAAGTGATAACATACAGTATTTGTCTTTCTGTTTAACTTTTTGTTTTTCTTGAGATTTTAAAGAGACTTGGTCAGTTGTTCTGCATAGTGTCTCATATTCTTAATTTGTCTGAATATTTCTTTATGATGTGTTTTTAATTTACTTTTCCCTCCCCTGTATTTTTTTTAACTGAAAGTTAAGTCTACAGGCTTAATTGGGTTAAGTTGGACATGGTGGTGGGTGTGCTTTGTAGAATTACTAGTCAGTTCTTATTTCATCTCATCAGGAGACATAAATGCCAGCTTGCCACCCTCTCGGTAACACTAATTTTAATTTGGTTAGAGTAAAAGACCCTAGAGCTCTCCATTCTAACTATCCATTTTCCCCTTGGAAATTAACAAATGTAGACTGATACATTGTCACATTGCCCATCACTGACCAAATAAATTATTTCCTTGGTTTTGTAAAATGGTGATCATCTAACTAACTTCTAACTCTCCTTTCATGTGCTTATATTAGCCTTCATTCTTCTGTAAAAGTCTAATTGCTGAGGCATCATACCTTGTGTTCTATTTTTTTTTTTAATTTGAAAAACATAGTTAAAGTAAACAGAAATCTACAGCAAGACAGATTTTAAAGTTAATATGCCAGTCAAAGGAATTTTCTTTTGTGGAATATTTTCCTTTTAAGAAAGGTTAGAGGCACTTAAGTATTAAAGGGAAGCTGGATGAAATTATCTAGCTCACTTTCTTTAAGAAAATAGTACTTTTTATTTTTAAAATTTTGCTTATTTTCTAAAGAAAGAACTGAAATTTTATAGTCCATAAATTCTCAGTTCCAAGTCTTAGATCATTTTTTCTTGTTGTTTTAGTCGCTAAGTCATATCCAACTCTTTGTGACCCCATGGACTGTAGCCCACCAGGCGTCTCTGTTCATGAGATTTACCAGGCAGAAATACTGGAGTGGGTTACCATTTCCTTCTCCAGGGGATCTTCCCGACCCAAGAACTGAACTCATTTCTCCTGCACTGCAGGTGGATTCTTTACTACTGAGCCACCTGGGAAGTCCGTAACTTCCTTACTCTATGGTACATTGTGAAAAATTTATGCTTTGAAAGTGTTTCTTGGGGGCTTGTGTTACATACTCTTCACTTTCCCCTTTCCTTTCCTTTTCTCTCCTCTCCTCTCCTTTCGTTACCCTTTTTCCCCCCTTCTTTCTCTTTTTCTTTCTTTCTGATATGTGCTTTTGGAATATGTTTAGGCTAAAGAAGGAAATGTCTTTTGTCATTTTAATGGAACACTTAGATTATTGCTAAACAGCAAGTTCCATAGACACATGGAAAGAAAGTGGTCAATTTATCAGAGTTTCCTGTACAGTTCTCTTCAGTTGCCTGCTTTTGAACTTCAGGCTTATTTTAATACATCAAGGGAGAGAGTTGAAGTACAGCAGCTCTTGAATTAAAGTGATGGAGAGAGAAGAAAAGTGATTGCCTTTTGTATTCAAAATTGGCTTGATATGACCTAAGGCTTAGCCTGGACATTTGAGATTTGTCCCCCTGTTTCTCCCACATTCAGACACTGCTTTAGATTGGGACTGTTACCACGGAAGTCCAGCTTGATGCTCACTTGGCCTGTTACTCTGTCTCTGAGCATTACCCAACTTGAAAACTGACTCACTATCCTTTGGTTAGCATCTAACAAGTAGCTCTGAATGTCCAGGATTCTAGGCCTCATGCTGGGCTCTGGAAGTTTCAAGGGCCTCAGGTGAACTAGTCCTCCCTTTGTGCAGCTGACATCTTCACAGGGCAGAATGATAGTATATGAGTGAACTGACAGGATGATTTCATTTAAAAAGTAAAACAGGACCACCTGATGGAAGATGATGGGGGAGCTCCTTTACAGAGACTGGCCAGGATGGGCCTCCTTAGACAAGACTTGAATTATAAGAATAAATCATCCATGCATCTGGGAATGGATGGACGTTCCAGGCAGGGGAAACTGCAAAGACCCTGAGGTGGAGATTAATTTGGCATGTTGGGGTAGCAGTAAGAAGGCCAGTGTGATTGGGGCATAGTGAGCAGGGGAGAGAGTGGAAAGGAAGTGAGATTTGAGAAATAGTCAGGGTTCTGATCACATAGGACCTTGAAAGTTAGGCTGAGAACTTTGGAATTTGTTCTAATTTTAAAGGGAAGTCATAGCATATTTAACAGAGGACATGACATATGATTTATGTTTTTTAGAAGAGGACTCTGGTTACTGTGTAGCACAGGGACTGGAGGTAGGACAACGTAGAGAAAAATTAGGGGCTATAGTGTCTCCAGACTTAGATATAGGCAACTTAATTTTCAATCTTTGATGGTTCCATTTTGCTCTCCATGTTTTTTCATGTTCTTCTTAGACATGAAGACCAATTTCTGTCCTCTGTAAAATGAAAATTTTGGTATTTGAGAATATCAGGAAGTATGATCAGAGACTACAGAGAATAAAGGAGAAAATAGATTTTAAGGGTATACGATATGCTTGATTCAATGAGACAATGAATGCATTCATTCAATAAATATTGAGGGTCTTCTATATGCAAAGCACTTCTAAATCTCACCAAAAAATATAGCTGTTTCATCCCCTAGTTAAATATTTCCTAAATTGTTATTCTTGTTAATAAACAAACAGAAAACTCACCCAAAGATATGTTTAATAGTTGAAAATTATATCTTGTGTGTCCCTAATCTTTATATTCTCTACAGTTTTTTCCTCTGGACTGCTTTTAGCTCTGTCTTCCAAGCATAGGTTCTCTTTCTCCTGTTTTCCCTCAGATGAAACAATTTAGGATGGGAAACACTTTTTTAAACACAAATATGAATTTCAATGAGTAGTAGTAACTTTTAGACTAGCTTTCAGATCTGTAATCAATATGATATGATAATTGTATAAATGAATTATAGTCACTTAAAACTTTTTTAAAGCTCAAATGCCCCATCTTAGTGTTCTCTTCTCTAACCCCTTCAGCAGGACTGGGACTGGGGTGAAAGCAATGAGATCAAGTTATGCAAGACTGAATCATACATTTGTAGGGGCATAGCCTATCTTTAGTTTAAAATGATATTCTGTTCCATGTGGATTTTTTTACATTAATTTTTATCTTTCAAAGTGTTGCATTCAAATATTACTTGATTATTGAGTTTTTGGCTCATCCTTAAATCTTACACCTGAGGCAGTTGCCTCTCTCATTTCACCCTAGTCCCTATTCTGCTTCCCTGCCAATACATCCTCTTCACCTACAATCTCTCCTTTAGCCCAAGCCCCAGCCCTGCTCAAGTCAGGATATTCTGAAAAGGCTTTTTCTGTGTGAGTCTTATATAATTACAGGTTTAGACCTGCTACAGAAAAAGAGGAAAGTTCTACTGGTGTCATTTTTAGAGGAGGACCCTTTAGATTGATATTGACCCTCCAGAAGTTTTCCCAGGTCCTTTTCAACAGTGTTCTAAAAAAGGTACAGTGGTTATAAAAGTTCTCAAACAACATAAGGAGTTTTAAAACTAATTGTACTTTCTTCCTTGTCCTTTTTACCTCTGTTAAAGAAGGAGGAGAAGGGACAGGACCAGGGCATTGGCACAGCTTGAAGGCATCTTCTAGAATAGGAATGTATGTTGTTTGCTCTGAGGATGGGTAGGTTTGCATTCATGGCTCAGAGTCATGTTATATTAAAGCCTGACTAGCAGCATGCGTCTCTGTGATTCAAGATGAGGTGAACATTTAGAGTTTCTGGAGGACCCTGTGTATACAGTTGAAAAATAACTAACAGTCTGTCTTCAGTGCAGTCTGGATTCCTGATTACTCCATTTCAGTTTCTGGAGGACCCTGTGTATACAGTTGAAAAATAACTAACAGTCTGTCTTCAGTGCAGTCTGGATTCCTGATTACTCCATTTCCTCAGATGCAGACCCATTCCTTGTTTCTCCCTCTTGGTTTTCTGTGTAAAGCATTAGAATTAGTCACAGTATCTGAGTTTGAAACCCAGTTCTTCCCTTGGTTTCTGTGTGGATTCTGGCTTCTCTTTGAACCTCAGTTTCTTCATTTATAAACTGATAATAATAATTCCTCTTACTAATTCACTGGGTACCCATATCTATGAAATGATGATATCTAGAAGGACTGACATGAACTAACATGATAGGTGTTCAGTAAATTGTGCTCATGAATCTGCCTAAACCGTATGTTGAGATTTTTGTACATTTCTAATCAGTTTTTGCTAGGTGATGGTATGAAGAAGATATGTTTTACATACCTATTAGTTATTCTTAGTTATATACAGTATCTAAGACCTTGTACTAACAATTATCTTGTACTTATAAATATTGGAGATGTATATACACACACATATAAGGCAGCTAGCACAGTGGGCTCTCCTAGGGATTGTGGTGGTGGTATTTTAGTTGCTAAGTCATGTAGGGATTGAGGACATGAACATTTAAATATGAAAATGGATTTAACAACTCAGTTTTCTCAATCAACTACAGTTCAATCTTGAACAAATATAAAGTTTGAGACATGTAAAGCATTTTTTAGTAGGATGTAGACCATTTTATTATCCTAGAGAAATATTATTTTAAAAGAAAACACAGCTAAATAAAAACCAAAAAATAATTATTTTGACTCTGTGAAGATTTAAATGTTTTTATCTTTTATCTTAAGGTGCTAAATCAAACTTCTCGACTTGAAATACAGCTGCTGGAGAATTCATTATCAACATACAAGCTAGAGAAACAACTTCTTCAACAGACAAATGAAATCTTAAAGATTCATGAGAAAAACAGGTGAGGCTTGTTGTATTGCAAAAATATGTACATATGTACTTATATCCTCCACCTTCTGCCAACTCTTTAAAAAAAAAAAAAGATGGAAGCAATTTGAAAGAAAAATACAGAAGCAAATTAATTTTTAATATAAAAAGAAATGAGAGTCTAAGGTGGACATAGCAAGTATGGCAACAATAAGATTAATACTATTGCTTACACTCTTGAAATGTTTGTTTTTTATAACTTTCAACACTAATTTATCTAACAGTCTGTTGTTCAAATCTTAGTATATCCACAAAAATTAATTCTATGACCAAATTTGGTAACAAAATATTAAGTTTCAGTAGAACCAAAATCTATAGTGATAGTGAAGAAAATAGAGCCTCTGAAACTCTAAATTGAATTATCACTTTATCTGCCCTCAACCATTTACAGACCTACAAGATGGTTGAATTTAGAGTTATTGCACTAGAAAGAAGCACATTTTCTTTTCAGAAAATATTTTCCCTATCAAGCTGGTTCAAAAGTTGTCCCCCCACGCCCCATTTAAAGGCATTAACTCTGAACATAATAAATTTCTTTGGTTAGCTCTAAAGACAAATTGATTCAAAGGATTAGATCTGATACAGTGCTTGAAGAGCTTTGGATGGAGGTTCGTGACATTGTACGGGAGGAAGTAATCAAGACCATCCCCAAGAAAAAGAAATGCAAAAAGGCAAAATGGTTGTCTGAGGAGGCTTTACAAATAGCTGAGAAAAGAAGAGAAGCTAAAGGCAAAGGAGAAAAGGAAAGATATTCCCATTTGAATGCAGAGTTCCAAAGAATAGCAAGGAGACATAAGAAAGCCTTCCTCAGTGATCAATGCAAAGAAGTAGAGGAAAACAATACAATGGGAAAGACTCTCTTCCAGAAAATGAGATACCAAGGGGATTTTTCATGCAAAGATGAGCACAATAAAGGACAGAAATGGTATAGACCTACAGAAGCAGAAGATATTAAGAGGAGGTGGCAAGAATACACAGAAAAACTATGCAAAAATGATCTTCATGACCCAGATGTATCAATGGTGTGATCACTCCACTAGAGCCAGACATCCTGGAATGCGAAGTCAAGTGGGCCTTCGGAAGCATCACTATGAACAAAGCTAGTGGAGGTGATGGAAATTCCAGTTGAGCTATTTCAAATCCTAAAAGATGATGCTGTGAAAGTGCTGCACTCAATATGTCAGCAAATTTGGAAAACTCAGCAGTGGCCACAGGACTGAAAAAGGTCAGTTTTCATCCCAATCCCAAAGAAAGGCAATGCCAAAGAATGGTCAACCTACTGCAAAATTGCACTTATCTCACACGATAGCAAAGTAATGCTCAAAATTCTCCAAGCCAGGCTTCACCAGTACATGAACCATGAACTTCCAGATGTTCAAGCTGGATTTAGAAAAGGCAGAGGAACCAGCGATCAAATTGCCAGCACCTGTTGGATCATCAATAAAGCAAGCGAGTTCTAGAAAAATATATACTTCTGCTTTATTGACTATGCCAAAGCCTTTAACTGTATGGATCACAATAAACTGGAAAATTCTGAAAGAGATGAGAATACCAGACCACCTGACCTGCCCCTTGAGAAACCTGTTTACAAATCAGGAAGCAACAGTTATAGCTGGGCATGGAAAAACAGACTGGTTCTAAATAGGGAAAGCAGTATGTCAATGCTGTATATTGTCACCCTGCTTATTTAACTTATATGCAGAGTACATCATGCAAAATGCCAGGCTGGATGAAGCACAAGCTGGAATCAAGATTGCTGGAGAAATATCAATAACTTCAGATATGCAGATGATACCACCATTATGGCAGAAGCAAAGGAGAACTAAAGAGCCTCTTGATGAAAGTGAAAGAGGAGAGTGAAAAGGTTGACTTGAAATGCAACATTCAGAAAACTAAGATCATGGCATCAGGTCCCATCACTTCATGGCAAATAGATGGGGAAACAATGGAAACAGTGACAGATTATTTTTTTGGGCTCCGAAATCACTACAGATGGTGACTGCAGCCATGAAATTAAAAGACACTTGCTCCTTGTAAGAAAACTTATGACGAACTTAGACAGTATATTGGAGAAGGCAATGGCATCTGACTCCAGTCCTCTTGCCTGGAAAATCCAATGGATGGAGGAGCGTGGTAGGCTGCAGTCCATGGGGTCGCAAAGAATCGGACACAACTGAGCGACTTCACTTTCACTTTTCACTTTCATGCATTGGAGAAGGAAATGGCAACCTACTCCAGTGTTCTTGCCTGGAGAGTCCCAGGAACAGAGGAGCCTGGTGGTCTGCCGTCTATGGGGTCGCACAGAGTGGGACACGACTGAAGTGACTTAGCAACTGCAGACAGCATATTAAAAAGCAGAGACAGTACTTTGTCAACAGAGGTCCATCTAGTCAAAGCTCTGATTTTTCCAGTAGTCGTGTATGGATGTGAGAGTTGGACTTTAAAGAAAGCTGAGTGCCAAAGAATTGATGCTTTTGAACTGTGGTGTTAGAGAAGACTCTTGAGATTTCCTTGGACTGCAAGAAGATCCAACCAGTCCATCCTAAAGGAGATCAGTCCTGAATATTAATTGGAAGAACTGATGCTGAAGCTGAAGCTCCAATACTTTGGCCACCTGATGCCAAGAACTAAGTCATTGGGAAAGACCCTGATGTTGGGAAAGATTGAAGGCAGGAGGAGAAGGGGATGACAGAGGATGAGATGGTTGGATGGCATCACTGACGTGATGCACATGAGTTTAAGTAGGCTCCAGAAGTTGGTGATGGACAGGGAAGCCTAGCATGCTGCAGTCCATGAGATTGCAGAGTCGGACACAACTGAGCTACTGAATTGACTGAACTGATAGATATATTTTACAAACAGTGAATCATCTCAGGTAAGTGAAATGGATCTTATAGATCTTACAACCAGGATGATTTATAAACTCATTATTTTGAAATTGCTAACATTCATGGTGGACAATTCAATCAAAATGCTGACCTCTGTAGAACAAATATATTTTATATTAACTCTATTTTCTTCTGGATATTTGGACAGCTTGAAGAAGTTTCAGTTCTTATGCATTATTTGATTTAAATATCATTGTGTTTCAATGATATTTAGTTCAATACCATTGTCTTGGTGGAACAGGAGTTTCCACCATATTCCAAACCAAAAAGACACCTGCAATGGACTGCTAGTTCTCCTCTTCACCTTATAGATGAGGAAACAGACTCAGTGGAAGTGAGTGATCTATCCACGGTCACACAGCTTGCTGGTGGCACAACTGGGAATGTAATCCACATTCTTTGTTCCTAGTCCTGTTCTTTCCACTGTGGCACGTTCTTACAACACTGTTTGCAACTTAGAAGGAATTCCCAACTTTATGCTAAGTGTAGACTTTAATGGCAATGATTATAATTAAGCTTTTACATGAAGAAGATAAACCTGACTTTGGTATAGAGTATGAATGGGGTCACTTCTTGCTCTGTGATTTGTATTTCTAAGTTCTACATTTATTTATCTTTGTACTGTGTCATGGGGTAAACTGTGTAACTATAAGTAAATTTGATAGGACTTGACCCTGAACTAGTTGCACGATGAAATGTTCTGGAATTGAAAATCTTGTTTAAAAGTACCAAAATCTCACTGCATATTCGCAGTAACTAGAGACCTACATGTGACAGGTATACTTTACTGCAAATATCCCTTAATTTAGGGTCCCACCATGCTTTAAATTTGTTACTGAAAGCACACCCCATTTATAATCATGTTTCAAGATACTATCTTGAAAGATTTGTCTTTGAATGAAGAAGTAAAATAATGACAATTTTGCCTTATTTTAGGTTGTTTTTAGAATTCTATAAATAACACACATTAACTTTAGAAAATGAGACATTTCAGAAGGAAATTAAAAACCATGACCCCATCACACTGAGAGAGCTTCATATGTTGCTGTAAAAAAAGCATAAATATATTTTCTCAAAAAGTTGTGCCATGCTGTACACATTGTTTTGCAGCCTTCCTTCTTTAGAGATAGATAACTTTTTTAATCAGTAAAGATCCCTCTAGTATAATTCTTAAAAACTACATATTATTTCATTTTATGGATGTAACCTAGAGTGATTTTGATTCATCTCTCATTAAGTGTGTTACCACATATGGTTTCTTTGTTTAAAAAGAAAGTCATCAACATGAATTTACATTATTCAATTCTCCACCTGCTGATATGTATGTTATCTCTTTGTATGTAACACTGTAGCTGTCAGGATACCTTAAAGAAATGGGAAGCCTGAAAGGGCTCACCCTTAACTACAAAAACAAATGCTTCTCTTAAGTGTCACTTGCACTCGGCTCTTTCCGTCTCTCCTTGTCTCCCTCTCCTCTTTCCCTCCCTCCTGCTCAGAGTCATACTTTCTCTTTTTTTACTTCTTTTTTCAAGATTATAGCAGTTCCATTTTCTAGCAGTACAAGCATTTCAAAATGTTTTCAAGGATTTAGGTTTTAACTTGAAATTTATTTCTGTGCACATGCTGTAAAAAATTTACATGCATTGACCCTCAAGTGTGACATTGCTGACCATGTGGCTCCTGAGGGTATTTTTCTATCAAAGTGCTGAATCTTCTAGCATTTCCATATCTCTATAATTATCTGTGTCTTCTGTTGATGGATCCATGTGTGCAATGGTGTGTTGGTGGGACACCTATTCTTAAACCAAGTATATTCTTCCACAAACCACTTTGAAAAAAAGTGTTTTTCTTTATACAAGCCAGAAGTACTTATTTGTGATACACAGCATACTTTCCCTATTATGTTTTGTTATTGTTTATTTTTGTATGTGAAATGGAATTGGAGAAACTCTGCCAAGCTCTTTCTAGAACAACAAAGAAACGTGCCCCTCCAACACCATTTAAGTGGATCAAAGGTCAAGGTCAAGCACAAAGCTGTTTATGTATTTTAAAATACTTTATTGATCATTCCTCCTATTCCTTAAATGAATCTTAATCCTCCAAATGCAACAAGAAGCGATTTCTACATTGAAGCATCTCTGAAATGTAAGAACAACATGCCATTAGTTGGCTAGGTCTGGTTTGGATCAGCTAATACACTTTGCAAAGGGGATTATCTAAATTAAGCTTTGCTTCCTCCCCAAGGAATGTCAGAAGTTGTGTCTGGGTGTGTGACTTGCTAGTTTTGAGTATGTTGGGGCTTCAGCTGCCAAGTCAGTGAGCCCTTCAGAGAGCCCACCACTTCTTTGGCAGAACATGGAGGAAAATTTTATAGACAGGATTATACTGCACAGTCATGCTGAAAGGTCCTGCTGATCTGCATCCTGACAAACTGACCGCATCACTTGTAGGGTCTGAAACAGAATGTTGGCCTCACTAGATTCACTTCTTTATCCCCTAAATGGTGAAAGGCACAAAGCAGGAGTAGGATTAACAACACTTGCTCTAGTGTTTGCTTACCTAGCAGTCTAGTGGGGGGTGACTCCAGGAAGCTTCCAGTTTGCAATTTTTGGATTTTTTTTTTTTGATTGGATGCTGTCCTAATCTCAATACTTGGTTTTGTTCCTTACCTCAAGGAGATAGCACTTAGAAGTAAGAGATCAGTAGCTGGCTCATATAATTGAAATTAAACAACCAAGAACTCAAGAAATGGGAAGCATTAATATTTACCACAAAGACAAGGTTGGTATTGACAAACTGAGAGATGTAATTGTCAACTTTTTTTTTTTTTTATTGGATTCCTCCAGTATGTTTCCTGCCACTTCTGCTCAAAAAAATAAAAAGAGTTAGACTGGGAAAGATGTCATAATGCAAATTCCTTCAGCGAATCAAATATGTAACTGTATCTTTTGGTGTAAAGATTTGGTCAGCTGACCAGATTTTAAGGCACTTATTGATCTCTGACATAGCCCCAGTTGTTTCCAAGGTTGGAACATAGCCAAGAAAAAAGAAAAAATTAGAAGAAATTCTTTTGCCTCATCAGGGTACACAGAAAGAGAAATCAGCTATGTACTCCATATGTATGAAGATGGAACACTTGAGCTTTCTTGTTCAAACGTATCAAATATGCAGAATGAAGGGAACTCTTCAATAAAACTATTTAGAGTAAAGTAAAACTACACAAGTGGTGGTCATTCTGACAGTTTCAGAAAAATTATTTACTGCCTACCTATCTAATATCAGGCAGGTGAACATATGAGCTAGGTGCTTTACATACACTACTGCTGATACTCCAACTAATCCTCCAAAGTGTTTATCATCATTTTTATTTTATATTAAGTGAGTTGGACTATAAAGAAAGCTAAGCACCGAAGAATTGATGCTTTTGAATTGTGGTATTGGAGAAGACTCTTGAGAGTCCCTTGGACTGAAAGGAGATCCAACCAGTCCATCCTAAAGGAGATCAGGCCTTGGTGTTCAGTGGAAGGACTGATGTTGAAGCTGAAACTCCAGTACTTTGGCCACCTGATGCGAAGAGCTGACTCATTTGAAAAGACCCTGATGCTGGGAAAGATTGAGGGCAGAAGGAGAAGGGGATGACAGAGGATGAGATGATTGGATGGCATCACTGACTCAATGGACGTGGGTATGGGTGGACTCCGGGAGTTGGTGATGGACAGGGAGGCCTGGCATGCTGCAGTTCTTGCTGGGGTCGCAAAGAGTTGGACACGACTGAGCGACTGAACTGACTGCACTGAAAGTTCCAAGAGGTCAGGTAACTTGCCTGTGACCAAACAGCTGATATATGGCAAAAGTAGGGTTCAAGTCCATGATAATTCTCTGTTTTAATTATTATAAAAATGTGTTCCCAATGTATGCAGCCTCAAGATTAATTGATGTGGTTGTCAAGTTATCCTCTTTGCATAATAAAATACAAATTTGAAGAATAGGAATAGTAGAGTAGACAGTATAACTATTTTACCTTAGGAAGTCACTGAACCTATTTGACAAGCTTCATCTGTCTTCTAGATAGAGCTTATGGAAAGTTATTGAGTTAATTTTAAGTGATTGAAATCTGCCTAATTTCATGATACTAAATTATAACTTTCTAACAGATTACTGTAATTGAATAGTGAAGTATTGATTTTTAATACTTAATGTCTAAATAAATGAAAAGTTAAATCAGTATTTCTAATTAAAGTTATTCTCCATCTGATAAGTTCTTTATAAGATACAGAAGTAAAATCACAACTCATCAGTCACTGTTGATACTGTCAATTCCATCTCCTAAATATTTTTCCAATTGGTCTTCTTCTTTCTATTTACTCTTACTCTGTTTTTTAGGCCAAAATCCCATTAATTTTTGTCTCAGCCATTGCAATGACCTCTTTGCATGGCTTAATGCCTTAAACTTTTCAAACCTGTCATCCAAAAGTCTGCCAAAGTCTTCTTTCTAAAACTCAAGTCACATTATTTTTCCCATTTTTTTTCCTTTAGATCTCCACATGTACTAGTTCAGCTCAACCTTTAAATCTCTAGATAGCATATGCCCACCCCTAGTCTGATTCTCTGTAATGGACTGAGGAAAGTTCTCAAGTACTTCTCAAGTACTTTAGTATGAAACATGGTCCATGATCATTAATATCCTAATTTTATAGCCTTACTTCAGAAGTCTTCTTATGTTTTAGAAGTGTGGTCTAATAACTAAGAGCAGGAGCTCTGAGGTCAGACTGCCTGGGTTGGCCTTGATTCTGCTGTAACCTACTCAGCCACTTATAATTTGTGTGATTTTGAGCAAGTTGTATGAACCTTCTGTGCTTTGGTTGTTCTCATTTGTAACACAGGGGTGATGATAATAGTGCATGGAGTTGATATGAGGATTAATTGAGTTATTGCTTGTAAAACACTGAATACAGTGCTTGAAACACAGAGTAAGTGTTTAATCACACTAGTTATTAGTATCACATTGAAGACTTGATGTTTGTTCAGACATGATTAATGCTTGCCTTGTTGGGCTTCCCTGGTGGCTCAGCTGGTAAAGAATCTGCCTGCAGTGAGGGAGAACTGTGTTCGATCCCTGGGTTGGGAAGATCCCCTGGAGAAGGGAAAGGCTACCCACTCCAGTATTCTGGCCTGGAGAATTCTATGGACTATATAGTGCATGGGGTTGCGAAGAGTTGGACTCGACTGAGTGACTTTCACTTTCTTTTGTCCGGAATGCCCTATAGAGCTCACACACTTCTGTCCCTTCAAAACTCAGTGTAGATATTACCCCTTCCAAGAAACTTTTTTTCTGATTCTGCCAAATATATTTGCTTGTTACAACTTATGGGATTACAATCTACCTTGATTTTTCCTGCTGTTACTTCACTTATCCCATCACATTGGTGTGTGTGTGTGTGTGTATCTATCTCTGAACCACTGGACTGTGACCTTCTGGAACATAGAAACTGTGCTTTATTTATTTCTGTGCTCATGCTTCCAAGCACAGTTCTCTACATATAGTATATATAGTTTTAAATGCTTTTTGAATGTTGACTAATGAACTGGCAAGTGAACTGGCAAATATCCCAACAAATGTCATTTGTCTATGTGCACACAAATACACACACACACAACTTAAAAATATTTTAATGGAAAACACAGATCACATATTTACATTAAATATTGTAAACATTTTCATTGTTCTTAACATAAATAAAATACAGATGGCTTTTATACCACTGTTCTGCATCCCTAAAAGCCCACTGCATGGCAGCCAAGGTTATCAGTCCACATTCTGAGGTTCACTAATTCAGCCCAATTTTTTCATCTCTAGACAGTATCTCCTCAGATTATTCTAGACTCATGACTGTTTGCATTTTCCTGATTGATAAAAAAAATCAACACAAGCCTAACTGATCTAAGTGTTAAATTGTACAGAAGTGTGTAAATTGAGATTCAAAGTCCCTAATTCCATATTCCCCCACCCCCTGCAGAGAATCATCATTAACAGATTTGCAGTTTGGTACCTATTCTTCCAGACTTTTTAATGAATATATTAAAATATACATGTGTAGATAGAGAGTACATATTTATCTGTGTGCTTACAGAGATACACACCCATATGCAATTACACATATGCACAAGTACATATTTATATCACATATGCATATGTGTATAGATTGTAACTATTTTTAAAATGCTGAGTTTATTTCTACTCTATAATAATTTATCATAGATATATATTTAACTATGTGCAATACCTCATTCATTGCTAGGCACTAAAATTTACAACTCAGTAGAACTTTATGTATTATTTTACCTATTCAAAGATATTGATTAATTATCAGCAAATTTTACATTCTCCCCAAGTATTCATGGGCTTTCTAATTTCCTCAAACTTTGCTATCCATTTTATTAACCTTGTTTACCTAAGAGGTTATATTGTACATCTTTCCTGGTTATTGACCATTTGGATTCTTCTTCTGGGACTAGACTATTCATGTATGTTTCTCATTTTGTATTGGATTGTATCTCTAATATCATTAACTCCTTATGTAAGTTCCTTAATGGATATTAAAATTTTGTAGTATATATCACAAATATTTTCTCTAGTTTGTTGTTTATTTTTCAACCTATTTTTTAGGAAGAACTTTTAGTGTTATGAGGTTGTATATGTATTTTTTTTCTTCTCAGCTTTTGGCTTCCACCGAATATTTAGCTTATTCTTATCTGCCTCAAACTTTAAAAAGGTTATTTGCTGATGTTTCCCTGTGTTCTATGCTTCTGTTCTACATTTGAATTACAGAAATATTTAACTTTGTATTTTAAGAAACAATTTACTACATTCAAGTTAGAAAATTCAATATAAATTTAACCTGAACTTAGTGTGCCCTTGTTTGAATATGGGGGTGGAAAGACCATTCTTTAAAAACCATATTTGCAACACATGTAAGCAACATACAGATTAAAATTAATTTAAAAATTGAAACAACTCTGAGGAGATTGAGGCAGATGAAAATGAGAAGGTTTCTTTATTACTGACATCTACCTCCTCGTTTAATGGAGGTATATTTACACACAGAACTTAAGTAACTGTCAGTACTGTGAATTCAGTTGCTGCTATGTTAAGAACTCTATTGTAGGAAACAGTTTGAAAGGGAGAACTTTTTCTGTAAAAGTTTCAAGATATGTTCAATGATTTGAAATGCCAATGTTTTCCATGAGATATGTTGGAGGAGGCAGACTGTGAAAATTAGGAGGAAAAGTCAACCAAAAATGTCAAATAGGGCTTTGTATACACTCAATTAGAACCTTTTACTGAAGTTAAAGATCTAGAGTATTTAGTTTATTTTATTCTTCATTGAAGTGTACCTCTGCCTCAAACTAGAACTTGAATGCCAAAATTCTTTGTATGTCTCTTCTCAAACTGTTTCCAGAAAGGAGAGAAACAGGAAGTACTAAAAATCCTGTGAGGAAAGTCTTTGAATTTCAAGTTCAATTTGAATAGATATAAGCACACAGTTTTCCTTGTGGCTCAACTGGTAAAGAGTCTACCTGCAATGTGGGAGTCCTGGACTCAGTCCCTGGGTTGGGAAGATCCCCTGGAGAAGGGAAAGGCTACCCACTCCAGTATTCTGGCCTGGAGAATTCTATGGACTGTATAGTCCATGGGGTCGCAAAGAGTTGGACACGACTGAGCAGCTCTCACTTTCCATAAATTGTATTTCCATGGAATACCAATTCTAAAGGATGCATCATAATAAACTATTTATTTAATTTAGACTTCCCCAAAACTTGACATAGAACTCTTAACTATAGAATGCCTAATAAAAATAAAAATATCAGCAGTGGCCACAGGACTGGAAAAGGTCAGTTTTCATTCCAATCCCAAAGAAAGGCAATGCCAAAGAATGTTCAAACTACCGCATAAATGCACTCATCTCACACGCTAGCAAAGTAATGCTCAAAGTTCTTCAAGCAGGCTTCAGAAGTACATGAACCATGAACTTCCAGATGTTCAAGCTGGATTTAGAAAAGGCAGAGGAACCAGAGATCAAATTACCAACAGTCGCTGGATCATTGAAAAAGCAAGAGAGTTCCAGAAAAACATCTACTTCTGTTTTATTGAGTACGCCAAAGCCTTTGACTGTGTGGATCACAACAAACTCTGGAAAATTCTTCAAGAGATGGGAATACCAGACCACCTTACCTGCCTCTTGAGAAATATGTATGCAGGTAAAGAAGCAACAGTTACAACTAGACATGGAATAACAGACTGGTTCCAAATAGGGAAAGGAGTATGTCAAGACTGTATATTGTCACCCTGCTTATTTAACTTATATGCAGAGTACATCATGCAAAATGCCGGGCTGGATGAAGCACAAGCCAGAATCATGATTGCCGGAAGAAATATCAATAACCTCAGATATGCAGATTATACCACCCTTATGGAAGAAAGCAAAGAAGAACCAAAGAGCCTCTTGATAAAAGTGAAAAAGGAGAGTGAAAAGTTAGCTTAAAACTCAACATTCAGAAAACTAAGATCATGGCATCTGGTCCCATCACTTCATGGCAAATAGATGGAGAAACAATGGAAACAGTGACAGACTTTATTTTTTTGGGCTCCAAAATCACTGCAGATGGTGACTGCAGCCATGAAATTAAAAGACACTTGCTCCTTGGAAGAAAAGTTATGACCAACTTAGATAGCATATTGAAAAGCAGAGACATAATTTTGCCAACAAAGGTCCCTCTAGTCAAAGCTATGGTTTTTCCAGTAATCATGTATAGATGTAAGAGTTGGACTATAAAGAAAACTGAGTGCAAAAGAATTGATGCTTTTGAACTGTGGTTTTAGAGAAGACTCTTCAGAGTCCCTTGGACTGCAAGGAGATCCAACCAGTCAGTCATAAAGGAAATCAGTCCTAAATATTCATTGGAAAGACTGATGCTGAATCTTAAACTCTAATACTTTGGCCACCTGATGTGAAGAACTGACTCATTGGAAAAGACCCTGATGCTGGGAAAGGTTGAAGGCAGGAGGAGAAGGGGACAACAGAGAGTGAGATGGTTGGATGGCATCACAGACTTGATGGACATGAGTTTGAGCAAGCTCCAGGAGTTGGTGATGGACAGGAAAGACTGCCTTGCTGCTTGCTGCAGCCCATGGGGTTGCAAAGAGTTGGACACGACTGAGCAACTGAACTGAGCTGAATAAAAATATACTGCATGTATTCTAGAAAACAGTGCTCCGGACTTTGGAATTAGCATCCAGGTTTCTGATTATGCATTTAAACCTAAACTAAATTTGTTGCTAAAGGTCATCATCAGGGAAAATATGACTACTTTGCCTATTGAATTTAGGACAGTGAAACTATCATGTTCTTCAAATCAACTTTTATATATAAAAGTCTCCGTGCCCAGCTGAGATGGCCTCTCCCAACTTAACCAGATAGGGAAAATGTAAGAGGACCAATAAAAGACCTCATGACAAAATGGGATATAATCAATATATTGAGTAAGAAAATTAAATTTAATGGCAGGGGGTTTAAGGCAGAAAGAAAATCTCAGTGAAGATTTTTTTAATGGCTTGGCAAAGAAATTTTGTTCTTATACATGTTTTTTTTTTTTTTCCATTTATTTTTATTAGTTGGACGCTAATTACTTTACAATATTGTAGTGGTTTTTGCCATACATTGACATGAATCAGCCATGGGTGTACATGTGTTCCCCATCCTGATCCCCCTCCTGCCTCCCTCCCCATCCCATCCTTTTGGGTCTTCCCAGTGCACCAGCCCTGAGCACTTGTCTCATGCATCGAACCTGGACTGGTGATCTGTTTCACATATGGTAATATACATGTTTCAATGCTCTTCTCTCAAATCATCCCACCCTTGCCTTCTCCCACAGAGTCCCAAAGACTATTCTATACATCTGTGTCTCTTTTGCTGTCTCAAATATAGGGTTATCGTTACCATCTTTCTAAATTCCATATACATGCGTTAGTATACTGTATTGGTGGCTTTTTTTTCTGACTTACTTCACTCTGTATAATGGGCTCCAGTTTCATCCATCTCATTAGAACTGATTCAAATGTATTCTTTTTAATATACATGGAAAAGATGAATAGGTTGAAATATTGTGAAAGACAAGCTCCCAAAAATAACCAGATGGAGAGCAGCAAATAGTAAAGGGATATTAAGTTGATGCCTTGATTCTTGGCTGTTATAATGTAAGTATGTGGAAGTAGATAGAGATTATGTTATATTAAATCAAAGAGATGAGACTCTAAAGCTAGTTTTCATAACAGTGGGTGTCATGGGCAGTTTTCTAGTCTGACAAGTTAGAAGAGTTGGCTTTTTATTTTGGTTCTGATACAGTGTTTGCACAATTTTATACAAGATATTTATAGATTTTTACCTAAAACTGGACCTTGTAACATCTTCTCATTCTGTATCACTATTTTACTTTAAGAATAAAAAGATATGGGATTTTTTAATGCTCTACAACAAAATGGTGTATTACAACAATATAATTAGTAAGTAGAGATCGTATATGAATATTTTCTGGCAGAAAAGTTTTGGATTCAAGCCAGTTTGGAAATAATGAGGAAGGGCTAACTTCCCAAGTAGATAATAACTAATGGATGAGAATTATTAAAGAAAAGAAGATGGTATTTTTGGAAGCCAAATATGAAGAGGTGGAAGGGAGGGGATGAATGGTATCTAAAAGATAACAATTTTGCCTGAAGAAGTCTAAAAATTGTCATTAATGTAAAGGGTATCTTTAGTAGATAAAGTTAATAGAGAACTACTATAGAATAAACGCTATTAAAGAGAATCCAAGTAAAGAAATGAGATAAGAAAATGACTTGAAGAGATAGTTAGGTGCTAAGACATGCCATTTGTGAAACAATGTGACGTGTTCCAAATTTGCTTATAGTTTTTATGCACATGATTTTTAATGCATATATTTCATTCTCAATTCTGTGAGATGTCTGGGATGCAAAGCAAATTTCTTCCCTGAGCATCCCTTCTTTACATGAATTTGTGTTTTAAAATGATAGGCTATGTTGATGTCTTTTAATACCTAGTAGACATGGTACATTAAGATTGTTTGGTGAATTATGAAAATTAACATTTTGTTCCAACATGCTAAGTGTGTACTCCTTTTACTTGGGAAGTACAGACTTTTTCTTATACAAGCCAGAGTTCAGAATTTTTTCCTTTGGCACTGGGATTTCTTTGATCAACTTTCCATTCTCAGCTCCTTCCAAAATATTCTGAAAATCAAAATAGAACAAAAACTCCTTTATTGATATCTCAGTTAGTAGCCATCTTTTAGTATATGTCTTCTTGAAAAAAAGAATGCTTCAAAAGTAGAAAGTGGGAAAACATGGGTGCAAAAAAATTATTATGTCTGAAACAGAAGTTTCTTGTAGCTGCTTTTTTCTTTCATTTGGAAGGAATGAAAGAAATTTCTCTCTGAAAATAAATGGTTGTAGTTGGGAATAATGTCATTTTATATTTTACACTGGCACTCAGCAACTAATAAATGCAAATTATAACTATAGCATCAGTTCAGTTCAGTTCAGTTCAGTTCAGTTGCTCAGTCATGTCCGACTCTCTGCGACCCCATTAACTGCAGCACGCCAGGCCTTCCTGACCGTTACCAACTCCCAGAGCTTACTCAAACTCATGTCCATCAAGTCTGTGATGCCATCCAGCCATCTCATCCTCTGTCGTCCCCTTCTCCTCCTGCCCCCAATCCCTCCCAGCATCAGGGTCTTTTCCAATGAGTCAACTCTTTGCAACTATAGCACGGTATTGTCCAAATCAGAATGTTACCTACTAATTAAGAAAACTTAAAAGCCAATGATCATCTTATTTTAGGAACAAAATGATAATTCAGAGTTTTTATCTAGTATTTCATGACTATACATCCAAATGTTGCTCTTTTCATTATAGTTAAGGTTTCTTGGTAGTATACTGTAACTCTTATGAATTTGAAAGAAAATTTTGCATAAGTTCACGGACTCGATTTTATAGGCATTTAACATCTGATCATTACCCTAGGAAGAGAAACAAAAAAAATTAAAAAGTAAAGTGAGAATGAGCTAAGGCATCCATTGTGGTTAATTTTCAGATCAGAGGGCCAAAAATTAACAGTTACAGAGAAAACCTCCTCTGGCATGCATAGCAAGCATACTAATCACTTGGCAGTGGATGGGATAAACATTTTAACCAATAAAAAAGGTATTTGGTATTATTTGGTTTTGTTTGCTTTTTAGCTAATATTCTAGCAGCAAGTTACTGACACAGAAGAAAAGACTAAAATGCAACAAATCATACCTACTCCTTCAGAAATGCTGTGTCTCATCTTACTGCAGCTTCCTTGCCTGAAGTTTTCGTTTCCAAAAAATGCTTTAATAAATAAAAATGACCTTCACATTTTCCCAAAATCTTTATACCCAAGATCTATTCAACTGAGTTTGCTTAATGACTGGTCAGGACAGAGATCCTTTCACGGTCCTATAGAATGTAAAGCAACTCAAAATAAACAAGTGGATCTTCTTAGCTTGCAAAAGTCACAGAGCTATGTCAATGGATCTCAATGTGAAGTTTTCTGGGCATGCTACCAAAGGTGTTGTAAATTAGTAAGGAGCATTGCAGTGTTTTTCAGGCTTAGTTCGATGCTCAGCTTTCCTTTCATGTTCCACATTTTCTTGAGGATAAGTTTGTCAGCAAAGATCTGGAATTACCATGTGTAGGTCTCTCCACACTTCTTAATCTGTGTTATGGACAGTCAAATATTCCAGCTCATCCCTTACTACAGGGAGTTGGAAAATTTGGCTCTTCAAACAATCTCTATTTTATGACTTAAGTATTAAGTTTAGAACACTCCCTAGTGTCCCCTTTTTGAAAACGTATAGGAATGATTCAGAGCTACATTTCTCCAAGGTAAATTAAATACCCAGTCTGGTATGTTACATTTGAATAACACCTTGTAAACGAAGGACTGGTTGAACCTTCTGTAAACGAAACTGAGAAAACTGAATGAGGCTCTTCTCTGAGGAATACTAGTATCTTATACACTCTATAAAATGTAAGTGCTTCTTATTTCCAGTCAGTTGCTAGCATCCAACAGTGCTTCTGCATTTTCTATCATTTTTAATGTGCAATATGCAAAGGGAGTATCCTGTGAAGAGTTCTGAAAGAAGGAAGGTTCTTGGTTGAGGACTGCATCACTCCAAGCAAAGCTTCCCAAGTCCTTTTGTAAGACCATCCCATCAGCAACATTATCTTCCTTTTTGGAACCAATTATTCAGTGATTTGGGAATTTGTTATGCCTTTAGCCCTTATCTTGAAGCTTAGACTGAGAGATAAAGTAAGCTAGTGGTTACAATACAGGACCAGGTATCAAAAATCCCAAGAAATGTAATTCACTGTGACTTTACATAGCTTAGTTTCTGGCCCTCTGGTTTCTGCATCAATATGCTATTCCTCGTGAAATGTAATCCCTGTTAATGTTTTGAAAATCCCAAATGAATGAACCAAAGTAAATAAAAAATAGTTTCTATAGTTTGTTCAAACTTTTTTCTGAACTACTGCTTCTATTTCTTATTAGATCCATTTCTTTAATGAAAATTATGCTATAATTTCTCCAGACAGAGTCCAAGTTAGCTATCCTGGATATAAGACACATCCCAAGAAATAAATTACATTTAGGAAACAAACATCACTCTAACAATAACTGATCTAATAATTCTTCATTTCAAATGCTATATAATGTCACTCCTATTAAATATATATTTATGTGTAAATGCATTTATATGTATATAATTTTTCTGAGTCGATCGCTTAATAAATATTTCCATGGTGAAATACCTAACTGAAATTTCTTACAGTAAATAAACTCAGGAACTAGTTGAATCATGTTTGTTATAGCATTTTAAAACTAAATCTTATCTTCACTTCCTTGTAGTTTATTAGAACACAAAATCTTTGAAATGGAGGGAAAGCACAAGGAAGAATTGGACACCTTAAAGGAAGAGAAAGAGAATCTTCAAGGCTTGGTTACTCGTCAAACATATATAATCCAGGAACTGGAGAAACAATTGAACAGAGCCACCACCAATAACAGTGTCCTTCAGAAGCAGCAGCTGGAGCTGATGGACACAGTGCATAACCTTGTCAACCTCTGCACTAAAGAAGGTAGTAAGAATTTCTTCCTTACTTTGGTTATAGTAAATATTTTGTTTAATATAGAGCAAGTAAATATCCAATATAATTTTCTAGGTTGCATTGATTGCTAGTATAGAAGCAGCAAAAGAACTTTATTCTTAGAAGCATTTAATGAAGTTTGCACTGACAATTTTCTCATGTTCTTAACTTCAGAGAAATTTTTCATAAGCTTGAATTCATGAATTCACCATATCTTTCTAATTTCTAATTTTTTTGGCCTTTTTGACTTTAAATAAAATCTATTATGTTCTCATGGATAAATATTTAGCACTGTAGTGTTAGACACTGAACTATACAGGACAGAATTTAGACACTATTAAAGATTAGCTCAGATTACTTAGAAGAGTTTCAGGAGCGTTCCCATTTTAAAATTATTTCTTTTGCATTGGAGGAGAGGGAAGAGTTACCTGCAGAGGGAAAGAGGTACAGAAGTTCCTAATAACTATTATGAAGAAGAAGAAATATTTGTTATTAAAAGTCTGTTTTAGAATTATTTATGTGGCCCTGTATGGAGAAGACCTAACCAGGGCATATGAACAAACTTATTGTGAGCTGTCTTCATGATAGTGAAAGTACAAAATTTTAATACCCACCGGAATATCTGGAGCCATTTAGTCATTGGAAATATTGTAGGCCTGTGTCTCTTTAGAAGACATCCATCCATCTGTCCACCTTCCCACCCATCAATTATTGAAAAAATGCTTCTGTGTATACTTGTTCACTTCAAGAAGAACCTCACCTGAGCCTCAGTAGAACTCTTCAAAGTTTGGAGCTTCTATAGTTCTGCTCACTAATTGGCCTTTCTGTGAGTGAACATGGACATGTAAATGGTGATGAATGAAAGAAAACACCACTTACATCTAAAGGTCATGGTTATCATTAAGCTGTAGTTTATGTGACCACTCATGTAATGATTCAGTGCTCATATGCAATGTACATAATTGGAGGCTCCTTTAATTTAACAGTGGACTTGAGCTATATTAAAAATAGCTCAGTTCCATAGTCTCATGTATAGATATGAATACAGAGGATAACTCCATTTTAAGTAATCTTGTTTTAAAGACATTTAGCATTTCTCTATTACACTCCATTACCTTCAGTTCTATCTCCTTTAGATAGTCTAAACAAGTCCTTAATATACTTTGTGAAGAATATTTTTTAAACAGTGAGTTCCCAGGGCTCCGTTTGTGTGTGCTCAGAAATGTGATTGAGAAGGAAAAAACCTGCTAATCAGTCAGAGCCTGCCAAAACCTTGAGTTAGAGTCCACTGGAAGGAAAACATGATAGAATTTTGCCAGAGAATTTTAATAGAGCTCATGAGTATTTAGAAATTAAGTATTAATATGAGACATATCTATTCTCATATTGAACTGAATATATTAGGGGAAAAATTGAAAACATATTTTTCTTATCACCCTGAGACGTAATGCACATGGAGTTGTGTAGTTCCTTTTTTTTTTATGATGTTAGAAATATCAAGCCCTGGTGATTCCCACAAAGCTCATATGTCTGCCTACTTATCATAGTTTCACTTCTTTTCTAAGTACTTGTCCAATAAATATGTCTTTAAACTTTCGCAGGCAGGAGGGTGACTTCAAAATTAAAATTCCTGGCTCGCTTTGGTCTTTGGGTGCAACATCAGGAATCAAACATCTGTTCAAGAAATGTAATTTATTGAACAATTACAATGGCACTCCTGATAGATGCTACCCACAGCATCACTCAGCATATGAGAAAAGTAACTATGCCTGTTCTATTATAGAGCATATCCAAAAAATAATTGGAGAAGTAAGTGGTAACCCATTCCAATATTCTTGCCTGGAAGATCCCATGGACAGAGGAGTCTGGTGGGTTACAGATCATGAGATTGCAGAGTCGGACACAATTAAGTGACACTACAAAGGGAGACAGAAATTGTCTAATACTTCATACCTCTAGACATTTATTTTATTTTTAATGATAAAATTGTAAAACAAAGCCTATTTAACTATATTTTGTAATCCGACTTTCACATACACACACACACAATGTAAGCATATTGAGCTATTATCCAATGGATTCTACGCTCTCATAGTGTGTGAAAATTGCTCAGTCGTGTCTGACTCTTTGCGACCCCAGGGACTGTCCATGGAATTCTCTAGGCCAGAATACTGGAATGGGTAGCCTTTCCCTTCTCCAGGGGATCTTCCCAACCCAGGGGTCGAACCCAGGTCTCCTGCATTGCAGGCAGAATCTTTACTAACTGAGCCACAAGGGAAGCACAAGAATACTGGAGTGGGTAGCCTATCCCTTCTCCAGGGGATCTTCCTGACCCAGGAATCAAACCAGGGTCTCCCGCATTGCAGGTGGATTCTTTACCAGCTGAGCTATCAGGGAAGCCCATGCTCTCATAACCATAGATTTTATTTGCTTCCTGTTAGTCTTTTTTTTTTTTTCTTCTCTAGCCCCACAGTTAAGTATTTTACTAAGTATTTGGTGATTTAAGAATTCATGAGACACAAAAATGGAATATGTCTCTAAGTTTTCTACAAAGATTTTACTTCATTTTCACTGGCACCATAGCATTTAGTTACAGTGAATTTAAAACTTTAAATAACTAATTGCATAGTAGTAGATTAAATGCATGTGTGCTAAATTGCTTTAGTCGTGTCCGACTCTTTGCAACCCCATGGGCTGTAGCCCACCAGGCTCCTCTCTCCATGGGATTCTCTGGACATTGGAGGGGGTTGCCATACCATCCTCCAGGGGATCTTCCTAACCCAGGGATCAAACCAATGTCTCCTGCATTACAGGCGGATACTTTACCATCTGAACCACCAGGGAAGTCCACTAGATTAAATATCAGTTACTGAAACAAACTTATTTCATTCTAATTTTAAAACATATGAGTAAAATATTTTCCTTCTTAAGAGCAAAAATTCATTCATCAAGTAAATTTGTTATTTATCAAAGATTATACACAAATATTCTATCTTTAAAAATAAATATATGTAAATAAGCTTAAATCAATACATTACAATAAATGCACCACTTTTCTAAAATGTGTATTTCCAAAAAAAAAGTGCAAAGAGTAGTCTTCTGAGTTTCAAAAAATCTGTGTCATAATCCAAAAGCCAAAAATTTTAATTGACCTAAGGGTCTTCTCACTCTAACTTGACTAAGTCAGTCATTTATGGATACAGCCTGAATATAATACTACAAAGCAAAAGAAAAAATTTCTACTGAGTTTTTTCCTGTCATTGGCAACTAATTTAATCTTTATGAAGCTGTTTAACCATTTATATGGGTTTCCCCAGTGGCACAGTGGTAAAGAATTCACCTGCAATGCAGGAGAAGCAGGAGACAGGTTCGATCCCCAGGTAGGGAATATCCCCTGGAGGAGGAAATGGCAGCACACTTCAGTATTCTTGCCAGGAAAATCCCATAACAGAGGATCTAGTGGGCTACAGTAATTGGGTGACAAAGAGTCAGATAGGACTGAGCACGCTAATCATTTCTTGTGTAGGATAATTATATCTACTTCACAATAATAGAGCATTAAATTAGATACTTCATTTTAAAATAAAAGTATGTGACATATTTGATTCATTAAACATTAATTCCTTCCTTTTCTTCCAAGTGACAAAATTCAACTAAATGCAAATTTATTAAGTGCTAGTTATAAGTAAAATTTCTTTCACAGAAAATGTCTGAATACAGTGCTCTAGTGTGTCTGACTGTTGACAGTCATCCAAGTCCCTTCTTTTTAACTTCAGTTTCCAAATCACTAAAATGGAATCATGATATTCAATTCCTAGTGAGTAAGAATTAACAGAGGTTTGTATAAAACTCAAAGCATCAAATGTATGTAGTATTATTTTTTTAAACTTTCACTTTTTGTGCTAAAACACTTAAGGTCATCTAAAATAGTTCAGCAAACCTTTCTCTTGTTGTCTTAACAGGCAACAGTAGTATCTTAGGCAAATAGTCATTGCAAACTGAATTGTCTCTATTTTGCAAGACTTCTGGGTAACACACTTATTTTTGTCTAATCTTTGTCTGCAAACACTTGGTTGCATTTATTCTTAGAAACATTACCACTGAAGAAATAAATATTGCTCTCAATGTTATCATAGTGTCAAAGCTTAGTTGATTGCTTCAGGTTTTTGGCAATTCAAGTTATTCTGGGAATTAAATAGTTGACATTGATAATAGCATGGAAGCAAGGTTAGAATTCTTTGGGGGAGGATGATCGGGTACTGTGACTATCAACATCCAGCAGTCATCTCTGTTCAGAGGTGATTGAAGTGTCATCATGTACCTTGAACACACCAGACAAACATGATATTATGTGACCAAGAATCTAATTATTACCAAATCATAAAAAATAAGAAAGAAAAAATACAGAAAATAGTATTTAGGCTCCATCGTAAAATTACACTGATTGATTTTCTTACTGTCCAAATCAGTTTAGAACGTACTCCTGTGATGCCAAGATATGATTTATAAACTTGTCATTCATTCATTAAATAGTTATACAGCAACTCTTTTGCTTCAAATTCTCTTCTGAGGATAAAGATATCCATCTATTTTTATTTAACAAATATTTGCTGAGTTCCTGTAATATGCCAGGTACTGTTCAGACCACTAGGGAGAGAGAAAAGTATACTGTCTGTGGCTTCAAGAAAACTAGAATTTGGTGGGGAAAGAGATAGGTAAACAGACAATTATATTTCATAAATATTTGCTAGACGTGAGGCCAGGGTGCCAGGGGACTAGTGAAACACATGGGAAGAATACTAGAATCATGATAGAGACAGAGGAACGAGGGCAGAATCCAGCATCTGTAGAGTCTTCTTAAGGCTTTTGTTGAATCCTCATTATGATTTAGGCATTGATTAAGCTTTATGTGTATTAACTTAGTTAGTCCTCACAATAACAGTATAACTACTGTGGTTAGCCCCATTTTATAAATTCCACAAACTATCAGTAGTTCCCTCATACTGTTATTGTGTCGATCCAGGATTAAAACATAGGCAGGATGGTTCTAATGAGGAGACAGTGACTAAGTCTTCAAAAGGAAGAAAACAGAGGGTATCCAGAGAGCATAAACAACGTGTATATATGCCAGGAGTCATCAAAATGGGTGGTGGGTGTACACCTAAATGCACAACATATTTCTCAGAATTGAAGGCAGGAGAACAATGAAAGATGAAGTTAGAAAGATAAACAGAAGGAGATCAAAGAAAGCTGTGTGTGTGTTTTCTTTGAAAGCAATAAGAAGTCATTGTCAGTATATAAGGATAATAATGACATTATCATTTTAGAAAAATCATCCCAAGTCACAGTATAGGAACAACACATTGTTAAGTTGACAAGCCTGGAAATGGAGGGACCAGATGGATGTTTTGCCATTTATTAAAATATTAACAAATACTTAGAGAGTATGAGCCAATCTTCTTAGCCCCTTGCATATATTAACTCATTTGATTCTGACAACAACTCTGTAAACTAAGTGCTCTTATTAGCCTTATCTAATGAAATTAAGCATATAAAGGTAAATAATTTTTAAATATTACACTGCTAGCAAGTGAGAAGGCTGAGATTTGAACCCACAGTCTAGTTCTTAAATAGAACTTTATCCACTATACTATGATTGAGAGAAAAGGTATATTGATGGTTTTCATCAGGTTCTTGAAAGGATCTTCTGGGAGAGAAATAATGAGGTCAGGATCAAACCAAGGCAAATGGAAAGGCAACTAGAGGGAAATTTTGTGAACAAAGAGTTAGAATCAATAAGAGATAACCACTTATTTAGAAGTAAACTCAAATATATTAGAAATTCTGGGTTGACTAATTTTGATGATATTTCTTCAAATCAACAACATGAGAAAAGAAACAGGCTTAGAAGGCAAGATTTAGTTTGAGCATATGGACTGAAGTGACTATTGAATGTAGGGAAATGAATCTGGAGTTCAGTAGTAAAATCCTGATGACCACATAGATTGGTGTGTCCTCAGAGGAGACAGTTGGTAAAGCCATGCTGTTCAGTGGAATCATTGAATGTGTGTATAAAGCAATGACAAAACAATTTGGGGATTATAAATCCATTCAAGAATCTGATAAAAAAAAAACTAGCCTACTTTACTTAGTGCAAATACTTTGGCACAAATCTGTGTGCAATTTCAGAGAATTTACAAAGTAAATTACAGAAATCCATAAAATACAGAAATTACATAATATATTAGAACTCCTTTTAAAATAATAAGAATGTGAATCAAATACAGAAAATTGGGAGTTCTTTAAGGGACAGATTAAAAGGAGACCAAAATAGCGGTTGTAAGCAGAGAGAAAAGACTGTTATGTAGGGTCTATTTTAGTGGCAAAAAAGCAGAAAGTTCAAACAAAAAACAGACTGAAGTGAACTTTGGAACTGGGATGTCAGCTTCCACAGGGAGGGTTTGAATGAACTGTAGAGCTCAATCGCATAGACTGAAGACTAAAATGAGTAAGATGAAGTAAAAGCAGAAAATGTCTTGTGCTCATGCTGTCGCTTCAGTCGGGTCCCACTCTTAGTGACCCTGTGGACTGTAGCTCGCCAGGTTCCTCTGTCCATGGGATTCTCCAGGCAAGAATACTTACTGCAGTGGTTTGCCATTTCCTCCTGCAGGGGATCTTCCCGACCTGGGGATAGAACCCACATCTCCTGCGGCTCCTGCATTGCAGGCAGATTCTTTACCACTGAGCCATGAGGGAAGCCTCAAAATGTTGTCCAGCCCCATCCAAAGTGTTGAATGTGAAAGGGTGGATCGCAGCTTCAGGTAGATAGGCACACAGGGTAGAGAAGAATAAAAAGAAACTTAAAAATAAATACCAAGAGACAGGAGCATATTTATATGCTTAGCTTCTTAATATGAAGTATAAAAATTTCAAATCATTAGAAGTTTCTCTTGGAGTTCATTTTAAAAGTTTCTTTCATATCATCTGAAAGAGATAATGACTGATACTACAAATTTTTAAGTGATCTCAATTATTTGGTTTAATGTGTCTTTCCCAGGGGCTGATTGCAGTGGTACGGAACGTTTGATCATTATTTTCAGGCTTCTGGCCTTCTGAAAAGGGGAAATGAGGCATTTGCTTCCTTTGCAGTGCTGAGGGGACATTTGGCTCTGTTCTCAGAATAATTCTACCATCTGAAAGGAATTTACCTCCCGTGCAGTGTCTATTGAGTTTGTGAAGTAAATCATTCAGTCAAGGGATGAGACAGCTTGAACTCCTGCAAGTCCCTTGAGTAAAGAATGACTCTTAAAAACATCACAAGCGATGGGAGGAAATTAAAACTTTTTGAATGTCACTCATATAAACATTGATAAAAATAGAAAATATCATTTTTATTGACTTAGTAAAATATTTGGTTTCTCGTTGACTACTTGTAATGCACAATTTAACATTAGGTAGAAAGAGAAAGAAAAATACAGGAAGTCATCTGCTGAACACTACAGTGAGCACTTGTTTCCATTTAACGAGGGGAATGCTTTATCTTGACAGAAAATTACATGTCAAACATTTACAATTTCCTTAAAATGAACCACACTTCTAGCACTTCCTTTCACAAAACCTAATGGCTTAAGGGGAAAGTGACTATTTATTTTTGGAAATGGTATGTTTCTCCTTTTTGGTGGAGCATGTTATCAGTCTTTTGAAAAGTCATAATTTCTGTTAAAAAAATTGTGTGAATAGAAGATAGCCAAAATAATGATAACAGAATAAGAAATAATACAGTCCTTGACCTCTCCCATGAACTATTACTAAATCACATCTTTTGGGGGAAATTTGAAATTTTGTGGTTAATTCTCTTTTGGAATTAGAGTTTCAGTTTCAGAAAACAAACTCTAAAATGCAAAGAGGTATCCCTCGACTCCAGCTGGGCCTGGAAGTTACCAGGGTGAAAGGCCATGAAAAAAGTGTTGCCTTGATGTTCTAACGTTGCTATGAACAAAATCCATTCCTTCTTCTCTTGTGCTTTAATGGCCTGATTGGCTAAAACAAAGAAGCACAAAATATTTTTAATATAATTTTAACTAAATCATTTCCTGGATTCACCCATACTCAAGTCAAATTCAAGTTTTTTCCTTTAAGTCCAGGGACAAAATGGTTCAGTGGATACCAGTTACAAATAAGCTGTGGTACTTTATACTAAGCCAAATAGCACCTATAATAACTCAGAAAGTAAGGAAAAATATTCTGTTAACATCATTCAGTATGCATGCATCACAGCAGCCATAGAGTGAAACCTTTATCAAAAAATCTCATATACTTTGTATAGGTGCTAAGTTGCTTCAGTCATGTCTGACTCTTTTCAAAACTTGGACTATAGTCTGTCAGTCTCCTCTGTCCATGGGATGGTCCAGGCAAGAATACTGGAGGGTGTTCCTGTTCCCTACTCCTGGGGATCTTCCCAACCCAGGGATCAAACCCTTGGAGGTTCTTACATCTCCTGAATTGGCAGGCAGGTTCTTTACCACTAGTGCCACCTGGGAAGCCACTTATGCTTTAAGGGAGACAAAATAAACCCTGAAAAATGTTGCAACTAAACAGTTAGGTTTAACTATCTACAAACAAAATATTGATTTTTTTAGCAGAAGATTTTTCTAAAAGTCAAATGCAAAGAAGCTTTAATGTTGTTGTTGTTGTTGAGTCACTCAGTCGTGTCCGACTCTGTGACCCCATGGACTGCGGCATGCCCAGCTTCCCTGTCCTTCACCATCTCTCAGAGCCTGCTCAAACCCATGTGCACTGAGTCGGTAATGCCATCCAACTGTCTCATCCTCTATCATCCCCTTTGCTTCTTGCCTCCAATCTTCCAGGATCAGGGTTTTTTTCTAATGAATCTGCTCTTTGTATCAGGTGGCCAAAGTACTGGAGCTTCAGCTTCAGCATCAGCCCTTCCAATGAGTATTCAGGACTGATTTCCTTTAGGATTGCCTGGTTTGATCTCCTTGCAGTCCAAGGGACTCTCAAGAGTCTTCTCCAACACCACAGTTAGAAAGTATCAGTTCTTTGGTGCTCAGCCTTCTTTATGGTCCAACTCTCACATACATACATGGCTACTGGGAAAAACATAGGTTTGACTAGACGGACCTTTGTTGGCAAAGTAATGTCTCTGCTTTGTAATAAACCATCTAGGTTTGTCATAGCTCTTCTTCCAAGGAGCAAGTGTCTTTTAATTTCATGGCTGCAGTCACCATCTGCAGTGATTTTGGAGCCCCCAAATATTAAGTCTCTCACTGTTTAATTGTTTCACTATCTATTTCCCATGAAGTGATAGGACAAGATGCCATGATCTTAGTTTTCTGAATGTTGAGTTTTAAGCCAACTTTTTCACTCTCCTCTTTCACTTTCATCAAGATCCTCTGTAGTCCCTCTTCACTTTCTGCCGTAGGGTGATGTCATCTGCATATCTGAGATTATTGGTATTTCTCCCGGCAATCTTGATTCTGACTTGTTCTTCAATCAGCCTGGTGTTTCACATGATGTACTTTGCATATAAGTTAAATAAGGAGAGTGGCAATATACAGCCTTGACATACTCTTCCCGATTTGGAACCAGTCAGTTGTTCCATGTCCAGTACTAACTGTTGCTTCTTGACCTACATACAGATTTCTCAAGAGGCAGGTAAGGTAGTCTATATTTCCATCTCTTTAATAATTTTTCACAGTTTATTATGATCCACACTGTCAAAGGCTTTAGCTTAGTCAATGAAACAGATGTTTTTCTGGAAATTCTGTTGCTTTTTCTAAGATCTTACATATGTTTGCAATTTGAGTTCTGGTTCCTCTGCCTTCTCTACATCCAGCTTGAACGTCTGGAGTTTCTCAGTTCACATACTGTTGAAGTCTAGCTTGGAGAATTTTAAGCATTACTTTGCTGCTTGTGAAATGAGTGCAATTGTGTGATAGTTTGAACATTCTTTAGCATTGCCTTTCTTTGGGATTGGAGTGAAAACTGACCTTTCCAGTCCTGTGGCCACTGCTCAGTTTTCCAAATTTGCTGACATGTTGAGTGCAGCACTTTCACAGCATCATCTATTAGGATTTGAAATAACTCAGCTGGAATTCCATCACCTCTACTAGCTTTGTTCATAGCGATGCTTTCTAAGACCCACTTGACTTCACATTCAAGGCTGTCTGACTCTACTTGAGTGTTCACACCATGGTGGTAATCTGGGTCATTGAGATCTCTTTTGTATAGTTCTTCTTGCCATCTTCTTGGGTATTCTTGCCATCTCTTCTTAATATCTTCTACATCTGTTAGGTCCATACCATTTCTGTTGTTTATTTTGCCCATCTTTGTATGAAACATTTTCAGCTTCCTATGGGAGCTCATCATTTATTTTCAACTGAAGAATACCCTTTGGGCTTCCCTTATGGCTCAACTGGTAAAGAATCCGCCTGCAATGTGGGAGACCTGGGTTTGACCCCTGGATCAGGAAGATCCCCTGGAGAAGGGAAAGGCTACCCACTCCAGTATTCTGGCCTGGAGAATTCCCTATAGTCCTTGGGGTTGCAAAGAGTCGGACACGACTGAGCGACTTTCACTTTCACTTTCTTTCAAAGAATACCAACAGTATGACTGCTTCTAAGTACATTGCAATCTTAACTTACTTCTGGCTTGGGTATTCACATTCTAAGTGGGACTGTCTCTGGCAAGGAATCACACTACCAATCATACTATGTGACCTACCAAGAATAGATAAATAAATCATAACATTTTTCACGCATTTATGATAAATTAGTAAATTTAATACCATTTAAGTTAAACCTCTTCTAATTTTATCGTGCCTTTGTAAGTACTCATAATTATTTTTAGGTGTGAATCTTCTGTTTTCATAACCAATGTGAGTTTCTTTAAAACAATGAATCTGAACTGTGGATTTAATTTTAAATGGAGATTTTATCCTAAAGACAGTTTTCGCCAGTTGCTTTGGCCTCACATACACACTGACAAGGGGACAAGTAAACCAAATCTCAACCATAATAAATCCAGCCCATGTCCCTAGAACCAGGACTTAGACTGAGGTGGACTCCTCACCAGGGTCTTGGAGCAGCTATGACAAATGCCATCAAAAGGGCAAGGCATGTTGGTCTAGAAGGAGAAGGAATAAGTACGACCGAGTTCTAGCTCCAGTGCTGCTGCCAGGTTGCTCACCATGAAAACATCACACACCGAAGTCGTGCGTTTATGGCTCCTGTCAATTGTTCCGTATCCTCTCTTGGTGGTGTGTCACTTGTAACGACTGAGGAAACCAAAGTTAGAGCATAAGCCCATGTATATCATGGCTGGTAAAGTAGTGTTCAAGTGCATCTCACCACAAGAGTCCAAGTGACACAACTATGGTTCAGCCTTTGTTTATTTAAAACTTCAAAGTGACAGGCTTTGGAGTTTTTTGTTGTTGTTGTCAATTTTCATAAGCATGTGGCAACTACTCTCCATGTTTACAGCATTGCCCAAGGACTTTCAGACCATTTCTAATGGCTTTTGCTGAAATTGATTGTCTACTCAGAGCACAGAAAATACCCTTTTAAGTCTTTCCACATGCGTGAGGAATGTTTTGTTCAAAATCAATATATTCCAGCCAGACTGAAAACATTACATGGGAAATTAACACACATGAAACACCTGAGATATATTTGTTAATGAAATGACCTTCTGAACAAATAACAAGGATCATGTAGCACTCGTAACTGCCCATCAGGGTGCCTAAAGGGAAAACACAGGAATGAATTTTATAAAAAGTGAATGCTCATTTGATTAAACAAAGATTGTGTGTAAATCCATTTTCAACTTTTAGTAATTTTTTTATTCTTAGTTGCTCTAAGTGTAATATGCATTGGATATACATTGAGTCACCTCACATTAGCAGAGTGTTCAAAAATTTATTTAAATACACTAATCAAATTAAAATAGTATTATATAGAATTACTTCACATTTCATTATCCCGTACTGAAAAAAGCACCATAAAATTAGCAATCCACCCGTGACATAGGATACTATGCATGTCCACATGGATTTAATCTTTTCTGTACATTATGCATGTCTCAATATTATTAAAATGTATATATTTACCTACAATTATATGTAATGAGTAATATATTCTTAAATGGAGAAGGAAATGGCAATCCATTCCAGTATTCTTGCCTAGAGAATCCTGTGGACAGAGGAGCCTGGTGGGCTGCTGTCCATGGGGTCGCACAGAGTCAGATGCAACTGTAGTGACTTAGCATGCATGCATGCATTGGAGAAGGACCTGGCAACCCACCCCAGTATTCTTGCCTGGAGAATCACAGGGACAGAGGAGCCTGGTGGGCTGCCGTCTATGGGGTCACGCAGAGTTGGACACGACTGAAGCGATTTAGCAGTAGCAGCAATATATTCTTAAATAATGTGTCTTTTTAAGTAGTAAAATTTTAAGAAAATTTTAAAATATTATGATGGCAAATTTTGTGCAATATTTTCATCCTTTTCTCTGTTTTTCCTGTAATAATATTAAATTAAAGCTTTTTCTAATAATTTAATTATCATCAGCATGAATTAATTTGCACCATGTTACTATGATGCCTTTTTAAATGTAATTTATCCCTTATATTATATACTGCCTAAACTATTATCATTTCTTATTTTTGCCTACTTTAAAAAATTGATATTATTTCCTCATAAGAACAAAAAGAGCTTTGAATGATCAATTTTCTCGTTGTTCCTTGGCCTAATTCTAGAAGACGAGCACAAACATACACACATGCCCATTCTCAGCCTTCCCAACCAGCCTTCCTCTAAACTTGTAGCTTCTAGCAAATGGTCTGTAGGCTGGAGGATCAAGTAATTAGGCTTTATAATATATAAAACTAATGGGAAAAAATCCTGATCAGCATGACTTTTAGGGTATGGACATTATTAAATTCAGTGTGGCTGCTCAGGGACCTCTTACTTCCTAATCCGCTGCTTTTGAAGTTGAGGGCCATCACTGCTTCACATTTCTGCTGAGAGCTCCCATCTCACAGAAAATTCTGCTACCTATACCTCTCTTCTATCTTTATCTCAACATACCTTCATCTTCTTTCTTGTCATTTCTGCATCCTGTCATTCTTTCCGTATTTCCTGCTTCCATGAGACAAGCTTGCACCCATTCATAATTAAGGCATGTGCTTATTCATGACCCGCCTAAGACCCTAGGTGGGACCCTTGAAGTTAAGTACTGCTGGGAGAGCACCTGTGACAAATGATGTATCAGAGTTCTGTCTGAGATTACTTTAGAAGTCGGTGAGAAGTAGTTAAGATTTTTGGTTTTACAGTTAAAGACTTCCACTACTTACTAGTTTTAGTGAAGTTAGCATCTCAAAACCTCAGTTTTCTCATATATAAAATGACATGTTAAGAAATCCATCTCATAAGATGTTTATGAGTGTGAAATGAAACATATAAAGCATACTTGGTGCAAGAAATTCAGAGTTGAGGACATAGTATTCAATTAAAGCTGATTGATTTGATCACAATTATTAAAGTTCCACCAAGATGATAGTTAAGATTTTATACATCTACAAAATATTTACATGTAAAGAAGTGAGAGTAAAAACAGTGTTTTTACAAAAATTTAATTAAAAGTATAATGCAGCAAGTAAAAAAATATTCAAATGTTCCCTTATACCACAGTTAACAGACCGTGAGTAAAAGGAGTGGTAGATTCTCCAAAAGGAAGCCTTTAGCTACTTAACTGAAGACTTCAAAGTATTTATAGATATATGCTTGTTATTTTGTGACATAGCAATTTGTATTATATATGTATTAGACTAACCATAGGTAATTGCATTTTTGCAGGTTGAAAACAATCATGCAACCCACAGATATTAGGTTCATATGCATATAGCTTTTATGAAATAAGATACCAATTTTGAAGTTTTTAATTTATAACCTCAACAATCTTATGTGTTTATATAGCTATACATATGTGATGTATATTTATGAAATCATTGGGAAGTCATCCTCACCCACCCACAAAATATTGAAATATTGAATATTGCCTACAAACCTTTAAAAATTTTCTACACCCTTTAAATTTAAAATATTGCCTTCTCCCACTTCTAAAAGTCCTTTCAAATTAATTAGGATATCAGGGAATTTCTTCAGATGGCCAGATGGCTTTTCCACAAAATGTCCCCACACCTGAGGAGTAAAGAATCTAATCAGTCTTGCTTGTTTGCACCTTGCCAAAGATGCAGTTTTGCTCACTGTATGTTCAGTTACCTTCAATGACCTGTTATGTTGAAAATCACAGGCTAAGGTAAGTTCCTAGTACTACCATCTCTTTAATGCTAATAACCAAAAATGTACCACAAGGAATATTCTTAAACAAATAATGTGATCTACATACATTCTGATGTTTTCTAAATACTGGAGAAATATGAATAACTAGCCACATGTAAGATTTTAAAAGAATAATTTAAGAATTGATCCCGTTATAACAACTTAGAAAATAAGTAGGATCAAGGACTCCTGTTTTTTATATTGTCTCTGGTAGCAAGGCTAATTGTCTTCTGTGTTCTCTGCGAGGTTTTTTGAGATTCAGAATTACCAGTTCCACATTCCAGGAAGTTTTCTCTTGAGGGTTCATCTGAATTGAAGTGACCCTCTGCCTTAGCTTTCACAGTTCTTCCTTGAAATTGGCCTGGTGGCAGACATGCCATCTGGATTGAAATTGATTGAGCAAATGAAAGGGAAGGACCAGATAAAGTTAACAGCTGCTAGAGTCAGTGTCTCATATTGCTTATTGACTCAATATTGGCTGGTGAAAGACAGACATGCACCTGCTTGTGTCTCTGTTAGATCACAGAGATTTGATTGTATAGATAAGGAATGAATAATGATTCCTTTGTAAGGCTTTTCTAGATTTATTTACTGATATTGGTATGGGTAAAGCTCTTAAATTTTAGTTCGGATAGCTTTTTTACATGTTTTATTCATTCAGATGTTATCCTTTCTGAACAGCCTTCCCCAAGTCTACTTGTCAGAAATAGCATGTAGTCTCTGCACCTACTGTCAATGCACTTGATGCTTACCTGCAAAACAGTAATTGTCTGCATTATCTGTGTTTGGTATTATATTTAAACTGGTAACATTAGACTGAGAAACTGTTTCTAGCCATCTTGTAACCAGGTAGAGAGCCAACAACAAGTGAGTCAAGAAAAAGATAAGGAAACCAATTCTTGATCACACTGAAACCGGATCATGCTTTCCCTAAAGCTCTATCCTAGATTGTTCAATTACATGATTCAGTAAATTATCTTTTTACTTAAGCAAGCTTGAGTTGGGTTTTCCCTATTGTGGAGGATACTGCCCATGGTTATAGCTATTTTGAGATATCATGAAAGACCTACAAATGGGCCTTCCTCTCATTAGACAGTGATCACATTAAGGGCAGATTGTGGTTTTCTTATGTCTATATATCTCCATTGTCTAGAAAAAGTCATGCAAATAGCAGATTATTTACTGAAATTGTCAATATAGGATGGGTTAAACTAAGAAGGAGTAAGAGGCAGTCTTTTTATTTGAGAAACCAGTTTAAAAACTTCAGTCTACTTGTCTTGTATTTGTTGTTTAGTTGCTAAGTCATGTCCTAGTCTTTTGCAATCCCATTAACTGTAGCCTGCCAGGCCTGGGATTTCCCAGGCAGGAATACCCAGGGATTGAACATGTGTCTACTGAACTGGCAGGCAGGTTCTTTACCACTGAGCCACTTGGGAAGCCCATCTTATGTTTAGGCTTTTACTAATTTTTAATGATGACAATAGAGGGAATATAGTGGGATCAATAAGAGAAGAAGAGAACATCGGTTTTGGAGAAAATATTAGGTAACATTAAACGAAGTTGGAGTAGTATCAGGAACTGCTCAATAGTAGAAATGTGAATCTGGAAGTCATGAGGGCAGCAAACACACGGTGTCAGAAATGCTTGTATCTTACAAATCTGGGTAAAAGTTTGAAGCCACGGAAGATAGTTTGCAAAAAGAGCAAATTAAAAAGGAACAGAGATCCAAGAATAGAATGTTGGGGAACATCTATTGGTAGGTGAAGAGAGGAACAGAGCCCAATGAAGAGGAAGGAGAACGGACAATTAGAGAAATAGAAAAGGGACTTAGAGAGGTCAACAAAAAAGGCAAGGGGAAAGATAGGCAAAGGAGACTTATTTCAAATGCCTTTGATCTTCATAGCAAAGCATTAAGAAAAGGTCACATATAAATAGTGAGAGAAGACAGAAGTAAGATTTAGTCTTGAAAAAAGTACAAAGATATGAAATACACTTTTCAAGAAATGTAATAGAAGAAAAGTCTGTTAGAAATAACCAAGGTTTTGGCTTAGCAGCATAGAGAACACAGCTGAGGTTAGAAAGCATGCATTTGAATGGCATTAAATAGCTTCACTTTAGTGTCTGCAATCTAGAAGTGGGGGTGAGAACTTGAATAAACATCCTCCCTTGGGTCAGGATTTACCCATACAAGGGACTACTGGATGAAAGGATGGTGGAAGGAAGGCACTAGCAATTCCACCTGAACCATTCCTTCCTGTCTCACTCTCAGACTAAAGATAAGAAGAAAGAAAAAGGAGATTAGGAGGAGGCAGATAGTAACGCTGGGGATCTAGACTCTAAAAAGAAAGACAAACTCATTAAGAATTAAAGAATGGGAGAAGAAATACAAGAGTATGTGGTCAAAAAAGGAACTTTTAGAGGTAAAGATCATTTTTTAAAAATTTACGCTTTAAACCAGTGTATTATTACAACAAGTTAAACTGCGTTTTCAGAAACTATAACACCATATCATATGTCCAGATCACCCCTCCCTGCTCTGTCCAGGTGATGCTTCTTTTATCTTCTTCCATCAGGTTTTTCATGTTTGTCTCTTGCCATTTATCTTATATTCCTCCAGGCATTATCTTCCATCTTATTGAATCTCAAGACCTCCTACAAAAATTTATCTTTGTTTCTGATCATTTATCCTGTTCAGTTCATTCATCTTTGTTGTGGTCTTTCTATGTTTTAAAATGGTTACTACTCTAGTTTTACAGTATCTAATAATAACACTAAATTTTGTATTCTCCAATATTTAACAAAGAAAATAGTCATGAAAAATGGAGTTATAATATTAAAATCTCTACAAGCAGCATATTGGTATACATATCATATATCATTTCATCTGAAATAATTTTTAATTCTTAATAGATAAAGCTTAGATTGTACAGCAAGATTGGGCTTCCCTGGTGGCTTAGACAGTAAAGAATCTGCCTGCAATACGGGAGACCTGGGTTCAGTCCTTGGGCTGGGAAGATCCCCTGGAGGAGGGCATGGCTATCACTCCAGGATTCTTGCCTGGAGAATCCACATGGACAGAGGAGCCCAGTGGGCTACAGTCCATGTGGTTGCAAAGAGTCAGACATGACTGAGTGACTATGCACATACAGCAAGATTAGATTACTGGTTTCTTTGACTTAGTAGTGATATAACCTGATGTAGTCAATGAATGAAATAATCCAGTTACCCAACTCTGACAGGGAGGGGCCAACGCAATATAGTCCTAAATGTAACCAGTCAAATATAAATTCCCTGCATTTAGTCAGCTGCAGTATTTGGATTTGAGGATGGAAGACAGTAGCAACCACCACTCCACTGAACATCCATCATACCCAACTTTTCCTTTTTTTCTGTGTTATTGAAAATATGTGTGAAACAGCTTCCCTCTTCCCACACAATAGCCTTCACCCACATGTGTGGTAGATTGGCTAGTCTTCCACAGCCTGTCTTTTCCATAAAAAAGAAAATAATATAGTGTTGCCATCAATGATAGTATTACCATAACACTAACTACCATTTCTTGGTACTTACTATAATTCAGTCAGTCTGTTATGTAATTCACATACTTGCCTCATAAGTACCCCACTTTATGCATTAAAAGGAAAGCAAAACACTGATCTACTACTATAGAAGGGGTCATCAGACCATAGAATATTATACAGATGTAAAGGTAAGCTCTGAATGAAACTTTTAAATTGCTTTTAAATGCTGTAGTATTCTAAGTGTAGTCTGGATCAAAATTTCAAGGATTCTGTTACTAATAAGTAAGTAAGTAAAAACAAGCAGTCCAATCTTTCTAGAAATAACGTGTTTTGATTTTTCAAAAACACCAGACTGTATTTCAAGAAAATGAAATATCTATATCAGATATGGTGCCATAACTACAACATGTCCATAGTATTGTACCCAACCGTTACTGTCTGCCTCCTCCTAATCTCCTTTTTCTTTCTTCCTATCTTCAGTCTGAGAGTGAGACATGAAGGGACGGTTCAGGTGGAATTGCTAGTGCCTTCCTTCCACCATCCTTTCATCCAGTAGTCCCTTGTATGGGTAAATCCTGACCCAAGGGAGGATGTTTATTCAAGTTCTCACCCCCACTTCTAGATTGCAGACACTAAAGTGAAGCTATTTAATGCCATTCAAATGCATGCTTTCTAACCTCAGCTGTGTTCTCTATGCTGCTGAGTCAAAACCTTGGTCATTTCAAATAGGCTTTTTTTCTACTACATTTCTTGAAAAGTGTATTTCAAATCTTTGTACTTTTTTCAAGGTACTACTTGTACCTTTTATGGTAGACTCCTCAAACCATCTTTCTAGTTATAAGACTTACATTCAGAGCTTGAACATCATTTTATAAATTAGTTTCCAGAAAATATGACAATATCTAAGTTTTCCTTTTTTCCTTGTTATTGAAAATGTGTGTGAAATAACTTCCCTCTTCCCATACAACAACCTTCACCTGCATCATCCTGAAGAGGAAAAGAAAAGGGAAGGGAAGTGGCAGAGAAGTGGGAAAGGAATGTATTTGCCTTACATAACTAAATAAGGGAGGGCAGGAAGTGGTACATTTAACAAGGAAGAATTTTCTCTTTCTTTAGAGAAAAGATTTTCTCCATCTCTAACCCAAAAAAGAAAAATGGGTTTACCATTAAATTCCTCTTGACCACATCTTCCTGTGTTGCGCATCCTCTCACGGGATTATAAATTTTAGTTAATATTTCTTTACATCCCTTTTTTTTTTTTGCATCTGGTCTGGTTATTTTTAACTTTTCAACAGAAGAACAAGCATTTACAATTTAGGGAAGTTTATTTTAGAAAAATAATAGTCCAGTTAGCTTAAAGTAAGTAAAGCACAAGTGAAATGCACTGATGTTTTGAAAAAAAGACCTTTATATAATCCATTGACATGCCCAATGCCATTAAAGCTGGCTTTCAAGTACATAAATACTCATTTTTAATTGCTATCTGCATGCATTCTGTGCAATGCTTCTTTACTAGCATATGAACTGTTAGTCCTCTGATTACTTATTTTGTGTTGATATTGCAATTGTGGTGATGATATTTAGAGGTACTTTTTAGTATAAGTAAGCAAAATCATTAGTATAAACGTGAGCTATGTAGAGAACTATAATGCTATTAAATGTTATAATTCTGTATTTTTGTTATGGCAACGTATCTGACATGGATATTTCATTTATTTGAACCATAGTTATTTTTGAAAATTTGAAAAATTTATATTGAGATAGTCATTCTTTCTATAAAGATTAGACTGTTCACTTTTAATTACATATAAAGTAGTAACATTGTGTGTCAAATTGAAATCAGGTTAGTATTTTAGATTGTTAGAACATTTAAAATCAATTTAAAAGCATTGATTCATAGTTTACCTTTGATGTTATTATTTTAAAATATTATTGTGACTCAGAGTGATTTAAAGCAGATAATGATTAAACAACTAGAGACATAATTTATATATATGCTGCATATATTTCTAGGTAAGAATTATTAAATGAATCATCTTTGTATTTTGATCTCATTAATAAGAACTTAATAATGGATGAAGATCAATGAATGAAATAAAGTTCCTCCCAGTAATCTCCAATTAAATTTCTTTTTCTATTAGACTTCCAGCCCCTATTTAGCAATTCCACCTCTATAACTTAATTTCAAATCTTACTGGTTTTTGTTCTTCTATTTTTATGTCATCTACCTGATAGCTTAACTTCAGCCCATTAAAGAAAAATCAAAGATCACTTCCCTTTCACTCTAGATACTTGAATTGGATCAGAGACTTCTAATTTTATTTTGAGAGTTTTCTAAAACTAAAAATTTCTAGAAAAACTTCAATATAAAGCCCCAGAAAAATAGCAAATCCTTCTTTTAGCATATTAAACCTTTATGTTGTATTTTTATATTTGAATTTATCTTCAATTCTTCCTGCTCCAAAAATGGTAGCATTTTTCAAACTCTCCTGTAAAATGTACCTAAGAAGGTTTTAGAAATATTGCAGAAACATTGACATAATTGTTACCAATTGTCAGTATTTTATGATCAGATTATTTGTCTATTGAGTTGATGTTATGAAAGTGAGAGAGAAAGACAAGATTTAAGAAATTAAGCCAAATATGAAAAAATACTGTCATAAATTAATCATGTTTTTCTTTTAGTTTTGTAATTTTGTCACTTCAGAATCTAGCATTGTTCCTATGATTGATTTTTCAATAAATGCAACATTGACATTTGTTTGGAGGAAATGAAGACTTGCTTGGCTATACTTGAAGTCCATTTGGGAACTAATGGTACTGATATTCACATATTGTGATTTTTTTTTTTTTTTTTTTGCAGTTTTACTAAAGGGAGGAAAAAAAGAGGAAGAAAAGCCATTTAGAGACTGTGCAGATGTATATCAAGCTGGTTTTAATAAAAGTGGAATCTACACTATTTATATTAATAATATGCCAGAGCCCAAAAAGGTAAAACCAGAAGTGTTTGTTTATGAGATGTAAAGCAGATCCTAGTTGAATTGCTGAATAATCAGATTGATTTGTGAGCTTTTAAACCGAAATTATATATGCCTAAGCCCTTTTCTCCCAAAGATGCTCTGTTTCCCAGGTCCATAAAAGATGAAAACCCAGTTGTACAGACCGCATCCAACCCTCATGTGTCCTATCCCTATTTCACACGCAGTTTTCCATTTACCCTCTGCTCATTCCTAGGATATCCCATTTGTTCATAAATGCTTGCCTTATACAGATTATATGTTGAAGGTACATACTTCAAGCTCATGGGAATAACTTAGGAACCATCTTCCAAAGTCCCAAGGACACAGATGGTACACATCATCTATGTTCAAATACTGTGGAGAGAGAGCTAGGGACATATTTCCAGAACCTCTGCTCTTATTAGGGTAAAGAACGATATTCTATCTTAACTCATAATCCAGAAAGGATTTGCTTTACATATTTACCTAAAGGACTTTGTTGGAGGATATTTTTTATCAATATATTGAACAGGATCCAAAGTATACTTTGAAGTAAGAAAACACTGTCTTGCTGTTATATCTCTTCTATATATACTCTTTCTTCCTATTTCTTCATTAAATCATTCATCCATTCCTTCATTCAATACATATTAAGTGTATGTCATTTATTTGTCAGTAAATGACTAGAGACATAACATAAAACAGTTCCCAATGTAGTAGTGAAGACAGATTAATATGCAGAAATTGTAATGTACTGTAGAAGTGCAATGATAGAGACTGCAGCAGAGTTTATGGAGAGTCTTGAGGAGAACTCTGTTCTTCAACATGTGAAAAGCTTTAACCAGATGCTCAAGACCCCGAGAGGACCACCTATCCTTGCAGTGCTTTATCCTCAAAGGATGGAACAGTCTTTTTCCTCTCATTGCCCCACCTAATGGAGAAGGCAATGGCACCCCACCCCACTACTGTTGCCTGGAAAATCCCATGGACAGAGGAGCCTGGTAGGCTGCAGTCCGTGAGATCGCTAAGAGTCGGACATGACTGAGAGACTTCACTTTTCACTTTCATGCATTGGAGAAGAAAATGTCAACCCACTCCAGTGTTTTTGCCTGGAGAATCCCAGGGACAGGGGAGCCTGGTGGGCTGCCGTCTATGGGGTCGCACAGAGTCGGTCACGACTGAAGTGACTTAGCAGCAGCAACCTCACCTAAATTACCAGTTCTGTGTTCCCATTTTTTCTAGCTACTATGCACACACTCTCAGAGGTTTTCTCTGATTCCCTCAAACAACTTTGCATGACTTGCTCACTATCAGAGTTCTACAAGGGAAGGATTTTACTTTTATCTTTTACTTCCCGGGACCCAGAATAGTTTCTGGAGCATAGTAGTCCTCAGTAAATATGCACTGAAATGGATGAATGAATAGATGACCTGCTGATGATAATGTCAACACTTCTGTATAGTATATAGTAAGTCAGCCTAACTTAGTCATTCCGACTGTTCATTCCCTTTGATAGGTGAGGGAAGTACCTCTTGGCTTGCCAGTTGTCACACAGTTGTCAAGAGGCAAAGTCTGGACTCTACCAGCCCAGCTGATTCCAATGAGGATTAGAGGGTTAAGTTAGCTCAATAGTTTTTCCCTCTGCTGGGACAAAAATTTTCTTCTGAAAAAAAAAAAAAAAACCTATACTGTGCTGTCAAAGTGAGCAGAAATAAAGACAGTACAGCGGGTAAAAGAGCTGGCAGACAGTTATGTACATTGCTTCCTGGGTTAGCTACTAGAGAAGTTTGATTTCACTGTATTTCTTTAGGAGCTTCTGTGAAAAATTTCACTGAATCAGGTGTACCATGTCTTTAAAAAAACCCAAAAACTGTGAAGGTATTATAGCAAGTTTAGGAGTAAAGTGAAAGGGTTAGTTGCTCAGTTGTGTCCACCTCTACAATCCCATAGACTGTAGCCTGCCAGGTTCCTCTGTCCATGGAATTCTCCAAGCAAGAATGCTGCAGTGGATTGCCATTTTCTTTTCCGGGGGATCTTCCTGACCCAGGGATCGAACCCGAGTCTCCTGCATTTCAGGCAGATTCTTTACCACCTGAACCACCAGGGAAGCGAGGAAAGGGTAATTTATTGTAAAAAGCAGCCTTTTGAATCCTTTGGATCATATGACATGAAACCTTCCTATTCTGCTTGCTGATATCTTAAAATCAGACTTAAATTCAGTTCATACATATGCACAGGCATGCTATACATGCCCACACTGACACATCATACAGAGAGCATGTAAAGTGTGTCAGAAACTGCCCTGGAGGAGAGAACCCGAGCTAATGTAAATACTTCATGCAATTTACCTGTAGTTCTTCCCAAGACCTGATAGAAACCCCTAAACGATTATCACTTCCCCTGTAACATAGTGACTATAAAGTTAACTAAAAATATTAAGTGACCCTCCTTTTAGACTCTTAATAATTATTATCTATGAATATAAAAATAAAATGTTTTTTAAAGTTTTTAGATTAACTTTCACACTTTAAGAATTTTTTTTTTCAGTCCATCAACACTAGCACATGGTCCTTAGTGAGGGCATTACAAGTAAAGTTTGATCATTCCATTAAATTTAAGTTATGCAATAATCATAACTCTATTCTAGTTCAGAATGTTTTGAGAAACAAATAATTCTCAGACTATTTGCAGAACTGCTGCTACTGTTAGGGTGGAAGAAAAGTATCTTATCTTAACTCATAAACTTGAATGAAAGTGAAAGTTAGTTGCTCAGTCATGTCCAGCTCTTTGCAATCCCTTGGACTGTAGCCCACCAGGCTCTTCTGTCCGTGGAATTCTCCAGTCAAGAATACTGAAGTGGGTTGCCATTTCTTTTTCCAGGGGATCTTCCCTACCCAGGGATTGAACCTGGGTCTCCTGCACTGTAGGCAGAAGTTATAAACTTGAATAACAATTTATCAACTTAAATGAATTTGCTTTTTTTAAGATTTACATAAAAGAGTGGGTTAGAGGATCCAGTTCACTAGTTCAGTGACTTCTATGTTGGGTTTCAGAAACAGCATGATTTAAATTTATGCCTCTGCAAAATGATGAATTTTGCATATTAGAGAGCTTCAGTATTGTTCTTTTTTTTTTTTTTTAATTTTTTTATTAGTTGGAGGCTAATTACTTCACAACATTTCAGTGGGTTTTGTCATACATTGATATGAATCAGCCATAGATTTACACTTATTCCCCATCCCGATCCCCCCTCCCATCTCCCTCTCCACCTGATTCCTCTGGGTCTTCCCAGTGCACCAGGCCCGAGCACTTGTCTCATGCATCCCACCTGGGCTGGTGATCTGTTTCACCATAGATAATATACATGCTGTTCTTTTGAAACATCCCACCCTCACCTTCTCCCACAGAGTTCAAAAGTCTGTTCTGTACTTCTGTGTCTCTTTTTCTGTTTTGCATATAGGGTTATCGTTACCATCTTTCTAAATTCCATATATATGTGTTAGTATGCTGTAATGTTCTTTATCTTTCTGGCTTACTTCACTCTGTATAAGGGGCTCCAGTTTCATCCATCTCATTAGGACTGGTTCAAATGAATTCTTTTTGACGGCTGAGTAAAATTCCATGGTGTATATGTACCACAGCTTCCTTATCCATTCATCTGCTGATGGGCATCTAGGTTGCTTCCATGTCCTGGCTATTATAAACAGTGCTGCGATGAACATTGGGGTGCATGTGTCTCTTTCAGATCTGGTTTCCTCGGTGTGTATGCCCAGAAGTGGTATTGCTGGGTCATATGGCAGTTCTATTTCCAGTTTTTTAAGGAATCTCCACACTGTTTTCCATAGTGGCTGTACTAGTTTGCATTCCCACCAACAGTGTAAGAGGGTTCCCTTTTCTCCACAGCCTCTCCAGCATTTATTGCTTGTAGACTTTTGGATAGCAGCCATCCTGACTGGTGTGTAATGGTACCTCATTGTGGTTTTGATTTGCATTTCTCTAATAATGAGTGATGTTGAGCACCTTTTCATGTGTTTGTTAGCCATCTGTATGTCTTCTTTGGAGAAATGTCTGTTTAGTTTTTTGGCCCACTTTTTGATTGGGTCATTTATTTTTCTGGAATTGAGCTGCAGGAGTTGCTTGTATATTTTTGAGATTAATCCTTTGTCTGTTTCTTCATTTGCTATTATTTTCTCCCAATCTGACGGCTGTCTTTTCACCTTACTTATAGTTTCTTTTGTAGTGCAAAAGCTTTTAAGTTTCATTAGATCCCATTTGTTTAGTTTTGCTTTTATTTCCAATATTCTGGGAGGTGGGTCATAGAGGATCTTGCTGTGATTTATGTCGGAGAGTGTTTTGCCTATGTTCTCCTCTAGGAGTTTTATAGTTTCTGGTCTTACATTTAGATCTTTAATCCATTTTGAGTTTATTTTTGTGTATGGTGTTAGAAAGTGTTCTAGTTTCATTCTTTTACAAGTGGTTGACCAGTTTTCCCAGCACCACTTGTTAAAGAGGTTGTCTTTTTTCCATTGTATATCCTTGCCTCCTTTGTCAAAGATAAGGTGTCCATAGGTTCGTGGATTTATCTCTGGGCTTTCTATTCTGTTCCATTGGTCTGTATTTCTGTCTTTGTGCCAGTACCACACTGTCTTGATGACTGTGGCTTTGTAGTAGAGTCTGAAGTCAGGCAGGTTGATTCCTCCAGTTCCATTCTTCTTTTTCAAGATTACTTTGGCTATTCGAGGTTTTTTGTATTTCCATACAAATTGTGAAATTATTTGTTCTAGTTCTGTGAAAAATACCGTTGGTAGCTTGATAGGGATTGCATTGAATCTATAGATTGCTTTGGGTAGAATAGCCATTTTGACAATATTGATTCTTCCAATCCATGAGCATGGTATGTTTCTCCATCTGTTTGTGTCCTCTTTGATTTCTTTCATCAGTGTTTTATAGTTTTCTATGTATAGGTCTTTTGTTTCTTTAGGTAGATATACTCCTAAGTATTTTATTCTTTTTGTTGCAATGGTGAATGGTATTGTTTCCTTAATTTCTCTTTCTGTTTTTTCATTGTTAGTATATAGGAATGCAAGGGATTTCTGTGTGTTAATTTTATATCCTGCAACTTTACTATATTCATTGATTAGCTCTAGTAATTTTCTGGTAGAGTCTTTAGGGTTTTCTATATAGAGGATCATGTCATCTGCAAACAGTGAGAGTTTCACTTCTTCTTTTCCTATCTGGATTCCTTTTACTTCTTTTTCTGCTCTGATTGCTGTGGCCAAAACTTCCAACACTATGTTGAACAGTAGTGGTGAGAGTGGGCACCCTTGTCTTGTTCCTGATTTCAGGGGAAATGCTTTCAATTTTTCACCATTGAGGGTGATGCTTGCTGTGGGTTTGTCATATATAGCTTTTATTATGTTGAGGTATGTTCCTTCTATTCCTGCTTTTTGGAGAGTTTTAATCATAAATGAGTGTTGAATTTTGTCAAAGGCTTTCTCTGCATCTATTGAGATAATCATATGGTTTTTATCTTTCAATTTGTTAATGTGGTGTATTACATTGATTGATTTGCGGATATTGAAGAATCCTTGCATTCCTGGGATAAAGCCCACTTGGTCGTGGTGTATGATTTTTTTAATATGTTGTTGGATTCTGTTTGCTAGAATTTTGTTAAGGATTTTTGCATCTATGTTCATCAGTGATATTGGCCTGTAGTTTTCTTTTTTTGTGGCATCTTTGTCAGGTTTTGGAATTAGGGTGATGGTGGCCTCATAGAATGAGTTTGGAAGTTTACCTTCTTCTGCAATTTTCTGGAAGAGTTTGAGTAAGGTAGATGTTAGCTCTTCTCTAAATTTTTGGTAGAATTCAGCTGTGAAGCCATCTGGTCCTGGGCTTTTGTTTGCTGGAAGATTTTTGATTACAGTTTCGATTTCCTTGCCTGTGATGGGTCTATTAAGATCTTCTATTTCTTCCTGGTTCAGTTTTGGAAAGTTATACTTCTTAAATTTTAAAAAAAATCTAATATACTGAAGCCACAAATGCTAAATATATGCTAGATTAGACTTGTTAGATTTGGGCCTAGAGAAAAATAGTAGCCCAGACAGATTAGCGATAATATCAATACAGGCATGTAAGAGCAAATTTTATCACTATAGAAATGGCACTTATATTTCTTCAGAGGAAGAAGGAGAAATTCACATGTCATTTGTACTGTCATTGGGTTTAGTTTAATTGGAAATAACAGCAGAGCATGGTGAGAGGGAGAGATAACTGACCATAAGGAAGGAAAGACTTTGGACTTCTTTTTTTTTTTTTAATTTATTTATTTATTTTTTCAGTGGGTTTTGTCATACATTGACATGAATCAGCAATAGATTTACACGTATTCCCCATCCCGATCCCCCCTCCCACCTCCCTCTCCACCCGATTCCTCTGGATCTTCCCAGTGCACCAGGTTCGAGCACTTGTCTCATGCATCCCACCTGGGCTGGTGACCTGTTTCACCATAGATAATATACATGCTGTTCTTTCGCAACATCCCACCCTCACCTTCTCCCACAGAGTTCAAAAGTCTGTTCTGTACTTCTGTGTCTCTTTTTCTGTTTTGCATATAGGGTTATCGTTACCATCTTTCTAAATTCCATATATATGTGTTAGTATGCTGTAATGTTCTTTATCTTTCTGGCTTGCTTCACTCTGTATAATGGGCTCCAGCTTCATCCATCTCATTAGAACTGGTTCAAATGAATTCTTTTTAATGGCTGAGTAATATTCCATGGTGTATATGTACCACAGCTTCTTTAACCATTCATCTGCTGATGGGCATCTAGGTTGCTTCCATGTCCTGGCTATTATAAACAGTGCTGCGATGAACATTGGGGTGCACGTGTCTCTTTCAGATCTGGTTTCCTCAGTGTGTATGCCCAGAAGTGGGATTGCTGGGTCATATGGCAGTTCTATTTCCAGTTTTTTAAGAAATCTCCACACTGTTCTCCATAGCGGCTGTACTAGTTTGCATTCCCACCAACAGTGTAAGAGGGTTCCCTTTTCTCCACAGCCTCTCCAGCATTTATTGCTTGTAGACTTTTGGATAGCAGCCATCCTGACTGGAGTGTAATGGTACCTCATTGTGGTTTTGATTTGCATTTCTCTGATAATGAGTGATGTTGAGCATCTTTTCATGTGTTTGTTAGCCATCTGTATGTCTTCTTTGGAGAAATGTCTGTTTAGTTCTTTGGCCCATTTTTTGATTGGGTCATTTATTTTTCTGGAATTGAGCTTCAAGAGTTGCTTGTATATTTTTGAGATTAATCCTTTGTCTGTTTCTTCATTTGCTATTATTTTCTCCCAATCTGAGGGCTGTCTTTTCACCTTATTTATAGTTTCCTTTGTTGTGCAAAAGCTTTTAAGTTTCATTAGGTCCCATTTGTTTACAGAAAGAGAAATTAAGGAAACAATACCATTCACCATTGCAACAAAAAGAATAAAATACTTAGGAATATATCTACCTAAAGAAACAAAATACCTATACATAGAAAACTATAAAACACTGATGAAAGAAATCAAAGAGGACACAAACAGATGGAGAAACATACCGTGTTCATGGATTGGAAGAATCAATATTGTCAAAATGGCTATTCTACCCAAAGCAATCTATAGATTCAATGCAATCCCTATCAAGCTACCAACGGTATTTTTCACAGAACTAGAACAAATAATTTCACAATTTGTATGGAAATACAAAAAACCTCAAATAGCCAAAGTAATCTTGAGAAAGAAGAATGGAACTGGAGGAATCAACCTGCCTGACTTCAGACTCTACTACAAAGCCACAGTCATCAAGACAGTATGGTACTGGCACAAAGACAGAAATATAGATCAATGGAACAGAATAGAAAGCCCAGAGATAAATCCACGAACCTATGGACACCTTATCTTTGACAAAGGAGGCAAGGATACACAATGGAAAAAAGACAACCTCTTTAACAAGTGGTGCTGGGAAAACTGGTCAACCACTTGTAAAAGAATGAAACTAGAACACTTTCTAACACCATACACAAAAATAAACTCAAAATGGATTAAAGATCTAAATGTAAGACCAGAAACTATAAAACTCCTAGAGGAGAACATAGGCAAAACACTCTCCGACATAAATCACAGCAAGATCCTTTATGACCCACCTCCTAGAATATTGGAAATAAAAGCAAGACTTTGGACTTCTTGACTTCAGTGTTCGTTCCCTTGTTTTATTCTTTCCCTTTTGAGATTATGATCCTTTCGCAAGTAGTAATAATGTTCTGTTATGGAGATGGACATTTTAGGATGATATACCTGCACTTACTAGTAGGTAGCAAATTTTGTTTTACATCCCTTGTTATAGTCACATACCTTAGAATTAGTAAGAACAAACATTGTATGAACTTCCCAATGTTATTCAGAAACTGATTAATATAACAGTTCAAATGTACTGTGCATTTACAATTTGCCAGTTTCTATTTTGAGCACTTTAGATACATATACTCACTTGTTTATCCCTTTCAATAACTCTATGATATATATAGGGGCTTTCATTATCCCTATTTTAGAAAAATAACTTGCCCAAATCACATAGCAAATACTGAATACAGGTTTTGTAACAAAGAAATCAACTCTAGACTATACCATCCTAACAGGGAGCTAAGTGAGATAATTATTTATATTAGTAATGACTGAAGCTACACCATTCATAATTTTTTATAGGAACCTACGTGAGTGACACAGCTAAGAGTTCATTGTCAGGTCTGATTGTAAGCCACCCTCCTTCCTCCCACCCTGTAATCTCATTGCCTTCTCTTATTTTTATATAGATCATTGGTATCCTCTCAGTTCTGTAAAAAAAGTTCTATAAATGTGCTTGGAAAAGGCATCCTTAGGACCATCACCCTTCCACATATATTTTGCTTTGTGGCTATAAAGTTTGGTGCTAATAGTGATAAGCTTAGCAAAAATTTTGCTCATTTTAATACTTCCAGAAATTCTAGCAAGGATAAGAAACTCAAGGCAAGTCTATGTAAAAACAAAACAAAATGTATAGCTATGTACGATATATGGATTAATCAATTAAATTGACCTATTTAGGCACTTAACAAAAACTATTAGTATGAATTATTAATTTTAGGCAGAGTGAAATTTGCAAGTATACACAGTTGTTATATAGTTGTTTTGACTGACATCATTCCCTGCCAAGAAAGAATGTCTGCAAAAGTTAGAAAAGTATTATCTTTTCAAATGTGACGTGGAAGCCAAAGGCAGTTTTCTAGGACTATTAAAATTTTCAAGCAGATAGAAAATGAGAATTAGATCCTTTATATATTTATTTTTTACTTTTTTTCATTATTAATGGCTTGTGGATATTTTCCACTCTGAATTTCCTTCAGTCCATGGTAGTAGGAAGCAGGATTTTTCCTTTGATTTCACAAGTTTCTAAAACCAAATGCACTGTAATCTGCTTAGTTTTATACAGTAAAACAAACCATTAAATAATAGCTCTGATTACTATAAAATATTTAAAAATTTGTTTCTGAATTTATAATTTCCCTAATTCTTGGAAAAGGACTATAACAAATGTGTTGAGCCTTTTTTATTTAAGTTTATGGAAAAATAATTAACACTCGCAAGGTTAATCATTCCAACTTATATGCAGCATAAAAGCATAAAAATTATGTGAATCAAATTTCCCCTTTTTGTTTGGGTTTAAATCATTATTATGTTAAAAGATTTTTAATGCTTGAAAGCTTTGACCTTGCCTGGGATAGGAGCCAGTTCAATCTGTTCTTGGATAGAGTTAAGCCCAAGTCATATGATCAATAAATGCAACAGTCATAGTAAATGTAGCAGGGTGCCTGCGTCTACAGGAAGGATGCCGCCAGATAGCACAGACCACACTATATTGGCAAAGGAACTTTTCAAGTCCTTTCATGTCTCAATTCTTTCAAAACCAACCACCTATCTTTTTGAACTTCTTTCATCTACTAAGCATAGGCTTTTTGTTTTTCTTCTGACTAAAAATCATGGTCTTTTGTGTGTGGCAGGTTGCTAGCACTAATCCAACTTCATATGAGCTTGGTAGCTCAGTCGTGTCTGACTCTGCGACCCATGGACTGTAACCCGCCAGGCTCCTCTGTCCGTGGGATTATCTAGGCAAGAATACTGGAGTGGGTTGCCATTTCCTCCTCCAGGGGATTTTTCCAACCCAGGGATCGAACCCTGCAGCTCCTGCATTGGCATTCTTTACCACTGAACCACCTGGGAAGCCCAACTTCATATGTATATGTGGACACATATATACATGTATATATATTACATAAATATCTATGTACACAATAGAAAGCATGCTTAGAAATTGGTACCAATATTATTAACAAGAATCTGGTCATTGTAATCATAAGGATAGTTTATTGAATTTCTATGTATTTGGCTTTATATGTTTTATATTATTCATAATAAATAATAAATTATATGAAATATATAATAGTAATCTGTTATGATATATGAGATATTATATACATAAAGTATATATGCAAAATATAAATACACATCACATATGTAAAATACATCTAAGAGATTAATGACAAAGCTTGTTAAATGCCAAACACTGTTCTGAAAACTATATGCATTAATTAATTTAATCCTTGCAAAAGATCTACAACATAGTTAGGGCTGAGATGGGACTTGAACACAGGTAATGTAGCTCCCAAGTCCATGCCCCTAACCAATATATCATTCCCTTCTATTGTGTCCATATTCACCAAAAAGCAGCTGTTACCTTTGCTGTTATTACTGAGTCCCAGTAAGAATTGTGGAGTGTAAATCTAACTTCTTAACTTCCCTGCACTTTAGCTTCCAAGGCAGTAATCAGCCTGGGTAACTTCTCTCTCCTCTGGGTTAACTTTCTTTGGGTCTTTACCTAAGAAGTGCTCCCAGCAAATCTTAACATTTGCAAGTTACTAGATACCTTTGTTTAAAAGGAAAGTTGTATTTTCTAAAATTAGCAAGTGATTTTTTAAAAAATCACTTTTTCAAAACTTTTTAAATGTATAGAATTTTATTAACATAGGCAATAGTAACCAAAAAAAACTGTAAAGAACAGTTTTCTCTACACAGTATATTTATAGTTGTGGTTATTCCTTTCCCTGAGTGTGTAAATGGACTTCATAGGTTTGCAAGAACATTTCGGCAAACTTTCAGGCGATCCGTATCCATTAGGAAATCAAAATCTGGGGGAAAAAATCTAAATTAACCAGTCAAGGCAGGGTAAAATTTAATTAAAACACAAGTGACATTAGTTTCCTCTAAGAAAATATCTCCTTGACATTTTCACTTACTCTTATCTGTTTTACCAGTAGAGTTCCACTTCGGCCGCTGTGTCAAATCACCAACAATGTCCTCTGTAAAATGAGCCATCTGGATTTTATTCTTATAGGAATCCTCTCTTCAAGGTCACTAATGGCTCCTTCATTTTAAATTTAAATGTGTATTTTCTTAATCTTTATTTATCTTGACTTCTCTGGAATATTTGACTAAGTTGATCACTCCCCAACTTGAAATCCATCCCCAACTTTCATTGCATTCCATTAATCAAGTTTTCCTGTTTTATCTTTCCTTATTGCATCTCTAGGTATTCAACAAATATTTTTTTAGTGCCTACTATAAGCTAGGCACTGCTCTAGACACTAGGGACAGTAGCAAATAAAATGAACCTGCCTACCTAAAGATTATTGATGTCTGTATTTTTCTCCATCAGTTGTATGTTTGTATTTTTCTCCATCAAAGCCCATTCTTGGGCCATCACCCCTCCCCATTATCTGTTTCCACTATTTTTTTTTTAACTTCTTTAGAAATCTGTCTTTATGCTATCAACTGCTGCTTTTAAGAAGATTACCGCCAGCATAATTTTGAACAAGAGATTCAAATCTTAAATTCAGTACTTGTTTTATTAATAATAACCATTGATAAGTTCTTGAAATACTTGAAGTCTGTTTTTCATTTGCAGAATGGACATAATAATCACACCTACATTGTAGGGCTGTTGTGAGATAAATTGGAAAACGCAGTAAAGTGTTTAAATTATTTAGCACTTAAAAGGCATTCTATTGTTATGACTATTCCTTTCTTAGTCCCTCATTCTCTTATCCTTATTCATTCTTGATCTGCCTATAATTGTATCATCTCTAATCAATAAACTCCCCCTTTTGGATGACTGTGCTCTCCTAAACATTAGTTTTCCAAAAACCATGGTCATTTCTCTTCTCACGTTAGCTCTATTCCTTAAATTTCTCATTTAGTTTGCTGATTCTATTATTCTTCAGGACACTGGAGTTGAAAATTGTGAATTCTTACTTCTCCTTATTTCTATGGGCGCAATCACTATTTAAACTTTTAGGTGTTTTGATGATATGATCCATATTTTGTTCATCAAAATATCACCAGTTGTATCATAGACTCAGTGCCCCAAAATGCTTATGGGGTGAAAAAACTGAATTAGAATTAAGGAAGACAAAAGACTAGATAGAGGTCATGTTGAGGACAAAGGGCAGGTGCATAGAAGCTAAGGAATTAGTAGAGGAAGAACTTAAGATAGGGAGGGGAATTTCACATTTGTAATCTTGGAGGGGAGTCAGTTCCTCGTGATGACGAGTGTATACTGATGGGCGGCTGTTGTCAAGTTAGGGGAAGAGTCCACAGGAGAGCATCCTGCCTGTTTTCATATGCTTGCAGTTAAGTATGTATCTCATAGCTCCCTTTACTCCGAGGAAACACAAGTACAATTTGTCCTTTGAATGACAGTTCTTGCCAATGTTTTCATACCCTTTTGCCGTTTGTGCTCAAAATTTAATGCCTCAGGGAAAACACTTGAGGTTTTTTCCTTTAATCAGGCTCTATGCCCACACAGCCTGCCTGCTGCTGTTGCCTCATATCTACACCTTTAGCCAGCTTCCAAATTGCATTAGTAGAAATGATTGCCAGGGGAATGATGCTCCCCATTGCTAAGCCCTTGAATAATCAAGCTGCCACATTCATGCTTCATCAGTTACAGTGATTGCTCTCTAAAGATAATCCTATTACAGATGTGTTTCTCTCCTTGGTGGGCTCTGGGGGAAATGAATCCATTTCTAAATAAATACCATTATATTTAGAATAATTGAAATAAGCTTAAGTCTTTGAAAGATTTGGATAACTTTTCCACATGCAAAAGAAAAGCTTCTCACAGTCAGAAGGAATATAGTATGTCATGTTCTCCTCATATTGTTCATGATGAAAATTCAAGCAAATAATGTGTTCTCCATATGCTGGGGACCAAATTTTGCCTCTAACGTTATACTGAACTGTCAAGAATAATTATTGTAGTATATAAGTGTATAGGAGTAAATATGCAATGAAATGTGTAATAGCTAAATATATATGATTTTTAAAACACTATTTTTCCAAAACCTTTATTATTAGTATATTGTAATTTAATAAATTAAAGATAAAAATTTAAAATCTTATGTTTTAGCAGTAAAATGGTATGTAATTTTGGAAACTTTAGTAGCATTTTAAAAAATTGATTATACACAGTGCCTATTGCCTATTTGCCTTAACAAATTTTTAAAAATAATTTTTATAGTCTGCGACTGAGAGAGACAGTTTTCAGCTGACTGATTCCAAACTTTACAAGTAATTTATGCACATTTGATAGAATTTAATCAGAAACAACTTGGATATAGGAAGAAATAGCCAATATAATGTCTAAATTAATATTTTCAACATGGCAATTTTTATCATTTTTTTCTATAAGGCTATCCATCCTATTTCTGTTTTGAAACATATCTGATACCTGTTTCTCTACATCAGACATAATTTTCACTTGGCTTTATTTTTCTTTGTCAGGTATTTTGCAATATGGATCTCAATGGGGGAGGTTGGACTGTAATACAGCATCGTGAAGATGGAAGTCTAGATTTCCAAAGAGGTTGGAAAGAATATAAAATGGTAAGTTGGAAGAATTTACATAGTTTTTGACATTTTATAGTGAGATTTTCTTCACTACACTGTGTGATAAGCCCTTGTATTTTTAGATGTCTTTTAAAAAATAGAATGATACATTTAAAAAATAAAATGACACATTCCTGACATTATTGTCATTAAACACAAAGCACTCATAAATCTTTTTCAATAAATGATTTCCATGTGTACATCAGAAAGAAAAATATATTACTGAAATCATTTAGCAAACTATTATATACTGTCTGAATTTGTTCCTGATTGAATGCGGGTGGAGGAAGCTAGAATTTGGACCCAGTCTGGGATACGTGAGCCAGGACAAGAGAAGTGTGGGCTGTGGAGCAGAACTGGTGGGCACCATCAATGACTTGACTCAAGTGGCTGGCAAGCTGTTGCTGGCTATGGACTGAAAACTCCTCCATGTGGCTAGGGTGGGCTTCCCCCAGTATAGTGATCCAGGGTCATCAGATTTATTGTGTGGCAGTTGACATCCTTCAAGCACAAAAATAGAAGCTTCCAAGTCTTTTAAGATTTATTAAACCCAGAAATGGCAAGTCACTTCTACTGTATTCTTTTAGTTAAAGTTGATGACAGGGCCAGTCCAGATTCAAAGTAAGACAAGTAAACAAGGGTATGAACTGTGAGATATGATTGAGGTCTCCAGAATAACAGTAGATATCATCATTACCATCATCACCATCATCATAGCTACCCTTTCAGTATTTTTATGAACAAGTCTCATACATAAATTCTTATCTAATTTTTATATCAAATGTATTAGTTAATACTGTCCCCATTTTAAGAGGAAACTGAGCACGTTGGGAGATCAACCAGTAGATGGTTGAAATAATCCATAATCCAATAATCACATGCTAAGTGACTTCAGTCATGTCTGACTCTGTGCGACCCCATAGACGGCAGCCCACCAGACTCCCCCGTCCCTGGGATTCTCCAGGCAAGAACACTGGAGTGGGTTGCCATTTCCTTCTCCAATGCGTGAAAGTGAAAACTGAAAGTGAAGTCACTCAGTCGTGTCTAACTCTTAGCGACCCCATGGACCACAGCCTACCAGGCTCCTCCATCCATGGGATTCTCCAGGCAAGAGTACTGGACTGAGGTGCCATTGCCTTCTCTGAATAATCACATAGTGCCTACAATATTAACTGTTAAAATCTGCTGACAAATTATCAAGAAACAGTAATGGAAGAGGATTTCCTTTTGCAGACTAATCTCATCTTTTACAGATAAATGTTCCAGGTAATTCTTGTCTTGACAAATTTCTGACAAATTCTCGTCTCAGAAGGTAAAGAAAGAGATAAAGAGAAATACTGTACTAACCTAAGTTCTGCCTTGATATTCATGTTGAAAATATGTAAAAACTGTGGTTTGCTCATCAACATTGCAGTTTACCCATTAGTAGGTTAGTAATTGACCAAACATCAGTAGACAAAGGGTTTTAAGAAATGAAGGAAAGTGTCTACTTGTGTCTCTTTATCTACAGTATGTTTTTATCAGATTTAACTCTGAAAGTAAGTTAATAAAGTTTGGAGTTACACAAAGTTGGAATCTTGATATCTTCAATAATCCATAAACTCAAGATAGAAAGGTAGGCTAAAGCCAACAAGATAGAGTTCTACAAAGATAAATGTGAAGTCTTTCAACCTAGACCAAAAATATACAAGATTAACTGTGAGAATTTAGAATAAAGATGATGTTACTGAGCAAGGGCTCAATGCCCAAGAAGCCAATACTATGGCACAGACTTTTGAGAAAAGAAAGAGCTTTTATTTTGAGGTCAACTGGAAAGGAGACAGGAGGCAAGGCTCTCAAATCTCCACAATCCAGAGATCAGGGTGAAATTTAAAGGACTAGGGGAATGTCATACTTACAGACTGATTGGCTAGTCTTGAATCAGTCCATACAAGCTGCAGAACCCAAGTTTTATTTATTAAAAGATTTCTTGTTTTGTAGAGTCCTCCAGAGGCAACAATTCAATCCTTTGGTTCTGTAGATTGAATGTTCTTAGTTCTGGAGTCAGCCTGAAGATGACTTCCTGTCCACACATGCACAGTTCTAGTCATCACTCTGCCACTTAAAAGTGGAGTGATTTTTAGCAAATCATTTAACCCATACCTTAACTTTCTCGCTTGTTAGGAGGGAACATTGCTAATAGTACCTCATTTGCCTTGCCAGGGATATTGTGAGGATTAGCTATAAGTAAAGCACTTGGCACATTGAATTGTCTGTAAACTATAGGTATTATTATTATCCGAGATTAAAACATCAAACACTGCAAATGTTTTCTTAACTCTGGCAAAAATATTATTTTGAAGATCATCTTGAGTCATGATTATTTTCACTACTAAAATAAGTTTAGAAGAAGTTATCTGAGAATTAGACTATAGCTATAGATTCTGGAAAGTCTGAAATATATTATTATTATTACTAACGATAAAATAAACTTTAATATAAAGTTGTCATCACAGTGACTTTCCAAAATGGTGACGTACAAGCTGTAATTATCTGTTGCCTTGGCAAACTAGGTATATTAAGTAAGAAAGATTGACATACGAAGAATGTCATTGATTAATGTCTTATAAGCATTTGTCAAGTGTATACATTTAAGCAAGTTTTTTCATTGTTGGAATGGGGCTGAATTATTCTTTAATCATAGCTTTTGTGAAGTTTTCTCCTCTCCCTTTCTCAGGGGAGATAGAAAGACTATCTTTTATTCAAACTAGAAAAATTTATCAGCTTAGTGTCAATTCTACACAGTTAGAAATGAGATAAACTCTAAAATTTTGAAACGTTTTGGCAAAAATGAGTCTGATGACTTTTGTTTTGTTTTGTTTTAATTAAAAAAAAGCTGTGGTACATATACACAATGGAATATTACTCAGCCATTAAAAAGAATACTTTTGAATCAGTTCTAATGAGGTGGATGAAACTGGAGCCTATTATACAGAGTGAAGTAAGTCAGAAGGAAAAACACCAATACAGTATACTAACGCATATATATGGAATTTAGAAAGATGGTAATGATAATACTATATTTGAGACAGCAAAAGAGACACAGATGTATAGAACAATGTTTGGGACTCTGTGGGAGATGGCAAGGGTGGGATGATTTGAGAGAAGAGCACTGAAACATGTATATTATCAAATGTGAAACAGATCACCAGTCCAGGTTCGATGCATGAGACAAGGTGCTCAGGGCTGGTGCGCTGGGATGACCCAGAGGGATGGGATGGGGAGGGAGGTGGGAGGGGGGTTCAGGATGGGGGACACATGTACACCCATGGCTGATTCACTTCAATGTATGGCACAAACCATTACAATATTGTAAAGTAATTAGCTTCCAATTAAAATAAATAAATAAAAAAGAATTTATCATATGTTATAATTTGGTTAACTATCACCAAAACACATGGTATAGTGTTTCAGTTGTTTCCTCCAGAGCTTGTCTTTCACCTGCAGACAAAGCAACATGACTCCCTGAAGAGTGGGCATAGACTCTTTATGCCCACTCTTATCAGTCACACCCACTTCTGTTCCCTGAATCAGAACTGGCTGCTGGGTGTACATCCTTTGGGAAAAAGAACTTGACGTGTACCACTTACTCCTTAATCTTCACTGTTCTGTTATATACAATAAGATGATTCACTTCCTTCTCAAGCACTGAGTGTAGAGCTAAAATTTCACCCCTCCTTCCTTTCTGCCTTTCCTCTCTCCTTCCCTTTTTACTGGTTGATACCTGTGGGCTTTCTCTTGCTTCATAAGGTCTCCAGAACAATGTGTTAAAATTATCAACACATGAAATACAAATATATAATTATTATTTTTAAACCTCTCTCACCATGGAAGACTTGCAGTTTATTTGATTCTTAACGTTGGCTTTAAGACTACAAAATCTTTTACCTAAGCTTTGTTTTCACTTAAAACTTCCTTATGAGGAGATTCAGCAAAATCTGGTTTATGGATTTGTAAAGATGTTTGCCAAGGGGGAAGTCTGGAGTGGGCTTTTTTAATGAGGCACTTAGGGAACAACATTAACTCCTTCAAGCCTTGAGAATACCAATTAGTGGCCTATGGCAATAACACTTATCAGCAGTACTTTTGCATATACAGCCCAATCAAGCTAGGGTTCCAACAAACAGTACCCCTGTGGCCTAACTTTATAGAAGGTAGTGACTAATGCCCTGGAGACAACCTGTCTTTGTATTGAAAACATTTAGCTCCATAAACAGTGCTTCCTATTTACACAAATATTTCATTCTAAGCACCGTACCTTCTGGGAGTTCTTTGTTTCTGGAAAGGAATCAAGAGCACATTTTCAACTTCATTTTATCATATTCAGATTAAAAGGAGAAAAATAAATATCAGAAATTTAAAATGCTGAAATATTCATCTTTTGATCTTTTTTGGGCTATCTCAGTAGTTAGAGGAGATGCACAATTGAATTGTATATTAAGCACCTTTGGAAAGCCACAACTCAGTAACCCTGACTTCTTATCTGTTTTCTTTGATCATTTTATGAAAAGAGATGAAACCTACAGGGTACATAGACTGTGTCTGGTTTCAATTGTGTTTAAGCCATAAAAAGTCAAGACTTCCTATGAATATTATCAGACAAAACAAAGTATCAGAGACAATTATTTTATTAACTTGGAAAAATATGAATCAAAACTGAACATTTTTGCAAATTTTGGCAAAAACTAATGAATATTAGTCTATTCTCTGTGTGCTTTTTTTAAAAAAGCAAAATGTGGTTTATAAGGCCAATTTTAAGTCAGCATTAGTTTAAGCTAAATTCCAGGGTCTTTTGCCTTTTATTAAAGAGCTAAAGGAGAAATAACATTGATAAACAATCTATCTGAATTATGATATCAGAATCATGATATGTGATTTTTTAAATTATGTGATTATGATTGGCAGGGTATGGTATAGCACCCTTGGATTTTATTTATAATAAAGAACAAGTTCTGTTTTTATTACTATTGCTTGTTCAACAGACTTACTGCTTTTTCAGTGTCAACACTGAATTTTGTATAAGACTTTACTTTCATTTTTATGACTGTTGCAAGCTATTTGGAGTAAAATATAAAACCTGTGGTAAGCTGTTAGGTATACAATAATATGTAAATCATTTCTTTGCTTGTTTGTGCATTGTTCATCTCTGTATTTCCAGAAAAAATATGAATTTTTTTCAAGGACACTCCCATAATATACAATCAACCCTTAACTCCTAATATCTTCAATATGAAGATGAAGTTTAGTTTTATGCCAGCCTTTTTTTTCCCATGTACCTATTAGAGAATTTGATCTGGTGAATTTATTATTTCTCATTTGCATTCAGAATAGCTATTCTACAGTATAATCCTATGGTTCTCCACCTTTAGTGCACAGCATACTTACCTGAGGAGCTTTTAAATGTATAGATCTCTAAGACCACCCCAGACATACTATGTCAGAACCTCCATATGGGAACCAACCAAGTCATCTATAGTTTGAAAAAGCTCCACAGCTGTTTCTGATATGCACTGCCAGTTGAAAGCAAATGTCAGAACTATCAAGTTATTAGCATGGGTTTAAGATCTCAAAAATTTCTTTTTTAGATCCTAAAACTTATGAGATATAGTGAGAAAGGAATTTAAAAAAATAGAACCAAGGTAGAGTTAAAAAAGACAACCTCTCTTTAGCAATAGGAAAGCAGAAACAAGAGTAAGAAGATAATCTGTAGACATAAACTATTGTTTCTGTCATAGCTTAGCCCCTGTTGCAACCAGTTGGTTTAAACTTCTTATTTAATAATTAACTTCTTGGGTTAAAATAAAAGTACTCATTTGTATTAACCAATACTCAACTTATCTTAAGAATACATTAGTTCCTAGCATCTGAAAACCATTTAAAGCATCGATTCAATATCTCCTTATTACATTTCAGGCTAAAAAATAAAATAAAATAAATTTCAGGCTAAGACAAGACCTAGGATTTCTCATACAGAGTGCAAAAGAACCTGCCTAATGCTCTATAGCTTATAGTCTCTTGGGACAGAGACAGATAATCAGAAAATTACTATATATTGTGATATATCCTATAATTATAATAGAAACTAGATTTTTGTTAAGTACTCCTCATGCATCAACACTGAGATAAATGTTTTGAGTATATTATCTCACTTCTTTCTCACAACATTATATATGGAAATATTTTAAATCCTTATTTTGCATATAAGGAAACTAAGACTCAAAAGTAAGAGCAAGTATGGCTGAGCAAGACTTCCAATTGAAGCCAGAGGTAGGGAGTAGAAGTTGTTTAATCAAAGCTCTCTTTGTGACTAGGTGTCAGATTCATGGGATTCATGGTTGCCTAATAGACTATCCAATAGACAGTTTACTAAATTAGGAACCCATTTTCCCTTCTTTCTTGAATTTTTTCATCTTTATGATGAAATGGTTATTTCTGCATCATTGCACTTAGCTATTAGAAGGTTTCCTCCTACATTCTAACAGAGAGATTGATTGATTGTGTTAGATTGATTCCTAACACATTGATTCCTTGCAGCCAATAGAGCAGATATTTAGAAAGTTTTCCGGAAAGGTGCATAAATAAAATTTTGTTTTATCAAAGCAAATTTCAGTGCTTTCTCTTCAGTTGTTTACTCCTCTATCTTCAGTCACAAAAAGCAAACTGTTTAGGAATGGTTATTAGCCTCCACTTAGAGGGGGCACAAGCTTGCATGCCAGCTGGGAACGGAGGCTCATGGAGGAATTACACAAATGTTCTTCCTTTCTGGATCACTGTGCTTTTCTCTAGGAAGGCTGGAGAGCTTTTATTTCCTTGCAATTGTTTCAACAGCATGGAAGTATTTGACCTAAAACTTCACACTTCATCATCCCTACCTTCCTTATTCACATTTAGTATAATTACTGAATCTCTTCTAACTGACCACACAAAAGAGGGTGTATATAGAGTTTTGGCATGTCTGAGCTGAAAGGAAATACAAGGAGAATCCCAACGCCTTCTTTTTCTTCCCAGTGGCTTCTGCAACTGAGAATGTGCTAATTTTCAGTCCCCTGTAACTTTCTGCTTTGCTTACTCATTGGAGAAGGTAAGTTTCACTCTTCTCCATGGTATATAGCACCAGTTGCCCTGAGAATGTGTAAAATTCTTAGCACATTTTAAATTAAGATTTCCTGCCACTGTGGAACTCTTGCAACCTGTGACTTGAGCATCTTAAGAACAGAGAAGAAAGGAGACCCTAGAGTATGGACTTCAATAGATCCTACATCTGTACTCTGGGCTACAGGGAGATGATCTTAGGGGATGCATGTACTCACTGCAATTTGGACAAAATGTGTTTAGTTAATCAAAAACTAATTTAAATTGAGATACATATATACAACTAAGTTAAAAGTGTACATACATATGTAATGCTAATACATTTCATTGAAAATACATTCATTTGCCCACATTTTTTAAATGGAGGCTCAAAGCTTAGAATTCTGAATTAGAGATTCTTTCATAAAACTTTCCCTTAATCAAATGCATCAAATATTTAGCTTCTGTTTTTGTTTTTGTTTTTTTTTTTAACTAGAGCAAGTAAGGCATATGAAAAGCAATGTATGTTAAAAGTCCTCTAAAGTTTTATTATTTTCCTCAGTCTTTTAAGATTGTTGCAACAACTTATAGTTCAAGAGAATTATGATTTGCTTTCATAGAGCAAATCTAAACATCTAAATTAGTTTTTACCAAAAACAAAACACAATTCCTCTTTCCTGACTAATATTTAACCTATTTACATGACGTTATAAATCTTATCATTGCCATAAGAGAACTGGCATAAACGAGTTTGAGACCAAACACAATTGGTCTTTGGTAAGTAACTCAGTTGGCAGATGGGAGTGCACAACTGTATTTAATACTTTTAGTGTGCTCTGGGTATTAATATACTTTAAAGAAGAAACGGAAAATACTGCTTCATGTAAGCTGGTTAAAGGAGAAATCATTTAAGAACATTTCTACTAGAGTTGTCATTCTGTAATGTTGATATACATTAAATTTTAAAAGAAATAAATATTTTTCTAATTCTATCCTCTGTATTGAGGAAATAAGAATTGTTGCATGAAACAGGGCACCCAAAGCTGATGCTCTGGGACAACTCAGGGGGATGGTGTGGGGAGGGAGGTGGGAGGAGGGTTCAGGATGGTGGGACACATGTACACCCTTGGCTGATACATGTCGATGTATGGCAAAAACCACACAGTACTGTAAAGTAATTAGCCTCCATTTAAAATAAATAATTTAAAAAAAGAATTGCTGTGATTTTTCAGTACTTCCCTCATTATTCATACAAATAGAATAAGACCCTTTATTAGTGAATACCTAGGTGAACCAGAATGTTTCTTTCTGCAGCATCAAAGTATATCATGTGATTACTAGGCACCTCCAAGTTTTCCAAGTATCAAAGTGCACAAGATATATGCAGTTTCTTCAGATTCAGATTTATGGACTTGTCTCAGATACTTTGATTCAGGTTGGAGCCAGCCAGCAATATTTGTTTTCAACTAGTGCTCCAGTGATTATGATTCAGTTGGTCACTTTAAGAAACACCCTTGAGATTCAACCAAATTACCTACAAGAATTAAGTTTAAAGGTTATTTTTCTGAATTCAACTGCAGACTACTATAGTCTTTTGTTTTCTTCCTTCCTGCCTTTCTTCCATTTTCTTTGAACTTCAGTAAAGTTTATGGAGTGCCCAGTGTATGCCAGCATTCTACTAGTCTTTGAGGATTCACAAATACAACACAACTTCTGTCCTCAAGGAGCTCATAGTCTGGTTGGTAAAACATGTAGATCAGGAATTATACTGAACTTCAAGTTTTACCAAGGGATACTTTCTGAGGCAGTTGTGAATACCCAAAATCTAGAGCACCAGTAATCTCCTAGGGTTTTTAATTTTCCTATTATTAACATAACCAGCATTAAAAGTTAGCTTTCTTTTATGTACTACTACTTTTATCCCACAAACAAAACTGTTTTGAACACTTAGTAGCAATGGCTGGGGTTGCCTTAAGAGAACAGTGGAACCTTGTTGAGATTCAGATTTGGAGCCTCCAGCTAGATTCCCTCACTAGCTCTTAAGTGTCACCATTCTACCTCCAAATCCTAATCTATGGGTGTGATGTATTTAAGTGACTGAAGTCCTGGATTTACAAATTTGCTTATTATTACTTAAAAATGAAAATGTTAAAAGCTATAGAAGTTAAGGGTCTAGTAATCTGTTTGTTACTATCTAACATAATTTGACTGTGAATAATAATAACATAAAACAGTAATAGTATAGTTAAATAACTTCTGATGATACTCATTGAAAAATATTTAAACTATGTTGAAAATATTCCATTAACTCATATGTAAGAACTATTTTCAAAAGCAGGTTGTGATTGAGAAGCATTTACTGGGTAAACCTATTAACCAGATTCATTTAATTCAAAAAATCTCATCTACACAGATTTGAATATCATATTTTTACTGTATTAAGAATTACTCTAATGAACCTTGGAGAGGAACATAGCAGAAAAATACTGAGTGAGTAACTGAAGAAAATGTATAAAAATATGAAAGAACCATCTTTTAAAGAATGTTTTATTATTGTTTAGAACATAATATTAAACTTGAAAAGATCTCTGTGAATTAACAGCTGCATCTCTGTCTTCTTTTGCAGGGTTTTGGAAATCCCTCTGGTGAATATTGGTTGGGGAATGAGTTTATTTTTGCCATAACCAGTCAGAGGCAGTACACTCTAAGAATTGAGTTATTGGACTGGGAAGGAAACCGAGCCTATTCACAATACGACAGATTCCACATAGGAAATGAGAAGCAGAACTACAGGTAAATCTTTCTTGGGTGTGGTGTTCAACTGCCTCATGCCTAGTCATTTCAGAATTTTAGTAGAAAAGTGTGGAAAATAAAGAAATGATCCTTCAAAATGAAAATCAGTCTGTTTTGGCCTATGACAGAGAGATACAAAAAGCCCTGTAAAGTCTTGTTCAAAACTTTAAATTTCAGTTTTCACAGACCGATTATTTTGATGTTGGCTCAAATTCTAGAGATAGGGAATTAATTCAAGTGTGATATTATTATTTTTATTTTCATTATTGCTGTCATTGTTATGAAGGTGCAGTGAATTCATACATATAAAACTGATGACAGAGAATTGACTCAAACTCAGGGGCTTGAAATAAATACTATTTTCTACCAGATTTTTTCCTTGCACTTTCTTTATTTACCTTTCTTAAATTATTTTTTACATTATCTTGAAGGTGACAAAAGAGGGGTAAAATTTTATGATTGAGTGATTTACATGAAAAATAAGGTGAGGCATAATTTAGAATTTTTTGGTTAAAATGTGAAAGACAAAAGTAACTCCAACTAATAACATCAATATACACAACATGTCATGTTTTTTTATATCATTGCAGATATAAAGATAGACAGACTATATCCTTAATTGTTAATATCTCAGATTTTTTTTTCAAGGAACAGCTTGTACACTAGGAAAAAAAATGGCTAAGCAAGTAATGCAGGGCAATAAATTTATTTCACAAACACTGCATTGCTTCTATCTTCTAGGAACTCTACTAGGCACTGGAAAATTTGCAGTCAGTGATGAGAGCACTAGTCTCCCAGACCTCACAGTTTATCTTGTTACAATTTAGGTCACTAAATAACTGGTTGGCCTTCCTTGAGACCAGGAAGTATATTTCTGTTACTTTTATATCACTACCCATAAAGGCAATACTTGGCACAGAGCAGGTCCTTAATAATTACGTGTGACTCAGTTCTGTAAATTAAATAAATAGTAAATTAGAGTTGCAGTGATTTTAAACTCTTGATATTGTGGCTATTCTACGCTGGTCTTGGAAACATGAGTGTATACATTAAAGAGTCGGCACACTGCTTCAAGCAAAATGCAGTGACAGCAACCAAGGCCTGATGCTTGTATTCCTACCTGTGTGGCCATCTCCTCATAGTTCAACTGTTTCTGCTGCTTGTTTATATTTCTGAGACATACCATCCTTCAGGAGTTTAAATCTATAACTCTTTTATAAATGCATCTCATTTTATTTTAATAGATTACGTATGGGATTCAATCCTTGGAGACATAATAATCATTTTCTTAACAAACAATGATGATATCACTACAACAGAAGATGTGAAATTGATCCAAGGAGTTGATAGTCTCATGGTGGGGACTGAGGGTGTGCATATGGCAACTTAAGAAACAAAAGAAAAGACATTTATAAAATCCAATGGAGTGTGAGAAGAAATGTTTCCAAGGAGGTCAATATTTTGAGAGTTTTATAACAAGAAAAACCACTGTAAAACATCAGGGATACTCTTGTGTAAATGTTTTGAGTTGAAACTTGAAACGATATGAAACTTGGCTAATGTCAGACAGACTGACAATAGGACTAGCAAATAATTAGTCTAGTCTTTTTCTAGGCTCCTGAAGAATTTGCTTTGGTTCTTTTCCAAAACGTCTCTCAGTTTGTGTGTGTGTGTGTGTGTGTGTGTGTGTGTGAGAGCATGCTTATGAGGATGGGGTGGTATTAAGGGTACAGGGTTAGGGGTGTTGGAGGCCTCTGCAGTAGGCTTCAGGGTGTGTAGTGTGACTGTCACTCTGGCATCTGCTTGAGGAAGGCATGCTTCCTCCTCTCCCAGGCCCACTGCCCTCACTGAGCGTTTCTCGGTCCTTGAGCATCTTTGTAATTCTGATTTTGACCCAAATGATGCAGATCTGTGATCAGAAAGTTAAAGTGAGGCGTACACTCTGAGATCCCCATTTTTGTCTGTTGAGAGAATTGTGAACCTTGAGAATCAGAATTACAAATCCAGAAGGAACTTAATCATTTAATTCCAAACCTTTGGTTTTAAATAAAACAAAGCTGAGTTTCAAATCTACAAAATCTACAGTTTAAATCTACAAAAATCTACAGTATTTTTGCCCAAGGAAGGAGCAAGACTTAAACATGGGATGTTTGACTCCTGCTGGTTCCGTGTAATTTCCACTCTGTAATGCTACTGTAATAATGCTGGTGGCTCTGGCCCTCTTTCCTGCCAAGACCGAGCAGAAAACAGATCTGTAATCATCACCTTCTTATGCAGTTAAATATTAAAATTCACATTGGCATCAGCTGAGAAATTAAAGCTCATTAAAACATAGTGCCTGTTCTGGTGAAAGCTTAGTTGAAATAAGCACACTATAAACTGGCATTATTATTCACTCTTTTAAAGAAAATCAAACAGAAGCTTGAAAAGAGAACCTCTCCACCTGTCTCCTCACTCATGCCCCGCACTGATTCTCCAAGTCCAGTAACACCACGGGTGGCCTCAAGTCGGGACTCCAGATGTCCAGCTTTGCTTACGGTGCATCTTCTGTGCTTGTTTCTCTTCTATCTGAATTAGGATGCCTCGCTGTGATAAATTCTTAAAGGAATTAATGCACTTATATATAAGTATTTTATAATTTATTAAATTATTTTTAGTACTATAATCATTTAATCTTTACAATGACTTTTGAGCCAGGTACTGTTAGATACATACAAAGATGAAGAAACTTGGATGAGGCTTTGGAAAATTGACCTGCTCAAATTCAACGAAATTTCAACTAAAATCAAAACTATGAAATTCATGATAGGTTTTTGTTTTCTATTTTTGCATTTTCTATATTTTTTCCTCTTTGAAATTAAATTCAGAAATTTTTTAGTTTTCTTTTTTAAAGTATTTTGTCTTAATAGTAATTGTATTTGGAAAATTCTTATAATAGTTGTGGTCACACTGTATAAACCAAAAAAAAAAAAAAAGGTTAAATATCTTTCTCATACTCTAGACATTTACTCTAGATTAAAAGTAAATGTGAATAGATTGATGAGCTTACAAATGTACATGTAATACATGTATTTTTCTTTTATCCTCTGAGGAAAATTCAATCTCAGATAGAAAATAAAATCTATAGAGCCCAGGAGAATATAAATAAGAAAAAACAATAATGTGAGAGTGTTGTGATAGACACATCATGTGAAATAACACAAAATCAACATGAAATTATTAAATACTTCCTCTGGAGAGGTAGTATTATGCAGGTCTTGTCATCCAACACCCAGACTATTATAAAGCCTTCCTGCCTCCAGTCTTGATTCTCTCAAATATATTTTCCAAGCTATTAAGATTTTTTCTGAAAGATAATCTGGCTTGGTCTCTGCCATCCTTCACATATTTCAACAGTGTTCAGATATCTACAGGTGAAATCTGCCACCTAAAACTCGTCGTGACTTGATCCTAGCTACTTTTTCAGCTATTATTACCATGCTGCCCTGCACAATCAGATACCCCCTCATTGTGAATATGGTCCAGAAACTACTTGCACTTTCTCTTAACCATCCATGCCTCTTCTTCAGTTTTCTTTTTAAAAATATTTATCTTCATAGAAATTTAATTTTGAAAATTCTTGTAATAGTTGTGGCCACACTGTATAAACCAAAAAAGAATTTTAAATAGATCTTCCTCATGCTCTAGACACATACTGATTAAAAGTAATTCTGTATCCTCACCCTATATTCTATATCCTTACATGAATCCAACTTTGGATGCATCTTCTAAACCTTTAAGACTTTCCTTTATTCCAGGACGTCGTCCATGACACCCGCTATAGTGTAATCTGTGATGTGCTCACCTATGGCTCCCCTCAGAAGCACTCCTTCTCCCACCTGCTGGGAATGTTGCACCCTAACAGCTTGTAGCCAAGGTCCCCTGAGTATGCCTGGGTGTGGCTGAAAAAAGTCATATCATTCAAGGTCACTGCTCCTTCCTACAGACAGATTGCATCCAGTGAGTCAGTACGGGAATATATTAAAGACTACTTGCCCTAATTCAGGACAGTTCTGAGGTACTATCCAGGGCTTTCACTTGAAATTATCTGATATGGTCACTGTGACTGCATGTGAGCCCAACTTCTCCTTCTGCTTAGTACTGCTTTCTTCAGTCTGCCGCAGGAATCAGTCCTAAAATCATGCCTATAAACCTCCCTACCCTGGTTTCCCAGAGAAGTGCACCATCACCCTCATTCTCAGGTCAATTTGGATGCTTTGTGGTCCCAAACAAAGATTCATAACAGGCTGTAAATATCCACAAATCTGACTGCCAACCTGCCAGTGCAGGAGATGTGGGTTCGATCCTTGGGTTTAGAAGATCCCTAGAGAAGGAAATGGCTACCCACTCTAGTATTCTTGCCTGGAAAATTCCGTGAACAAAGGAGCCTGGAGGGCTCCAGTTCATGGCATGGCAAAAGAGTTGGACACAACTTAGCAACTAAATAACAAACAATCCACATTTTTAAAAAATGGTTTCTATAGGCTAGAAACTTAGAAATTAGTGGGAAAGATCATATACAAGACTTAGAAATTAGTGGAAAAGATCATACACATGTTAAGATAACCATATAACCATGTCTATGATCTTTCCCACTAATTTCTAAGTTTCTAGCCTATAGAAACCATTTTTATCAATATTGAAGATGTATACCTAAGCCAGCCAAATTATTACTAACAATTAATAGTTGTTATTTGCTGAATATAATTTATATTCATAATGTATAATGTTCACATGCATAATGTATTATGCATTATGTATTCACATGCTTAATGTATTATGCACCAGACACCTTGTTTTACATAAGAAATTGAAGTATGATACTTTACACAAGGTCACAGGTACTAATAAAAGTCACAATTTGAGCTTTGATCTTATAATCAACCACCATATGGCCATCCCTTAATAAAGAGAAATGCATCAGTTAATTTCTGGAATTAAATACACTCAAATAACATATTCTAAGAGATAAAATATGTTTCTTCTAACCCCATTTCTGTCTTCAATAATCTGAATGTTGTGGACACATTATCTCATTGCTCAATTTTCCATCCTATAAATTATTTATAATGCTCCTTGCAGCTCAGAACTTATTCACTCAAATAAAATCACCTTTATGTATGCATTTATTTTTTACTTTTTCTCCCCTTTAATTCTTTGATAAATGGTTACATTTTGATCTCACTAAAAAAATACTTCAGTAAGATTTTTTATCAGCTTAGGGCTTACAGTAACCTTTTTCTTCTCATTAAAACTTTGCTGATTTTTGCTGGTATGAATATTCAGTGGAGGAACCCATGCTGAGGGTGAAGCTCCAATACTTTGGCCACCTGATAAGAAGAGCCAACTCGAGACTTGGCCCTATCAAGGCTGGTCTCACGTGTCTCTGTCTCTGTCTCTCTCTCTCTCCCTCTCTCTCCCTCTCTCTCTCTCTCTCTCTCTCTCTCTCTCTCTCTTTCTCTCTCTCTCTCTCGCCGACGCCGTTCATCCTGAGGGTACCCCCTGGATCCTGCCTAGGCTCCACCCTGGCACTCACCTTCCCAGGAAAGTAGGAAGAAAATGAATGTAAGCATGACTTGCAAACCGTGAAAGGACCAAGTAGATCGCTATCATGAACCTGTCTCTTGCTCTCAATGGGGGCCCAGCTCCTCCAAGCACCAGGCTTCCCATCTGCTTTCCCGCCCAGCAAGCCCTTCTGACTCCTGGGGTCGCAAACAGCTATGTAAGGACTATTCAGCAGAATTCTTGGTTTTCTTGCTGAGTTGTCCTCCTGCTACAATTGTGTTATCAATACCATCCCTGAATAGAGCAAATTGTCTTCTTTCTCTGTACCTGCTTGTTTACCAGAGAAACACTACTTGGTCAAAAATCTCTTCTATTGAGATGTTTTTCTGCTCTGTTCTCTGTATACAACAGTCCTGCACCCATATTTTTCTCTAGAGTCCCTTAATCTGCTGAGATTCCTATCTGTTGATGCAAAGGAAATCTACTAAGAATCGAAGCCCCCAAATTGATGACAATGTGCTGTAATTTCACATATGGAATTATAAAAAAGTGAAATGGGTTTATAAAAATGAAGTAAATGCTAATACAGAAAACCCAACATAGAAAAATCGGTGTAATTAAAGTGATAGTCCACAAAACAGTTCCGTGCCTTTTTCACTTTAGAACACCAAACTTCCACCAGGCACTTGATATTTAATTCAATTTACAAAGTTTCCATTTGCCCACAATGCTTCAGGACCACCTACCTTTGCGAACTGAGTTCCAGCTCCAGTCAAGGGTCTGAGCACGTATTAGGACGTTTCAGACACAGGTTCAGTGTTTCTCTAACACACACTTCTGTTCTAAGCTGGGATGCATTTAGTTGTTGAATGCAGAGGTGTGATTTGCAGGAAATCACATTTTTGCCGTGATTCTTCCCACACTCCATCCTTGCCCTCTGCCACCATCTTTGGAATTTCTCCAAAGGTTAGACGTGTGTGTGTGGTCATTTCTGAGAAGTACTCTTAGGAGCAGAACTTTTTACAGAGTGAGGAAGCAAGATTGGCAGAGAGGAAAGGGGGCTAACTTAGATGCAACTGAGGCTTCAGCCAATCCCACGGGGCGCTCTGGAGCTCAGTGGCCCCTCAGAGAAAAAAAAAAAAAAGAAAAAAAAAAAAAGAAGAGCCAACTCGTTGGAAAAGACCCTGATGCTGGGAAAGATTGAGGCAGGAGGAGAAGGGGAGGACGACAGAGGACAAGATGGTTGGATGGTATCACTGACTCAATGGACATGAGTTTGAGCAAGCTCCGGGAGATGGTGAAGGAGAGGGAAACCTGGGGTGCTGCAGTCCGTGGGGTCACAAACAGTCAGACATGACTGGGAGACTGAACAACAACAGATATTTACAGTTAAAAAAGAAAATACATAGCCACTACCACATTGAGTGCTGAAAAGAAATAAAAGTTTAATTGTGGGTTTAGGGATATACTATGGTCTACCAGAAAGAGCTCTGGAGTTGTGTCCGACTCTTTGTGACCCCATGGACTATACAGTCCATGGAATTCTCCAGGCCAGAATACTGGAGTGGGTAGCCTTTCCCTTCTCCAGGGGATCTTTCCAACCCAGGGATCAAAGCCAGGTCTCCTGCATTGAAGGCAGATTCTTTACCAGCTGAGCCACAAGGGAAGCCCAGAACAGAAGAGGTGGAAACTTAAACAGTGAAATCTGGCTTCAGTATCCATAAAGCCAACTTGGTTCTATCAGTCAGTATTCAGTCAGGGAGACAAAAGCTTGGTGAGTATTATGGAAATAGGGATTTGTTTATACATATTACACCTTATACAAATATGAAATGAGTTAGAGAAGTGAAGGTCTGGAAGATGAAGGTGAATAATCAGAGGAAGGGTCAGTAACACACAAACCTGAACCCCAGTTGGTGGTGGAGAAGCTGCAGCCAGCAGGGAAATTCGGGAAATCAGGCACATCCAAAGGGGACCACAGTAGGAGGGATCTCAGAAAGCTGCAAGGATGTCACTGGGGCTGTGCGGTCAAGCATCTGGTGGTGAGTCTGGACACATTCCTAGCATGGGGGGAGGCAAGCGGATTCAGGGCAGAAAGAGGACAAGCTGAGTTGCTGGGCACCTCTGACCCTGAGCATTGCCATGTCGAATGCTGATCTGAGAGCCGGACCACACTTTACTTCCACCAAGTCTCATGCAAAGTCCTCTCTGGGCCAACTCTAACTTGAAACAGTACAAAGAAGGAGATTCTAAGAAACAGTTCTCAGATTAACCAAATTGACAGTAGCATAATCTAGAAAACTTGGACAAATCACATAATACTTTTACATCTCAGTTTTTTCATCTTTAGGTGGGAATAATGTCCTCTCTTCTGAGTTCTCACCAGTTTGTTCTATGAATCCAATCAGAAAAAGTTTGTAAACATATTTTTGTATTGGGCAAGCTTAAGTGTGATACAAGTATGAAAGATATGTTTTATTGTTTAATTCGATTTTTATCATACTCAGGATGTTTATTATTTATTCAATTAAAAATTTAGTATATTCCTCTATTAAAATTCAACTCTCCACCACCACTGTCCCCAAAATGTCTCTTACTGACTGGTAGTCTATCACACACTCATTATTAGTATTAAAAAAAAAAAAAAATCCTGGTCAGTTTTCCTCAGAAATGTCTCTTTATTAATTTATCTGATTATTTCTTTCTGATGAGATTCAAATTACATCTTTTAGACAAGAATGCTAGATAAATGATACTGTGTAGTTCCCATTTTATCATATTCAAAGACACAAAAGGTCATTTTGTCCCATTACTGGTTGGGCCGACTTTAATCACTTTAAGTTTTGTGGGATTTCTTGGCAACAGAATATGTAGTTATAAAGTTCTCACAAGATATGTCACATAAAGCTGATTTGTGTTGGTTGAAGTGGTCGTGGGGACTTTATTACTACAATATCCCTTTGGTCTTCCCCTTCTAGTGCCTCAGACATTTGTAGTACACTGTACTATATTAGTATACCTGGAAAAATAGTGATTTACCAACTGGAGATAAATTTTGCATATGATTTTGTCAAGTGACTTTGCATGTTAATTTCCATTCTTGGTTGCAGTTTGTTCTCTGAAGTTTATTTCTTTGATCTTTTTATATTAACTCAATAAATTCTCAATCACAGATAGTATGATGACAAGCTTAAAGATAGTTCTTCTTTAAGCCAATAGAAAGTTTGTATTCATGAAATCTGAATGATAATGTTTAACTATTTAATTTACCTTTTCTATTACAATTGTAATCTTGCCATTATATTTATAAATATACTTTATATTTATAGTTTGGGAATATTCTTCTCATTTTATCATTCCCCTATTATTTGTTGGGGATGAATGATGCTTTCAGGGTATAACTGTCAATGGCTATGGTAAAGACTTGCTCTGAAAGAGATTCCACATGGAGGAGATGAATAAGATGTTTAAACAAATTTACCAAAAAAAAAAACATAATAATTGAAAATAATTTGGCCATTAAGCATCTTTTGGCACAAAGTTTATTTTGGTAAAGATCTTTATTGGGAAGCAGTTTTATGTATTGGGTAAAACATTGCATTGGGAATCAAAAGACTTGAACTCTAGACTTGGATCTATAGTTACTTTTCTGAGTGACCTTGGACAAGTTACCTTACTTTCCCAATTTTCAGGTACTCAGAAGTAAAATGAGAAGAAAAGGAGTAAAAAGGAGGGATAAAAAGGATGAAATCTTTCCAATTCCAAAATCCTTTTTTTTCAGTCATTGAAGTATTCCCAAACCATGTATGTATTTCAAGGACAAAACAAATTAGTGTGGATTGAAAAGAATTCCCTTGAGTCTCCCACATAAATTTAAGTCCTGCATTTTTTATAGGTATTTCAAAACTTGTTTCAATTCTTAGTGAAATGTTTTTAATTTCTCTGATCCTCTGGGCTGCATGGTCCTAGATAGAACCAGTAGCATATGTGTTGAAATACTAAGGGGAAATTTACTTCTTACAACAGTTCTGGACTGATCAAGGTAGAAAATAAACACATAGGAAATCTCTTGGCAGATTCTAGCCTTTTAAATTTTTAACCTAGATATAAAACCTAAGGCTTTAAGTAGTTTTATTTGTGTTTTCAAATAATTTCTCCAACTTGGGAGTTGTATTACTTTTATTTAGACTATGATGTTTGTTGTGGTTATGGTTTCTAAAACAGAGAAGGAATTGTTTTATTTAACAAAATTTGTATTTTATAATCCTTAAACTGAGATGAAGTATTTCAAGAAGAAAAAGACATGATCTTATAAAGTCACTCTGTGCCTTCTTCAGGCCTTATAAGGGTCAAGAAATCTCTTGACTTTAATGTAGATTAATGTCAGTCTCCAGAGTCTTAGATTTTTTCAAGATGACAAACATCCTGGTACTGCTAGGTCTAAGAATGCCCAGGATTCCTGCTCCAGAGTGAGTAATGCTGGGGTTCAGAGAACTACTGTCCTGGAAATGTGTGGATTGGCAAAGATTGTTAGAACCAGCTAATGCTGCCTCCAGGAAGTAATCTGTGGAAATGTCCTATGATCCCACTGCTGGGGATCCTCCTAAATATCGGCCACCACTGAAATGATGAAGGTTCTATCTTCAATGAAGAAAATATTTGTTATTTTCTATTATTTGCTGTCCTGGGGTAAGATTTCCAGAGATATTTCAGTACAGTCATGTATGTGTGTGTTCACACATGTCTATACTCATGTACAGTGGGGCTAGGGTTAGATAGCAGACAGACAAACAGGCAATTACAGTGCCATGAACATAGTGAATTCAGGAATAAAGACAAATATGGCATTAATAGGGGGACCTAACCAATTTTAGGGGACTGAGGAGGCCTCCAAGGGGTGACCTAAGTTGATATTAAAATGGCAAATTAGATTTAGCTGGAGAAATAGGTCAAGTTGGAGGTTGAAGAGTGAATAGCATATGTGAAAACTTGTGAGACCCAGAATGTCTCATCAGGCGAACTGCAAGTAGTAAGGTATTGTACTTTATAGAGTATAAGAAGGTAATGACGGAGTACGATGCTAAGAACAAAGAGGAGAGCCAGACCACTAGTGAAATGTGAGAGACTTAGGACTTAGCCCCCAAGTGCAGCCTGTTTTCATGATCTTTTCTCATATTCAATCAGTTTTTTTTTCACTCAATATTTTTATTACCCTGTTCAATAAATATGAGCAACAGCAGTGTGCAAAACATGGTGGGTGAGGCAAATAAACACAACTTAACGTTTGTCCTTCAAGAGCTTAAGCTCTTTCCTGACTTGATTTTCTCTATCCTGTAAGTCTTGGCTCAGACGGTAGAGCTGTTTTTTAGGTTGGGTAAGGAGCCGCTTCTGTGTGCTGTCCTGTGCCCTGTGCATACCTTGGTCAGAGTTCTTATCCCGCCGGGTTGTAATGGACTATTCCCTCTTATTGGACTGCCATTTCTAGGAGGGCAGGGACCTCTCTACAATGCTTGGCATATGTCTGGAAAGGAAACACTTTCTAATAAGTATATGAGAGACATATCAGCAAAGATATCTTTTGTGAATTCAGCAAACACAGCTGATTACTATATGGCCGTTATTGATCCAGTTGCTAGAAATTCAGAGACCAAGTCAATATCCAGAGGTTTATGGTAAAGAATGGCAACATATGACAGTTTCCATGTAAGGTTTTTAATAAAGTAGTATTTTTTAATTTCTTGGATTGTTACTTGGATGAGATTCATTTCTTTGATCTATTCAACTGCAGGCTTTCTGTTTATTATTTTATTTTTTTCTAACTCCAAAAGTTATGCAAGAATTCCTGTTTTGCATGATGCCAAGTAAATGAAATAAAATGTTCGTAAAATAAATGTAAGGCATATCTTATTCCCTCGGCCAATTAATCCTGGAAAAGGATGCTTTATTGCTGTCATAAATAAGTAGTTTGTGGGTTACAAGGACCAAGTACTCTGCCTACAATTTTGATAGCTGCACTAGGTGCGTAAATGGATTTTTTTTTTTAAGAAATCACAGGTAAGTAACTGTGAACTTATCAGAAAGTATGAGATTTAGTTTTTTTTTTAGTAAAAAGCTTTTAACTGATGAAAATGACAATATAAAATATTGACTACCCTGTAACTAATACAGTGCTTTTTCTCTGTAGATGATTTATTTATTTTTGAGAACCTTTACTCATTTCAACCATAAATAGTTACCCGTGAAGCTTCCCTGATGGTTCAGTGGTAAATAATCCACCTGCCAGTGCAGGAGACGTGGGTTTGACCCCTGGTGGGAAGATCTCCTGGAGAAGGAAATAGCAACTTAACTCCAGTATCCTTTCCTTGTAATTCCCATGGACAGAGGAGCCTGGGAGGGATATAGTCCATGGGGTCTCAAAAGAGTCGGATACAACTTAGCAACTAAACAAGTATATATGAAGATTAAATGCTCAACTATAAATTCTGTGCTGATAGTATAATCATAACAACTTTAACTAATATTAATTGAACATTTGTGTGTGTTTAGTTTTTAAGTCGTGTCCAACTATGCAGCCCCATAGAATGGGCTCCCCAGGCTCCTCTGTCCATGGGATTTTCCAGGCAAGAATACTGCAGTGTTAGTGGAGTGGTTAGCCATCCCTTTTCAGGGGGATCTTCCCAGCCCAGGGATCAAACTCATGGCTTGTGCTGTGTCTTCTTCATTGCAGGCAGATTCTTTTCCCACTGAGCCACAGGGGAAGCCCAAAGTGAAAGTGTTAGTGGCTCAGTTGTGTCCAACTCTTTGCTGCCCCGGGGACTGTAGCCCACCAGACTCCTCGGTCCATGGAATTCTCCAGGCAAGAGTACTGTAGTGGGTAGCCATTCCCTTCTCCAGGGGATATTCCCAACCAAGGTCTCCTGCACATTTTTTACCGTCTGAGCCAGCAGGAAAGCCCTTTACTTGAGCATTTACTTCATGCCAAATATTTGCAGAATGCTTAGATATGTCTCTTTTGATACTAACATACAAATGCTTAAACTGTTCTGCTCATTCTCTATTGAAAGAATCAAAAGAAAGAAAGAAAAAGAAAGTGAAGTCGCTCAGTCATGTCTGACTCTTTGCAACCCTATGAACTGTAGCCTTCCAGGCTCCTCCATCCATGGGATTCTCCAGGCAAGAATTCTGGAGTGGGTTGCCATTTCCTTCTCCAGGGAATCTTCCCGACCCAGGGATCGAAACGAGGTTTCCCACATTGCGGGCAGATGCTTTACCCTCTGAGCCACCAGGGAAGCCCTAAAGAATCAAAAGCACTGTTTTATTACTTGCCCCAGAAACTCAACTAAACACCTGGAGAAAGAACAATTTTAGTCTTATTCATTTTTAGACTGCAAGTGAAAAACACTTCATTCTCCTCACGTGTGCTTATGATCAATTCTAGAGAGAATTTTCCCGATCTGAAGATCAGAAGTCATTATACAAAAAATTGGTGTCACAACATTGTTATAAAATAATTAATTTAATTAACTGTGCCTTAAAAATAATGGATGTATTAAAGAGCAAATGAACAGTTTGTACCTATTTATAATCTGATTTTTAAAATATACCTAGTATTCTTTCTTAGGAGAAGAATTACATTTGAATATGATATGCTTCTTTAATGTCTCCTAACCTAGAGCATATGCTGACAATTAGAGATATTAAGTCAATATTTTCTTGGCTTGTTAATAAATAATTATAATATACTTAGTGATCCAATATTCATAATTATTTTGTTTTTTCTCTTAAATGAATATGGTTTTGCTTTAATTTCCATAACTTCACTAAAATTACTCTCTTAATAGTTGTTACAATTCTTTTGAAATCAGAATCTGCATTCATTCATTTGTTCAGTCAGCTGGTCACCCACCAAACATTTACCATGTTGCTATTATTTCCTTGGTACTGGTACTACTCAGTTATTTGCAAAATTTGAGTATGCATATAGTCAACTAAGATGGTCATCTGAAGTGTAGATTTCTGAATCTCACATCCAGAGATTCTGATCTTGGGATAGAACTTACATATCTCAAGCCTACCAAGTATACCCAGGTGATGCTGGCAGAATCAATATTTTAATGACACTGAAAGGAAACATCATCCCTGCTGGTCTTGTGTAATTAATAGATGAAGAGATGGAAGAAAATATGGGTTAGTTGACTTAAAAGTTTCAGCTGCAGTATATTTTAACATGCCCATTTGGTTTCTTTGTTTTGTACTGTTTTGGCTTTTGATCAAGGAATTATAGATCTTTTAAAATTTTTGCTGGAGCTATGCATCTTCTCCACAGAATAAATGAACAAGCACAGATTTTACTTGCATTTATGTCTGATTCAGCTTCATAGTAAGAACCCTTGGAATTAAGCTAAGTTGGGCAATAAAGAAAAGAGGTCAACTTGGCTGAGGTTGAGGATGGATGGGGTACATTGGAGGAGATTGAAGGGGACCAGGAAAAGCTTCCTAGAGGAAATTTTTGGTTATTTGTGAAGAACGAGTGTCCACAAAGCTTGTATGGAGGATGGTGGCAGAAGGAGTGAGGTCCTGAGATTGTAGCCAGAAGGAGCAATGTGGGCAAAGACCCAGAGGTGGGAGAAAGCCTGCCTTAGTTAGACAAAAGCAAGTATCTTATATGTTGAGGTTTGCTGTGCTACAGAAAATGAAGGCCACATTACATGATAAGGAAATGGACTCTATATTACATTGATTGTGGAGAGAAATAATTATACTGATGATTTTGATCAACAGAACAGTCCACTTATATATGCTGAAGCCTTATTTGCAGAACTTATAGCAACACATTGTCCAAGTACAAGAGAACATATTTTCTCTTTGCAAAAATCCTCAGACAGTGTCTCTCAGTGGTTTTCAGCATTATACTCACCCTTTCCTTCTCCTCTCTATCCCCCTAGGGAATGCTGGAAAGAAAGTTTCTTGCTGCTTTTAAGACAGAAATAAAAATGAGAACAAAACTACCTCCCTTGAACTTGTTTATACTAAAAAAAAAAAAATGACCAGTTTCAATCATAAGTTTTACAAGTTCCCAGCTTAATATTTGGTAAAAAAGGAATACTATAAACTCTCTGAGATGGCTGTTGGCCTGGTCTTCTAGGCACCAGAAGAGGTCTGGTCAGTGAGCCACTCACTCAGAACTAACTCTGTCAGCCACACATGATGCCAAATTGAAATAAGTTTAAGGGACTGTTTATGTTCTTTACAGGGGTCTCAGTGCCATGTAATTCACTTGGCACTCATTTTTTTAATGTATCCTTAGAAAAGGGAGGAATATTAGAAGAACATTATTTTTCTTTAGAATTAAAAACAGAGAATCGCTATAGTATGTATTTCTGAACTATAAGAAATGTGATTTCATTGTTACAGCTTCCAGGAAAATACATTTTTGTACATGTACAGAATAGAGTGTACTCTGTCAGCACTGTGCAAAAGCACTCAGAGATAACAGACTGTGAGTTTACCATTTTGTTTTTAATGGAGAAAGAATTTATCATGAATTTTCAACAAATGCAATCATCTGACTGAGGAAAATTGATCGACTCATTTTAATCAAAGTTCTACATTATATTAACATTTGTAAGTCCAGAATTCTCCAAGCGAGGCTTCAACAATACATGAACCAAGAACTTCCAAATGTTCAAGCTGGATTTAGAAAAGGCAGAGGAACCAGACATCAAATTGCCCATATCCATTGCATTATAGAAAAAGCAAGAAAATTCCAGAAGAACATCTAATTCTGCTTCACTGACTATGCTAAAGCCTTTGATCTTGTGGATCACAACAAACTGTGGAAAATTCTTAAAATGATGGGAATGCCAGACCACCTTACCTGCTTCCTGAGAAATCTGTATGCAGGTCAAGATGCAACAGTTAGAACCAAACATGGAACAATGGACTGGTTCCAAATTGGGAAAGGAGTACGACAGGCTGTGTATTGTCACCCTGCTTATTTAACTTATATGCAGAGTACATCATGAGAAATGTGGGGCTGGATGAAGCACAAGCTGGAATCAAGATTGCCAGGATAAATATCAAAAACCTCAGATATGCAGATGACACCACCTTTATGGCAGAAAGTGAAGAGGAACTAAAGAGCCTCTTGATGAAAGTGAAAGAGGAGAGTAAAAAAAGTTGACTTAACGCTCAACATTCAGAAAACTAAGATCATGGCATCCAGTCCCTTCACTTCATGGCAAATAGATGGAGAAACAATGGAAACAGTGACAGACTTTATCTTCTTGGGCTCCAAAATAACTGCAGATGGCAACTGCAGCCATGAAATTAAAAGATGCTTGCTCCTTGGAAGAAAAGTTATGACCAACCTAGACAGCATATTAAAAAGTAGAGACATTATTTTTCCAACAAAGGCCCATCTAGTCAAAGCTGTGGTTTTTCCTGTAGTCATGTATGGGTATGAGAGTTGGACCATAAAGAAAGCTGAGGGCCAAAGAACTGATGCTTTTGAACTGTGGTGTTGGAGAAGACTCTTGAGAGTCCCTTGGACAGCAAGGAGATCCAACCAGTCCATCCTAAAGGAGATCAGTCCTGGGTGTTCATTGGAAGAACTGATGTTGAAGCTGAAACTCCAATACTTTGGCCACCTGATGCGAAGAACTGACTCATTGGAAATGACCCTGATGCTGGAAAGATAGAAGACAGGAGGAGAAGGGGACAACAGATGATGAGATGGTTGGATGACATCACCAACTCGATAGACATGAGTTTGAGCAAGCTCTGGATTTGGTGATGGACAGCGAAGCCCGGTGTGCTGTAGTCCATGGGGTCGCAAAGAGTCAGACACGACTGAACAACTGAACTGAACTGAAGTCAAGAAAGGGACATTAAAAATATATATTGTCCATGTCCTGACTATTAGCAGAAGAATGTGTAAAGAAGCTGTGGTACATATACACCATGGAATATTACTCAGCCATTAAAAAGAATTCATTTGGACCAGTTCTAATGAGATGGATGAAACTGGAGCCCATTATACAGATTGAAGTAAGCCAGAAAGATAAAGACCAGTACAGTATACTAACACATATATATGGAATTTAGAAAGATGGTAATGATAACCCTATATGCAAAACAGAAAAAGAGACAGATGTACAGAACAGACTTTTGGACTCTGTGGGAGAAGGCGAGGGTGGGATGTTTCGAGAGAACAGCATCGAAACATGTATATTATCTAGGGTGAAACAGATCACCAGCCCAGGTTGGATGCATGAGACAAGTGCTCAGGGCTGGTGCACTGGGAAGACCCAGAGGGATCGGGTAGAGAGGGAGGTGGGAGGGGGGACAGGGATGGGGAATACATGTAAATGCATGGCTGATTCATGTCAATGTATGACAAAAACCACTACAATATTGTAAAGTAATTAGCCTCCAACTAATACAAATCAATGAAAATATATATATATATAGTCAAAACTTAGATGAAAAATGAGTGTACAGTTTAAATATGTGTATTGAAAACTAATACCATATTTAACAATCATAATAGAATCAGAGAATAAATGAAAATGGCTTTTCTGAAGTTTCTCATTATCTGGGACTGAAGTTTCCTGTAATTCTGGAAATATTTCTTAATCACAGCACAGATTCCCATGAACCGTTCTATCTCGGGCATTTTTCACACTTGCACATCTTCCACTGAACATGTTAAAGATATGTATTGAATTACATATCTGCATCAGGACATCTGAGGCTTAAGAAGCAGATAAGATAAGATACTCCTTCTTGAATAATGGTTAGAGTAATACACTAATGCCATTACCATACACCATGGGGTTGCAAATAGTCAGACACGATTGAGTGACTAAACTGGACTGTACTAATACTCTACACAAATTCTGGTGATTTACCAATGATACAGTTCCATTTGAAAACAGATAATGCCAATTTAAAAAAAACAGTGTCATGAAGGAAACTTCAGAAAGTAGAAATGAGAATTAAAGTATAGGTTGGAATGGGTGATATTTTCAGGGATTTTTCCAAGTATCAATTATAAGTAAAGAAAGGAAAAAATGTATATACTGGATTCAGCCAATAAAGCACACTTGCAAGAAAAACATAGGATTCTCAAAAGATTATAATTTTAATTTATTAAAGAATAAACATTTGAATTCAGTTCAGTTCAGTCACTCAGTCGTGTCTGACTCTTTGCAACCCCACGAACCACAGCACGCCAGGCCTCCCTGTCCATCACCAACTCCTGGAGTTCACCAAAACTCATGTCCATTGAGTCGGTGATGCCATCCAGCCATCTCATCCTCTGTCGTCCACTTCTCCTCCTGCCTCAATCTTTCCCAGCATCAGGGTCTTTTCAAATGAGTCAGCTCTTTGCATCAGGTGGCCAAAGTATTGGAGTTTCAGCTTCAACATCAGTCCTTCCAGTGAACACCCAGGACTGATTCTCCTTTAGGATGGACTGGTTGAATCTCTTTGCAATCCAAGGGACACTCTAGAGTCTTCTCCAACACCACAGTTCAAAAGCATAAATTCTTCGGCGCTCAGCTTTCTTCACAGTCCAACTCTCACATCCATACATGACTACTGGAAAAACCATAGCCTTGACTGGACGGACCTTTGAATTAAAGGATTATTATTCAGGACTCTGGGTTCAAAATAATGTAGACCTTAACTTAGGTGGTCATCAAAGCGACTCTGGATTCTTGTTCTTTGTGCTCAGTATTCTGCTTGCTCTATATAAAAATGAGAAAAACTTTCAAAGGAAATGGGGCCTATTAATTTGAGAAAACTGGTCTTTTCTCATCTTTTAGTTCTCCAGCTTATTGCCTGCATATGTGTCTTATTTAGCCACATATCTATCTCACTATTTTTGTCACTCTCAGTATGCTTATGCATATGTATCAATGTCATATACATTGTGCTTGTTTAATTTAGACTTTTTTTGTTTACTAATGTTTACTGTGCTTCTCTGTTGTTTATAGTTATTGGTTAGGGAAGTTTGATTTCTTTAATTTTTTATTAATATTGATAAGTACTCCACATGCAACAATCTTTTCAAGACTTTTAAATATATTGAGTTATATATATTGAGCTCAGTTTCTCAGTTGCATCTGACTCTTCACAACCCCATGGACTATAGCCTGCCAGGCTCCTCTGTTCATGGAATTTTATAGGCAAGATTACCGGAGTGGGTTGCCATTTCCTTCTCCAGGGAATCTGTCCAACCCAGGGATCAAACCTGCATCTCTTGCATCTCCTGCATTAGCAGGCAGATTCTTTTCCACTTCGCCACTGGGGAAGCCCCTTTATATGCATTACTTCATTTATTTGTCACAACAGTATTAGAAGGACACTACTATTTAATAATATTTAATAATAATAGAGTCATTTTATAGAGGAGGCAACTGAGGATCAGAAAGGATAAGCACTACACTGCATACCCAGACAATAAAGCTCCCAACTCTATTTTGTTATCTCTTGAGGTCTATAGACACTCATTGGCAAATGTATATAACACAGTCCTACTCATCAGAAGCTAATGTTTTATATGCTCATTTTTTGTGGGCAGTGGGGAGATGAAAGAAGGAAAAATTTTAGTTAACGACTTTATTGTCAATTATTTTCTTCATTCATACTTATTCTGTACCCAACCACCTATATCTTGTTGATCTTTGTATCTTTTAAGTATCTCTCAGTCTCTGTCTTGTCCTTAATTTTTAATTTGCCAACCATATGTTATTAGATCTTTTAATCTTGCTACCCACATTCTCTTTTCTTTTGAAACTTCATATGAATTTTTCCTTCTACTTACACATTCATAACTATGAACATAGATCATTGTCATACAACTCTCTGTCATAGGCTTATGTTCACTCTTTTTTTCATAGGTGCACCAACTTTACTTCATGTATTTTCCTATCTTCTCACATATTCATTTACAGGCTGTTGCAAATAAGTACATAATCCATTCACCTATGGACAGTAGAGTAACATAATATGTCTCTAGCATGGGAAAAATAGTGTTGCACATAATGACACATTTAATACTGCCTGCTCCAACAGAGATTGCAGTCCTAAGATTCAGCGTTGGAAAGACCTCTATCCTCTAACAAAGAAGATGAAGTTTTTGAAACACATCTTTAAAATGAATATCTTTGTTCCAGAGGAAATTATGCAACAGAATGGAACTCATGTATAGCTATAGATCCATTGGTCCAACTTTATGTTCTCATTTCTTGTATTTGCTTTAATAGTTTATTCCATGAGCTGTTTCTTCAAATTTCTGGTGGCAGCCACAAACTAATTCCATCCTTTTTAAAACATTGTCCCAATAATATTTGAGCAGACCATTAGATCATTAATATTAGAAAAATTTCAAATTAGGAAAAAAAAAGCCCATGGCATTTGAATTGTAAAACATAATTGTATTATTGGAGTTAAAATATTACTACATATAAACAATCTCTTGTGATAAGTAAATCTTAACAGTTTGAATTCTTAATTGATATTGATTCAATAAATATTTGTTAATACCTATCATGTAAATCATATATAAAGTTTACAAAGATGGCTAAGACAGGAAGACTTCTCATCAAATGTTTAACAGTCTGATGAGGAAGAAAAGACACATATATAAAGAGAGATATTACAATAGGCAAAATGAGATATGCCACAGGAGAAGCAACTTATCTGTGCGATGGCAATTTATAGGAGAAAGAAGAGAAAAGACTTCCCGCGTAATACTTTGTCTTGAAAGATGGTTGATTTTAGACTTGGGAGCAAAGAATCAGTTCAGTAAAGTTCTGGTCATTTATAAGCCCAAGATGTGCTTGCACAATCCTGCACAATCTCTTTATTTAAAGAGAATGAAATGTTTATCTTGATGATGCTATTTTGAAAAGAAATAGAAAACATTGTTTAACTACATATAATTTTACTATATTAGGAATGGCTAATATAGAGCTCAAGTCTTCTTTGTGCTAAGATAAAATTTATATTCTTGTTTTTATCTCAAGACTTCCAGCCTTAGTAATTCCCACTGTAGAACTCTATACTTAAAAAGACCATTTTATGAAAACAAAACAAGTAATTTTCAGCTTCAAATACCAATAGAAATGAAAAAAAGGAATAAAAATCTATCTTAAGTGCTTAGTATCCAAATAAGTTCATTGCCTGCCTTTTCACTTGACATTCCGACCACATTCAAAGGACTGATGAGTCCCCTTTATATCTTACCTTTTTTGATCTTAAATTACTTCAATTTAATTATGCTATGAATTTCACAAAAAAAATCCTTCTCATCCCTCCTGCAAAGTCCATGTCCTCCATAGCTTCCAAGGCTAATTTTGTCCACTAAACTTTTTGAACACTTTAGCATATTTTGATTTTTTCCCCTTACCTTCTTTCATATAATCGTTATCATTGTATAGTTCTCTATGACTTCTTCATGACATCAAATAAATGCCTAATCTTGCTAGAAGTCTACACTAAGGCAAACACTGGTTTCTCTGTATATAGATTGACAAGAGAAATATTGTCTTTACTTGCAGCAAAAGACGTTACCTATATCATTTAAACTCAGTGCTAAAAGACATGTTCTGGTATCACTCTCTGCTGGTGCCCAGCCCTTTCAGTAGGGTGGGGGCAGGGAAGGGAGGGTGGTTAAAGCAGAGACAGCCCTGGAGTGGCAACCAGAAGACATAACAGTGTTGGGAAACTCTGTCAAATTGAGTCATTGCTACCAGGCTCTGAAAGAGAACTGTGGGGGTTATTTTGCATTTTCTTCAAGTGATTATGAAAAAGACAAACTAGTTCCATATGGTGGCAGGGAGAGAACTCAGAGCCAAAATAAAAATCTGCTCAGCTTGTCAGTACGTAAGACCTTAAAGTTCAGATATCTAAGAGTCTGTCTACTGTTTAAAGGAGCTGAGGCCAAACTTCAATTTGTCATACATACAACTCCCACTGCCTTGGATAATGAAAGAGACCCTCCCCTCGTCCCACCCCCAGTACAGTGAAGATGTAAAAACATGAGCGGTATAACAGTCCCTTAAGTAGACAAAATTAGTGAGAAACTGAATGCATGGTATTGGGCTGCTTATTTTAAAGAAAAGAAAATTATAGAATCACTTATATGATCCAGCTGTGTATTTTGAAACCTACTTCTCCATAGTAGAACACACTGTTGTCCTACCTTCATTAGGAAATATGATTTAGTCTTTCTAGTTATTGAAACTTCTGTAAGTGAAGAAAAAGTATAACTATATTTTCATCAAGAATGACTAGAAAATCATGACTTATTTCAGTATGAAAGTTTCATTTTCCCTTCAGATGCTAATTGAAAAAATAAAAATACTGACATTCTTTATAGTCACTGACCAGTTGGTACTTATTTTTTTTTCCTTAGTTAGGGAAAATGGGTTTAAAAGGATAAACGCCATGATTTTATTTTGTGGCTGCCTTTTTGGTCACAACTAACGGTGTTCTTTGGGGGTTTTGTGCTATTGTTATTTTTTGTTGATTGTTGTTGTTTTAGCTTCCTTCATATTTCAGTTCCTAAGCCAAATTCTTTGCTCTGAAATAACATTTGCTTTTTATCTCCTAACACATCATCCTTCATGTAAGCCACATCTACACTGGCTGAACACAAGAAATAAATGTCCAAGATTCTCATAGTGTTATTTTGGGGGAAGCATTCTCTCCAGTGACTCACACTTTAAGTCCTTTTCAGCAGAATCAGAGGCAAGGCTGACTTTGGCCCTTCTGTATATTGACTTTTCTTTTGTAAAGTGACATTCCATTAGCAGAATAGAGAAAGTCATGGATAGTTAATTATACATAAAGCTTTTAGAAATTAACCAGAACCTCTAATAAAAAGAACCACATAAATATTCTGTTTGAGGCTCAATTCAAATAAGTTTTCTTATCTAACTAGAAAAAATACTTAGCATTAGTGAATGGCCAGCACTTAGTCTGGCCCTATCAAATAACCAACTATGATTGTTAGCTTTGGGTTAATAATTGCTATTCTGTGCTAGCTAAATAGCCTCTAAGAACAAATGAGCCCCTTTACTGTGAAGAGACCTATCCTTGATTATGCCGTTACTCCCAGAATCCTTGTGGGATTCTGCAGAAGCACACTTGTCCTCATTTGTAAATAGCTTAAAAGAGTGTTGAAAAAATTATTTTTAAGAAATACCATCTCTATTTCCCAGTGCAGGAAAACAACTCTTGCTTAGAAGCATATAAGCAGCCCCCTGCAACATGTTAAGGATATAAACATAGATGGGATGAATACTCCTGTATCTAAATTACAAGTTCTGCTCAGACTTGTATGGTGAAAAATTCACCATTCCTAAAAATATTGGCCTCTTCTATTATGTTTTACTGAGATATAATTGGCATATAACATTATATTAGTTTCAGGTGTAAGCAAAATGATTTTAATATATGCCTATATGTATATATTGCAAAATAATCACTGCAATAAGCCTAGTTAACACCCATCACCATACATAGTTAAATTTTGTTTTCTTGAGATGAAAACTTTTAGGATATATTCTCCTAGCAACTTGCTAATATACAATACAGTATCATTAACTATAATCACCGTACCATACATTTCATCCCCAAGATTTGTTATTTTGAACTGGAAGTTCCTACTTTTTGACTATCTACCCCTCTGTTGCCAGCCCCTCACTTCTCCTTTAAATCACTGCAGCCACGTATGTCCCAGGATTTGCATTGCACCATCTTGGGGCTTCCTGAGCTTTTGCTTCTTGTTTTCAAGGTCCCTAGACTGGGCAGGCCCTTAAGAAAATATTTTGCACCTTATTTGGCTTTTTGTGTTTGAAATAATTTTAGCTAAAGATTTTACCATAAGCATTTTGATATTTTGAATGTTCTCTGATATCAGTTGGCTATGCACACAATACAAATGAGTCATTCAGTAAGACATAAGAACTAGTGAGAATTGAGACATAAGCTCTCTTCCTTTATTCTACCTGCATAATATATCAGACATGTTTTCATATCCTGGAGTCTCTGAGAAAATGAGAACAAAAACAGAATTGGAAAGATCAAGAGAAGTGTATGTGTGTGTGTACTTTTAAATTATTCAGTTGGTTGACAAGGAAATGGGATTTTGAGTACGTGGCTAAATAAGATGCAAAAGCTGTCTTTCTGAAAATATGAGCCAGGCATATTTTAGTTATTAGAACTGTTTTTATTTGGATTTGATTTTACTTGCTACCTTCAGCCTACTGAGAATTAATTATACAAATCATTAGTTCACATTCATAATTTCTTTATTCAGTAAATATTGAGCTTTCCTTCAATATCAGATGCTATTTATTCTAGATTCTGGTGATTCAGTTGTGTAAGACACATCAGACACATCTTATGCCTCAAGGAGCTTACAATTTATTATGAGAGAAGACAAGTTAAGAAAAGGCAACTAAACTATAGCACGGTTAAGTTTCATCATATAGGTATCCATCTGATGTTCTTTGAGATTATACTTGAAATAAATCTTCAAAGATGAGTAGGGGTTCAGCAGCTAGAAATTCTAGGCCTTCCAGGAAGAGAGGACAGAGTGTTTGGTAAGCCTGAAGCATTATGTATGTGTGCATGAAATAAGAGATGGGAGGTGTGGGGTTGGTGTTAGAGAAAGTAGAGGAGGGCTAGATCTTCAAAGTCCTTATAAACCACAATAAGAGACTTGGACTGTATCTTTCATGTGTTGGAAGAACAACTGAGGGATTTTAACCAAGGCAGAAGAATTACAACGAGAGGCATGTTTTTCATGAGCCATATGGAGAATGATTTTAAGGAGAAGGGGAAGGATAAGGGCTCAAGACATTGAGACCAGTTGTAAGATTTTTATCAGTAATACAAAGAAGAGCTAACAGGACTGTAAGACTGACCTTCAAGTCTTGATTAAGTGGATCTAGAAAAATGTTTCCTTTTACCCACAGATCCTAACATCCATTGTTGATGAGCTCCATGCTGGTGCAGGTCATAACAAAACAACATTGTAGATATTTATTCTACAATTTATTCTAACCCTAACATTTATACTTGCATATATGTTTAGAGATATATAAAGACACTCTTAAACTTGTGACAATTGATGATATACTCATAGGATAGCTTCCAAATGATGTTGAAGAAGAGTATGTGGTGGTATGGAAACACAGTCATAAAATCATATATGAAAAATGTGTTGTTAAAAAACATTATTTTATTTTCATTTGTGTTTTCATGAGAAGAAAATTTAAAGAGTACAAAACTGACATAAGCGATTACTTCTGGAGTGTAGTTGAGATGAGCCTGTGGGCAGAAACTTTACTCCCATTGTTCAAAAATGCTTATAGAATATAATCAGGTATTACATGTATGCATGCATGCTCATTCACTTCAGTCCTGTCCAACATTTTGCAACTCTGTGGACTGTAGCCTGCCAGGCACCTCTGAGAATGGGATTCTCCAGGCAAGAATACTTGAGTGGGTTGCCATACCCTCCTCCGGGAAAACTTCCCAACCTGGAGATGGAACCTGTGTCTCCTTCATTAGATATAAATAATATTTTCTATTTGGAGAGGGAAAAAACAAGGAAAAGACTAAGTGTATGTAAACCATACACTTATGGTTAATGTTAAGAGTAATTCTTTTTGCTTTTCTCTACTTCCCAAATTTCTGATTGTGCATTCCCATTGCCTTGGTAACACAAAGAAACCCTTGCAAATGATGAGGCTTAAATTACAACCTTCATATAAAAGTATTAGGGCTTCCCAAGTGGTGCTAGTGATAAAGAATCCACCTGCCAATGCAGGAGACCTAAGAGACATGGGTTCAATCCCTTGGTCTGGAAGATCCCCTGGAGGAGGACATGGCAACCCACTCTCGTATTCTTGCCTGGAGAATCTCATGGAGAGAGGAGCCTTGTGGGCTACAGTCCATGTGGTCGCAAAGGGTTGGACACTATTGAAGCAACTTAAAAGCAATATTAAAAAGCAGAGACATTACTTTGCCAACAAAGGTCCATCTGGTCAAGGCTATGGTTTTTCCAGTGGTCATGTATGGATGTGAGAGTTGGACTATAAAGAAAGCTGAGCTCCAAAGAAATGATGCTTTTGAACTGTGGTGTTGGTGAAGACTCTTGAGAGTCCCTTGGACTGCAAGGAGATCCAACCAGTCCATCCTAAAGGAGATCAGTCCTGGGTGTTCATTGGAAGGACTGATGCTGAAGCTGAAACTCCAATCATTTGGCCACCTAATGTGAAGAGCTGACTCATTTGAAAAGACCCTGATGCTGGGAAAGATTGAGGGCAGGAGGAGAAGGGGACGACAGAGGATGAGATGGTTGGATGGCATCACCGACTCAATGGACATGGGTTTGGGTGGACTCCGGGAGTTGGTGATGGACAGGGAGTCCTGGCATGCTGGGGTTCATGGGGTCACAAAGAGTTGGACAGGACTGAGCGACTGAACTGAACTGAACTGAAACAACTTAGTACAGGCACACATAAAAGTATAAACTAAACTATGTTCAGTGCATCCAGTCACTCAGTTACTATCAACTTAACCTTTGTGCTCACTTAGCCACAAAATACAATGTAGAAATCATTGTGTCCTGGAAAGTCTATCCCCATTAGTGAGCTTAAAGCTACTGCAGGGAAAATGGTATTGACTTACCTTAAACCAATAAGAAGGAAAGTCATCACAAATTATAGAGAATCCAAGAATCAGAGTGGGAATTAGCATCACTCATCCAAGAGTGCCTGTGGGCTAAATTTACCCACTCCCAGTGGAGAGGGAGATTTCAGGCCAGCAGAGTCATAGCTACTTAATATTGAAGTCATTCATCCTTCTCCCTAGACTCCGATTCTGTGTTCACCAACCAAGTAACTTTCTGATTATAATTTGGCTTTCTGTGTGAAACTCCCTCTAAGGAGAACATGAGACTGGGCCCCCTATTTTGACTGTAAATGGAGACCTGACATAAGTCTCTCTCAGTTTTTCAAGTTGTGTGTCTGCCTCTGAGAGACTAAGAAAGCGATCAATTTAAAACTTCAGACCATATCTTGAAAGTCTGGTGAATTCACTCAGGTAACATGTTCCTAGGACTCCCCTTGGTAACCTCTCACCTTGCTTTCCCCTTGTGAAACTCACCTCCACATGGGCTGCCTACAATGTAAAATGCAAATTCCCAGGTGGAAATTCTACAGTTTTGTGTTATGAGTGACTTTTAGCTTGACTGTCTCCAGAGTTTTAAAATGTAAGCTTTTATGTGATAATTCAACATTAGAAGCTTCCTTCAATGTTCTGATAGCTACAAGTTCTATTAATTATTGAAGCAACTGAAACTTGAGGAGGGTTTAGTTGTATGTTTCACTCTTGCTGGAAAGTCTCTGCAGAATGTATTTGTAAACCATTTTGGTACAGTCATACAGCAGTACTGTTATTTGCTAAAAATATATCACCCATACAAAATAATAATGGGACAGTACATGTCCTTAGGTGCAAGCACATCATATTTATATGGAAAATATATTTACATATGTATCTTCAAATTATTAACTGATATTTATTATCTGTTTAATAATGTAAAATTTTGTTCAGAACTGATCTCAACCTAGTAGCGTCTCATTCATACAGAGGTTTAATCACCCATTATCTGTACTGTGGGTGGAGAAGAGTCATAAACGAGACTTAGGCACAAAAGTGGTAACACATGGAATTGAAGGGAGTATTGCTAGATGACTTTGATGAATGAGAACAGAGGGATGTTAGGTAGAGTTAGAGAGAGGGGAAGGTCTCAATCAGAGAAGACTTTGAATATCAAACAGAGGCTACTGACAACCTTAACTATTTTGAATCCTGAGGAGCCAGTGAAGGAGCTGAGCAAGTTTGCATTAGTTCAAAGTACCCAGATGGATATGAAAGCAGCATGTGGGGTCCATAGGAAATGAGCAGATGTGAGGGAACTACGTTAGGCAACTATTGTGTTTTGCTCACGAGTTTTTGAATTCTAGAAAAATATTCTTCAAAATGTTCTCCTTGGACAGTGTGCAAGAGTAATCTGAGGTGCAAGTTGAAATCATACATTCCTCAGTCTAGTGAGTAGGTCTTTTTCACAGATGACCGGATGATTTGATGTATGGGCAACTGTTGGAGAGCCCATGATCTAGGTTAATGTAAATTTTATATGAGAAATGTACCTAGAGAGTAAAACAGGGTTTTGAAGAATGCCATTTGAGGTTAAACAGTTGGGGTTTTGAAATTAATTTTAGGTATACCACCAGAATGTAGGTCCCTCAGGGCATGGTGACATTCCATTTATTTGCTGATATATCTTAAATGCTAAGAGCAATTATTGATACATAGTATGTGCTCAACAAATATTTGTTTAGTGGATACGTAATGATTAATAAGAACTTGGATTTACAGTCAACAATTGCCATAAGCCTCTTTGAGCTTAGAATGAAAAATTGGGATGTTGATACCTGAATCACAGATTTACTATAAAAATTAAATAACACCAGGAAAGCATTTAGCAGAGTGCTTGTCACAGAGTAAGTACCCTTTAGCACATCATCAATATTCAATATTAACAAAATGATATAAGCTATAGCAACACTCTATATATTTTGTTTGGAGAGTAATACTTACAGTAATAAAAATAAACCCATTTTCCTTTGGTAGATCTTGCATTATCAGAACCATAGAAGTTTGAGTATAAATGGTAAAACAAACATCAAGCACACAAGCTGTAGAGAATTTTCAGTTCAGTTCAGTTGCTCAGTCGTGTCTGACTTTTTCTGACCCCATGGACTGCAGCAAGCCAGGCTTCCCTGTCCATCACCAACTCCCGGAGCTTGCTCAAACTCATGTCCATCGAGTTGGTGATGCCATCCAACCATCTCATCCTCTGTTGTCCCCTTTTCCTCCTGCCTTCAATCTTTCCCAGCATCAGGATCTTTTACAATGAGTCAGTTCTTTGCATCAGGTGGCCAAGGTATTGGAGTTTCAGCTTTAGCATCAGTCCTTCAAATGAATATCCAGGACTGATTTCCTTTAGGATAGACTAGTTGGATCTCCTTGCTGTCCAAGGGACTCTCAAGAGTCTTCTCCAATACCACAGTTCAAAAGCATCAATTCTTCAGCACTCAGCTTTCTTTATAATCCAACTCTCACATCCGTACATGACTACTAGAAAAGCCATAGCTTTGACTAGATGGACCTTTGTTAGCAAAGTAATGTCTCTGCTTTTTAATATGCTGTCTAGGTTGGTCATAGCTTTTCTTCCAAAGAGCATGTGTCTTTTAATTTCATGGCTGTAGTCACCATCTGATTTTGGAGCCCAAAACAATAAAGTCTGTCACCGTTTCCATTTTTTCCCCATCTATTTGCCATGAAGTGATGGGACCAGATGCCATGATCTTAGTTTTCTCAATGTTGAACTTTAAGCCAACTTTTCCACTCTGCTCTTTTACTTTCATCAAGAGGCTCTTAAGTTCTTCTTTGCTTCTGCCATAAGGGTGGTGTTATCTGCATATCTGAGGTTATTCATATTTCTCCCAGAAATCTTGATTCCAGCTTGTGTTTCATCCAGCCTGGCATTTCACATAATGTACTCTGCATATAAGTTAAATAAGCAGGGTGACAATATACATACAGCCTTGACGTACTCCTTTCCCAATTTGGAAACAGTCCATTGTTCCATGTCTAGTTCTAACTGTTGCTTCTTTACCCACATACAGATTTCTCAGGAGGCAGGTAAGAGAGTCTGGTATTCCCATCTCTTTTAGAATTTTCCACAGTTTGTGGTGATTCACATAGTCAAAGGCTTTCATGTAGTCAATAAGGCAGAAGTAAATGTTTTTCTGGAACTCTCTTGCTTTTTCAAAGATCCAGCAGATGTTGGCAATTTGATCTCTGGTTCCTCTGCCTTTTCTAAATCCAGGTTGAACATCCAGAAGTTCACAGTTCATGTACTATTGAATCCTGGCTTGGAGAATTTTGAGTATTACTTTGCAAGCATGTGAGATGAGTTCGATTGTGTGGTAGTTTGAACATTCTTTGGCATTGCCTTTCTTTGGGATTGCAATGAAAACTGACCTTTTCCAGTCCTACGGCCACTGCTGAGTTTTTCAGACTTGGTGACATGTTGAGTGCAGCACTTTAACAGCATCATCTTTCAGGGTTTGAAACAGCTCAACTGGAATCCCATTGCCTCCTCTAGTTTTGTTCATAGTGGTGCTTCCTAAGGCCCACTTGACTTTTCTACCCACAGGAAGAGAATTTTACTTGTCTGTAAAGTGGAATCTTGCTTCCCTCCCTTCCTTCTTTTTTCCTCCTACCCCCTTCTCTCTCTTTTGTTCAGAGAGCTTTGGTCTTATAAAACAGTTGTTGGAGGGCTGAGTTCAGAAAAGGGAGAACATGATGAAAAAGCAAAACATTCAACAAACCAGTCTTCTGGGTTCTATTATTCTGTTGAATGACTTATCTTTTTTTTTTTTTTTTTTAACTTCAGGTTGTATTTGAAGGGTCACACTGGGACAGCAGGAAAACAGAGCAGCCTGATCTTGCACGGTGCTGATTTCAGCACTAAAGATGCTGATAATGACAACTGCATGTGCAAATGTGCCCTCATGCTAACAGGAGGTAAGTCCTATGGGGCCATTCTCTAAGTTATGTTTCATTGGTTTGAGGCTTGAGGTTTCTTATCTGTGAGAAAAGACTATGATCTTCTGGTCAGGAAACTTAAGAGCAAGTCCCTAGAGATCATTTTGCTCTGCCCACTAATTTACCACATGTTCTTGTGCAAGACATTGCTAGCATATTTAGAAGTTTCCCTCCTCCCTCAGCATGTATGGTTGGGGTGTGCTAAGCTTGGTTCTGAATAAATTCTTAAACCTCTTAAAATCCCCCTTATCCTACTTTCTAAAGACTCATAATGATCCCTGTGGTGGAATGAACAGCAATTTGAATATTCAGTATACAGAAAAAGCAAAAACCCAAACTTGCTTACAAAATGCTTTACAACTGTGTAATTGAGCATTCTATTGAAATGGAGTCAAGAGGGAAGAGAGGTGTAGCTAGGTCTAAAGTTTTGCAATTCAGACTAGCTATACCAGTGCTTTTACATTATAAGGTATTGACTTCTGCAAGATATTTAGCTGGTATCAGTTCAGTCCAGTCGCTCGGTCATGTCAGACTCTTTGTGACCCCATGGACTGCAACACGCCAGGCTTCCCTGTCTATCACTAACTCCTGAAGCTTGCTCAAACTCATGTCCATCAAGTCAGTGATGCCATCCAGCCATCTCATCCTCTGTCGTCCCCTTTTCCTCCTGCCTTCAATCTTTCCCAGCATCAGGGTCTTTTCAAATGAGTCAGTTCTTTGCATCAGGTGGCCAAAGTACTGGAGTTTCAGCTTCAGCATCAGTCCTTCCAATGAATATTCAGGACTGATTTCCTTTAGGATGGACTGGTTGGATCTCCTTGCTGTCCAAGGGACTCTCAAGAGTCTTCTCCAACACCACAGTTCAAAAGCATCAATTCTTCAGCACTCAGCTTTCTTTATAATCCAATTCTCACATCCATACATGACTACTGGAAAAACCATAGCCTTGAGTAAATGGACCTTTGTTGGCAAAATAGTGTCTCTGCTTTTTAATATGGTGTCTAGGTTAGTCATAAGTTTTCTTCCAAGGAGCAAGCATCTTTTAATTTCATGCCTGCAGTCACCATCTGCAGTGATTTTGGAGCCCAATTTAGCTGGCATAGGAGATACCATTAAATAATATATATCACTGAGTAAGAGAGTTTATCCTCTTTCACTTTTTAAATATTATTTCTCGCCTTGTGTGTCAAAGAGAAATTCTCAGTTTAGTACTAGCTTATCTATACTTTTTCAGCACTTAGTAATTACTCTTCTTAGCAAAGAAGGAGCAAACTCTTCAGCCTCGGTCTCAAGACCCTGGTAAGGCAGTAGCATCTCTCTCAAATTAATTAAAATGTTTTTGTTTTAATTTTACTGAGTTTTATGTTTCCCTTTTATTATAGAAAGTGGTGCTGATTTCCTCTTTAAAGGAATGATGTAAACTTTGCATTTTAAAAAGGATTCGCAATATTTGATATTTAACAAATCATTGATCTCAAGAAAAATATTCATTAAATATTAATAAAAGTTATAAATGGGCCTGGCAAAAACTGCTAGTGAAGTTGATAAATGACTGAGTGAAGTCTAAGAAACACTGAATTAAAACCTTATGGCAAATGATGTCGCTCAAAATTGTTCCAGGCTCTGGCATAAAAGGAGTTGGCACCAAGTGAAACTGTAAAGGAAGCTTTTTCCCAGTGTCTCTCCTCACAGTTTTAGTATTGTTTCCCTCTCTTAATGGAAGAGTAATCACTCCTGCCTTTAACTATTCTTATCCTCTGTTTGTTATCCTATGACAAACTCATGTTAGTAGAGAAAAAAACTCTCTAAATCTAATATTTTACTTCTCCAAATATAGTATTACTATCAATATTATTATATATTATTACCTGTTACATATGTGTTGTACTATCTTCCTTGAATCCCAAACCAACTCTATGAGAGACTCAAAGAGAGAAACTCGAATGTACATTTCGTACATAAGGAAAACAAAAGTAATTAGATATTCATCATTTTATCCTTAACATCCAGCTTGGTAGATTGTGACACATAGGAACTCAATAAATATGTGTTGCATGAATGAATGAATGAATGACCATCTTGGAACCCTTGAAGTCACTTTCAGATTTTGAAACCAATGAAATTAATTTTTTCTCATTAGTTAACAAAGCATGAAAGTGTATAGAGGGAACATTTTGGAAAAATCTTTCCAACTTCATCACCTTACCCAGGCCCTTCATTACTACCACTACCAAATCACATCCCATTTGGATTCCCATCCACTCCACTTGTAGTAGCATCTTTTTAACATGAGACTGGCCTTAGCATTACCAAAGCCAGCTTGTTATGATTCCGCCTCTGTCATATCCTCCTCCTTAAGCTTTAAAAATGCCGTTTTGACAGCACATTCAAAAGTCTTTTATATGCAATTTTAGCTGTTACAAATTTAGAATATTTTGAAAATGTTACCCACAGATTAGGTTTTTGAACTTTTTTTTTTCCTAAAAGAAAATACCCATGATCCTATAAGTGAAATTATCAGCAACTTTATACAAGGACAAATGGACTTTGATTGTACTTTGCCCACTTTAATATAGAAGTGCACTTCATTTTCTCCATGTCTGTTTTTACAGATTTTTTTATCAAATAAATACAACCTATGAAAGACCAACAGTAAAATCGTTCAAATGTTTACTTAGAATAGTGTTCCAATATGTTCATATTACTGTCATAATAATGAAAATATAGAGCAAAGCAAAGAGGAGAATGCATCTCTTGGTTAATGAGGAGAAAACTACATTGCTCAGGATTGTGATTTTATTTCTGCTTCAGATGATTGAATTTTATCATGTTCTTTCATCCATAATCACTCTTGGACCTACTTCTTACCCGTCAATAAACACATATATTGAGGAGAAGAAATTTCCACTTATTGCTTGGGCTGGAATAGTCTAAGTAAATATTTTTTTGTAATAAACACCACTACCCTATCAAATATCCTTTTAAAAGAATCCAGGTCTTGCAAAGTGATGCATTCTGCAAAACAAATATGTGGAATTTAGATAGCTAAGAACTGGGGTACATAAGGGTGAATGTCAATGACAGTCCAAGTAACTTGAGTATTATCTGAAACTTATGTTCTACTTAGCTACCCCCACACCACCACCACTCTATATTCTCTGTCATGGTTTACCTTAGAACCATTTTCTCCATCTAATGATTTTTCCTCTCCTTTTAAAAAATTCGTATTTTGACTTATTACATATTTAAAATCATCTCTTAAGCAGATAGATTTCATACTTTGTGAAACTAATAATTCTTAGTTCTCTGTCATCATCAGTTAAAGCTTTGTTTTATCTTGTTTGTTTATATATTTTCCATTGTTTCCTCTAAAAGAAATTAAGGATAAAGTCAGATTTATTGCCTACCTAACCGTCCTAAATAGTTTTCTTCAAGTACATGGAGGGATTTTTGTTGGAGAAGGTGGTATTGTTGTTACCCTATCTATCAACGACTGAAAAACAAGAGATAGGCTTAATTAAAAATAGAAGGTATTTCAGCTAAACAGGAAGTAGAACATTTTGTTCTTCCTTCTTCCTAACATCTTAACTTCCCTCTATTTACTTAATGTAATTTTAATGAATAACTGTTAAGAGTCAACTACAATTAGAAAAGTGAGCAAGACAGAATAGAGCTTGTATTTTTTGAAGAAGACCATCAACCAAAAGTAAACAATAAATACACGATTTCACATTATAGCAAGTTCTGGGGACAAAATATAGCACGTGATAGTTATTGGAGGAAGGAGGAAGTGACTTTTGATGGAGTGTCCAGGAATCAAAGGCTGGAATGAGTTGCCAGAAAAGATTGTGGATGTCTAGTTATGGACATCTTCAAGAAAATATAAAGGTAGTTACATGAGCGAGTTTACATATGCACGTTCCTATAGTTGCCAGTCTACATAAGATTGTCTCCTACGTTTTCTTCTGGTTCTGTGATTTGTTATTCTGTGTACTCTTAGTGGCTGCAGTAGAGAAAAACAAGTAATATTATTTTTCAGTTTGGCTGTAGTTCATTGTTAGTGGAAAAGAAGTATAGCTGACTAAAAAGCATATTTGCATCAGTAGAAATAGATACCACAGTGTTTTATACCTCCTTTTCCAGACATATATGTACTTATTTCTACCTTACCAGAAATTCTTCTGTCCAATTTAAAAACTGAGTAATTTTTATGTTTTATTACACTGTTGTTATGGGACCATGCCATATATTTCTAAATTAAAATTGCCACACACATTTTCTATGAAACTGACCTCTTAATTAATCACTAGAGATGATTTGTTAGTGTGCATTTATTATAAACCAGAAATATCTATGTTCTGTGATTCACTGACCTTAGGAAAATGTGTAAGTTTTCTCCTTAGGTTCCCCCTTTATATAGTATATTACAACAAATGTATATATTTCAGTAGTGGGAGGGATAAATTTAAGAAGTGATTATAGGAAATATTTTCTTAGTCTCATAGGAGAGCCCTTCTTATACCCTCATGAACCCAAGGAAAGAATCAGTTTCATTATGAACTTAATGTTTTCCCTGTTATTTAATATTTACAAAATGAAAATGTAATATCAGTCAACACATGCTTTTGTTTATATGGATTTATTGTATTAAACATAAATATGCAAAAAACTATGACTCAAATTATGAAAATGAAAACCTTTTCTCATTAGATTTTTACATGCAAAGAAAACATGGGCTTTGGTACCAAATCAGTATTCTTCAAAATATATTTTTCTAAAATTCTGCTAGAAACTATAATTACTAAAGGTTGCTGACCAAAAGTAAAGAAAATGACCCCTAACAAAATATGGTATTGTTTTACATTCTTTTTCTTACCTTTTCTTTCAACACAATTTTCTTATTTGGTATCTAATATAAAAGCTATGTAAAAATGTGACCTAACCCTCTGCAGAAAGAATCTGTTGTGGTAGAAACTCCAATCTGTTTCCCACGCATAAACTATGTCAGTCGACAGACAAGACTTTGCTAAAGCTAACAAAGGATATTCTCAGTTCAATTCTAAAAGATGCGATAAAGTCATACACATAAATTCTTAGTACACCCTCGAACTTACCAGATGCTAGCTATAGAGAGTTGATAAATGCTTGCCTTGCCTGCTATATAACCTTGAAGAAGACAAAATGGAAGGAATTAACAGGCTCTCTAACTGTTAAAGTGACAAGATCTTTGGGAAAATGTAATCATCTTAGAGTTTTTGATAACCCAGGAAGGATGTGCTAACCATTGTCAGATAACTGGCATTCCCTAGGTTTTAGGCAAACATGTTGAGAGAAAAGATCCATATGGATAATTTAAGATTGGCCACAGATATCTACATTGCATTACTCTATTTCAAAGCAATTTCTTAGTTAGTACACAAGCCTGTTCCACAAAAAAGGTACATTTCTTGAAGGCAGGGACATCATGCTCTCCACCATTGTGTGTTCAGGGCCTAGTATAGTGCTTGTCTCACAGGCTATGCTTAATAAATTTCAGTTAAATGCATGAGTAGGCTATCAGACTCTGAAAGGACATTGTGAAATCACAAATGATCTTGGTGAAAAGACATAAAAATAAATCAATGTGAATATGAATGTGACTTTTCATGAACTTAGATTTAAAATGCCAAGCTATGTATATGTCTTCCCTGGTGGCTCAGATGGTAAAGATCCACCTACAGTGCAGGAGACCCAGGTTCAATCCCTGGGTCAGGAAGATCTTTTGGAGAAGAGAATGGCTACTTACTACAGTATTCTTCCCTGATGGCTATTTACTCCAGTATTCTTGCCTGGAGAATTTCATGGACAGAGGAGCCTGGCAGGCTATAGTCCATGGGATCGCAAAGAGTCAGACAGTCTACTAAGCAACCAACACTTTCACTTTCACGTGTGTATATTAATTTGCATGCACACACATGGAACAAAGGCATGAATATTAAAGACTAGAGCCAAATTTTAAGACTAACTTAGCCCCAGAAGACTAAATTCCATATTGGAAAACTTTCGAGTGTTAGGTTTATAACTTTTGAATAAATTTGAACAGTCTAAGTGCAGAATTTAGGATTATATTTCTGTTCTCTGGGAGGAAGTTTATATTTATTGGAAAAAGAACAAATAATATCAGAAAATGTCTCTTAAAAGATCAGTTTGGAAAAAAGTGAATAAGAACTGATAGGCCTATAACACAAGGCTGCCACCAAAGCTTAATAGTTGATGATAATAGCCAATTTTGTTTATATTTTACTCTAATAATAAGTAATATAGTAAATATCCATTGCACTCTTAGTGTATAACAGTCATTTCTGCATTATCATAAATGACATACTTAATAGTTGAAAAGGACACTTCCACAGACCATTCTACATAGAGATCTTTGGTGAGAACTAAGATATGGAAGACTTAGCTAAGTTGCTTAAGGTCACAGAATTAATGTCAGAGGATTTGAATATGACCGACAGATAAGCCATTACCTTATCCACTCCTCCTACCGCCATTCTTGAAAGAAACAGTGCTCAAAGACAAGAATTTAGCTCTGTTTTACTGTTTGTGGCCCATTTTCATGAGGATTTCCTCACTTAACTGTAGTTAAAAGTAAAATGAAGTCCAAGGGAGGAAAGAAGCAGTAAGAGAATACCTAAAGGATTAAAATGAATTCAAGATTACCAGCCAGGATAAACAACTTTCTATCTATGGAACAAAAAGAAGAGAAAGGGGAAAAAAGCCAAGTCCTTGACTTGAAGGGGGTATGGGATGAAATGACAGAAGGAATGCAGAGTTCTGGAAGGATCCTTCGGCTCAGCACACAAGAGCTTGCAGCTGCTCCTTGAGGCTAGTTCTGGGTAGGAGCCGGATTTGTACCCATGAAATCAGTGAGTGATTTTCATGATGATCCCGATGATAACTATGGCATCAGTCAGTTTTTTTCAGCCTCATCCTTAGTTAGTGATAAAAGAGGAAGATTCTTATTCTCTGTGCCAGTTCTTTTGCATGTTGCTGATTAGAAAGAAACCCATAACCACAGATAGATCTTTTTATTTTGCTGTACTTTTTACCTTAGAAAAGAAGTGTTGAGAGACATTTTGTTTAGGATCAGAAGAATTTGAGAGTTAGGTTTCCTGACTTTCAAATAAATTTGAACTTCCTGAGTACAAAGTTTAGAATCAAGTTCCTGTTTTCTGGGCAAAGTTTCATGTATTGGTGATAAAATGTGAATTTTCTGCTTCAAAGATAAAAGACTCAAATGATTTTTCAAGGCCTGAGAAGCCCAAGATAGTTATTCCAAAACTAAATTTTAATGAGTTAAGTGTAAATGAATTAGAAACATGCTTCTCAGATTTCTTATTAAAATATACATAAGGTTACAGGTTATGAAGAAAAATGCTTGGCAAAGTTCATCTCAGCAATTGCCAATCTTAAAACATTTAAGACATTTTGTCAGTTGTCCCAACAGCAGAGGGAAACTGCCGCTGCCTTCCATCCTTTGCTTTCGTTGCTAAGTTCTTTAAAGCTTAAAGTGCCTCTTCTAATTAACTTCTTTAACATATTGCTCATCTATCATCCCCAGGCACTTATAGAACAAAGTACAAAGTTGATATTGCCCCAGAATTTTAGAAGATAGTTAATTCAGCTATTTGATATCTAACTGGAGAACTGCAAACCCAAGCATACTCCTTTATATGTTCACAAGGATACCTTCAAGTTATGCAAACTTACATTGTTTCTGAGGACCCATTGAGTACATATGGTTATCTATGAATGCCAAAGGAGATTAACCAGAAGTAACCAGGAGCCTGCTGTACTTTTTGCCTGCTTTCTATGAATATGCTTTAAAGCCACTTCTTTTCAGGATTTATGTTTAATGACCGGGTCATGCTTAATTTTTTCAAAGAGAGGTAGAAAGTGGACAAACTTAAATATTTGATACAAAGAAATTCCTTGTTGTTCCTTGTCAGAAAAAACAGAAAATACTTGCATAGAGATAACTATTTTTGCTAACTTGAAGTTCAGAGTATTTTATAAAGGACACTACAACTGAAATTGTCATGAGTAATAATTGCCCTTTCATTTTATTTTCTGCCACCTCTTTTTTTATTGGAGGATAATTGCTTTACAGTATTGTGTTGGTTTCTGCCATACAACAACATGAATCAGCCATAGGTATACAAATGTCCCTTCCCTCCTGAACCCGGCTTCCATCTCCCGCTCCATCCCACCCCACCCCTCTAGGTGGTCCCAGAGCACTGGGTTGAGCTCCGTTTGTCACAGAGCAAATTCCCATTTGCTGTCTATTTTACATATGGTACTGTATATGTTTCCAAACTATTCTCTAAATTTGTCCCACGTTCTCCTTCCCCCACTGTGTCCACACAAGTCTATCCTATATGTCTGCCTCTCCATTACATGCAGATTCTTTACCTCCTAAACCCTAGGTAAGCCCATAAAACCCATATTAGGTACTTAAGTGCCATGTCTTTATAACACGAACACTGAACAATTGTACTCATTTGAATCCAAATTATTTTCATATTTCTCTAATTAACCCTACCAAGCAAATAAGTAAATATGGTGGCACTGATGACTTGGTCTTCATTATTAAATGATTGTGATGATCCCATAAGATCTGATTCTTTTTATTCCTGCTCTAAAGTTTCTGCCTGCTTCCTAGATAACTTATACAAGAACATTTAGGTAGGCTTTTAGAAGCTTTAATAGTGTGCCATCTTATATGATCTCTGCACCTGTGCTGTGAAAATGGTTGATCAGATATCTATGATCCACATCTTAGGAATAAGAAGGTAAGTGACTGTGTGACGTTGGGAAAGTTCCTTAAGTTGTCTGAGCATCAGGGTCTTCATTTTAGTACTTGTGACACCACATAGGGTTGTGTGGGGAATAAACTGAGAAAATGCATATAAATATTTTAGCAGAGTCCCAATACATATTAACTGTTCAGTAAATATCAAATGTTACATGTACTATTGCCTAAGATCCCTTAGCTATTAACTGGTGAAGTCAGCATCAAAGTCAGGATCTTCTAATTTCTGGTCTGGTGCTCTAGGTTCCCCATTGCCCACAAGAGCATTTTTAAACATATAATAAAAACCTCCATGTTCTTGCTCCTGTTTATTTTGCCAGCCCTGTGTTCTCCAACCCCTTACCCACTGGCATTGCAGCCAAGCCAAGCTGCTGGCAGGCACTCTCTTCTGCTCTGCCAGAGTACGTACTGTCTTTAGATAATCTCTTTCTATCCTGTGAACTCCCACCCGTCCTTCAGGATCCAGATCAAGTGATGAGTGAACCTTACAGACCCACAAGCAGGACATTCTGCCTCTGTTCCCAAGATTTTCTTCATCTCTGTTAAATAGCTGTCTTGTCATTTAACAGTTTGTTTCTCTCCTACACAAAATTGTATGCTCCTTGAAGTCAGGAATTTTGTTTTACTCAACACTGACCCCTATATCTGTCCATTGGTTAGTATTTGTTGGACTGATTCTAAATTCAATTTCCTCCCCTTCATCATGCTGCCACATGTGCTCAGGGTGGCTTTGGTAGACCACAGTTACAGAAAAAGGGCTCTAAATAATATTTAATTAAACATTTAACCTGGCAGATCTGGTTCCCCTGGTAAAATATTGGTTCCCATTCCTAGAGAATGTTCCATTTGTTCACCTGATGATAGACAAGTAGACTGGATAAACTATAAGAGTTTCCACATTGTTTGAATTCCCACCAAGACTGTCATTTTTCCACCTTCATTTCCTGCAAGTCTTTCCCTTGGCCACTGTGTACCAACTACACTGATGATCTTTTAGTCCCTGAACACCAGATTCTCTTTCAGCTTCATGGCATTGGTATGTGCTATGCTTTGCTTAGTAGAGTCTTTCCCCATCTTCACATCGCAGTCTTCTCATCTGTCAAGTTTCATTAAATATCAACTTCTTCCATGAACATGAAAAGGCAAATAGGGCTCCTATTATTCTCCTTCATAGCACCCTGATTCTAACTCCCCCCTCCTCTTCTCTGTTTCCTCCTCCCCTCATCCTCTTCTTCTTCCTTTTTCCATCATCATTTCCTAATGATTTGTAGGTATTTTATTTATTTGCTGCTTTTTTTTTTTTTTTTTTTGCCTGTTTGTCACATTAGGAGTAAGCTCCGTAAGAGTTCTCTGTCTTGTTGAGTGTTGTATGACAACACTTCATGAGGATTACAAATTGAATGAATAAAGAAAGAAAAAATGAATGCAATAAACTCGGATGTTATATATACAGGTATCTATCAAATATAGCTTTTTTAAAAAATAAACTAGACTAATTCAGACTATAGAGGCTTTAAAAGAAGAAACAATCTGTCAATAAGTCTGTAGGCCCTTGCTAGTCATCTGCTAAGCAAACTCTGTTAGGTGTGGCACTGAGAATATGGAATATAAGCCATGCCTTTTCATGTGTTGTTGCTGTTGTTTAATTGCTAAGTCATGTCTGACTCTTTTGCAACCCCATGGACTGTAGCCTGCCAGACTCCTCTGTCCAGGGGATTTCCTAGGCAAGAATACTGGAGTAGGTTGCCATTTCCTTCTCCAGAGGATCTTCCCTAACCAGGCATCAAACCCGCATCTCCTGCATTGCAGGCCGATTCTTTACCACTGAGCAACCAGGGGTAATGAAGAAAAGACTATGTGATTTGATCTTCAGACCCTCTCAGATTCAGGCTACTGTTGCTCTTGTTAACTCTGACCTATCCATACTGGTCTCCTTTCAGTGTCTCCAAAATGCCTTTCTTCTTACCCGGAACATTTCCCCACTTTACTTGTTAGGAAAGATACGTAAGATCAGTTTATCCTGTTCCCTCCTGTGCCCCTACTTTTTCTTGTCTCTTCCGAAGTTCATTGTAGTTTCCCAATGAATATATTCTTCAGCCTGTGCCCTTCATTGCCAGGCTGTGTTCCAACAGACGTCTGCCTTCCCACACTCTTCCAGAACTCTTAAGACTTTCTATAAACCAAACAAATCCACACACTTCTGCCCTGAGTATCTTAATGTAACTTGGAGGATCCTTCTATGATTTGTAGTAGTCCTCAACAATAGAGTAACTGTGCTTGCTTTAGAGACCATGGTGGATATTTGAAAGACTATGAAAGGCTCGTTAACATGATGGAAGAGTGCCTCAAGAAGGTCATAGAAAAGGAGGAGAAAGTTAAAATACTGAAGCAATCAAGTTGAGTTTCATTTTGTCCTTTAAGAGTCTTATGGGTAAATAAATTCCCTAATATTAGAACGCCTTTTTTTTAAATATAAATAGCATATTTTTACTAGTTGTACTTACCAAAAAATTTTAAAGGAATTAATCTTAAGAAGAAAAAGGTGGAATTTTACAGTTTCCTCCTTGCTTGCCAAATAAGAACTTTCTTGTCCCCCGTGTTTTGACTACATTAACATCTATGTTGTTTGCATACAGTTGCTAAAACATTAAATACAGTGTCTTTCCAAATTCATTGACATACCTTACTTTTTCCTAGTATGAGTTAGTGATTAATATAGCTTGTTAGGCCTCTAGTATGACTTTATAAACACAACCCAGCTGTATTCACCCTCCAAAATTGAAAAATGAGAACTAGTTTTTCTCCATTTAACTTTTTCTAAAGTTTCTGCAAGATGATGCTCATGTTACAGTTAAACATCGGCTGTATAGCTTTCTCTTTCTTTAGCTATTAGTCCCTTAGGTATAACTCTGTAATCACAGGGAGGTCAACTGTATCCAAATACAAATATGCCAGAATGTCTCTGGCATAAATCTCTCCCTAAAGATTTTAGTAGTATTACTTCAGGAGAGAGGGGGAAAAGTACTATGTTCTATCTAAAAGCTAAGAACTTAATTCATTTAAAAAATAAAATACTGAGTTATCCTTGCAGAGAGCTTTGTGAGCACAGGATCTATATGTTACTCATCATTTTTCTTTCTACTAAGTTTAGAAAGAACTTTGACAATCACAGGAAAACATGCTGCTATATAGGAACTATGTGGTTACTCTCAATGAATGCTTCCCATATTGCTATAAACTGCAGAGAAGGTATAGCCATCCAAATTCATAGTCATTTTCTGGTATCCAGTTAATTTCAGAAGCAGCTAAGGGCCAGTAGGCAAAACTATGGACTACATGGAGGACATTTCTTTCTGTTTAGATGTTAGCTGTTCAAACTTCCGAACTTCACTGCTAATAATTAATTGTTCTATTTCCAATAACAGGCTTCAGGTGGAATGCCTCTGAAGGGTTTCGTTTTACTTACCCTTTGTACAAATCCAATCCTGACTAGATCGTATCTTGAAACCCAAATGCTTCCCATCATTACATTGGGAAATGAGGCCCAATGGAGTGACACGGAAAGCTGATTTTCATGAGAGCGTTCCTCTTTCTGATTGTACACCGTATTTTGGATACTATTTAAAACAATTTCATTACCAGGAAGATATTTTTTGAATACCTCTGATTTGCAAATGATCATAAGTATGAATGTTTCCCCTCAGTAAGTGGCATGAATTTCCAAATGTTCAATTTACTTATGTAATTGTTTCTTCTCCTTCTCTTTCATTATTAACTAATTTTTCAGGCTGGTGGTTTGATGCCTGTGGCCCATCCAATCTAAATGGAATGTTTTATACAGCGGGACAGAACCATGGAAAACTGAATGGAATAAAATGGCATTATTTCAAAGGGCCCAGTTACTCCTTACGTTCCACGACTATGATGATTCGACCTTTGGACTTTTGAAGGCATAATGTCAGTCAAGAGCAATTTTAAAAGCCACCAAAATATCTGGAGAAGCCACCAGATGAGAAACTGCTTGAAAACTTCTGAAGCAAACAATATGGTCTCCCTTCTAGCAACAAGTAGCAGTTATGTGAAGTCACCAAGGTCCTTGACTATGAATTTAGAACCTTTTGAGTTCACAAAGTCTCTACTTGGGATGATTGTGTTCATATGGCTTGACTATAGACTGCCATTCACTGTCATGCTTTTAAAAGGGAAGAAACTGTTAAGCTCACTGTGCTTCAAACTACTACTGGATCTTATTTTGAAACTATGGTAGCCAGATGATAAATATGGTTTATTTCATGTAAAACCAAAAAAAGAAAAAGAAAAAAGAGAGAGAGAGAAGAAGAAGAAGAAAATGAACAACAACAAAAAGCGTATACATGAAGTATAAAAACTGGCTTGCCATAATCCTTTGGAAAAGATATATTACACCAGTGAAATGGTGTTATTTCTATGCAAACCTAATAAGTTTGTACTGTTGCACAATTTTAATGAAAGTTCAGGAAGAACAGCCTTGCCCTCTGAGTTAGTGAAATGGATTTCAGAAGTCTAATTCCTAAATCATACTTGCTAGTTGATTTCAGTTAACCCATCTTCAAATGTAAATTCCATTTTGGTAAACTATAAAGAATTGTAGTGCATGAAGAATAGCAGTGTGAAGTAGAAACACACTCTGTTATTCTTTGATTGTTTGATACAGTTTTCAGAAAAAATGGACATAATCAACTATTGGACATATGAGATGAAAATTTATCCTTCCCCCATGCTACAGTTTTTGTTCATTTTAAAAACTGACTGATATATAAATATATTTATAGCCTGAGTAAAGTTTAAAGAATGTGAAATATATCATCAAGCCCTTAAAATAATATACATGCATTTAATATTTCCTTTGATATTATACATGAAAGCAGTATTTTAGAGTGTAATAAGTTGAAATAAAACCAAGTAAACTGGAACAGGTCATTTTACAGTATCTTCTTGCATGTGTCCACTTAAGTGTAACTTTATTATTTTTAAAATAATTATCTTCAATTCTTCACCCTGTTATTTCATGCTAATTTAATTTTTACTAATTAACTGAAACTTGCTTTCCAGATTCACTCTGTTCCAGTTTCTATAAAAGATACACTTTGAAGTCTATGAAAAATGAAAGAAGAATTATAAATATCATTGTACATAGCATGTTTATATCTACGGTAAACCTAATAGCTGTTTAATCTGGAATATGCAACATTGCCCTCAATTGATGCAAATAAGCACATTTAAAAAAAAACTACTATACCACTTTATGAAATATACTATTTCTTCATAATTTTCTACCTTGGGCTCTGTTTTCATAGGCAATTTCTGATTTTAAGACATTACCATTACAGGAAAAATATTGGCAAACTTTGTATTATATGTTAAAGAAAACACATGAACAAAAGAGAAACTTAATCATAGTCACTTGACTAAGAAAATTCTAATTACTAGTTACTATAAATCACAATGAAAATATTTCTATGGCTTAACTGATTTTAAGTCAGTTTTGGACACAGATATTTGTGGCAATTTGAAGTTACTGCAATATTTTGTCAAGAAGTGCTTTCTGCCTCTAAGTGCTCAAGATTACAAGTGTGAACAGTTTTTATCAAAACATAAGGTATACTCTGATATAAGAAAATTGAAATCCACTTTGAGTTTCCTTTCTTAAAAAAAGAAAAAGTTTTTATCGGGCACTGAGACCAGTTTTAGGCGTAGTGACTTGATCCCTTGTGCCTTTGTGGGTTTCCTCCATTTTAGAGAATAAAGCTACTCACATTTTTCAGAAATTACTTTTTCAAAGTTTACCATCAAATGTTTATACTTTAACGTGTGTATTCAAACCTGTTCTGCCTTAAAATTGTTTGCAGGTATTCCACAGTTTTTCTATTCTTGTCGACTCTTTCATAACACTGGTTAGCTGCTTCCTCTGAAAACCTCCTTGATGTTTTCATTTAAGTGAATGAAAGTGAGTGTTTTGTTTTTTGTGTTCCTAAAGATTTTTTACTTACCATTCTTTTGAAAAGTAATACTATTTTCCAACTTATAATACAAAAAATAAAAGGAAATAATGGGGAAAAGCATGATATTTACTGTTTTGTTATCCGGGTTTAAAAAATGAAATATTTCCAATTATTTATAATAAAGCAGTATAAAATGTTTTATGACTCCATTATGTGCACTGTTGCCATTTAACATGTATATCCTTTGCATTTAATTATTCAGGATAAGACAATTAGGTAATAGGATTTTGTCTTTCAATTTTTATATGAATTAAACTCATGTAGTTTCTATGCCAATTTCTGCACATCAATGGCAGCTTTATTTGATTTAAATAAAATTGAAAGTAACACATTTGTGCAACTCCTCATTTTAAATATTTTACAAGTTTTAAAATTAGAGATATATGGAAGTATGGGTTCTATGAAAAAAATTACCAAATGAATGAAAGTCTCAATCTTTGAAAATCTCTCAGTCTTGGATATTATAACAAAGCTTAGCTCCATTAGAATGTTAGACCAAAGCAATGGGTCTGAGTCCCACATCTCTACTGTGATTGTTATGTCCTGTCAATAACTTTTTTTTTAATTTCTTGTGTTCTTTTTTATTGACTAGATTCTTTAAATTCTATAGTGTTCTATTTTGCAAAAGTTTTACACACATGATTTAATACAATCCCATAACAACCTTTTTTTTAACCCTACTTCTATATTGCCCCTGCCTCTTTTCCTCTCCACAGTGGTAACCAGTAGTTTTTTCTCTATGAGTCTGCTTCTTTTTTATTTTATTCACTAGTTTGCTGTATTTTTTAGATTCTACATGTAAGTGATAGCATACAGTATTTGTCTTTATCTGACTTACTCTACTTAGCATATTGCCCTATGTCTATCCATGTTGTTGCAAATGGCAAAATTGCCTTCTTTTTTCTAGCTGAGAAGTATTCCATTGTATGGGCTTCCCAGGTGGCTAAGTGGTAAACAATCTACCTGCCAATGCAGGAGATGTGGGTTCAATCCCTAGGTTTGAGAAGATGCCCTGGATAAGGAAATGGCAACCCACTCCAGTATTCTTGCCTGGGAAATCCCATGGACAGAGGAGCCTGGTGTCCTACAGTCCATGGGGTCAGATGTGACTCAGCAACTATAAGAATCAGACATGACTTAGCAACTAAACAACAACAACATTCCGTTGTGTATGTGTGTGTGTGTGTGTGTGTATATATACATATGGCCCATCTTCTTTATCCATTCATCTGTTGATGGACACTTAGGTTGTCTCCATACCTTGATTATAATTAATGCTATGAACATTGGGTTTCATGTATCTTTTCAAATTAGTGGGGTTTTTTTTCTTTTTGAATATATACCCAGGGGCGGAATTTCTAGGCCAGGTGGTAGTTGTAATTTTAGTTTTCCGAGAAGCCTCCACTGTACCAATTTACATTCCCACCGAGTGTAGAAGGGTTCTCTTTTCTCCACATCCTGGCCAACATTTATTACGTGTGTTCATTTTGATGACAGCCATTCTGACAGGTGTGAGGTGATACCTCATTGTGGTTTTGGTTTGCGTTTCCCTGATGGTTAGCAGTGCTGATCATTTTTTCATGTGCCTGTTGGTCATTTGCCTTTCCGGTTTGGAAGAATGTCTATTCAGTTCTGCCTTTTTTGATTGGGATGCTCATTTGTTTTTTGATGTTGAGTTGTACAAGCTGTTTATATATGTTGGATATTAACCCCTCATGGGTCAAATCATTTGCAAATATTTTCTCCCATTCAGTAGGTTGTCTTTTTGTTTTGTTGATGGTTTGCTGTGCTGTGCAGGCAAGTTTAATTAACTTAAACGTTTAAGTTTAATTAGGTCCCATTTGTTTGTTTTTTACTTTCTCTGCTTTAGGATGTCCTGTCAATTGTTAAATGCTGAATTATTATATGACAATTGACAATAAATTCTGGGAACTTGGTGTGGAGTAATAGGAGACATTTTGAATATCTGAGTTTGGAGAAAAGGGAAAAGGGCATAAAGGTGGTTACCATTATCAGCTATTTTTGCCACAGAACTAGGACTACCTTACCTAAGTTCCTCTTATATAAGTTAAACTTGAAAATAAATGTATGTTTCCTACATATGCTATAAGGAATCAGAACTAACAGTAAAAAGGTGCTAAAATATTGTAAGTTAAAAATGGACTTAAAAGAAAATAAGAATATGTGTGCACTTTAATACAGTATCTAAACATCAAAACAGTGATGTAAAAGTTTAGAGAAGAAAATTATTAAGGCTCTAAATTAACTTGAATGTTTCCATTAGGAGATATTCATAATTATTCAAAAATATTCATAATGAGTTTTTGGATTGTAATTACATAGCACTCCCTTTAGGAAATCATTTTATAGGCTTAATAAGCAGAATGTAAAATATTTTTAACAAACACAGTCAGCAGCTACTTAGCATCCAAATGAAGCATTAAGAAGGTATTAAGGGTACAGGTGATTAAAGCATAAGGAAATTTACAATCAGTGAGAAAAATAAGTTACATTAATGAGCAATACAAGGAAGTTTGTATTAATAAAACTAATGTTTGTTTAAACTGCAACAAGAATACTGGGATAATGTGCTGAAAGTTATGTTCTGTATAGAGTATAATAATAATAATAATGTATAAAGAAAACAAGTGAGTTACTACTCAATAGTAAATTTATATGTATGTGCTTTTAAAATTTAAGGAAACACACAAGCCTCCCTCAATTTACACAATACATTTTATATAAGATGGTGTCTGAGCTTTGTTCTTTGTACACTTTAGAAGGACTATACTTGCTGCAATTAGTGAATGCGTTGGAAGGAGGTAAAACTGGAAAAGTTTGGATCATTGAGGACAAATGATACAATCTGTTAGAATGAGGACCTGATACATACAGCAGCATAACATGAATGGACTGAATAAGCTAAATTTTGACAGTATTTAAGGGAAAAAATTCAAATAATTCCATGATTAGATGGAAGGTGGGAAGGGTCAAGGTCATTCCACATTTTTTTCTTGGCTAATTAGAGAGAAGATGGTGCAAATATCCAAAATAAGGAACACAGGTTTAGGGGAGTGGATAATGAGTTCAATTTTACATGTTAAATTAGAGATGCTAGTGATTCAAGCTTGGCAAAGGAATATAATGAGTCTGAGCTCAAGCAGGACCAACATGGATGATATTGGACTCTAGATTATTTAGGCAGAAATTAAAATTACTAGACAAGTTTATTTCAAAAGCATATGTAGTGAAATAGATCTCACTTAAACACTTGATCAAGAAATTTTAAGGAGCAGATAAATGACTAGAATTCAAAAAGGAGATGAGAAATTACAGCTGGATAAACTAGAGAAAAATCATCGTGAGGGAATGGAGTTATAGAAGTCAGGTGACTAGATTGCATCAATAACTGAAGATGCCTAACTCACCATAGATGATGGGGGCATTATGATTAAACAGTGCCCACTGAACTTGGCATACAGGGGGCCACTGGTGATTTTTGTTAGGCCAGAATTAGAGGTGTAGGGGTAAGACACCAGGCAGCAAAAGGGTTATGAATAAATGAAAGGAAAGGACAAGAGGATAATTAGAGTTCAGACTCTTCCTATTTACAATAGAATTACTTCTAGGCTAGTGTTATATGTTAGAAGCTTTTTAGAAATGCAGAATCTCAGACCCCATCCCACTACTGAATTAGAATCTTCATTTTAATAAGATAGTCAAGTGACTCATCATGGACATTAAAAGTTTGAGAAATTTCATTTAGATTGTTGTTGTTGTCGTCATTGGGTCACTAAGTCATGTCTGACTCATTTGCGACCCCATTGACTTTAGCCCTCCCAACTCCTCTGTCCATGGGATTTCCCAAGCAAGAGTACTAGAGTGGGTTGCCATTTCCTTCTCCAGGTGATCTTCTCAACCCAGGGATTGAACCAAGGCCTCCTGCTTGGCAGACTGATTCTTTACCACTGAGCCACCTGAAAAACCTATTGGTTTATATTAGACTTTCAAAAAGAAGGCTGAAAATGAAAGAAGCCAGGGAGGGAACTAAAGGGACAGGAGTGGCCTTTAGGATTCTTTTCTAAGATGACAGGTGTGTGAATGTACTCGCAGACTAAGGAAGATGAGCCTCTCAAGGAACGAGTCTGAAAGGAGTAACAGAAAGGTCCTTAGATGGGACAAGTGTTCTGAGGTGGCTGAGAGCATGGGCTGAGTGTTGGAGGGGGAGGAGGTTTACTTTTAATAGGAGGAGAAATGTCTCTCTGAAGAGACTAGGATAGAATGAAATGCTGTAGGAGGCACAGCCAATTAATGGTCTCTGTTTCATAGAGGAAGTGGAAGGAAGGAAGCATATTTGTAAGAGTGTGGGCAGTTCAATTAAGCAGCGTTTGAAAATAGGTTTGACATGACCACTTAACGTAATGGGTGAAGTAAACATCTGGAGGAGTCACAACTTTATCAAGTACTTCTGGTGGCTCGAGTGGCAGCTCCTGCAATGCAGGGGAGCTGGGTTCGATCCCTGGGTTGGGAAGATCCCCTGGAGAAGGGAATGGCAACCCACTCCAGTATTCAGGCCTGGAGAATCCCATGGACAGAGGAGCCTGGCGGGCTACAGTACATGGTGTCACAAAAGTCCGATATGACTGAACAACTAATGCTTTCACTTTCTAAAGATTTGATTGAGATTGGAAAGCATGAGTGTGAACAGACTAATCTAGTTTTCCAAGTGATTTCATATGTGTGAAAATAATGACATAAAAAGCCTCACCTAAAGCTCACTGTCTCCTCTTTAAAGCCCACCCAAATTCCCCTAGACTAAATTTCTCACCCTTCTTCTGTGTTCCCATGGTATTTTATTTCTACTTATGTTAAAGAATTTTCAGTTTGACTTGTGCTCCAGTCAGCTATGAATATACTTGTTCTGTGTCCAGATAATGAGCATTTGGGGTCAGCGGTCAAATTTAATTAGTTTTTGTTGTTGTTACCAGAACCTAACATTGTGTCTAGAACATTCTTGAATCTCAATTAAGTGTCAGATGATTTACATTTTTTCTGTTCCAGATTATAACCAGAGTTCTTATTCCGTGTCTCATTTTACATTGTGTTTCCAGGAACCAGTATAAGTGAAGACAGCTTAGATGGTAAGTAAATTGGGTTAATTGGGAGTGAGTAGGTGGAGGAATGGATAGACCCATGACACATGAATGAAAACTGCAGGAATTCAAAATGATCTATACATTTTTTTTTTCTTGAGAGGTTATACTGTAAGAAAAATGCCTTTCTGCTTTCAGCAAAAAGATTATAAAGACAATTTTTCCAAACATCAAAGAACATCAGATTATTTGTATACTAATGAGAATCATGTGGGTTACATTTCTCTCTGAATTAGAGATGTTTTGTTTAGAGTGTAAGGAGCAACAAGAAACAAGCCCTGGATCCTAGCATAACAAAAACATCTGACAATATTTGAGCTGCCTATGTCCAAACTAGTAAGAAGCACAATGAGTCTAGTACTCAGCGAGCGACAACACTGATCTGAACCCCAACCAAGGAGGGGACAGCCAAAGCACAGATGACAGCATTTCTGGGGGCAATGGAACAGGGAAAAGGAGATGTGGGAATTTCCATTATTGTGCCAAAAACCCACAAAAGCCTCTGCTGTAGTGGCTCAGCAGTAAAGAATCCTCCTGACAATGTATGAGAGGCAGGTTTGAACACTGGGTTGGGAAAATCCCCTGGAGAAGGAAATGGCAACCGTCTCTAGTATTGTGGGTGTCCCTGGTCGTTCAGACAATACAGAATCTGGCTTCAGTGCAGGAGACCTGGGTTCAATCCCTGGGTCAGGAAGACACCTGGAGAAAGGAATGGCTACCCACTCCAGTATTGTTGCTTGGAGAATTCCGTGGATAGAGGAGCCTGGTGGGCTAGTCCATGGGTTCACAAAGAGTCAGATATGACCGAGCCGCTAACACTTTCACGTTAGTATTCTTGCCTGGGAAATTCCCAGGACAGAGGAGCCTGGCAGGCTACAGTCATGGGGTTGCAAAAGAGTCAGACACAACTTAGTGACTCAACAACAGTAGTATCTTCTGGACTATCAGGTTACAATTTTATTGCTTTTGTGAGTTTGTAGATTAAGAGTGAGGATGAGCCACTTTGAAAGGGTGCCTGGTATGCAGACAGAGATCAGTAAAAGTGTGTTCAGTGACAGTCTCTGGACCTCAAAACTGAGAAGTCTAACATTATTGGTGCCCTGTGGCACTTTGTCTCCATAGGAAAGGCTGTTACCTGAGAAATCTTGCAACCTGCGATTCTCTATCAAGAGTTACAGGGTTTTTTAGGTTGCCTTTGGGTTTTTTGTTTGTTCATTTGTTTTGGTTTGGATTTGGTTTTTCTGACCAGGAGAGCGTGCCCAGCTCCCACACAAGGTGACCTAGAAGTGCTGAATGGTAAATGTCTCAGTAAACAATTTTTAACAGATGACAAACGTCTGTAGCCCTTCTTTTCCCCTTGATCAATGCAACTCAGAGATGAATTCTACACTGTATCCCAAATCCCTCAGCAGAAATGAGTTCCCGTTGCTCACACTGGCAACTAATTTGATAGAACACTATTTTGTTGTCTTATTTTCCTACATGTCTTATCTCCAGTCCTTTCCCCATGTCCCTGGAATCACCTCTCAGATGAATTACTTGCTCTCAAATCTTTTTCTCATGCTCTACTTCGGGCAGAACCCAAATCAAGAGAAGTCTATGTGTATCAGGTGCATGGTTAATTACTGAGAAACAGAGATGCCTTCAATAATATAAAAACCAGTTGAGAGTGAGAACAGTCACAGAGGAGCCTTTATAAGGACAGATGGAGCTGGTGGCCTCTGAAAGTATTCATCTAAATAACCAGTTATAAGTTGTATTTTGTATCTGTTACCACTGTACTTCCCTTTATAAAGTTTTGCTAAATATGCCAGACTAGAATAAAACATACCATGGATACTTGAGAGAAGGATTTGGGCCCACTCTGTGCTAGAGTAGAAAAGTTAGAAGTGACCATCCCCAAGGCGATTTTAGGGGTGGCCCTGGAGACTGGGAAGTCTTCAAGGGGGAGGTGAACCTGGAGTGATGTGGTTTTGAGCAGTTAAGCCATACGGGTTTCCTCATGAAAAGATGTTTCTGCCACAGTAACCGTGGACTATTCCAGATTAAGGAAATCATCAGACTTCTTTAGGGTGGCCCCTGAGTTAAATGCATCCTACATGTACTGGTTACATTCACTGAGAACCAAGCCAATGGCCTACTTCTCTGTTTTATACTATTCTTCACCTCTTCTCTATCACCATGCCTCTCACTGCCCCAGCTTCCTTTCCCTGATACTTTTCTACTGCTCCAACTTCATTCCTCCCTGATTATATAGACCCAGAGCATTGTTAGTGCTATAAACCTTATAACTTAGTCTCTCATGTTTATAAAAGTGATTAAATACAATCTCATTTTCTGTATTATTATTTCAGTGAGAAACATATTTGGCTTAAAACATTTCAATATGTTTCATTGTTTTCCAACATGAAAACCTTATTTATTTTCTACAAGAAACATTTTACCAAAATATTTATTGCAAACTGTCAGGTCCTTTTGTATTATTGCACTGAGCTTTCTGCTGAGTGTCTCACAAGGTCGCGATCAAGGCCTCAGCAAGCTGCACACTCATCTGGAGCTTAGGTTCCGTCTATGCGCTCTGTTGGCAGAAGAAAGCTCTTGAGGTTGTAGAACTGGAGTCTCCTTCCTGCTGGAGGAGAGCTGGTGGCCATACTTGGCTCTCGGCCACTCTCGGGGAAGACTGTATGTTGTTGTTGTTGTTGTCCACTCACTCAGTTGTGTCCGACTCTTTGCAGCCCTATAGACTGCAGCACACCAGGCTTCCCTGTCCTTCACTATCTCCCAGAATTTGCTCAAACTCATGTCCATTGAGTCAATGATGCCATGCAATCATCTCATCCTCTGTCGCCCCCTTCTCCTCCTGCCCTCAATAAGAGCATAAGAGTCTTCCCAGCATAAGAGTCTTTTCTAATGAGCTGGCTCTTCACATCAGGTGGCCAAAGTATTGGAGTTTCAACTTCAGCATCAGTCCTTCCAATGAATATTCAGGGTTGATTTCCTTTAGGATTGACTGGTTTGATCTCCGTGCAGTCCAAGGAACTCTTAAGAGTCTTCTCTAACACCACAGTTTGATTGTATGCGCTTGACCTAATCATATGAACCCAGTAAATTGGCATCTACACATTAGAGCCAGGAGTGAAATCCATTACCTTCACAGTCCTGGGGATTATACTGGGCAAGTACAATATGAGGTAAAGAATCTTGGGGGCCAGCAAAGAATTCTACCTCCCATAGATGAGAAGGGGCTTACTGGGTGGCACAATGGTAAATAATCTGCCCACCAGTGTAGGAGATGAAGATTCGATCCCTGAAGTGGGAAGAACCATTGGAGAGGAGAAGGAAATGGCAACCCACTCCAGCATTCTTGCCCAGAACATCCTGTGGACAGAGGAGCCTGGCAGGCTACAATCCATGGAGTCACAGAGTCAGATACATCTTAGCAACTAAACAGCAACAACAACATAGATGAGAAACAAAGTATATAATAATACTCTGCTTATCAGGAAATAGATCTATGCTTTGGAAATGGTGCATATTCAAGAAAACATTGTCATGTATATACTTATGTAGTTAATGTCTCAAGAAACAGTCTTCAACAGAGGATGTATCTCTGCGGATAAACATCTCATGCATGTATGCTAAGTCACTTCAATCATGTCTGACTCTTTGTGACCCTATGGATTATAGCCAGCTAGGCCTCGGTCCATGGGATTCTCCAGGCAAGAATACTAAAGTGGTTGCCATGCCCTTCTCTAGGGGATCTTCCAAACCCAGGGATCCAACCCACATCCCTTACATCTCCTGAATTGGCAGGCGTGTTCTTTACCACTAGCACCACCTGGGAAGCCCACAGATAAACATCTCAGGTCAATGTATGTCAGAAGATGTACTCCAACAGCCTAGCACTGTTATTTACCCTAGAAAATTCTCTTACCCTCTCTGATATTATTTCCTCAGGTTTTAAACCTGGATATTTATAACAATCTTTGCTTGCATTTTTTTTCCTTGCAGTATCATTGTCAGAATCAATGAGATATTTAAGTACTGTTGTGAGTATAAATCTCAATTTCACAAGCTCAGACAAGCAAGAAATACCACAATAATTTATACTGTGATAATATAATTATATAATACAGTATATAGTTTAATCAGCTTAATTTTAACTCCCCATCAAATCAGCAAGGAAATCACTTCAGTTACTTGAGGCTTCCCTATTCCAGCACAGTGTGGAGGTTCTAGAGTGTAATGGAGAGGCAAGGTCATGGAGACTACATCTCCAGTCATATTCCACATCAGTGACCCCCGAGGCACCCATTGTCCCAAGGGAAATCTTCTTCATCAGCCCTGGGATGCTAAAAGGTTGGAAGCTGGGCCCACAATATATTGGAGCCTGACTGTTGTAAATCACAATCCTCAAATGCAAAAGTCTTCCCCACCCAAGTTCTGTATCTTCGTGCATTTGGGTCCCACTCTCAGGAATGCCTTCTGTTTTCTACCCTGTATCCAGGGCTATTGAATATCTCTGAAACACTCTTTAAGATTTTGCTCAAACACTGCTATATCTTCCTTGATCACATCACCACATCCCCATGCCTGTGAGTCCATACCATCTTAAAATCTATAGGAGCACCTAATACAAAGTATTAGAGTTCCTTGTTAGTGATGGCCTTTCTTTCTTACTAGATCATGAGTTCCCCAAGAGAAAGACTCTGTTAATTTGACTCTGGTAGTTAACTGTTGTATCCTTTAAATTTAGCACAAAATTCAACCTTGTAGAATGTGGTACATCAAAATAAATATTTGATGAAAGAATGTCACCATTTTCTCTCCCTTTTTTACACTCTGTATTCCAGTTTTATTGAACTTTAAGTGTATTCTGTTGATCTGGTCCTTTCCTTCCCATGCCTTTGTATATTATGTCTCATATTATGCATCTGATATATCATATACATTATACATATGCATTATGTATATGATATTGCAGGCAATACTAGGAAGTGAAATCATGATGTTGAAAAGTGATAAATGAAGGGAAAGAATAGTGTTTTTTCTGCCTATTCTGGACAAATAATACCTCAGAGTTGATGGGAATATTTCTTTTCCTAGAATGACAGAATCACAATGCCATCATTTTATGTTCCCTGATGAGCTAGTGGATCTAAGCAATGGCTATTGACATTAATAAAAATAATGAACTAAACACCATAAAACTCCTATTTGAATCCCACATTGTTTATGAAGCATTCTTGCCAAAAACCAAACCTGAATCCTATAAAACTCTACATGCAACTATCAGTTTACAGAAATTAAAAAATGGGCAGAGGATACGAACAAACATTTTTCCACAGAAGACATACAGATGGCCAACAGACACATGAAAAGATGCTCAACATCGCTAATCATCAGAGAAATGCAAATAAAAACCACAGTGAGATATCATATCATACCTGTCAGAATGGCTATCATCAAAAATACCACAAATAATAAATATTATTGAGGGTATGGAGAAAAGGGAACCCTAGTCCACTGTTGGTGGGAATGTATTGGATTGACCAAAAATTTCCATCAGTGTTTAAGTAAAAATAAAAGACACATTTTTCATTTTCACCAAGAACTTTATTGAATAATATATTCACAGTCTTGTTTCACTGTCTTCTGCCATTTTTCAGGCAACTTCTTAATTCCATCTTCCCAAAACCTGTTATATTTTTGAGCAAAAAACTGTTCCAGGTATCTTTTACAGTCTTCTGTGGAAATGAAGCTTTTTCCATTATGATAATTTTGTAAAGACCAAAATAAATGAAAATCTGAAGATGCAATGGCTGATGAATGTGGCAGATGCATCAGAACTTCCTAGTCAATCTGCAGCAGTTTTTGCCCAGTCATCAAAGAAACACTGAGTCTTGTACTATCCTGATTGAAGATTGTACATTTTCTGTTGACTGCTTCTGGACACTTTTCGTGGAGTGCTGCTTTCAGTTGATCTAATTGGGAGCAGTATTTGTTGAAATCAATCATTTGGTTTTCTGGAAGGAGTTCACAATGGAGGACTCCCTTCCAATCTCACTATGTACACAGTATCACCATCTTTGGATGAAGCCAGGCCTTTGGTGTGGTTGGTGGTGGCTCATTTCACTTGCCCCACAGTCTCTTCTTTCCACATTATTGTACAGTATCCATTTTTCATCACCTGCCACAATTTGTTTTAAAAATGGAACGTTTTCATTATGTTTAAGTAGAAAATCACATGTGGAAATACAGTCAAGAAAGTTTTCTTCACTTCGCTTATGTGGAACCCAAACATCAAAGTGACTGACATAACCAAGCTGGCACAAATGTTTTTTGTGCTTGATTTGGATATTTTGAGTGTGTGTGCTATCTCCCACGTGGTATAACATTGATTGTTCTCAATTAATGTCTGGATTTGATCACTATCAGTTTCAGCTGGTCTACTCGACTGTGGAGCATTGTCCAGAGAGAAATCTTCAGCATGAAACTTCAAAAACCACTTTTGACACATTCAATCAGTTACAGCACCGTCTCCATACACTGCACAAAATTTTTTGTGCCTTTCAGTTGGATTTTTACCTTTCTTGAAATAATAAAGCATATTATACTGAAGATTTTTTTCTTCCATCTTCAATATTAAAATGCCTACACTAAAAATTCACCAACTCAGATAAGTTTTTTTAAATGCACACAGATATGATAACTCATAATACAGTCTAAGAAAATTGCTTTGAATGAAAAAAAAATTGCTCTGAATGAAGTTAAAAACAAATATGCACTACTAGAACCATCTTACTATAAAAAAAAGAAAAAACTGAATGAGCTTCCTTTGGCCAACCCAATAAATTGATGCAGCCACTATGGAAAACACTATGGAGATTCCTTAGGAGATTAAAAGTAGAACTACTATATGATCCAGCAATTCTCCTGGGTATATATCTGAATAAAATGAAACACATTTGAAAAGATACATAGAGTCCATGTTCATAGCAGCCTTTATTTACAATAGCCAAGATATGAAAGCAACTTAAGTGTCATCAATAGCCAAATGGATATATATATACATATAATATACATGCATAAAATATTAATTTATATATATTATGTACATAATGGGACAGTATATATATTATATGTAATGGAATATTACTCAGCCATAAAAAATATTGAAATTTTGCCATTTGTAATAAGGTGGATGGACCTGAAAAGTATTATGCTTAGAGAAATAAAGTCAGACATAGAAAGACAAATACAGTGTGTTCTCATTTATATGTGGAATCTAAAAAAGAAAACAGAAGAATGAATATAACAAAAGAAAAATGGACTCACTGATGTAAAGAACAAACTAGTGGTAACCCATGGGGAGAGGGAATGATAGTGGGATGAGACAGAGTAAAGGAGTAAAAGGTACAAACTACTGTGTAGAAAATAAGCTACAAAGATACATTTTATAGCACAGGGAATACAGCCAATAATTTATAATAACTTTGAGTATAATCTATAAAAATACTAAATCCCTATGTCATACACTTGAAAGCAATATATAATATTATAAATAAACTATACTTCAATAAAATGAAGTGTGTAGATTAACTTTAAAGCCAACACTTACAACTTCCTTTAAAGTATTTTGCATTTCCAGTTGTAACATATTTACACAGAAGATTTTTATGACTACTGCCTATCTCAATACAAAGTATTTTAAAGAGCCTGCTGCATCTTAGATGCCTTGTTTTTATATAGAAGATATTCTTTAAGAGTTTATGCACTCTGAGAATTTCTGTATTTATGTACTCCTTTGTCTAAATAGCTTACCTATGAAGAAATCAGGAAAAAATGTTCTCTCCAATGTATTCCTGGAATCCCTTTGCAGAATTTCAGTGAAAAGCAGCTGCTTCCTCAGTGGTTACAATTCACAGTTATTTCCACAAAACATTGTTTTTATTAAGAAAATGATTTTTTGCTGAGACTGCGTCATCTCTGCTACATCTTTCCTTTGGTGGTTTATAAAAAAAATAAATAGTTCTTTATGTAATTCATATTGAAGTCAAATTGAGAAAATGCCATCAGCTGAGACATGTTAGTAACATTTGGGCCTTCCTCCATCTGCATTGCCAAATCCCTAGGTAGGTGTCTTCTTTCTAACTCTCATGTCCATTCATCTGTATCAACTTGGGCATTTTTCAGTGATTTTATGCCAAAGGCATACATTTAAATAGATAACTATTTTTATATTATTTTCTGTGTATTCCTTTAGCCTTTTGTTGTGACAAGAATAAACATATCCCCAAAAATATCTGGCTTTCTGTTTTTCATCATCAAGCAATAAACCTCAAAACATCTTTTAAACAATTGATTATTTTAATTACTAAAATTGTGTAAAGTCTAGTTGTGTTTCTTACTATTGTCTATGTTGTACAAACGTTTATTGTTTGGTCACTGAGACACATCCAAATCTTTTGCAAACCCTTGGACTATGTAGCTTATCAGGTCCCTCTGTCCATGGGATTTTCCAAGCAAAAATATTGGAGTGGGTTGTCATTTCCTTTTCCAGGGGATCTTCCCAACCCAGGGATCAAACCTGCATCTCCTGCATTGGCTGGCAGGTTCTTTACCATTGAGCCACCTGGGAAGCCCATGCAAATGTACAGATATTTATTTTGACATTCTGAATATTTTCCTCCAAATTCCTCTTACTAAATATGAGAGTCACCAGGTATTGGAAAAGACTCTTGAGAGTCCCTTGGACTGCAAGGAGATCCAACCAGTCCATCCTAAAGGAGATCAGTCCTGGGTGTTCATTGGAAGGACTGATGCTGAAGCTGAAACTCCAATACTTTGGCCACCTCATGTGAAAAGTTGACTCATTGGAAAAGGCCCTGATGCTGGGAGGGATTGGGGGCAGGAGGAAAAGGGGGCAACAGAGGATGAGATGGCTGGATGGCATCACTGACTCGATGGGCATGAGTCTGAGTAAACTCCAGGAGTTGGTGATGGACAGGGAGGCCTGGCATGCTGCGGTTCATGGGGTAGCAAAGAGTCAGACACGACTGAGCGACTGAACTGAACGGAGGAGCCATGTGGATGATGAGTAAGTCTTAATTCTTTCCATTGAAAATCTTTAGACTTAGTATTTTACTGATTCATTTTTTATTATTAAAACAATATTTAAAATCAAAACAGAAGCAGACATTTTAGTATTTCTCGCTGTGATCAAAGTTCTGTTCTACAAGCCTCTGGTATAGGGAACCCACTTTGAAATCCCTCTTCTCTCTTGTAAACTCTTCCTATGCGTGTGTGCATGCTCAGTCACTTCAGTCGTGTCCGACTCTTTGTGACACTCTGTCAGGCTCTTCTGTCCTTGGGATTCTCCGGGCAAGAATACTGGAGTGGGTTGCCATGCCCTCCTCCAGGGGATCTTCTCCACCCAGTGATTGAACCTGTGTCTCTTGCATTGCAGGTGGATTGTTCACCTGCTGGGCCACGTGGGAAACCCCAAACTCTTCATTTAGAGACTAAAGTTATAATCATATTTGTAAAGCTAGATCCAAGTTCAGCATTTGGCACATGCTAAATAGCTGCTTATGGAGCTAAAAAGAACTGAAATATCTGATATTGATTAAGTTATATATAGTCTTACTCTTTCAGAAGAGAAAATTTTGCCTGGTTCACTTAGCTTACTGGCTAAGGTTTATTTAACTCACTTTTGAATGACACTGATTATACATACATCAGTGTTTAACAGTAACACTCATTTCATTTTATCATAGTTCTTAAAAATGTGTCCCTAAATACCTGAAATCCGATTTAGAATGTTACATATATCTGCTTAATTTAAAAGGGAGACTTTGACCATTAAAAAATATATATATATATATTGTACTGTTCTCAGCGTCATTTCCTGTATTTAAGGAAGCAAGAGTCAAACCACAAAACCATTACTGAGGCATAATATGTGTGCTTCTCTTAGATATTTAAAGACTACCACCAAACAAATAATATTCCTTTGCTTCTACTTAATAGTATTATTAGATTTAATCTCTAAAAACATACCTAAAATTTAAGACTTCTCCATTATTAACCACTATTTATTGGCCTTAAATAGAAAGATGATTTCTGCCATAAGGATTTGCTGTGTGACTTAAACTAGAGGCTGAATGGAATCAATTCAATGCAGAGATCCAGTTTTAGCTACATATGTCATTCACAGTTACAATCATAAGGAGACCATAACTCTTAAGTTACGACACTTGAAATTCCACATCCCAACCAGCCCATATATATGGAGCACCCACCGTGTGGAAAATACTGCAGTGGCACACACGGATAGGAAAAAATAAAATAACCACTTTATTACAAGGAAGGAACACATAAGGAACGGGACATCACAGAGTCAGACCCCTGATATCATGCTGGTCACTCTGATAGTTAATTGAATGGAACATTAACAACTGAACTAATTCAAGTATTTTTATTTTTTAAGATTTTAAGGTCTCATTCCTGATTCTGTCACTCCCTGAATGCTGATTGTAACATCGTGAGGATCCTAACAAAGGTTGTTCACCATTTCTATCCCAGGTCTTTGGCATGCTAAGGCAAGTCTCCCAGATTCTATTTGCTTGAAAGTTCTTAGTTCCCTTCCCTAAAACGGTGAATAGGAATTAGGGATTGGTTCCCAGAAAGCAAAACTGAAACTCTCAAACAAGGAAGGAGAAAGGAAAGCTGTTCCAATATTTAGGAGGGTGCCTCAAAAATAAAAGGAGTAACCAATGATAGAGAATGGGCCATCTTCAACTGGAGGGCAATGGGCACCACTGAGCAGACTATATAACTAACAAACATGTCAGGAGCATTGAAGACCAGGTCTAGAAAGAGGAGATTGTCAGGAAACCAGCACCAATTAGATGTACGTTCCAAAACAGAATTAGTTACAGGAGAGTTACAAGAAGGTTGAGTATATATCTGGGTAGGTATGTGGAGCCTGTTTGAGGAAATTTTGATCTGTGGCTTAAAAGAAGAAGCCTTCATCTTAACATTTTGGTGGAGCTGGGGCAAAGAGCAGATTGCCCAAAATTATATTTGGAAATCTCACCATAAACAAGGCAGAACAACTGCAAAGGCCAGTCCAGGGTGTAGTAGGGGAGGTGAGGCTGGGAGATCCCAGTAACAAGATAGGAAAATAGTTTTAGGAAGTTGTCATGGAAGATAAACAGTGAATAACAGGGGCCAGTGTTTCCCCTGGAGGTGGAAGACATTCTCTTGTCCAGAACCCAGAGAGGAAGTAGTGACTTGGAAGACAAACATTGAGTTGATAAGAGGCAAAGCTTTCTCTTTGTCTTTTGCCTTAATTTTAAAACAAGGAGACATTAGGGCACCACTGCAAGAGAGCAGCGGGAGTTAGAAGTCACCTCCTGCAACATTTGTTTTGTGTCTGTTTATTAATAGACATTATGTACATACAGCGCGAGACTGGGAACACAATTAACATATTCTCTGCATCACTGAGGTTATATTTTTTCTCAGGGAGACTTAAGTGATGCAAAAATGATTCACTGATATAGTCTCAGATAATGACAGATGCTATTAAGAAAATAAAGCAGGGTAGGATGTGAGCATGAACGGGCAAGGGATGGTGGGGCCTTTTCAGGGAAAGTGGTCAGATGATAATGAGAAGAGAACTTGAAGGGGACTTTAATGTGAAGAACTGAGCTAGGCAAAACCTCTGGGGACAGAGTGTTCTAGATGAGCAAACAGCAAAAGAAAAGCTGCAGAGGCAGGCATGTGCTTGGTGTGCTTGGGAGAGAGAAGGTCAGTGTGGAGGGAAATGGGTCTGGGAGTGGTCAACGGGGTTGCAGAGGTTGGTAGCAACTGTGTCCTGTAGGTCTTCATAGTCTATTTTGAGAAATTGGGTTTTGTTCCAGGTGCTGTAGGAAGCAGTGGAGGGTTTTGAGTAGCAAGCAGTGTGATCTGATTTCATGCTTAAAAATTATCTCAGTTTTTTCTTTTGCTTTGTGATAATGAGAGCTACAGCTGTATCTCTAATGCCCCACATCCCTTTCTTATCAGTGATGTCACCATGGCACTGAGCATTTGCCAAATATTATCCTAAGTATTATTCCAGAAATACATTTTTTCATAGATGACATTACTGTGGAAAATTTTAGGACGACAATGAATAAAAACAATCAGGAAAGATGAGTTCTGCGAAGGAAAACTTTCAATGTATAAAATGTTCCCAATGATAGTAAATTTCTTCTGATAGTAGAAGATCTAGTAACAATGGTGTATACTTTTCTCTTGAAAAAAAAAACTGGTACTAAAATTTCCTAAAAGATTATCACAATCAGAATAACTACTGGAACAGAATTCTGGCAAGAGATGAATGTTTCCTGATTCCAGGCCTGCTCCTCACTGTTCTCAGTCACTGCTGACTTCTTTTTGGCACATTTCTTGTTGTACATTTCTTGTTGTGCATTTCCTATTGCACATTCCCTACCGCGTATATCTTGTTATACATTTCCTAATGCCGCCAGGTATACTACTTATTTGCCACAAGATGGACACAATTATTTGTTTAAAAGGTCCCATCCTACATGCTTCTTTCCTTTTCACTCAGGTCATAATTTGGCCATGTCTCTATTTGTCCAAGTGAAAGTGTTAGTCAGTCAGTCATGTCTGACTCTCTGAAACCCCATGGACTGAATACTGAAGTGGGTAGCCATTCCCTTCTCCAGGGAATCTTTCTGACCCAGGGATCAAGCACAGATCTCCTGCATTGCAGGTGGACTCTTTACCATCTGAGCCACCTAATCAATTCTCATTACTAATAAATATCATCTTGTGATCATTTATGTGCTTATACTATTAATAAAAACTATCTTCAGGATAAGCAAACTCTGGAAGACAACGTTTTCACGTACAGAGAATAGGTTGAATCCCTCCCACTTAAAGTTGTGTGTTGCTGAGCAAATTATCTAACCTGTCTGAACCTCAGTTTCCACAAGGGAATGAGACTGTGATGGGCTTCCCAAGTAGCTCAGTGGTAAAGAATTCGCCTGACAATGCAGGAGCCACAGGAGACACAGGTTCAATCCCTGGGTCAGAAAGATGCCTGAAGGAGGAGATGGAAACCCACTCCAGTATTCTTGCCAGGATAATCCCACGGACAGGGGAGCCTGGCACACTGCAGTCAGTCCATGGGGTCACAAAGAGTCAGACATGACTGAGCACACATGCATTCCTATTCCTAAGACTATAAGGGTTAAGGGGAAAATATATAGAAACTTATTTCACATTCTCATACCCTAAACATGGTAAATATGCTTAAATGGTAGCTTTTATTATTTAAGTGGTTAAAATAACAATTACCAATGTAGCCTCATATTTTGATTAAAAGAAAGAACATAGTGAACATATAACAATTTCTGGTCCCTGAACTACCTAAAGAAATGCAGAGACCCACCCACAAGGGCTTATAAGAAAGGTCAAAAGGTTATATGAACATGTGAACATTTTTAACCAAAATTTAGATAAATTCACCACAAAATAGCTCAACTTTCAAATATGTGGTTTAAGAGTTAAAGAACATGAATAAGAAATAATAAGATTGAATATTTATGAAAGAGAACAATCTCTCAGGATAATTTCTTTATGATGGTCAGTTTTACTTAACATTCCTCTGTGGACACACTTAACTAAAATCTTACAAAACTCAAGAAATTATTTTTCTGAAGGTTAGCACCTAGATTATTTTAAAATGACATTTCTTATTTTTTGAAAGAGATCACTTTTTTTTTTTTCCAAAGGAGTAAAGCAATTCCTTGGCCTTCACCTCTGAACTCTCACCTTCCCAAAAGACATCTCCAGCAATCTACAAACTCTCCCATATGGAATGATTTAATTTGACAAAGGACAAAAATACCAATTAACTTTATTTTAATTGACTCAACTGTGTGATGTCTGGAAAAGTTGATGACTCAAAAGAAAATCTGACAAGAATGTTTTCAGATCAGAGGGAAATTGCAAAACTTTTGGCTGTGCACCAAATAGGCAAACTTTGGCAACATCCTGTAATAAACACCAGGAGAAAATTGTTAGGTATGCAACAATTTATTCAGGACAATCTTTAAAAGGTTTCCATTGGATAAAACAGCCTTTTCTTCTTTTCATTTAATCTTGAATGACCGTCTGTGTTTAGTATTCTTCACAATGAACTACTAATTAGAACCAGACCTCGTACAAGCATCTCTGAAATTCTCCTCGGTAACTGTTGACCTGTAACACTCTCATGATTTCTACTGTGGGCCACTCTTTTCCAAGCACTTACCTTTTAAAAAAATTGTCCTGTATCAGTAGATCAGGATTGAATTGCAAACTCAATTTCTTGCTTAGTATGTGTGTGTGCTTAGTCGCTCAGTTGTGTCCGACTCTTTGCGACCCTATCGACTGTAGCCCGCCAGGCTCCTCAGTCCATGGGGATTCTCCAGGCAAGAATACTGGAGTGCGTTGCCATGCCCTCCTCCAGGAGATCTCCCCAACCGAGGGGTCGAACCCAGGTCTCCCACGTTGCAGGCGGATTCTTTACCATCTGAGCCACCAGGGAAGCTTTTCGTACTATAAAGTTTCCAAACTAGTCTGTATCACGTGTGTCTAACATAGGAAAGGTGAGAATACCAAAAAGCTATTTGGTATAATGGTCCTGAGCTTGGGTTCTAGCACTGATCCAGATTCCATTTTAAAAACAGATTTTCCTACTTATTAACTGAGTGACCTTGGGCCTGATAGTTAATCTTTTTAAACCTCAGTTTCTCACCTGCAAAATGGAACAAACTATTAATTCCTCTAATTTAGGTTTATATCAAGGGTTAAAAAATAAATCATGCAAAGTGTTTAAGCTCAGTGGGCATAATTAAGTTTTACAAACTTATCAGTTTAGAAGAAATAAAAGATAATTTTGTTTATATGCATTGGGTCAAATATATAACCAGATCAAAAATTTTTTATTACTTCAAAAGGTAGTTAACTGGAAAAAAATCAATCCCTTCTGATAAACATTAGTTAATTTTAACTCAACATCACTCATTATTAGAGAAATGCAAATCAAAACCACAATGAGGTACCATTACACGCCAGTCAGGATGGCTGCTATCCAAAAGTCTACAAGCAATAAATGCTGGAGAGGGTGTGGAGAAAAGGGAACCCTCTTACACTGTTGGTGGGAATGCAAACTAGTACAGCCGCTATGGAGAACAGTGTGGAGATTTCTTAAAAAACTGGAAATAGAACTGCCATATGACCCAGCAATCCCACTTCTGGGCATACACACTGAGGAAACCAGATCTGAAAGAGACACGTGCACCCCAATGTTCATCGCAGCACTGTTTATAATAGCCAGGACATGGAAGCAACCTAGATGCCCATCAGCAGATGAATGGATAAGGAAGCTGTGGTACATATACACCATGGAATATTACTCAGCTGTTAAAAAGAATTCATTTAAACCAGTCCTAATGAGATGGATGAAACTGGAGCCCCTTATACAGAGTGAAGTAAGCCAGAAAGATAAAGAACATTACAGCATACTAACACATATATATGGAAATTAGAAAGATGGTAACGATAACCCTATATGCAAAACAGAAAAAGAGACACAGAAATACAGAACAGACTTTTGAACTCTGTGGGAGAAGGTGAGGGTGGGATATTTCAAAAGAACAGCATGTATACTGTCTATGGTGAAACAGATCACCAGCCCAGGTGGGATGCATGAGACAAGTGCTCCGGCCTGGTGCACTGGGAAGACCCAGAGGAATCGGGTGGAGAGGGAGGTGGGAGGGGGGATCGGGATGGGGAATACGTGTAAGTCTATGGCTGATTCATGTCAATGTATGACAAAACCCACTGAAATGTTGTGAAGTAATTAGCCTCCAACTAATAAAAATAAAATAAAATAAAATTTAAAAAAAGAATATATATGCATGATAAAAAAAAAAAAAGAAAGTATCTGAGTGTAGTTTCAGCACTCGAATCAAAATTGACTGGACCAAATTTGTCTGTAAACATCACTTCAGGTAGACTTGATTCTAAAATCACAAATTTTTGTTGTTTATTTCTGAAACCTAATTCAACAACTGTCAGGGAGCCAGGAATTACCAACTATAAGAAAAATAATACATTAATTTTTTTTAGGCTCCTCTTATTTTTATTTATTCAGATTGGTTTACCCACTTAAAAATGGTAAAGTGATTTGTAAGGAGTTCCCATAGCTTAAGAAATTTATATACATTGAAAAGCATGAAGAAATAAAGCCACACCCCTAAAAAGAGGGAAACTCTTTGGAGTCCCCTGATTGACTTAGAGAACAGTGATACAGGTGACCTAAAATGATGTGTTCACTGTTCTATAAGTCAATCAGGGGACTCCAAAGTACAACCTAGACATTCCAAAACAATTGAATCCAATCAGGATGAGTAAAATGATTTATCTTTAATGGAATGTATAGGGAGAGCAGGAGTGATCCTAAAGGTAACACGTATAATGATGCAAAGATAGTTTTAAGCTGACATCTTGCATGGTATCTAGGAATGGGCAGAATTTTTAAAATGACTTCAAAAAACTGTCCCATTTTGCTCCATAATTTTAATAGAAAAACTTAGATGAAGCATCTGGGTGCTCTTCCAGGGACCTTCCTTTGACAGTATCCACAAGGACTGGAGAGCTTTGGAAAAGATGCTTCAGAGTTAAAAAAATGTGCGATACTAAAGAAGTGCTTTTCACCTTGGTCCCTCCTTGGTACCTCACAGAAATATTTTCAGATGTAGCATCCCTCAAGGGAAAATCAAACTTAATCACTACAGAAAACTCTTATTTCCCTGTGAGCAATTTCAGTTTTCTCTTCAGATGTTGCAAAATCTAGTTTAGATTTTGCCATTAATTTGAACTCTTAACTTGATACCTTGAAGAACTGTGACATGGAAAGGCAGTCTGAAACCAAAGCCATTAGGTGGCTTATGGCAACAATTCTCCGTTCAAGATGGTCTGCTTTCTGAGACTCATATCTTGAAGTTTATAAGTGTGAAGACAAACATGTAAGTCAAGAACACTTTTGTAGCTTGACACAATAAAACAAGATGCTTAAAAGATTTGGGATATGATCAAGATATCAATTTTCCAATTCTGTAATCCCAAGTACTTTTAATAGCACAGGAAAGAAGATGGCAGATTTTCTCATGCACAAGGAACAAATGTGTCAATATTGCCATACTTTTTAAGTTCTCTAAAAGAAATTGCATGCTTGGCAGGTTGCTTACTGTGTTATACATAGTGAAAGTGAAAGTCGCTCAGTGGTGTCCAACTCTTTGCAGTCCCATGGATTGTAACCTGGCAGGCTCTGTCCGTGAAATTCTCCAGGCAAGAATACTGGAGTGGGTAGCCATTCCCTTCTCCAGGAGAATCTTCCCAACCTAGGAATCGAATCCAGGTCTCCCGCATTGTAGGCGGGTTCTTTACTGTCTGGGCAACCAGGGAAATCCATACATACACGTACATAAATTTATATATGAGAGAAAGAAAAAGAAGGAAAAAAAGGAAGGCAGAAAGGAGAAAGGAAAGAAAGAAAAAGGAAAAAAATAAGGATTCAGATCATTTTCCTTTGTGCCAGGTTACCAGTTGCTAAGATCTCACTGGAAGGAGGTTTCTGAAAGGCATTCCAAACTCTTACCAGTGACTGATGATGTTGTAGAATTCATGTTTAACCAATTTTCAGATGACACAAAGGAAAGGAGGCTATCTAACCTATTGACCATCTGTCAGGTCTCTGCCTCACCACCACCAAAAAAAAAGATACATGGGGTGAGGAGATGAACTTAATAGAAGGTTTTAAAATTTTATTTTAAATATAGAAGGGCGTGTGCATGTGTGCTCAGTCGTTTCAGTAGTGTCTGACTCTTTGTGACCCTATGGACTGTAGTCTGCCAGGCTCCTCTGTCCATGGGATTCTCCAGGTAAGAATACTGGAGTGGGTTGCCATGCCCTCCTCCAGGGGATCTTCCTGACCCAGGAATCGAACCCAAGTGTCCTGCGTCTCCTGCACTTCAGACCAGTTCTTTACCACTGAGTCACTGGGGAAGCCCATAGAAGGGCATAGTCCCTGTAAAAGACATATTTAGAAAAATATCAAACAGGACATAAGGCTGTAAAGTAAAACTTACAGGATTCTTTCCCATCCTTCTGGACTCCTACTCACTCCTCAAATATAATCACTCTTCAGTGCTTCTTGCTCAATTCTTTTGGACATTTTTTATGTGAATATAAGTATAATATATAGATATACATATATGTATGTATATATATAGATTCACACACTAATTCTTGTTAACAATTGCATAACAGTCTACTAAGTAATGCCTTTTTAATTTCCTGTAAATTGAAAGTCAGTTTATTTATATGTAATGCTAAAACATCCTGATACACCAATCTTTGTACATTGACATAAATTTTCAAAAGTGGACTTACTAGATCAAAGGGTAAAAAATATAGGTGATCTACTAGAAAATCCAAATAAATATCTAAATTTAAATTTCACTAAAAAATCTCCAAACAAATATAGACATAAATAACATAGTCAAAATGCAACACAAATATAAAATAGAAGAAATGAGACATAGAGGGTACAGTGAAATAATAAAAAAACATATCATATTCAAGAATCAGAAAAAGAAAATTCAGAGAATATAGGAGATACAAATTGAAAATAAAATGGCTGAGAAGGTTATAGAACCAGCACAAGGGATAAATGGTTAGATTCAGGAAAGACAACAAATCTACAACTAGGGCTCATCCAATAAAACAACAGGACACCAAATAAAGAAAATTTAGAAGCAAGTAAGGAGAAAAAATGGCTAATATATTATGGAAATAAAGTTAGACTGACAGTGAACATCCAGAGAACAACATTGAAAATAATGCTGAAACACAGCATAGGTTTCAAAGCACAGGATTTTAAGTTGAGCGTAAACTCACTTTTAGTCAAAATTAAGAAGTGACTTCCAAAATAAACTAATGTGAACTTAGACCTTATTGATAAAAAAAGATAGGAACTGTATTAGAAAAAGGGAAAGGGTTTAGAATGTGCACTATTTATATAAAATCACATTGGGAATGTCAAGCTTAGCTCTGGTACTATCATTGTTTCAAGTGAAGAAACTCAAGGTTTTGTTATTCTAGGAGCAGTTTAAGAAATTGGGAATATTTAACAGAAGAAACAGATAGAGATCATGATAATTATTTTTAAGTAGTGTCAGTTTGAGTGGCAGCCACATAGAAGACTGTGTGGGATAGATCTGAGTGACTGTACATGGGAACTACATGTGGATTGTCATATTTTGAGAAAAAAGATGGCCTGATTATTAGAACTAAACAGAGATGTTCTAATGAACTCTTCCAAAGAGTAGTGAGATTCCTATCTGTGCAGATGTTCAGAAGAAAGCCAGAACACTCTCTGCAAGTAGGCTATAGAGAGAATTCAGGAAGTATGTGGGAAAAAAAATTAACTTTAAGTTTTACATTAGTTAACCTGGAAGGATTTGTGTATCCCCTGAGGTTGATTCTCTGGAGTGAAAAATAGAAATGAATTGGGAACCAACTTTCATAAAATCCCATCTTAAACAACAAAGACTTGTTCCTGACTATACTACCAAATAACCAAAACTATCAACATTTAATTGTTAAAATACTGACCTCTTTACTAAGCTTAAAAGAAAAAAAGAGTCTCTCTTATTTATATGGGCTTCCCTAGTGGCTCAGATGGTAAAGAATCTGCCTGCAATGTGGGAGACCTGGGTTGGATCCTTCTGGGAATATCCCCTGGAGGAGGGAATAGCCCGCTACCCACTCCAGTATGACTTTTTTAGTTTTAAATGACATTAGGTACATTCTTCAGTCCTGTGACCAGAGTCAAAGAAAAAAACTATCAAAGCTCTAGTGGCCAGTGCCAAATTTGGGAGTGTGGATTTCCATATTTTCATTCAGGTATTTTGTGTTCTATGTTACATTATTTCTTCAGATCCTTTAGTGGAGCTGAGGGGAGGGCACTCTGAACTCCTGAATCAGAATTCTGTGAATCAGAGATGGCACTAAACCCAGGAGAGCCGCCATTCTGTGGAAGAAGCCCTGGATCCAAGCGCTCACTCCGCTGTATGCCAATTAACTAGCTGTGGCTGTGTGACCTTCAGCACGTTACTTCACCCCTTTGGAGCATCAGTCTTGCTGTCTCTAACACGAAGATCATGGTAACTGTCTTTCAGGGCTATTGGGAAGTTTAAATAAGAGGGAAAATCCCAGCTCAGTTCCAATACGCAGTTAGTTCTTGTTCTGTGTCACTTTTCTTCTCAACTAATTATGTATGTTTGTTTTTAAGCAGTGAACAAAATAGTTTCACAAGATAAGCTGCATGAGTGTAAGTACAAATCTGGTTGTTTATTATCACATACTCAGGGCTTAGCACAATGTAGGCCCTCAAAAATAAAATATTGCAATTTATAACATATAGACCATATCACTAATTTGAAAAAAAAAAATGTTAAGATTAAAATTTCCCTGCCACTTTGTGACTTGACCTAGTATACTAAAACAATGATACTGCCTCAAAATTAGGAGAAAAACTAGCTTTGGGATTGTAAATACTAGATCTCAACAGAAGCTCTATTTTCTTATCTTCCAATACTCAGAGGCCAAATTCTCTATAGGACAGCTTCTTAGGACAGGCCAAAACCCCAAGGGCCCTAACATCTGACCAGCAAGAGCTGCCTTTTAAGTGTGTATTTGTAGATGTTGTTTGCGAAAGTCAACTTCCCATTTCAGCATGAGTCTAGGACCACAGAATCCATCTGGTTTGCATTTCTCTTCAAAATGGAGAACCAGGTGCCTTTCATGTGTGTTTAATTTTAGAGGGAGGGTGTACCACAAGACTCGGAATGACTTGAAGTGGTTTAATAACACAGATAAAGGATACTGTATTGCCGAAATACAATCACTTCTTGTTGTTGCTTTTATTGTTGTTGGTATGGACTGAATTTAAATTTTCTTTCAACTTGTAAGCTTGGAATGAGAGACAGTAAACCTGATTTTAGGTACACATTGAGCTCACATACATTCACAGAGGATTCATAGAGGACTGTTTGCACTCAATGAGAATTTCAGAAACTAGAGCAGAAAAAAAAAAAGAAAAAGAGAGAGAGAGGGAAGGAGAGAGGGAAAGGAATTGGAGAGAAAGATCCTTCACTAACATCTTTATCAAACAATTAGTCATCCTTGAGGAATGTGGCTCAGTTTCTTTGATAGCATGAAATTTAAGCAAAATGATAAGTATTACACTCTATACAGAAATCAAGCTGTCTTGGGGGAAAACTTTTTGATAAATGAAAAACAATTTCATCTCCTTTTATACAGAGTGCTATAAAATGATTTCCGTTGGGAGAATGAGTCCACTTTTAATTAAAATAGAGCCTATGCTATGGGTCCATATAGAGTGTTTCCATTCTGCTCCCCAAACCCGTCATCAAAAAATCACTAATCACATATAACTTTCCTAGTGTTAACACAATATATGACATTTTACATGCTAAAGGAAGTAAATACCACCAAATAAGTGACCGCCAAAGAGAGATTCCTTATTTTGCAGGATCACTAGCATGCAGAAATAAACTTGTCTTAAAAATGCAATCAATAATGATATTTCTTGAATACCCTAAAATAGAAACTGACATAGACATGACAGAATAGGCATATATGATCTATGTGGAATTAAGACAGTACCAATTGAGCCTATTATAACTAATTGCAAGTTAATTAACATTTTTTAAAAAACAAAAAATGTGATCTATTATAGAGCAACCAGCCCTGAGTCTAAAATTTCCTTTCAAAGTTGTCTCAAAAGTGTATGACCTGTTTTTAAGGGACCAGCTTTCAAGAAATACAGTCCTTGGTTAGCAATCACAAACCCTCGATCTGTGTTTCTTAGCTGAAAGATGACCCTTCCCAGAATGCAGAGACACAAAGGTCAAGTTTACCAGGTACAGTGATTCCTATCATGTTTTAAACAACCTCTCATTCTTGTTGTATCACATGCTTTGTAAATAATCAATACAAAAACACAAGAAAATATCTTGGTTCAAGACATATGTGCAGAGAAAGCTCAAATACCTTCTTGCATTGGGTGACTCATGGTTACTGCATGGGATGGGGAAGGGGCATGAGGCTTCTCAGTAGCTACCTATGGGGTGTACCCAGCAGTTTATTTTCCTAGGTGTGAGAGGTGCAGGACTGTGCTTCTAGCATTCGTCATAGATCTAGCAGGCTTTCAGAGAACTCAGCTTTGTGTTCAGCTCAATAATGCAATGCCAGCCCCATGGCTTAGAAGGGATGTAACACTGAAAAATAACTTCACTACCTTGAACTTCAGTAATAAGCATTAAATAAGATAATGCATTACATGCACTTAGCTCACTGTCTGGTCCATAGTGGACAATCTTTGTATTACTAGTAGTACTATTAGTTTATTTTTATTAACCACCAACCCCAGGGGAAGATTGCTGCTTACCAGGGCCTTATCAGAGTGCACAGGGTCAAATATAAGTGTTGTCAACCAACAGACATTTTCAGTCATGTTGAAATTATAGAATAAAGAAACATACTCCTACAAGCTAATTAAGATTAAGGATCACAAATTTCCTTTAAGAAAAGCAGAAATAAATTGGACTTCTCTGCCTATCCCAGTTTAAAGACTATAAAGCTTATTAAAAACAGAGTAAATAATGGCTTTTCATTAATTTGATTTATTTAGATGTAAAAGAAACTGGAGGAATGCACATCCTGAACTTGTTATATATCACAAACTCCTGAACTGCAGAAAGAATGGAGGAAGTATACTGTCCATACTCCAGAAGCAGGAATCAATGTTTTCAAGGTTGAAACTATTTCACTTAAACCCAAACACATGGAAAGGATTTTTTCCAGATACACAGAATAAAGATTGATCATAAAAATGCAATACAACCCTAAGGTGAACTTGATAGGTAAGCCAAGATTCAAGAGGGCAGAGAGTCATTTCCTCATGACTGAATCCTCACCTACCTAAGTCCCTTTGAGAGCTTCAGAGCTTGTAGAAGTCAACTGGGAGCAGCTGGGTTGATTAACAAAGATATTCATTGGATAAGCATATATTGAATCACTATTATATAGCCAAATGCTATGCCAGACTGTAGAGAAACAAAGATGGCTAAGATGCTTCTGCTGCAGCCAACCTTAGAATTCTATTGCATCCAGTGATGCTAGAAACGTAAACGATGAGTACACCGCGGCAACAAAAGTTATCAAAGAGCTGCCAAAATGCAAGATGCCATGTACACCTGCAGAAGGGGCACTCCACTTTACCCAAGGGACAGAAAAGATTTTGCTGAGGTTGTAGCACTTTGAACCAGCGGATTTGGAAGAACTGCCTAGGGGCATAACTTGGAATATTTGGAATAACTGCTCCCTTAGGGGCAGTGGTCTGTCACAAGTGGCTAGCATGAACTTGTATTTGCATAGCACTTTATAGGTTGATAAAATGTCAGGTGTATGTCAGCTGTTCCTAAGAGAAAATGTGGAAGGGACATGACTGATGTGCTGGAGGGGATGCCAGATTCGCTCCAGTTCTCTCTCCCCTCAAGTAACTTCGACTGAGTACTTAAAAGATGTTTAGAGGTTTCCAAGATTAAAATGATGAACATGGTCACCCCTGGCAGAAAGGTAAACAGGAACAAGAAAATTGAGGGAATTCCAATAGTTTAATTTGGTGAGCAGTGGGTCTCATTCTGGGAGGACATTAGAATCTCTTGATTGTTTCTTTTTTAAAATACCAGTGTTTAGGCTTTACTCACACTCTTAGGTCTGGGCATGGGGTCTTGGCATGGTCTTTGTTAAAAGCTCCCTTCAGGACTGTTGCTTCAGCAAAGTGCATATGGGGGCAGGGAAAAGCGGTACAGACATGGCAGAAGCGATGCCGGAGGCAGGCACTCCACCAGATTTCCAGATGAAAATTAAGTCTTGTCATATAAGCCAAGTAGAGAATTTTTCAATAGGAAGTTTTTAATGGGAGTGTGGTATGATAGGAGGGTCATCCTCTGTCATTTGGGAGGTGGTGAGAAAGTTGAATTAAAAGGGAACTGGATAGGAGGAAGAGAGACCGGAGATTATTGATTCCAGTGGAGGGGTGAAGCATGCAGAGTACAGAGGAAGAGAAGTGGATTTTAGAGATATCTGGGGCTCAGGACTCATGTGCCTTGAAGTGTGAGGGAAAAAGAAAAACCAAGAAAAGAAACTCATTTCAAATTTGGGTAATCTGATAGTTTTTTTTTTTTTTTTTTTATCATCCAGTCACCACATACAGAACAAAATAAGAGGAACTAGTCTGAAGGTAAAGAAGATGAATGAGGCATTGGACGATGTGAGTTCAAACTACACAAGGAATAACCAGTTGGTACTTTTCAGAGGATGTGTGGATGTCTGGGATGGCACTTAGAAGAAAGATCTGGGTTGGAAAATTAGAGATATGTACCTTTGGTTACGGGCAGGATAGCGATGATAAATGAGTCTCAGGTAAGGACGCTGTCCCCAGGAGTGAATGCGCAGTGAGGAGAAAAGATGGCAGAGGATAAAGCTATGTGGAAACTTTAAATTTCTGTTTCAAATTAAAGAATGGCTTCTGATGCTGCTACTAAGTCGCTTCAGTCGTGTCTGACTCTGTGCGACCCCATAGATGGCAGCCCACCAGGTTCCCCCGTCCCTGGGATCCTCCAGGTAAGAATACTGGAGTGGGTTGCCATTTCCTTCTCCAATAAAGAATGGCTTGGGGCCATATAATACATCAATTTAAGCACCTGGTTATATAAAATATATTATTAAATAAAATGTTATTTGTTAAAGAATGAATATGGAAGCTCTGCAAATTAAAATATCTTTTTTTTTAATCTATGTGATTAACCACACCAACTCTCATTTTAAATCTTAATAGCAAATATTTTTCTCTGATAGCACATCCTTATTTACAATGGTTGGTTTGGTAAAACAATCTTAGCATCTTAGGGGTAGGAGTCAAAAAACTAAAAATACAATAGTTTTTTTTTCTCCTTTCTTTAGTTTTGTTAATAGATCATTGACATACACACTGTATAATTTTAAAAGGTACAACATAATCATTTGACTTACATGCATAGAAAAATGGTTACTACAATTAATTTAGTGAGCATTCATCATCTCACAGATAAAAAATAAAAGAAAAAGAAAAAAATGTTTCATTGTAATGAGAACACTTGAGATTTATTCTCTTAATTTTCACATATAACATACAGCCTAGATGGTAAAGAATCCACCTGCAATGTGGGAGATCTGGATTTGATCCCTGGGTTGGGAAGATCTCCTGGAGAAGGGAATGGCTACCCATTCCAGTATTCTGGCCTAGAGAATTCCATGGACTCTATAAGTCCATTGGGCCACAAAGACTCGAACACAACTGAGCGGCTTTCACTTTCACTTTCTTTTCAACATACCACAGTGTTAATTACACTTATCATGCTGTACTTTATATCCCTCAGTTCAGTTGCTCAGTCATGTCCGACTCTTTGTGACCCCATGGACTGCAGCACACCAAGCTTCCCTGTCCATCACCAACTCCCAGAGCTTGCTCAAACTCATGTCCATTGAGTCCGAGATGCCATCCAACCATCTCGTCCTCTGTCGATCCTTTCTCCTCCTACCATCAATCTTTCACAGCATCAGGGTCTTTTCCAGTGAGTCAGATCTTCACATCATGTGGCTAAAGTATTGGAGCCTCAGCTTCAGCATCAGTCCTTCCAATGAATATTTAAGACTTATTTCCTTTAGGATGGACTGGTTGGATCTCCTTGGAGTCTAAGGGACTCTCAAGAGTCTTCTCCAACACCACAATTCAAAGGCATCAATTCTTTGGTGTTCAGCTTTCTTTGTAGTCCTACTCTCACATCCACATGTGACTACTGGAAAAACCATAGCTTTGACTAGACGGACCTTTGTCAGTAATGCCTCTGCTTTTTAATATGCTGTCTAGGTTGATCATAGCTTTTCTTCCAAGGAGCAAGCATCTTTTAATTTCATGGCTGAAGTCACCATCTGCAGTGATTTTGGGGCCCAAGAAAATAAAGCCTCTCACTGTTTCGATTGTTTCCCCATCTATTTGCCATGAAATAGATGCCATGATCTTCGCTTTTTGAATGTTGAGTTTTAAGCCAGCTTTTTCACTCTCCTCTTTCATTTTCATCAAGAGGCTCTTTAGTTCTTCTTCGTTTTCTTCCATAAAGGTAGTGTCATCTGCATATCTGAGGTTATTGATATTTCTCCTGGCAATCTTGATTCCAGCTTGTGCTTCATCCAGCCCGGCATTTCGCATGATGTACTCTGCATATAAGTTAAATAAGCAGGATGACAGTATACAGCCTTGACGTACTCCTTTCCTAATTTGGAACCAGCCCATTGTTCCGTTTCTAGTTCTAACTGTTGCTTTATATCCCCAGTGCTCATTTATTATATCCCTAGTGCTCATTTATTTTATAACTGGAAGTTTGTACCTTTTGCCCACCGTCATCTATCTCCCCCGCTCCCCACCCTTCCTCCTCTGGTAACCACAAATCTGATCTTTTTTTCTATGAGTTTGTTTGTTTGTTGAAGTACAGTTGACCTACAGCGCTATGTTAGTTCCAGGTGCAAAACATAGTGATTCAATATTGCTATACATTTCAGAATGATCACCATGATAACAAGACATTTGTTTTGTAACTGGAAGTTTATATTTCTTAATCTCCCTCACTTGTTTCTCTCATCCTCACTCCCCTCCCTTAATTACAGGTAACCAGCTTAAGGAATAATGATAAAAACACAAAAAATTTATAAATGATATTTAATTCACAGTAACATTCACTTCACGGAAGATATTGTTTATAAGAGTGAAGAAAATCAGACACAGAAATACCTGTCATTTGTGTGTTGCACAAAATGTTGCACAAAAGTTGCATATTTCTGTATTATGGTAATTAAGAGAACAAGTTCTAGAATAAGCCTTGGCTGCCTGTTGGCTGTGTGATTGTGGGAAATCACTAACTTCCCTAATCCTTCTTTATATTATCTATAAAAGAAGGCTAGTAATACCCATTGTGTAGGCTTGACATGAGAATTAACTGGGAAAAAAATAAAAAGTAAAATTGCTAACATTTATTAAGTGTTTACAATAATCCAGGCATTCTTCCAAGTGTTAATATTTTACACATACTTTAAAATTTATTCAATCTTATGAAACCATAGTAAAACCCTTGTTTTAAAGATGAGTAATCTGATGCACAGAGGGTTGAACAAGGTCACATAGCTGATAACAGGAGGCATATGGATACTTACCAGGCAGACTCCAAAAGCCTTGCCTTTAACTGCTGTGTATCTGCGTCTGGAAGGACTCCATAAATACAAATGACTATTACCATTATTATTAATTCGAAAGATCATAAACACATGAGAAGATAAAGAGTGCTTCTCTTTGGGTGGTTAGCCTATTTTCGTTCTATTGTTCTGTATTTTTTTTTTTTTTCACTTTAAAAAATTACTAACTTCTGACTTTATAGTGCAACAAAAGGAGATAAAATAATATATAACACAACAAGAATTTGAGTTCTATTTCTGTTTCCACTGCTGCCAAAAAGTTTATTGAGTTGGAATAGAAAAAGAAAAGAAATATTTAACAATAACTCCCAATAATTTTAACAATGGAATTATTTGAGAAAATCTATTTTAGAAGTCCAAACTGGTAAACAAACAAATTATAGTGTCTCTGATTGTAGTAGGGAAGGTAGGAGGTTTGAAGAGGAGAGACCTTGAGCATGGAGGCCAGAGCTAGCGTCCGCCCATAGCACCCATATACTCACACACACACGCACACTCAGAGGCTTACTTATGCTGCAGTAACAAGTAATCTCTAATTCTCAATCACTTTGGTCAAAAAGAGTTTCTTGCTTGTGCTGTATGTCTAAGATAGGTGAGTGGGAGTGGTGGGATGGGGGAAACAAGGGTGGTAGATGAAGCTCCCCACAGTCACTCAAGGACACAATTTAAAGGAGACTCCCCCATCTCATTACTTTCAGAAGCTCATGGACTTAGTAATGAGGACAGAGTGATTTCATAGAGTCTTCATTCTATTCTCCTTTTCCAGGAAGTAAAATGTGTCACTTCTGCCCACATTTCACTGGCCAGTACTCATCACATTGCCCAGCCAAACAGTAAAAGGACTGAGATGGACAGTCTCCCATGTGCCTGGCAGAAGAGGAGAAACAGTTATTGAAGAAACCCAGCAATGTCCAACACACTCATCAGCGAGGCCGGGAAGGATCCTCAAAGCACAGTTTTAACACATCACTCAATAAGGTATGTAATCATGCTTTTTTCCACTCAAGACTTACAAAGGCTTTCAATAACTGCCCCTTTCAATAACTGCCCCTTCTTCTTAACCCTGATACTAAACAAGGGGCATGAATCTATATTATACTGCCTCATTGACCCTTCCCATCCTTGGCTATAAACAAATATCCACTTTCTTTCTTCCTGTGAGCACAACCAATAATGTGGTTCTGCATTTTGCTTTTCATTCAGTATCATCTTCCATATGAAAAAATGATTTGATGACAACAAAGAAAAGTCGGTTCCAATAAAATCCAGAAATTCTGGATTAAAAAATTAAAAGTTTATTTATTGCAAAATTCCTTGCTTTTAATATGTTTTGTTGTTGTTCAGTCACTCAGTTGTGCCTGACTCTTTGCCCCCGCATGGTCTGCAGCACCCCAGGCTTGCCTTTAATATGCTAGTAGAGTTGTAATTTTCCATGAGGTGGTTATCATATGCAGCATTTCCCAGTATCAAAATGCTCTTCTCATTGAACCATTATCCAAAAGTCTCAAAATTCATGCTCCCTAGAGTGCACTTAAGAAAATAGCATGTTATAGAAAATATTATCTATAGAACAACCAGTATGCTCATAGATACACTGTGAACCATACTTTGCCTTATCCTATTGTTTCTAATGCCTTCAACAATCACAGCAGTGTTGTATAGATAACCCCCAAAGCCCAAATCCCAAATCCCACATGATACTAGGTATGAAGTTGCTTAGCAGAAGTGCCCCTGACCTGACTGCAATGGTGCCACACCAAAATCTATGCATGGTGCTAAACAACATGGGGTCTGGTTTTCAACAGTAACCCTAGTAAAGAAATGAGAAACCCTTCCCATCTAAGGAGAAGAATATAACTATCTCCCACGTCATGGAGCACATCCAGCAAAGAGAAGACAAAAAGAATAGGGCATTAAAGCCACAGTGGGCTACAGATCCAAGGAAACAAACACAACACATATCTGAGGTTAACTGGCACAATCCAACATTTTGCAGAAAATTTCAAGGTGACAGTTTAAATAATCAAGTGGATGAAGACTGAAAAACGTTTTGCAAGTATGTAAATGAGGCCCCAAAATGAAGGGTTCCAAAGAGAAAAGCAATAGTGTTAATCTATATGGTGATATTTTAGAAGTTGAGAATGTTGTGTATAACCCCCCCCCACACACACACACACAAAAAGGTTTAGCAGAATTCTATAAACTAATGCAATTTTGGCTACAGTCTCTTTCCTTAGACACACTGAGCCAGGGCTTCTGCTAATTTATTTGTGAGAAAAAGGCAGCAGTTTTATCAGAACTATCTCTGAGACAAAGAAGGAAATGGGGCTAGACTAGAAAAGTGCCCCATCCTTGACCAGATGCCTTTTCCATCACAGGTCCTAAGAGGGATACCACTTGACACTCTAGGCAAAAAAATACTCTTTGTTACTTGAGAAGTCTTAGCCCTGAGTCCTTCTTTGGTCTTCACTGCCACGTACCAGGCTGGCTGTTGTAAGAAACATGTGGTTTCTGTTGGACACTCTTGCTTGAGGCTTACCCAAGCAGAGTTGGTAGAACCTTTGTCTCAGATCCAAACTTAGTCCTTGTAATCTCATCACTGTAAATGGTAAAAGTCATGGAAAGATGAACCCAAAGGAAAATGAGCCTATTTCCCTAAAGCCTAGAAGAGAGCTCTCCAAGTTTCTCTGCATGCCTTACTTGTCATGGGCATTATGAGGGTTAGACAGAGGAATGGGCAGCCCCTTCTATGAACATGGTAATGCCACCGTCACTCCGCAGCACTGCAGTCCGATGGGACCCCTGGGGGAGGAGTGTGTGCCGTCAGACAGTGGATGTATCACAGACTGGGCCGCCTCTGCCTCCCGCGAGATACACCGGAACAAATGACCTAGATAAGACACATCTCCCACTTCTCAATATGTCTGCACATCCCATGACCTGCTAGCAAGAGAACAGACTGCACTTCCATCTGAGTTCCAGGACACTCTGACATTAAGGTACCCGAGCTAGGAGAGGTCAACTTCCCAGTGCTGGACCTCAGAACTACAGAACTAAACTACTAGATTACCCCCTAGTCATAGGCAGTACTGGACAACTTCAGAACTCTCCTACAACAGAGGCAGAATCTTTTCCTCTAAACTCATTCCATTCCTGAGCACAAGCTCTCAGTAGCCAAGATATTCGCAGAGAGAAAAGGGAGCAGAAAGGACAACATTACAGGGAGGCAGTCCTTTTTGAAAATTCTACATGTAAGACATCCTATCTGGCAAGAGGAAGAGTCAGTCAGGGAGCACAGGGAGGATTCAATGCTACACAAATGGAAAGAGAAAGCAGAGGGAAAGGAGGTTGCTTCATCAAACCATACACCCAGAATTAAGCCTTAATGATGTCTTATGCATTTAAGGGCTGATCCAGCACAAGTATTCATTCCCTCCCCCACAGTTTGTTACTCACTCCTCCTTTTGTCACTTCTAATTGCAATTACCTCTGTATGGAATCTCATTTTATTGCTCTCTTACCTTGTCTGAATCTCTTTTCTTCTTGTCTCATTCATCTCTTGTCACTTCTCTCGCAAAGCTTCCAATTAATGTATGAAGGAATGACATTTACTGACACCCCCAGCCAGCAAAAAGATCCTTTCTGCATGACAACCTGACTAATGACAGGCCCTAAAGATTTTCATTGCCTTTTAAGGCATCTTCTTCATAAGCACAGAAAGGCTCATTTTAGAAGGCTACTTAAAGACTAGAACTTGTTATAGAAGCTTGAGCTGCCTGCAGAGACAGCTCTTGGATAACAGAAGTTTCACACTATACCCAAGGTTAATATTGATTCTAGTTTCTAGTCAATTACACACGTTATCAAGAATCTTCAGAGTGATCACTAAAAGGTTCTCTAAAAGGTGTAAGTATCTAAAGGGTTTCTACTGTTGCAGCTTATTGATGATAATATATGGCCAGCCACAGTACATATTTGACCTGTCTATTCACTTTCAAATTAGAAAATGACCTATATAAATGTCTTCCCAAATATGTGCATCATAATTTTCATGTGAAATGATTACATTTTAAAAAATACAAATCTATTTTAAATATTTTAAAAACTATAAAGTTTTTATTATTTCCTAGATTTGTACTAAATGCCTATGATTTTCTTCAAATCACCACTAATATATTTATATTCTGAATGCAATGAAATATAGCTACATAGAGGGAGAGAGTGAGAATGATAGATATTGCTTCAAACAGGAGCACAGTTCTCATTTCACAGATGCAAATATAGCAAAATATATGCTGGTTCCATGAAGGCAGGAATCATGTGTCTTGCTTGTCTAGGACAGACCCTCTAGTAGATACTCAATAATTTTTTTGTGACTTGTTTAAGCAATTGCCTTGGAAAATAGAGACCTGGAAAGCAATTTTTTTTCTTCAGTTCATCTCTACAATATCTCTGCCATCAAAGATAAGCAATGATTAAGAACTTGGAGTAAATCAAACTGCTTTGATTCAAATTCTAATTTCACCATTTAAACAGCTATGACTTCGAACCTTAAACTTACATTCTCTCTGCTTCAATTTTACTTACCTTGAAATAGGGGGAATGATAACACTAACTTATTGGGTTAGAATGAGGATTAGGTGACTTTACATGTTAAAGTATTTCCTGAGTAAGCCCTGGGTAAATGTTTACTACTCCTCTTCCTATGATCATGATGACTACTGCTGTCTATGAATTGTAATTTCCTTATTTATGAAACAATATGTATGGATGATGAATAACTTTCAAATACTTTTTAGTATACCTGTTATGATTCCATTAGAGAGGTATACTTCTTGAACTGATGTGGAATAAGGGACTTGCCTGACTGCATGCTGAGTCACCTTAAGTCCTATCTGACTCTTTGTGACCCCATGGACTGTGGCCCACCAGGCTCCTCTGTCCATAGGATTCTCCAGGCAAGTGTACTGGAGTGGGTTTCCATGCCCTCTTCCAGGGGATCATCCCAACCCAGATATCGAACCTTCATCTCTTATATCTCCTGCATTAGCAATAAGGAACTTATTTTGGGTATTACACCATATACAAAGGTGTGACCTGTAAAGACATGTATGTGATCTGTAAAAACATCTGTGTCTGGGAGTGGGTCTGAAGTTGCTGTAGGTCAGCAGAATCAGCTTTTCAGGGAAGAAATCCTAAACATGAAGCAGAAAGAGCATGCACACACTGAAACTCTCAAGGACAATAGGAAGCCATGAGGTCAAACTGTACCTCTGCTCCTCACCACTTCCAACCGAGATGATATGGGCAACCTGCAGAAGAAGCTCTCACCCTGCACCATCTGAGAGTTGCATTGTGACAGGCTGAGGGCATGGAGAAGCTGAAGGAGCCAGGGGGCCACGTGCTATCTCATGCAAACTAAGGGATCTGGCAGATCATTGACAGTGGGTATGAGCTGGCCCTACACTGAGCTTCAGAGCATACTGACACCTCTCCACTTGACCACCAACTGTAATGCGAGCTTCCCTTGTGACCAATGCTAACTTGAAATCATGTAGGGAAGGGGTTTCTGGAAATGTAGCTCTAGTTAGCTTAAGTCAACACAGTGTAAAACCACTGCATTTAGGAAAAGTAGAACATTAAAAATCTTCATGAAGGATCTGCAATCAGAAGACAAATCTGCTTAGCTGGAAGGGGCAAAGGTCAAGAAGCCTAAACCCTTTGGTTTCTTCCAAGTATCTTTCCTACAAGGCATCCCCTCCCCAGAACTCTACACAATTTGAAAGCTATTTTCAACTGAGCCCTTTCTTTGGAAAATACAGATCAGCGTGTAAATTGTTAGATGTTTCTTATCATATCATAGAAATATTATGTCAATTAAGCATCAGACTGTCAAGTAACATATAATTGGATTTCTAGTCAAGATAATACAAATTATTAAAATTAAGTTAACTCTGGATTTTGTAATTTTTCAGTAATGGTCCAACATACCATTCTGAACAATAGTGTTAACCATCTAACAATAAATGTCTTAATAATGATTATGCTAATGTTCCAGTCCAGTGGTGGGGAATAAGGAAGTAGAATACGGATGCGTCACTTATCAATACAATCAGTTTGTGACCCCAGGACTTAAGTACACTTAAACCATGACATTTATATTTGCACAATAGGTTGTCTTTAGTTTTTTTGTTTGTTTGTTTTTTCTTTTTGCTGTCATAGTCTTGATGGTAATTATAGGAAATTGTTTTCCTAATAAGTTTTAAGCTTGAAAAGATATATTCAAAATGTAAAATGATAGTTCCTGTGAATAAAAATATTTGGAATAGAAACATTTTCACAGAACACACACACAAGATGCATTGGCTGTGTGTGTTGGGGGGGGGGTGTCTGTGTGTGCATTTTAGTAGCTATCTAGGATTTAGAGATAACTGACTTTTTAGAGGTTAGAAACTTTTTCTGTAAAGGGTCAGATAATGAATATTTTCAGCTCTGTGGGCCACAGGATCTCTGTGCCAACTATTCTGCTGCTGCTGCTGCTGCTGCTAAGTCACTTCAATCGTGTCCGGCTCTGTGTGACCCCATAGACGGCAGCCCACCAGGCTCCTCTGTCCCTGGGATTCTCCAGGCAAGAATACTGGAGTGGGTTGCCATTTCCTTCTCCAATAAATGCATGCATGCTAAGTCGCCTCAGTCGTGTCCGACTCTGTGTGATCCTATGGACAGCAGCCCACCAGGCTCTTCTGTCCACAGAATTCTCCAGGTAAGAATACTGGAGTTGGTTGCCATTTCCTTTCCCACCCAACTACTGTATCTGCTATTATAGTGCAAAAGCAGCCATAGACTATACATAAATGAATGATCACGGCTATGTTTCAATAAAACTTTATTAATAAACACTTTAAATTTTAAATTTCAGATAATTTTCATATGTTATGAACTGTTATTTCAATGTTATTCTTTAAAAAATGTTTTTCAACCATATATATGTATATATATATATATAATTCTTAGATCACAAGTTGTACAAATGTATCACTGGGCTAGATTTGGCTCATAGTCTATGGTTTACTAACCCCTGACCTATCTCAATAGAAGTAATCAAGAAAACTAAAAGCTTTTGATAAAAAACTTGAATATTTATTTAAATTTTCTCATGTAGAAATACAATTAAGAAACTTGAAATTTTAAAAAAATCTAATCAACTTTGTGTCATTAAACACAGTGACTCAAAACTAAAATTCAATTGGAATACTCAAAATTGCAGAGTTTCCATTTCTGTTACAAAAATGGTACATATGCTACAGTGCATGTTGTTGTACTGAAAAATCTATTATTTCATTAAAGTAAAAAAATAAATTTTTTATTTGAGTTTGTTTTTAAATCCATGCCAGCCTTTAACAAAGTTAAGATTACTTCTTGGCTACATAGGAGCATGTCAAGAATAATTAAATAATCTCTCGTCACATCATCACAGCTAGTTGTTGAATATCTTGCTTTTTCTATCTTGTGGAAAAATGAAACTAAGCATCCTGCCAATATGTTTCTTTCCCTAGTGCTTCAAAAGTCTACAAAGCCATCAGTTGCCATAGAAGCAAAAGAATATAAGTTGTAATACATAAAATATGTCCAAACATGGTATGGATTATCAGATCAATCTAGTGTGTAAGAAAGACCTTCACAACCCTGCCAGTTGATTATGGGTTTCCTGTCCCAGGAGGGATAAGCTTAGTATTCCAGGAGGAAATATCACATTACTGTGTTGATTCCACTGTGTTTATCTTCAGCAAGTGTTCTGGGTAATGTTATCAGAGATAACAATTTTTTAAAAAGAAGTTTCAAACTTGTAGTGAAAATCAGACTAAAAATAAATCAAGGTTTAATTTTCTGTAAAGTGACCCTAGAATAAAATTTAATATATATTTCCAGGAAGGAGTAAAACTCTCTTAAGTTCATGTTAAATTTCATTTGTCTTTGGCCAAGAATTCTAAAATCTTGTTGTTTACATTAATTAAATGATGATATTAATAATAATAACATACAAGGTGAATAAAATAATTTGTCCAAATAATTCAGTATTAGTATAGAAGACCATAGGCCAAAAATATTCACATTATTTCATTTTATTTCTCCCAAACTCAGATTTGCTTAAGTTACTTTCATTTTTTTCTTAAACTTACCTATTTTGGTTCATTGGTATTTTTATTGAAATATTTTCATATTTATAGGAGTGAATTTGTTACTCTAAATATTTACTATTACAGGACTGTTATTTTAGGGTTTCCCTGGTAGCTAAATGGTAAAGAATCTGCCTTGCCAATGTGGGAGACTCAGGTTCAATCCCTGGTCCAGGAAGATCCCCTGGAGAAGGAAGTGGAAACCCACTCCAGTATTCTTGCCTGGAAAATCCCCATGGACAGAGGAGCCTGGCAGGCTACAGCCCATGAGGTCTCAAAGAGTTGGACCTGACTTAGTAATCAAACAACAATAACTTATTTTAATTGGAAAAAAGCCACATAAATATTATTCCTATAAAATAATAAAGAAGAAATGAAAGTCTTTAGGATTTAAAAATAATGCATTAGGAAGTCAGAAATATTCAGAGTTTTAATGTTAAAAGAAAGTGAGTAAAAATATACTAGCAAATAATAATGCCATTCAACACGTCGATTATACTCTTCAACCCATTTATTACAAATGAACAAAAAGTAAGGAAATGGTCGATAAACACAATTCTTTTATACTGTTCCAAATTCATTGTTATCCAATAAGAGCTTTTTGCTGAAGGAACATATAAGTGAAAGTTTCCATGCTTTTACTCTAAAATGTCATGTGCATTCGTCAGAAATACTATAGGAACAAGAAAAAGGATGAAAATTCTTTCAAAAAAGTTTCTGATACCAGAAATGAGAAGTTACATAATTGCAAGTACAGTCCCAAAATAAATTTTGTTCTTCACCCCTAAGCAAAATATGACACTTCATTCCTAATCTAAAATTACCTGTCTGTTGCCATCTTTCTTCCTCTTGTTGTTGTTTAGTCACTAAGTTGTGTCAGACTCTCGCAACCCCGTGGACCATAGCCCACCAGGTTTCTCTGACCATGGGATTTCGCAGGTAACCATGCTGAAGTGGGTTGTCATTTCCCTCTCCAGGGGACCTTCCCAACCCAGGGACTGAACCTGTGTCTCCTGCACTGCAGGTGGACTCTTTACCACTGAGCCACCAGGGAAGCCCTACTTTCTTTCTTCAAGGTAACACGACCACTTCTTTTCTCTCCATGGAAAACGTGGTCACCCATTTAATGTTTCTGTTCTAATATGTTTGGGGTGCCATCAATCCTCTGAATTTCAGTCTCTCTGTAAAAGGAAGATAAGCCCATCTACATCATCATGCTTGGGGTGAGTCAAGTGCGATTATGTCCATGAAAATGCTTTTCAAACTGGTAAGCACACAGAGTAAATCATCTATTATCTGTGTGGTATCCTAAGCAAATTACATTTCCACAGTATCCTTCTCTTTTCACCCACTCTGCACCACCGCTATAAAGGCTCAGTTAAAATAAGTGAATGATGGGGAAATTCAAGCCCCCTTAATGTATTGTCTCATCAACATTCTTTTGTATATATGTTTATCCACTTTGATAAAGCCAATCAGAGGATCTGGGACCATGTCTAGAGTGTGACAGTGATGGAAAGGCAAGGTAGGCAAGTAGAACCTAATGAGCACATGTCATATGCCAAGCATTTTCCTAGACATGGCCACATATTTTTTTAGTCTTCAGGGCGACACATAAATAGAAATAAAACACCCATTTTAAAGATAGGCAAAATGATGCTCAGTGTTCAGGGTTCGGGGTACTGGATACATACAGTGTTGTGATATTGGTTCTTCCTCTTCAAGAGGCTGGATACAGAGTTACTTTTTAACTCTTAACCCAACACCTACTAAAAAAACCCCTCAGTTGATAACTAGGTGTCTAAGTCAAGGAATCAGATACTATGCCAGCGTGGTTGTGAACAAAATCTACTGAGTATCAATTAAACAGGGATTTTCTGAGGCTAAAGTAACCCTGGATGAATGAGTACACAGGTGACTAAGTGACTAAAAGAAAGGAGTGGGATATTTCTAAATAGCCACCCCCTCACCCAGAAGTTAATTCCTTCCCAAATCCTTTTCTTCAGTCAACTCTCACCCACCCTTTGTATAGCTTTGCTCATACATACAACAAACGTTCCCCTTTTTGCTCCACATAGTGCAGTCACTTATCTTTCATCTCCAGTGGAATGAGTTATTTTTCAAAAACAACATAGTTACTGTAATAGAACAACCATGTGGTTAGGTTAGCACAGAGCATTTTTGTGAAGAATAGACTGACTTTGTTATTATATATTATATAACCAACATTCATTACCAAAGCCTTGAGTTTACATTTTAGATAATCTGAGCAAAAAAATTCAGAAAGGAATTTCTTTATCTATTTTGTCCTTATTTTTAATTGCCCTTATCCCTTTCTAATTGAAAAACGAGCAAGCCTCAGTAGGAGAAAGCATTTACTTTTCTTGATCCCTTTCACTCTAGAAAGAGTGTTTTTTAACAGAACTCAGGCTCTGAATTCAGATCTGCAGTGACTACTCAGTATCCTTATGATCTGAGGTAGCATTCTTAAATTTAAAAGCCCCAATTTCCTCACAGGAGTAACAAAGACAACCTTGACCGAAATCTTTGCTGGGACAAGCAACTGGGAAGCATGCGTGAGAAAGTCCTCTGTAAATGGTAAAGACCTTCCTTTTGACATGCTGCTCTGACTTATTCTCACTCAACCATTTGTTCACAAAGCAAGAAATATTTCAAGAGTGTCTGCTGTGTGCCAGGCAGTGTGCTAATTGCAGTGAATGACAACATCTATTAATACTTGTACAAAATTAGAAAAAGAGAATGTGATTTGTGTCTTTAGATACTAACAGTTTACAGAGAGAGACAACTGTGAGCTGGAAAATTAGCCAGGGACACAAAAAGGGCTATTTATATTGATGTAATGAAGGATATAAATATGTGTTATGATATGAAAGGAAATGAAAATTTTGACAGAGTGAACAACACAAGATATGTTCAAGGAACATCAGACTTGCCCTGTCACACTTACAGTGATAAAATATGGAGCCAAATTATACAGAACACTGAAAATCAAGCCAAGGAACATAGATTTTATTTTAGTAGGAAATAGTGAGTCTTTGACAATTTTGAGTATAATAATGATACAATCAGAAGTAGAACTTCCAGAATAGTGGTGTGAGGAGCCCAGGGAGCTCTTTGCCCAGTAAAGAAACTGATTGACTTATGAAAATTATAAATGATAATTTTAGAAAACAACCACTCATCTCTGGAAATTTTAAATAGGGAAATAGTCATTCAAGGAAATCTACTACTAACTCTTTGTAAGAACAGTGAGCGCCTGTGACATTTTGGTTACAATCTTCTCTCACCCTTCCCCTTGATCAGTGTAGGAGAAGCTCTGCTGTAGTCAAGGGTGGCCAAGAGATGGGGCTCCCTCTTCCCCCAACTCCTAGTCGAGGACGACAATTTCACCCCAGAAGGGGCTGCTGCCCTGTCTCATTACCACATCCTGTGTTGCAAAGGTCCTTCCAAACTAAAAGGACTGGTGCTTGCCTCCCCTTCCCAACCCCCACTGGTAGGGCAGGGTCCCTAACCCCAGATATGTCCGGCCAAGAAGACAAGGCCTTAACGGACTGTACATCAGTTCACTCATAGGGAGGAGGATCCATGCCAGAAGGGGCAACCTCAAGAACAGGGGCCCCTTCCCCACCCAGTACTCCCTGCTTAATGGTAGAATATCTCTGCGGGAGAAGCAGGCCTGGGTCCCTGGGCCCAGCTTCACTGCCGTATGATCTAAGCTTGGCCCTTGAGTTGTGGGGCAGTCAGTCGGACCATAAGATCAGAGAACTCTGAAGTTCTCTGTTTCTCTAAGCAACCAGATTTCATTTTTTTTTTTTCATTTATTTTTATTAGTTGGAGGCTAATTACTTTACAATATTGTAGTGGTTTTTGCCATACATTGACATCATTTGAAACAGAGCATGGAGAAGTTTGGGCTTCCCAGGTGATGCAGAGGTAAAGAACCCGCCTGTCAATGCAGGAGACGCAAGGGACGTGGGTTCGATCCCTGATTTTGGAAGATCCCCTGGAGAAGGAAATGGCAATCCACTCCAGTATTCTTGACTGGAAAATCCCATGGACAGAGAAGCCTGGCCGGCTACAGTGCATGGGGCCGCAAAGAGCCAGATATGACTGAGTGCACACGCACACATGGGGAAGTTTATGCCTGAAAGTGTTGGAAACTCTGGTGACCTTGGTCCTGAGAAGCTGAGAAAAAACTGATAGCTCCATGATGCTGGTACCAATGAGCAATTCTGAGAGAGAAACAGAAACAGGGGAAGAGACAGCTAAAAGGAGCCCTGCTAGGGTGAAGTTAGTCTCCAAGTCTGGCAACCCCCCTACCCCTACAGAGGGTTGGACATTAACTGGATTAAGCAGTGAAGCAATCTGTGCCCCAGGGCATTGTCCAAAAAAGCAGAGCAATCAGTTGGCCATTAGTGGAAGCTAGGAGTTGGAGGTTATATTGAGGGTCCTCAAGACTACCTTCAGCCTCGCAATTCACTAGGGCAAATCAGAGGACTCAGCATACAGTTATACTCAGGGCTGTAATTTATTGTTCTGCAACGTGACATAATCAAGAAGCAGCAAAGGTGAACGAGGTGTGGCGCAGGGGAACCCAGGTGCAGGCTTCCATGGGTCTTTCCTGGTGGATCACACAGGAAGCCTCAGTCCTCCAGGCCCACGTTGTGGCAACACATGTGAAAGTTGTCTAGCAGGGCAGTTCATTAGAGACTGGTTTTTACTGGAGGCTAGGCACTCTGCCTAGCTTGTGTAGAAATTCCAGAATCCCACAAGGAAAGCAGGAGCTCAGCACAAAACACAGCCTTTGTGCGAAGAGTTTAGGCTCAGTGAGCCATTCTTATCACTTAGTAGTGATGGAGCCCTCCCTCACTGCCAAGCTCCCCAAGGTGAATTCCATCACCATTAAAGCTGCTAAAAATGATGTAATCAAAACTGAACTTCCGAAAGGTGAATGCAAACTGGTAGAGCACTAGAATAGAGAAAAACTGAACAGAAGAGAGTTAGGGGGCTTCTGCATTAGTCCAGTCAGGAAGAACTAAGCAGCTGAAGGACAGAGGAAGGTAATCCTCATTTACTGAGCATTAATTGTACATATGTCATGCTTGATAATGACACAATTGTTCATTCTCAACCTTTTTCTCCATTACTCCACTTCATGTACCCTGCTGCTGCTGCTAAGTCACTTCAGTCGTGTCCGACTCTGTGCAACCCCATAGATGGCAGCCCACCAGGCTCCCCCGTCCCTGGGGTTCTCAAGGCAAGAACACTGGAGTGGGTTGCCATTTCCTTCTCCAATGTGTGAAAGTGAAAAGTGAAAGTGAAGTCGCTCAGTCGTGTCCAACTCCTAGGAACCCCATGGACTGCAGCCTACCAGGCTCCTCCGTCCATGGGATTTTCCAGGCAAGAGTACTGGAGTGGGGTGCCATTGCCACTACAGCTAAACTCAATTTGCCCCAAACTCACATGGTAATAATAGGAACAGTAAAGAAGATCACTATGAAAATGCAGTTAGTTTTACTTTTTCCAATTTCTACACACAGATTGTACTTAATTATTAAACAATTTTAAAAAACAAAACATTACCAAGTATTAGGATAGGCTAAATCTTCTGCAGTAGTGTTCCAGCTTTCAGTCAGTTTCAGTTCAGTCGCTCAGTCGTGTCTGACTTTTTGCAAACATTAACTTGCATAAGTTTTTAACATATAGAGTTCTGGGCCCCAGCCTCAGAGATTCTGATTCAGTATTCTGCGGTTCAGTTCAGTTCGGTTCATTCGCTCAGTCCTGTCCGACTCTTTGTGACCCCATGAATCATAGCACACCAGGCCTCCCTGTCCATCACCAATTCCCGGAGTTTACCCAAACCCATGTCCATCAAGCCGGTGATGCCATCCAGCCATCTCATCCTCTATCGTCCCCTTCTCCTCCTGCCCCCAATCCTTCCCAGCGTCAAGGTGTTTTCCAATGAGTCAACTCTTTGCCTGAGGTGGCCAAAGTATTGGAGTTTCAGCTTCAGCATCAGTCCTTCCAATGAACACCCAGGACTGATCTCCTTTAGGATGGACTGGCTTGATCTCCTTGCAGTCCAAGGGACTCTCAAGAGTCTTCTCCAACACCACAGTTCAAAAGCATCAATTCTTCGGCACTCAGCTTTCTTCACAGTCCAACTCTCACATCCATACATGACTACTGGAAAAACCACAGCCTTGACTAGATGGACCTTTGTTGGCAAAGTAATGTCTCTGCTTTCTAATATGCTATGTAGGTTGGTCATGACTTTCCTTCCAAGGAATAAGCATCTTTTAATTTCGTGGCTGGATTCACCATCTGCAGTGATTTTGGAGCCCCCCAAAATAAAGTCTGACACTGTTTCCACTATTTCCCCATCTATTTCCCATGAAGTGATGGTAGGGCCCTAGAATTTGCATTTCTAATAAGTTCTTTGCTAAAGCTGAAGCTCTTGGTCTAGGCATCACATCTTGAGAACACATGCTATTTCAGCACTGTGCCCCACATCCCTGTGGTTTACCACAACAAAGGGTCATTTGTTACACATGCAACTAGTCTTTCCCAGGGTGGGATGAAGGTGAATAGGGTGAGGTCTATGCCCCATGGTCACTCAGGGACACAGGCTAGACTCCATCTGCATAGCTATACCACTAGAACCCACCACATCCTTGGGTGTCAAAGCAGCAGGAGAGTCCTGGAGATCTCACACCCAAGCCACTCTCTCCTGTTTAACCTAGAAGTGACACATGTCATGTCTATTCAGGGCCTATTGGCCAGAATTAGGCACATGACCCCTGAAGTTTCCAGTCCTCCCAGGATGAGAAGACTATCAGTGAGCCACAATTCTCTAAGAATGGAATGACATGTTTAGAGTAATTAGGTCTAGCTAACTGAATTAGATTTGAGCAAACTCTGGGAGATGGTGAAGGACAGGGAAGGCTGGCATGCTCCAGCCCATGGGGTCTCAAAGAGCTGGACATGACTGAACAGCAGTCTGAACAGATTGAACAACAGCTGAGTTCAGTGTTTTATGGGACACAAATAATCTACCTACATACAAAACTGCTGACCTTCTGATCTTACAGTGGCTGATTGGAATATAGTTATATAAATATTAGCTCTTTACAGTAATTAAAAAAAAAAAAAAAACAGTGTGAAACTGGCATAAGGATAAAACATATAAACCAAGGGAATATAACAGAGGGCCCAGGAAACAAACTCTTGCACATTTGGTCAAATGATTGTCCCCAAAACTTGCCAAGACCATTCAAGGGAGGGAAGGAATAGTCTCTTCAACAAGTAGTGCTGGGAAAACTGGAAATCCACATTTAAGAAAAATGAAGTTAGACCCTTACTTTACATTAGATAGAAAAACTACCTCAAAATGGATTAAACCCTAAATTTAAGAGCTAAAACTGTTAAACTCTTAGGTGAAAACATGGCAAATCTTCACAACTTCTAATTTGGCAGTTGTTCCTTAAAAGTAATGTTAAAAGCACAGGCAACAACGACAACAAAAATTAGAAACATTTGACTTCATTAAAATTAAAAAAAGAGGCTTTTGTACATCATATCAAGAGAGTAAAAAGACAGCCCACACAATGGAAAAAATAATTGAAAATCTTAAATCTAACGAAGGTTTAATACCCAGAATATGTATTAAAGAAGAAAACTCATACAACTCAACAATAGAGATATAAATATCCCAACTGAAAAAATATAGAGAGGACTTGAACAGACTTTTCTTTAAAGAAGATATATAAATGACCAAAAGATCTGAACATTAGTCATTAGTGCAGTGCAAATCAGAACCACAGTGAGGTATCATTTCATACCCACGAGGATGACTATTATCAAACAAACAAAATCCAGAAAGTAACAAGTGTTCCTGAAATATGGAGAAATTAGAACCCATGTACATTATTGTTGGAGATGTAAAATAGTACAGTTGCTATTGAAAACTGTTGGCCATCCCTCAAAAAGCTCAAACTAGAGAAGCACCATTCCATCTAGCAATTACAAAAGATTAAAAAACAGGAACTCCAGCAGAAGCATGTATGTCAATGTTTATTCAGGCATTATTCACAACAGTTGAAAAGAGGAAATAGCCTAAGGCTCTATCAGCAGATAAATGGAGAGACAAAATGTGGTATATATGTACAGTGGAATATTATTCAGTCATAAAAAGGAATAAAGTTCTAAAACCTACTACAATATGGATGAACTCTGAAAATATGCTAAGAGAAATAAGCCAAACACAAAAGAATAAACACTATATAATTCTACTTATAGGAAATATTTAGAATAGGCACATTCATAGAGACAGAAAGATTAGTGGTTGCAGCAAGGAATAATAGGGAATTATTGCTTAATGGGTAGAGAGTATCTGCTTAAGGTAATGAATAATTTTGGAATCTTGATGATGGTTTCACACACTGTGAAAATAATGCCACTGAATCGTACACTTAAAATGGCAAACTTTATTACATATATAAATATATATATGTCACAATAAAAAAGAAACAAACACTAATATTATAGTACCTATGTATCATAGTAAAAAAATATAATCTCATTTTTAAAAGAATACCTAAACTGGGTATGGTATAATATATACCAGAACATAAATCATACTATCAAATAATAGGAGAAATTATCTTCTATTTATCTTATTACTAATCTATTATTATTAATTAAATCAATTATTCTATTGCTTGCCATCATTAAATTATCATTTGCTTTTAGCTTAAGGTTTTTTTGAGAAATACCAGATGGAATCAAGTGAAGTGGTTATGAGCATAGACCTTGTAGCTGCAATTCTCTGGATTTGAATCTGAACTCTACCATTCATTACTAAAGTGATCTTGGGTAAGTTACTTAATTCTCTGTGTCTCACTTTCCTCATTTTGAAATAGAGCTAATAATAGTATCTACCTCTTACATTTTGGAAAGTAGATGAATTAAAACTTACAAAGCACATAAAGCAGTGCCATTTTATGGTAAGTTCTATGTGAGCACTAAGTTGCTTTAGTCGTGTCCTATAGACTGTAGCCCTCCAGGCTCCTCTGTCCATGGGATCCTCCGGGCAAGAATACTGGAGTAGGTTCCTATGGCCTCCTCCAGGGGACCTCCCCACCATAGGGATCTAACCCAAGTCTCTTATGTCTCCTGCAGGCAGGCAGGTTCTTCACCATGAGTACCACCTGCGAAGCTCAAGTGCCACATGTGTTTGTTAAATAAAATTTCCCCATACAGTGATTGTCTAATTTAATGTGAAATAGCCTCCAGATTCTCAAAGTAAAGCTGATGTCGTGGCCTTAGTAGTTGCGTCACATCCCTTTATTTGAAACAAATTTTGTGGATGTTACCAGTTTGACAAGCTTTTGTATGATAACAATGTCATTACATTTAGTGAAGAGAATAAAATAACTAAATTATGTCAAACCATCCCTGCAACTGAGACCCAGAGAAAATACAATTTATTCTAGTCCTTCACACTTAGACAGATGAAAAATGATGTCCAAATCTCTCCTCTCAGGGGGCAGCAAAGGTGAACAGTCTTCCTGAGGGGTTTCTCAGGATAGAGACTGAAGAAGGAGGCTTGTCGTAGACATCCCTGTTTCACCAGCTACAGCTGAGAGAGATGCTAACCTCCAATTAGCCAAATCTACCACATGGGATTCTAGAGGGCTGGCCATGGATATCAAGAGCCAGAAAAGTGAACCTGAGAATAACAAGTCAAGAGTTAACACGAAGAGGTCTGGGTAAACTGCCTGTAATATTATTGTTGTCTAAAACTTGCTTTTGTGCGCAAACAACCTGGAACTAGAAGGCAGATTGGGTCGTTTGTTCATTCTACAAGCCGTTTAGACATATATTGAACCCTGTTCTGAACGTCACATTATGTATAAAATGAGATGTGGAACCTTCAGACACAGCCATGCACTGTGGCTAAAAAGGAAAAAAATCTTTGAGACTTAGGAGGGACCCCAGGGAACTCGAACATTATTGCTGTTGTTTTTAAAAGGAAGTGAAAAAGGATACCAAATATTTCTTGCATGATGTCCCAGCAAGGAAATTCTTACACCTAGTTTAAAAGAAAGAAAGAAGAGAGGGAAGATTAAATCAACTTGGGAATAAAGCTCTTTTGACCTGGTGACTTATTGAAGCCAAAAGTCGCTTCCCTTGATGGTCGTTGAGACGCCTTGTTTGTACTCACTTGATCCCTGGTCTCTTTTACTCTGCCCCCAACTCCCATTTGCCTGAAAACAGTTAAAAGGCGAAGCAGTAAATCAGGAAGTCTCCAAACCCAGCAGGGTTCAGTTTACAGTACTGCAGGGTTAGGGCTGCAAACTGGAGTCGTCTAATTCCATTTTCAAAGCTGAACATCTAATGGTGGATTATCATTAATGACAGACAGCATCGTGTCAAAAGGCTGTGCTGGGTTCCAGACCTTTTCATGCTTTAAATTCCTATGTTTAATCAAAGGTTAACCAAATCATTGCTGGTAGCAAACTGTGGCTTCAAGGTCCTGTGGGTGGCCTGTCTTTGCCCCTGAATCAGCCACTGCTGATAAGAAAAAGAATACTCAGATAGGCACATTCCTGGAATCTTACCACTTTATAAAAACTACAACAACCAGCTCCTGAGAAATTGGGGCAGGAGAGGCTATGGCATTTTATCTTTAATTGGGAACTGACTTGATTATTTGAATATGTGATTACTGAATTGTTAAAATTTTTTTTAATTTGGTCAAACAGAAATGTGTCCAACATGCGTGCCTGCTAATTTACTTCAGTCGTGTCCGATTCTTTGCTATTCTATGGACTGTAGTATATATTAATATATATCTTAAAATTTCTCACTTCCTTCCCAGACCTTACTTCAGCTGCTTCTCCAAGTCACTGGTAACTCTCTGCCGGACCTCCACAGACTTGTGAAATTAGGAGAAAGTTCCTTAAGTTAGTGCAGCTAATGGTAGATACAAAACTCCTTATTATGCTTGTGTGGTTAGTCACTCGGTCATGTCTGACTCTTTGTGACCACATGGACTGCAGGTCACCAGGCTCCTCTGTCTTTGGGATTGCCATTCCCTTCTCCAGAGGATCTTCCTGACCCAGGGATCAAACTCAGGTCTCTGGCATTGCAGGCCTATTCTTTACTGTCTGAGCCACCAGGGAAACCCCTTATTACGCTTGTTCTTAGCCAAAAGGCCAAGAAGCAATTTGGCTTCCTTATTATGGTTTGCTTAGTAGGCAGCAATATAGGAGTCTGAGTTATTTGAAGTGGCAAGAACTAAAGATGACATTTTCCTAAATACAATGTAGCTGGAGGCGTTTTAATTTTATATAGGTAAGGATGTTATAAACAGTGGTTCTCAAACTTCAGACTGCCTAAGAATCACCAGGCTGCATCTTAGAAATGTGGAGTCCTAGTTTGAAGGCCCAGGGAGTTATTTAATTTGCCCCTTTGTCTCACAGATGCAGAAATAGGAATGCTGGAGTCAGAGCCAAGCCTTGTGCCCCAGGGCACCAGCCGGTCAGCAGAGCTGGGATTGGAGTCTAGCTTCTGATGACTGTCTGATGTGGGTGAGTATTCAGCATTGAATGCAACAAGATTTCTGTCCTGAGCCTAGACAGACACAGAAACAGACCCTTCAGTTCATTGTGATAACTGTTATATTATCAGCTGGAGCTAAGGGCTTCGGGACCGAGGAGGGAGTGAGTGCTGGGCTCCGCTGAGGAATGTTGAGGGTGGACTCGAAAGAAAAGGTGGAGTTCGCCAAAATGAGTGCAGCGCCATCACCCAAGATCCTAGGAATGACCGTACAAAAGAACAGGTGCCTTACAGGGTTCGGTGCGGTCAGGCGGCTCTGAAAATTGTGCATTGTCTATAATCCTCAGTGTGGGGCTTGGGCTGTGGGCCAGAGCAAAGACTGAACACGACTGGGGAAGTGCGTTAGGAACAAACTGTAAAGAACCTTGTAAGGTATTCTAAGGAGCCGTAGTTGGATACTGTAGGTGAGCCATTTTCCCCTTTAGCACGCTGGAGAATCACCTGGATGGCTCTTTACACCACAGCACGCAGGGCCCTCTTCCCCCCTCTCCCTTGCAGGGTTTCTGGTTAAGCAGGGCTGCATGGGGGTGGGGGGCGGGCGGACACCAGGAGAACCTGCGTGTTTAACAGGCTCCCAGGTGAGGCCAGTGATGCGGCTCAGATGACCCTGCGACGATCTGCTGTGGGTGTTCGAAAGCCAGGAGCAGTTTAGAAAAATAAAGCCCATGATAGCATTTAAATTGTAGAAAGAAAATCTAAGTTGGGATAGAGAAATTAGGGTGTGCTGGTTGCTGGGAAAAAAAGAGGCCATACCGTCTATTTATTGCCACTTATCATGTGCTGCGTTCTGAGGTAAGAGCTGTTTCTAGCTTTCATTTAAAGTGTACTTAAACTAGACAACTGCTGAGTCTTATGCAGACCGCTTAAGATAGATGAGGCTGAGTATTAGAATCACGGCTAATAGCTTTGCAAGGAGAGGAAGAGCTGCAGGCTGGTGGTCAGTGCTGGGACAAGCTGTTGGCTGCTGGTGCGGTGGAATATTTCCACTGGAGTGGATGGAGTTTGGGCACAGCTGGCCCCTCATCAGCTGTTGTGTGAGAAGGGACACTCGTCCCCCTCCACCTCTTCTGGGCTCCAGTGGTCCTCTAAGTCAGGAAGGTTAGCCGCCTCTATTAGACCTCACCCTTCAAATTGTAGAGGCAATTCACCAGGACCCAGCTTAGCATATGAGCTCCTCGTCCCATGTTTTCAAGTTCTCCTTGATCTAGAGTGTTAGCTCCCACAACTGTGGAATGTACACCATTTATTTGTGAGAGCCTGGTTATCTTACCAGACCTCACAGATGCCATTTTTAGTCTAATCTTCATGTCATTTCTCATACAAGTAAAGCTCTTCTCCTTGCCTTTCAAGACAAATCCTACCCATCCTTCAAAGCCCAGTTCAGAGGACTCCTCCTTGAGTCCTCCCTGTATTTTCCATTATGAAATCCTGTAGCCGCAATTGACATGTAATTCACCATTTAGTCCTCTACTATGCCTATTTCTGGTCCCTGCTTAATGTTGCTTCATCAATTTTAGTTTCTCAGCCAGACTGCCGGCTCTTCAAAGTCATCTCCTGTGCTAACCAGGAAATTAGTTGAGATGCTCTGCCAAGGATAGGGAAATCCCATTCTAAAGTGCTGATCCATGATATCAATCTTTGATGTCAGAGCAAGTGCACTTAAAACTTGAATCAAACATAAGTTATAAGTGGCACAGTAGATATTGTATCAAATTATCTAAGATAAAAAAATAGAGCAGCTTGTTCACTGGGCTTCAGCTATACCACCTTTATCTCAGTATTTCTTATGCTTTAAGCTCCTCCTTCCCAACAAGACATCTGATGACCCCTCTGCCTGGTATCTGTTCCTCCCCCACCCACACCATCTCCTGAGCTATGCTCCCCCACAAACTAGATCTGTTCAATGTTCTCATAGCATCCTCCATCTTTCCTTTTTTTTTTTTTTTTTGGCATCTGTCACAGTTTGAAGTTACACATGTGTCGGTGTGGTTTTTCAATGACTTCAATTTACCCCACTAGTCTGGCAGCACCTTGAAGGCAGGAAGAGGGTTTTGACCCCTTTATATCTTCAGTTTATAGCACAAAGCCTAGGCATATAAGGTATTATGTATGTATTTCTTGAATTAAAAAACATGTGAGCAAAAAATTTTTGTAAATTAAAGTAACTAAATGTATCTGGTGTATTGCCATTCATACCAGTCTGTGGTAATATTTTCATTTTCTGTGGGCATATCTCTATCCTTGCAGGCATCTGTCTTTTTGTTTTTGGTTTAGCTGCTGCTGTTGTTTACTTGCTCATCTCTAAAATGCAAGGGTCTAGCCACAAGAAGGGGCAGGATTAGTAAAGACACTGAATCTTGAAGCTCCAGAAATGTGTCCTCCGCAGTCTTACCCCAGCCTTCCTATCCCCGTGTCCTGGACCACCTCCAACTTGACTTGATTCCTGGGTGACATGGCCCCCAGAACCCCCTCTCCTTGACAGACTCTTGCAGGCTTCCAGATACAATGGCAGCATCTTGCAGACCATTCCCAAATCTACCTTTCTAAGCCAACCTTCCTACTCCTCCTGTCCAGACCTATACTTACAAGCTTTCGGATGTTTTTGCCCACATATTTCACAGTCTGCAAACCTATCATCATAGAGACAAACATAATACTTGCTTTAGCCCCCTAGGCTGTGCTTCTATCTTATTTGTCTTCATTGGCAGCAAGACAATCACACTTTCGCAATTTTCACAGGCAGCCAAAGCAAGGATCATCATAAATATTTCTCTTGGTTCATTTTCATCTTCTGTATTTTGTCCATAGTATTTACAACATGTCCACACTTACTAGAAAAGAAGAAATCCATGCTTTCCTAATCACATGGAGGAATTGCAATAACACCTCCCCTTTCTTTTGTCCACTTAATTTATACTGATTTTTGTGTTCACACTAATGTGGTTGTCAAAGATTCTAACATGATTAACATGTAGAGACACACACCATTTCTCTACAGAAAATTACAAGCTCTTAAAAAATGAATGTCTTCAAAGATGCCACATATGTCTCCTTATTTGCACTCTTTGTCTTCCTCCGCCTGACTCCTGCAATCAAGATAGAAACTGGCTTCCCTTCAGCCCTTTTATTCTCTTTAATTACCTTAATGACATCCTGAAATCTGGTGCAATCATTTCTTCAAAAAAGATCAAGAATTGAATATAGTAGCCTGCTTGCTCCAAACTATGCTATGACACTTATGGCAGAAAGTAAAGAAGAACTAAAGAGCCTCTTGATGAAAGTGAAAGAGGAGAGTGAAAAAGTTGGCTTGAAACTCAACATCCAGAAAACTAAGATCATGGTATCTTGTCCCATCACTTCATGGCAGATAGACAGGGAAAAAATGGAAACAGTGACAGACTTTATTTTGGGGGGCTCCAAAATCACTGCAGATGGTGACTGCAGCCATGAAATTAAAAGATGCTTGTTCCTTGGAAGAAAAGTCATGACCAACCTAGACAGCATATTAGAAAGCAGAGACACTACTTTGCCAACAAAGGTCCATCTAGTCAAAGCTATGGTTTTTCTAGTAGTCATGTATGGATGTGAGAATTGGACTATAAAGAAAGCTGAGCACCAAAGAACTGATGCTTTTGAACTGTGGTGTTGGAGAAGACTCTTGAGAGTCCCTTGGACTGCAAGGAGATCCAACCAGTCCATCCTAAAGGAAATCAGTCCTGAATATTCATTGGAAGGACTGATGCTGAAGCTGAAACTCCAATACTTTGGCCACCTGATGAGAACTGTCTCATTAGAAAAGACCGTGATGCTGGGAAAGATTGAAGGCAGGAGTAGGAGAAGATGACAGAGGACAAGATGGCATCACTGACTCGGACATGAGTTTGAGTAAGCTCTGGGGGATGGTAATGGACAGGGAGGCCTGGTGTGCTGCAGTCCATGGAGTTTCAAAAAGTGGGATATGACTAAGTGACTGAACAACACTTGAAACACCAATCTTAAAATGGTTGGGAAGCATGTTAATTATTTCCAACTTGTTATTAATAATCAACCTAGATTAACCACCCCTATATTTAGCTGAAGTCTTTATTTAGATTCTGACTGAAATTGTCTTTAAATTATGTGGGGGTAAAAAAGAATCATGGGCTGAACAGTCTAAAATGTTAGAATATTTTGAGATAATAAGAAAATGAATTGTGACAAAAATAGTTTTCCTTCCCATTTCCTTTTGTGTCCTGGCGTCTCTCATGATCTTTGATGCATAATAAGTGCTAAATAAATATTTGTAGAATGAATAAATTAACGTGAACATGATACATAAAAAGCTGTAGCATGTGTTCCTACTGATTCCAAAGTATGCAGTGTTCTCAATAAAATACGCTACAGTTTAATTTCTGAGTTTTGGAAACAACCCTGAAGATGCAGCCAGAATACATCATTTAAACTGTATTTTGAAAATATCATTAATTTATGTTTCATTTTAGAAGAATGGAATTTCTAATTTATTTCCCAGAGTCTTGTAAAAGGGTGGTATTGATTATGATGCTCTATTTATACTTTGAAATCTCTCTAAGGTTTAAATTCAGCTTGAAAGCAGGGTCATGAATCTGTTCCTGAGTAAGTGTAAGGCAAAGTCGCTGTAATCAGATAACTTTAGTATTCGCAGTAAAAAATAAAAATAACATTGAAGTCATTTTAGGTAGACAGTTTGGGATGACTCCCCTGAGTCCCCTTAAGTAATTTTACATTCTGAGATCCCCGAAACCTTGATTCATGCATTGATAAATGCTTTCTTCTGTTTTAGATAACAAAGCACCAATGACTAAAACTAAAGCCAAGTTTTGCCTTTAAAAAAATATCCTCCAGTGAATGTCAAGTTATATCAAAGCTTAAAGTCACACTGCAGTGCATATCATGAATATTGTGCTGATCATAAATTTCAACTTTAAGTCCAGATCTTATAATGACAAGTCTGCTTTCAAACAGTTATATTGTGGGTGAGAACTCTCTGAAGACTGACTGCAGGGATTACAAGGTCACCCTTGGCTCCAGTGAATTCCATAAACTTGTGAATAAGAAGTCCTTATTTCTTCAGGATTTTAAGTGTCATGATAAGGAATGGAATATGTCAATAACCTTGGATCTGTAGGTTTCCTGTCTTACGTGTCTGGATTTGATCACATCTCAGGTAATAGTTTTGCCTTATAATTATTTAAGGTGAATCATTTGGAGACGTGGATGGCTACAGTGACTCAGTAACATTTGAAGTTAGTTGGAGCTCAAGTGAATTCATTAGTTTTAATCTACTATTTTGATTAATATGGTGGTCCAGTAGTAAAGGAGAGGGCAGCCCACTCCAGTGTTCTTGCCTGCAGAGTCCCAGGGGCGGGGGAGCCTGGTGGGCTGCCGTCTATGGGGTCACGCAGAGTTGGACACGACTGAAGCGACTTAGCAGCAGCAGCAGCAGTAAAGAATCCGCCTGCCAATGCAGGAGACATAAGAGATGTGGGTTCAATCCCTGGGTCAAGAAGATCCCCTGGAGAAGGAAATGGCAAAAGGACACTCCAGGATCCTTGCCTGGAAAATCCCATGGACAGAGGAGCCTGGCGGGCTACAGTCCATGGGGTCACAAAGAGTCAGACATGACAGAAGCGACTTAGCACAAGTGAATTCATTAGATTCAATCTACTATTTTGATTAATATCAGTCCTAGAATAACTAGAAAGACTCCTGGAGTAGGAAATGGCAACCCACTCCAGTATTCTTGCCTGGAAAATTCCATGGACAGAATAGCCTGGCAGGCTACAATCCATGGGGTTGCAAAGAGTTGGACACCGACTGAGCAAGTACATATTGCAGAATAACCAATCACAAGTTAGGTGATTTGAAGCACTTCCTTGATTGTTCATATTATTATCAGTGTTTGATTGTTTGCTTCCAACCGTTCTTTCAAAAATGAGCTTTAGCTGATGCTGAACATCCAGTCTAATCCAGATTGCAATAAGGAAATACACAAAAGCTTTCTCTGCCTCAGTTCTCTCGTTAAGAGACTAGAGTTTCTCTCACTACAAATGCCATTATCCCGAGCCTAAGTGTAACCGGTTCCACAGCCACTTGAGTGACGTCCTCCTTGGCTTGTACGGCTGGCTCAGCCTTACCGTTCGGTGCACATACTCCATTCTTCTTGTCTCCGTGCCCTCTGCCTTTGGTGCTGTAACTTTCCTGACAGTCTCCGCTCCAGGGGGCCAGTCCCTTTATTTTCAGTTTCCTGACCCTTTTAGCTATCTGTATTACTCTTTATTTCATGTGTCACTGGCCTGCCTCTCATTCTCAAAGAGGCAAAAACAATGTGGTTTTTTTTTCCTGGCATTTCACCCAGAGCCAGCTGCAATGCCCAGCGTACAGTAGATACTCCAGATGAGCGAAGAGACATCAGTGCAATGTGGGAAAACCTTTCGATAGCATTATCCTACATCTTCAAAAACTCTATTTATTTATTTATTTTTTTGGTTAACCCTTCAAACCAACTTTTAGGCTACTTGGAAACAAACAGTAACATGAATTATTATGTTTACATCTTCCGGCTCTCCTTTCCGATCATCATTTGCAAGAGGAAACTTTCTGGAAGTATATTGCCCAAGTGCAGGAACGTGGAGAAAAAAAAGGAAGAAATTCAGGAAGATGACTCATCCTCACGCTAATGATTCAGGATTGGTCTTATTGATTAATGGTCATAATTTGTTATGTAGTGCTATTATTAAAAGAGATTGTTTAGTTAAGACACCTAGTTTAAAATAAGTTATTCTATTTATAAGGTTATGAAAGTAAGAAGCTGGGAAATTGTGCCTATTTAGTGCTATGGGTTAGATTTTTCTACCTCAATCATTTCTGAAATAATCTAAATGTGTGGAAGGCTAGTTACTCTTCTGTAAGTCTGATACTATTGTTTCTTAGAGCTGGTAGCAAAGCAGAAGCAAGCTGTTGAAGTGAAGCTGAAACCAAAGGCTTCGGCACCACACCTGCTAATCACTGAAATGAAAGGCCAATTCAAACACTGCTGGTTGTCAAAAACTGCTTGTGTTACCACAAATTCACTTATGACTCTCTTGGGAGCATCACTGCTGTGAAACCTATAGAATTAGAAACTGCCCCCAAATTCTGCTCAGCAGAGAATGCAAACATTTCACTCAAATGGCACTCTTTTGTCAAATGAGCAGCGGCAGGGAAATTGATGAGGGTGCTAATTATTCTTGAAAGAGCCATAGAGGAGTGGAGAACACTCAAAGACTTCACAGTGAAGCTGGGAGTAAGGGGATGAATTTCTCCGAACTTTAAAAGGCATCAAATCCGCAGACAAGGATGTGAATTAGAAACAGGTCTCCTCCTGTATTGCAATCCTGACATTTCCCTTGTGGATTAAGGCAGTTGGAGTATAAATTTTTCAAAATTGTGAAATTTTTCCTTCTTTCTAACACTGAATTCCTATGCATAATAGGAGGATATAGACCATAACTGCTTTGACTGATCTTTTGTCTTTTGGGGTTTTATAAAAATTAATGTTCTTTCCCCTACATACCAAAAAGGAACACCATGGTAGTTCAAATGGTGAAGGCTTTCAGAGAAAGGCTCAGCGACTCACTGTTTAAGCTAATTATGCAAATATGAAATTATCCTGGACTTTCAAAAAACAAGTAGAATTTGGTTTTTAACCCACAGATGCGTCAGAGTTGCAAATCAAAAATTTCAAGAAGAGCTAGAGCAAATTCTTTGACTTAATACACTAAAGCAAATTGGCAGGTATTTTAATCTCCATGCAAGGGAAAACAAAATATCCTAATTATCTTCTGCATGCCTCTTCAGATAATAAAGAAGATACTAGGAAGCAAGGACCTGAAGAAGAGAAATACCTTGGGAGAGCAGGAACACACTGCCAGAAAAGGAGACCTTGGGTTCACTCCCCTTCTTTGTATTTGCATTTTCAATTAGACATGGTTAAATATTGAGAATCTTCCAAGTCTAGAGAAATGAAATTTTATTCTTGGTAAATCAAGTGGCATGACTGGTATTAAAGATAGAAAAATCTAAATGTATACCAGAGAAGGATGAGTCGCTTGATGTCCCAAAAACATACCAGTGAGATAGCAACAGATTTTCAGTGAAAGTTTACCATTTACTAAGCACAGTTGTAGGTCTGATGACAACTTGTACTCACCTTAAATTGCTTATTACTCATTAGTAGCATAAGAAACTTGTGGCAATCTTATGAGAACATGTTTAGTTTAAGAGACAGTATAGAAAGTACCAAGTTGGGAAAACCAATTCTCCATGCTGACAGGGTGAAGAAAATTTCTGGTAATTAAACATGCACAGTTACTTGCTTTGCCTAATTGTAGAAACTTTTCTACTGGCTAAAGTATGCTTTTCTGCTTTTGAATTGACCCTGAAGTCTTTCATGATTAATTTAATGGGGAGCAAAAGCAATCCTGAGAAGTCCTCCCATTTCTCGCCTTCTGCATCACCTCTTAACAATCACAAAGGGTGCTTGGTAGCATCAGACTCAGTTGAGCACAGTGACTGTAATTTCTTTCTTTTATCCACTTTAAAGTGTTTAATCTACCCTAGGAACTCAGTGCCAGGTATACCCAGAAAAAGGTATTGGTTATTAAAGGAAGCTACCACAAGGAATTGTGGTGTGTGAGCCCACTTGAAGCGAGGAAATGTGTCTACTCAACTAGGACAGAAAAGACATGTTCTTCCCAGAGGTTTGCCAAAGCTTGTTTTAGGCCAATACATTTGATCTCCATGATTTCCCACAACTGGGGCTGTGGTTCAATAAAATGGAGTAACACTGTCCTTGGTTTCTGAAAATAAATACAAACTATGGGTACCATCTGGATATGCAGGTGCAACTGAGAGTCTTGTTCATCCTGTGCCCATTAAGCCAGGACAGCATGTTCTGCCCAAGGATGCCCAGATCGTGGCTTCAGAGATGCTGCCAAAGGAAGGAAACCTTTTTCCAGGCAGCATGGGTCATTCAAGGGACTTGTAAATGTTCTGTGGTTATTCAGTTTTACAACCACTACGTCTGGATTACAGGAAATTATTCTAAACTAGGGCAGAAAGTCTATACTAAAAGCAATCCAAATAGCTTTCAGAATAAGGATAGGGACTCAAATATTTAAAGAGGTTTTGTCTTTTTGTTTCGTTTTCTTTGTTTACTAGAGAGTTGTTAGATTGGCCAAGCCAAAGCCCATGGAACAGTAGGGTGTGACCACTGTCTCAGGTAGATTATTGATTGCTGACATTTAAAAAAAAATCTTACATAATATTTATTCTGTTGAAACATATGTGCTTAGTCATGTCTGACGCTTTGTGACCCTATGGATTGTAGCCAACCAGGCTCCTCTGTCCATGGGATTTTCCAGGCAAGAATACTGGAGTGGGTTGCCATTTCCTTCTCCAGGGGATCTTCCCAGCCCAGGGATTGAACTTGCATCTTCTGCATTGGCAGGCAAATTCTTTACCCCATGCCCTTGGAAAGTATATTTGAAAGCTAATTACCTGTGTTGGGCTTCTTTTTTCCCCCCAGCTGTGTCTAAAGCAGGAAATGATAGATTGTTCTCTATTTCCTCACATGTGAGAAAAGAATTGTCAAGCAAATAATTGGCTCAGAAAATTTCTGCCCAGTTTTGTGGGTTCAGGGGACCTTAGATACAGTATAAGAAAGACTCAAAATGAGAGCAAAGAGAGGGTGGAAGGGCATGTCCTTTAAAGCCTTCCTGTGTGACATATTGGTTATACATTATCTCTCTTCTGTCATTTAGATCCTCCCCTCTCATGTTTTCTTTCCCCTTCTTTGAACTTTGGGCAATAATCAAGCCTCCAGGCTGTGCTGCTTCTTAGCGGTCCCCAGAGACATTGGGGGAGCTGGTAGGTTGAGACTGCCTACCAGCAACCTCACACATTTGCTACGCTAATCCACTCATCTCAAAACTGCCATGTTCTCAAGACTTTATAGAAAGACAGTCCCCTTTGATAGAAGAAGATTTTTCTTAAACAAGAATTTTGGAAATTTAAAAAGCATTTCCTCATACAAACCACTTCAGAAGGATCCAGATTATTCAGTTTGTATATGATTACAAATGAAGTCTCCTCTCAGTAGGCAGTATCCCAGCTCCAGATCTGCAAAAACAAAGCAAAAATAGCACATGCTATATGATTCCTTTTTTCTGAAAATAACTTCGCACTTTTGCTATAATAATAGCCTCAAAAAATTCCAATGAGCCAAAATAATAAGAGCAAGGGGCTCCGTTCCCTCAAACCATGGGCTTGCTAAGTAGAGCTCTATTGGACTCCTCAAAAGGCTTGTGCAGTTTCTCTCCCAATAAGGTTCAAATAGACTGATGTGTAATTCTGAGTAATTTGCCAGCCAGTAATTTGTCATAATATGGTTATGTTAATTATTGTCTTTATCTTCAGGGATCTCATTTTGAGCTCAACTAAGTTGTGAAATTGTCTATTGACACTTCTCTAATTTCTACTCTAACTTCCTTTATCAGTCTTGGATGTATAATGTTTGGCTTGATGCCCTGTTAATTATAACATCTAATACTTGCAGAGTCCCAGTCAAAGTGTTCACATAGTCTGTTTGATATCCAGAGCAACTTAATCCCCACTTTAGACAAATCTCTCTCCTCACTGTCCACCACTGATTTTGGGATGGGGAAAGAATGGTTGTTCTGCTATTTTTCCTACTTCCTTGGCTTTTATTACTCTCATTTCAAGATTATGCTTCTTTCTCCCCCTTTTGTGAAATCAGTGTTTTCCATCACTATTTATTGCACATAAAAGAATCCTGTAAACTAAAAGTTTGATGAAAAAAATGCATCCTTCTGCCTATCAAACCACAAGTTATCTTGAGATATAAAAATTTGTATTGTCTTTGGAACTGTAGGTTAGAGGAAATACAAGTTAAAACAATTTTATATAATTGGGCTTAACACCTTGGAAAAATAAAAAGGATAAATTATTGATGAAGATATAATTTCTAAGAAATTATGTATATCTTTCTAAGAAAAAGCCGGACCTATGTATGAAACATTTTTAAATGCACGTATGTTTTAAGTGACTTTGCCTTAAAATTTTTTTTAATTTTTTTATTTTTTAAATTAATTAATTATTTTTTGCCTTAAAATTGTTATCCTAAGGTTATTATTAAAATCATGGTCAAAAAGATTGATGAACAGATATATTGCTGAACCATAACTTGTTTTATCTTTTTTACTTAAAAAAATTATTTTTGCAGTATAGCTGATTTACAATTTTGTATTAGCCTCTGCTGTATAGCAAACTGATTCAGTTATACATATATCCATTCTTTTTTAGGTTCTTTTCTCTATACATGTCACCACAGAGTATTATAGAGTTCCCTGTGCTATACAGTAGGTCCTTGTTAGTTATCTATTTTATGTATAGTAGTGTGTATGTCAACCCCAGTCTCCCAATTTATTCCTCCCCCTCCTTTCCCCCTACTTGTTTTCTACAACTGTGACTCAATTTATGTTTTCACAAATAAGTTCACTTTACCATTTTTTTAGATTCCACATATTAGCAATATCATATGATATTTGTCTTTCTCTGACTTACTTCACTCAATATGACAATCTCTATGTCCATTCATGTTGTTGCAATGGCATTATTTCATTCATTTTTTTATGGCTGAGTAATTCAAATCCTGAAAGATGATGCTCTGAAAGTGCTGCCCTCAATATGCCAGCAAATTTGGAAAACTCAGCAGTGGCCACAGGACTGGAAAATGTCAGTTTTCATTCCAATCCCTAAAAAAGGCAATCCCAAAGAATGCTCAAACTACCACACAATTGCACTCATCTCACACGCTAGTAAAGTAATGCTCAGAATTCTCCAAGCCAGTCTTCAGTAATATGTGAACTGAGAACTTCCAGATGTTCAAGCTGGTTTTAGAAAAGGCAGAGGAACCAGAGATCAAATTGCCAATATCTGCTGGATCATCAAAAAAGCAAGAGAGTTCCAGAAAAACATCTGCTTTATTGACTACGCGAAAACCTTTGACTGTGTGGATCACAATAAACTGTGGAAAATTCTGAAGGAAATGGGAATACCAGACCACCCTGACCTGCCTCTTGAGAAACCTGTATGCAGGTCAGGAAGCAACAGTTAGAACTGGACATGGAACAGCAGACTTGTTCCAAATAGGAAAAGGAGTACGTCAAGGCTGTATATTGTCACCCTGCTTATTTAACTTATATGCAGAATACATCATGAGAAACGCTGGGCTGGAAGAATCACAAGCTGGAATTAAGAACCAGGAGAAATATCAATAACCTCAGATATGCAAGTGACACCACCCTTATCGCAGAAAGTGAAGAGGAACTAAAGAGCCTCTTGATGAAAGTGAAAGAGGAGAGTGAAAAAGTTGGCTTAAAGCTCAACATTCAGAAAACTAAGATCATGGCATCTGGTCCCATCACCTCATGGGAAATAGATAGGGAGACAGTGGAAACGGTGTCAGTCTTTATTTTGGGGGGGCTCCAAAATCACTGAGGATGGTGACTGCAGCCATGAAATTAAAAGACGCTTACTCCTTGGAAGGAAAGTTATGACCAACCTAGATAGCATATTAAAAAGCAGAGACATTACTTTGCCAACAAAGGTCCATCTGGTCAAGGCTGTGGTTTTTCCAGTGGTCATGTATGGATGTGAGAGTTGGACTGTGAAGAAAGCTGAGCGCCGAAAAATTGATGCTTTTGAACTGTGGTGTTGGAGAAGACTCTTGAGAGTCCCTTGGACTGAAAGGAGATCCAACCAGTCCATCCTAAAGGAGATCAGTCCTGGGTGTTCATTGGAAGGACTGATGCTGAAGCTGAAACTCCAATACTTTGGCCACCTCATGCGAAGAGTTGACTCGTTGGAAAAGACCCTGATGCTGGGAAGGACTGGGGGCAGGAGGAGAAGGGGATGACAGAGGATGAGATGGCTGGATGGCATCACCGACTCGATGGGCATGAGTTTGAGTAAACTCCGGGAGTTTGTGATGGACAGGGAGGCCTGGCATGCTGTGATTCATGGGGTCGCAAAGAGTCGGACACAACTGAGCGACTTAACTGAATATCCCATTATATATATGTAAATGCCGTATCTTCTTTCTCCACTCCTCTGTCAATGGATATCTAAGATGTATCCGTGTCCTGGCTATTGTAAATAGTGCAGCAATGAATACTGAGGTGCATGTATCTTTTTGAATTATGATTTTCTCCAGATATATGCCTAGGAGTATGATTGCTAGATCGTATCATAGCTCTATATTTTTAGTTTTTTAAGTAACGTCCATACTGTTCTCTACAGTGGCTATACCAATTTACCATGAACAGTGTAGGAGTAAACCATTAATTTTACTCAAATGTTGTACAATAAGAGATGATTAAGTAAACTGGCTACATTTATAGAATAAAATGTTATGTGGGCATTAAAAATAAGGTTTTATTGCAAAATTCTTATTCTTTTAAGTTAAAATTGAGCAGACTATAAAATTTTACATATGGAATAAAGATCTAACTGTACATAAGTTTCATTGAATTGAAAAATTTTGTACCTCTAAAGTTTTGATTTTTAAGTGTCAAGATTGTGAGTTTTGCATACTCCTCTTACTTGCAGCTGCAGCTTTTAAAAACACTTCAGACTTCAAAATAAGGCTAAATGAAATATGTCATATAACATACTATCATAATATGCTTTTTTTGAAAACAGATTATTAATGTTGCTCTAAAAATAGAAAGCTAAAATAAATTGTTCAAAGAATATTATTTTCTATGATTAAGTGATCAGGTATAAATTTTTTTTTCCTTTTAAAAATACTAAGGCTATAACATTTTGCAGAGTGTATATATAGTTGTTATCTTTCTACAACTAATTCAAAAATTTATTAGCCAAGTCTGTAGATGTTAATGTGTCCTAAAAGCAGAGAGACAGAAGTCGCTCTGGGTTAATACCATGGCCCTCTTTAAAGCTGACAAACTGCCAGCCCCATTCTAACATAATAGGTATAGTAATAAACAAACAAGGGACCTTCAGTAAAAATCTATTAGTTTCAACAGTTATTCAGTGAGCCTCAATTACATTCCTAACTTTGTCTCATATAGATAGGAAGAGATATAAGAACTATTGCATTCTAAATTCAAGAATTAAGATTTTTAACAAAGAATAGGAAGTGGCACAAATGTGAACAGTAGTAATAACACAGACAAACGTGAAGAGATGGCATAAAAATCAGAGGCATGAAAAAATCAGAGAAATAGTTAAAAAGGGTATCAGAGAAAGGTGACTGGAAAAGCTGATTCTTGTTGGTTGGATTTGAGTAGACAGCGGGGAAGGAAAATGTTCAGGACAGGTCACTGGACAGCGGTAACCGGCAGGGACAGAGACAATGGAAAACGGAGAGGGGCAGTCGCTGCTCTGACTTAGCAGGTTGTTGTCAAAAGGTCAGTGAAGATCTGGCGTTGTCAGATCTTGGATTTCCCTGCCACTAGACAAAGGGAAGTCGTGGCCAAGATAGCAATGCCTGTTGATTCTGTTTACCCAGACCTAGCCCACACATGGGTCAGGGTTCCAATCAGAAAAGCTGAGCTCTAGGAATATAGATATAGATATAATTTATTATAAGAATTTGACTTTATGCAATTGTTAGAGCTGGTTACATAGTCTATTTGAAGCTGTTGTTTATTAACTTGTGTCTTTTGCTGGAAGCCAAAGTCTAGAAAACAAGTGGTTAAGAAGGGAGAATGGACATGAATGGGGAACAAGGAAAAACTAAAACCTGCAACATGAAAGCAGGAGGCAGTGGTACTCATCACCGCTCACAAGGAATCCCCCCAGGAGCTTTAAAAACATTGATGTGTAGGTCCCATCCCCAGAGATCCTGATTTAATTGGCCTGTGACATGACCTGGACTTTACGATTTTTTAAAGCTCCCCAGATTCTTATACACAGCTAAGGTTGAGAATTCCTTGTGAGAATTTGCTTTGGTAATGGCAGTGTGATTTAAGGGCTAGGGGAAATCTCTCCCTCCTAACACATATGTATGTGTCCATCACAAACCTGTCAGACTGCACAATAGTTCATCCTTAGAGGCTCATCCCGTCGAAGCCTCTTCATTCCTTATTAAAATTCATATCCTTCTGCTAAATGTGACACCTTGAACTTACAATGAGTTTATCTTACCTAGAATCATAAAAATAATTTGGAAAGAATCTCAGAGGCCACAAGTTCAAACTAGCAAGTATTTTTACTGTGATATTTTATAGATAAGGAAGCTGAAACTCAGGGATGTCTTTCTCCAGCATTATTCTCTGTAGCATTTATTTTGGCATGGGTGTGGGGAGAGTTTTTAATTAACATCCTTCTTACATAATTTTTTTTTTTAAATAAGAGGTTTTAGACTGTACTTGTGTGACTGTGTATTTTTCAAAAACCTTTGCTTTTATGTCACTCTATTTCAGAGTTTAAGATAAATTCTTTTGGGGTAAGGATCCTCATAAATGACATTTTAACCTTTAATATGCCTCATTTATCTAAATCAGCATTTCCTGCTCTGTCTTCTCATCACCCTGTGATTGCTTCCTATGATCTACCTTTCGCTCATTGTACTTTTCATCTTAATCCACAGTATCTCTACTCTCCTGGCCAAAGAGAATATATCTTTGCCAAATTGGAAAGCAAAAAGATCCCCCCCTCTTCTATTAAAAGACATAAACAGCTATCATATAATGTACATGTCTATTCTCAAAGACATGTTGGACATTTTGCTTATCTGGGAATTGTTTGAGGTTCCTCTGGGGTGAATGAATCAAACTCTATAAATTTGCAACATATTAAATAAATCAGTCTCTAAAGGTAAAATTCTGGTCTAAGCTTTGACTACTCTGATTGGAGCCCACCCTTTTTCTCCCCTCTAATCAGCATAGCCCGGTCTGAATCAGCCTATCTGAATCAAACTTAGGTATTCTAGGACCAGCTGCTTGTGTAATGAAACATATGATCTCATCAGAGACTCCATGTTCTAAGAGGCTCACACAAACAGGAGATTATAACCAATATGTTTATTACTCTTTGTGACCCAAGTCCTAATTGGAATCATGCAAATCTTCTTGTCAAAATCCGATTGCTGGTTTACCTCTCCATCAGGGAGAAACAGTCATTTTTCTGTATAATAACATGAACAGATAACAAATAACTGCAAACCTTTAGATAATTTAAAAATCCGCTTAAGCCTAGTCTTTTTCTTTAATATCTAATCCAAAACATAAGGGTAAATGCGGTGTTTGAGTATATATTGTTTAAGACATTATTTACATGAGGGATATTGCTGCACTATATTGAGCTGAGAAGATACTTATGTAGTGTTAACGGCTCTAGTCATGTCTGACTCTTTGCGACTCCATGGGCTATAGCTCTCAGCCTCCTCTGTCCATGGAATTCTCCAGGCAGGAATACTGGAGTGGATGGCCATTTCCTTCTCCAGAGGATCTTTCTGACCCAGGGATCAAACCCAGGTCTCCTCCATTGTAGGCAGATTCTTTATCATCTGAGCCACCAGGGAATGATATATTTTGCAACCAGAGAGAGAAAAAAATCTCTTAAGATTTTTCATAAATATGACTAAGATTCTCCATTGACTGACCTCATCCAATCAATTTTAAAGAATTAAATGAGAAGTAAGTCTTTAATGATACCTATCCAAAAAGGACTAAAAAAAGCATTACTTTCACTTGAGAAACTTGCTAATGTGATCTGAGGTGCTTTTTTTTTTAAGATTTAATATTTAAGAGGGCTTCCCTGATAGCTCAGTTGGTAAAGAATCTGCCTGCAATGCAGGAGACCCTGGTTCAATTCCTGGGTTGGGAAAATATGCTGGCGAAAAGATAGGCTACCCACTCCAGTATTCTTGGGTTTTCCTTGTGGCTCAGCTGGTAAAGGATTCACCTGCAATGCCGGAGACCTGGATTCAATCCCTGGGTTGCGAAGATCCCCTGGAGAAGGGAAAAGCTACCCACTCCAGTATTCTGGCCTAGAGAATTCCATGGACTGTATAGTTCATGGAGTTGCAAAGAATTGGACATGACTCAGTGACTTTCACTTTCAATATTTAAGAAGTCTCGGGAATTTTCCTTCAGAACTTTGAAATCTATTCACAAATTAATGATTTTGACCACAAATTTCAATTCTCTCCTTTTCATTTTGAATCAAATAATATGCAAAATATGTTTTAATAAAATTTGTTTTGTGGTTCACACATTTTTATAATAATCAACATAGAACCATATGGTAAGCATTCCTGAATTTTAGTCTTTAACTCCACCATATACTTGTTATGTGAAAATTACCTTTTTGAAAAGCTCTAGTACTCTCATTTGTAAAACCTATTGCGTGAGAACTAAAGATAATGTATGCAAAACTCCTTGAAAACTGCCTGACAATATAGCAGCTACTTAAGAGAAAAGAGCCCTTTTAAAACAAAACATGTCTATTCATGAGAGCTGCTATTTAACCAGTTACCTCTTCCGTCAAGTTTTATCTTCTCCCAAAGGATAGTCCTCCAAATTTTGCCACTGCTTCCTCATCCTTACAGTCTCTTCATACATTGCTATCTGATTAATGTCTTTTATCGTTATAAAGATCTTTATTTTTCTCTATTTAATATTCTTACAGGATCATGATATTTAACATTAAAGCAACGTTATAAACTAGAATGGGCTTCCCTGGTAGCTTAGATGATAAAGCATCTGCCTGCAATGCAGGAGACCCAGATTCAATCCCTGGGTTGGGAAGGTCCCCTGGAAAAGGAAATGGCAACCCACTCCAGTATTCTTGCCTGGAGAATTCCATGGACAGAGCAGCCTGGCAGGCTATAGTCTATGGGGTCACAAAGAGTCAGACACAACTGAGTGACTAACACGCAATACACACAATAAGCTAGCCTATTGCTGTAGATTAAGTTATATTGTATGCTTGTGCATTTGTGTACATTTTGTTATAAATTGTATTTATCAGTCACTCTCCATTTTACCCCAACTTTACCACCCCAGGAACTGTTAATCTAATTTCTGTCTCAATAGATTTGCCTGTTTGAGACATTTCATTTAAATAGAATCATATATCATATTAGACATATATAGATACACATCATAAGGGCTTTCTAGGTGGCGCTAGTGGTAAAGAACTTGCTTGCCAATGCAGGAGACATAAGAGATGGCAGGATCGATCCCTGGGCTAGGAAGATGCCCTGGAGAAGGGCATGGTAACCCATGACAATATTCTTGCCTAGAAAATCCCATGGACAGGTGAGCCTGACAAGCTATGGTCCATAGGATGGCAGAGTCAGACATGGCTAAAGCACACAGATCACATTTTGTTTATCATTTATTAGATGAATTATTTGAGCTGTTTCTACTTTGGGAGCTGTTATGAATAATGCTGCTATGAATATTTATGTAGAAGTTTTTGTGAAGACCTTTGAACTGTGGTGTTGCTTTTGAACTGTGGTGTTGGAGAAGACTCTTGAGAGTCCCTTGGACTGCAAGGAGATCCAACCAGTCCCTCCTGAAGGAAATCAGTCCTGAATATTCATTGGAAGGACTGATGCTGAAGCGGAAACTCCAATACTTTGGCCACCTGATACAAAGAACTGACTCATTTGAAAAATGCTGGGAAAGATTGAAGGCAGGAAGAGAAGGGGACGACAGAGGATGAGATGGTTGGATGGCATCGCCGACTCAATGGACATGAGTTTGAGTAAACTCCGGGAGTTGGTGATGGACAGGGAGGCTTGGCGTGCTGCGGTCCATGGGGTTGCAAAGAGTTGGACACGACTGAGTGACTGAACTGACTTGTGAGGACATATGTTTTCGTTTCTCTTAAGTTTTTCTCTAGGAGTGGAATTGCTGGGTAGTGGCACTAGTGGTAAAGAACCTGCCTGCCAATGTAGGAGACAGGAGAGACATGGGTTCAGTCTCTGGGTTGGGAAGATACCCTGGAGGAGGGCATGGAAACCCACTCCTGTATTCTTGCCTGGAGAATCCCATGGACAGAGTAGCCTAGCAGGCTACAGTCTGTAGGGGCTCACAGAGTCAGACACAGCTGAAGCAACTTAGCATGCACATGGTAACTCTATGTTTAATCTTTTGAAGAACAACCAGATGATTTTCCATCATCTTACATGCCCACAGGCAATGGATGAGTGTTCTCATTTCTCCACATCCTCATCACCATATGTTATTTTGTGACTTTTTAATTAAATCTATGGGGCTTCCCTTGTGGCTCAGTTGGTAAAAATTCCTCCCGCAATACAGGAGACCTGGGTTCGATCCCTGGGTTTGGAAGATTCCCTGGAGAAGGGAAAGGCTACCTATTCCAGTATTCTAGCCTGGAGAATTCCATGGATTCTCCATGGGGTCGCAAAGAGTTTGACATGACTGAGTGACTTTCACTTTTACTTAATTAAATCTATCCTAGTGGGTATGAACTACCGTCTCATTGAGATTTTAACTGTACTGTATCCTACATTTTCCTGATGATGAGTGATGTTGAACATCCTTTTATGTGCTTATTGGCTATTTGCATTTCTTCTTTGGAGAAATGTCTATTGAATTTCTTTGCCCATTTTTGATTGGGTTGTCATTTATTATTTAGTTGAGAGAGTTCTTTATGTATTCTAAATACAAATTATCTCCCAGGGAAATATTTTTTGCACCATATGGGTTGTCTTTTCAAATAATGATTGTACTCAAAAAACAAAACATTTAACTTTTGATGAAGTCCAATTTATTTTTTTCTTGTGTTGCATACAGTTCTGGTGTTATATCTAAGATGGCTTTGCCTAACCCAAATACCAAACATTTATTCATACTTAATTCCTTTACTGATATTTTCACTAATTTTTAGCTATTTCTCAGTGGTTTTTTTAGGACTTATCATATACACCTAAACTTATCAGGATCTACTTCAGATTTATGTTAACTTTATTTAAATTAGATATAGAATTTATAACTCCTATATAAGGCTTTCCCCCCTTCCCCTTTTTGTGCTATAATTCCCATACATCTTACATCTGTGTATGTTGCAATTCAGCAATACATTTTTATATTTATAACCTAATGTTATTTTCTGTACTCTAAAGAAGGAAGCTGAGAGAAGAAGAGCTAGTATATATTCATATAGTTTGCTACAGTAATTTTCTTAATATTTCTTGATCTCTGCATTTCTTTCTATGGATTCCAGTTATACCCTGTTGTTTTTTTATTACAGCTGTTTCCTTACTATAATATAGCTTCGTTCCAACCCAATTTCTGTATGCTCTTATTGTCAAATATATTACATTCCATAATTATAGAACAATGACATAATTATATACATTTTTTATGTGATTGCTTTTTAGATTAGTTAAAAGAAAGAGAGACAATACATAAGTTTTACTATATTTTATAACTATCTACATAATCATCTTTATTGGAACTGTTTTTCTTTTTTCAGGTGGATTAAATTACTTGCTGTCTGGCATCACTTACTTTTAGCTTGAACTACTTCCTTTAGTATTTCTTGCAAGACAGGTCTGTTAGCAATAACTTTTCTAGGTTTTGTTTGTCTTGAAATGTCTTTACTTTGCCCTCACATTTTATAGATAGTTTTTCTGGATGTAAGATTCTTACAGGCTTTTAATTTTTTTAGCAATTTTAATGTCATCCTACTTCTTCTGGCCTCCATTATTTTTAATGATAAGTCATTTGTTAATATTATTGCTCTCTTGTTTGTGATGAGTTCCTTTTATCTTAGCTTTCAAGATTTTCTCCTATTTGGCTTTTACTGTTTTCTCTATGATGCGTCTCTGGGTGGATCTCTTTCTGTTTACCTTCTTTTTTTTTTTTAATTTTTTTTTTTCCCAGTGGGTTTTGTCATACATTGATATGAATCAGCCATGGATTTACATGTATTCCCAATCCCGATCCCCCCTCCCACCTCCCTCTCCACCCGATTCCTCTGGGTCTTCCCAGTGCACCGGGCCGGAGCACTTGTCTCATGCATCCCACCTGGGTTGGTGATCTGTTTCACCATAGATAGTATACATGCTGTTCTTTTGAAATATCCCACCCTCACATTCTCCCACAGAGTTCAAAAGTCTGTTCTGTATTTCTGTGTCTCTTTTTCTGTTTTGCATATAGGGTTATCGTTATCACCTTTCTAAATTCCATATATATGTGTTAGTATGCTGTAATGATCTTTATCTTTCTGGCTTACTTCACTCTGTATAATGGGCTCCAGCTTCATCCATCTCATTAGGACTGGTTCAAATGAATTCTTTTTAATGGCTGAGTAATATTCCATGGTGTATATGTACCACAGCTTCCTTATCCATTCATCTGCTGATGGGCATCTAGGTTGCTTCCATGTCCTGGCTATTATAAACAGTGCTGCGATGAACATTGGGGTGCACGTGTCTCTTTCAGATCTGGTTTCCTCAGTGTGTATGCCCAGAAGTGGGATTGCTGGGTCATATGGCAGTTCTATTTCCAGTTTTTTAAGAAATCTCCACACTGTTCTCCATAGCGGCTGTACTAGTTTGCATTCCCACCAACAGTGTAAGAGGGTTCCCTTTTCTCCACACCCTCTCCAGCATTTATTGCTTGTAGACTTTTGGATAGCAGCCATCCTGACTGGCGTGTAATGGTACCTCATTGTGGTTTTGATTTGCATTTCTCTAATAATGAGTGATGTTGAGCATCTTTTCATGTGTTTGTTAGCCATCTGTATGTCTTCTTTGGAGAAATGTGTGTTTAGTTCTTTGGCCCATTTTTTGATTGGGTCATTTATTTTTCTGGAATTGAGCTGCAGGAGTTGCTTGTATATTTTTGAGATGAATCCTTTGTCTGTTTCTTCATTTGCTATTATTTTCTCCCAATCTGAGGGCTGTCTTTTCACCTTACTTATAGTTTCCTTTGTAGTGCAAAAGCTTTTAAGTTTCATTAGGTCCCATTTGTTTAGTTTTGCTTTTATTTCCAATATTCTGGGAGGTGGGTCATAGAGGATCTTGCTGTGATTTATGTCGGAGAGTGTTTTGCCTATGTTCTCCTCTAGGAGTTTTATAGTTTCTGGTCTTACATTTAGATCTTTAATCCATTTTGAGTTTATTTTTGTGTATGGTGTTAGAAAGTGTTCTAGTTTCATTCTTTTACAAGTGGTTGACCAGTTTTCCCAGCACCACTTGTTAAAGAGGTTGTCTTTTTTCCATTGTATATCCTTGCCTCCTTTGTCAAAGATAAGGTGTCCATAGGTTCGTGGATTTATCTCTGGGCTTTCTATTCTGTTCCATTGATCTATATTTCTGTCTCTGTTTACCTTATTGAGAATTCTTAAATGTCTAGATACATTTTTTCCATCAAATTTGGATAATTTTATTTAAAAAGAAAAACAAGCTTTCTTTTTTCCTTTCCTTTTGATGCACCTGCTAATGCATGATGGTAAGTTTAGTGATGTCCTACATTTCTCTGAGGCTCTGTTGATTTTTCCTTTATCATTGTTTCTCTCTTCTTCAGATTGCATAATCTCTATCTATTTATTATCAAGCTTACTAGTTCTTTTGCCAGTTCAGATTTATTATGAGCCCCCTCATGAATTTTTCACTTCAGCTATTATAATAGTATACCTTTCAGCTCTAAAATTTCCATTGATTCTTCAAAGAATTTTTAATCTCTTTATATTTTCTCTCTTGTGAGATATTGTCATATTGTTTTCTTTACTTCTCTAATCATGATTCCCCTTAGTTCTTGAACATGTTTATAGTAGCTGTTTTGTAATTTTTTTTCTGTTAAGTCTGGCATGCAGGTCTTCTCACATTGCCTTCTATTATTTTTCCCTATGTATGAGAAATGCTTTCCTCTTTCTTTGCATGTTTCATAGTTTTTGCTGAAAACTGGCCATTTTAGAGTATATATTTTAATGGTTCTGGGTATGGTAACCCCAACATGTCCACCTCTGCCCCTGGGCTTGTTGTTATGGGAAGATGGGAAGCAGGCATCTTGTGTTCTTGGTTATATTGACTCAGAGTTAGAGCTTCTATCACATTGAACTGGGGAAGAGGAGAGAGGGTGCAGGTCATGCTCTCACTGTTATTTAAGAGATATTCTTGAATAAATGTTTGTGTGCATGTGTGTTGGGGGGGAGGAGGGCTTCCCTGATGGCTCAGATGGTAAAGAATCTGCCCACAATGTGGGAGATGTGGGTTTGATCCCTAGGTCAGGAAGATCCCCTGGAGAAGGGAATGGCAACCCGCTCCAGTATTCTAGCCTGGAGAATCCCATGAACAGAGGAGCCTGGCAGCCTACAGTCCATGGGGTGTGTTTTTGATTACCTGTATGTCCCTAGGAAAATTTGCAGAGATTTTAAATGACTGCTTTTTTAAGAATAATTTTTATCAGTTATGGTTATTTTGCTGGGAAGCAGGTCTACAGAGCTCTACTCCAGGTGTGGAATTGGGGCCTTAATCCACCTCAGCATAGCTCACTGTTTTTGGCAGTTTGCACTCAGAGAGTTGACTCTCTGGGCAGTTTTGTATGTTTTATTAACTTAATATTCTAAGATAATTTTATATATTACTTAATATTTTAATATTCTAAAGATGTATTAGTAATATACTTTTTTCATTTCTTGAGCACACACTGCCCAGCATTTTATATATACCATCTTGACACTCATACTTGCATGAGATAGAGGCTCTTAGCACCATCCCATGTTTTACAGATAATAAGAATGAGATTCACTCAGAAAGATATAATCCTCAATGCCATAAAACTAGTTAGGGATGGAGCCAAAGATGATCACAAATCTGTCAGGTTTTAATGAATGTGATTGTGCAGAATTTTTTCTACCTTTATTGCTGTGTCTTTTTAAAGATCTATTTCTAGAAGTAAAATTACTAGGCCAAAGGAAATGAATATTTAAATTTTCTTGGTAAGAATTAGCAACTTGATTTCTAGAAATTCATTTTTTTATTAAATCTTTTTTCTGTGCTGGGGGCTAGAATATCCCTTTCATTTTTTCACCAGAAATAGAATTATATGCTCATTTTCACTTGAATTATGTTGTTACTGATGTTGAAAGTGTTTCCATTCTCTCAATATAAATTACTTATTCATAAGTTGAGACTCTTGAAGCTTTTCTTACTATTTTTATGAGCCTTTTACATAAACTAATATAGATAAGAGTATTTGATATTTGCTACAAGTACTTGTGCTTAACTTGTTTTTCACTGTTTTATTTTGGTTGAATACATTTTTTATTATCTTAACGATTTGTATGTAGTCCAGTTTATTAAGGAAATCATCTGCTTAATTTTTTGAGATGAGAAAAAAGAGGCTCAGAAGCAGTTATCCTAGAGATCAAAATTCTGAAAACTACTGTCAGTCACCTTTGGTTCATGAGGGACTTCCTGGGGAGTGACTATCCTCACAGTGGTTGCAAGAGCATTGCCTCCTCTTTGAGGAATGCCTTCTTAAGGGTCTGGCATACTGGAACACCTCACCAAACTACTTTTTTCTGGTAAACTCCCTATCAAGGAGCTATGCTCAAGATTCCAATTCTAGTGGACTGGGCAGAAGGTCAACTCTCTCTGCATTTTTTTTTAAACTCAGACACTTCAGGAGCTATGTTATTCTGTATTATAGACTTTAGTCTTCCTTCATCTAGGAGGGACATCTTTCAACTTAGTCGACAGGTTAGCTGGGAGACACCAGCAAGGTAATGTGAGCAGAAGCATATTTCTCAATTTTAATTCTCTCATTTATCTGTTTGAATGACAACACCTCAGTTCCTATTGAGTAAGTTTATGATAACCAATCTGAAATTCTCTAATTTCAAAATTCTCCAAGCTAGGCTTTAATAGTACGTGAACTGAGAACTTCCAAATGTTCAAGCTGGATTTAGAAAAGGCATAGGAACCAGAGATCAAACTGCCAATATCTGTTGTATCTTAGAAAAAGCAAGAGAATTCCAGAAAAACATCTACTTCTATTTCATTGCGCTAAAACCCTTGACTGTGTGGATCACAACAAACTATGGAAAATTCTTCCAGAGATGGAAATACCAGACCAACCTACCTGCCTCCTGAGAAATCTATATGCAGGTCAAGAAGCAACAGTTAGAACTGGACATGAAACAACAGACTGGTTCCAAATAGGGAAAGGAGTATGTGAAGGCTGTATATTGTCACCCTGCTTATTTAACTTATAAGGAGAGTTCATTATACAAAATGTCAGGCTAGATGAAGCAAAAGCTGGAATCAAGATTGCTGGGAGAAATATCAATAACCTCACATATGCGGATGACACCACCCTATGGCAGAAGGTGAAAAAGAACTAAAGAGCCTCTTGATGAAAGTGAATGAGGAGAGTAAAAAAGTTGGCTTAAAACTCAACATTCAAAAAACGAAGATCATGGCATCCTGTCCCATCACTTCATGGCAAATAGATAGGGAAACAATGGAAACAGTGACAGACCTTATTTTCTTAGGCTCCAAAATCACTGCAGATGGTGACTACATCATGAAATTAAAAGATGCTTGCTCATTGGAAGAAAAGCTGTGACCAACCTAGAAAGCATATTAAAAAGCAGAATCATTGCTTTGCCAACAAAGGTCCATCTAGTCAAAGCTATGGTTTTTCTACTAATCATGTATGGATGTGAGAGTTGGACCATAAAGAAAGCTGAGCACTCAAGAATTGATGCTTTTGAACTGTGGTGTTGGAGAAGGCTCTTGAGAGTCCCTTGGACAGCAAGGAGATCAAACCAGTCCCTCCTGAAGGAAATCAGTCCTGAATAGTCATTGGAAGGACTGATGCTGAAGCTTAAGCTCTGATACTTTGGCCACTTGATGAAAAGAACTGACTCATTGGAAAAGACCTGATGCTGGGCAAGATTGAAGACAGGAGGAGAAGAGCATGACAGAGGATGAGATGGTTGGATGGCATCACTGACTCGATGGACTTGAGTTTGAGCAGGCTCTGGGAGATGGTGATAGACAGAGAAGCCTGGTGTGCTGCAGTCCATGGGGCTGCAAAGAGTTGGACATGACTGAACAACTGAACTGAATCTCCTGAATATTCCTTAGTAAGAGGATACCTCCATAAGGCTTCTACAACACATACTTCATTACCAGTTAAGGATCTTAATTCTTAAGTCTTTATTAGATAACATCCTCATATCTAGACATATGCCTACCTTATGTGTCTCCATTTCTTTCCTTCAAGAGGGCAGCCATATTTAGTTAGTCTCTCTAGTGGTCATCTGTCTGTACAGATGAACCTAGGTGTTCTAATGACTATGTTCTAGGACAGCAATATAGATAGATAACCACCAATGATTACTACCATCCCCCTCCCCAAATTAAAACTATCAGGCACATACTCTGCAAGTTACCTGTTTCTCATCATTACTAGTGACAAACATGACTTTATTCTTTCCTAAAACAATCTGGCTAGTTGTGGTAGTAATAGAAAATACTGATCCAAATAACTAACAGTCCAGTTCATTTGGGAGAAGAATAAACTTTTATGAGAGAATAGTTTTGCTCCTGTGGTATGAAATAATATATAATCATATTAATTGAGTACAGAAATAAGTTGAAATTATGTGTCTTCCCCCCATTCTCCCTAAATACACATCATGGACTATAATAACTTGCAGTTTTCCTCTGCCATGAAAGCAAAACTTTCTAACTGAAAACTTTAGAATCATATAACCTACATTTTATTGGCAGGGGCAGAGGATATCTTAAATATGAAAATTTCAAACTGGCATTCCAGAATGAAGAGAGGGCTCCCTTTTCAGATGTGACCTTATCCTGAACTTCTCTGAAATAGCACAGTCAACTGTGCTGTGAATGTATTTGACCTCATCAGTTTACTGAAATTTGAAGCCATATCTATATGGAGATATGGAGAGATATGTATCTATTATATATATTCAGATATATATCAGTAATTATTGGGGAAATGATAGTCCAAAGCTTCAGATATTCAAAACCTCTTCCTACAAAAACATGAATAGTTGTTATTACTGATTGAAAATGCTCTACCTGTTATTATCAAGTCATGTGTGGGTCTTCTGTTCATAAGCAAAAACATTGGAAGTTTAAAAATAAAAGCCGTAATAACTAATGTTAAAGTCCCTAGAAGCACACTGTTAGCTTTCCTAATGTTAAAATCTCTAGAAAGCACACTGTTAGCCTTTATTTTGGATGCAGAAAAGAAAGTCAATTACCAATTTTAGTTTAGGCAATTGCTGTGGCCACAGGTACCAGGAGAAACAGAAATTCTTCAAAAGCAAACTTACAATAAATACAGTGTTTTTTCCTTCAGTGAATTCCACAGATATGTTTTTGTCAAAGGTCTCAACCAGCAGCTGTACAACTTGCCATAGTCTGCCAACACATCCTTGCCAGAGCCAGTCTGATTGCTTAAAGGGGAAAAAAAAAAAATATTAGCAATTTCTTCTGAACAAGAATATGAACCAGCAGGTTCATATGAACCAACCTAGTGGAGAATGTTTGATAATCTCAACCTTTAAAGGGTCTAATGTTTTTTTACGAAAGTGGTTTCATAAGCTTTTAATATACATTTATCATTCATTTTTGCTAGTGATATTTTAAAATAACTATTCTACCAGTTTAGTCTATAAATCCAACTTTTGACACGACAGAGAAGAAACAAGACCCTCTAAAGGGAAAACATGTCCATCTTTTGTTGTGAACACTCATATGCATCATCCTATAGAGAATACCTTTTAGCCAGCACACTTGGCCCAACCATCTGTGTTCTATTGTGTTTTCCTGAACAAATCAATCCATTCAGGGACTATAAAACAAGAATTCATATAAAAATGTATGTAAGAAAGACACATTTCTCTTTTTAAAAGCTCATTCATCCATGATGAAGCTATTAAAAGAAGGTTCAAGCTAGCAATAAAGAACAAGGGGTAATTGTGTGAATATCTGTGGTGGGAAGGTCCAGACGAGGGATGGTGGGGTTAGAATGATGGAGACCCGGCGACCAGAGAGACCACAAAGATGTCCTTGGCGGGGGGGGCTTATTTGAGGATAAACAAAGAGAAGGCAGTCTACACAGATGTGCCAAAGATTCATGGTAAACAGCTGGTAGACATTCCAGTTAGTGAGAAAAGCGTGGTGTTTGGGTTAAGAAAGGTCTGGCTGAACACAGGTTGGCGGTGAACAGAAACAAGCAGCAACACACAGAAGCTGAGGAAGAAAAACAAAGTCAGAATCGGGAAGTAGTGTGTACCAGGGGACATGTGTTCAGGAGTAAATCTCTGATACCTGAAAGGGCCCTGCCTCTAGAGAGACTGCATGCACACATGCTAAGTCACTTCAGTCGTGTCTGACTCTTAGCAACCCTATGGACTGTAGCCCGCCAGGGTCCTCTGTCCATAGGATTCTCCAGGCAAGAATATTGGAGTGGGTTGCTGTGCCCTTCTCCAAGGAATCTTCCCAACCCAAGGATTAAACTCATATCTCTTTATGTCTCCTGCATTGACAAGTAGGTTCTTTACCACTGGTGCCGCCTGGGAAGCCCAGAGAGCCCAGAGAAATGGGAAGACTCATGAAGCTAGTGTAAAGCGCACATGACTCTGCTTCTGAATTAAAGGGCTTTAAAAGGATTCTCAGAAATAGAAAGGGTATGTCTCCCTTGGCAATCCATGTCAGAGCTTGCATAGGGTAAGGACTAGCCATTATCAAATTGCACAATAATATATGCTCCTCCACTCTATTACAATAAACCACTGCCACTGATAGGAAATCTTCTTATTTCACAAGTGTTTTGGAAGAAATAAAAACGTGGAATGCTGAAAATCACTGAAATAGGGGCGCTTGGTCGTAAAAAAAATAAATAAATCAAGGAGTTAAGTATAGTTCCAGAAGGCAATATTAGCAATACAGTTGCATTTAGATCAATCTTGATACTGAGCTGTGAGCACCAGGTAACTGGATGTAACAGAGAAGCTCATGTACCTTGGATTCAGGTTGGCCAACATTCAGTTCCCAATCTGCCACGGACCCTGGGCACATTTTTAAGCTCACCGACTCTCATTTTTCTATTACTGCTTTAGATGACCACAATCCCATATTTAGAGAATCTAGTGGTCCAACATGGACTTCCAGAAGCCCATTTTCAATGCTTTAGCTTTTCACTGGTTTATAACATCCTTCCAGGACCCCTCCATGATCTGTCCCTTCTCAGCCAGATAGAGTTGTCCTACCAATCTGTTCTCTGGGGGTGGGGCTCAGGCAAAGGATGCTGCAGAGAGAGCAAAAGAAATTGATGACAAGCCATTTGGGAGTTGGGTAGGAAAGGTCATGAAAGTGGGCTCTCAGCAAGTCAGGGAAGGAAGGTGCTGGTTCCCATGTGGTCTGAACCCCCAAAATACAACTGCTCAGAAATGGAGGTCACTTCCTTTGTGTGCTTCTCAGGTTCCTGGCACCACTTGCCCTCTGGGACAAGAGTCTCTTTATCCCTCTCCTCCTTGGCTCACTGAAGAATGAACTTTTGTTTCAGACATTTAAAAATAATAACACAAATAAGTATATAATTACAAAGCAAGATAAGCACTAAGTAAGAAAAGAAGAGGATGCAATGAGACAGTATAATGGGATTTGACCTAAGTATGGGACTTGGAGCTGAGAAGTGGGGAAATAGCATCAGTAGGCATTAAATGTCTAAAGAGTAGGAGGAAAGGGATTTCTTGGCTGAGGGAACAGAAAGATACTTTATTTTACCATCACTGGGATAGTAGCTCTGAAGGAGAAACATTCATTTCCATCTGAAACTAGATGGGCTTTAGAACCAACTGACCTATGAATGATTTGATGCTTACAAATTAAAAAAAAAAAAAATAGAACCACCACATTTAAATTCTTAAAGAATGAGACTAAATCAGCAATGTAAAATGAGAAATTAAGATACTTTAAATAACAATTCCATGGATATAGTCATTTCCACTGTGATCTAACATGTTTCTATCACTTTTCCCGGGTACCAACAGAAAGAAAGGGGAAGAAGAAAGGTGAGATGTTCCAAATTCTCTTCCCTCAAGTTCTCCAACCTACCACTGGTGTTTAAGGAACGTAGGATCCTCTCAACTCCTCCAGAAGAGTGTCATCACTCACATGCACACGATCTTACATGTGGTCCATGGGTGAGGACTCTCAGCCTCTTCTAATTTCTTCGTGTTTGTTTCCTCCTTCTGGCTGATGAACCCTGAAGCAGCAGTTCTCCTGTGTGCTCGCTCACCCTCGCTCCTGCTCAGAGTTGCCAGAGGCCAGTGGGCATCAGGGGAAGGCCATGCCAGCCTGTAGTATTGGTCTTCAGGTCATTAATTTCTTAGGCTTGAGGGCTCCACTGACTGCTCCCTAAGAGTGGCTTCTCTCACTATAGAACCTTCTGGCACTATTTTTCATCATTGCAAGAAGTTGTTGAAAGTTACTGGTCTCATTGTTTCAAGGAGGTTACTCTGACAAATAAACTGAGTTTTATGCACTCATTTTTGTAAGGCTTCTCACATGAGGATTAGGACACAAGTCCTTTGGCATTCTGGTGGGAAGACAAGCCCACACGATAAGCATTAAATATCATCAATGTGCTCTTCCTTTTGCCTTTCTGACTACAAGATATTCGCCCCTGTTTCCCCAAAGCATCCGTTAGCCTCATGGGATATTTGGATGCTGTAAAGAAAAATAACAAGTTAATACTCGGCCTCTGAAATCCAAACAGATAGACTATTGTTCTGAGACTAGAATTTTCAGGTTCCACTGAGCCTTTGTTGTCCTTTCAGGTTATGAAAATACACTCAAGGGACTCACTGTGCTGTGGAGGGTGTGCTCCCTCTGTGTCAAGTGACTGTGAAGAGGAGACACGATCTGGGGGAAATAAAAGCCATGTGCAACCTCTTCAGGCCTAGGAAATATATGGAAAGGAGAAGAGAACAGTGAGAGAGGGCGACAGATAGGCGTCTTCTGAGGCCCTCTCCACAGTGAAGAGGGGAGAATTTTCGGAGAGGTGAGGGCAACAGTGAAGGCAGGGAAGGGCTCTGCCCAGTCTACACTGAGAGCTCTAGGAAGATGCCACCTTGGAAACATCACCATGCTGGCAGGTGGCCACAGAAATTTGGCAAGGTTAGGTGGTCAGGCAGAGGGAGGCCTCGGAGGCGAACTCTGCGGGGTCACTCAGGGTTGTGAAGCCACTGAGACTGTAGCAGGGGAGCTTGTCACACTGGTCTGATCGCAGGGGTTACTGAGCAGCCTGCAAGGCTCAAGGCTGACTGCGTTAGACCCTGTGATGGAGCCAAGAGCAGGCTCGTTTGCCAGGGAGGCCTGCTGAGCCCTGACCATGCTGGCAAAGACCCGCTCACGAATCTGGCCTGCTGCACACTTCAGCTGCAAATGACAAGAGGGCCAGCAGACCAGCTGGGTGAGAGGCATTGTCCGAGAGCCTGCGAGACAGACAGCGTGGAGCCTGAGGACCCGGCCCTTCATTAACTTAAGGCTATGTGCCTGGCACCCCTTTCTCCATATGCTCAGATACTAACTTAGGGAGAGAAAGAGTATCTATTGATACCATGTGGCTTATTCTTACTGTTTTTGGAAGTTTTGTTGTGTGTGTGTGTGTTTTTTTTTTTTTTTTGAAAGATGGTAAATAGAATGAGCATCTTAATGTCAAAGATCATGGTTTTTTTTCCCCTTTACATCTCTCCTAGTACCTGACCATGACTCTGTAAGACAAAGAAGCTCAAAAAACAAACAAAAAAACTTATAAATGAGAAATTAGTAAATAGGTGTTTTTAGATTTCAGTGGTTCACAATATCCTAGAAAGTAGCTCACAGTATTTTAAAGCATAACCCTATTTCCGCACTTCCCTAACTCAGCGCTCCAGAGACATAAATCACCTTGAGTAAGAAGAAACCATGTCTCTAAGACTGGGCTTCCAAACTTTAAGAATTTTTTCTGTTTTCCAGTCATTTTGTGTTAGAAGGAGGCAGTCACATCTAGTTTGTGAAACCCTGGCTACAAGAGATTTTCAGTCAACACACAAAGGTTCACAGAGGCTGTCCCTTCCAAGAATAATCTCCCAGGGCCCCATTCAACAATAAATATTGCCCAACTTCCCTGTGCAGAAGTCAGCTTAAGGCCGCAAACACTAAGGAAATTGCCTCTGCGTCCAGCCGGCTGACTTGGCAGGCCAAGAGCCCGCGCACAGAGAAGGCCTGTTTCTGTTTGTTTTCCTCATACTTTTCCTGCTCTCCCAGCAGTAAACCATGGCAAGTTATGGAAAAGCCTGGGAAGACTCTCTTTTTCCGCAGACCCACTAATTATGAAGAACCAAAGTTTTTGCTTGAACTGTCAGGGCAGTCATGATGCTGACCTCTGCACACACAGCAAACATGGAACTTCTGTAAACCCCACTCTAAAAAGGTCTGGGGAGAGAGGCCTGAGTCTCCACTCACTTTGTTTCAGTTTGGGGCTCCTTCTCCCAGAGACAATAAAATAGCAGCCATTTTATCATCCATTGCCCTTGTCAGTGGAATCTGAAGGAATGTTCTCCTTGTAGTGTCATCGAAAGAGCAACAAAATAACACGTTTGTTATCATAAAAGGACAGACTTAGCTTGTGATTCCAGTATGAATAAAGTCACTGGGTTTCCTGCATAACCTGGACCAAATCCCTTTAATTTTCTGGGTCTGAATTTCTAGTCTGAAAAAAAAAAGGGGAGGGGGGAGCGGGGGAGACTTTGTTATAATGTTTGAAATTCTGTCATACAGCATAGTTTTAAAAATATTAATAGGATATAAATCTTGACACTTTGGCCTGAGTTATACTTTTTTTCAAGAATATCTTAGGTGATTTTCTAAATTCTGTTTCTTGAATTGATTAGCTTAAATTATTCTATATACAAAAAACTTTCCTTCACAAGCTATTTGGATATCTTTGATAAAGTTAATACAGGAAACATAGGATAAATATTTCTTTCCCATTATAATACATTGCCTTATCAAAGCCAGGAAAGCTAAGATTCATGCCTGGAGTTATTCATTTGTGATTTTCTCTTTGAAAGTCTGAGTAGCTGTCTCTTCTAGGTAACCGTGTTTTTATGCTAAAGGAAACAGCTGGTGGTATCAGCTGAAATCAGGTATTTGCTAGAACATACCTTGGTCCATTTACTAATTTCTGAATTTTTTTTTAAAGATGCTTTATTAATCAAAAGGCTCTCATACTATATAATCTTCATTTCTGGCCATAAAAGTATATCTAAATAACCTAGGTAATTTCAATAAGAAAAATGACATATTTATTAATGAAGAAATAATGTCAGTGAGATATTGAGATGCCAGCTCAACTGACTCTGGTGTTGAGAAATGCTGTGAAAAAGAGCTTTGTCATACACCTTCGGAAGTATATGCACAAAGTGATCAAACACAACTGTTCCACAAATTGCCCTGAGTGCACAAAATATATATCAATGTTTTTTGATAAGTAATAGAGGTAGGGCATATTTTTAGATATTTTAACAAAAGCATGTTATTTACATTTTTGGAAATATTAGCTTCTAATGTACTCTAGATTCTGCTTGGATTTACTGAGTTCTCAAGAAAGTCTATTGGCAATATTCTACACCTACACTTGGGTTAAACAAGTGCAAATATCTAACAGATCAACAAAGAATATGACATGTGGAACTATTACTTTTCCAGTTACAGGTGATTATGTTCAGAAAAGAATGCAATAATTCCTTTAATGTTCATTCTACTTAAATGTCCATTTTCCCACCTTTGTCTCTTGCCAGAAGCACAATTATTCCAGACCTGGGCTATGTAATAAATGTCTGGGAATAGTTTACTTGCTTAAGCTGTTTCTCATACTAAGACATAGGCCATGTGATATTCTGCCATCTGGGGCCTATATATGTAACTTCTAGGTCTCCACCAGAGTTACTCACATGTTCTGAAATACAATAATGCAATAATAAGATGTCATTTCACCTTTGGCTCAACCTGTAATTCAAAGAGCCTAAGGGGGTCAATTAAACTGCTCATTTAAAGTAGAATTGAAAAAAATAGTATGTTGAAAAATAATTCAAAGAGTCCATTTGTATTTTAAGTTTCTAAAACTATTACCAAAATATTAGGAGTTTACAGATTGATGGTAATCCTCTGACAAAAACGAAATAGAAGAAGGGGATTTAGGAATCAAATGATCACATTTTAACATGTAACCAGGGAGGGTGATGAAAGCATATTAAGAATTAAAAAAAAAAGTCAAATACTAACAGATGTGGAATATTATACAAAGCACTAACCCAGTAGTTATCCATGTAGAGAAGAATCATGGGAATGAAAAACTAAAAGGAGTTAGCATTTAAAGGTTGCTTTAAGTCTGTTTCCAAGTATGATGAGCTTAGCTGAATTTGCTGAGAAATTTGCATTGTCCTGCCTGACCTAATGCCTGGTAAATAAGTCTTGATGTAGAGATAAGTGCTCGGCCCTGTGGGTGGAAGTATGGACTGGAAATAACAGAGGGGAGACATTCCAAGTGCTGAAGCATACATCACTGTATACATTATATTACACAGTGGACTCTTGAAAATGAGAATGCTGGTTCTTCTGGATGCTTATCTGTGGGTAGCAGTCCTCAGAATGGACTTCCTAGAGTTTCTCCCCCGATGCTCACCCCAGGTCCAGGCTGAACATGCCTATACAGAAGCTAACAAGCAGGTGATTTCCTTGGACTTTTCACCTGGTTTTTCCAGTTAAGCAGCAGAGCTCACAATTTCATCCTCACAGAGTCTGCCACTGTTCTTAAGAGGCTGCTGTGACCACAGGGCTGTCGGGGGACCCGCCCCAGCCCCACTCACCAACTCAGTCACGGGCACTCTGTTATCCTCCAGCTCCTGTGAAGTTCTGCCGGTCTCTTTCCTGCTCCCTGCCTTTCCCTCTGCCTGAAATGTTTCTTCCCTGGGTTACTTGTGGGTTTGAGTTGATCTCGTTCTTCAGATCTCAGCTTAAATATAACTCTTCAGAGAAGGTTCTCCTGAACCCGAGGTAGAAAGGAACCATCTCTGTTATTAATAGTGTTACTTCCCTGATGGTGGCTTGGTTTACTTGTTGGCTGTTGGGTTTCCTCACTGAAATGCAAAGTGGGCAGGGAAATGTTCTGTCTTGTTTATCCTTAGTGCCTAGTCCTGCTCACACCCAAGTAATGTTGTTAAATCAGTGAACGAAGAGAGGAATAAAAGGTTTTGTAGTGAAATGGAGAGATGAAAGGAGTTGAGAAGCACGTGGACACAGTGAAGGAGAGGGCAGAGTTAGGAGGAGAGCTTGTATATTTCCTGTGGGTCATTTTAAAATTCTTCATTTTCCCCCAAACCTAAGTGGCAAGGTAAAGGTGCCTACTGGCATATCCTGGGATTCTTTGGGAATGTAATTATGGAACTTGACCTTAGGAAGAAAGCAAAAATCAGAGGGGCACATTCAAAACACCACAAAAGCAAAAGTCTTCAAATATTCGGTAGGAGCCTCTCTATTCACTCATAGACTGGTTACTGTAACCATCTACCCTGTTTACAAATTAGGAAATTCAGCTCAAAGATTAAAGCTTAAACATCTTAAGGATGCTAAATGATTAATGAAAATGGCGAACAAAAACTAAAACGAGGTTAGAAGGAAGAAAAAAGTAAAAAAAGAGAAAGAATGCTTATTGTATCCATATTATTAAGCCTTTGGGAACGGGGTAAGATTAGAGATGTCTATGTGAGAAAGTGAATAAGAGTGAGAGCCAGGGCCAAAATGTAGCTGAGGATACCCCCGTGGTGGTGTGTGCTCAGATCCCTCTGTTACAGAACGCCCCCACCACCCTGCCGGTTGATTGAGGAGTTCAGTGACCTTCAGCCGAGCTGTGTTAGCACAAAGTACCAGGGAGAAAGGATGTTTCCACTGCCACTGCAGACAGAGCAGCTTTTTCCTGATGTCTATTAAGTGGAACTTGAACTGTAAAACAACAGCCGCAAGAAGAGAGTAGGCAACTTAAGCGTTTTCCCATAAGTATAGGGCTCTCGCTTGTGCGGGCCAAGGGCTCCGTGTCAGTCTGCATCCAGCAGCTTGCTGAAACCCGCCGAGCTGACAGCTGCAGCTGGCCTGGAGCCCACCGTGGACCTGAGGAGAATCACACTCCCCTGCTTCATGTGGGGCTTAAAATAACGCTGAATCATCACTTTGGAGTTACGGAATGTGTCAGCCCGGGGAGGGCTGAGGTCATTGCTTGAGATCTTCTTGGGCTGAACGGGAATAGAGGCCTTCAGAAGACATGTGAAGCAAGCCACACACTATATGACTTCAGTTCACCAATTTGAATTATCTTCCTATTTTCTATGCAGAAGACAGATAGTGGGATTTTCCAAAATTGTTTTTGCTTTTCTGCTGATTTCAGGAAGTTGAGGATGACTTTCCAGACCGTGAAAAATATGTCTAAAATAATGCTTTCTGAAGAGATCCTAGAGGTCTCCTAGAACTAGTGTTTCTGTGGTCCTGAATATCTCAGGGCATAGAGGGCTTAAGGGTAATTAGCAAGAACCCTTCTATTCTCTTCCCCTGTGCTCCAAGGTGGTGGCAGAATTTTAAGAAATAGATTCAACATGTATTTTTACAAATGAGATTTGTCAACCAGAAACAGATGAGGTTGCAGCTTTTTAGAATACCCAAATAGTGTAATTACAAAGATTTTCTGGGATGTAACTCCCAGAGATGCATCTTCCCCTTTGACAAAGGGTGAAACACATATGGGCTTCCCTGGTGGCTCAGAATGTAAAGAATATGCCTGTAATATAGGAGACTTGGGGTTGATCCTTGGCTCGGGAAGATCTCCTGGAGAAGGGAATGGCAACTCACTCCAATGTTCTTGTCTGTAGAATTCCATGGATAGGAGCCTGGTGGGCTACAGTCCATGGGGTCAGAAAGACTCAGACATGACTGAGTAACTAACATTTTCACTTAAGCATATATAATAATTCACTATACATAAAGACTGTGGGTCATCAGAAACAATTTAGGAAGCAGTGGGAGGTTGTATGTGGCAGTATATTAAACACTTCTCAAATACATAAACAGCTGGGTCTTTTTTCATATGCAAGTAATTTAAGTTTTCTGTTAGTCATCTCATGAAATTTAGAAGAAAATGGAAATTACAGAAGTGACATGGCAGCCCTGGAAGACACTGAAACACTTTATGAATACATCTAAGAAACTGGATTGCATTCTAATGATGCATATTTTGTTATAGACTGGTTCTTTGAAAACTGGCAAACTGTATCTGTTTTTAACAGAGAGGTACAAATGGACCAGAATGATACAATCTACTTCTATTTCCTTTTTATCATTCATTTATTAAGTATCTGTTGACATCTGCTATATGCCAAGAAGTATGCTAAGGACTAGATGTATAAAAGTCAAGAGAAGACAAAATCCTTGCCCTCCTACAGTTCATTATTAGAGGAAGCAGGCTAATTTGCACATTTAATTATGTAACTATGCCTATGAAAGTGCCCCCTAAAAGAAATGAATGGCGCTAAAAGAAATTGTAACACGATGTCATGACTTCATCCAGAATGTCAAATGAGGGTTCTCTAATGAGTAATATTTAATCTGAATTTGAAGTATGAATAGCATTAGATAAAGAAGAAGAGAATTTCAGGCAAAGCAAAAGCATGTGCCAGAGACTTGGGATGGGAAGAAGCTTAGCAAATTTAATAACTGAAAGAGAGGCAAAATGGGCTGGAACATCAATAATCAGGAGAGTGACAGCAGGTGAAGGTACTAATGTAAGCAGGATCTTGCTGATTGTTAAAAATTTGGGACTTTTATCTTAGAAGTCAATGAAAAGCTTTTGATGTGTTTGATACATTGGAATGCTATGATCAGAAATGCATTTTTAAAAATCTGTGTATTTTCTATTTAAAAAAAAGAATTGAAGAAGGGAGAAAGGATGTATGTAGAGCAATGCATTCAGCAGCTCTTGCAAAAATTCAGAAGAGTGTAGTCGCATAGACTTGGGTGGTAGTAGCAATGCAAATGAGGTGGCTCTGTATTAAAATGAAGAATAGTTGATACCTGGCACATTGTGGACCTCAGTAATATTTGTTGAAAAACTGACTGATTAGTTTTACATTTAGGAAGAGAAAAGAATCAAGTGTACCACTTATGTTGCTTCAGTTGAGAACATATTATACATAAAGCTGTTTTCTAAAGTGTTGTTCACTGCTACATCCTGAGTCGCTCAGTCGTGTCCAACTCTTTGCATCCCCATGGACTGTAGCCCTCCAGGCTCCTTTGTCCTTCTCTAGGCAAGAATACTGGAGTGGATTGTCATGCCCTCCTCCAAATTGTTCACAGAGCCAGGAGCATTAGCAACACTGGAGAGCTTGCTAGAACTAGGCTCTCCAGCCCACCCAGATCTACTACAAATGGGGCTACTAATGAGATCCCCAGGAGATCTGTATGCACCTGAAGTTTGAAGTTTGAGAAGAAATGTTCCAGTGTAGGCGACACTGGAACTGAAACATACATAATCTTAAAAGAGCAGGTTAGAATCAAAACCAAAAGAAAAAATGCAGGAACATATTTAGATTATGCATGGATAAAATAGTAAGCACCTATTCAAGATGGGCTTGAGTACATAATCAGGTGAGACTTGTTATGGAAACTCATCATTGTAATAAACAAAATTTCAAATTCCCAAGCATTGTGATAAGACAGTGCTGGTGATGACTATTTCTCTGCCTAATAATAACAATAAAAAATAATAACTAGGGACTTCCCTGTTTGTCAAGTGGTTAGGACTTCACCTTCCAGTTCAGGGGGGTTCAGGTTAGATCCTTGGTTGGGGACCTAAGATCCCACATGCCTCTTGGCCAAAAGAACAAAACATAAAATAGAAGCAATGCTGTATATAACAAATTCAGCAAAGACTTAAAAAAAAAAAAAAAAAAGGTACACATTAGAAAAATCTTACATAATAGCCATAATAGAAATAGTAGTTATGACAATGATTAAGACTTGCATTGTATAGTTACTCAGTTCTTGCTTTTATAGGCTTTTGCTGTTAGGGAAATTTAAGTTAAAGGGAGAAGCCTTAACAGGATGGGGAGAAATGGCATTGTATGTTATGGTGTGCACAGGACAATACTGAAATTCTTCTCTACTGCCCTGTATTTTGACAGAGGTTCATTTTTTTAAAAAGTGAAAGAAATGGCAGCCCACTCCAGTATTCTTGTCTGGAGAAGCCTATGGACAGAGGAGCCAGGTGGGCTATAGTCCATGGGGTCGCAAAGAGTTGGATACGGCTGAAACAACTCAGCAATAGCAGCAAGATCTGTACTACAGCTCTATATGATAACGTCATAAAAGCTGTATGCCCTGTGTACACAAAAAATAATCATATTAGTTACTTCTATACAGTAAACACAGAAATACCAAAATATAGAAAAGAACTGGGGTTTGATGTATCATTACGAATCTCAATAAAAAGAAAATGCCAAAAATTGTTCTAAGCCACATTCTAACTAGAAGTACCATGCAACCAGGTTTACTAGGCTGCTTACCATTAAGCACTAGATCAGTTCCATATACCCCCAAAGCATAGAGGGCAGGGGCGGGAAGCCACAGTATTTCATGTCGCCTTCATATATTGCCAAAAGTAGACAAGGTTCAATTGTGCTCGGTGGCTCCTGAGGTTACAGAACATCATTCCTTTCTCAAGTTCCAGCTGGCAGTGACTTTCCCGTCCTCTCATCTACTCCCTTGTGTTTATTTTATATTCATGCACAAGACAGCAGACTTACCGAATCAGCCTGTGCAATCTTGCAATTATTGTTTTGAGAAAAATGCACATGACAATTAGAGCAACAATTGAATAATTCAAAGCAGTCGTTTAGCATTAATATCACGTGTGCATAACTTGATGAGGGGACAGAGAGGAGGCACAAGAATGTTGCAAGGCTGACAAATCTGAGGTTCAGGAAAGAATGAAAAAAGTGGCTTGTTTGACCTTGGAAACAGGAAACTAGGGAGAAATTAGAAGCCTAAGAATATATGAGCCCGGCTGTAAAGAGAGAGGTTCTGTGACCTGTCAAGAGGGCAGCAAAGGAACAGGGTGGAAACGAGCTCTAAGGATCGTAACAGAAGCTGAGGGTAAACCTTCAAGGGATTAGAGGGCCCTCGTGTTGCGGCGGATAGCACACGGCTTTGGACTCTGATATTCCTGGATTTAAATCCTGGCTCTGCCAGGTTAGAAAAAAATTTGACCAGAAAACTCTATTTGGATGGAAACTGTGTACTGCTGTTTTTATAATGGTTTAGAGAGGGTTAGCACATGAAAGATGGGAATTAGATTAGTTGACTCCTCTTGTAGTGGAAGGTTGGAACACATAATTTTAATCTGTTCTTTGTTTTACATTGATTCTGAAAATTTCTTGGTAAATTCATTTTTTTCTAATTTAGTGTCTTTTTTTTTTTTTCCTAAGAACACCATCTCTGAAGTCACACAGTCTGAGTCTGAATCCTGTGTTTGAACGTTTACTCATTATTCATTCTCTTGAAGTCTCTGATCTCACACTTATAAAAATAGAAACAATAAAAGTACATACCTTGCATGATTTTTTAAAGAATTAAACAACACCTTTCAGACTGATTGGCATAATGAACTCTCAATAAATGTAAGCTGTCTTTACAATTATGCCTGGCTGGCGTCCAGCACTGCTTCAGCTCTATGAAGGAATCAAAGATGAACCAGATAATGAACCTGATGTGTGAGAACTTTTGGAATCAAGTAGGGGAAATAAGGCAGGGATTCAAGTGAACGTAACTAAAAAGGAACAAATCTGCCTCAAAAAAAGACACAGGTAGGGCATTTAAACAAGAGAACTGACTTTAAAGGAATGAGGGGGAAGTTTCTGGAGAAGGCGGTATTTGAACTGAATTTAGAAACACATAGAGTATGACCATCTGGAGATGGGGGAGCCTGGTGTGGTGGGAGAAGAGTGATGTATCTCATTCCTAGCTAAGAGGACAGAGCAGGCTTTTTTTGCAAGGTTTTCAGATTCTAGTGCTGACTTTGGAGATTTGTTTCAACAGAGTTTCCCTCGTAAAATATTCTAAAACATTAGTCACTCTTAGTCCCTCAGCTGTGTCTGACTCTGCGACCCCATGGACTGTAGCCTGCCAGGCTCCTCTGTCCATGGGATTCTCCAGGCGAGAATGCTGGAGTGGGTTGCCATACCCTTCTCCAGGGATTGAACCCACTACTCCTGCATTGCAGGAAGATTCTTTACTCTCTGAGCCATCAGGACAATCTGCTAAATTTTCAGCAGTCAGTCACACACCAGCCTCAAAAACAGTGAGAAACTGTTTGTTCAGAAGCAACAATCATTTCAATGGAATACCTCGAAAAGAGCATCAGTAAAACCCTCATGAGTTTTTATTGTTATTTCATTATTGAATTTACTGCCAAGTTTTATCATTTAATCGTCTGCATTGTGCAAGAACAGTAGTTTATTCATGATTGTTAAAAGAAGAAAAACCTCAAATATTCAAAAAAAGCCTTTTAAGCTTCTAACTGGATACAAAATTCAAAGTGTCTTTTTTCTTTTTTTTTTTTGGAGCTGATGTCCCATTTCACACTTTGACTCAAATTAAAATTGTAGACAATCATGAACACCAGCAAATTAAAGATATTAGAGAAGAATGGATTCATTTTTCTGAGACACACAGAATTTGGGGGGATTTTAAAATATTTAATACTAGAGGGACACATTCTTGGCAAAATGTATTCTTGATTTTCCTTCAGGCAGTTAGTTTGTGAACTTTTACATAATTGTAAAGGACTAACTCCCAGACGTAATTTTTTTTCTCTCCTCTCCTTCTACATACAACTTTTAAAAAATACATATTTATATAAATATAAACCTGTTACATTTGTGCATTCCAGAAAAAATCCTATTTGTGTAGCATGGGCATTTAAGTCCTTAACCAAGGACACTGTATTTTCTGAAATGTTGCTGATTTTTAGCTTGTCAGAAAATTAGGCACAAGGAAGGAAGGATGGCATCACTTCACCAACTTGACCCAATCCATTCAGATAGGCTGAGAGGGAAACGGAGCAGGTACAGATGAAGTAGCCCATGGGGGAACACTCACATGCTCAGCCCAGGTGTCCTCACGAGTCACATGTGCTTTCCCAAGCCACATGTGCTCAGCAAACAAACGAACTAAGGTTCTCAGTGAAGCTTTAACTTTGGCAGTAAGCAATGGCCTTCCCTTGTCTTTGAAATGAAGTTGCTTCTGAGTTATGGTATCATAATCACATTTGCGATGACAAAAATCAGATGTACAACTTCATCAGAACCAACAGGAACTGAACCTAATTTGATGCAGATTCCCCTGATTGGGTTCTATTGCAATTGATGATAGTATAACACCCTTTCTCCTTCCTACTTTTGAGACAAAATTTCATTTTCTTTTCTTTTTAGTAAAGGAAGAGGTTCAGAGAACTTCTTAAATTTTCTTTCTTAAAAAGATAATGTGCATGTAGAGAATGGACTTGTGGACACCTTGGGGAAAGGGAGGGTGGGATAAATTGAGAGAGCAGCCTTGACATATATGCACTACCATGTATAAAATAGATAGCTAGTGGGAATTTGACATATAACACAGGGAGCCCAGCCTGGTGATCTGTGAGGGCCTAGAGGGGTGGGATGGGGGGATGGGAGGGAGGCTCAAGAAGGAAGGGATATGTGTGTTCTTATGGCTGATTCAGCAGCCGTAAGAATACAGCAGACACCAATACATTGTAAAGCAATCACCCTCTAATTAAAATAAATAAAGGAAAATGTTTTTTAAAAAAGATAACGTGCAGATTTTTGAGGGATATCATGTCTTGGGAAACACGTTTTATTGTAAACATGAAAAAAATACTTGTATGAGGCCGGACTGCATACTGTGGGAAATGGAGGGTCCTACCCCATGTGTCTGCCATATGAGGTGAGAGTGAGGGCTGTGGTCTCCATATGCACTTATCCACACATTAAAAGTGATAGCTACATCTGCACTCACATTTTCTAAAGAAAACCACATTGAGACTCATCAGATTGTAGCAGCATTCCGAGGTTTATCTAACTTGGGTGAGGACAAAACTCTTCACTGGGGACTTCATTTTATGAAAATATCAATGAATTCTAATTTCTAGGTCATGAGAAATGCCAAGTACTTAGAAAGGAATGCTTCGCTTGTGTGTGTCAAATAGAAGACACAACAGTATGTTTTTTCTTTTTTCATTGTTACAGGAAGACATTGTATGCAGCGGAGAGAATGTGAACCTTGGAGGCAGAAATTTACAAAAGAGTCCTGATCTTGAGTAAGTTATTTGTTTATCTGAGTTTCAGTTCTTTAAACACATAAAGTGTAAATAACAATGCATATCCTGAATGCTAATTGTGATAATAGATAAGATTATCTGTGTATTTAAAGTGGTTCTAGATTTCACAGAACCGTAAGCACTCTGGCGTCTCATTAATCATGACAATGTAGATTTCATCTCCCACCCAGTCCCTCCTAATGGGAGGATTTAGTTTATCCCAGTCTCACCTGGTTACTTCTTGACATTTCCATGGACATCTCCCCAACAATGTCTAATACCCCAATTCTCTCCTCATCAGTATCCTCTGAACCAGTATTCTTCCCCCTGTCTGTGCTGTTTCTGCCTTCACAGGAAGGCCAGCACTGTCCTGAGAATGTTGGCTTTCTCAACATTCTCAGGCAGAATCCTCCAAGGTATCTGGGCCACTGTTTTCCCCTGAATCCCCACCGCACTGAAACCAGGATGCAATTCACTCAGAAGTGAGAAGAGAGGCTTGCCCTTACTCTGTATCATTTGACCTGAGTCCTCAAAACCGCTTGTGCCAAAGTGGTCTTCAGAGTCACAAAACCAGTTTCTTCATTTTTTGCCTGCAGGATCTTTCTCCATAAGACTCAGAGGCTGGATTCAGGCCACAGAGGCCAGCTGTGTGATCTTGAGCAAGTTTCTTAGCCTTTCTCTGCCTCAGTATCATGCTGTATTAAATAGGTATTGCTGTAAGGTCTACTTATATGGTTGTTGTCATAACCAAATGCATCGATGTACACAAAATGCACATTGTAAAGTACTACATAAGTGCCAACAGTTATTAGAACTTTTATTGTTCTCAGAATTGTTCCACAGTGTAGACTCTGGGAATATGAAGAAATTACTGGAAGAAGTTAAATGATAACTCAAGCTATTTAATTGGAATAGTAAAAGGAGATGTGGTTTATACTGTACCTCAAACCGGTACAGTTATCTCCAGTTAATTAGAAGATACAGTTTCAAGAAATAAAGTATTATAGGAATATAGGAGGAAAATTAATTTGTTCTGGAGATGCTTAAAGAAGGAAGAGGGCTCATGTTGGAGTTAGTGTTTCCAAAGACTTAAAAAAATTAGAATGTTTAAAAAGGAGAGATGAGATGGTAAAGCCAGCCTGACAGCAAGTCATAGAAACCAGCTCGCAAGCCAAGCACATTTGAGAGCGGTGAGTGGCCCAGAGGGAGGTGGGGCTGACAAAAGAGAGATCTCTAGCTTGAAAAGTCAGCAGGGAATGCAGATGATACTGAGTGATGTGCTCAAAATTTCAGATTGAATTTTAGGGAAAAGAGGAAACAAAGTTTTTTGTAAAAGAGGCCATGACCATTTTAATATTTTCAAACAATGCCCACTTTCAGCCATGGAAAACCCTAAAATTGCCTTTTAGGATCTAAATATACATGGTTTATTTTATATATACATCCTATTAGATTATAGGGTCTAAATATACCTTCTTTAAATCACCTTTTTGGTAATAGGACTTACTTTACAATTTCTTAACGTAGAAATTTTTTTCAAATAGTATGTTTCATTGCATTTTACTCTTATTATTTTGCAAACATAATTACCTCTCTCCCAAAGTGCTGATGTTAGTGATAACAAGCAAAGAACCCATGAACTTAATAAATTTGATATAAAGATGGGAATCATTAAGCTAACTCATTGGACCTAAACTTGTTGACTACATGAATAATTAGGAGAGAAGAGAACAAAGTCAAAAAACATGTATGACATATTAGTTCTACATTTTTAAAGTCTATGTCTAAAATGTGAACTGCAATTAGGAGTTTGGGATCAATTTTTAGTCTTCCAGAAAGAGAGTTTTTCTTATAATGCATAATTCCTTTCATGGCATGCATATATTTGCCTTTGATAAGTTTTCAAGAATATTATTCTGCAAGAAAACAGGGCACTATTTGAGACTGATAAGTTGGCTAGCTACATGGGTAAGGGAGGAAGCAATTTGGATAAGGGAGGAAGCCTTTGTTAATACCCAAATTAAAGACGATGGAGACCTAAGTCAAAAACAGAGAATGAAAAGAAGTTCTATAGTAGCTGCTCAAAGACAAAGAAAAGAAGGCCAGAAAGAAAAGGAGTTGAGATGACAGATGTGGTCTCTTTCTGAGATGTTTCATAAGGTTGGCATAAAGTTGAAACTAATACCAGATAAGGACAAACAAGAAAGGAGAATTGTAACCCAAGCTTCTGTGTATTACGCATACACAGAAAAGTGCAAAGAAAATACTGGAAAATCAGAAATAATAGGGCATTAGAAATCATTACCATATTGGATTTATCCCAGGAGTGAAAGGATGATTTCATGATTTTGAAAAATTAATATATATCGTGACATTAACAAATTTTAAAAAAGAGAGAGATTATCTCAATTCGTGCAGAAAAAGGCCTTAAATTACATTCAGTGCCCATTCAGAATGTTTATAATAAAAAAATTTAGTAAAATAAGTATAGAAGAAAACATACTTAACCTGGCAAATCAGTCAGGGTCCAACCAGGAGACAGAAACAACACAGCAATGTGAACAGGAAAAGCTTAAAGAATTTTTAACTGTAACAAGTGGTTGGAATAAGTGAGGGATTGGTTAGTGAAAAGTAAAGAGAATGCTAAAGAATATGGTGAAAATAAAGAGGCAGCACTACCCCTAGAGCTTAGATACAATGCCCAAGGAGGACCCTTCCTCTTCTCCTAGCAACCCTGATTTCCTTTAGGGAGAAGGAGGGCAGAGAAGTTCCTCTAGTGGCATACTAGTAGAATTTGCTAGAAAATCTACCCTCTGGAAATTGCCCAAAAATCCACTCTAGGATTTTGGGGAAAGTCATTCATGGCAAAGTATCTTGTTGGAGGAACTATGCAATGAAACAGTGCAAGGGGATGCTGGGGAAAGCTGCTAGCCTCTAGGTGCCACAAATCTCTGTTCACTGCAGGAGCCTAGTGCTGTAGGAGCTGGACGTCAGGGAAGCTGTATGATGTTGGAGAAGTTGCTTGTTCCGTAGGAGCCTGGCCTTGGAGAAGCTGTGGTGCTTCCAGAGCCAGATGCTGGAAGAGCTGCCTGTACCCTAGGAGATCGGCACTGGAATGTCTATGAGCTGCAGGAGCGTGCCCAGGGAGCACACCGCAACCAGGAAGGAGAACCCTTTCCTTTTGCAATGTCTCCCTACCGCCCTCTACTGCCTGAGTTTAATTGTCATGCATGCATGCTCAGTTGTTTCTGACTCTTTGCGACCCCATGGACTGTAGCCTGTCCGGTTTTTCTGCCCATGGGGTTTTCCAGGCAAGAATACTGGAGTAAGTTGCCATTTTGTACTCCAGGGGATCTTCCAGGGGATCGAACCCACATTTCTTGCATCTCCTGCTTTGGCAGGCAGATTCTTTACCACTGAGCCACCTGGAAAGCCTAAGTTTAATGTCATACCAGCTGTCAGAGGAAAAATATTTAAAGGGCCCATCTGCATTTTCAAAGAGCAGGCAATAAAGTATATACTTGGAGCCAGAGGAAATAAGTTGATAACTGGCACAATTACTAATGGAAGTCTAACAAGAATATACACCTGTTATAATTTACTTTGAAGCATTCACTTTACAATCAAGAACAGAAGGAGGATTCTAACTATTACTGCTTCTGTTTAACATTCAAATGGAAGATCTAACCAGGAAAATATGATAGAAAATGAAACAAAATATCTTAACATTGTAATCAAGGGAAAGAAAATGCTAATATTTGCATGAGAAATGTAAAGGGAATATAGTAAGTAATTTAGAATTTATAGGAATCCTAATCTAACTTCAGCTGCCAGACTAAGCTCATATTTTTAATCACTTTCATATGTTGTCCTTTCAAATAATTTTCAAAGGCAATTGGGGCTTTAAATATTTGTCTATGGCACATTTTCAGACTCCATGCTACTAAGGCTGGAGTAAATACTCTGAATGTTCCCCCATACACAAATATGCACACAGACACATATATTCAAATGCCCACACATATACAGATGAATGTGAAAAGGAAAGAACTGGGAAAACAGATTACATTATCCATGAGACCATGGCCTGATTTTCATTTCATATGGGTATCTGATGCAGAGTTTATTTTTATGACTGAAATTCAATATGCAACTTCAACATTCAAAGAATATTCATTGAGCATGTTCCATGGGTCAGTCTTTTAAGATGCTCCTGAAACAGCAGTTAAAAAAAAAAAATGGGCAAAAGCTTTTCTCCCTTCAACTCCCATTGAAGTTGGAGAAGTGCTGTGAAGAAAGTAAAACAGAATGATACACTGAGTGTCTTGGTGAGCTAAGCAAAAGCCCTTCTTCCAGCAAATCCACTCAAGGCATATTGGAGAGCTATCATCAGTCTCATAAGTTTAAGTTACTGTTACAAAGCCAAATTTGATAAAGCAACCCTTGCCCAAATGCTCCAGCCCATAACTTTCAGGATGCAATGCCTCATGGGCTCTTGAATAAGCATATCTTGATTTAAAGCTTGGCTCACCATGTATCAGCTGTTATTGAGACCTGTATAAAGGGCTTCCTGGTGACTCGGTGGTAAAGAATCTGCCTGCCAATGCAGGAGACACAGGTTTGATCCCCGGGTCAAGAATATCCTCTGGAGAAGGAAATAGCAGCCCCCTCCAGTATTCTTGCCTGGGAAATCCCACGGACAGAGGAGCCTAGCAGGCTACAGAGTCAGAAATGATTTAATGACTAAACAACTATAAGACCTGTAAAATGGGAATAGTAATAACAATTACAATACATATCTCAATATGTAGCAATGTGTAACCTCATACAGGGGTTATTAGGATTGACTGAAACACTACATTTAAACTGCTGAGCATAGTTCCTGAAAGATAGACTGTATTCAATAATTATTGATGATAATAGTGGTGATTATTTTTATTCTCATGAAAAGCCACACAACTTGAATCACAAAAAGACATACAACTTGAATGCTTATGAAAATCTTGCAGCCAGTCCAATGACACACCTATCTGATAGTTACAGCCAAGTAAGAAAATGATTTTGTTGATCTGGGTGAATGAATTTTTTGATCTACATCCAACTAAGATCTAAAGGACTCCTCCGTTGAAGAAATCGTTAAAGCCCGGGAAATGGAGTTCTACGTGTTTCTCACCATTGGGTGTAGGCTGTCCTGATTTAGTGGAAACACATTTGTGGGCAAGCTTACATGGAACTGTAGTTTAGATTTAGACAAAACTATACATTTTCAAATCATGTTATGATTATTTACCACTTTACCATGACAAAAAGCCAACATTGTAAGTCAGCTTTGTATGGGAAATAGTTACATTCTGGCTGCAATGAACATATTAAAGGTGATTCTAGAAGTTTTAAGAAAAAGAAAAAAATCCTACAAATCTCTGCGTTGTATTTTAGGTTTTTGTTGAATTGTCATTTTGTGGTGATTGTTTGGGTGAGGAGTAGAGTTAACATTGCAGACATTAACTCAGAAATCTTTTGCCTAATAGTAGATACCAGGAAATAGATATTGTGTCAAAATAAAATTAAAGAGAAAGGAGGAGAGAGAGACAGAGAAGAGGAGGGAAGGAGGCATGAAAAAAGGATGGGAGAGAGATTCCTTCAGTTCATGATACTGATTCATTTGTTGTCTTCCATTTAAAGCTGTTCCTGAAGTATCATTATAATGATACTTTTCTTTTCCTGCTTTTTCTTTCCTGCTTCTTCTCCCAGCTTCTTCTCATTCCCCTTCTTTTACCCTATTATATTCCCTGACTCTTTTCCAAACTGGGTTCCATATGTTGGCTCTAACATTTCATTATTTTCTATTCCTTAATAGAAAGGAATGATCTGTCTAGGTCCACAGAGGAACTGAATATTCATGGTGTGCTCTCTTTCCCCATGTATATGATATAACACAACTAAAGCCTTGCATAGGAGGAGGAATTGTCTAAACTGTCTAAAAATTTCTTTCTTGGTAAAGGATTTTTTTCAATTGTTAATCTTTAGAAAGAAATCACAGTAATACTCCCCACCAGCACATTAGTGATATCTCTAGGCCATCTCAATACTTTATATAAAATACGGAATCATAGAATGGTGGCGGTAGACCTAGTCATTTTGTCTGTCCAGGATTTCCTCACCTTCCTAATCCCATCTTGATTTCTGTTCAGGGAGTTGTCCTTTCTCCACTGTGTGAAGTCTTGGTGGGAAGTAGCTTCTGTTTCCTATTACAGAGTGATCGGGCCTGGATAACCCCTCTCCATGGCCCATTGCATACAGTGGGTAGAGTGTAATCTTGGCCAGTGAGACACTGTCTACCTGGACCTGAGTAAATGATGCAAGGATCTGAGTCATGGTCAGAGGTTTTTCTCTACCACTGTAGAGGTGACAGTCACTTAAGTCACTCACTCATGTCTGACTCTTTGAGACCCCCTTGGGCGCCAGGCTTCCCTGTCCATCACTAATTCCCAGAGCTTGCTCAAACTCATGTCCATTGAATTGGTGATACCATCCAACCATCTCATCCTCTCTTGTCCCCTTTTCCTTCTGCCTTCAATCTTTCCCAGCATCAGGGTCTTTTCCAATGGGTCAGTTTTTCATATCAGGTGACCAAAATATTGGAGCTTCAGCTTCAGCATCAGTTCTTTCCAATCAATATTCAGGACTGATTTCTTTTAGGATTGACAAGGTTTGTTATATTAATTGTAGAGGTGACAAGCCTCCTAAATTCATGCTGTATGCCATTCCATCTGTGAAATCTGATGTGAACCAAGTAGACCCCTTTTGATTAAAAAATAGAGTATGCTTTTGTTGCTGACTATCAAAAACTGAATTTTACAACTATTCATTGGAAGAGCTCTCGGAAGCTCTGTCTTAGAAAAAGATATCCACAAGTGAGAATGGTCACCTGGAAAACAAGATTTAGAAAAACTAACCATGTTCATATACATACATCCCTCACTCTCCCACAAAGACTGACACATAGCAATTTTATCAAAAGAGGAGAGTTCAGACATCAGCTAGTATGGGTGGGACTCACTGCTTTGGAAAAGGGAAGTCACACTGAACAGGGAAAAAAAAGTAAATTGTCAAAAAAAAAAAAAAAAAAGAGAGAGAGATTTAAATGCTAAGCAAAAGCTGTAGGATATAATAAAGGATTTTTGAGTTCCCAAAGCCTGGCTTTCGCTTACCAAAATTAAAATTGTTATATGTAACCAATAGAGTTGAAAAGAATGCATATAACAGATGAGCCAGTTTTTCTACCCTAAAATTGTTTCTCAGAACTCAGGCAGAGGCAGGAGAAGCAGAGCCTGAGAAGAGGGCAGTAGGGACTGGGGTTGGATAGTTTCTGAAGGACTGCCTCATGTCATCTTCTATAGATGGTCCCCATTCCAAAAGAGATGTAGCAGGATCAGAGAGTAAATTTTAGGTGCCCAGCCTCTGAGTGAGCCTAGGGAGACAAGACGCCTTCTTGTGATCCTCACACACAAAGTGATTCACAGAGGAAAAGTAGACACAGGACAGAGGGGCTGGTGTGCCCTCCCTCCTCAATGTTTGATGATTTGGAGAGAGTCAGAAAGTTTCTCTGGTCCTCAGAAGGATGCAGAAGTTCCCCAGAGAGGATCAATTTTGGTTGCATTCAAGAGGATACAGTGTGTGGACCAGTGCCTGCTTGTCAGATGGGAATGTGCCTTCTCCACAGGTACGAGTGGAGACGGATCCCAAGACACAAAGAAGGATGGAAATGAAACGCATATCAGTGGATGTCAGAGTGGAGACATGAGGACCGTGGACCACAATTCTGGTAGTTCTCTTAATACAATCTCATAAAGACAGGATGTGAGATAAACCCGCTTGCATGCAGGTCATTTCAGCCAAAAGGAGAGGAGTGAGGTGAATAGGAAAATTGCTAATTTGATTGAATTTACTTGGCATTGAGATTACATTTTTTGACATCAAGGAGATGGCTGCTCAAAGAGAATCTATTTTAAATTATAGAAAAATAAGAAAAAATTGTATTTTTCAGTTCAGTTCAGTCATTCAGGCATGTCCGACTCTTTGCGACCCCATGAATCGCAGCACGCCAGGCCTCCCTGTTCATCACCAACTCCTGGAGTCCACCCAAACCAATGTCCACTGAGTAGGTGATGCCATCCAACCATCTCATCCTCTGCTGTCCCCTTCTCCTCCTGCCTTCAATCTTTCCCAGCATCAGGGTCTTTTCAAATGAGTCAGTTCTTCGCATCAGGTGGCCAAAGTATTGGAGTTTCAGCTTCAACATCAGTCCTTCTAATGAACACCCAGGACTGATCTCCTTTAGGATGGACTGGTTGGATCTCCTTGCAGTCCAAGGGACTCTCAAGAGTCTTCTCCAACACCACAGTTCACAAGCATCAATATTTCGGCGCTCAGCTTTCTTCACAGTCCAACTCTCACATCCGTACATGACTACTGGAAAAGCCATAGCCTTGACTAGACAGACCTTTGTTGACAAAGTAATGTCTCTGCTTTTTAATATGCTGTCTAGGTCATAGCTTTCCTTCCAAGGAGTAAGCGTCTTTTAATTTCATGGCTGCAATCACCATCTGCAGTGATTTTGGAGCCCCTCAAAATAAAGTCAGCCACTGTTTCCACTGTTTCCCCATCTATTTGCCATGAAATGATGGGACCAGATGCCATGATCTTAGTTTTCTGAATGTTGAACTTTAAGCCAACTTTTTCACTCTCCTCTTTGATGGTCAAATTATGGATCAAAAAAATTGTACCTAATATATGTAACCAAGAGTATATAATTTACTCGGTTAAAACCCTTCAAATATCTGATAGAAATCTTTTGGGCTTACCTGCCCAGAATCCATCACTTCTTGTTCAGCTAGGAGGACTTAAATTTTCCTTTGGAAAAGTCCTGTCTCCATTCTCGCCATATTGCTCCAATGAGACCGACCCCACATTCTGACACAGATTGTGCCCCCTCATCCTCTGGTGCTTCTCTCTGGGCCTTACATGATGAACCTTCTCATAAAATATTAAATATTAAAGAGAGCTTTTCTGACCAGTGCCTGCTCCTCATCTCCCCACCTCAAATCTCATTTCATCATTTATTTAAATGTTTATTTTCTTCACAGAAATTTTCAGTATCTGCCGTGTGTGAGTCACTCAGTCATGTCCAACTCTGCAACCCCATGTACTATAGCCCACCAGGTTCCTCTGTCCATGGAATTTTCCAGGCAGGAGTACTGGAGTGGGTTTCTATTCCCTTCTCCAGGGAATCTTCCTGACCCAGGGATTGACCTGCCTCTCTTGTCTCCTGCATTGACTGGTGAATCCTCTAGCACCATGTTGGAAGCCATATTCTTGTCTATTTGTTACTTTTTCATTGTCTCCCTTATCCAACCAGGATGTAAGTTCCACCAGGGCAGGTGCTTTATCAATCTTAAGCAACTCATGTTGTCCAAGCTTTGGAAGGCACATAATAAGTACTGCTGGAACAAACCAATGGCTTTCATTTTTGTATTCCACCATTACAAAGTGCTTACTACAGTGTCAAGTGCTGTCCTAAAGGTTTTCTAATGACTAACATTTTTAATTCTCATAACAATCCTGTGAGATTAGAGTTAATATTATCTGCATTTGACTAGTTATAACTGAGTTACACAGTGGTTAAGCCATATGGCCAAGTGGGAGAGCTGGTAAGATTCACACCTGACAGCTGGCTCCTGACTCCTCTCTCATTCTCTGTGCCATGTTTATTGAATAATGTGATGAACAAGTTGGTTACTAAGAAACTGATTATCTCTGGCAGGCTGAGAACACCCAGCTCTGATTTTAAAGACAAGGATTGACCGTAAAATCTGTGGTTCAGCCAAAATATTAGCACTAAGAGATCCAGCTAGCGGCCCCCCCTCACTGCTACTGCATCACGCATGCTTGGATGAGTTGTTAATTGGCAGTGGTGGGTTACGAGTACTCATAAAATATTTAATATCTATTTAATGTTGTTATGTAACTTTGGTCAGTTGAAAATATACCAATTCCTTCACTCATGGCGAAAGATTACTAGGACTGTCAATGAGGAAAAACCTCAAAGGGATATTTTTGCCATTCTTTCTAAAGCAGCTATGGCATTTTACAGAGTTTGATCAACAGTTTTGTAGTTACTGGTGTTGAATTTTTGTAGTGTACTCTGAATCCTGCTGTCCCCTTTTCTTTAGTTATTTTATAATCACTGTGGTCCAGCACTGCTAATCATCTGGAAATAAGATGAATCATAATAGGATGTTACTCATTTAATCCTCAAAGCCATTTTTCTGTTAAGCAATGTTAAAAAGCTGTGGGTATATTCATTTCTTTCCATTGAGAACATTAGTGTTCCCTTGTTACTTTTTGTTTTGTCCTTCTTTGGGTAAAACAATCCTACGAACAAGCTGCAGCTGTTGTATAAATTCATATTTTTTTAATACTGATAGGAAGCAGTCAGACATTTCAACTATTCTGTTTTGTTTAAAAGTAAGTTAACAGTTCAGCTCACTCTTAAGAAGGCACCCATGAAGGAATTGTACAGGAATGTATTTGTGGCCAACTGAATGTTTGTGATTAAAACTACTTGTGAAAGCAACCCTGCTAGACTTAAGAAGAGTTATACAGCCCTGCAGCTTGGGGGAAATTAGCTGAGGGAGAATCCACTAATGCTTGAAGTGGAAGCTTTTGACCCCTGGCACTGGTAAATACCAGCCAAATGATGCACAGACTTCACATCTTAATGACTAGCCCTTACATAATTTCCTTTCCTTTGCCACTCCATGAGTCTTCAATGTTTGGAATTACAGAGATCTGACATAACAAACTACATTTTGATAAACGCTCCCCTAAATACTCTCCTCTTATCTCCATTCTTAACCCCAAATTAAACTGATTTTATAGAAAATTGAAAAGTGTTCGGAAAATCAGTATTTTGTACACTTTCTCTATCTCAGATTTACCTCTGGCAAATCATCTTACCGAATCTTATGAATTAGTGACTAAAAGCATGGACCTGAGATTAAACGGAATAGAGTTAGAATCGAGCTAAGAGGAATCTATTAGAAAGCAGCCTCACCACTAAATAGTTGTCTAAATTCAGGATGAGTAACAAAAGCAAACATCAGTCTCTGTGTCTGTGTCTCTGTTTCTGCTTTTGCAAGTAGGTTCATCTGTACTATTTTTCTAGATTCCACATATATGTGTTAATACACATTTGTTTTGCTCCTTCTAACCTACTTCACTCTGAATGACAGTCTCTAGATCCATCCACATCTCTGCAAATGGCACAATTTCTCTCCTCTTTATAGCTGAGTAATATTCCATTGTATATATGTACCACATCTTCTTTGTGGGGTGGGATAATCTGGGAGATTGGGGTTATATATATTAACATATACTACTATTTATAAAATAGGTAACTAATGAAAATCTACTGTATAGCATGAAGGGGCAGGAAGAAGGTGCAGTCTGTAGGATATATATTAAGTTAACCTTAAAAACGCATTACAATATACATTAGGTGCAAATACTGTTTGATTTCACTTATACAAGATACCTAGAATAGTCAAATTCATAGAGTCAGAAAGTACATTTGCAGATGCCAGGGGCTGGGGGATAGGTGTGTGGGGAGGGGAAATGGGGAGTTACTGTTTAACAGGGACTGAGTTTCAGTTTAGGAAGGTGAAAAATTCGGGAGATGGATTAATGGTGAGAGTTGCCAACAATGTGAATACATTTAGTGCCACTGAACTATACAGTTAAATATGGTTAAATAGTATGTTTTACAATATGTGATTTTTACCACAATAAAAAAAATCATTAAAAAAAAAAAAACAAAAAACCCGAATCAGTCAGTTTATTCACCTGTAGAAAGGGGAAAATATTGTCCATTTCATCAAATATGGGGGCCCTAAAGGAAATAATCTAAATACTCAGTCTAATACTGAGTATTTGATAATTCATCAACAAAAACTCCAATAGTTATAATAAATATTAAAAGCTTAGCTTATGATCAAATACACATTTGACTCCAGCTACCACCAGCTGGTAAGAGAATGAATTCAAATTAACTTTAGGAAATAAATAATGAATTAAGAATTATTTAAGATAATACTGGGGAGTCTCATAGAACCCCAAGGCAAGAATGTTGCTGGGGATCTCAGGAAGAATAGAAGAGGAACTTCACAACCAGCAGGAATTTCTCTGTCTCACAGCTTTTCACATTTCTAAATATTCACTTGATCCTTCTTTCTCATTTCTTCTGTTATCTTGACCATGTGGTGGAAACCATGACGCTTACACACTTCAAGGGTTATAAGGTCAGCCATTCAAGAGGGGAATGTTGCTTATGCCATATTCAAATCTCCGAGGAAACAGTTCACTGGTCCACTTTGGCTTGTGAGCCCACTACTGATCTAGCAGCTGAGACCAGGTTGCTCCTCTGTACAATCATGCTGCTGGTTGGGGATAGTTTTAGGAAGAAATGCTTTAGGTTCTAGAAAGCAGGTTTCACACATGGCCATGTCAATCTCCAGTCTTGACCAATTGTCCAGCTGTCTTCTCATGCTGGGCCATGTACACTTGAGTGGGAGAGCTACCTTCTCTCTGAGTTATTTCTTTTTTTTTCCCCTCCAGTTTTATTAAAATATAATTGACATACAGCACCATTTGAGCTTAAGGAATACAGCATAATGGTCTGACATACATATATCATGAAATGATTATCACAATAAGTTTAATGAACATCTATCATCTCATATAGATACGAAATTAAAGAAAAACATGTTTTTTCCTTGTGATGAAAACTCTTGGGATTTACTGTCAACAATTTTCCTATATGTCATAAAGCAGGGTTAATTGCATTTATCATGTTGTAGCTTTCACCCCTAGTATTTATTTATCTTATAACTAGAAGTTTGTACCTTTTGATGGCCTTCATCCAATTCTTACAACCCCCTATCCTTGCCTCTGGTAACTACAAATCTAATCTTTTTCTAGTTGTTTCTGATTTTAAAGTATAACTGACCTACAACCTATCTTAGTTCCTGTCATACAACATAGTGATCTGACATTTCTATATGTTTCAAAATGATCACCTTTAAGTCTAGTTACTAGCTGTCACCATACAAATATATTACATAATTATTGACTACATTCCTCACACTATATTTCATACCCATGTTTCATATATTTGGTGATTGTAAGTTCGTATCTTTTAATCTTTGTCACTTATGTTTTATACCCACATCCCCCACTCCTCTGGCAACCACTTGCTTGATTTTTACATCTAAAACTTATTTCTGTTTTATTATGTTTGTTCATTTGTTTCATTTTTTAGATTCCAAGTGTAAATGTGCTCATATAATATTTGACTTTCTCTGCCTGACTTATTTCACTTAGCCTAATACCCTGTAGGTCCATCCATGTTGCAAATAGCAAGATTCCTTTTTCTTTTTTTGTGTGGCTATATCCCATTGTTTGTATATGCGTGTGTGCTAAGCCACCTCAGTCATGTCTAGCTCTTTGCAACCCTATGAACTGTAGCCTGCCAGGCTCCTCTGTCCTTGGGATTTCCCAGGCAAGAACACTGGAGTGGGTTGCCATTCCCTTCTCCAGAAGATCTTTCCCACCCAGGGATCGAACCCACATCTCTTATGTCCCCTGCATTGGCAAGTGGGTTCTTTACCCCTAGCGCCACCTGGGAAGCCCAGAATCTTCCCAACTCAGGGGTCAAACCCACATCTCCCAATTGCAGGCAGATTCTTTACTGTCTGAGCCACCAGGGAAGCCCCCATATATCACATCTTCTTTTTCCATGCATCTATTGATGGACACTTAGATTGTTTCTGTATCTTAGCTAGTGTAAATAATGGTGCCATGAACATAGGGATGCATAAATCTTTTCTAGTTACTGTTTCAGTTTTCTTTGTTTAAATGCCCAGAGTGGAATTGCTGGATCATATGGTAGTTTTATTTTTAATTTTTGAAAAATATCCATATTGCTTTCCATAGCAGCTACACCAATTTACATTCCCAATAACACTGCACTTTGGTCCCCTTTACCCCACCTCCTCTCCAACCCTTGTTATTTCTTATCTTTTTGATATGGTGGATTCTGATATGTGAGGCTTCTCATTATGGTTTTAAATTTGCATTTCCCTGATGATCAGTGTCATTGAGCATCTTTTCATGCTTCTGTTGGCTATCTGTATGTCTTCTATGAGAAAATGTCTATTCAGATCCTCTGCCTATTTTTAATCAAGCTATTTGGTGTTTTTGAGTTTTATGAGTTCTTTGTGTATTTTTGATACTAACACTTTATCAGATATATCACTTGCAAATAACTTCTTCCAATCAGTAGGTGGTGTTTTCTCATGTTGATAGCTTAATTCACACTGCAAAAGCTTTTCAGTTTTTTGTAGTCCCATTTATTTATTTTTGCTTTTGTTTCCTTTGCCTGAGAATATATATTGCAAAAAATAATTTACTAAGACCAGGGCTAAACAGCTTATTGCCCATGTTTCCTTCTAGACGTTTTATGGATTCAAGTCTTACATTTAAATCTTTATTTTTAATTAATTTTTTGCATGTTGTGAGAGAGTAATCCAGTTCAATTCTTTTGCATATAGCTGTCCAGTTTTCCCAGCACCATTTATTGAAGAGGGTGTCTTTTCCCCATTGTATACTGTTGCCTCCTTTATTGTAGATTAATTGCCCATATAAGTGTGGGTTCATTTCTGGGCTCCGTATTCTGTTCCATTGATCTGTGTTTTTGTACCAGTACCATACTGTTTCCCCTAATGTAGCTTTGCAGGATAGTTTGAAATCCGAGAGTGTGGTCCTTTCAGCTTTGATCTTCTTTCTCAAGATCATTTTGGCAATTCAGGGTCTTCTGTGTTTCCATACAGAATTTAGAATTATTTGTTCTAGTTCTATAAAAAATAGAATTGGCATTTTGATAGAAATTGCTTTGAATTTGTAGATTACCTTGAACAGTTTGGTTATTTTAACAATATCTATTCTTTCAATCCATTAACATGGTGTATTTTTCAATCTATTTGTGTCATCCTCAGTTTCTTTCATCATTGTCTTACAGTTCTCCAAGTACAGATGTTTTACCTCCTTAGTTACATTAACTCCTAGATATTTTTAAATTTTTGATGTATTTGTAAATAGAATTGTTTTCTTAGTTTCTCTTTCTGATTGTTTTTAGAATAAAAGAATGAAATATATCTTATATTAATTTTGTATCAAGCAATTTTGCCAATTCATTGTTCAATTCAGAGGGCTCAGACGGTCTTAAGGCAGTCAAACTGCTTGTGGGTTGAGCCTGGTCCATTGGACCAATAAGCTAGAAGGAGGATTCAAAGTGGCACACACCAGCACCAGTGTCCTCGTGGTAGAATGAGCTCACCAGGATGGCTGCTGCCAGTGTCTATTAATATGTTCCCAGGATGAGCTCCAGTGGTATCCTGCCTCTTTAGGAGGTTCTCCAAGATCAGCAGATGGCTCTGACCCAGGCTTTTTTCAAATCACTGCTTCTTCCCTGGGTCCTGGAATGTGTGACATTTTGTGCGCACCCTATAAGAGTGGAGACTATTTCCCAGAGCCCTCTAGCTTTCCTGATATTGAGTCCTGCTAGTCTTCAAAGTCACACATTTTTGGGGTATGTCTTCCTGGTACAAGTGTCCTGCACCGGGGATCCCAGGGTGGGGCTCAGATCCCTTGCTCCTTGAGGAGAAACTCTTCAGTTGTAATTATCCTCCCATTTGTAGGTCACCTACATAGGGATATGGGTCTTGACTATACTGTGTCTCCTTCCCCTCATAGCCATCTTGTTGTGGCTCCTTGTCTATACCTTCAGATGTAGCAGATGTTTTCTGCTAGTCTTCGGGTCTTTAATCATCAATATTTGTTGTATAAATAATTGTAATTTTGATGTGTCTGTGGGAGGAGGTGAGCTCAGGGCACTGTCCCCTCCATTAGTCATTTCTTGATGATCCTGGCTGCCAGTGTTTTGATGTTCTTCTACACCCATGCCTAGAACCCTTCTGCAGTATTTATCTTAGCAGCACAGCAATTGCTGTGTTTCAATTGTACAGGCTCTCAAAAGTGCTTTCCTGATCCGTATGTGTTTATGTCTCCTCATCCCACTGGATTATAGAAGCTCAGTACTTAGGAACTTAGAAAACAGAAATCATATGCACACATGCACACACATTTTAAGGATGGGAAACCTGAAACCCAGAATGGTGAAGTCTTTAGCCAATGTTTAGTTTTTCAGTCTTGTCCGACTTTTTCTGACCCCATGGACTGTAGCCCACCAGGCTCCTCTGTTCATGGGATACTCCAGGCAGAAATACTGGAGTGGGTTGCCATTTCCTCCTCTAGGAGACTTTCCCAACCCAGGGATCAAACCCATGTGTCCTGCATTGTCAACCTTTAACACTGAACCACCAGGGAAGCCCAATATCACACAGAAAATTAATAAATCAGGGCCAGAATCAAGATCTCTGATTTGTAGATTAGTCTTTTTCCTAAATTGTGTTAGGTATTTCTTGGTCACCAGTCATTATTCACAATTCAATTACTTCTCCACAAGATGAAATTGTTTCTGGATCTGGAGCACCATTCTCAACCTACTCTAATTATAACTTTGTGGATTACACTCAACTTCAGAAAAAACAACTTCTGCACAGGATTGTGAATTTTACTTGCTTTTGCTGTAGGGGCAACAAAGTACACCTGAATGGGATTTAAGTTAAAGACTGTGATACTCATCTTTGTTATTCATTTTCCTTTCACATGTTCCTTGTTATTAATACATATGTTAAGAAGCTAAGTATTCCATTAATGACACTTTTAAAAGATATTTGCAAGTAAGTACAGAAAAAATGTGTAATAATGAAGCCTTTGGACATCATTCTGAGACGTATTATGAGTATGCCCATGCCTTTGAGGTAATCTACCTCTTTTCCCCGGTATCTAGAGGGAAAAAGATCACTGGTTCTTGAAAAAAATTGAAGCCTTGTTAGAGAGGGCCTGTTGGAAAATTCTTTCATATACTTTTTGGTGACTCTCCAAATAAGCTTAAATATTATGTCTTTAAAAAAAACAATAATAAGGATTACTCTATAATTACTGCCATGTCAAGTATTTCCAAGACTATGTCATGATGTACTAAGCTTCATGATTATTTGTTTATATTTTCATATATACTCCCTATTGATATAATATCTATGTGATTTCCTTCCTCTCATTTTAAGTTTACATATACTGGTTTTATGTTCTCCAAATAGTACTCTCATCTTTTAAAAGTCACCCCTTCTCCACTCTAGTCCATGTGGTTCTATAAGACGATGTCTCTACCCTTAGATATAAGAGGTGTCATGTAACCAAGATATGTCCAATTAGGTCATTGAAGTCACCTGGTTATGGGGATAAATTCAGGAAAAAACAATGTGTCCCAAACAGAGGCTATGAGACTCCATTTTAAGACATTTATTGGAATTATTGGATAGAATGTTGAGAAGATAAATTATAAAGTGAAGTTGGTGCAACCACCAAGAAAGTATTTGAGACTTAAGCCAACACAGAAAGAAGCAAAACTGAAAGATGGATGGAGTAAGTTGGAGTTCAACTGATATTGGTTAAGGTTTTGAATAACCATGCATAAAGTTTTATTTATTTTTCAGCTTAAGACAGTTTCCATTACTTTTATCTGTCACTTGCAGTGGGAAGATCCTGACCAATTCTGTGTAAAAACTTGTTTTATAAATCTATGTCTAATATCATCATTCTCTGCTGTATCCATCCTACTTTTAGAAAGATGGAACTCACTGAAAAATGTAACTGGAAACAATGCAAAACCCCAAAGTGGAGAATTGCATGTTTTCTAAAATGCAGAGAAAACACTGATAATAAATACTAATGGGTTGGTACCAAATTTTGAATTTTTTAAAAAGTAAACGACAGTAATCAATATGGTATTTAGCACAACTTAATTAATGAAGGTGGAGAGGAAGCAATGAATGCACAGATGTTGGAGAAGAAAAACATCAGCACTTGGAAATAATAACAACATTTACAGATTTTTGTGCTTTTGTTGATAGATGATTCAGTGCATTTGGAGACTGGGGAGCAGGGAACATTATGAAAGAAGAGCTTACTGTTTTATCTTTGCTGAGTTTCCTTGATTTGGCACCAAGACGGCTAGCTATAGAACTCAGGGAACTGGATCATAGGTAGATAAGTCCATGTTTATGTCCTGTGTGTGAAGAAGATGGTTTAATGAGTGAAGGAAGAATTAATAACATCATGGCCTGTAGAGATAGAACACAAAGCTGAGGCTGGGACAATGGGAGCTCACAGAAATTGTGAGAACTGTATAGAACCTGGCATGGAAAATCTTAAAAGGTAGGGGAAGTAAACTGAAAAGGGACGTATTTTTTCTGTTTTACCCATGTGATAAGGCTAAGGAAGATTAGCTAAAAGTAATGTTCTAGCAATGGAGAAAAGGAAAGATATACCCATTTGAATGGATAAAGAATAGCAAGGGGAGATAAGAAAGCCTTCCTCAGTGATCAATGCAAAGAAATAGAGGAAAACAATAGAATGGGAAAGACTAGAGATCTCTTCAAGAAAATTAGAGATACCAAGGGAATATTTCATGCAAAGATGGGCACAATAAAGGACAGAAATGGTAGGGACCTAACAGAAGCAGAAGATATTAAGAAGAGGTGGCAAGAATACACAGAAGAGCTACACAGAAAAGATCTTCACAACCCAGATAATCACAATGGTGTGATCACTCACCTAGAGCCAGACATCCTGGAATGTGAAATCAAGTGGGTCTTAGGAAGCATCTCTACGAACAAAGCTAGTGGAGGTGATGGAATTCCAGTTGAGCTATTTCAAATCCTAAAAAATGATGCTGTGAAAGTGTTGCACTTAATATGCCAGCAAATTTGGAATACTCAGCAGTGGCCACAGGACTGGAAAATGTCAGTTTTCATTCCAATCCCAAAGAAAGGCAATGCCAAAGAATGCTCAAACAACCACACAATTGCACTCATCTCACACACTAGCAAAGTGATGCTCAAAATTCTCCAAGCCAGACTTCAACAGTATGTGAACCATGAACTTCCAGATGTTCAAGCTGGATTTAGAAAAGGCAGAGGAACCAGAGATCAACTTGCCAGCATCTGCTGAATCATCGAAAAAGCAAGAGAGTTCCAGAAAAACATCTGCTTTATTGACTATGCCAAAGCCTTTGACTGTGTGGATCACAACAAACTATGGAAAATTCTTCAAGAGATGGGAATACCAGACCACCTTACCTGCCTCCTGAGAAATCTGTATGCAGGTCAGGAAGCAACAGTTAGAACTGGACACGGAACAACAGACTGGTTCCAAATAGGGAAAGGAGTACATCAAGGCTGTATATTGTCACCCTGCTTATTTAACTTATATGCAGAGTACATCAGGAGAAATGCTGGGCTGGATAAAGCACAAGCTGGAATCAGGATTGCCAGGAGAAATATCAATAACCTCAGATATGCAGATGACACACGCCCCCCATTGCAGAAAGTGAAGAACTAAACAGCCTCTTGATAAAATTGAAAGAGGAGAGTGAAAAAAGTTGGCTTAAAACTCAACATTCAAAAAAATGAAGATCATGGCATCTGGTCCCATCACTTCATGGCAAATAGATGGGGAAACAACGGAAACAGTGAGAGAATGGAAACAGACTTTATTTTTTTGGGCCCCAAACTCACTGCAGATGGTGACTGCAGCCATGAAATTAAAAGACGCTTACTCCTTGGAAGAAAAGTTATGACCAACCTAGACAGCATATTAAAAAGCAGAGACATTACTTTGCCAACAACTGTCCGTCTAGTCAAAGCTATGGCTTTTCCAGTAGTCATGTATGGATTTGAGAGTTGGACTATAAAGAAAGCTGAGCACCGAAGAATTGATGCTTGTGAACTGTGGTGTTGGAGAAGACTCTTGAGAGTCCCTTGGACTGCAAGGAAATCCAACCAGTCCATCCTAAAGGAAATCAGTCCTGACTATTCATTGGAAGGAATGATGCTGAAGCTGAAACTCCAATACTTTGGCCACCTGATGCGAAAAAGTGACTCATTAGGAAAGAGATGCTGGGAAAGATTGAAAGCAGAAGAGAAGGGAACGACAGAGGATAAGATGGTTGGATGGCATCACCGACTCAGTGGACATGAATTTGAGTAATTTCTGGGAGTTGGCAATGGACAGGGAGGCCTGGCGTGCTGTAGTCCATGGGGTCGCAAGGAATTGGACATGACTGAGTAACTGAACTGAACTGAACTGAATGTTCTAGCTCACAGCCTGTGTTTTTGAGGCTCCTCAGATTATTATATAAATTTGAGAAAAAGAAAATAGGAATTCTTGAGTTTTACTTTGATATAGTTTAGCCATCATATCAGTCAAATTTTTTCATAGGCACTTCCTTGTTTGTTGTGTTTGTTTTAAAAAATAACATGGTACTTTCAACGACAGAGGTGGACCTTGGGGGCATTATTATAAGTGAAATAAATCAGATGGAGAAGGACAAGCATTGTGTAGTCTCACTTATGTGTGGAATCTAATAAAAGAAAATAAAAAATATAATGTGGTAGATTAAAATTCTCAGATATGTGTTCAATGCAAAATGTGATACTAAATAAAACATGGCTTTTTTTTTTATATAAGATACCACATAGTGACTCTAGTTAACAATACTGTATTGTAAACTTGGTGGTTTCCAAAAAAGAGATTTTACATGTGAAAGAAAGAGGGAGAGAGAGAGAAATAGAAGGAAGGGAGGAGGTGGAAAAAGAAAGAAAATGATAACTAGGTGAGGTGAGGCCTATATTAATTAGCTTGATTGTGTTGATAATTTCACAAAGCATACGTGTATCAAAACATATGTATATCAAAACATCATGTCGTAACCTTAAGTTAACACAATTCTTATTTGTTCATCATACCTCAGTAAAGCTTAAATAAATGCCATGTTTCTAAACAACTAGATTCATGATGAAAAAAAAATCCTCCTTAACAAAATGTTAATGTTAGTTTAATAATATCGTATGTGTTATAATATATGGCATCACTAAAACTTTGACATGCTGGTGTCTATTTTACGGTAGGTTTAGTGAAAGTGAAAGTCGCTCAGCCGTTTCTGACTCTTTGTGACCCCATGGACTATACAGTCCATGGAATTCTCCAGGCCAGAATACTGGAATGGGTAGCCTTTCTCTCCTCCAGGGGATCTTCCCAAACCAGGGATCAAAGCCATGGTCTTCTGCATTGCAGGTGGATTCTTTACCAACTGAGCTATCAGGGAAGCCCATTACTCTATAATAACTCTTTAAAAAATTAAAGTGCACACTTAAAAAAATTGGCAAGATACCTATAACACACACACACACACAAAAAAATAAACAGAAATTCCTGACTTTTTCAATCAAAAAACCATTCCTCAAAGGCTCAATTTTTAATTTTTCAAGTTATTTCCTTAAGTGTTTACTCCAATTTTTAAAAATATGCTACTTTTCCAAAATTTATTGATTTTATAAATTATCTGTTAATATTTTATGATGCTAGATGAGCATCTAGCCTTAGAGTTATCATCCTTTCTTTACTCAGATTGATAAATAGTATTTAAATTATTATGATGATTATGTAAATATTGTTCAGTGCCTCATAGTGGTCTGCAATGACTCTTTTTTTTACATTCTCTTATTTTCCTTGATTTTGTGTTTGCGTGTGTGTTTTACATGTAAGGCTGATGGTTACAGTGATAGTCCCAATGAAGTATGTTTCTCTTTTCCTTGACCTTTACAATGTGATTTAGTTACCTCTCCCACTAAAAAGCAAAGTCTGTTTCCCTGCCTCTTGAATCTGGGCTGGACTTTGTGTTGTTTTGATCAAAGGAATATAAAAGAAATGATATTGTTCTACTTCCTAGATGAAGTCTTAAAAGAATTGTTGAAACTTCTACTTTTACTCCCTGGGAACCATGAGAAAACACGATGTAAAAAAGCCCAGATAAAAGACCACAAAGAGAGAGAGTCCAAACTATCCCAGTTGCCTGAATCCTTAAAAGACTTCACAGCCGACTGCAAAGACATAAATAAGACCATGTACGACCAACAGCGCAGTCCTTGAATCATGAGAAATAACTATCCATTGTTGCTTCATGTCCATTGTTCATTCCACAGAAATGGGCACAGAACAAAATAGAATGACCTTGTAACATGGAATTCCAAGGAGAAAAAGTAGGAGTAGAGATATATGACTCATGGCCTTTCCACAATTCAACAGATGTAAACCATTTTACACTGTTATACAGATACACACATATGTGTATAGTTATACATACAGATACAGACACTGTATAAGAAATCAAAATGGTTTTCTATGGTAGGAGAAGAAATGAAGTGTGGCATAGGGATCAAAGGAAATCAAAGAATTAGAGATTTGATCAGGCAAAGGCCAAGGACAATAAAGTTCATGAAATGAGTAGCATGATGAACTCAGTCCTCTGCCTTTGAAATATACTCTCCCCTTCAAAACCTCCCACATCTACCACTTACCACACTCAGACTCGTGAAATCCAAAACTCTGTAGTGATGCCCCAGCCACCGATATAATTTTACAGCTCCCTAGACTATGCTAAAATGATAGACAGTCATGGTTGATAACAATTAATCTGGTGTAATAAGGTTATTGTTTAAATTATTTTTTATTTATTAACTTACTCTCTTTGTTTTTCTGGACTGCTCCTGGAATCTGCTACCTCCACTCTGTTCTTATTGTAGATTTACAACCCATACTGGGATTACATGTTGCTACTTTCCTCTGTCAGTTACGCTGTTTCTTATAGTCAGCATTTTACCTTTATTGGCTTACTAACTTTTGAAGTACATTATTCAGTAATTTTATAATAAAACATGCATAAGAGATTTTTTAATGTGTTTATTCTAATGCATTATCTTAGCAAAATTTAGTTAACTAAACATATACAAATATTAGTGTTCTTATACAGAGTACAAGAATCTGTATTTTAAAACAAAGAATAAACCTATGTAATACTTAAAAGCATCTAGAACATTATGCATGGGATTTTATATTATTCAGGAAATAATTTTAGTAGTTATACTAATAACTCTAAAAACATTTCCAATGACGCCCTCTTTACTTCACAGAGACACATGACAATTAGTTGTTTACTAATCCCTTTTCTTATAAAATCTAAAGATACAGCCATTTAAGAATAAACATTTGTAAATTTTATGTTATAGGAATAAGCTCATGTAAATTTGGATTTTCATAAGAAAACATCAACCAGTAAGATGACAAAGGGAAACTGTGGGTATAAGTTATAATCTAAGTGTTCTAATACTCAATGATCACTAAGCAAAACAGTACATTTATATAATATTTATGCTTAAACCCACTGCCTTTAAAACTTCTGTACCTATGTACATAATTCAGAAGAACCTAAAGAGAAGAAAGAAGAGAAAGTATATACTTGCCTTTCTCTTCACTTCTAAAAGCAAATATAATTCTGTTGTTTCTCTAGGGTGAGAGAGGAATTTAGAGGGACACATATATCCAGAATGAAATTAGAAAATATAATCTAGCCTTGATTGTCTATAAAGCTGGAAATCTTTAAGAAATTTGCTATAGGACCATTCTTGGGATTTGAAGCAAATTGACTTGTTTTTGAGGTGGAAATGGTAAAATTACATTTGCCAAACTATTTCCCCATCTATTTGACATCCTATTAGGACTCTCTGCAATGCACTTCCAACAGCCTCCTTGAAAAGAATTCCCCAAAGTCTCATTTCATCCACAAATTCCTCCCTAACAATTCCTGCCTTGGTATGGCCCCAACTATTTTTAGACGACAGTCATAAAATGAGGAACAAAGTATAAATGACCAGAAGTGTTAAGCACCCTCTTTAAGACTAAAAATATGTTGCTAGTTGATGCTGTAAGGGTCATAGCTTTTCCTTGACCTGTGGTTTTTATGCAGGCTCCATAGTTTATCTAAGTCTATTTTGATCACTCAGAACATATAAGCTTCTCATAGAAGAGCATTTTTTTTCAGTCTTATACTTCTAAACTTGATTTTACATGCTCAGGAGTTTGACTTACTGCCTCATAAATTCCAGTATCTATCTTAAAAGAACTCTAGAGAACATTTTGATTAAAAACTCTAGTGGTAAAATCATCTTTTGTAATCCTGAAATTTTATGTTTTTATAAAGGCATGTAAATTACATATACACACATACATGCATGTGCATACATATTTGTGTGTGTGTGTGTGTGCATGTGTGTTGGAAGGGCTGATGACAGTTTCAGTGAAGCACATGACATCATTTATTTAGTGATTCACTCACTGCTGCTGCTGCTGCTGCTAAGGCACTTCAGTCGTGTCCAACCCTGTGCGACCCCATAGACGGCAGCCCACCAGGCTCCCCTGACCCTAGGATTCTCCAGGCAAGAACACTGGAGTGGGTGGCCATTTCCTTCTCCAGGGCATGAAAGTGAAAAGTGAAAGTGAAGTCGCTCAGTCGTGTCCGACTCTTAGCGACCTCATGGACTGCAGCCTACCAGGCTCCTCTGTCCATGGGATTTTCCAGGCAAGAGTACTGGAGTGGGGTGCCATTGCCATCTCCGGATCCACTCACTAGGTAGGCTAATTTCCATGCAGATGGAAAAGACAAAAGTCAAGACAAAGAAAGAAAAGTCAAGAATGAAGGTGAATTACCAGTGGTAGTAACAACAGAAGTGTCCTACTTCATTGTTCCATAATTTTTCTACTTTCTGCAACCACCCAGAAGCAACAAAAGCACATTGTGTTTGTTTTAGAAACGTTATTGCCTCTCCCTGTTATATACTTTTCACAAGGTATACAACATGATTACTTCAAACTTATTCACATAATTTAAAACACTAAAAAAAAAAACAAAAACAAAAAATCCCACACTGTAGTTTTGCTCTCTGCCTCTCCAGTCTTATTCCTTCTTGTAGTATTCACCCTAGATTTATGTTTGTGAATCCAAATAGTCGAGGCTACAGGTAAGCTAGGCCTAAACCCATCGACATAGCCTGTTACTTTGGTTACTTTGGTGATTGGATTCTGGACGGGCACCTCAGTGAGAAGTAGCATGAGGCAATGTAACTTTCCTGCAAATGCTGTGAAAGAGGCTTCTCTTTCCTACTGACATGCAGTCTGGGAGCATGTGAGGAGATGATTCATTCACCTTGCCCCTGCGGTAGGAAAATTTCAGAGCTTCTGGGGACATACTAATGAGCCTCAGAATAAAACTAAAACAAGGACAGGAAGGACTGATAGATGAAGAGAAACTTGAGCCTAATAACATTTGAACCCCTCCTCCACATTGGCCACCATCCTTCTGGGTGTTTCTGATACTGATAAATGAATTTGAACTGGTAGAGTCTATTTTGCTCTTTTCTGTCACTTACAATCTGAGGACACAATCCTTGGTTAGAATAAATAGTATGTTTTCTAAAGATACTGCTCCCAGGAAATTTCTCAGCAAAATGTTTCCATGGTCAAATACAGTTGGGGAATGCTAAATGTAATACTTTATTTTAGTTCAGGAAAATGATATTTTGACACCAGTCCCCTTGTTAAAACCCATTGCACTTAGAAATCTTATTTATAGCTTCTAAGATTCTGCATGAATTTACATTTCACTATTTATTCTCCTTCATGGTCTCTTGTCAACTGTACCCTAGCCCCACTGCTCTTTTCTTCCTCCAATTAAGCAAACTCTCTCCTACCTCGAGGCTTTCTCTTTGCTGTTCACTCTGCGTGGAATTGGGGCTTCCGTGGTGGCTCAAACGGTGAAGAACCTGCCTGCAATGCAGGAGATGGGGTTCCATCCCTGGGTTAGGGAGATCCTGTGAAGAGAATGGCTGCCCACTCCAGTATTCTTACCTGGAGAATCCCATGGACAGAGGAGTCTAGCAGGCTGCAGTTCATGGGGTTGCAAAGAGTCAGACACAATTGAGCAACTAACACTTTCACTTCATTTTCTTCGTGGAATGCCCCTCTTTATCTAGCTAATTCCTATTTCTTTTAGCTTCAGCTTAAATCTCACTTCTTACCAGAATTCTTCCCTAAATCCATCCTCCAGTTAAATTGGTACCTCTTGTTCATTCTTATAGCGTTTTATTCTTTCCCTTTATAACACCATACAATTTAAGTGTTTATGCAATCTAAATATTTACATCATTGTTTAATCTCTCCCTTCCTATTATTTCAAAAACCCTGTGAGGACAGAAACCATATCTGATTTGTTGACGTCTATTTGAGCAAAATATGGTGCTGTTCCTGGCACACATTAGGGACTGGATAAATATTTATTGCCTGATTTCTATCTAGAGGCATGTGACATCGTAACATACTATACAGAATTTCAATAATGAATCCTGTTTAAATTTGCTTAATCCAGAATTTCCCAAATTTATTTAAAAACTGAACTTTTCTTGAGTGACTAACACGAATGAAATTCCTGGATACTCTTATTCTATAGCTCACATTTTAAGAAAACACTTTTTACATTGTTTAGGTCATTTATCCTTTAAATACTCAAGGCTAAAAGCCTAAACATATAATTTTATGAGCACTGGACAATTCTAAACTTCAGAAGTTCAAATGAGGCCAAGCAACAAGGATACTTGAGGACATTAACCCTGATCATTTTAGGGAGCAGTGTATAGCACGCATATGTTACTTTTTCTATTCTGTTTTTCATGGTGGAAGATGGGCTTCCCAGGCACCTGCCAGTGCAGGAGACATAAGAGATGTGGGTTTGAGCCCTGGATTGGAAAGATCAACTGGAGTAGGAAGTTGAAACCCACTCCAGTTTTCTTGCCTGAAAAAGTCCATGGACAGAAGAGCCTGAAGGGCTACCGTCTATGGGGTCACAAAGACATGATTGAGCCACTGAACGCACACACACGCATCTGAAAAATCATCTGTATGATACTAGACTGTAAAGACGTAGTGTGTACTCCCTTAAAGAAAATACTTAATCATTGTGCATTGAATTATATTGTTCTAGTTTTTATCTTAGTCATCCTTTAAGTTAGATAATGACAGTCAAATACATGGTCAGGAGGATTAAATACTACCCCAGGGCATGTTCTAAAGTTCATATGAAAATAATTTTAAATCCCAATAAATGGTGATGACTTTAGCAATGTCCTTATTTACATTTGAAATGTATATTTTACCAGTACAGAAAATTCCATATAAATGTCTTTTTGAAAAAAATTCTCCAAAGAACATTGAAAGCTGGCACTTGCATTGCTTTCCCTACAGAATTTTGAGCTTGACTTTATAACTTCATTCTGCCAAAACCAGATGAGACAAGTCCAGGAATAATTCAAATGACCACACACGTCAACAATCCAATCTTCAAGCCCAGGTTCCTAACTCCAGGGCAGGGGTGCAGAAAGCATTGAAAATGTCCATTACACTAAGCAGGTGTGAAGTGAACTATTATTTGCTCAACCAGCTGGAATCTTGCCCCTAGTGTAGATTTCTTTTGAAAGCCACAAGCTCCTCACTAACCACACACATGCATAACTTGCTTTAAGAAGGGTTGGGAAAATGTCATGGGCTGAACCCAACACTCCTCTCTGACCATCTAGATCTACTTCACTGTAAGCCAATGGATTTCAAACCAAGATTTACCAAGAAATGTTACAGTTTTCTAATTATGTTTTGCCCAGAACCATCTGTGATGGCTTTTTCAATATGTTCAAGTCCATTTTCAACAGCTGTAAGATGTAGGAGGTTTTCTCTCCCTCCCGCCCCTACACTGGAACACAAAACATACCCATCACCCTTCTGGAACCTGCACTTAGAAAGCATGAATGACAAAAGAGAGCCCTTTTTTACTGCACCTGAGAGCAAGATAGGAGACAGAGGGTCTCTTTGATAAAATAGTGCACAGGTATCCTGTAAGAGATAGTCCTTGGCTAGGCTGAGATTTGTTCACCTTGTAGAGATAAGGACATTGAGATCACACCAGTACAAGTTTTTCTAATTGTCTTCTCTCAACTTCCCCAAACCTCCTTGGATTTGAAGCCTTTCTTGTTTCATCCAGAAGAAAAGAAAAACAATTGGGGCTGCATGGCAGGTATCGCCAGTCAAAGGAGAAAGAGAAGGGGTAGGCTGTAGGAAGGCGGGGGGGGGTGCTGGTGTGTGAAGGTGGACCTAGAAGGCAGTGGTGAGCAGTGGAGAGAGAAGAACCCTCAGGAGTAACAGGGTCCAGTTTTTAGTTTTTAAGGAACCTCCATACTGTTCTCCATAGTGACTGCATCAATTTACATTTCTACCAGCCATGCAAGAAGATTCCCTTTTCTCCACATCCTCTCCAGCATTTGTTATTTGTAGACTTTTTCATGATGCCTGTTCTAGCTTGTATAAGGTGATACCTCATTGTTGTTTTGATTTGCATTTCTCTAATAGTTAGTGATCTTGAACATCTTCTCACGTGTTAGCTGGCCATCTGTATGTCTATTTAGGTCTTCCTCCCATTTTTTGATTGGGTGGTTTGGGGTTTCTCTGATATTGAGCTGCATGAGCTGCTTGTATAATTTGGAGATTAACCATTTGTCCATTGCTTCTTTTGCAAGTATTTTCTCCCATTCTGAGGGTTGTCTTTTTGTCTTTTTTTATGGTTTCATCTGCTGTACAAAAGCTTTTAAGTTTAATTAGTTCCCATTTGTTTATTTTTGTTTTAATAGAACTACCATATGACCAAGCAATCCCACTCCTGGGCATGCACCCTGAGAAAACCATAATTCAAAAAGACACATGTACTCCAGTGTTCATTGCAGCACTATTTACAATAGCCAGGACATGGAAGCAACCTAAATGTCTACCAACAGATGGGTAAAGAAGATGTGATGCATAAGTACAATGGAAAATTACTGAGCCATAAAAATGAATGGAATTGGGTATTTATACTGATATGGATGGACTTGGAGTCTGTCATACCGAGTGAAGTAAGTCAGAAAGAGAACAAACAGATATAGTATATTAATGCATATATGGATCTAGGAAAATGGTACAGATAAACCTATTTACAGTGCAGGAATAGAGACACAGATGTAGGGAACACGCGTGGACACAGGGTGGGGGGGTAGGATGAAGTGAGACATATATCCACTACCATATGTAAAATAGATAGCTAGCAGGAAGCTGCTTTGTAGCACAGGAAGCTCAGCTCTGGCTCTGCAATGACTTGGCATGCAGAGGGGGATAGGAGGCTCACGAGGGAGGGGATATATGCATACAGGTAACTTTCACTTTGCTGTATGGCAGAAACTGACATAACATTGTAAAGCAATTATCCTCCAATTAAAAAATTAAATAAAAGCTATGGCAAAATAGTAACAATTTTAAGTTCGGAATATACAGAAAAAAAGTAACAGGGTCCATAGAAGCTGGAGAGGGAAAGACTTCCCTGGAGAGCACAGATGGCAGAAATGGGTGGAAAAAGTCCTCCAGACTGGCTGCCAGGTGAGACACTGCTGGGAACACTGCTTTGCGACAGGGATTGTATAGTACATTCCTGTAGATGACTTGCTTCTTATTGATGAGCCAGCAGTAATGCATTTTCACTGATGATTGTACTGTCCCTCTTATCCAGTGGTAAGGGCAGAGTAAGGAGGTTTTTATAAAAGTTAAAAACAAACACCTCATGCAACCTGGCACACTCAGGAATAAATAAATTGTTGCTTGTATAATATGCATATGTTTAAGACAAATTCTAAATCGCTTTACACAATATCAAACATACATATAGAAAGGTATACATAGAATTCCAGGCACATATAAGAACATCAATGCAGTTTTTAAGAAATCTCCACACTGTTTTCCATAGCGGCTGTACTAGTTTGCATTCCCACCAACAGTGTAAGAGGGTTCCCTTTTCTCCACACCCTCTCCAGCATTTATTGCTTGTAGACTTTTGGATAGCAGCCATTCTGACTGGCGTGAAATGGTACCTCATTGTGGTTTTGATTTGCATTTCTCTGATAATGAGTGATGTGGAGCATCTTTTCATGTGTTGGTTAGCCATCTGTATGTCTTCTTTGTGGAAATGTCTGTTTAGTTCTTTGGCCCATTTTTTGATTGGGTCATTTATTTTTCTGGAATTGAGCTTCAGGAGTTGCTTGTATATTTTTGAGATGAATCCTTTGTCTGTTGCTTCATTTGCTATTATTTTCTCCCAATCTGAGGGCTGTCTTTTCACCTTACTTATAGTTTCCTTTGTTGTGCAAAAGCTTTGACCCCAGCAATACCACTCTTGGGCATACACACTGAGGAAACCAGATCTGAAAGAGACATGTGCACCCCAATGTTCATCGCAGCACTATTTATAATAGCCAGGACATGGAAGCAACCTAGATGCCCATCAGCAGATGAATGGATAAGGAAGCTGTGGTACATATACACCATGGAATATTACTCAGCCATTAAAAAGAATTCATTTGAATCAGTTCTAATGAGATGGATGAAACTGGAGCCCATTATACAGAGTGAAGTAAGCCAGAAAGATAAAGATCATTACAGCATACTAACACATATATATGGAATTTAGAAAGATGGTAATGATAACCCTATATGCAAAACAGAAAAAGAGACACAGATGTACAGAACAGACTTTTGGACTCTGTGGGAGAAGGCGAGGGTGGGATGTTTCGAGAGAATAGCATGTATATTATCTATGGTGAAACAGACCACCGGCCCAGGTGGAATGCATGAGACAGGTGCTCGGGCCAGGTGCACTGGGAGGACCCAGGGGAATCGGGTGGGGGGGTGGGGAGGTGGGAGGGGGGATTGGGATGGGGAATACATGTAACTCCATGGCTGATTCATGTCAATGTATGACAAAACCCACTGCAATGTTGCGAAGTAATTAGCCTCCAACTAATAAAAATAATTGGAAAAAAAAAATCAATGCATGGCAGAATTAAAACAAAAAAGGATTCTATACACACACATACACACATCATTGCCTTTAAGATTGCTAATTCCACAAATAGAGTTTATTCATGTTTCATATTTGTTCTTACAGTGCTTTGAATTCCTATGGTAAATGTGATCATTTAAAACAGGGATTCTGATATTAAAGTGAGAACAAAGAATAAAACATTTATATTTCTCCAAGTTCAAGCCAAGTTTATATATATGTAAACATTCACACATACATATACACATATGTGTATATTTATATATATAAGAAATTCCACTTCTTTGCTTTTCTCTAGGGTCAGTGATGTTCTCACTAGTGGTAGCCAACATGTCTTGAGATGAGTTGAATATCATTTTTGGAGGCTTTAATTACAATACAATGAACATGGTCCTTGTGTTCATTTGAGAATGCAGAACACAGTAAATAATATTTATAAAGCTTCACATTGTGCTGTATGCTCAGTAGTGTCTGACTCTTAGCGACCCCATGGACTGTAGCCCACTAGGCTTCTCTATCCATGGGATTCTCCAGGTAAGAATACTGGAGTGGGTTGCCATTTCCTTCTCCAGGGAAAGCTTCACATTATGCTTAAGTAAAAAGTGAAATAAAAATGTATCTAAAATAAGACAGACTAAATTTCTTCTGCAAAATCTTTATTCAGTTAATTTCAAAACATATCAAAAAGGCCAAGGAGTAAATCACCACATTAAGTCTTAACAACATTGGAAAAAGGATAAGAAATACAAATAAAGCAGAAAACATTCTCAAATGAAGAAAGCAGATTAAAAAAAAAAAAAAGAAAGAAAAAACATACATTAAGAAAGTCAACTTTCAAGACCTGAAACACAATCAGCTAAAAAATACAAATAGAAAACAGGAAATTAAGAAATAAGAAAAATAATTTTTTAAAATGTAGAAGAAACCTCCAACAAATGGTAAAGGTGCTTAATTATATTTAAAGTATGGAAACAAAGGTTGAAACCAACTAAATAAATGGCAAATGCCTCAACAGAGAAATTTTAGAAGAATAAAATTTCTGAAAATAAAAATCTTTGTATTTAAATGTAAAGCAAATTAAGAGAGATGCAGTAAAGAATAGATACAATGTTATGGTAAAAATTAAGTTATAACTATGCTTATAAAACATCCAGTTTATGCTGTTTGGAGGGCTCCAGCTTTCATTTATACCCAGATCTTCAGTCTGGCATTCAGGTATCCTTGGCTACCTAGGGAAGCTTATGGGATGGGTCCACCAGGAGTTTGTCTGATGGAAGAAAGAGGTACATGGGAAAGAGCTCATTCTAAAGAAGAAAAAGACAGGAGATTATCTCATTAACAACACATCAGTCACCCAAGAGACAGGTCTCTCTGCAAAGAGCACAGTGTCGTTTATTCTGCATCTGCCATATGTGGAGTTCTCCCATAAACCCCCTACAGGTGAAGCTCATCCTCCATTCACCTCCCTGCCCTCTGCCCCTTGCTCTCCATGTGACACAGCCTGTCATTGGCATAAGAATAACACCATCAGAACCCTAGAGATGATGGAACCCTGACATGGCATAAACATCGGAACCATGTGGGGGGACGCCCAGCAAAAGTCCATCCTCTCATGAAGGTTTGTAGCCACGTGAGGCCTGGAGGAAGCAGAGAACCTGGCAAAGACTGGAACTTCTATACGATAGGCAGATGACACCACCCTAATGGCAGAAAGCAAAGAAGAACTAAAGAGTCTCTTGATGAGGGTGATAGAGGATAGTGAAAAAGCTGGCTTAAAACTCAACATTCAAAGAAATAAGATCATGGCATCTGGTCCCATAACTTCATGCAAATAGATGGGGAAAAATGGAAACAGTGGCAGATTTTATTTCCTTGGGCTCCAAAATCACTGTGGATGGTGACTGCAGCCATGAAGTTGTAGGACTCTAGATCCTTGGAAGGAAAACTCTGACAAACCTAGACAGAGTATTAAAAATCACTTTGGTGACAAAGGTATGAATAGTCAAAGCTATGGTTTTTCCAGTAGTCATGTACAGATGTGAGAGTTGAATCATAAAGAACTCTAAGCACTGAAGAATTGATGCTTTCCAATTGTGGGGCTGGAGAATACTCTTGAGAGTCCCTTGAACAGCCAGAAGATCAAAGCAATGACTCCTAAAGGAAACCAACCCTGAAAATTCCTTTGAAGGAATGATGCTGAAGCTGAAGTTCTAATACCCTGGCCACCTGATACAGAGCCAACTCATTGGAAAAGACCCTGATGTTGGGAAAGATTGAGGGCAGGAGGAAAATGGGCAACAGAGGATGAGATGGTTGGATGGCATCACCGACTCAGTGGAAGTGGGTTTGAGTAAACTCTGGGAGATGGTGAACATGGGGAAATTAACAAGATGTCGCCAGTCAGGCTCTCTCACACCACACCCTCACACCCTCTCCCCATGTTCGGTAAACAGTGACTTTGGATGGTTGTGTAATAGCTGAGATCATTCATAGCACTGCGCGCGCACATCATGAGGTACTTGTTTGGCTAGGTGGCTACTTTTGGTCTGTAAGTATATTTATAAGCTTCAGCTGGAAAAGCCCTGAAGCGTTGTGTGTGGTTATGTTCTGTTACGCCTGTTGCTACTGGCTGCTGCTCCAGCCAGTAGAGAATAAATGCGTCTGCACTTCCTACCGCTCCTTGCATTTTCTTCCAGCCTCTTAGCTCCTGGCTTGCCTACCATAAGTCCAGAGAACAGTGCACACAGTGAGATACAGTGAGACAATTAGCACTGTGAGCAGGATCAGCAAGACAGTGAAGCACAGGGAAGCCTGGCGTGCTGCATTCCATGGGGTCGCAAAGTGTCGCACGACTTAGGACTGAAGAACAAGATGATCAGAAAAGTGACTTGCTTGTGGGCCCACATGAGACATCCCCAGGGAGTTCCCAGGAACAGCATGGAGACTTTGAAGGAGAAGCTGGATTTCTATGAAGTTTGGTGGGACTAGAGGAAGGGCAAAAATGTATGTCACAAAAATGTATGTCATCAAATTGTAATTCTGCCTTGGTTTGAGATCAAAATGGTCCATAGAACTGGGGCCATGATTCAAATTATAAAAGTTATAGAACGTGAAATAATACAGTCAAAGTGCTGGGAAAAAGAAGTAATGGCATTTAGAATATAAACCAGTTACTATAGCCAATAGAACCATCTTTTAAGAAAAAGGTCAAAATAAAGGCAACTTCAGACAAATGAAAACAGAGATTATTATACAAATAATGATTTGTAACTTCTAAAAGATGTCCTTAAAGACAAAGATCTGAGATATGAGATGAATAGTGAGCTATGAAAATGTAAGTATATGAAAAAATATAATTTAATAGACACGTATGAAATTTTAACAATGAATCATTGTGGGAATAAAAATTCAAGATTGAATTGAATGAAGCATTATCACTATCTTGAATGGATGACTGGAGTTAAGCCACTTTAAGATACTTACAGTATTCAGAAGAATAAAAGCATTTATTTAGCTTTACAATTTAATAGGTTACTCTAGTATTTTTAAATTCAGTGTTAAAACTTTTAAAATAATTTATATTAAAACTATAATCTTTAGAAAATTATAGAAAAATAGTTTATGTCTCCCAAACTATCAGATGCTCAGTTGCTTTAGTTGTGTCCAACTCTTTGCAATCCTATGAACTTAGCCCACCAAGCTCCTCTGTCCATGGAATTCTCCAGGCAAGAATATTGGAGGGGGTTGCCATTTCCTTCTCCACCAAACTATCAGAGAAGATATTAAATGGTGGAAGAAGAAAATATCAATTAAAATGGCAAGAGAGAAAAAAATAGAGTCGGCAAATTGAAAGTAGAAAATAAGATGGTAGCGGTTAATCCAAATATACACTCTAGTATTCTTCAGACTTCCCTGGTGGCTCAGATGGTAAAGAATCTGCCTGCAATGTGGGAGACTTGGATTTGATCTATATGTAAATAAAATGATTTCATCTTGAAAATCAAAGATTGTTAGACTGAATAATGAAATCTAACTTTATATTATTTATAGGAAAACAAAAGTTTACATTTAAAAATGATGAAACATATACTGCTGCTGCTGCTAAGTCACTTCAGTCGTGTCCGACTCTTAGCGACCCCATGGACTGCAGCCCACCAGGCTCCTCCGTCCATGGGATTTTCCAGGCAAGAGTACTGGAGTGGGGTGCCGTTGCCTTCTCCAGAAACATATGCTATGTAGATATAAATCAAAGCAAGTCTAGTTATATTAGTAACACAGAACCCCTTCATGGATCACACTTGTTGTGACGAAGGGGTTAGTGTCACTCAATGAAGCTATGAGCCATGTCATGCAGGGCCACCCAAGATGGACGGGTCATAGTGAAGAGTTCTGACAACATGTGGTGCACCGGAGGAGTAAATGGCAAACCTCTGCAGTATTGTTGCTGCGAAAACCCCATGAATAGTATGAGAAGGCAAAAAGATATGACACCAGAAAATGAGCCCTCCAGATTGGAAGGTGTTCAATACAGCTACTGGGGAACAGCAGAGAGCAATTACTAGTAGCTTCAGAAAGAAAGAAGCACCCTGCCAAAGCAGAAATGATGCTCAGTTATGAATGTGTCTGGTGGTAAAAGTAAAGTCCAGTGCTATAAAAAACAATACTGCATAAGACCTAGACTTTTAGTTCCGTGAATCAAGGTAAATTGGCTGTGGTCAAGCAGGAGATGGCAAGATTGAACATCAACATCTTAGGAATCAGGGAACTAAAATGGACAGGAATGGGTGAATTTAATTCAGGTGACCATTATAACTACCACAGTGGACAAGAATACCTTAGAAGAAATGGAGTAGCTTGAAACTCAACATTCAAAAAAATGAAGATCATGGCATCTGGTCCCGTCACTTCATGACAAATAGAAGAGGAAAAAGTGGAAGCAGTGACAGATTTTATTTTCTTGAGTTACAAAATCACTGTGGATGGTGACTGCAGCTATGAAATTAAAGGCACTTGCTCTTTGGAAGGAAAACTATGGCAAACCTAGACAGCATATTAAAAAGCAGAGACATCATTTTGCCAACAAAGCTATGGTTTTTCCAGAAGTCATGTACAGATGTGAGAGCTGGACCATAAAGAAGGCTGAGTGCCAAAGAACTGATGCTTTTGAATTGTGGTGCTGGAGAGGACTCTTGAGAGTCCCTTGGACTGCAAAGAGATCAAACCAGTCAATCCTAAAGGAAATCAACCCTGAATACTCATTGGAAGGAATGATGTTGAAGCGCCAATACTTCGGCACCTGATGCAAAAAGCAGACTCACTGGAAAAGGCCCTGATGCTGGGAAAACTTGAAGGCAACAGGAGAATGGGGGAGGCAGAGGATGAAATGGTTAGACCATCACTGACCCAATAGACATGAATTTGAGCAACCTCAGGGAGATAGTGAAGGACAGGGGAGCCTGACCTGCTGCAGTTACTGGGGTCGCAGAGTTGGACACGACTTAGCGACTGAATAACAACAACAAAATAATACAGAAAATGTATTTTAGAGCAAAAAACAATATTAGTGGTAAAGAGGCTCATCACATAATTATAAATCTTTAATTTCTAAGGATTATATAGAGATTTTAAACTTTAATGGATTTATGATGACACTTTCAAAATATGAAGAGAAAATATTTATATAGCTACATAAGACATTGACAAATCAACTGTGAATATTGAACATTTTAATGCTTCTCTAAATATTGATATACAAGCAGATAATCAAAATCAATAAGACTATACAAATAATCCCTGGAGAAGGGAATGGCAACCCACTCCAATATTCTTGCTGGAGAATCCCATGGACAGAGGAGCCTGGTAGGCCACAGTCCGTGGGGTCACAAAGAGTCAGACACAACTGGGTGAATAACACTTTATACAAATAACACAATTAACAAGATTGATCTTATGGACATATGTAGAACATAATACCCCATCATTGCAAATATATATTCTTTGCCAGAATGAAGTATGTGCATGTATATATGTATATATACACCCACCCACACACATATATATATAAATTCATCATACATAAGCCTATATAGCATCTCAAAAAGTTTCGAACATCTTTATATTCAGACATTTATTTATCCAGTTTTAGAAATTAAAAACAAGAAAAAAAACCTTTAAAAAATCTGTATTCATTTGTTAAATAATACTACTGAATATTTTTGAATACTCAAAACTGCTTATTACTTCATGATAATAAAGGTATTATGATTAGAGATAACACAAAGACATAAAAGATAAAATTACAAACAACTTTCAGTAAAAATATTGAAAATTTATCTGAAATAAATTCCTGGATTTTAAAAGTACCAAATTGTCATAAATAATAAATAAAACCTGAGGAGACCTACAATACCACAATAATTTTTTTCAGTAGTTTAAACTTTTCTCCCAAATACCATGTCATAGACTTAATATTTTGGTTCACATTACTACCAAACAAACCTCAAAAGCATGTCTTTATATTGACAGAGAGAGATGATCTCTTGGACTACACAAAAATATAAAAAGCAAATGTATAATTTCAAAAAGGAATAATATTTTTTACAGATTCTGTGATTATACACAAAATAATCCCCAAAATTATAAGTGGACAAACTATTATTAGAATTCACTGGAGATTTTAACAAGGTTGATATATAATTGATACACACATGAGTCCATTGTATTTCTATATATTGGAAAGAAAATGTTAGGCAAGAAATTTAAAAAAATAATTTCTAATAGCAGCTGAAAATATAAAGCATCTAAGAATAAATCTAGTAAACTATGTACACGACTATTTTGGAGAAATTTATCAAACTGTTAAAATAATATTTCAAGGAAGGTCTATATAATGGAAAGATATAGCATGATCACAGAATATGAGCTTAAAGACATCGATTTCAATTCTATTTAAGTTAATCTATAAATTAATATAAGACCAAATTAAAATTCAATAGGATTTTTTGATAAATGTTTAATTTATATGAAAGGTAAAGGAGCTAAGCCATTCCTAAAGAGTTAGCCAGAGGAAAATGACTTACTAGATATCAAAAAATTAGTTATATTAAATAAGACTGTGATAGCTTTGCTCATGGACAAATTTTCTAATGAAATAAAATACAGGGCTTGGGAATAACACAAAATTCGTGGAAATAGAAGCAGGGCAGACGTGTATTGCACACAAATGGGGAAAGAAGGGACTCCTACTTAGTAATGGTACTGAAAATATCCATGTGGGGAGAAAGGGAAATGGATCTGTACCTCAAAATATACACGAAAACAATTCCAAGTGGATTCAGGACTTAAATGTCAAAGACAAAACTTTTAGAAAAATATATAGGAGAGATTTTATGAGCCTACAGTTGGGAAGAATTTCTTAAGTAAAACGCAAAGCATGTAAATTGTAAACTACTTCTTCAAGTTTATAAGAAAAAGACAAAACAAAGGCAAGGACATGAAGAGACATTTCACTGGAAATATAAATGACCAATAAAAATGTAAAAAATACTCAAGTTTTCTAATAATGATATAACATTAAACTAACTTGCAAAAATCATAAATGTCAGATTAAGGGTTGATAGGACTACACACCAAAAGGAATTTTCATTCATTATAGGTGAATGTATATAGGGTCAACTTTGGAAGACAACTGAGTCTCACCTAGTAATATTAAGGTAACTTTGCAACAGCTATTTCACTCCTAACATGTATACCCTAGGGAAACACTTGTACTTATGTACAGAGAATTACACAGAACATGAATATTCAGGAGAGAACCGTCAAATTATTAAACACACCATTGACAACCCAAGTCTATCAAGAGATGAAACAGCTTTTAAAGTGGCAACCCAACAATAAAACATTACACAGACAAGGGAAAAAAATAAACCTCACATCAATGAGAATGAATCGTGAATATAAATTAATACCTATTTTAGAACGACCAAAATCCAGAACCCTGACAACACCGATTGCTAGCAAGCATATGGAGTGACAGGAGTTCTTATCCATTGCTGATGGGAATGCAAAATGGTGTAGCCACACTGGAAGAGAGTTTGACAGGTTCTTTACAAAACTAAACATATACTTATCATATGATCCAGTAATCACCGTCCTTGGTATTAACCCCAAAGGAGTTGAAAACTTATGTACACACAAAAGTCCCCCCCACCCCCGCCACCTCACCACCTATACACTGAGCCCACACAGAGATGTTTATGTCCTTTAGGAGGTAAATGAATAAACTGTGGTACATCCTGAAAATAGAAAACTATTCAGCATTAAAAAGAAATGAATTATCAAGCCATGAAAAGACATGGAAGAATCTTAAACCCATATTACTAAGTGAAAGAAGTCAGTTTGAAGAGCTTGCATATTTTATGATACCAAATACATGACATTCTGGGAAAGGCAAAACTAGGGAAACGAAGAAAACATCCGTGGTTGCCAGAGACTGGAAGTGCTGGGAGGGAATCTAATCACTGAACATTTAGAACAAACACGGATGATTACCACGGAATTGAAAACGATGAACCCCTTAGCTACTCCTGCATGCATGGGAAAAAGCAAACACTGCTTCAACTGGAATAAAATATTTTAGACTACTCAGGTTTCATTGATACTGCTGGAAAGGGACTATCTTTGAAAACTATGACTTTGTTTACGATTTGCAGTGCACTATAAGCTGTAGTGGCCTACAGAAAAGTAAGATAAATGTGTAAGTGTAATTCAGTGAAGTATAAATATTTTCCACGTAACTATTCCAAGTTTTCTTAATCACTAGGTCCTTCATCTTTTTAAGCAAACTTCACAAGACAACCTGTATTTGCAAACATAAGAGTCTATCTTGGTCAGTTTGAATTTTGCTGTTCAGGCACAGGGCTAAAATTAACCATGATCTGAAATTATTAACACATTCTCCAAGAAGCTAACCTTCTTCCAGGAAGGCTGTTAATCTCAGAAGAGTAAATCCTTCCTCTTTGTGTTATAATAGCTATAAAATGTGGCTAGTATTTCCTGCCTTCCTCAAGAAATGGTAGTAATTAATTGCCGAGATACTTAAAAAATAAGTTATGTGGTTCTATGGATTAAAGGACAAACAAGTATTGTTATATTTGGGCAGTTTTTCCTCTAATGAACTCTCAGAATTTGGAGGTTGGTATCTTTCCAAAAATTATAAATGAGAAAGAAATGTGCTTGCTTACTCAAAGGGCAGTTGAACTTTGTTCAGAATGCTTAAGAAAACATCCGGTGGGATGTTTGCTGATGGAGCTATGTCAACTCATCTTCAAGAGTCCCCTTCTAGAATAGTACAACCATTATGAGTCCAAATGCCATGAATATTTTAGCATCACTGAAATCTCATCTCCTAGTAGCCACAGTGCAGTCCCAACCAGCTACTGCTGGAGGTCTGGGCCTGTTTATTCAAGAGGAAACTGAAAGTTAAAGGATAATGTAAAATTGTAAGAGTTATGGTTAGGCACAGGAGCTAAACACGAGAGACATCTTTAGCAAATGGGAAACGTGTGTGTGTGTGCGCACTCACACTCAATTCTCTTCCATTAAGAATCATTTAAATATTGAACAGTCAGTAAATAAAAATGTCTAAGAAGATTTTTCCAGACGAAAGCTGAGCCATAGCATATTACGGCATTTGCTGGAAGAGAGGAGGTTATTACTTGGCCCAGAGGTACTGTCCCTTCTTCCCCATGTCTCATCCCCCTCCAGGGTTGAAGCAGCAGGCATTTTTCTGACAGAGAGATTCAGAGACAGGAACAAAGGTCATGAATGTGTGACTCTACAAAGAGCGGAATTCAAAAGGAGATTACTCGGATATTTCTTCTGTGCTTTTGATCTCTTAATCAAATTATATGTAAAAAGTTACATGGTTCAGGCATTCTAAAAACAGCCTTGATTTATTTTTCTTTATTTAATTCCTTTCAGCAAATACTGTTGAGAGCCCATTTTGAGAAAGTCTTCAACTGCAGACCAACCACAATCATAGAATGTCACCAGATTTAAATGTAAATCTGAAAAAATAAATATGCACCAGAAAAGTTAAGGTTATTCACTTAGTCACAGATAGTTATTGATCACCTACTATGTGCTCAGCGCTGGGGGATATAGTCATTGCACACATAAAATTTACAATCTCATGTGATGAGTTATTATTATAACCTCATCTAGCATTATGCAAGTATGTGTTTAGTAACTCTAAGTGCTCTGCAAGAGAACTATGGTAAAGAGTATGTGGCAGATGGATCTTGATCCAGACAAGATATCAGGGAAGGCTTTCAAAAGAAGTGATGGTCGAGCTTATATCCAAGGATGAACAGATGTTATCTTGGCAGAGGATAGAAGATAAAGTGGTGCAATAAAGATAGTTCTGGGCATTTTCATTTTTTTCAAAATTGAAAAGCAGTGCAGACTCTGCTTCAGAAGAGTTTTAAAATATACCAACCCAAGTCACACGTCCTTATAAACTGAACTGAATGTGCTCTAGGCTGAGAAAGACTGAGGGCAGGACCCCTACCTAAGCAACGACTGTTTCCCTGCCAGATGCCAGCTACATAGAGTGATTTGTGGAATGCTGAAGACCCAGGGGCCCTTAAATAACCTGACATCTTGTTGTCTTCCCATTCCACATTTCTAATGGCGAGAAATTCCTGCCATTAATTTCATTCCTTTGGATTACACAACCTCAATACTAGTAGGGCACTGTCTCTATAAAGCCACAGAGGCTCGTCCTGACTTCTCAAGATCCCGCGTGATCTGGCCCCTGACGTCCTCCTGCCAAGCCCCAGCTCATGTTCCTGTCTCTGCTCTTCCGTGCTCAGAACAACACAGTCAGACTAGCCTCTTACATGATCTGAATCACCATGGTCCTGCTCACCTCAGAGTCTTCACAGACTCCCTTCTCTTGTGCTGCTGCTGCTGCTAAGTCGCTTCAGTCATGTCCGACTCTGTGCGACCCCATAGATGGCAGCCCACCAGGTTCCTCCATCCCTAGGATTCGCCAGGCAAGAATACTGGAGTGGGTTGCCATTTCCTTTTCCCCCCTTCCCGTGTAATATAATACAATATAAATATGTTATATTTAGACATAACATATATACATATAATTATTTTATATAATATAGTTATTATTATATGTAAATAATATTATACTAATGATATCTATTATAACTGTATGATTATAATAGTAATATATTATGTAATATAGTAATATATAAAAGTAATATATAAAAGTAATATATTATGCTACTTAATGCAAATAGAGTCAGGAAGAAAATATATATAACTTTGCATCTCTGAAGCTTTTGTTGTTGTTATTCAGTCACCAAGTCATGTCCGACTCTTTGTGACCTCATGGACTGCAGCATGCCAGGCTTCCCTGTCCCTCACCATCTCTTGGAGTTTACCCAAGTTCATGTCCATTGAATTGGTGATGCCATCCAACCATCTCATCCTCTGTCACCCTCGTATCCTTCTGCCTTTAATCTTTCTCAGCATCAGGGTCTTTTCCAATGAGTCAGCTCTTCGCATCAGGTGGCCAAAGTGTCGGAGCTTCAGCTTCAGCATCAGTCCATCCTATGAATATTCAGGGTTTCTTTCCTTTAGGATGGACTGGTTTGATCTCCTTGCTGTTCAGGGGACTCCCAAGAGTCTTCTTCAACACCACAGTTCAAAAGCATCAACTCTTCAGTGCTCTGTCTTTTTTATCATCCAACTCTCACATCCATACATGACTACCGGAAAGACCATAGCTTTGACTATATGGACCTTTGTCGGCAAAGTGATGTCTTTCTAATACACTGTCTAGGTTTGTCATAGCTTTCCTTCCAAGAAGCAACCATCTTCTAATTTCAAGGCTGCAGATGCCATCCTCAGTGATTTTAGAGCCCAAGAAGAGGAAATCTGTCACTGCTTCCACCTTTTCCCCTTCTATTTACCATGAAATGATAGGGCTGGATGCCGTGATCTTGCTTTTTAAAATATTGAGTTTTAAGCTGGCTTTTTCACTTTCCTCTTTTACCCTCATCAGGAGGCTCTTTAGTTCCTCTTCACTTTCTTCCACTAGAGTGGTATCATCTGCATATCTGAGGTTGCTGGTATTTCTCCCAGCAATCTTGATTCCAGCTTGTAACTCATCCAGCCTGACATTTTGCATAGTATGCTCTGCCTATAAGGTAAATAAACAGGGTGACAATATACAGTCTTATCATATTCCTTTTTCTGAAGCTTAGTCTTAATTATATATTAAATATAGTTTATATATATATATTATATAATATATATTAATAGATAACAGTATTATAATTATATTATTATGATAGATAACAATAACTATTAAAGGAAGGAAAGAAGAGAGGGATGGAGGGAGACAGAGACGTAAGAATACATATGTGGTCCGAGAGGCTTCCTGCCCATCAGCCTGCCTTTACCATTCCAAGTGGCTTAGCCAGGCATGGTTCTACTCCAGGGCATGTGGCCCAAGACTCTCCAAACCCCTGATTCAGCATTGGGCACATGGCTCAAAGAGATGGGTCAACTAATGTCCTTTCCAAGATTTCTTCTCCAAGAACATTTAGAAGAGATGCTCTTGCTTCTTTTAAAATCACAAGATGAAAGGGAAAGGCACATGAGATCTGTAGTCACTTTCATTTGCTAAGTAGAAGAAGTCAGCAGCAGGAAGAAATCAGGCCAGAACTCAAAATGTAGCAAATTGAGACATGGAGACAGAGAATGTGTGGAAACAGATTGGAAGAGCGAGGGAGGTAGACTCTGTAACATCCTTTAGGCTTCTGATCCAGCCATGCATGAATGTTTGGCTTCCTACTCATAGAATTTTCTGTTATATAGATAAGTCCATTTGTTCTCAATTTAATTTAAGTAGGATTCCTGTTACTTTGGGGTGAGGGGGGAAAAAAACCCTGTCAAGTACAGTAGTGATGGCTCTGTTTAAGAACAGCCTAACCCTTCTCTCTATATAAATTAATACTTTGGTCTCACAACATTGTAAGTGCCAAAAGCAGTGCCCAGTGTTTGACAGCAGCCCAGTAAATATTGTGACTGGCTGATGACATAATGAATGACCTAATAGTAACTGTGAATATTTTCAAAGGCACAGCCAGAAGAAAGAAGTTGGGGAATATAATTTCAACACGAGGTACAGAACTATTGCACAGCAGGCTCCAAGTTCAGCCTCAACAAGCGCAACAGGTGGACTATGAACCAATTCTGAGCAAGTTTCTGAATTGAAATCCTGATTCTGGGAAATATTGAAGGCAAAAGGAGAAGAAGGCAGCAGAGGATAAGATGATCAGATAGCATCACTGACTCAGTGGACATGAACCTGAGCAAACTCCAGGAGACAGTGAAGACAGGGAAGCCTGTTGTACTGCAGCCCATGGGGTGGCAAAGAGTCGACTTAGCACTCTACACAATTTAGCAACTGAACAACAACAACAACTGGATTGGGATGTAGAAGACCTGGGCTTAGAATCTCAGCTCTCCTGTTTATCCCCTGCTGGACCCTGGGCAAATTAATTCTCAGCTCCTCAGCTTCCTTATTTGCAAACTGCTGATGAGGAAGAGGATTGTAGAGTTGTTACTGAAAGGAAAAACGTGAAAATCAATGAGATGGTTAAAAAAAAAAGCATGTAAATCCAACCACACATTCCTTAGAGACACACACACATGCACTCACCCACCAGTAGAGTAGGTTATAATTTCAGAAGTAGGTTGCAATTTCAGTTGAACACAATGCTCCATGGGCAGTACTAAAATAAATGACCTGACATTCTGCCTGTGATGCTTGGAGGGTCATCTGAAAGCTTTTTGCTCCCTGGCCCCATGTTCTCATTCTGGTTTCTGATTGAGAAGTAACTATATTGTTATCCTGAGTTTGTGAATTGACTGAGATGGCAATCTCTTCTTCATTTAGATCTTGTAAACTCTACTTGAACACTTAGACATAAAAATCAAACAGTATTAAAAGATGACTTTAAATTCCAAATAATCTGTTTGTTATTTAAGGTTATTTGTGAATTGACTGAGATGGTAATCTCTTCTTCATTTAGATCTTATAAACTCTAGGAACATTTAGACATAAAAATCAAACAGTATTAAAAGATGACTTTAAATTCCAAATAATGTTTGTTACTTAAGGTTATTCGTGAATTGACTGAGATGGTAATCTCTTCTTCATTTAGGTCTTATAAATTCTAAGAACACTTAGAAATAAAAATCAAACTTAGTATTAAAAGATGACTTTAAATTCCAAATAATCTGTTTGTTATTTAAGGTATTTGTATGTTGGAGAGAATCTGACATATCAGTTTTGTCATTTTTAAGTGAAAGTTGCTAGAGAATTTTAGTCAGGAGTATTGGCATGACTAAGATAATTTGATTTATTTTACTGTTAAGCTTATTATATTAAACTAATGAGTGCTTTGTTACTTATTATCAGTGTGACTTCCAGTAAGTTATTCAAGATTTCAGTACTTCAGTTTCCTCAACCTGTAAAACAGAAATTAGAATAGTTTTTAATTAGACAATTGAAAGTTAAGATAGCTACCTCATGGGATTGATTTGAGAATTAAATAAATGAAAATCTTAGAATATTATCTGGCATAGAGTAAGCACTATATAAATATTGGCTGTAAGGTTTAGAAAGTTTTTGAAAGTTAAGCTCATAAGTGTACCCTGTCATATAGTTGAGTCACTTAAGAAAATCAAATGATTAAATTTATAAACACAGAAAAGACATTTAGAGGAGTTTAACTAAATTTTAAATATAGTTGATGGTTTAAGGTGATTTTAGTTGCTTCAAATTTAATTAATTTATTGGTATTTTGATACAGGTGAAATTGATCTTATTCTCATGGTATTCATCATAGATGTACAGAGAGAAGGTCAAGAACTATAGGTTGAATTGAAAAACTTAAAGATAGCCTAGTTTTTCAAATTTGTCAGACTTAATAAATTGAATACTCATTTAGAGCCCAAGTGACTACTGAGGGCGTTTTGTTGTTTGGGGTTTTTTTGTTTGTTTTGGTGTTGGTTTTTTGCTTACCAAAAGTTATTTCTACCCCTAACTTTAAACGAATATTAACAAATAGCAGCTTCTATTAGTCAGTGTGAAGGTAAAATACAATGCTGCATTTTAGCATTTCTCAAATTATCTCCCAATGTTAGGAAACTATACCATATGCTTCTCTTGAAGAATCAAGTACTTGTTAGCATATTGATAAAGATGTTTAAGGACTTCCCTAGTGGCTCAGCAGTAAAGAATTCACCTGCCAATGCAGGAGATACACGTTTAATCCCTGGATCAGGAAGATCCCCTGGAGAGGGAAATGGCAACCCACTGCAGAATTCTTGCCTGGGAAGTCCCATGGACAGAGGAGCCTGGCAGGCCACAGTTCATGGGTCTCAAAAGAGTCAGATGCGACTGAGTGACTAAACAACAACAATAACAAATATGTTTAAATGTATTCATGCTAGTTTCTCAACATTATTTTCTCATGGAGCCTTTTATTTGTGCACATCCACCATCCATTTAGGACAGCACTTTGCAAACTTTAAGCCCTAGACCAACAGAAAGTTTATAGATCAGGCATGTCAGTGGGTCTCAGATGGTAACTTTTCTTTCATCCAGGAGTCAAGAGGGCAGGTGCCTGAGGGCTGAAGGATAGATCTAGTGGGGATGGCAGAGAGATCTGGTGATGACAGAGGAAGCCAAGGGGAGGGGATAGCACTGAGGCACATTTTGCTTGAGGACCCCATCTCTGGATATTGCAACCTGATTTTTTTTTCTGGTAAACACTCTCACGGACAAGGTGACAGATCCAACCCTCCTCAGCCCTTCATCCCAATTTCTATCGCTCTTGGGCAACACATCTAAATTATTTTATTCATATTTTTTAATTAATAATTTTAATGATGTATCATTAAATGATGTGTCATTTCAGTGATGGTGTACAAAACTGGCAAAATCTTCTGCCTGCAGCTGTAAAATTCTGGTGCATGTGAGTTGAGCTACGACGGTGGAATCTGAGGACATCTTTGTCGAGTGTCCTCCTTGCTTTTCTGATGTTCTTGCTTTAGTCCCCAGGACATTCATCTTTGGGGGTTCTTGGGCTCCATCTGCATTTTGTTGAAGCCCCTCATGTGCATGCTGGTTATCCTGGGAAAGGATCAAAAGCCCTTTGCTCCTCAGATCCTAAATATGTCCAGGGAAGAGGGGTTATCTCCCCATTTACTTGAAGTCCTCAGCGCATCTCCTATCCAAATGTCTTCCACTTTAACTTTGCCAAACCTGGAAGCCGTCCCTTTTATCTTCTTGTAGAGGCTCTCCCCTCCCCCAGCCAATTTCTATTTTCTTTCTTAAGAGCTCCCATGATGCATAGTTGTGGGTATACTATTTTTTGAAGCATTATACTTTACAGAACAATTTTGGCCACAGTCTGTGTTTGCCAAACAAAATTATGCCTCTTTTAGTTCACAAGTATGTGTGTGTTCTTTGAAATTGCTCTAACTGCTTAATGCTGTGATTTTGTATAGTTGAGGTTAGCCATGGCAAATTATGGCCAAAAAAAGGAGGACTGTCCACTTGAAGGATTTTTGATCTATGTCTGTTCTTTAAAATTATTACTCATGATACTGTGACAACAAAAATGAGGTATTGCTAGAAAATCTGAGAAATGAGAGGCAGTCACAATCTTCATTGGAGAACTACATTTTAAACATTGAGAGTCATTTCATAAAGAATCTGAACAAGATTTCTCACTTTGAATGGCTATTTGGGGTCACATTAAAGGACTTTATAGTAGTCAATGTGTGTCTTTTGATTTATATGCTTGAGGCATGTAGACAACAAAACAAAATACAGACCCCTTTTTAAAAGAACTTGGTTTGAGGACTTCCCTGGTAGTCCAGTGATTGGGACTTTGTCTTCCAGTGTGGGGTGGGGTGTTAGTTCCAAACTTAGTGGGGGAGCTGAGATCCCACATGCCTTGCAGCCAGAGAACCAAAACATAAAATAGAAACAATGTTGTGACACATTCAGTAAAGACTTAAAAAATGGCCCATGTTAAAAAAAAAATCTTAAAAAAATAATTTGGGCCAAAAACAACCTAGGAGACAAAATTTGAGACTAACACCTTCATCTAAAATGACACATAGTAAAGGGGAGCAATATGAACCCCAGTGGGGCAGAAATTGACTCCTGTAAGGTGAAATAATCTCAGATGTTACAATGATCTGTAACTGTGTACAAACAAATTAAAATTTTGTGAGGAGAAGGAGAAGGAATTAAGGGGAAAAGTCTGAGGCTTTTTGCCAAGGGAGTGATGGAGAAAATAAGTTTGGGAAACACTAAACTGAGCCTTGTGATAAATTAGTGAAATTATTGAAAGTTCATTTCTACAACATTTATCAGTTCTTGTTCTGAAGTTTATGCTTCACAATCAGAATCTGCTGCCCGTGTGGGTCTTGTGTCTTTGATGTTAAAGACTTGGCCTCATTTCTCACAGCTATGAAATTTTTGGTATTTCTTAGATGGCATGTGGGGTGAGGGCTATATTTGTAAAATTCAAAATGACATTTTCCAGTGGTTCAGTTGACTGAACCAAATTTGACCTTTGTGTTGGCCTAAGAAAACCCTAAATGATGGGACTACATTGCCACATGTCACCACTCATAATTTGTAGTACTCAAAATTTGTAAGAACTCATAATTTTCATGCCTACTCAATCTTTAAGATCCAAATCAAGCATCACCCTGGTTTTGAAACCTAAACAGAACTTCAAGGTCCATGGAGTAATTATTCCTTCTTCTGAGTTGGCAGTATGGAGTACATATGTCAATTACTATGCTAACTATATTGCAGGATAATATTTGTTTCTTACTTTCTACATCAAGAGCTGCCACAGGTGAACAGCAGTGCTTGATCCATCTCTATATTCCTACACCCTTGCTGTGGTGATGGGCTGTGGTGTTGCAGCTCAGTGGTACTGGGGGTGTAGTGTGGGAAGATACCTGCCGTCCAATGGAAGTGGCAAGAAGCCATGATCAAAGATTCCCTTTGGGGTTTTCTGCAAAATTTTTACAGGAAAGCCCTCTCAATTAAACTGTTTCAGTGTGCAAACTGTAGCAATTACAACCCTGCAACATTTATTGGCAAGTGACATTGCTAATTTTTTCATGCTGTGTTTAGATTCCAGTGTATTTTTTTCCTTATCCATCTCTGTTCCTATAACCAGGTCAAACCAGAAATCTAAAAGTCAAACCAGTCTCCACACACATCAGTCTCTTTTCGACCAATTTAATATTTATTTAATCCTTCCTCAACTTCCAGTGTGACAGAAACAGCTGCATAAAAGGACACCCCTTCACTGATTGAAGCATTAGCTATGCTATACATACAAGAACATTGTTTATTTCCAGCTCTGCAGCAGGAAGAAGTGGGCATTTTGTGTTGCCATTCAGTAACGTTTGGAAAGGAATGGACAATGAGTTCAGAATGAAACTGTAGGCATTTTCGTTGCACCCAGGAAGGCAGAATACAAGATATGAGCGTATATTAACTAGACAGCTTATGTAGTAATAAAGGGGTTTTGTTTTTTTTAATTGAAGACCCACTCATTGCTTGTCTAAGATTCTTCCATAAAACACTGCTGCCCTTGGTAATTCTGTATGAGGGCATGAAAAATAGAAGAGCTATTGTTTACTTAATTATAATACTATTCATGCCTACCTAAGTCACCTCAGTTATGTCAGACTCTGCAAGCCTGTGGACTATAGCCCACCAGGCCCCTCTGTCCATGGGATTCTCCAGGCAGAAATTCTGGAGTGGGTTGCTATGCCCTCCTCCAGGGGATCTTCCTGACCTAGGGATCGAGCCCACATCTACGCAGGACAGGCAGGTTCTTTACCACTAGTGCCACTTGGGAGTACTATTATTACATGGTGATTACTAGTTTTTTGAAAATACCAAAGAGTGCAAAAAATAAAATATAAAACATCTGTAGTTAATGATGATAATATGTGATGATAATAACTTATCACACATACATTATGTAATATGACAGTGCTCGTTATTATATAGTTATCTCCTTTATTTTTTACAAAAAGTAGTTTCAAAGTGATCATACTTTCCAAAACTATTCTTTCCATTTTTAAACAATTATAAACATCTCCAGATATCCATTTCCAAATCACACTAGTTTTTAATGACACTAGTATACCATTCTCATCTATAAAGTATATTTTATTTTTGCCTATTTATTTGTTTTTATTAAGGTATAGTTGATTTACAACTATACTGTGGAATTTATATGAACAGTCTTTCATTTTTTAGCATGGTACTTTTCAATTTTTAAATTATACCTAACACTTTAAAGAACTATAGCATAAATCTTAACACACTGTTTTTTTTTCTCTTCTGATAAATTCCAGGAAGCTAAATTGCTGAGTCATGAAGTGCAGACATTTTTAAGTCCTCTAATGGATAATGCTGAATTTCCCTTCAGGAGAGTTGCATCAATTCACAGGCAAAATGTATTAAAAGCAGTCTTTTAAAACCACAGTGTGACCTACCTTCACAACATGGCACAGATGTGGGCTTCCAGGCCAAACCACAGCAGATTGAATGGCTTGGTATGTGGCAACGAGGAAGGTTCTCTTGGTGGAAATGTTTGAGGCCAAGTTACAGAGTAGCTCCTAGCAACAGCCTGGATTTAGAGTGCAGACCACAAGTATTCACGCCTACCTTGCCTGCTGGTCACAGTCACATGCTGGGGTTTTTTTTGTTGTTATTTTTTAAAAATTTTCCCAGCCAGGTTAGCACTGTCATTTTCAGGATCACATGTTGATTCTGCAGGACAAAATCAGCAGAACAGAGAAGGAAACAAATAAAAACACACATAGAAAATCTCCAGTGAATCTCTGAGCCTAGATTCTGAAAGATAACTTCGCAAAGTATGCCTGCCTATGTAGATGCTCTCGGCACCTACATGTCAAGTAAATTTTAATCTGGGACCGTGGAAAGATCTGGCAACCTAATATTAATCTTGGCAGTCATTTTCTCCCTCAGAAATGATATACAGAGGAAGTATCTGCCTTGGACTTGGTAATGCCATTCCTTCCCCAGTCCTCAGAGCATTTCACATAGGTAACAAACAATCATTCACTAGTGTTAAGCAGTGCTAGTGGTAAAGAACCCACCTGCCAATGCAGGTAGATGTAAGGGACATGGGTTCGATCCCTGGATTAGGAAGATCCCCTGGAGGAGGGCATGGCAACTCACTCCAGTATTTTTGCCTGGAGAATCCCATGGACAGAAGAGCCTGGCGGGCTACAGTCCATGGGGTCACAGGTCACAACCGAAGCGACTTAGCACACAGCATGCAGTGTTAAGTAGTGCCTTCATCTCCATATGTTTTATCCTGATAGAAACACGTTTTCCAATTGGTGACAATAAGGAACTGTCCAAATGGGGAGAATGTCCAGTAGCAGAGACCTGACTTGCTTGAGAGTTAAGGTCATCATCAACCTATGGCCCATGGGTCTTTGTGCCAGAGAGGGTATTCTGATAGAAAATGGTAATGAGATACCGCTGGACCTCAGTCTATAGAGTCCATCAGCCCAGTCATCCTGCACAACTCAATTTATAGACAGAACCCATAAAATTTTGCAGTCAGGAAAGAAAGCTTCAAAGAGTTTCATGTCTTCAAAGGATCAATTTTCACAATTAAGCCCCCAATTTAAGGCAGCAGAATATATTTAGTGGGAATGCGGCCTGGTAATTATCTGTACAAAATAAGCAGCTCTCAGCCCAAAAAGGAATTTGCACGTGCACACTACTGTTTGTATAAGCAGCCTTCTGTTTTGCACTTGAGGCCATATACTGTGCAGACACGGCTCCTTAAAACATTGTGGAGCCACTGTGATTTAGCCAGTTGGTATTCACCTCATGTCAGCAATTAGAGTTCAACTGCTGACCTAGGGGCAAATTCAAGTTCTTTACTGTCTTAGAGCTAAATATGTGTATCTTAAAAAAAACAGAGTAATTTAAAAATGGATAGGTTTATAGTTAAGGTATTTGGGGAGAAACATCCAAAGTTAATGATGAAATATCATGAGATGAGTATTTCTTGAGAATACTCAAAAAATCCAGCCTCTGGAATAATACATTTTCCTGATTTGATTCAAGTTCACAACTTACATCCAACTCTCAAATCACCTAAATCTAAAAACAGTTGTTCCTTTACACTCTGCTTCTGAAGGAAATGGCAACCCACTCCAGTACTCTGGCCTGGAAGATTCCATGGTCTGAGGAGCCTGGTAGGCTACAGTCCATGGGGTCGCAGAGTTGGACACAACGGAGCAACTTCACATTCTTTTTCTTTCTGAAATGCTGAGCTAAGAGTCCTGCTGTGGACACCTAGACAATGCTTAATGAAAATTTGTTGGTTCAGACCTGGAATAAGAGAATAAAGTGTAAAGAGCAGAAATGACCAAGAATGGCTCATTTCAGACAGTCACAGGGCACAAGTGGCCTCCCTTTGTGCATGTTGAAGAGGTCCGTCCTAAGGCAATCCAGACCACTGGACTGGTAGTCCTCCCTTCATTTTGTCACATCAGTTTTGCTTTTCAAAAATCAAGAATCTATTCTAGAAAACATCTTCATAGTGTAGATGGCACTCTGAGTTTTCTTTCTTTAAAAACCTTCACAGTTTTTTAAAACCACAGAAGATAAAATCCACAAAAATACGTCTTAGCCCTTGAGGCCCTTTATAAACGAGTTCTACTATTGCCTAGCAAACCTAAGTTCTTTATGCGCTTCCTTCTCATCATGTGAGAAGTTTGTGGTTTACACACACCACTTTTTAAAAAGTTATCCAGATTTAAGCAGCTTTATTTCCCTGCTGGAAACTTGGCAACATATATGCCAAGTTTGCACATTTAGGATGTACTTTAAAAAAAAAATCTATGGAAATAATGACTGATTTAAAAGAATTAATATATCCACTGAAGCTTAGCTTAACAACACCGAAGCAGCAGTGGATTAGGGACAGGAGGATGGTGTAGGAATATTGTAAATCTTTTTTAAGCAAAATGACTCTACAATAACGGAGACAGTATATTTTCTTAGAAAACAGTTTTATTTAATAGTTTCTTGAAATTCTAGTGACAGATCTGACTGTTCACAAAGTAGATTAAAAAGTGATAAATGGGAAAAAGCAAAGATAATAGCTAACAGAACAGGGCACTAAAATTTATCATCAGTAATAAGTTCAGCTCATGAATCAAGATGTTAATGCTCTATATCATAGAGAAAGCAAATAGTGTGACTTATCTGTTAATTCTGACACAAAGCAAGAGAACTTCATGTGTCTTTTCCAAGATATTTCTAATATACTTTTCTTCTAAGTAGCTAGAACAAATCATATGATAAATGGTGGGAGCAATAGGGTTTTTTCCCCCTGGAGTAAAATAAGGGTTCAAGGGGTAAAATGAGAGTACCAAGAAATGAAAGAAACATGTTCTTTATTAATTCAGAAGACAGAAAAGGACAGTAAGTACAGAAAGACAAGTTTCAGATCAACATCATCTAAGAAAGTATACGAAACAACTAAAGTTGTCTAACAATGAAACTGACTCCTTATGAAGTTTATTTTCCATCACAGATGATGTGCTGTCAAGCTCTAGCAGAATCTAGATAGCCATTTGTCAAGGAAGTTTTATGACAGCATCTTGTGTTTCATTTTCTGCATATTTATTGATTGTTTTTATATACCAAGTATACTGGTTTATTAGTACCATGTACCTAGAAAGGCAAATCCATTTTGCATCACCACTTTGTCATTGCTGAATACCACATCCTACAGTACTGGGGAAGGTAGTCAAGCTCAGGCTTGACCTCTGTTAACCCTGAAACTCTTGCCAGTGCTAGCAGCATTGGGCTACCCATTCAATACAGAGCAGTCAAGACCTGCCTTTGGAGCCACAACATGATATAAGTCAAGGAATTGACAACTTAATAGGCTAACACTCTCCATAATCCTCTGGTACCACTGGTGTCTACCACTTCTTTCCCGTTCATCCTTGGTCTCACCTGATTAGAAACCTAACAACACAGTGACCATATATTTTGCTTGGAACAATGCTGAATTATACCTGTTGTCATAATGTGATAATTAATAGAGCCCACTTTCACTTTCAAATTCATCCAGTTTGAATAACAAATTATATTGTCACCTACCTGTGACTAAGTCCTGGGGTAACTACCGGTAGTTACCACTTTGCCTGATATTATGTTAATGGAAACTCATACATGTGAGTACTGTTTGCTGAAACCATGTAGAAGAAGAAGACTGTTTGGGAATGCACGGGGGTCACTGAACACAATGCCACGCAAAGCGAGGGCTTCCAGGACTTGTGTGCTTTCTGAGAGAATATTTCTGAAGCAGTCATTTCTGACCATTTCTGAGATTGCAAATCTCCTCTATCCTGTACTTTAGATGTTCCCAAGTATGTGACATACCAAGGAGGCTTTTCCAATTAGGAAGTTAAATATTAGGTCTCACACTACAACCGTTATTTTGCAATTGGCCTTTCGTCAGGAACAACAAGAAACCCAGGCATCTCTGGGATAATAGGTCTTCTTTGAATTCACTGTAGTTAAAAATACAGTTTGGTTTCCCTGTATTACAGATTCCTGTGTCTACAAAAAGCTGGCTTTCTAGGGTACCTACAAACTCCCTTGGGCAAACACCTAAGCCAATTAAAACTTCCTGATGCCTGCATGTCATTGTAATGTTGTGTCCCATTAACCAATGAAGGGTTTACTCTATTAATTCCTGCCTTGGTAAAGATCAAAGTTAGTCTGTAATATATTTGGATGATATTCTAATATACTGTTCAGACTTTCTTGCCAAAATTCTCAGTTTACATACAGCTCAGTTATCATCATTTTTAAGCTAATCCTAAGCAAGTTTCTACCCAGGCAGTAGAGTTCCAGAACATAGTTTGTCCTGGTCATTCATTAGCACCTGTGTCTACCCTCTTGGAACATCAGACTCCCTGTGCTCGGTCGCTCAGTCATGTCCCCTCTTTGCAGCCCCATGGACTGTAGCCAGGTTCCTCTATCCACGGAATTTTCTAGGCAAGAATACTGGAGTGGTTCGTCATTATCCTAGTCCAGGAGATCTTCCCGACCAGGGATCAAACCCACATCTCTTGCATCTCCTGCAGGCAGATTCTTTTACCCCTAGGGCCACCCGGGAAGCCCTTAGACTGTCTAGACTAATATATTTGAAGTTTCTGTGGTTTCAGCAAAACTCCATATGTTTCAAGTTCCATTTCCCCAGCATTTATGCTCCATTAATGAACATAAATGATAAATCCCAGTAGAAACTTGGATCTTTTAAAAAGACTCAAGTACCAACTACCTTACAAGAAGCTCATCCCAGATATGGTAATGAGTGTTCTTAGAGGATCATTACTTTTACTTCATCATGCTACATTCATAACTCAGTCATTCAGTGATTGAGGTTTGAAGCAGATCTGACAAATCCAGAAAATCTCTTATGGTGTGAAATGACAACTCTTTTTTTGGATCAAGTAGATCTAGATTTGTTTACTTCAATCTACTTTATCTAAAGCCCCTTTGCCTAGAAGCAGTTTAATGCAAAATGTGGTCAACAACCAAATCTCCTAAAAACCATTGCTCTTCTGAGTTTTTCACCATCTTCTTGAAAGTCTTAATTTCTTCTGTCATTCTCACACAGGCTTTTCAAGATTTTTATTTTTTTTATTTTATTTTTTTTTTCTTTTCAAGATTTTTAAAAACTAATTTGTTTATATTTAAATCGAACTTAATTTTCATATATATTATTTACAGGATTTCAAAAATAAAAGCATTCTTTTGTTTCCTTGCAGGTATCTTTTCCTTTTTGTAACTTTTGAGGATTTAATAATACACTACCTAAATTAAGAAAGAGGATTTGCCCAATTTTTAATTATGTTATTGTACTTATTTTTGTTGCTTCAATAAATCCTTAAACAATCACAAGAGACTTGTGGAAGTTCCACCATCCACAGAACTCTTCCCTCTGAAAGTTCCTCACAACTTATCAGCTGAACTTGGAATCACATAGACAAGGCTAATGCTGTCTTGGAACATCTCTATCTATTATTTCCAAATTGAGTCAGTATCTGGTCCAAGTAGTTAATATGTTATATTAAACTTCACTACACTTCTCCACTGAGAGTTTATCATTCTTAAAAATCTTAGCTTCCATGGCCACTAATGCATCCTTAACACTATTTGCTGCTCAGTCACTAAGTTGTGTCTGACTCTGCAACTCCATGAACTGTAGCCCTCCAGGCTTCCCTGTCCTTTGCAATCTCCTGGAGTTTGTCAGAGTCATATCCATGGAATCAGTGAAGTCAGTGATTCTATCCAACCATCTCATCCTCTGTCGTCCCCCTTTCCTCCTAACCTCAATCCTTCCCAGCATCAGAGTCTTTTCTGATGAGTTGGCTCTCCATATCAGGAGGCTAAAGATTGGAGCTTCAGCATCAGTCCTTCCAGTGAATATTCAGGGTTGATTTCCTTTAGAATCAACTGATTTGATCTGCTTGCTGTCCAAGGGACTCTCAAGAGTCTTCTCCAGAGCCACAATTCAAAAGCATCAATTCTTTGGCTCTCAGCCTTCTTTACAGTCCAACTCTCTCACTTGTACATGACTACTGGAAAAACAATAGCTTTGATTATGTGGACCTTTGTTGGCAGAGTGATGTCTCTGCTGTTTAATACGATGTCTAAGTCTAAAACTCAGCATTCAAAAACCAAAGATCATGGCATCTAATCTGATCACTTTACGGCAAATACATGGGGAAACAGTGGAAACAGTGACAAACTTTATTTTCTTGGGCTCCAAAATCACTGCAGATGGTGCCTACAGCTATGAAATTAAAAGACGCTTGCTCCTTGGAAGGAAAGTTATGACAAACCTAGACAGCGTATTAAAAAGCAGAGACATTACTTTGCCAACAAAGGTCCATCTAGTCAAAGCTATGGTTTTTCCAATAGTTATGTGTGGATGTGAGAGTTGGACTATAAAGAAAGCTGAGCGCTGAAGAATTGATGCTTTTGAACTGTGGTGTTGGAAAAGACTCTTGAGAGTCCCTTGGACTGCAAGGAGATCCAACCAGTCCATCCTAAAGGAGATCAGTCCTGAATATTCATTGGAAGAACTGATGCTGAAGCTGAAACTCCAATAGTTTGGCCACCTGATACAAAGAGCCAACTCATTGGAAAAGACCCTGATGCTGGGAAAGATTGAAGGCAGGAGGAGAAGGGGACAACAGAGGTTGAGATGGTTGGATGACATCACTGACTCAGTGGACATGAGTTTGAACAAGCCTGGGAGATGGTGAAGGACAGGGAAGCCTAGCGTGCTGCAGTCCATGAGGTCACAAAGAGTTGGACATGTTGACAACTGAATAACAAGTTTGTCATAGCTTTTCTTCCAAGAAGCAAGCATCTTTTAATTTCGTGGCTGTGGTCACTGCCCACAGTGATTTTGGAGTCTAAAAACATAAAGTCTGTCACTGTACATAACACACAATCCAATGTATCAATAAGGTAATACCGTCAACATAAACTATAGGTAGGTGGACACGGATGGAATATCAGGAGAGATGCTGATTTTTGAAAACTTTTTGTTGTAGAGCTAAAAGGAAGAACTCAGTTTACTCAGCAGTTTTCCTTTGTTATATGAATATATTTTGATGTAATAATCCTGTGATGTAGATATTTTTATTATCCCAATTACTAATTTTCCTAGTACTAATGAAGAAATTGGGACTCAAAGAAGTTAGGGCATTTGCCTATAGATTTGTTCAGTGATGTTACTTTTCTCAGTTTTATTCAACCTACATAACTTCTACTAATCACCATTGCATCATCTGCCATCCACTGATGCTGCCCCCAACACACATTGCTGGAACAGCTGCTTTCTTTTGCTTTTAAAATGTGTTTTCTAAACATCTTTGACTTAGCACCAGTGAGGTTTGGCTCTGACCACATGCTGAGCCTTTCTTCTGGATAGTATGCTAAGCTCTTAGCACATCCTACATCTTTCACTCAGCTCTTAAGCATTTCTCTAACCTTCACTAAAGTCTTCGGCTTCTTCAATCCTGATTCCTGGCTTTTCTGAAGGGTTTAAAGATACAGGAACCAGGATCCAACCCAAGAACAGGAGGGTTGAGTAATTAAGGTTTAACTTTAATGAAATGAACAGAGTGTATTTAAATATCTTCAGGGTACAAACAGAAACTGACCTCATGTTCTCTGATGAATTGTATTGGTATATATGTGTATAAATATACACTTATACTCTAGGAGTAGCTATATAAATATACATACATCTATTTTAGGATAAGAAAACATTTTCAGAAAAATAAAATTTAAGGACCCATTGCTTTCCCATGTGTGACTTGGGCCTCTGGGGAGGCTTGCCATCTCTTTCATTGTCATCCGGGTTTATAGACCCCCCCATAGTTAAAGACATTTCTTTATTTTGGAATTTATTAGTTCATGTGTGTAATCAAAGGTCTCAGGGCTCTTTATAGAGTACTATTTTTCCTTAAGACAAAATGAGAAGCAACTAAAGTAGCACAGTGATGACAATAAACCTCAATCTAGAGTGATCCCCAGTCAATTTAAATAAAACTTCCTGTCCCACAAATTTCTTTAGGCCAAGTCTTGTCTAAACAGAAGGTTTGACCTTTCCTTCTTCCTGTCCACTTTCCACTCACTATGATACAGTTTAAGACAACTGGATTGACATTGTAAATTATGTCTTGAAGTTGTAGTTGCAGATAAAACAAAAAGCAAAACACACGTATCCCTGTGAGTTCTTCCTGAGAACTGGTGGATCATCTCTCTACCCTGGTCGAGTTATAACAGTAGATAGGGTCAGAGTAAGGAGTATATAAAATGTGCAAATGTTATTGCCTCTGCTTTATGGGTCAGTGTGATTGAGCCTCAGCCTCTCCCCTGCAGTACCACTGCAATAGCAAATGGTGAGAAGTCAAGAAGAGGCTCCCAGGGACTTCTCTAAGCCTGCATCTCCCGTGAGGTCCAGACAGCTAGTTGAAAATAAGAAGCAGTCACTTTTCAATCAGTTGTGTTTTCAGCACTACATAAAACTGATTTAACTGATTCTTGCTCAGGGAGTTGGCCAAGCCATTTAGCTGATTTACCATGGGCTTTTGATTCTAAAGTGAAGTCTGAAAATCATTTAAACTTACTAAAGAAAAAGAGAAACAAATGTTTATATAGTTTATCCTTGCTTGGCTTGTAGAACAGGAATCACTTGTCTGATCCTGTGCACCCTGCTGAATGTTCTTAGGTACCAAAGAAGAAAAGTGGGTTTCAAAAAAATGACAAAAATGTACTCAGAATTTTGAACACTATGCATTTCACATCATCAAAATCTCTGAAAGCAAAAAGGTATTCTCGTTTTTTCAATCCTTTAAAAGAATTACAGATTTATATAAATGAGGTACATTATTTACCAATAATAATGTAATGACTTCAATCAACAGTAATGATTAATGCCTTCTGAAGTATTTCCCAAGCATTCTAAAGAGTAGTCACTCCTAGTACATAAATATTTTGAAAACATATTAGGAACAATTTAACACTTTTTAAAGTAAAGAGAAATGACATTTTGACAGAAGCACCCTGGAAATTCACATCCTTCTCCTTTTTTTTTCAAGTGGTGGATTATACTCCGATATGAAATCCCTGTGGCCAAACCAGATTTTTCAATGTTATTTATGTACGTATCCATACAGTGCCCTCACATCCTTTTAATCTTTGCTGAACAAATTAAGAATTAAGTTCAAATATATTTACATGAGTGTTATTATAAATGAATAATTCAAATGTTCTTTAGATTATACACCCTCACCACAGACACTTTCCTGAACATGATACATTTATTATAGTACTTTTACATATATAAGTGTGATTTTAAAGATCAATACAAGTACTCCAGTTTTCTATATAACTTTCTATATTAACAATTATTATTATCATGTGCAGCTTTTGTTGTTGTTGTTAACAATATAATGTGATTTGGGCTCCTTCCCATTGCTTAGGACTAGCTAAGTCTAAGTAGCTGAATATGAATTCTTCCATCTTCATTGCTCATACCTTCCAAATCTCTCTTACTATGCTCTGTTTGAGGTTTTTTCCCTGTATGATAATATGACATTGCTCTGACTTTGCTGCCTAGTCAACCTCATATACAATTAGAGGAGCTCTTGGGCCACATTCACACTGTCATCTGTCTCCTGCATGTGACTACCTCAATGGAGCTGACTTTGGGGCAGCTTTGTTAGCATCCTGATGACTGGCTTGTTCCAAGATTTTGTGTTTGGTAACCTAGTCCTATGGGCAGAGGAGCCTGGTGGGCTGCCGTCTGTGGGGTCGTACAGAGTTGGACACGACTGAAGCAACTTAGCAGCAGCAGCAGCAACCTGGTCCTACTGACACAAAACTGAGCCTAGAATGTAGCTGATGCTGGGAAAATGCTTCAGGGACACCATCCACAAAGAATTTTCCACAGAGGGCCATGTAGCTCTCAAACCTCTTCCTGTACTTGGCTTTTGATACACCCTTAAATTACTAATTAAAGGGAGGGTCAAACAGACATGTGAATGCCTCTTCCATGCTTTTGATAAATAATTACTGAGCAATGCTATCGTACACGCTACAAGGTGGGGGAAGAACATTAATTGAGCACCAAGTGCCTTACCCGAGTATGACTATCATCACTACAATCCTATAAAGGAGTTGGCTCATTCATGCTTAGAGATGGGTGAACTGAGACTGAAAGAGGTTATAAATAGCCCTGGCACAGCTAGTAATAGCGGTGTTAAGATTCAAATCTTAGGATCACCTATTCTAAAATCAACACTGTTTTTATGCATACTATTCCAAAGGTTAAAATACATATTCTCCACCCTACTGGACTCTGAAAAATTTGTTAAATGACAGCCCAAGAACTAAACTATAGCACATAAAAAAAGACATAGTATATGCCAAAAAGTAATCATGAAATTAAGTGTAAGAGATGGATATAATATGATAAGTGCTTGAGAGGAGAGGTTAGTGGAATTTGAAATGATCAGAAACAAGGTGGGAGTTGAATGGGATCCAGAAGCAAAGGGTATTGGAAAGGTAACTGTACTTAAAGGTAATGCAGACTGAGAAGAGGGACATAAATTCTAATAAAAGTGTGATTGAGAAAAAAGTTATAGAATCAGCAATAAGTACTTCTCCTTTGCGAGACAGCGAACAAGACACACTAGCTGAAGAAAAATGTAAAAGAAGAGTAATGTAAGATTTAATTTAAAAAATCATGTTGCATTTGGATATGTAAAGCTTTTAAGAGCTAATAATAGTTTGTACACTATTCATTAAGAGAAATAAAATAGAGGAGGGACCATTGAAGATCTGTGAGTAAGACAATGCCACGGTGAGAATAAAACTGAAATTAGTCTGCACTAACTGTGCAAGATACCACAGAAGGAAAAGAAAACTGAAGGAAGGTGAGAGAAATTAGAAAGCTGGTGATCATATACATACACACACACACACACACACACAAGTTGTAGTGGTAATAGCAGGCAGTTAACAAAAAGCTTAAAGAACCCATGAAATGTTTCAGAGAAGCATTCACTTTGATAAAGACACATGGTCCATTCTTAAGGGTATGAAGTTAACATAAGCAGTTTTAGTCTGTGTTTTATTTTTAATTAATTTTCACATATGTTAATTGAATATTTCATTAACGCACAATGAAATAATACATTATGCTAATGATGGACTAATTACAAACTGAAGACTATTTTTAAGTCTTTCCTTGAAAGAGGTACTTTTTCTTAATTGATCTTTCTGGAGGGAGGACACTAGAATTAAATGTCATGTAGCAATATTAAATTTGATGAAAAATATAATATCATCAGTCTTTAAAAGTAAAACTTAATGAACATGTTATTCTTATTTTTCCATTGTCACAGATACTTAATTTTGTAAAATATGAGCCTATTTTTAAACTTCTAAAATGCCAACTAAATGATTTTGCAGCAGAATTTGGGGGGTGGAATAATAAGTGGGTTGTTTGACTTGCAATGTTAAATTGTGGGTTCCCATTTATTTCACTAAAAGAGAAATAATATTGATTTTCAAATATAGTAATAATTCTTATTATCAAGAGAACCTTCCCATATGTAACTAACACTGTAAAGATATGTTCCTGAATCTACTTTGTAAGGCTTGTAATCTTTAAATGTATTTCATGCTCTTATTTATGAGCTTCTTATCAGAGTGACGCTCACATTCTAAATAAGATTTGTAATTTAAACTTCTCTAAATGTGACTACACAGAGTTGAGGCTACATGATCAGAAACAGGCGAATGTCTGCTTCCTTAAAATTTCATCTAAGAGTAATAAGATGTGTGTCAGTGATGAATCTTAGCCAAATTTCTGGGTAATGTTAAGTCTCAATTTATGTAGAGCTACTTCATTAGATAAGCAGCCTTCTTAGAAGCCAGACCTCCCAAACCAGTATTTGCAATAAAGAAAAAAGAGCTGTTAATAGTAATTCTCTCATTGTTGATGGTGGTAGAATTATCTGTTTATATTTATTTTGATTTTTCTATTTTGAGAGGATCTTTTTATGACCACCAAAGCCAGAAGATATTTCTTATATTAAAATGGAGTTTAAAGGGATTTTAAGAGTTAAGAAGTAAGTAGCATTTTCTAATTTCCCTTCTCTAAAAGGTCTGTCATCTAATATATAAGCCTGGGAGTTAAAAAAAAAAATCCTTTCGTTTATTTTCTCACCCGTTACTGTTCTGGATAAGAATAGCCAGTAATAATATCATGATGATGATTATAATTATAGTCTAATAACTAAACTCAAGAATTTATATAAATGTATGTGTATTTATGGGACTTCCCTGGTGGCTCAGTGGTAAAGAATCTTCCTGCAATGCAGAAGATGTGGTTTTGATCCCTGGGCCAGGAAGATCACCTGGAGAAGGAAATGGCAACCCACTCCAGTATTCTTGCCTGGAGAATCCCATGGATGGGGAGCCTGGCTGGCTACAGTCCATGGGGTTGCAAAATAGTTGGACATGACTTAGCGACTGAACAACAAATGTGTTTTTATATATATATATATATATACTTATGTGTGTGTGTGTGTGTGTGCGTGTATATAGGGGTTGGTGTGTGTGTGTGTACATATGTGAATAAAAAGTAATATTGTCAGTTAGGTGAGAAGATAAGGAACAGTGAAATAATCCACCAACCCACTTGAAATGTTACCTTTGACTAAGGAGTGTGAGGGAGATTAAATCTGTATATAACAACAAGAGGAAAACCACTCACCTGTAATGATAAAACCAAGATATAATTTTATGTAAGTGATTTCTAGTCCCTTCCAATAATGACTCCTAGAAATCAGTTTCCTCCTATCATGTTTTTCTAATCCTACCTACAGTTTCTGCAATCCTGATGCTTATCTTTATGATGCTCTATTCTAAAATACAATAATTATTGGCCCAGACATTACAGTTGATAAAATTAAATTTATTATACCACATTATATTACACTGTAATATATACTGCTAGATATGGGGGAAGTACATTCTCAAAGGCCCTAGCAGGGAAACTCCCGTACATTCTTCCTTTTTCTCCACAAGCTTGATTCCATCAAATATACCCATGGATGTAGAGACAGCTGCCTGAACCTTTGTTTTTTGTTTTTGTTTTTTTTATTTCAAGATTTTTTTTTTTCCCAGTGGGTTTTGTCATACATTGATATGAATCAGCCATGGATTTACATGTATTCCCAATCCCGATCCCCCCTCCCACCTCCCTCTCCACCCGATTCCTCTGGGTCTTCCCAGTGCACCAGGCCGGAGCACTTGTCTCATGCATCCCACCTGGGCTGGTGATCTGTTTCACCATAGATAGTATACATGCTGTTCTTTTGAAATATCCCACCCTCACATTCTCCCTCAAAGTTCAAAAGTCTGTTCTGTATTTCTGTGTCTCTTTTTCTGTTTTGCATATAGGGTTATCGTTATCACCTTTCTAAATTCCATATATATGTGTTAGTATGCTGTAATGTTCTTTATCTTTCTGGCTTACTTCACTCTGTATAATGGGCTCCAGCTTCATCCATCTCATTAGGACTGGTTCAAATGAATTCTTTTTAATGGCTGAGTAATATTCCATGGTGTATATGTACCACAGCTTCCTTATCCATTCATCTGCTGATGGGCATCTATGTTGCTTCCATGTCCTGGCTATTATGAACAGTGCTGCGATGAACATTGGGGTGCACGTGTCTCTTTCAGATCTGGTTTCCTCAGTGTGTATGCCCAGAAGTGGGATTGCTGGGTCATATGGCAGTTCTATTAAAAGCTGTTTCTGCTGAAGTCCTACGCCTCAACAGACATCTTACTCTCATACTGAAGAAGGGCTTGTAATCCTGCATTCAAGGTCAAATGCTCCTAAAGATACAGAATCCTGACCACTGGATTTCAGGATACCAAAACATAAAGACCAAAAAAGACTGGCGATCTGATAACAAAATTAAATTTTATATTGAAAAATATTCTAAATATTGCCTGAAGGAACACTACATACTTGAAATTCTCCCATTTAAATTTGTCGTGTTAAGTATTCCTGAGTGACCCCACAGGTACATGGCGTCTATGTCTGTGTATCTTAGCTGACCTGAACCTTTTATTACAAAGGATGTATGCTGGCTATGCAGAGTGGATGAGTGAGTTATGAGTAAGCCCAGTATCTATTAGCACACACATCTTCATGAGGCTTTGTATTTGTATACTTAAGTGAATTTGGACACTGAATTTAGACACTGGAGAAGGTCCCTATGGAATAATAATAGTCCATTCTACATTGTGATGCATAAGGTCATTTTAGAGTAAGGAAATACACTGAAGAATCTTAACAATTTTCCTTTGGAACACTTTGTTCTTGACTGAGTATTTACCAACAATATTCTTAAATTACAAAGTCATTCAGAGATCCTTTAAATGCAATATATTAGATTAGATTAGATTAGATTGAAGCTAGGAGTCTAATTCACAGCAATTTTAAATTAGGGTGCCAGTTAATAAGAAAAAATGATTATGACATTCAACATATTGTCTGCCTTCTTGTAATAGATTAATCAGCCTAAACTCATAATCATTTCAGTTTTTAACATAGACCACAATTTAAACCTCTAAAGCTTAATTATCACAACAACAAAAAGCAAAGTCTCTAATTAGAAGCATCCCTTACCATCTATTCCATAAAATGTAAATTTATGTATAAGTAATTTGTGTATGCATTCTCAGTCGCTCAGTCGTGTCTGACTCTTTGCAACCCCATAGACTAAAGCCTGCCAGGCTCCTCTATCCGTGGGATTTTCCAGGTAAGAATACTGGAGTGAGATGCCATTTCCTCCTCCAGGGGATCCTCCCCACCAAGGGATTGAACCCATGTCTCCTGAATCTGCATTTGTCTGGCAGATTCTTTACTACTGAGCTATCTGTGAAGCCCATATGTAATGTTTTGCTCTGATTTAATTGCTTCAAAGTTTTTCATCTTATTTCACTGATGAACATCACAATTCTTCAGTGGAGGAATTATGTCTTTATTTATTCAACAAACGTGCATTTCTTATTTTCCCCATACCAAAATGAACTTCAGATGAGATAAAGTTCAGTAAGTAATGATTAGCTAGGTTTTCTTACGTGACATTTTAGCAGGCTCAGAGAAAACTTTCAAGGATTGACACTTGTCTTCATGGTATGGTATTTCACTTAAAGAAATGCATGGTTATTCTTACTAGTACATTAACAAACCCCAAATGATGTATGTTTTCATTATTCTTCCATGCTAGGGTTATTGCTTCCCCTCAACAAAAAGCAGTTAATTTTTGTAAATGTACATGTGAATCATTCTCAAATTCAGTGAGAATAATTTCTTAGCTTCAGTTTTCTTTCTAAAGCTCACATATTTCATACAGAATTGCCTTTTACAGAAGGAAATTCCACTGTGCTGTACAGAGAAAAAATTAACCATGCCAACCCTCAGGTGCAAACAGCAGAATGTTCAACCAAAAATGAACTAGCTAAGGCTTACACAATCTGAACAACAAAATAAATAACAGTAAGATTGTTTTCTAACCCAAAGAATAAAGTACATATTCATGAGTCCACCCTGATACAAATAAATGGCCAAACAAAAAACAAATGAACTGGAGAGCTGAAGAACTCTAGTTAATAAATGTTGAATGAATGAGTGAAGCAGGAGATCACTCCTAGATCACAGTAAGAAGTCTACAGTAATAACTTTTGCAGGCAAATTCAGGGATCAAGGCTAAATTAAAGAGAAACAGGAAATCTGCATAGCCTCAAATTACCTCCTTTAACATAGTTGTTCCATCGTTTTAACAAATTCTTTGTTATTTTCTTTTTTTATTATTCTTTGAATTTTAACAAATTCTTTCCACAAATTCTTTGATATTCCTCTCTAGGAGGTGGAAATTAATCCCCACTTCCCTTAAGTGTGGTTTGGACTTAGTGTTGAATCCTGAAGAATAGAGTTTGGAAAGGGAAATTCAGTAACTTTACAGTAGCAAATTCTTGTAGGCTGTCACTCATAATAAAACACTGATAACATGTACCTTCTCAGATCATGAGAACACATCTCTGAGTTTTCTTCTCCAAAATCCACAAGCATAGTCTAGTCATGAGAAAACATAGACAAACCCAAACTTAGGGATACATTACAAGACTTGTGACCAAAACGGTTCACAAGTGTTGAAAGGTCATGAAAGGTCAAAAGGTCATGAAACAGAAGGCAAAACAGAGGGACTGTCACAGATGGGAGGAGGCTCAGAAGATGTGACAACTGACTGCAGCGCGATATCCAGGCTTAGACACCGAGCAGCAAAAAGTCATTAGGGGAAAATGGGGAAATGCAAGTAAAATCTACAGATTGGTAACTAGTATTGTACCAATGTTAATATCCTAGTTTGGTTATCTTACCAGGCAAAATGTAAGATGTTAACCTTAAGGGAATGAGGAAATCTATGGACTATTTTTGCAACTCTTACTAAGGCCAAAATTATTTTAAAATAGTTTTTAAAAGCTGGAAGGAATCTCCAGTAAAAAAAATTGATTCAACCTCCTGCCTTCTGTCATGTATTCATTCAATCAATTATTTATTCCTAGAATGCAAGAAATTTATCTGTTGTGTTTGTCACTACAGCCCCAATATCCACATGTAATGTGCAATGAGAGGATTTTTTAATTGAACTAAAAAAAAACTATGTAATGATTTGGACTTATCCTTATATCTTAAAAGTAAAATTTTTAAGAAAAAAAAGTAGTATTTTTATATCTTAAAAATAATGACCATAGATAGCTACAGTAACAACATACCCTGGATATAAAGAGTGTTCTCATACGCTATTTTTTAAAGCATCTATTGCATTTTCATAAGCTACTTCAATCTTCCTAGTCTAGGGGAGGTGAGGTGAATTTGCTGACAAGGAATCACACTGTACCTTGTTTCAGGATTCTTTCATCATGAGGCTAGATATCTCCTTCTGAAGATTTCAGGAGAAGTTGCAGTGGCCTCGGAGATAGACGATCAGTCCTAAGGAAAGTGATCTGGAACTCATTCCTGAGCGCCAGGAACTTGTTACATGATGTACTCTGTGACCTGGAGGTTTCTGAGTTAACACTCGGCAGGAAGTTGACAGGGCACAGGTTACACTCCGCTTTATCTTCAAACAGGTTTTAGGAGGAAGGGAAAATCGCAGAGAGATTACAAACACTTCTGGTGAGAGAATTCTTTCAATGTGAGAGAGTTTCACCCTGCTGTCAGAAAGCTTCATTCCTGACACTTTTCTCTATCTAAACAGAATCATCTTTGGAGTGTAAAACTGACAAGATATGGCTTTTCAGTAACAGAAATGGTAACTTTTGGTAAAGCGATTCAACCCTGTAATCTGACACAACAAGGGGGGGAAAAAAAAAAGTATTCTGATCCACATTTAAAATGTGCTACTTTCAAGCCAGGACATAAATAATGAGTCTGCCTAGCAACTGAATTGGCCAAAATAAATAATTCTGCTTCTTACCTCTCCATAATATTTGTAATTCTTGCTGAAAACCAAAAGAAGATACCATATGGATTTTTTTTTGGTGGGCTAATCTCATAAAATTACAAATAAAACTTTCACAGAATTGTAACATCTGCTTCACCATTATACTGGAGAAAAGTCATCTTTGCAACATCACATAAGGACTTAGAGTTTCATGTCCAAGTTGCCTTCCACATTTGGCATTCCTGTTGTCTTTGAGAGGGCTTGGAGAACATCAGCAATAAATGCCAGATGAGTGAAACAAGCCTCTGGAGAGAAAGTGGTTTTGCTTTATTTTACTGATAGTATGATCAAAATTGAAGTACAATGTTATTAATTAGTTCAGAATAACCTATGAAATATTTTTAAATACATGTTTTCTTAAGAAACAAATGGCATGACTGGATGTAGGATGGAATGTCCGAAGAGTTTGACCTTTGCTTTCAAACTGGAGCTACTTAAAGGATGTCAATTTAGAGGTCCACTGACACATTGGAAATGACCCTGATGGCTGCTATGCCTTTCTTTTATCTTTGTATCTACTTCTACAAGGACAGATTATGCCTAAATATTTCTCAGAGTTAACTGCGTATTTCCATTCCTATTGCTACCACCCTGGTCCGGGCCATCACGCTCCTCCTTGACTCTAGTCAAGCTTACGTCTATCCAGTGGAGTGCTGGTAAACCAGCTTTCCAAAACAACAACAAAACTCAAAACCCTCACTTGTGGTGTTCGCCAATTTCCAACATGTAAATTTTTCCACCACGTTCTAGGTCACACCACCCACAGTTTAACAACCAGTTAACAAAATTCCTGAACATTTAACAACTGGTATTCTTGGGTCAGTGTGAGCTGGCTTAAGCCCACCACTGCCTCCTTGTGATGTCTTACACAGCCAATCATCTGTCGTCTCCTTACTTAAAAACTTCAGTAGCTCCCATTTCCCTGTGCTCTAAGTGGCAAACCCCTCACTGAACTGACAAAACCCTCCACAGTCTGGCCCATGCTTGTCTCTCCAGTCTCACTGGATGACCCTCTTTTATTCATACCCCAGCCATATTGATTTTTTTTTTTAGTTCCTTTAATTTATTTACCATGATATCTCTGGTTATTGGGCCATCAAATATGGGTTCTTTGTTCTCTTCATCGTGATAATTCCTACTTATCCAGGTATCAGTAGAAATATTCATTGTGCAGGAAAACTAACCAGGTAGGCATTCCTAACATATTCTCCTACAGCTCTCCTCACGTCAGAAAACACCTACAAGTCCATCAAGATTATTTAGTTACTTTTCTACCTTCAAAACTAGAAACTTTCTGAAGGCAGGAGCCATAGCTCTGAGACCATCACTTTATTTCCAGGGCCTAGGAAAAACATCTAGTACCTAATAGAGCCTCACTTTATTTGCAGGTGAAATAATATTTGTTAAATAATAAGCAAATGGGGATTTGCATTTCACATACCCTGATCTTAGGTATAGGTGCACATTTATAAAAGAAATTCATAGTTGTAGTCAGAACTATAACTATTGCCACTTAGGGTCAAATAATTAAAAAAAAAAAACCAAAATTCTCTGAATTCTTAAAAGAAAAATATGATTTAAAATATAATGCATTCTGAAAGCTGAGGTCTTATGAAATCAAAAGGCACGTAGCTTCTAGTGATGACTGAGAAATGCCACCCTTGAAGAAGCATTCTGAGTATAAAACAGAAACACATTCTTTCCTACTCCAGGGCACACACTTTCAAATCTTGATGCAGAGCCTGGAACTCAAAGACAAATTTTTATAAACTTGTCAGGGGTGATATACACTGGATTCTTGCATTAAGAAAGAATCAGGCTAGATGATCTTCAAATCTGCTCCTGATTCAACGGTTCTAAAATTCCAAAAAATAAATATAAGGGGGTGGGAGTGGTAGAATGATAGAGGCTTCTTCTGTGTCAACTTAGCTTTTGTATACTGGTGCCCTGGCAATGACCTTGGAAGTTAGGAGAAAATATTGCTACAGATGGGGACACACGTGCACTGAGCAGTGTCCAGAAAAAGGCACAGGGTAGCCCTGGGGGAGCAATTTCACTCTAGAGCCATCGATCTTTTGTCTAATATTGATGTTGGAAAAAATGATATTCAGAGATTCGAGGGATTAAAGGTGTATGTACAAACAAGGCATAAACTGCTTAAGATACTGGGTCCGTGTATTCTTAAACCATTTAGATTCCTAAATGTGGTTTCCCACATAAATCAAGCAAAATTTTGGAGCGGTCTATGAAAAATGCCTTGTAAACACTAAAATGCATTTTTGAAAGCTCGATTAAAATTGTAACCCCAGGAATAAGAAATAGTTCTTCATTCTTTCAGGATATAAGTGCTGGATACCTTCTCTTAGTTGCCCAAAATTAGCCCCACAGGTGGTGATGGGGTGTCCATCTGCATATAACACAGTCTGTGTCCTCAGAGTATAAGCAGTAGAGCAGAAAAAGCACATATGGTATAAACGCTTGTAATTCTGAATGATAAGTATTGTCATAAAGCTATGTATAAACTACTCCTCAGGAGCATGGGGTAAATGCCATGTGTTCTCTTTTAATTAGTTCTTTCAAAGGCCACCAAATGTTTGCAAATAGTTAGCGGGTTGTATTTTACACATTCCCCCACCCTCACCTTTTGACACACCTGAAACACTGTTACAGGTGCATATTGATTTTAAGTTGTATCACGTTTTCAAAAATGTTTAAAAGAGTAAAACTATGTTTGCATAGAGGTAATGAGGTAATAGGCTGAAGAAAACTTGACAAATGACAGCAAATTCTCTTAGGTAGTTAATTAAGTTAACGGGGAAACCTAATGGCAGATATATTTGATGAGTGATATGAATACAAAGGTCCACTCTACTCTCCACTGGTGCTCAGGTTCTGGTGGGGTGGGATGTGGGAATGGGGATAGCACTCTACAGTTTAAGGAAAGACTGAAAAGATTTGAAAGTTTCCAAGGCAAACCCAACAGTAAGGCAAGCAAAAATGAAAGAGGGAGAGAACATAGTGAAGTAGCAGAAAACTGGGAAATACAGTGAGTCTCCTTCTCTATGTGAGAATCCTGGCAGTTTCATCTTGAATTTTGAAAGAAAGAGAGAGCCTTAATGAAGTGTAAAATCTAGATAGGACTAGGCTTATGGGTGTGCAACCTGTGAGGTCATCCCATGCTTCATTTCATGCTCTGCTATTACTGCCTTGAAATTCTCAAACTTTGAAAGTATGTTTTGTAAGTGAATTCTAACAGGACAATGGAGCGTGTGTGAGCAGAGGAGATATGTACCATATGCATGTGGCAATTTCTTGCCACCACTTTTGCATATAGGGAGGAATCTCCATGACCTGTGAGCATAGACGTAGAGTGGGTCTACCATGTGTGGGAGTGGAACATATTCTGTCTCCTACTGAGTAAGTGGGGACACTGATAGCCCTGGAAGATTCACTATCAATTAAAACACAATTTGCAGAAAGAAGGGGGTAGCACTCTAAGAAACAAAAATATCTAAGAAAATTAATCACATACCTTATTTGCATTGCTTCTCTGTATTAGCTGATTACTGTTTTTTTCTTTTCCATTATAGTTTATTCCAGGATATTGGATATAGTTCCCTGTGCTATACAGTTGGAACTTCTATATATTGAGAGTTTGCATATGCTAATCCCAACTCCCAATCTGTCCCTCCCCCATCCCTCCTGTCTCCCCTGGCAACCACAAATTTGTTGTCTCTGAATCTGTTTCTGTCTCATAGATAAGTTCATTTTTTGTCATATTTTAGATTCTACTTAAAAGTGATATCATATAGTATTTGTTTTCATCTTTCTGACTTACCTCGCTTATTATCAAAACTTCCAGATCCTTCCACATTGCTGCAAATGACATTATTTCATTCTTTTTTTTATGGTGGAGTAGTATTCCATTGTATATCTGTACCACATCTTCTTTATCTGTCCATCAGTGATGAACATTTAGGTTGTTGCCATGTCTTGGCTATTGTGAGTAGTGTTGCTACGAACATAGGGGTACATATATCTTTTTAAATTATAGCTTTGTCCCAATATATGCCCAGGAGTGGAATTGCTGGATCATATGACAACTCTATTTTTAGTTTTTAAAGGAACCTTCATACTGTTCTCCATAATGGTGGGACCAATTTACATTCCCACCAACAATGTAGGAGGGTTCCACACCCTCTTCAGCATTTGTTATTTGTAGACCTTTTAAATGATGGTGATTCTGACTTTTCTAATGATGGTGATTCTGACTGGTGTGAAGTGATGTCTCATTGTAGTTTTTATCTGCATTTGTACAGTGGTATATCCCCACTGATTGATTCTATGAGTAACATAGAAGCTTGATTCTGTGAGTAGCAAGCTTTTAATGGGAACTTGTTATCTGTTGAAGAGAGGAATAAATGAACACTGAATGATTTACAAACATGCTGTAGGTTCTGGTTAGTTTCCAAAGAAGATTAAGTTCCTGTGTTTTGTGAATTTTTTAGTCACGAACAAATTTTTAGTCTTCTATATCATTGTAAGCAGTCATTTTTCTCTATTACTTTTTTGTTGTTCATTTTACTTTTTCTCTCATCTCAATTGTACTAAATCCCTTGTCACTGGAGAGTGGTGAGGTGTAGAGAACCACACTGCAGATACTGCAGAGATTCTAGGGACGCTGTCAGGGGCTTGTATCCTGCAGCTTAGTCAAGCACTTGCCCTGATTAACACCTTTGGATATTCTCAGCATGTCTGTGGTTTGGGTTTTGGTGATAGTGTTGACTTTCTTGGGATTCTTAACCCAAGTGGCCTCTTCTGCTTCTGAGGTGTATTTGAATATGAGAATTAGTCACCTAACTTCAATATTAACATGCTGACCTGAATGCAAGAAATCTGATCCCATTCTACAAATTTTAGTCCAGCTATTAATACTAAGGACCTAAAAATGGGGAAATATATATATATATCTTTTTCCAATATAAAATTGTCCTTAGAAAATTATTAATGTGTAAAATGGCTGATTGATATTTTTGATATATCAAAGTAACTTGTTCTAGAATCCAAACTGTATATTTTCAGAATTCTTTGTATGGCAAAAAACAGAAACCCATCTCAAAGAGTGTAAGAATATAGTGAAGAAATCTCAAGAGAAAAATGGCTTCTAGAATATTTGTATTCAGGAATTCAGCCGATGCTATAAGATTCTCTCTCTCTTTTTTCCCTTCTTCAGGCAGTTCTTTTTGTGGTGCTTGAGTTAGCTGAAGACAACCCCTGACTCATATCCTGTCAATTTATTGAGCCCAGTGGAAAGAAATAGTTTCACTATTATTTATGGTGAAAAGTTAGGGAAGAATCGTAACTGAGATCCCATGCCCATTTCTTAACCAATCTCTTTGGCTAGAAATATTTTGCAAGAAATATTTTGATTGGGGTTTATGACCACCAGAACCACCCCTCTGATAGATGAATGGAGTGACTACAGTTATCTCAACCACACAGCTATGGGAAAGAGTGCTTCTTATACTGGAAAGGTCTCCCATACCACTCAATGTAAGCAATCATAAAGAATTCATTACACTCTTGTTTTCAGTAACTATTTTAGGAAAGTTTTATGGTTTAGATCTCTAGAAAGACAGTGGCTTCCAGAAGCCATGAGGCATAATTTGGCAGCAGCATGGATACCGAGGGGGGTGTATTGGATGACTTCTGTTTACAACAGATGACGCTCACTATGCTATGTGTGACCACGCCTGCCTTCTCTTTAATCTTCAAAACAACTCTATGATGTATGTGTTATTATTCCTCATATTATTGGAGAAGTCAATTGAAGCTGCTATATAGCACAGGGAACCTAGCCTGGCACTCTGTGATGACCTGGAGGAGTGGAATGGGAGTGGGGAGGCAGGCTCAAGAGGAAGGGGAGGAGGATATACATATATATATGATTGACTCAAATTATTGTATGGCAATACAACATTGTAAAGCAATTAACCTTCAATAAAAAAGTTAAAAATAGGAAAAAGCAAATTGACCTAGGTCACAAGCTTGGTCACACAAGGATCAGAGCCCAGTTTTGAACCCAGATCCAGTTCTGAAAACCATGTGCTTTTCAACATATGGTAATATTCTTATTTGAAGAATGTAGTGCTTTCACAAAGCAAGCAGAAGTTTTCATTTGCTTTTCTTTCCCTCTTCCTTTCCTCCAAGAAAAAAGACATGTCACCTGTTAGAGGTCAACTTTGAGAAGTAAGTAAAGTCGCTCAGTCGTGTCCGACTCTTTGCGACCCCATGGACTATAGCCTGCCAGGCTCCTCTGTTCATGGGATTTTCCAGGCAAGAGTACATGGAGTGGGTTGCCATTTCCTTCTCCAGGGGATCTTCCTGACCCAGGGATCGAACTCGGGTCTCCAGCATTGCAGATAGATGCTTTACCGTCTGAGCCACCAGGATCCATTATTAAAATCTAGGAATTGAGAGGCCATTAGCATTGAAAGCAGTAAGAAGGAAGGGGAAGGCATTTGGTGGTGAGCTTAAGACGGAATATTTTATTTTTCACTTATAGAAATTAAAGCATGGAGATTTGCTGAGATTTTCCACTTCTATATGAATTCAGCAATTTTTATTATTTGTCATGAACTTTATTAGTTGGTATTATTCACTTATATAACAATTATCTATTGAATTTTTGTTCTAAGGTAAATGTTAAAAAATAAACCTAAGTGCATAAAATATCTAATAAAGCAGTAAAAATATAAATCAGTTTTAAAGATAAACAAAGTACAAAAAGATAGACTGAAATTCAGCTAAATCAACAAAATTTCACAGGCCACCCCATGCACTTTGATGGTTCTTATTCTTCTAAATGTAGAGAAAGAATGTGTTACAGCCAAGTTTAGCTCTTGTTCTTCTTCCTACAAAATTACAGTAGACTATGAACTTGTGGTTTCTGTCCAAGTGCAAACTTCCCACGATTATGTTCCTGACATTTTACTATATATATATTTATAAAAAAACATCTAATTTCTCTTCAGAAAAACTGGATTTCAAAATTAAACCTGGAAGAGTGAATAATCAAAATACACAGTCTCTCAGCTATTTGTAGTGACCTTTAATGACACTTAGTTGGAGCCACCAAAAAGCAAAGTTCTTCATTTTTACTTTTCATTTAGTAAAAGATCTATGTATAAAGATCCAAAAGCCCCAAAGGGAACTTGACGAAATTGTTCAATCCAGAATAGAAATCAGCAGGATCCACAAAGATTTATGCAGAGAAGCTTGCATAGTTACTCAATTCCTACAGGAGTTAGTCCTAAATCTTAGGATGGCATACTGTGTTTCTATGTTCAAGGTCCTACTTACCTTTACATCTATGCAAGTAATAATTTGTCACCCTTTCAGAGCCTAAAGAACTTGCTATTTCTCAATACCATGCCGCTTTTTGCACCTGTGCCTTTACTTTCATTCATGCTATTGGGCAAAAGTCTTTACACTTTTAGACCTAGAAAACTCTAATGCATTCTTCAAAATTCAAGTCAAAATTCAGGGTACTGTTACCAATGGATAAAAATTTAAACAAAGTACCTGTTTTCCCAAAGCATTTGTAAAACTTTGTTTGCATACCTCTACTAGAACTCCTTTCTATACATTCTGGTTTAGTGGTTTAGTTGCTAAGTTGTGTCCGACTCTTGCGACCCCGTGGACTGTAGCCTGACAGGCTCCTCTGTCCATGGGATTCTCCAGGCAAGAATATCAGAGTGGGTTGCCATCTCCTTCTCCAGGAGATCTTCCTGACCCAGGAATCAAACTCGGGTCTCCTGCATTGCAGGCAGACTCTTTACTGACTGAGCCACCATGGAAGCCCTTTTTTATACATTAATTTACATCAAATTAAATTACATTAGTTAACTGTATTTTACTTAGGGTCATTAGAGTTTAAGTTTCTCAGGAGCCATTTTTTACTCATATTTATGCCCTCACCCTAAGAATGCCTTGGTATCAAAGCAGGTGCCCAGTTAATAGGTGGTTAATTAATTAATTACTTTCTTCAATATCTATTATATACAAAACATTAGTCACTCAGACATAAAAGTGCCTCTGACTCCAGGAAGTTTGCAATCTACTTGCCAATGCAAGGTACAGAAAATAATAATAATGATAAAAATAGTAGAAAATATATAACATACATTATATGCCAGAAAGTATTCTAAGTATTTTATATGTATTAATTCATTTAATCCTCATTATAGAACCTATGAAGTAGATACAATTTTTCAATGAGAAAACTGAGGCACAGTAAGAACAAGGAATTCATATCAGGCATGTGTTGAAATTGGAACAAAATCCCAGGAAGTCTGGATTTAGAGTTATTCTCAACCTATATATTGTGCCATAAGTGACCTAATGATAACAACAATTAAATTTAATGGATTAAATTCCATTTGAAATATTAAATATTAAAATAACTATACATTATATTAATTTGCTAAGTTGCTTCAGTCATGTCCGACTCTGTGTGACCCTATGGACTGTAGCCCACTAGGCTCTTCTTGTCCATGGGATTCTGTCCTTGGGATTTCCCAGGCAAGAATATTGGAGTAGGTTGCCATTTCCTACTCCAGGGGATTTTCCTGACCCAGAGATCGAACCTGTGTCTAACCTGCATATTGGCAGGCAGGTTCTTTACCCCTAGCACTATCTGTGAAGCCCCATTATATTAATAGTACATGCAAAATATCTATAAAAACATTCTGTAATTCTTTAATCTTATTTCTCCTCTTAAATACTATTTAACCTGTAGAAACTGCTAAAAGTTTCTTCTCAGGGGACCCTCAGGAGAAAAGGAAGTCTTGGTTCCAATTACCACCCCCTTTCAACCACTATAGCTCTGCTTTTATTTCTTTTTTATGTTAGGGCTCCATGTAGAATTGTGTCCACTAGTCAAGTGAAGGTACTTTGAAAAACATTTATATATGTGAGTAGATCAGATACAAACAGAAAATAAAGTAGAATGTGCCTCTGAGATCATACACCTCCCTCTTTCTCCTGCTCCCTATGTTAAGACAACTACCCCCACAGCCACTATCAAAACTCAATGTAGCTAAGCTAAAGTGAAAAGTGAAAATGTTAGTTGGTCATGTCTGATTCTTTGTGACCCAATGGACTGTAGTTCACCAGACTCCTCTGTTCTTGGTATTCTCCAGGCAAGAGTACTAGAGTGGGTAGCCATTTCCCTCTTTAGGGGATCTTCCCATCCCAGGGATTCTACATTACAGGCAGATTCCTTATCATCTGAGCCATTAAGGAAGGAGTTAACCTAACCCTTCCCTGAACTAGTTAGGAGGTTTTCCCAACCTGTGCCTTTACTGTCTTTGTTGTCTGAATCTCTCATCCTGTTTCCCTGTTCTGGTCAGCAGGATGTTCAAATATGTACTTGTTCACCTCTATTTCTTGTTTATTATCCCTTATTTAACCTTGGATTTGATACTAAGCCCATGCTTCTTCCAGTTCTCACTGCTCTGGTCCTACTTTCTGTATCATTTCAGGTAAAACTTCTGCTCTGGCCTTGGACATCACACTGGGGTCAATTCTGCTCACCAGTACTCAACAGAAAGTCAGATATCTGCAGGGCCTGGATTGGACCTGGGGTATAAGCTTTTCATAGAGATCTCAGCTTCTTTTTTTATAAAGATTCTTACATGTTTTTAAAAAATGAACTTCTGTTGGAAGTTTAAAACACTGCTGATTGTTTGAGCTCCAGAGGCTTACTGCCAGCACCATTGCAACTGATTTTCTGACATGTTATCTCTTCCAAACTCATGTTAGAAGCAAATACATTGTCACTCACCTCTTCTATTACTCTTTTTCATTATAGGATCTTAGATATGAGGCTCTTTTTGTACATGGTGTTGTCCTCAACTGCAGAAACTATAACACACTGGCTTTAAAATAGAGGCACATAAGTTAAAATACAGCCAGAAAGTAGAAAAAGTTAATCAACAAGATTTTGAATCCCTTATATAAGGTTACAAGATAAAGTGTCATAATAGTATCAGTTATCATAAGTAGCATCACATGGTAGTTTTAATAATCCTTAACAACATTACATGATTGGGGTAGACTGGATGACCAAGAATACAACTCTCCAATATTACTGAAATCAGGATTGTGTCTTGTGTGAACACATTTCCATGAAGCTTTTTAGCTGAGGAAGAGACACAAGTTCCCCTGGATGGTAGATGAGATGGGCTGAATAAAAAATGTGTAGAAAGGGAGAGAGCTGGGAAAAGACACTGAACTGAAAATCAAAACAGCATGAACATCAGATTCTGAGAAGTGAAATCCAGTAGGCAGTCTGAACATCTTTCTGAGACAAGAATCATGAGGTCCCTAAGGTCACAGGAAAGGTGTAAAGACATCTGTAAGTAATCCCAACACAGAGTACTTCTGATATGCCCTGGAGAAATCACATGTATAGCTTTAAAAATGGTGAATCAGAGGAAGTAATCTCAGAAGAAGTGTCTTCCCATACAGAGAACACAAAAAACAACATTCCTAATACTCATTCAATTCTTTTTAGGAAAATTTGGGAGATTCTTAACAGCACTTGGGATTCAGTTATCTAATCATATCCATCTTTTAACAGTTCTTTAAATACACTTGTCTACTTTCTCCTTTCCTTCCTTCATCCCTCTGTTTCACCCTCCCTCCTTTCCTACCTTGTTCAACAAATACTTATTCAATTCGCATTCTAGATTTGGAAATTTGATAGGTCGTTCATGTCTTTATGTGCTATTTTCCCAACATAACAGCCCAGCCCACACTCCTTGGTGTATATGCTTATACTCAATGGATCTTAAAGTCACACAGCCTTGAATTGAATTGAATTGTATTGAATCGAACTGAATTGAATTGAGGAATTGAATTCAACTGTGAATCCAACTTGGGAACATTACTTAATCGTTCACCTGCTATACTTTTTGATAGTTACACATCCATCTCCCAGGTGTGGGATAAATTTTAAATGAGACAATCCTTGTAGAAAATTTAATATTATACCTGACATATAGTAATTGCTCAATAAATCTTAGCTGTTATTATCATTATTGTTTTTAAGACTCATCACTGCCTCATTTTAAACCTCTATGAACTAGCCCCTAACACCCAACTAGCCTTCCTCCAAGGTCCCAGAGCATCCCATGTGTGGTCAACACAGGGATGTATCACTTACATTTCCCTGAAAAAAGAACTTGCTTCGCAGCTTACAGGGATGGTGGCCATCAGAAAGTCTTCAGCTGACAGAAAAGACCTTCTCCAAGGTCATGCCCTTCCTAGGGCACCCCCATATCCAGCCACTGAGCAGAGTAAGAGATTTAAAGACCTAGCCTGGCATGGAACAGCTCTGATGGGCAATTAATACTTGCTCCAGAATGTTCTGCCATGTTGGGCAACATTTTGGCAGATGGGCATCAGTTTGACTTTTTCCCCTGTTTCCACCCCCCATTCTTTCACAGGTGTTCATCACAAATAATAAACATCTTGCACCCCAAACTCCCGTATCAGCACCTGCTGAGAACCCACAGTAGCTGTGTTCCATTCATTTGCCTCCTGATGGACTGTCTGATCCTTGAGGACAAAAGAAGTCTTATTTAGTTCTGTATCCCCAGCACCTAGCTAGTGATGATTATATATTGATGCCGAGATATGTGCTGTACTTAGTCACTCAGTCATTTCCGACTCTTTGCAACCCCATGGACTGTAGCCCACCTGACAAGTCTGTCCATGAGGATTCTCCAGGCAAGAATACTGGAGTGGGTTGCCATGCCATCCTCCAGGGGATCTTCCCAACCCAGGGCTCAGGCCCAGGTCTCCTGCATGGCAGGCAGATTCTTTACCGTCTGAGCTACCAGAGAGGTCCTGACGATAATTATATAGGAAACACTCAATGATCATATAGGAAACACTCAATGAGGAGTTGTATGTTGAATGAATGAAAAATAAGTAAGGAGTCAGCTTGAGGGCTTCCCTGGTGGCTCAGATGGTAAGAAATCTGCCTGCCAGGCAGGAGACCTGGGTTGGGAAGATCCCCTGAAGAAGGAACTGGCAAACCACTCCAATCCTCTTGCCTGGAGAATCCCATGGACAGAGGAGCCTGGCAGGCTACAGTCCATGGGATCGCAGAGAGTGGGACACAACTCAGTGATTAACCCTTTCCTTAGCTTGAAAGAAAAGCTATTTTAAATGTGTTCAGGAAAATTGAATCACCGTAAAATTGATTATTCTGTTTCATGTTAAAATGCTTCCCATGAATGAGGCAGAAGTTTTTTTAATAAACTGTATGTACAGAGGTAAAGGAAGCAAATTTTATCAGTGCAGTCAACACTGCTCTGGATAGAATCCTCTTAACCTTTTAACAACTGCAGAAACTTTTTGTTTCTGGTGCTTACTACATATATTTGGAGGAATCAAATAAGAACAATGTATGTACGACATCTGGTGGCTCCCGGATAATGTTACATCGACCTTGTTTGGAGTCTGAGCTGCATAGCTTGATGATCATATCAGTCTGAACCTTTTCTTGCCTTGAAACCCTCCCCAAGATTAACATGGTCTGCCAGTGCTGGGAAGATGGGAATTAGTAAATTTACCAAAGATGCCAGTCTTGATGAACATTAACAGCCCCATTCTTTAAATCCTTTGATTTATATTGTCTTCAGAATCAATAATCATTCATCCAATTAAACATTCTTGGTCTGGGCCTCTGGCCAATTCTGTGTCATAGGAGGTGATAAGACCCATTAGCTCTAAGCCTTAAATTAACCAGCATCAGACTCAAGGGAAGAATGTTGCACAAATGACCCACCACCCTTCTAATTCCAAACCTTCATGACTGATGCTAGGAAATATCTTTGTTACACTGCTGCTTTTCTGGTCCACAGGACAGACTTAAATGTTACAAGGAATAAAACTGAAGATCTCATGATACTTTTTCAACTTGTGTAAATGAAAGTTAGATTTTTAAAATGTACATTTTAAAAACCGAATGTTATATGACCTAATATAAACTTATGCAGATAGAAAACATCTAGAGGTAGGAAGAGTAGAATAAAAATCATAGAATCATTTATATGCTTTGGATGATATTGTTACAGTAACACAGTCTGGTGACCAACACATTGACTTGATTTTTAAAATATTCTGAAAAAGGAAGAGCAAACTTTTGATTTATTAACAGGGAGCAGGACTAAAGGTGAGATTGTGTTTATCTGCCTAACTGTCTCTTTCTACCCTTGATTTTGTATGTATTCTTACAGCTTTTGTTGAAAAGATTCAAGTAGTTTATAGATATGTAGATAATACATCAGGGAAACTAGGAGAAGAATCAAATCAGACTTTAGGAAACCTTTGCTAAGTAGCTGCAGATTCTTTAGGAAACAAAAGAGATCCAGTAAAGCTAGGTTAATGTTTGGTGCAGTTCACACAGATTTGAGCATATGCTACTTTGTAATGGGCTAAACTGTAGACTTTTCTTTGAACCACAAATCTTCAAAAATAAGAACTGATGAAAAGGGTCAGCGAAGTTAAATCACCATGGAAATCCAGGCAGTTTTACACTCTTCACTTTCAAAGTTGACAAGTGTCATTGGGTTAAGGTCAACATTGGTATTCAAATAAGAATGTGATCTACTTTCCTTATAACTAAAGCCTAACAAACATTTTTAGAATATTTCATTAATGAAAATTTCAACATAACCTCAATCTTTTGAATTTTCTACTACTATCAATAAACATGAAGACTTTTTCTCCAAAATGATACTGGAAAAGATATCTTTATTGGTTTTCATCTTGGCACATGAATTGGCTAAATTAAAGTTACCAGAATTTATTGAACATGGATTTAGAGAAAAGCCAGGAGATTTTCTGGATCAGGTTACCTCAAAGCCTATTTTGTTCTACTTGTTTCACCATGACTTGTGTATAATCTCACAACTACAGAGGTGACTATTAACAGTTTGTTTAGTCAAGAGATGATGGAACAATTTTTGTGATCATTGCCTCCTTGAACCCATTCTAGAAGTTCATGGATTAGTAACCTTGTCCAGATATGGACATTGGTGTGTTGGTTTTTATCGTGTTTTTATTTAACACACCATTATTAATGTTGAACTTCGAATTTAAAATCTTTTTCAAAAATTACCCTCATTTCTTCCTGTTGCAAACATCTGTAGAACTGAACTGCTGTGAATTTGTATCTCACATGCCTCATTCTCACATGCCTGAATTTATCTTATTTAGAAAAATTTTACTAAATGCATAAAAGTGCGGTGTTTTAAATGTAGCTAATTGATGACCTCATGAAAATCAAACCCTAATTCTTTTTTAATTAATTTTTATTGGAACATAGTTGCTTTACAATGTGTTAGTTTCCACCGTACAGCAAAATGAATCAGCCGTACATACACTTATATCCTCTCCCTTTTGGACTTTCCTCCCACAGGTCACCACAGAGCATTAAGTAGAGTTCTCTGTGCTACGAGTACATTCTCATTAGTTATCTATTTTATATATAATATCAAGAGTGTATATATTTCAACCCCAATCTCCCAATTCCTCCCACCTTCCCTTCCCCCGCCCCCCCCCCCCCCCGCCGGTATCCATACATTTGCTCTCTATATCTGTGTCTTTATATCTGTGTCTATATCTGTGTTTGTATAAGGCACTTAAAATTTGGCCCATAATTGGCATGTGAGACATGGTGGTCATTATCATTGTGAAAAGGGATTGTGACAGATCAAATATTGAACAGAATTTTAAAAAATAATAATTAGCAAAGACCTTCAGATAATTGTGAAGTTGAACAGAATGAAATTCGACATGTTAAAGGAAGAGAGCTTTTTCTTCAAAATTAAGGGGAGAAGAAATTGTTCTTTTGCAGATTAAATGAATATATGTAAATCTTTATTCTAATAGTTGGCAAATATATAAACAAATACTATTTGTCTTTCACTGTTATTCTTATTAATGGTAGTGGTAAGTATTAAAGTCTATATGGCCAAAGCTTAGAATAAAAGTACCAAGAATCGAGCTTGAAAAAACAAGCAGAATTCTTGTTTAAAAATGCCAACTTCCTCTTCCAGCATTTTTATGTGAACTAAGGGAAATGTTTATTGTCCACTAGAGAGGTTCACAGAGAAATGTCCATATTTAAGTTCTTTTATCAAAATAAAAGAGGAAATTATTTGAGGAAACAAAAAGTGTGAGGGTGAAGGTAATCCATGTTCACAATGGAACATGGATTCCAAAGGTTGTGTAGGAAATGACACAATATTGCCACAGTTGGGGAAGAGTGAAAAAAATAGTCAGTAGTAAGGAACACCAGAACACTACTAAAGATAAATGGAAAATAGGAGAAGGAAATGTTTGGGGAGAGAAAAATAAATACAGAATTAAATCATCTCACATGCCCTAAATTTGGTGCAAATTATGTTGGTTTTGAAACTGGCTTAAGTTTCCAGACACTATCTGAGTTGGTCTCAGGGAAATAACGAAGGCCAATGGAATGGGTAGTCGTTCCACTCTCCAGGGGAGAGCCAGGATCCCAGCCCAGGATCAAAGCCAGGTCTCCCATGTTGCAGGTGGATTCTTCACCAGTTGAGCCACAAGGGAAGCCCAAGAATACTGGGGTGGGTAGCCTATCCCTTCCTGACCCAGTAATCAAACCAGGGTCTCCTGCACTGCAGGCAGATTCTTTACCAACTGAGCTGTCAGGGAAGCCCAGTGAAGGCCCAGGAAGGCTGTTACCAATTGCACCAAATGTGCAGGACAAGTAAGCATCAGACACAATGCCATGTGTCCCCTAATCCCCATCTGTCTTTCCTCCTGACGACACAGCTAGATCCAGTTTCCACTATGTCTGGCAGTGAGATGGTGCAAGGAGACTGAATTACGCCAAACAGGGTGTGGAAGTTTTATGCACATCATGAACATCATGTACACTGTTCTTGCGCTAGCTCCTTTAAAAAGGGAAACTCTGCACCTTTTTCTTACCTCTTCCCTCATCTGCCAGCTGTATACAGAGGACTCTGGGGCTCTGGGGGAGGATGCAGTCATTATTTGGAAAGGATGTGGGTCATATAATGACAGTGTGGATCCCAGTTGTCCCATATTAAAACTTTCATTTCACTGTGTCAGGAGCAAAAAAGACAAGCTTTCATTGTGCCAAGACATGGAGACTTTATGAATGTCAGTAAGTGCCCCCTGATGAGAACAATGAATAAACCCCTGGGTTTGGCAGAGTGTAAGTAATTGATAACCTTGAATAAATTTTCAAAGAATAGTGAAAATGAAACCATAATTGCAATACGTTCAAGAGAAAATACAGAGATGCAATTGCTTGGGGAATTTTGCTGTGAAAGCAGAAAAATTATGTATGTATTATATATAATACACACACATACAAACATACATATGTGTATAAAAACAGTAACCAATTGATATGTATATGAAGGGTACAGTAGGTTAGTAATAATCTCCCAAAGAGATCTACATCCCAGTCTTCAGAACCTATGAATATGCTAAGTTACATGGCAAGGGAGAATTAAGGTTGAGAACCTATGAATATGCTAAGTTATGTGGCAAGGGAGAATTAAGGTTGCAGATGGAATAAGGCTGCTAATCAGCTGACCTTAAAGTAAGGAGATTTCCAGGTGGGCCCAGTTAAACACACAAACCTTTAAATAGGGGAGAAAGCAGCAGAAGACTCAGAAGCAGAGGGAAGACGCCCTGAGGAGGATTCAACGGCCATCATGGCTTTGGATGTGGAAGGGGACTAGTAGCCAACAAATAACTCTAACTGAGGGAGCTGGAAAGACAAGAGGTCTCTGGAGGGAACACATTCCCGCTGACACCCGATTTCAGCCCATTGAGATGCCTTTTGGACTCTGACCTCCAAAACAGTAAGATGATAAATTTGTATTGTTTTAAATTTGTGGTAATTAGTTACAGCAACTCTAGAAATCTATACAGGAGAGAAACTCATTATAACAAAGGCGACCCAAAATAACATGTTTAAGAATATACTTTATAAGGAATTGTTGCTTCTAAATGAAGAAAGTTACAAAATTTTACTGCAGATTATAAAAGAAAATCCAAATAATTGGAGAAACATCAAATGCTTCCAAATAGGAAGGCTAGATACTATAAAGCTGGTCAGTGTTCTAACTTAGGAATAGCTTTAATGCAATTGTACTCATACCCTTCAAGGCCCTTTGTATCACTCAGGACTAATATATCTGGCTTGAACTAGACTTTTTAAGTGGTTTTGTTTTGGAAGAGTAAGTAAATTAGAAAACATTGAGAATTTGGATGCTCTCAGACTCTCATCTCTGCTCTCTACAAATTAATGCCATTACTTTCTGTAGCCGACTTGGTTTCTTTCTACTCTTGAGAGGGGGAGGGGAATGGTTTCCCTGGAAAATAGTCATTAAGCTGATTGGTCCAGCCTGTCACATATCTGAATGGTCTGTGTGGTTAGAGGTATGGGACATCATAATTGGCCTAATCAAGGACACTTGACAATCTGGTAGCCAGAGAAGGTGGGCCTGTTACCAGAAGAGGGAGAGATATAAAGAATAGGTACTCAGCATAGAACTCTACTTCTAAAAATCTACCATAGGAAGTAAAAGTGCAGAAAAAATACTTATGGAAAATTTTTTTCATCATTGTATTATTTATAAAAGTTATTGAAACAATCTAAATCTTAAACAATAATAAGTAGTAAATTAAATTATGGTCTACTCACATGATGAAATACTTTGCAGTCATTAAAAATATTTTCCATGAGTTTTTAGGACTGATAGAATTCAAAATCCATGGAGAAATACTCATAAAATATTAAGTTAACAAAAATGAAATACAAAAAAAGTACATTATGACCCAATATTGCAAAAAAACTCTATTTATGTAATTCACCAAATACTAACAATATGTATGTCCAGATAATGAGATTACATTTTTCTTTAGCTTTTTCTGTATTTCCTAATAAATAGCCTAAAGTAACATACAGCTTATAAATTGACCTTTAAAACTGCCTTTGTAAACTGTGCAAATATGCAGCGAGAGTAGGCAAACACATCTCTTGCTACTAGAACCCAAGGCTCTAGTCCAGTGGCTTTCAGGTCTAACCAGGATCGCAACCACCTTATTAAAACACAAATTGCTGGGCTCCATCCCAAGAATCATCTTCTGATTCAACAGGTCTGTGGTGTGAACTGAGATTTGCATCCATAGCAAGTTTCTATGTGATGTTGATGTTAAAGGTCTGGGCATCATTGTTTGAGAACCACTGTTCATCATGTCTGACTACACGCAGTCCCTTGAACATACTGCTTATATGCACTTCTGAGCATTTGTCTAGCTTCTCCTTCTTCAAACCTCAGCTCCACCACTGTACCTTCTTGCTTGCCTAAATCCTCCATGTTCAAGAATCAGCCAAGGCACTGCCTTTCCTGAGAGGTTCATCCCTTAAATTTTTCATCAGGATCAAGTGCTTTCCCATCTGCTCTCAAAGTTGATCCAGAGCTAACTTCTATCAGCCTCCCTGAGGGTCTGCAAGTTTCTAGTTATAACCCCTAACATAGTGATTAGTGAATGAATGAAACTATTTTTTTGATCTACAGTTATGTAAGGTTCTTCTCACTGTTATGCAATTAAATTGTACAAATCAGTAAAACTGAGGCTAACAGAGTTTAGTTTACCTTTTCAAGGTCAACCAGATAGTTAATGGCAAGGTCAAGTCTCGACTGCAGGTTACCTTGTTGCAAGTCCTATATTTTCTGTTTTATTTCTTGCCGTTCCCCAATCATAGATGCTGTATGCTACACACCTAAACTTTTATTTTTCCAAGATCCACTGCTGTGAGATCAACTTGGTTTAAAAAAATGAATCTGATGCCTGCATCCTCAAAAAGAGCCACCAGTATAACAGGAAAGAAGACAAAAGGGAGATGATTCTTGTTTTTATTTTATTTTGCCTCTGTTAGCTAAATTAGGTGGATTTTTTTTTCCTGGTAACAGTTTTTATTAAGAGATAATTTACCTATTACACACCTCACTCATTTAAGATGTACAACTCAATGATTTTCCAGTAATTCTGAGTTGGTACAACCTTCATCACAATTAATTTTAGAACATTTTCATTATCCCCCCAAAAAACCCATTCCCATTAGCTGTCACCCTCCAGTCCTATCTCTCTAGTTCTAGACAACCACTAGTATCTCTCTAGAGATTTGCCTCTTCTGGATATTTCATGTAAATGGAGTCATGAAATATGTGGTGTTTTGTGACAAGCTTCTTTCACTTGGCATAATGTTTTCAAGGTTCATCCATATTGTAGCGTGTATCAATAATTGGTTCCTTTTAATTTCACTGTATAATATATACCATATTTTATCTGTTCACCAGATGAACATTTGGGTTGTTTCCACATTTTGACTACTAAGAAAAATGCTGCTACAAATGTCTGTGTACCAATTTTTGTGTGGGCATATATTTTCATTTCTCTTAGGTATATAACTAAAAGTACTAAAGTTGATGAATCATATGGTGATTCTGTATAATCTTTTGAGGAACCTCAAGGCTGTTTTTGAAGATGATTGCCTCACTTACATTAGTTTTTTAAGTGTATTTGTTCAAACATTTAGTAAGTTTCATTTGAACTGTGAGAAACCTAATTAAACTAAATACTCACTTTTGGGTCAGTTATGCATTGTCAAATCGATACAACTGTAGTCTCCTGGGTCTCTCTAGGGTAGGGCTTCTAAATCATCGCTCTCCCACCCTGCCCCGCCCCACCATTTCTTTGACATTGTTTCCTCTGGTCTATCCATCAGCTATGGCTGATTTATCATTTCATTCAGTGCTTTGAGGTTGTTTAGTTGCTAAGTCATGTCTGACATCATGTCTGTGACCCCATGGACTGTAACCCATCAAGCTCTTCTGTCGACGGGATTTTCTAGGTAAGAATACTGGAATGGGTTGACATTTCCTTCTCCAGGGGATCTTCACAGATCAGGGATTGAACATGTGTCTCTTGCATTGCAGGCAGATTCTGTACCACTCAATGCCTATCACTGACTATCTCTGAAAGCCTGAAATAAGGCCTAATTGAGCAGGTATAGAAGTTTATATAAGAAAGTGAAACTATTCTTACATGAGTATTTTCATACAAAAATTGAAAAAGCCTTCATACAAGAAACTGAAAAAGCGTATTTTCATACAAGAAATTGAAACATGTGTGTTTGTTCAACCAGCAGACAGTGTTTGACCCTGATTTTTCATTGGTAATTATTTGTTGCCTCTTGATGTATTTCTGCTGAATTTATGGAAAGTATCACTCCATTAGAATCTGTTTCCCATTGAAAAAATATTTACCTATGATCACATAAAGATTGTTCTTTTATTCATGTTCCAATTAGGCTTTTCTATAATCAGAGTTAGGTCTCTTATAAAAGAACAGAACTCTGAGGTGTTGTATCCTCAGGAAGTTAACTCATCATTCCTTACCAGAACTGCTGGCCTTGGACATCATCTCCTGGTTTTATTTGGTTTGGCCAAGAATCATGCCAAGGTTTTAGTCTAGGCCTCTTGTTTTCTGTGAATTCTTGGGAATACTCATGTTCAATAGGAAGAATGAATTCTCAAGTGGTGTTTTTTTGTTTTGTTTTAGACATGGTATAATGCTTTCACAACAAGGGCTTCATTTTTAAAGATGTGTTTCTTTGAAAGAACCCTTGATAAACAAGAGTGGGGGTGAGGAGGAGGCCAGTTGGACTTTGGAAGTGGTGGCTCTTTGTTTTCTGGAGTAGGAGAAGGAAGGAGAAACAGGGAAGTTTTCTACACTATTCCAAGATGTGGCATTTGCCAGGATCTGTAGATTTCTCTCATTCCCTCCTCCCTCAAGATGTGGCACCAACATGTCTTATCAGTTGTAATCAGTCATACAGAGGCAAACCAGTTTCCCAAATAAATGGGTATGAATGAGTAGAAAATGTTTTGCAAAATGTTTGAAGTTAGGAAAGAAGCGGGGAGGGCAACTTATAAACCTATTACATTGAGATTTAAGGTCTATTTGTTGTTGTTCAGTCACTAAGTCATGTCTGACTCTTTGTGACCCCATGAACTGCAGCATGCCAGACTTCCCTGTCCTTCACTGTCTCCCAAAGTTTGCTAAAACTCTTGTGCATTGAATTGGTGATGCCATCTAACCATCTCATCCTCTGTTGCCCCCTTATCCTCTTGCCCTCAATCTTCCCCAGCATCAAGGTCTTTTCCTGTAAGTCGGCCACGCATCAGGTGGCCAAAGTATTGGAGCTTCAGCATCAGTCCTTCCAATGAATATACAGGGTTGGTTTCCATTAAGATTGACTGGTTTGATCTCCTTGCTTTCCAAGGGACTCTCAAGAGTCTTCTCCAGCACCACATGTTGAAAGCATCAATACTTTGGCACTCAGCCTTTTTTATGGTACAACACTCACATCCATGTGTGACTACTGGAAAAATCATAGCTTTGACTCTACTGGCCTTTGTTGGCAAAGTGATCTCTGCTTTTTAATACACTGTCTAGGTTTGTCATAGCTTTTCTTCCATGGACCAAATGTCTTAATTTCATGGCTGCAATCACCATCTGTAGTGATTTTGGGGCCCAAGAAAATAAAATCTGTCACTGTTTCCACTTTTTCCCCATCTGTTTGCCATGAAGTGATGGGACCAGATGCCATGATCTTAGTTTTTTGTATGTTGAGATTTAAACCAGTTTTTCACTCCCCTCTTTCACCCTCAAGAGGCTTTTTTGTTCTTCACTTCTGCCATTAGAGGGGTATCTTCTGCATATATGAGGTTGTTGATATTTCTCCTGGCTATCTTGATTCCAGCTTGTGCTTCATCCAACTGGGCATTTTTCATGATGTACTCTGCATAGATGTTAAACAAGCAGGGTGATGATATATAGCCTCGATGTACTCCTTTCCCCATCTTGCACCAGTATGTTGTTCCATGTCCTGTTCTAACTGTTGCTTCATGTCTTGAATACAGGTTTCTCTGGAGACAGGTAAGGTGGTCTGGTATTCCCAACTTTTGAAGAATTTCCCACAGTTTGTTGTGATCCACACAATCAAAGGCTTTAGTGGAGTCGATGAAGCAGAAGTAGAGTTTTTTGGAATTCCCTTACTTTTTCTATCATCCAGCAGATGCTGGCAATTTGATCTCTGGTTTCTCTGCCTTTTCTAAATCCAGCTTGAACATCTGGACATTATCAGTTCATGTATTCTTGAAGTCTAGCTTGAAGGATTTTGAGCATTACCTTGCTAACATGTGAAATGAGTGCAGTTTTAAGGTAGTATAAACATTCTTTGGCTTTGACTGTCTTTGAGATCAGAATGAAAACTGACCTTTTCCAGTCCTGTGGCCCCTGATGAATTTTGTAAATTTGCTGGTATATTGAATTCAGCACTTTCATAGCATCATCTTTTAGGTTTTGAAATAGCTCTGCTGGAATTCCATCATCTTCACTAGCTTTGTTCATAGGAAAACTTCCTAAAGCCTACTTGACTTTACACTCCAGGATGCTGGCTCTAGGTGAGTGACCACACCATCATGGTTATCTTGGTCATTAAGACCTTTTTGTACAGTTCTTCTGTATATTCTTGCCACTTCTTCTTAATATCTTTTACTTCTGTTGGGTCCTTGCTGTTTTTTTGTCCTTTATTGTGCACATCTTTGCATGAAACATTCCCTTGGTATCTGTAATTTTCTTGAAGGTATCTCTAGTGTTTTCCATTGTATTGTTTTCCTCTATTTCATTGTTCATTTAGGAAGGCTTTGTTATCTCTCCTTGCTATTCTCTGGAACTCTGCATTCAGTTAGGTATATCTTTCCCTTTCTCCTTTGCCTTTCACTTCTCTTTTCTCAGCTATTTGTAAGACCTCCTCAGACAACCACTTTTCCTTCTAGCATTTCTTTTTCTTGGAAATGGTTTTGGTCACCACCTCCTGTGTGCAGTGTTACACACCTCCATCCATAGTTTTCCAAGCACTCTGTCTCTGAGACCTAATCCCTTGAATCTATTTGTCAGCTCCACTGTGTAATCATGAGGATCAAATGCATTTTGGTTAAAATAGTTCTTAGAGACAGTTTTTGTACAGTCCTCCCTCAAAGTATGTATTTGCTTTTAAGCATTAATTCCTGGGCTTAGTAACTAAAATAATATAACTGATCTCCTTTTCAAGTCTCCTTCCTTTACTAACTTATCACATATCAGTCTTCAGATAGTATCTTACAAATGGTCCCTTCCCTTTAAACTATTCCTTTCTTCTTTCTTTCAGAGACAAATGTTCTTCCAAAAGTTGAAGCTAATGGTGGCTAACTTCATACCAATACTCTAATCCAGTGCTTGTCTTTCTTGATTTCCATGCCAATTTTTCTCTTTTACCAGTTTATTTTTTTTTTCTATATCTACCTTTTTGTTCACTTTTGATTTTGAACACTCTAAACTTGCAGAAGAGTTGCAGGAATAGCACACAGTAATCACTACTTGCATACCTTTCATTTAGATTCACCAATTATTAATAATTCACATTTTTCTAATATAACTCTTTCCACACCCTGCCTCCATACACTTATCTGTATTTCCTGAGAATAATTACTCTTGGGAAATTTAACACTGTGTAATTTTATTATATGTGATTCCCTGGGTACTCAGTAGTAAAGAATCTGCCTGCCAGTACAGGAGATGTGAGTTTGTCCCTGGGTTGGGAAGAGTCCCCTGGAGAAGGAAATAGCAACCCACTCCAGTATTCTTGCCTGGGAAATTCACATGGACAAAGGAGCCTAGCAGGCTACAGCTCATGGCATCGCAAAAGAGTTGTACATGACTTAGCAACTAAACAACAATTATATAATACATAATCTGTATTTCAATTTACCCTATTGCCTAATGATGTCTTCTGTAGCTCCCCAACCTGCTCAATTTAGGATCTATCAAGGATCACATATTGTATTTCTAGCTGTCATGTGCATTTAGCCCATGAATATTTGTGTTCACCAAGGATTCCTTTTTTGTTTTACACTCTCCCAATAAAGGAAATGGCAACCCACCCCAGTATTCTTGCCTAGAAATCTCATGGACAGAGGAGCCTGGTGGTCTATAGTCCACGGGGTCGCAAAAGAATCCATAACAGCTTAGTGACTAAACAATAATAACAATATTACACTAAATTGATATACCCAGCCCTAATCACCAGGAGTGGATTATAGATGTTGTCTGTTGAATACCTCTTTTATTCCCTAAATGAATGGAATATCTGTCAATTTAGAGGAGAATATCTATATCTATGATTAGGATAGGAAGATGGGTTTGATTTCATTCATCTACTGTCCCTTGATCTCCACATCCAATTGTACACAAATCCTTAAATCTAGAATCCATCAACTTCAATGATTCAGTAGCAACATTTCTTAGACTTTGCCAAAGATATCTTTACTCTTTGCTTTCATGAACCCTATGTTTTGAAACATTTTGATTCCCTAAATACATTAATTAACAGTGCCTTTGAAATAAAATCTCAGCACAAAACTAAATATTTTCATCTTGTGCAAATATCTGTCTTTACAGAATTTTTGAAATATTGATGATAGTATTTAGACTTCTTCCAGGGTCACTAGAAAGGATGCATGAACTGCCATATTGAGAACTATTATCTTACTTAATGAGTTACTTAATCTGTCATGTAAACCCCTTTACGCTGAGTCCTTTCCTACTTCTGGTCTAATTGTCTACTATATGCTCTTAATACTACACTCTAGTCACTTTTGCTGTTCCTCAAAATTTTCACACCTCTATTCTTCTACCATTTTCCTATCCTGTTCCCGAAGCTCAGAATCTTCTTGTCTTCATTTTTACATATCCAAATACAGGTCAATGCTGTATTCTCTGTGAAACCTCCACTCTTCCACACGATCAACTCTGGTCTTATTTGAATAGTTCCTCAGTATTTTGAAGATACCTCTATCGTCAGCACAGGTTTTATCACATTTTGTAATAATTTCTGTTCTGTCCCCTTTAAGAGTCTCTAAGCTACAAAAGTACTGAGTCTGTACTTAATCATTATTTTCTCCAATGGTCTGACACATTGTAGATGTTCCATATATATATGGTGAATCAGTGAAGCCTTGGGAAGATGGTGGAGGTACACATGCAGTTGAATGGAGGGCGCCTCTGTGATGAAGTGTGGTGTACTTGTTCTCAAGCATTTTAGGGTCTTGAGCTTTGTTGAGGGTTATAAAAAAGTTCAAAACCCACTCCCCACAGAGATGCTCACATGCAGTCACATATTACAATGTTGGATCAACAGACTGGAACTCAGACAATAACTTCTGCTGGTCTAAGATATTTTTCTGTCAATAAAATTTCGCTGGTCACTGGTTATGCTTATGAGGGTAACAACCTAATCACTCATCTGTTTGCAGAATCTACTATTAGACTAGAAAATAATTTTCAATCAGGCAAAGCAGTATCAAATTGAGAACAGAAAAAAAAGGGTGAATAATCAAATGATTACTATAGAATGTTAACATTAAAGCACCACTTGGGCCAACTAAATCTACTAGGTTCATCATAATTTGCATGATCAATCAAATATACTAGGGACATTATTCCTCTTTTGTAGCAGGTTAGGCTTTTAAAGTAGTTATTGGCTGCTGCTTTGTCTTCAAAAAAGATTTACTAAAAAATATCATGAAGTAAAACCTTTCCAACATGGAGATAATCAGCTACTGATAAATAAATTATAAATAAATAAATTATGTTATTCTATATCTATAGTGAAAATCAGTCACCAGTTTCCAGCTTCTAGTATAATATGTTCTAAGAGTGCATCCAAAATATGTGCTCAAGAATAGTTTATAAAGGCAGTGGTGTGACATATTATCTTTTAAACTTGGTAGGATAAAGAAATAATGAGAAAATAGATGGTTTAAACATACATACTTTCCAGACATCCATGATGCCAAGGATTTTAAAATAGGAATTTAAAGCAGATGAGTCCAACACCATTTTAAGACGTAGCAAACATATGTTTTAAATATTAATACAAATATTTCTACCAAATTTTATCCTCAGTGATTTTTTGAAATTTAAATTGGACTTGCCATGTAAAAACATTTCTTGTCCATTGAAATGTTAGCTGTTATCCAGTGAGTACTTAGTATGGCTAAAATATATGGTTGTTTAGAAACCATACTTGTGTAGTTATGCTCATTTAAGAATTTAAAGTGTAAAATTTATTACGTTCAACCTCACAACTTACCCACAAATTAGATAAACAATGGAGCTGCCCTTGACATTTTTGGAGGAAAAAGATAAACAGAAGGTGAAGACTAATTCAGACTAATATTTTTGGTCTTAATCCCATGAAACTAATTTTTGTTTGCAATTAAATAATATAAAGGTGATAAGAAGCACCGTGCAGAATGAGCCAAGCTAAAGGATAGGGAGAGAGCTGGTGGGGAGGGAGAAGCCAGATCTTTACTAACACTGTTGTTTTTATGATTTTTCTGATAAATAGTAACAACAAGCCCTTAAAATGGGTTCTAACTTTTCTTGCATTAGCAGAAACTTCCAAGAGTTATAAACAGTCCAAATAATGCCTTTAGTTACTAGTAATTGAATGTGTCATTGCAGCAAAGGAAGGTGATATTCTGGTTGGTTGGAATTCAATTGAGATAAATTATGTGAAAGAGGATAAAATACCTGCAGAATTTTTAACTGAACTGAATTATATCTTGCAAAATGAATGGATGAGAAAACAGAAATAGGATTGATAGCAGTAATGTTTCAGTGTATCAGCAAATAGAATTCTTATAATGTTTCTGAGTTCCTTCCATGAAATTGTGAACATTTCCAACTTGGAGCTAATTTGAATTATCACAGTCCTTTTTAAAACAAAGTTTGGAAGCCTCCTATTATATTTGAATCTATTTGGTGGTTGTAATAGTACATTATTCAAGCGTTGTTGTATTAATAAAATAATCTGAAACAGTAAGTACCCCCAGATGGTTCAAATATGTAGCAATATGATCAAGTAAGCAGAGTATTTTTTGCCCAATTTTTAGTGGAGGGCTTCCCTTGTGGCTCAGCTGGTAAAGAATCTACCTGCAATGTGGGAGACGTGGGTTTGATCCTTGGGTTGGGAAGATCCCCTGGAGAATGGAAAGGCTACTGACTCTAGTATTCTGGCCTGGAGAATTCCACGGATTGTATAGTCTGTGGGGTTGCAAATAGTTGGACAAGATTGAACGACTTTTACTTTGATAGTAGATGCCTTTACTAGAGTCAGTTGAAAATTGCCTCACCTATACTTTCTCTGAAATGGCTTTTTCTTTTATAGTTATGTTAACTTTCATGAAGGTTAAATATATTTAAAGGTATGCTGTTTTCTATTAAATAACATATTATGCAACTTTGCACTGCTTTGTCTCAATTCAATAAAAAGGAAAAATAAATTAAAATAAAAATACAAAAGGCCTATACCTAACAGAATATAATACTTCTTTCACTTACTTATTTGTAGAGGAAAATACTAAAAAGACAGGGAGCATAAATTAGATGTAGAATACAGAGATATATGGATAGGGAAAATTTGTTCATTCAGCTACTGCTATTAATAGGAAAGATGTGTAATTGATTATTCAAGCTGTGTTAACTTTTGAGAGTGAAATGGAAATGCTATTAATAATTATGTGGGAATTAAATGTATAAATCAGGCTTTCCCAAGGTAAACTGGGTCATATGCTTACCCTAATTATTAAGCATCTGGTAACATGCCAAGCACTGGGGTATTTTAAAAATAAAAGAATGATGATAAGTACTGCCTTCAAGAATCTTGGGGTCCATCAAGTGAAAGAAATAAATCAGTCCTGCAAAATAGATGCCTAGAATGCAGGAAGGCAATGCCTTGCCAACCAGTTGCCTTCAATGATACCTTTTTCATCCCTTGTTCAAGCAGAGATTAGCCTGCGTTCTAGGCCTCCATTCCCTCTATTTGGACATTCCTACAGTCTGACTCAGTTCAGAGTCATGGCTTTCAGCCTTGTGCTCTTAATGGCTCTCTTTGATGCCCTGTCTCTACTTGGTGGCCCAGGTTCTGAACATGCATGTAGGAGTACACGAATGCCCATGGAATCAGAAGTGTACATACATGCCCCAAAAAGGCTTGTCTCAGTTTTGAGTGTTTGCTTAATCCATGAGGATTTAAGATATAAAAAGCATTGATCTGGATTTTCTACAGTGGCTCTTCTTAGGAGATAGTAATTTGTTGATTGTTCATAACATGCTGAGTAGGGTTTTCCAGGTTTCCAGGTGGCATACTGGTAAAGAATCTACCTGCCAGTGCAGGACACACAGGTGACACCGGTTTGACCCCTGGGTCAGGATGATCCCCTGGAGTAGGAAATAGCAGCACACTTCAGTATTCTAGCCTGGAAAATTCAATGGACGGAGGAGCCTGGTGAGCTATAGTCCATGGGGTCACAAAGCATCAGACACGACTGAGCCATTGAGCGCACACAAAATGCTGAGCGCCGTTTTTATAGATCAGTTTTCTCATGTACATGGGCGCATGCAATCTTCAAAACAACCTTTTGACACTGATTTTGTTGTTACCCTCAATCTATAGATGAGGAAGCTGAGTTTCAGAGAGGTTAATTAGCTTGCCCCTGGTACCCAGCATTGGACAAGGATTCAAATCCAGAAATCTGCTTCTAAATCCCATGCTCATAACCACTTCACTTTACTGGGTTTGAACGAATACCAGGTTCAACTTGGTATTTGCATCCATGAATTAATCCTTCACATCAGTTCAACAGAAATATAAGAAGTTTAAGGACTGTCAGTCTCTCATGCAGCTAAATTTGCTTCTTTTATATTTGTTTATCTTCTCAAAAAGTATATATACTTAAAGATGAAGGAATCTGAAAACTGCTTAGAGGGTACATTGTCCTTTCACAAGATAAATATATACTAATGTTATTCGACGAAGGCAGGGGTCTGTACTTTAAGGGTCGGAGAAAAGTTCACTATTTAAGCTCCAAAACCCACAGGAAATCTACAGCACTTTATCCAGCAGTGCAATCAGTTGAGTGGTCCAAGTATCCATCACTCCAAATATACCTCCCCAAAGAGCAAATGCAGGTGATTGGTTCAATCAAAATCTTCAATCAAGAATATTCTTTACCATGCTGCTCATGTAAAGATGCCTGGCTTGTTTCTGTATTTTGAGTAAGTTAAACTATGCTTCAATTCTTCAACTCTAAATAGATTCAATTACTAGAATAATGTTAGATATCACAGAAACATGAAAAGGGTTCTCATAGTCTGCTATCTATACGTAAGTTGAATTGCATTTCATCAGAATATGCCAAGTACTCTGCATAACTGTTTTGTTACATGTTTACTAACGGTTAAGGCCCTTTTGTTTTTTACCTGAATTGTTGAAAAACATTCTAAATTCTTTGTTTACTCCTGTTGTCATGGATATAGACAAAAGACCTTAAGGTGACTCCACCTTTAGATGGAAGTAACCTTAAAATAAGAATGGAGTTCAATCGCTGTCTATTCCTGTAACTTAACAGCCATTAAGTGAAATGCTTCATCACTTATGTCCTGGTTTCCTAACCTGTAAAATGAGTGAGGATTTTTGACTCATTTAATTTAAAATTCAAAATTCAAATGGCCCAATAACTTATAAAGCTCTATTCAAGTATGTGTGTGTGTGTGTGTGTGTGTGTGTGTGTGTGTGTGAGTGTGAGTGTGTGAGAGAGAGTCACTCAGTCATGTCCAACTCTTTGGGATCCCAGGGACTGAATTCCTTTTCCATGGAATTCTCTAGGCAAGAATACTGGGGTAAGTAGCCATTCCCTTCTCCGGGGAATCTTCCCAACCCAGGGATTGAACCTGGGTCTCCCACACTGCAAGCAGACTCTTTACTGTCTCAGCCACCAGGGATGCCCATATAAGTGTATTTAAGTATTTGTGTATGAGCTTCCCTAGTGGCTCAGCTGGTAAAGAATCTGCCTGCAATGCGGGAGACCTGGGTTCAATCCCTGGGTTGGGAAAATCCCCTGGAGAAGGGAACAGCTATTCACACCAGTATTCTGGACTGGAGAATTCCATGGACTGTATAGTCCATGGGGTTGCAAAGAGTCGGACACAACTAAGTGACTTTTACTTCAAGTATATGTGTAGGTCTACATAAGTATAAGTCCATATTAATATGAAATACATATAACTGGTCAGTGTGAACATATCCCTAGGTAAGACATGAAAGCTACTGAGAATTTTCCATCACTGGTATCAGTACCTTTTTTTTTTATCCCTTACTTCTTTTGACTTCTTACAACTGAACTTATTTGAATTCTGAAGTTGTGCTACACATCAATATATCTGAACTAACCTGCAGTTCATTAAGCTATATGAGAAGTTGGTTGCTGTTCATATTTACATATGTTAAATAGTAAAAATAGTTATACCCTGTATTATAAAGGATTACATTAGTTACTTGGTTGTATACCCACGTGATGCTCCTTTGTTTTGGTTACATCAAAATTCTTAGAATCACAGCAAGATTGCATGAAATTAAATGTATTTTACTGGGACTGTAGAGGGAATGTGATTTTTGCTATGATCCAATGACTCGAGACAATTGGTATTCTTAAAGTTGTCACAGTAAAATGCAACCGAGCCATGGGTGGCAGAGAGAAAGAAATTGTTTAAAAAAGTCTAATTGAAAGAATAAGAGCAAAGAGTGTAAAACAGTTCATTGAAACACTACTCCCTTTAGAACTTTTTAAATTTTGAAATAATTGAAAAATTAAAATTTAGAAGAATAATGAAAGGAAACCTTATACCCAGACTTACCAGCTTGTACTACTGGTTAATGTTAAATTCCTGACCTAACATTTTGAATATTCTCTCTCAGTATCTACACACACACACACACACACACACACACACACACACACTTTTATCTATATTTTCTGAACCACTTGAAAGCATGCTGCATATATAAGGCCATCTTAACCATTAATGCTTCAGTGTGAGTTTCCTGAAAACAAGAATATTCTTAGATAAATTTTCTGAATTTAATTAGGGTGGTTAATACTGATACAGTACTCTTACTTAATCTGTAATCCAGATTCCAATTTTGTGAATGGTCTTAAATCACAGCAATTGTAAACAATGCTGCAATAAATATGGGAGTAAAGCTGTTTCTTCAGTGTACTGTTTATTTCTGTTGGATATATTCCCAAAAGTGGATCATATGGTGCTCAGTCACTTCGGTCGTGTCTGCTTCATTGCCACCCCATGGATCATAGCCCACCAGGCTCTTCTGTCCTTGGAATTTTTCAGGCAAGAATACTGGAGTGGGTTACCCATACCCTCCCCAGGGATCAGGTCGAACCTGCATCTCCTTCACTGCAGATGGATTCTTTTACCGCGGAGCCACAGGGAAGCACAGATCATATGGTAGTTCTGCTTTCATGGGGAAACTCGACTCTGTTTTCCATAGTGGTTGAACTGATTTACTTTCCTACCAACAATGCACAAGGGTTCCATTTTCTCCATACCCTCACCAACACTTTTTATATCAGGTAATTTTGATGATAGCAGTCCTAACAGGTGTGAGGTTATATCTCATTATTGTTTTGATATTTCATTGCTGTGGTAATTAACTAGTGATGTTGAGCATCTTTTCATGTACCTGTTGGTCACCTGGATATCTTCTTTGGAAAAATGTCTTTTCAGTCCCTCTGCCCATTTTTAATTCAAATTTTTTGTTTTTGTTATTTTTATTGGCTTGTATGAATTCTTTACATACTTTGAATATTAATTCTGTATTTGATACATGGTTTGCAAGTACTTTCTCTCATTCTGTAGGTTGTCTTCAGCTTTGACCTGCTTTCTTAAGATTGTTTGGCTATTTGAGATTTTTCATGATTATATATAAATTTTAGGATTGTTCTGTTTCTGTGTAAAATGCCATGAAATTTTGATGGAGATTGCATCGAATCTGTAGATTGTTTAGGATAGTGTGGACATTTTCACAATATTATTATCAAAGATGGGCATTCCTGGTGGCTCAGATGGTAAAAAATCTGACTGCAATGTGGGAGACCTGGGTTCAGTCACTGGGCTGGGAAGGTCCCCTGGAGGAAGGCATGGCAACCCACCCCAGTATTCTTGCCTGGAGAATCCCCATGGACAGAGGAGCCTGGAGGGCTACAGTTCATAGAGTCGGAGAGAGTCAGACATGACTGAGTGACTAAGCACACACACATTATCAAATATTTCTAGTTTATGAACAAGGATTACCTTCTCATTTGTTTATGTCACCTTCCACCTCTTTCATCAAAATGTCTTAACGATTTTCAGTGTACAGGACTTTTACCTTCTTGGTTAAATTCATTCCCAGGTATTTTAATCTTTTTAATGCAACTGGAAATAGAATTTTTTTTCTGAATTTCTCTCAGAGATTGTTAAAGTATGAAAATTCAACTAATTTTGGTTTATTGACTTTATATTGCAAATCTACTGAGTTTATTTATCTAGCAATTTTGGTGCACTCTTTAGGATTTTCCATATATCATTTCAGCTGTAATTGGATAATTTTAATTCATTCTTCTGATACAGATATCTTTTCTTCCTTGCTTAATTGGGTTGGCTAGGACTTCTAACTCTATATTGAATAAAAGTTGCCTTTTCCTGATCCTAGAGAAAAAGCTTTAAGCTTTTTACCATTGAATATAATGGTAGCTGCAGGCTTGTCCTATATTGCCTTTATTATGTTGAGAAAGTTTTCCTGTTTGCCTAGTTTTTGTTGAGTTTTTATTACAGATGGTGGTTGAATTTTGTTACATGCTTTTTCTGTATCTCTTGATGATCACATGATTTTTGTCTTTCATTTTGTTAATGGAGTATCACATTGATTTTATGCATATTGAATCATCCTTGAATCCTTGAAATAAATCCCACTTAATCATGGTGTTCAGTTCAGTCGCTCGGTCGTGACTGACTTTTTGGCACCCCATGAATCACAGCACGCCAGGCCCCCCTGTCCTGGCGTGACAGGGAGTTTACTCAAACTCATGTCCATTGAGTCGGTGATGCCATCCAACCATCGCATCCTCTGTCATCCCCTTCTCCTCCTGCCCTCAATCTTCCCAGCATCAGGGTCTTTTCAAATGAGTCAGCTCTCTGCATCAGGTGGCCAAAGTATTGGAGTTTCAGCTTCAGCATCAGTCCTTCCAATGAATATTCAGGACTGATCTCCTTTAGGATAGACTAGTTGGATCTCCTTCAGTCCAAGGGACTCTCAAGAGTCTTCTCCAACACCACAGTTCAAAAGCATCAATTCTTTTGCGCTCAGCTTTCTTTATAGTCCAACTTTCACATCTAAACATGACCACCAGAAAAACCAAGCTCTGACTAGATGAAACTTTGTTGGTAAAGTAATGTCTCTGCTTTTTAATATGCTCTCTAGGTTGGTCATAACTTTTTCCCAAGGAGCAAGCGTTTTTTAATTTCATGGCTGTAGTCAATATCTGCAGTGATTTTGGAGCCCAGAAAAATAAAGTCTGTCACTGTTTGCCCATTTATTTGCCATAAAGTGATGGGAAGGTGCCATGATCTTAGTTTTCTGAATGTTGAGCTTTAAGCCAACTTTTTCACTCTCCTCTTTCACTTTCATCAAGAGGCTCTTTAGTTCTTCCTCACTTTCTGCCATAAGATTGGTATCATCTGCATATCTGAGGTTATTGATATTTCTCCCGGCAATCACGATTCCAGCTTGTGCTTCATCCATCCTGGCATTTCGCATGATGTACTCTGCATATAAGTTAAATAAGCAGAGTGACAATATACAGCCTTGACGTACTCCTTTCCCTATTTGGAACCAGTCTGTTGTTCCATGTCCAGTTCTAACTGTTGCTTCCTGACCTGCATACAGATTTCTCAAGAGGCAGGTCAGGTGGCCTGGAATTCCCATCTCTTTCAGAATTTTCCACAGTTTATTGTGATCCACACAGTCAAAAGCTTTGGCATAGTCAATAAAGCAGAAGTAGATGTTTTTCTGGAACTCTTGCTTTTTCAATGATCCAGCGGATGTTGGCAATTTGATCTTTGGTTCCTCTGCCTTTTCTAAATCCAGCTTGTACATCTGGAAGTTCACAGTTCACGTACTTTTGAAGCCTGACTTGGAGAATTTTGAGCATTACTTTGCTAGCGTGTATAATTCTTCTAATGTATTGTTGAATTTGCTGATATTTTGTTGAGGAATTTCACCTCTGTGTTATACAAAACTCTCAACACACAGCAGCATTTTTGTAATTTGGTGTGTATTTCTCTAGTAAAGAAAATTTGAATTTCATAGAATTCTTTCTCCTAGCAATTCTGAAGACATGGGTCATGTGTGATTCAATTTGTGTTACTATTTTCTTATTTTTTGAGAAGAAAATGTGGAGACGTTGAATTCAGGCTTCTACCATTATCCACCAAACTCTAAATTCACCTTCGCTACTGATTAATGTTGAGTTAAAGGAAATAGGGGTTAGAGAGGGGAAGAAATAGAAAGGTGCCCTGAAAGAATAATACAGTAAGAAAAAGATATTGACTGAGAGGGAAGGAACAAGACAAGAAAACACAGAAGCACAAAAGATGAGAAGGGAGCAATGAAAAAATAATACCAAAAATGAGTGACCTAGGGATATGTATGGGCTTCCTTGGTGGCTCAGATGGTAAAGAATCTGCCTGCGATGCAGGAAAGAAAGGTCCTTCTTAAAAGCACAGAAGGCAGATGAGCTTGAAGAAAATTACACCAAATCCTCTTAGTCTTTTTGTTCTTGACAAAATGTTTCCCACTGTAGAGTTTTCTCCTTATTTTTCTCACTATTCCATGTTTATTTTGGTCTTTTCAGAAGATACAGATATTTTTATTTTTAATTAGAGGATAAATGTTTTACAATGTTGTGTTACTTCCTGCCATGTAGCAACATGAATTAGCCATAAATATACATGTGTCCCCTCCCTCTTGAACCTCCTACCACCTCTGACTCATCCCACCCCTCTAAGTTGTCACAGAGCACCAAGTTGAGCTCCCTGTGTTATATAGCAACTGTTTCTATTTTACATGTGGCAATATATGTGTTTCAATGCTACTCACTCAATCTGTCCCATCCTCTCCTTCCCTCACTGTGTCTGCAAGTCTAAGATACAGATATTTTTAAAGGGCCTCAATATAGGCTTATGAAGGGTTAGTTAAAAAGAACTTAGAGATAAGTTTTCTTCTTTTATGAGCTGTATAGTACTCCTCTGTGTAAAACTTTTCTAGGCCAAAAGATTAAGGAAAGATGTAAGATAAAGCACCAGCACTTAATGAGTTATTGTACCCCACTGCCCAAGTAAAGCATTACTTTACACCAAGAACTATCATCTTATCCATGTAGCGGCTAAGCTTTGAAACTATGTTATATTAATTTGGATTCACTGTTGTAGATAAAAACAGCCTGATATATTACCCCATTACTTCTATAAAACTGGTTAATGTTACCAGACACCAACTTTTGCAAAAACTAGCATTCTTAACAGAGAAGGCGATGGCACCCCACTCCAGTACTCTTGCCTGGAAAATCCCATGGACGGAGGAGCCTGGTAGGCTGCAGTCCATGGGGTCGCTAACAGTCGCACACGACTGAGCAACTTCACTTTCACTTTTCACTTTCATGCATTGGAGAAGGAAATGGCAACCTGCTCCAGTGTTCTTGCCTGGAGAATGCCAGGGACGGGGGAGCCTGGTGGGCTGCCGTCTATGGGGTCGCACAGAGTCGGACACGACTGAAGTGTCTTAGCAGCAGTGACATTCTTAGCAGCATTTGACCACATTTGCTGCTTCTATCTTCATAAAATGCCATTTTTACTAAGCCCCATGCCACACTTGTCTCATTTGCTCTTCCCTGACTCTCTCGTCATCAATTTTTTGGATTCCTTTTCCTCTACAGGACCTTTAATTGGATGTACCCTAGAGCTCTGTTGTCAATACCACTCTCCCCTATAGGAACAGTCTCCTTACAAAGTCTCCCCGGTCCCACAGCTTAAATATCATTGGTATGTCAATGTCTCTTGAGTTTTAAATCTGCAAACTGAACCGAATAGGCAGTTAAGCATATATACTTAGACATTCAAGAGGAGATGATGCTTATATGTCTAAGAGTAGAGCCACTGAATACAGTCTCTCTTTTGTGAATAAATTCATTTGTATCTCTTTTTTGGATTACACATATATGTGATATCATATATTTGTCTTTCTCTGACTTACTTCACTTAGTATGATATTATCTAGGCCCATACATGTTGCTGCAAATGGCATCACCTCATTTTTTTTTTATGGCTGAGTAATTTTCCATTGTATATATGTACTATATCTTCTTTATCCATTCCTCTTTCAGTTGGCATATAGGTTGCTTCCATGTCTTGGCTATTGAAAATAGTATTGCAATAAACATTGAGATGCATGCATCTTTTCTCCAGATAACATACATATGAGTGCATGCTAAGTCACTTTAGTTGTATTGGACTCTCTGCAACCCTATGGACCTAGCCTGCCAGGCTTCTCTGTCCATGGAATTCTCCAGGCAAGCATACAGGAGTGGGTCGTCATGCTTTCCTCCAGAAGATCTTCAAGATCCAGGAATCAAACTCATATCTCTTATGTCTTCTGAATTGGCAGGCGGGTTCTTTACCATAGTACCACCTGGGAAGTATACTGCATACAGGCATGCTAAGTTGCTTCAGTCATGTCTGACTCTTTGCAACTCCATGGACTGTAGCCCTCCAGGCTCCTCACTCCATGGGATTCTCCAGGCAAGAATACTGGAGTGGGTTGCCATGCCCTGATTATCAACAAGGATCTACTGTATAGCACAGGGAACTCTACTTAATAGTCTGTAGTAATCTGTATGGGAAAAGAATCTGGAAAGGAATGCATGTGCATAACTGAATCACTTTGATATACACCTGAAACTAACACAGCATTGTAAATCAATATATTCCAATGCAGAATATAAGATTAAATTTAAAAAATTAAAACATTCAAAAATAAAAGTGTCTAATTAATACAAGCATCTAAAAAAAAAGCTGGTTTAATTAAATAAATTCTAAGGTTTCTCCTTATACTAAATATTTGGTAGCTTTCTATCATACTTTTATGCTTTCCTTTTCAATTTAAGCAAAACTGAAGTTACAGTTTCATTAATACTCAAGTTATAAATTAACAATAGATATTAGAATTTGCTTAGGTAATCTATTGTAAAAGTTTTGAAACTGCCTATAGAAATATTTTCTACTGAAGACAGTAAACAAAATTTGGAAAACCATTCCCCAGTCATTCCTAAAATTCACGCACATTCTGGAAAAAATGATAATACATTTAAAGCTACAGTTTGCTGACAGGGAGGAGTCAGCAACTTGAGGCATAAAACATATGAAAACAGCACTCCCACCAAAGGGTAATGGTCATGAAACTAAAATGGTCTCAGAGTCCCTTGGCAGTGAATGTAGGGGTGCCAGAGCCCTACAATTAGGTAGTGTGAGTAGTAAATGATCAAATAATTATCAAACTAATCCTGCAGTTCTCAGTAGCTGTTAATGACTTTCCAGAATATTTTGAAGAATCATTCTACACTTTCTGGGCTATTCCACAGAGCCACAACACTGTAGTCGGGCTTGAATTGTCTTGAGATTACATAAATGAAAAAAAAAAAATAGTGCTTTTCAAACTGATTAAAGAGAATGTTATTAAACTAAGTTTAAGATTAAATTGATAAATATGTCACTGTTTGGCTTTTTGAAGGCAGTATTACCAAATAATACCGAATTTCTAAGTAAAAGGAGATTTAATGAAAGATAAAGTATGCCTGCATTCCACAACAAAAAAGAAAATGTTATTTAATATAACTGATTGAACAACGTTTTAATGTAGGTTCTATTCAGATTAATCAAATTGTCAATATACCAGATGCCATCTGTCATATACCAGATGACCAGAAATACAGTTCCATCAGAGCAACTATATCTACCTATCTTTATAAATCAGTTGTTTTTATTCTACTTTATTCTTTAAACAAAATATTCTGTTCTTTAAAACATTGTAGAGGATTCAAATTCCTAATCAGTTTTGGACCAAGCCTTCAGAATAGAGCCAAATCTGGTAAGAATCCTATTCAGAGAGATTAAAGATGAACTTGAGCTTATATCCTTTTTCCTGCAACTAGCCAGCATTTATTTTAATGAGAAAATTTAAGAGCATAGACATCTAAAAAGTCACTCATGACTGAACTTTCTGAGCTTTCTTCTCAAAATTCCTACCTTCACTCACCAAAAAAGTATCCCTTCTCTGTCAAAATCTGTTACATATATGACCTTGACTGTGTTTATACTCAAGGACTCCAGGATCTTTTTAAGTTACCTTCTCTCTCCTCCAACTTGAGCTCGCTCTCTCCACTGGATCTTTCCATTTAGCCTCCAAACATTTTAGTGCATTTAATTTAGCCTCAAAATATTTAGCCTCCAAACATTTAAATACCTCACTTAAAAACAAAGGAATACAAATCAAAACTTCACGAATTTGTATCTCCCAAATTACATCTTTTCCTGTTTATCCCAATGCTATAGGCTCCTTTTTCATATTACTGAGTTATAACTGACATATAACATTGTGTAAGGTATTTTTGTTCTGTCACTAAGTCACGTCAGACCCTGTGACCCCATGAACTGTAGCACACTGGGCTTCCCTGTCTTTCACTATCTCCTGGCATTTGCTCAAACCCGTCTATTGAGTCGATGATACCATCCAACCATCTCATCCTCTGTCGCCCGCTTATCCTCCTGCCCTCAATCTTTCCCAGCACCAGGGTCTTTTCAGTGAGTCAGCTCTTCACATCAGGTGGCCAGTGTTGGAGCTTCAGCATCAATCCTTCCAATGAATATTCAGGACTGATTTCTTTTAGGATGGACTGGTTTGATCTCCTTGCAGTCCAAGGAACTCTCAAGAGTCTTCTCCAACACCACAGTTCAAAAGCATCAATTCTTTGGCACTCAGCCTTCTTTATGGTCCAACTCTCACATCCATACATGACTACGGGAAAAACCATAGCTTTGCCTATACAGATCTTTGTCGGCAAAGTGGTGTCTCTGCTTTTTAATATGCTGTCTAGGGTTTTCATAGCTTTCCTTCCAAGGAGCAAGCATATTTTAATTTTGTGGCTGCAGTCACTGTCTGCAGTGATTTTGGAGCTGCCCGAGAAAATAAAATCTGTCATGGTTTCCACTTTTTCCCCATCTATTTGCCATGAAGTGATGGGAACAGAAACCGTGATCTTAGGTTTTTTAATATTGAGTCTGTTTCACTCTCCTCTTTCATCCTCATCAAGCTCTTTAGTTGCCCTTCACTTTCTGCCATTAGAGTGGTATTATCTGCATATGTGAGGTTGTTGATATTTCTCCTGGCAGTCTTGATTCCAGCTTGTGCTTCATCCAGCCAGGCATTTTGCATGATGTACTCTGCATAGATGTTAAATAAGCAGGGTGATGACATCTTGCCTTGTCATACTTCTTTCCCAATTTTGAACCAGTCTGTTGTTCCATGTCCGGTTCTAAATGTTGCTGCTTGTCCTGCATATAGATTTCTCAGGAGGCAGGTAAGGTGGTCTGGTATTCCCAGCTCTTGAATTTTCCACAGTTTGTTGTGATCTACACAGTCAAAGGCTCTAGTGGAGTCAATGAAGCAGATGATTTTTTGGAAATTCCTTGCTTTTTCTATGATCCAGCAGATCTTGGCAATTGATTTCTGGTTCCTCTGCCTTTTCTAAATCGAGTGTGTATATTTGGAAGTTCTCTGCCTAGCTTGAAGGATTTTGAGCACTACCTTGTTGTGAAAAGAGTGCAATTGTGTGGCAGTTTGAACATTCTTTGGCATTGTCTTTCTTTGGGATTGGAATAAAAACACCTTTTCCAGCCCTGTGGCCACTGTTGAGTTTTCCAAATTTGTTGACGCATTGAGTGCAGCATTTTAGCAGCAGCATCTTTTAGGATTTGAAATAGCTCAGCTGGAATTCCATCACCTCCACTAGCTTTGTTCATGGTAATGCTTCCTAAAGTCCACTTGACTTCATGTTCCAGGATGTCTGGCTCTAGGTGAGTGACCACACCATCATGGTTATCTGGGTCATTAAGACCTTTTTTATACAGTTCTTCTGCATATTATTGCTACATCTTCTTAATCTCTTCTGCTTCTGTTAGGTCCTTGCCATTTCTGTTCTTTATTGTGCCACTCTTTGCATGAACTGTTCCCTTAGTGTCTCCGATTTTCTTGAAGGTATCTCTAGTCCTTCCCATTCTATTGTTTTCCTCTATTTCTTTGCATTGTTCACTTAAGAAGGCTTTCCTATCACATGTTAATTTGATACATTTATATATTACAATATGATTACCGCCAAGCATTAGCTAATCACACATAATTATCATACTTCTTTGGTGAGATCATTGAATATCTAGTCTCTTAGCAATTTTCAAGTGAATAATATAGTACTGTTGTCTATAATTGCTGCCATGTGCACTGGGTCTTCAGAACTGATTTATCTTCTAACTAAAATTTTGTAACCTATAACCAACATCTCCCAATTCCCTCACGCCCTAACCTCTGGTAACCACATTCTACTCTGTTTCAGTTCATACTTTTTTGGATTCCAGATATAAGAAGAATCTTTCTGATTTATCTCACTTAGCTAATGCCCTCAGGTTCCTTCAGTGTTGGCACAAATGGCAGGATGTCTTTCTTTCTCATGCCTAAATAATATTTCATTATCTTTTTTATCTATTTATCCATGGATGGACACTTAGGTGGTTTCCATATCTTGGTCATTGTGAATACTGCAATACACATGGAAGTGCAGACATCTTTCCATATCCTGTTTTTATTTATTTGATATATACCCAGAGAGGGATTGCTGTATTAAATGGTAGCTCTATTGTTAACTTTATGAGAAACCACTGTACTGTTTTCCATAATGGCTGACTCATTTAACATTCCTACCAAGAGTGCACAGCTTTTCTCCACATCCTTGTCAACACTTGTAATCTATTGGCTTCTTGATGATAGCCATTGCAACAGATGTGAGGTGATATATCATCCTGGCTTTGGTTCCATTTTTTTTTTGTTTGTTTGGGACAGTGATGTTGAGCATCTTTTCATGTAACTGTTGGCCATGTGTATATATTCTTTGGAACAATACTTATTCACATTCTCTGTCCATCTTTAAATCAGAATGTTTGTTTCTTTGTCATTGAATTGTATGAGTTCTTTGTATATATTTTTCCTCTGAGAATAATTTTATTTGTTCAAAGATACTTTTAAATAGGTTTAACTGGTCTATGTCTTGAGGTGATGTTTGACTTTATATTTGAATTTCAAGTGTTAAGAATAAAAGATTTTATATGCTTAAAGCAAGAACAGGGGCAAATATAACCTATTTTAGCATGCACCTACTTTAGAATCTTCTAGATTTGTAAAGATCAATGTGCAAAGACTTAAATAAACAAAATTTGCCTCCAGTAGCTAGGTGGCCCAGTCAGACAAAGAGCAGAAATGCAATGTACCTGAATTTCAACAGCATTAGTAATTTGCATCTCACCTTCCACAAGCATCAACAAACAGAAAGATCTGAACCTGCAACTCCCAGCTCTGATCATGTATCATCTCAGCTGTACTTAATCTCAAGGGATGACATAAAAAAATTTAAATAAACTAGAAATTCACTTTCATGTTAGAAATGGATACCATATTTTAGATTTTGTCCTGAGCATTGTCAATCCAACAGTGATTTGGGAATATAGCAGGTAGAAAACCTAGAGACTCACACTGAAAATGCTATATGAAACAATAAGACTTACTTGCAAATGGGAGGGACTCCATTGTTTAATTTTGTTAGGATCACATTGTACATTGATTTTAATTTTTAAACGAAATTTGAATAACATACCAAGCAGAAATTTATAATTATGAATATATTTCAGTGGTAGAATACACTGAGTATAAATAATGTATTTGTATAAATATAAACACTTTGATATACAGAATAGTTCAAACTGTTCCCATGGGTAAAGATCAGTATAGCACTGAAAGGTAAATGAGAGAAAACAGAAGGAAAATTAAAGCTGCTACATCAGTACACGATGGGCATGAGTTTGAGTGAACTCCTGGAGTTGGTGATGGACAGGGAGGCCTGGCGTGCTGCGATTCTTGGGGTTGCAGAGTCGGACATGACTGAGCGACTGAACTGAACTGAACATCAGTACACAGGAAGTAGATTCTCAAAAATTAAAATAATAGTAGATTTAAGAAGTTATAGAATCTAATTTAAAAATTATACAAATGAACTTATTTACCAAACAGAAACAGACTCATAGATCTCAAAATCAAACTTATGGTTATCAAAGGGGAAATGTGGAGGGAAGTGATAAATTAGGAGATTGGGATTAATACATCCACACTACTATATATAAAATAGATAACTAACAAGGACTTGCTATATAATGCAGGGAAATATATACTCAATATTCTGTAATAACCTATATGGGAAAAGAATGTGAAAAAGAATGTATGTATATATAACTATTTCGCATTGCTATAGACATGAAACTAACACAGCATTGTAAATCAACTATATTCCAATAAAATTTTTTAAAATTTATTTTGAATTGAAGGATAATTGGTTTACAATATTGTGTTGGTTTCTGCCAAACATCAACATGAGTCAGCCTATATTTTTAGAAAATTAATTCTTTATCAGATACATAATTTGCATTGTTGTCTCCTGTTCCACAGATTGTGTTTTCATTTTGTGGATTGTTTCCTTTGCTGTGCAAAAGCTTTTTAGTTCTGTGTAGTCTCAAATTTGTTTTTGCTTTTGTGATATACTCAAAGAATAGTTGCTAAGACTAATATCAAAGAGATTTTCCTCTTGTTTTCTTTAGGAGTTTTATAGTTTTATATCTTATGTTTAAGTCTTTAATACATTTCAAGTTAATTTCCATGAGTAGTATAAGATAGGGGTTCACTTTCATTAGTGTAAGTTAAGTCAAGCTGCTCAATCATGTCCAATTCTTTGAGACCCCATGGACTGTATAGCCCCCTGGGTTCCTCTGTCCATGGATTTTCCAAGCAAGAGTACTGGAGTGGGTTGCTATGTCCTTCTCCAGGGTGTGAAGACACCCACGGATTGAACCAAGGTCTCCTGCATTTCAGGCAGACACTTTACCATCTGAGCTATTGTTGTGCATTTATTATCCAGTTTTCCCAACATTGTTTACTGAAGACAGTATCCTTTCCTCACTGGGTATTCTTGTTTCTCTTGTCAAATATTACTCGACTGTAAATGTTAAGTACTATTTGGTTCTGGGCTTTCTAGTCTATTCCATTCATCTGTTTGTCTATTTTTATGATAGTATCATAAGATTTTAATTAGTATAGCTTTGTAATATAGTTAAAATCTTCATGATGCCTTCATCTTTGTTCATTCTAAAGACTAGTTTGACTATTTGTGATCTTTTGTGGTTCCATGCAAATTTTAGGATTTTTTTTCCTGTTTCTGTGGAAAACGCCATTGAATTTGGATAAAGGTTGTATTGAAACTGTAGATTGCTTTGGGTAGTATGGACATTTTAACAGTATTCTTCCAATCCATGAAAATAGGATATTTTTCCATTTATTTGTGTCTTATTCGATCACTTTTATTAAGCAAGCTCTTAGAGTTTTCATAGTATAGATCTTGTATTTCTTGGCTAATTTACTATTCAGTATTTTAATTTTTTTGATATTGTGAAAGGGATTTTTAAAAATTTATTTTTCATATATTTTGTTAGAGAAATCATTTTCATTTGTATAAATTATGTTGTTTAATATTCTTCCACTTTATTAAATTCATTGATTACTTTGTATAGTTTTTTTTAATTGAATCTTTAGAATTTTCTATAAACAATATCATATCATCTGCAAATAATAGTTGGTTTTTTTTTTTCTGATTTGGATGCTTTTCTTGGTCTTGCCTAATCACTCTAGCTATGGCTTTCAGAATTATGTTGAATTAGAATGGTAAGAGTAGACACCCTTGTGTTATTTTTGGCTAGTAATATAATATTAGATTATCATATGTGACCTTTATTATGTCAAAATATGTTCCTTCTACATCCAATTTGTTGAGGATTTTTGTTGTGAAAGGATGTTATATTTTGTCACATGGTATTTTTTCTGCATCTATTGAGATCATCATATAACTTTTATTTTTCATTCTATTATGTGGTATATCATGTTTATTCATTTCTGTATGTTAACCTTGAGTCTCAGAGATAAATCTGACTTGATTATGATGGAAATCCCCTTTAATGTGCTGCTGAATTCAGGTTGCTAATATTTTGTTGAGATTTTTGTATTTATATTCATCAGAGATATTGGTCTATACTTTTCTTTCCTTATATTGTCTTTATCTGGCTTTGGTGTTGGAATAATGCTGTCTTTTTTAAAAAAAAGATTTTTATATAACTTATTTATATATAAAAATTTTAAGTAACTTTAATAGAGATAAGAGTGTTCATGAATATATATATGCTAAAAATGCTAACCAGCAATTTAAATTCACTAAATCAGACTAATAGCATTAAGTACTTGCCTACATTAAAATACAAACTAAAGAGGATTCCCTCTGCCTTTACAGAGTGTGGACTTGAATTTAGTTGGTTCCTTATATTTAAAAACATAAAATAAAATAAGGCATTTGTTCTCTCAAGAGCTAAGAGTACTATCAAATGTAAGTGTACTAAATCTGTTAGTGTTTTCTTCTTGGTCGTAGATGAATTGGAGACATGTAAAGATGAAATTTAACCTGTTTAACTATGATACATAATACTGTACTGGATAAATAGTAACAGACTAATACTAGATTATGGGTTTCCCAGGTGGTGCTACTGGTAAAGAACCCACCTGAAAAGGCAGGAGACATAAGAGATGTGGGTTTGATCCCCAGGTCAGGAAGACCCCCTGGAGGAGGGCATGGCAACCCACTCCAGTATTCTTGCCTGGAGAATCCCATGGACAGAGTAACCTGGCAGGCTACAGTCCATAGGATCTCACAGAGTTAGACATGACTAAAGTGACTTAGCACACACCCAAGACTAGTTTATATCTAATGATCCATGCAACCCTGATTCTAATATAGTAATTGCTGAAGTAAAAGAAAAAATTGAATCATTACAGTTAAGTAGCAATGTACTTTTACCTAATCTGAATACCATCTTTAATCTTGGAAGATAGTTTTCTCATGAAAGTTTTTTCATACAATTACTTTAAGATTATTTACTCTTCAGTTTTTCTAGAAGAGTTTGTTAGAACGTGGTGTTAATTCTTCTTTAAATATCTGTGGAATTCACCCGTGAAACCATCTGTTCCTGGGATTTCCCTTGTTGGAAGGTTTTTGTGATTACTGATTGTATCTTCTCACTCATTATTGGTCTGTTCAGACTTTTTATTTCTTCATGATTCAGTCTTGGTAGAGTGTATGTTTCTAGGATTTTATCCATTTCTTCTAGATTATCTGATTTGTTGGTGTGTAATTTTTCAGACTCTTATGATCCATTATTTTTTATCCACTTTAGTATCCCCTCTTTCATTTGTGATCTTACTTCTGTTTTTCTTACTAGTCTAGATAAAGGTTAATCAATTTTGTTACTCTTAAAAAAAATAAAGCTCTTAATTTCATTTTCTATTGTTTTTCTAGTCTTTCAGTTCCATTCAGTCACTCAGTCGTGTCCGACTCTTTGCGACCCCATGAATCGCAGCACGCCAGGCCTCCCTGTCCATCACCAGCTCCCGGAGTTCACTCAAATTCATGTCCATTGAGTCGGTGATGCCATTCAGCCATCTCATCCTCTGCTGTCCCCTTCTGCTCCTGCCCCCAATCCCTCCCAGCATCAAGGTCTCTTCCAATGAGTCAACTCTTCACATGAGGTGGCCAAAGTACTGGAGTTTCAGCTTCAGCATCAGTCCTTCCAATGAACATCCAGGACTGACCTCCTTTAGGTTGGACTGGTTGGATCTCCTTGCAGTTCAAGGGACTCTCAAGAGTCTTCTCCAATACCACAGTTCAAAAGCATCAATATTTCGGCACTCAGCTTTCTTCACAGTCCAACTCTCACATCCATACATAACCACTGGAAAAACCATAGCCTTGACTAGATGGACCTTTGTTGGCAAAGTAATGTCTCTGCTTTTTAATATGCTATCTAGGTTGGTCATAACTTTCCTTCCAAGGAGTAAGCGTCCTTTAATTTCATGGCTGCAGTCACCATCTGCAGTGATTTTGGAGCCCAAAAATAAAGTCTGACACTGCTTCCACTGTTTCCCCGTCTATTTACCATGAAGTGATGTGACCAGATGCCATGATCTTAGTTTTCTGAATGTTGAGCTTTAAGCCAACTTTTTCACTCTCCTCTTTCACTTTCATCAAGAGGCTTTTTAGTTCCTCTTCACTTTCTGCCATAAGGGTGGTGTCATCTGCATACCTGAGGTTATTGATTTCTCCCGACAATATTGATTCCAGCTTGTGCTTCTTCCAGCATTTCTAGTTTTTATTTTACTTATTTCCACTCTGTTCTTTGTTATTTCCCTCTTTTTGTTAACTTTGGGCTCTGTTCTGCTTTCTTGAGATATAAAGTTAGGTTGTTTGAGATCTTTCTTTAATGTATGCATTTATCACTGTAAACTTCCTTCTAAGAACTGTTTTTGTATAATCCCATGGTTTTGTGTATTTCCATTTTTGTTTGCTTTGATTTTTTTGTTTTAATTCCCTTCTTTATTTCTTCTTTGAACCATTGTTCAGGAGTGTGTTTAGTTTGTAGGTTTTCTAGCTTCCTCATGTTGTTGACTTCTAGTTTAATACTACTGTGGTTATGAAAGATACTATGTATGATTTTAACCTTCTTAAATTTGTTAAGACTTGTTTTATGGCCCATCACATACACTACACTAGAGAATGTTGTGTGCACTTAAGAAAAATGCTTTACTTTTTTATTTCTTTTTTAAAATTTAATTTTGAAGTATAGTTGATTAACAGTGTTGTTAGTTTCAGTGTATAGCAAAGTGATTCAGAGATACATATGCATGTATGTATTCTTTTTCAAATTCAAATTGTTTTCCCATTTATGTTATTATAGAATATTAAGCAGAGTTCCCTGTGCTATATAATAGGTCCCTGTTGGTTATCTATTTTAAATATAGCAGGGTATACATGTCAATCCCAAACTCTCAATCTATCCCTTACCACCAACCTTCTGCCCCGGTAACCATAAGTTTATTCTCAAAGTCTGTGAGTCTGTTTTCTGCTTTGTAATAAGTTCATTTCTATCATTTTTTTAACTTTCTGCATTAAGTGATATCATGTATTGTCTTTCTCTGTGTGATTTACTGTACTTAGTATGATAATCTCCAGGTCCATCCATGTTGCTGCAAATGGCAGTCTTTCTTTCTTTTTAATGGCTGGGTAATATTCCTTTGTATAGATGTACCACATCTTCTTTATCCATTCAACTGTTCATGCACGTTTAGGTTGTTCACAAGTCTTGGCTATTGTAAACAGAGCTACAATGAACATTTGAGTACATGTATCCTTTCAAACCATTTTTTTACCTTAGATGTAGGCCCAGAAGGGGGATTGCTGGATCATATGATAGGTGTATTTTTAGTTTTTTAAGGAACCTTCATACTGTTCTCCTTAGTGGCTGTACCAATTTACATCCCCACCAACAGTGAAGGAGTTCCTTTTTCTCTACACCCTGTCCATCATTTATTGTTTCTATATTTTTTGACAATGGCCATTCTGACTGGTGTGAGTTGATATCTCATTATTTTGATTTGCATATCTCTAATAATTAGTGGTTATGAGCATCTTTTCATGTGCCTGTTCACCATCTGGGTGTCTTATTTGGAAAAATGTCTATTTAGGTCTTTTTTATACTGAGTTGCATGAACTGTTTATAAATTTTGGAGACTAATCCCTTGTTGATCACATAGTTTGCCAGTATTTATTCCCATTCTATGGGTTGTCTTTTTTGTTTTGTTAATGGCTTCCTTTGCTGTGCAAAAACTTTTGCATTTAATTAAGTCCCATTTGTTTATTTTCGCTTTTATTTCCCTCATTCTGTGAGAGGAATTGAAAAATGTATTGCCGTGATTTATTTCAGAGTGTCCTGTTTGTGTTTTTCTCTTAAGAGTTTTATAGAATCTGGTCTAACATTTAAGTCTATAATCCATTTTGAGTTTATTTTTGTATGGTGTTAAAGAATGTTCTAACTTCGTTTTTTTATGTGTAGCTGTCCAGTTTTCCCAGAATCACTGTCATTTCTCCATTTTATGTTCTTATTTCCTTTGTTATAGTTTAATTGACCATAGGTGCATGGGGTTGTTTCTGGGCTTTCTGTTCTGTTGCAATGATCTATAAGTCTACCTTTGTGCCAGTCTCACAGTGTATTGATTACTGTAGCTATGCAGTATAGTCTGAAAGCAGGGATCCTGATTCCTCCCAGCTCTGTTTTTCTTAAGATTACTTTGGCTATTTGGGGTCTTTTGTGTCTCCATATAAATTTTAGGATTTTGTGTGTGTGTGTGTTTGAAAAATGCCATTGGTAGTTTGATAGGGGTTACATTGAATTGTAGGTTGCCTTGGGTAGTATACTCATTTTGACAGTATTGATTCTTCCAATCCAAGAACATTGGTATATCTTTCCATCTGTTTGTGTCATCTTAGATTTCTTTCATCAGCATCTTACAGTTTTCAGAGGACAGGTCTTCTGTCTCCTTAGGTGGTTTATTCCTAGGTATTTTATTTTTCTTCTTGTGGTGCTAAGTGAGATTGTTTCTTTAATTTCTCTTTCTGATCTTTCATTTTTAATGTATAGAAGCACAATATGGGCCAGTGGGGTGATTCTCAGGTCAGGTTATTTTTTGCAGATCATAGGCAGGCTTCCTGCCTGAAGTTTAGAATGTGATCAGCAGGAAGCACATCCCTTGAATGCTCTCTGATATATCATCTGCCTTTTGCCCAGTCTCTTCCCTCCTCCAGTCATGAAGGTTCCACCTCAATACTCTTGATCTCACAGAGGATAAATTGGTTTCTCCCATGGTGTCAACACAATTGGAGAGGTCAGGCACTCACTCATTGCTCTCCTTTTCTCTATAGTAAAGGTTGCCAAGAGTTACTTTGGTCCTATGTCATGCTACCTTGGGAGAGGCACAGCACTAGCAAACTTTCCTTCTCTAATGCATCCAAACTTGTGTGGTTTTTACTCCAGCGGAGTGCTGGATTTCTAATCTGAAGCCATGGAGTTCTACAAAGCCATGGTCCTCAAACTTTTTGGCACCAGCGACCATGGAAGACAGTTTTTCCACAGACTGGTGCTGTGAGGGAGGATGGCATTACATTTATTATGCTCTTTATTTCTATTATTATCACTTCAGCACCACCTCAGATCATCAGGCATTAGATCCCATGGATCTAATGGAGACCCCTGCCACAAAGGGACTATCATCTGTGGGTGTCTTCCCTAATCAACCCTCTCCAGGTGTACCCCTAACACAGCTAAGAGGCTGAGGGAAGTTCATAGGTTCCTGTTGGTTCCATAGCCAGCACCAATGTCTGTCTGCCTGTTCAATGCACAGTGGGCAAGACTTTCCCTAGGTCCTTGGTGTGTGGTGCTGGATCCCACAACTCCCAAAGAAGCCCTATTCTTCATGCATAAATGTTGAATTTTTTTTCTTAAAATGGGGGACAAAAAAGAGGGGCATCATATACCACCATGGTATCAATGTCACTCTCTCAATCTAGCTAGTTATCTTAAAAGACAACTTTTCATGTCTGCCTTTATTCCTTCATTGTTCATCCCCTCTAAATAGTATGGAACTTGGTTTCAAATTTTCTTTCTACCGAATTGGTTGATGTTCATTAATGACTTCATCATCATCTATTTGTAGATTTCTCATTCCTCATTCTCTTTTATGTCTGCTTATTTGACACACCCAGGTAGTTTCTTTGTTACTTCTTCTTCCACACTATGTAGATACTCTTCAAAACTATGTCTTTGACTTTTACTGCAGTTGCTCCTTGGAAAAATCATAGTCAATATGATAATCATTTCTAAATAGATAGCTCTCATATCTGTGTCCCACCTGACTTCTTTATAAAGCTGTGATACTTAATATTTAATAGCTTTCTAGACTTCCTTTCCTGTCTGGTCTGAAGGCAATGGCGGTTCATTATGTCCAAAATTTAAACCTCTTCAGCTTCTGTTCCGTCACTTTTCTCCTAATCACCCAGGTTTAAACATAAAGGACATTTCTCCACCATTTTTTGAATGTCATACCTCATCAAACACACTAAAAGTTATTCATTGAGCTTCCTTAATTCTCTTAAACCAAGATTGCCCTTTTTTTCCCCACATTCAAAAAACCCCACCTTCAATCTACTTTACACTTGGCCAATTAATCTTCAAGCATAGCTCTAAGCACTCATTTCCTGTTCTAAAACCAACATATCTGCATAGAATAGAATAGAATAATAGAATAATGTTCAGACTCCAAGTTTGTTATTGGTCAATGTCAGGCTTCAGAAATTTTTATCAAGCTATTTTCCATAATTGTTCTGTTACATAGAACTATCCTGCACTTCCTTTCTGTGTGTATTGCAAAATGCTATTCACTCTGCCTAGAATTCCCTATTCCTGCCAATTTCTCCATGCAGGCAGGTCTAGATTTTACTCATTCTTCAAGAGATTAGCTTAAATTCCATCTTTATTGTGAAATATTTCTTAGTCTTCCAGCTGGAAGTAATCTCTCTTTTATGAAGTCTTAGATTATTTTTGTCTTTATTTCATCTAGGGCATCAGTCACTCTTGGCTTTGTACTATTATAATAATTTTAAGGCAACTTTAACAAATACTTATGAAACACTTGCATTTGTAAGGCAAACTGGTAGATACTATGGATGCAGAAGTGTATTAAAAAGGGTTCAAATCCTCAAGCAGCCCCCATCTGGTAGGTTTATAAATATTTCTTATCTTACCTACCAAATGAAAACAAACAAAAAAATTTGGACCTAATAGTTATTTTCCATAAGATATTAAAAAGAAAAATCAGCTAATGAAAAAATAATAACAACAAGAACATTATGATCAGGAGAAACCAGAAACGATTCTTACCTTCAAGTGATTGTGACAGAAAAGTTCTCTATGTTCCAATCTATTCTAAATGTTACCAGTTCAATTATTTTTCCTCTTCTTTCCTAGTGACTAATTTTTAAATAAATGAAGAGGAAAATTTTGTTATAAGGAATGGCTTTGAAAGTTTCTATGTGAGAGGAAATTGAGGTATAATTCTAAATACAGACTCAGTAATAAGAAGTGTTTTGTGAAAACTTGGTCATAACTGACTTGTCTAATGAGACATGATACTGATGTCAACATTCTCCACAACAGTGATTCTCAAATGTCATCATGCTTTAGAAACACCTGAAGACTTCACTACAGCACATATCAATGGGCACCACTCCCAGACTTTTTTATTCCAAAGATTGGGAAAGGGGCCCTAAGATTTGCATTTTGATCAAGTTCTCAGATGATGATGATGGAGTTGTTCTAGGGACCACACTTTGAGAACCATTGCTCTACAAAATTACTTTGCTCCATGAATATTTTGAAACTCTTTCCAAGAACATCCAATTACTTACTCTTTCATGCCTCATGGGATTTTAGAGAGGAATAAATGGCTCAACATAATGATCATCTCCTGGCTACTTTGAGATCAAAAAAGATCATAATATTGGTTCTTGCAGCCTGGTTACTATTAATAATGCTCTAAGTAATAAGCAATATTTTTGAGGGCTTCTGTTATCAAACCATTATGTAATAATCTCGTTACTATAATAAATGCTATCAAATGTGTAATATCATCAGGTACAGAAACTAAGTCATACAACAGAGCCAAGATTCACAGATTGGTCTCCTAATACCAGATTATAAGGCTTTCCTCCCTCCTGACTCTTTCCTTTGAGGGAATAACTTTGTGGAGACCACAGATGAATTATTCTGGTGTCTGTCTCACAATTTAATTGAACAGTGATCAATTAATACTTTTCTTCTTAAAGATAATCTTCACTGCAGTTTCTCAGAGACAATTATGCCACTGTGTCTCTTTTCTTTCATAGCTTCCCTCCTATCTTGTCAACATCCTATTTCATCATTATAGATAATGTGCTCTTGAAAGAGGTATGTGTTACTCATGTTCATATTCTCAATGGTAAACAAGCACATTTTCTGCCACATTTTAGGCACCTAAGAATTGTTTGATTGAACTGAATTAAATGGGAGTTATCTCACATTTTATCTTCTAAATGCCATCTCATCACGTGATATCAGCAATGAATAGGTTTAAATACTCAGCAAAATGCAAGCAATTTTCTGGAAAAGACTGAAAAAAATACATGACTTTGTAGGGCATATATGTTTTTAATCACCTCTTGGCTCTCAATCAGTAACACCATTTCCTGGAATAATATAACAAAATAAAAACAGATACTATAGTAATATAATAAGACTCTAACCCTCTTTCAACAGTGCTTGCTTTATGTTCTGCCTCTGAGAAAAATTTATTAGTAAGCATTAAATACAAGAAAAAAAGACTTTATAGAAAAGTGTGATTTCCCTCCTCCATACCTAGAGTAATCGCTATCTTATTCTAGGGGACAAAAATGTCTATATTATTCATATACATTACATTGATAATATTTATACAAATGAGGAATAAAAATTCTCTTCATGTCTCCTTTTCAAAGGGATGCCCAGAGAAAGTAGTAAATTTCCCATTGGAAGTCATGGGAAAAAATAAAATTAAAATCTTAATTAAAATTTTGGTGTTAAAATTGATAGACAAACTCCAGGGCAAAAAAAAATATTTTATATGTGTGTGTGTGTGTGTGTGTCTATAAAAATTTCAGGAGCATGGTTGCCAAAGGAATTTAATTTAAAAACTGATGTTGACAGGAGACCAGCAGTGAGAGACCATAGGAAGCAAGAAAGCATATAATTAGATACTTGATCTGTAAAATATTAAAGTTAAGTCAAGTCGATGTGATCCAAGTTATGGCATAGTGTAAAAGATCTACCATGAAACTGAGGGTAAAAACAAAAGGATCTCACAGCCAAAGGATTCAAAACAGCAAATAAAACAAGACATACCCTTGAAGGAGAGTCAACTCTCCAGTGGTGAGGGACGTAGGGGTGGGATCATCATGGCAAGAAAAACCACATCCAAACACAAATAACCTTTGCCAATTTATCTGTACACACATATACATGTACATTATGGAAGCTTTTTTGTTTCCTTTTTACCTCTGACTTAACATACCCAGAAGCCTGAAAAGTTGTAAATCCACCAAACAAAAGTTACCCTGTTCTTGGAACTTGAAGATTTCCTAGTCATAATGCCTGTATTAGCCAGGCATACTAAATATCAAGCTCCAGGCTGGAGGCAAAAATCAATAACCCAAGCAGACACTAATTGAAGCACAGAAAAAAAAGCAGTGCTTGGTGTATCTACAAGACTCAGAACTGGGGCTCAGGTGAATTACAAACACGAGTCTGAAGCCAATATTTACACTAATTCTTTGTTCACAATATGTAATTCCAGGACAATTCTTGAAAGTTTTAAGAGCAGTTTTCAGCAAATCATTGAGTGGAATGTCGTCATTCACCTGAGTATTAATAGCTCTCTTGGGATTTTAAAATGCTGTGCCTAACCTGATTTTTACCCAGAACCCACTCCAAAACATAATTGTTCCCAGAATTTAGGCACAAGTCTAGTGTTTGTCAAAGAATTGGCTTTTAAAGCATGTATCTATAGTCATGATTTAATTTACATATAAAATAAGTGGTAAGGATGGGAGAAGAAGGAAGGAAATATTTCTGCATCTTCATGTTTAAGTGCAAATTACATGACATTAATGTTTTAAGTTATGTAATTAAATTTTAAATATTATAAATAGGAAATAATGGGTTTGAAACAAAGCAGCCTTATTAGATTTTTTTGCTCTCAGTTATTAACCATATAACCTTAGGCAAATTTCTTACCCTCACTGAGCTCTGCCTTTCTAACTTCTAAATAGGATGATAATATGAAACATAATAGATAGGAGATAATAAAGTGTGTGATTCAATGTCTAAAATGTAGCAAATGTTCAATAAATTGTGCTCAGAGTAGCATTTACCATGCAGCTAATAAAGTACATATTTCTGGTCACTTCATTTGTTTCAGATACCTTCTAAGATTCTGGAGCAAGCCCTAGCAATGTGTAACTTTGTATGTCAACTTTTAATATACAAAAGCAAAATTTTAAAAATTATCCCATTGTAAGAAAATTTAAATACCTAACTTTGTCTTTGTAATATTATATCTTTTTTCTTAGAAAACTTCCTAAATTAAAATTTAAGTTGCACAGAAACCTCCATCTGCCTGTAATTGTGCCTACACTTACTAGTCATTACTACTAATGAGAATCAATTAGTAACACTAAAATTCAGTATGATATGACTGTTTTCCCTAACTCAGAGTTCTTTGAGAAGTTCAGGGTTTTTTAATAATTTTATTTATTTATGCTTGGCTGTGCTGGATCTCCATTGCCAAGGGGGCTTTTCTCTAGTTGGGGTGAGCAGGGGCTACTCTCCAGTCATGGTGCACAGGCTTCTCTTATTGCAGAACACAGGCTCTAGAACATTTGGGCTTCAGTAGCTGTAGTTTCCCAGCTCTAGGATTCAGACTCAGTAGATGTGGCACACAGGCTTAGCTGCTCTGTGGCATATGGGATCTTCGTGGACCAGGGACTGAATCCATGTCTCCTGCACTGGCAAGAGTGATTCTTTACCACTAAGCCGCCAAGGAAGGCCTACAATTTAGTTTTAAATTTTAAAAAAAAATTGCTGGAATCTAAGCTCACAATTAAGTGTATATGACTAGTTTTTCAGGTATTTACCATCAATAGTAGGTTTGCATTTTGAAGACAATGACAGTGCCAATGGGAAGTTAGAAGACATGTATTCTTCAAGTTTGTTGTTACAAACAGGCACTTGTATTGTTGAATTATATCAAATATAGTTTTCAAAATGTTAGCACACTGTCAAAAACCATATATTTAGTAAAGAAAAGAGCCCATATTGTTTTAACCTTATGAGATGGGGAACAGACACTAAAGATTGGGAGGGAAGAGGCTGAGTTTAAATTACACTGGATCCAACCCAAAATTGTCAAGCCAGGTAAGATGTTCTCAGAGGCCATAACTTGAAAATCAAAACTTCAAGAATTAGCATAAAATTCCAATTGTCTATGTACAGTTTATTCAAATAAACAAGAGTAAGCTGAGGGAGAAAGAGACGGAGAGTATGCATGAGAGAACACGTGTGGAAGAGAGAATTAAATAGTATGGGAACGGGTGCCTGCCTTTTGCTGAATAAGCCAATGCCTCAGAATGGCAGGCGGGGGAGTGAATCTGCCCTTCCTGTATGTTCAATCCCACAAGCCTCTCAGATTGAGGGCAACTTCCACCCCAGTTTCTGGAAATCCAAAGCACCAGCTTAATCGAGTGTCACCTGAAGAAATAGCTATCCTCCAGTCCTAAAGGAAAAACTGCGTAGGATTTATTGGATGAGAACTCATCTGTCTATTGGCCTATATGCTTGACTTAAAGGATTTTGAGTGATTTTCACTATAAATAATTTTCCTTTATGTGTTTGTTCAAGAAACAAATCTTAAAGAACTGATTCTACTGCACCCCAAAATAGGATCACCTTCAATCAGCATTCTACAACAGAAATAGGAAGAAGTGTATGTTCAGTTCAGTTGCTCAGATGTGTCCAACCCTTTGTGACCCCATGGACAGCAGCACACCAGGCTTTCCTGTTTATCAACAACCCCCAGAACTTGCTCAAACTCATATCCATCGATGCTAGTAATGCCATCCAGTGGTCTCATCCTCTGTCATCCCCTTCTCCTCCTGTCTTCAATCTTTCCCAGCATCAGGATCTTTTCTAATGAGTCAGCTCTTCACATGAGGCAGCCAAAGTATTGGAGCTTCAGTTTCAGCATCGGTCCTTCCAATGAATGTTCAAGACTCATTTCTTTTAGGATTGACTGGTTTGCTAATCCAAGGGACTCTCAAGAGTCTTCTCCAACACCACATTTCAAAAGTATCAATTCTTCGGCACTCAGCTTTCTTTATGGTGCAACTCTCACATCCATACACAGCTACTGGCAAAACCATAGTTTTGACTAGATGGACCTTTGTTGGCAAAGTAATGACTTTGCTTTTTAATATGTTGTCTAGGTTTGTCATAGCTTTTATGCCAGGGAATAAGCATCTTTTAATTTCATGGCTGCAGTCACTATCTGCAGTGATTTTGGAGCCCAAGAAAATAAAGTCTCTCACTATTTCCATTGTTTACCCATCTATTTGCCATGAAGTGATGGGACCAAATACCAAGATCTTAGCTTTTTGAATGTTGAGTTTTAAGCCAGTTTTTTACTCTCCTCTTTCACTTTCATCAAGAGTCTCTTTAGTTCCTCTTCTCTTTCTGCCATAAGGGTGGTGTCATCTGTGTATCTGAGGCAATCTTGATTCCAGCTTGTGCTTCCTCCAGTCTGGCATTTTGTATAACATACTCTGCATATAAGTTAAATAATCAGGGTGACAATATACAGCCTTGATGTACTCCTTTCCCAATTCTGAACCAGTCTGCTGTTCCATGTTGGGTTCTAACTATTGCTTCTTGACCTGCATGCAGACTTCTCAGGAGGCAGGTCAGGTGGTGTGGTATTCCCATCTCTTTAAGAATTTTCCAGTTTGTTGTGAAGTATATGTAGCAAGTATAAATTATCAGGTCATGACTTTGAAATATGCAAAAATATCATGCCCCATAGTTTTGTTTTGTTTTTAACAAGTCAACACAAACCCCCATTCTAACTGATTTTAGTTAATTCTAGTTAAAATTAGTTCATTCCAAATTTAAGTTAGCTATCTAGGAGGCTCTTTTTCCTGTCTTCCTTTTCTAGGTTCTTATACAACTTCATGGGGATTTGTGAATAGTGTGGCACCGATGGCGGAAGGTCCGCTATTGGTCACCATCTGGTCACTCATTGACAATTTTGCCCTCCTTGGTCCCTGACATCTCATCCTCCCAGGTTGGCATTCACTGAGCTACACTATCCCACTGCTCATAGGCATTGTTTCACAAAGTTTATGTTCCTCTCTCCATATACATTATCCTGTTTTCATCCACTTCTCTTCCACTCTTGAGGCCATAGGATATGTTAACACTTTCTCTGAACTTTTCAGGGGCCATAGGAAGATGTCTTATGGAGGTATCTCAAGTTGAATTTTCCTATTCACATCATACTGCCACTTCTATTTCACTGCTACTGCACCAAGTTGATGTGATGTAAGAGTAATGTCAAATTATGCTGGCTTCTTGAATCCCATCTTAGAAGTAACCATAGTTCCTTCTTCCCACTCAGTAACAAACTTTAATGGTATAAAAGTTTCATTCATCTGCCTCCACTTGGAACTAACCACAGGGTTAACATAGCATAACCAACTTATATCTCAGACACTTGCATCTAGTTCACTTTATCTAGTTTTTTCTTGACTCTTATCTCCCCAAGTCCAACTGAAAGGATTTTTGTCAAGATTGAGAAAAGTGAACCGATTTTTTTGGCATGGACTTTATACTATGAGCTTTTCAGTTTCTGCTTCTGAAAAAGACAAAACCTAACTCCTGCAATTCAAAAGTCATTATTACTTTTACCTTTGTCTTGAAGTTCAGAAATCTATTTCAAAATGCAAAAGGGAGACATCATTCTTTTTTTTCCACTCTACACTTCCGCAGTAAATCTTTACTATGAGGGTAATAAGCTCAAGATGACTTAATGGTTAAGACAAGGGGAAATAGTCAATGATGTCCTGATTGAGGAATCATACTGCTAATGTAACACATTATCAGTTCTGTAATAGTTCATCAAGAAAAACGCTACTTGAAAGAGAATGTCTTCTCAGATAGGTGCTGAAGTGGAATTCTGCCTAATGGAAGACATTTCTATAAGTTTCTTAATTGGACTTCACCAGAAAGGCTAAAGGAGATCAAACTATGATGGTAGCATAAACAGCTTATGTTGCAAAGAAACTAAATGAACCTTACTGGAAGGGTTTTCTTAAACTTTCTCAGATTCAAAAGTAATTAGAAGCATGGCATTCTTTACAGAATGATGCAACTTTTGTTTGATAGAATCTAACTATTAAAATTATCCTATCTGTGGGAATTAAGATCATGTTTATGAGCAGGAACTCTATTTTCCCTCACCCTCGCTCCCCTTGAGTCTCTCCCTCTCTCCATAAATGTACAAATTACAGGTAGGAATGGATACATAAGTGCACAACAAAGCAAATGACTAAATTAGATGTGATCAATTTTATCCCACTCACGTTGATTTGAAATTTTATCTTTTTTATCATTTTATCTTTTTTCTAACACTGTATTCTGTAACAGTAGCAAATACTAAAGATTTTATTTAAAAAAAAAAGTGGAAGTAACTTGAAATTGGGAAAATTAGGTCTGTGTATATTTTTTCCCTAGAATCTGGAAAAGTCTGCTGTTAATGGTTTCTTGTTTTCCTGTATTTCTATTGGAATCTATTCAACTAAGAAACACTAGTGTTTTATGGAATTATAGTTTGAGCACTACCGTGAAACCATCCGATAATACTACATTAACTTGTTCCATCTTTCAAAGATCTGGAAACAACTGTTTTCTACATGGGTTTCACACGGCCAAAAGTCAAGAGTGATTGTGGGACCCCAATGTAGCTCATATGCTATTATAAGCAAATTCTATGGGCTTTTGCAGATACAGGGCTACAGGGCAACAGGCTGTGTGTGTGTGTGTGTTTAAATGCATGTTTAATTTTTTTGTTTCTGTATTGGTTTTAAGTGAAAGACAGCCAACAACTATGAAGGAAATAGGAATTAGAAAGGATTTCCATCATGAGAGAATGTCTCCCAGCAGTTCTCGGTATAGGCAATATATTTCTTCCCAAAACTCATTCAAAAAGTATTTCAGCCATTCTTATTACTTTAGAGGATTTGAAAGGACTTTCACAAGATAACTGCACTTCCTCCAATTCTCCCTTTTTATTGATTTGAGCAAAGTAGATAAAAACAGAAGAGACAGTAAAATAACAATTGATAGGACTTCATGGAGTTCAGAAAGAAAGCATCTGTCACTTACAAGCTGAGCTTTGAACAGTTGCAGGCAAACATTTACTGCTCTCAACGAACCCCAGATGTAGGATACGGAAGCAAACCATATGGGTCAGAGGCAGAAAGAAAATTAAGGAAAAAGAAGATGTAGAACAGAGCAAGAGTCTGGTACATTTTTCTAAATAAGCCCAGCTAGGGGCTTTACCACTAGCAAGAAAAGGGTCAATAATTGGTGGCTGTCCATAGGTAGAAGAGCCATAAGGAGCAGCACTGGTGCAATGGATTTGCAATCCGAAGCTTAAAAAAGTACTACAAACAATCCACAAACAACAACTGTCTTAAACCTCTGTTGACTATAAATGGAATATTTTAAAGAATAGCTAGGTTTAGAAAAGAACCAGAGATCAAATTGCCAACACTCATTGGATCAAAGGGAAAGCAAGGGAATTCCAGAAAAGTTATCTACTTCTGCTTCATTGACTAGGCTAAAGCCTTTGACTGTGTGGATCACAACAAACTCCGGAAAAGTTCTTAAAAATGGGAATACCAGACTACTTTACCTGTCTCTTGAGAAACCTATGCAAGTCAAGAAACAACAGAACCAGACATTGAACAACATACTGGTTCCAAATAGGGAAAGGAGTACATCAAGACTGTATATTGTCACTCTGCTTATTTAACTTACATGCAGAGTACATCATGTAAAATGCTAAGCTGGATAAATTACAAGCTGGAATCAAGATTGCTGGGAGAAATATCAACAACTTCAGATATGTAAATGATACTACACTAAACAGCAGAAAGTGGAAAAGAATTAAAGAGCCTCTTGATGAATGTGAGAGAGGAGAGTGAAAATGCTGGCTTGAAATTAAAAGATTGATAATAATTAACATTAATTAATTATTAACAATATTAAAAAGCAGAGAGATTACTTTGCCATCAAAGGTCCATCTAGTCAAGGCTATGGTTTTTCCAGTGGTCATATGTGGATGTGAGAGTTGGACTGTAAAGAAGCTGAGCGCTGAATAATTGATGCTTTTGAACTGTGGTGTTGGAGAAGACTCTTGAGAGTCCCTTGGGCTGCAAGGAGATCCAACCAGTCCATCCTAAAGGAGATCAGTCCTGGGTGTTCATTGGAAGGACTGATGCCGAGGCTGAAACTCCAATACTTTGGTCACCTCATGTGAAGAGTTGACTCATTGGAAAAGACCCTGATGCTGGAAGGGATTCGGGGCAGGAGGAGAAGGTGATGACAGATGATGAGATGGCTGGATGGCATCACTGACTTGATGGACATGGCATCGCCAACTCGATGGACCCAACTCCCGGAGTTTGGGTAAACTCTGGGAGTTGGTGATGGACAGGGAGGCCTAGTGTGCTGCGGTTCACAGGGTTGCAAAGAGTCAGACATGACTGAATGACTGAACTGAATAATTAATTAACATTAATTAATAAAGCTGGCTTGAAACATTAAAAGCCTAAGATCATGACATCTGGTCCCATCACTTCATGGCAAATAGAAGGGGGAAAGTGGAAGCAGTGACAGATTTTATTTTCTTGGGCTCCAGAATCACTGCAGACATTTATTACAGCCGTGAAATGAAAGGACACTCCTTGGAAGGAAAGCTATGACAAACCTAGACAGCTTATTAAAAAGCAGAGACATCACTTTGCCCACAAAGGTCCATATAGTCAAAACCATACATATGGTTTTCCCAGTAGTTATTTACAGATGTGAGCGTTGGACCATAAAGAAGGCTGAGCACCAAAGAATTGGTGTTTCAAGTTGTGGTGCTGGAGAAAACTCTTGGGAGTCCCTTGGACATCAAGGAGATCAAAAAACTCTATCCTAAAGGAAATCAACCATGAATATTCATTGGAAAGTCTGATGCTGAAACTCCAATACTTTGGCCACCTGATGTGAAAAGCCGACTCATTGGAAAAGACCCTGATTCTGGAAAAGACTGAAGGCAAAAAGGAGAAGGGGGTGGCAGAGGATGAGATGGTTACTTAGCATCACTGACTCAATGGTCATGAATTTGAGCAAACTCTGGGAAATAGTGAAGGAC